>NC_083692.1:50000000-51250000 GCF_033118175.1 Dama dama | reverse complement strand
TCCATATAAGCACCTGATAATAAAAAAATATACCCAGTAGAAGAGGAATGAGATCTTTGAGTTTGATGAGAGTTTGGTGTTTAAAGTATCCGACACCATGAAGAACGTGTGGTGACTTTTTTCTTCCTGTTACTTGGGAAGTTCCAATTGTTTTGCTTTTAGAAGATTCCTGATGCTTCCACATTCTGATTTCCTGGATGGCCCTGGTCACAGGTCACAGAGGTCAGAGCTGGAAAAGGTTGTGAGTGTCCATCCATGTCCCCCTTTTGACAGGAGAGAGGATCAAGGCCAGATACCAGGAGTTCAAAAACTTGCCTAAGCTGATGCAGGGTCAGGACAGATTTGGTGAAAACAGACACCAAGCTTCCTCACTCGGCAGCCTTCCCCCAGCCTCAATCAGGTTAATTTTAACTAATTTTATTAATTTACCAAAAAATAAGGAGGGTATGATAGGTTAGCTTTAAAAATGACTATTAGTATGCTTTCATGTTAAGAAGCTTACAAAATGATTGGACATGTGCATCTTAGTACCTGTTTTCTAAAGGCTGTATTACTAGATTGCACTGTCAGACACTAGGAAATCCGAGTTGAAATGGTAAATCGTCTCCACTCATGGTTTCTCTGAGATCAGCTGATCTCACACCCTGCTGACTGGGACTCACTACAGGAATTTAAGGCCTTCAGTCAAGCTTTGATCGTTTCCACAAAATCCCTGGTTATGTAATTTGTAGATTTCCGCCCCCCCCCCCCCAATAGAAAAGGAAAACTGAATTAGTTTAGATTGTGAAACCCTGCTGAAAGGGGAAGATATTAGTAATTCTCCAGGCTAAAGTCATATCTTTGTAAAAAGTCTTAGAATGCTAAAAATAAAAGCAAATCCAAGTATTATTTTAAACTTGTAACTTGCAGTTGAAATAACCTGGATTGTCCTCAAGACCTTCCTTGCTCCCCGATAGAAGTAAAGCCCTAGGAATCTTTTAACATCTTTGGGATATAAGACTTCTTCTTAGTCTGAAAGTTTACTCAGCAGTCAGACCCAAGCAGGTGCAACACTTGGGCATTCGTTCAACCAATAATTCTGAGGCTCTGCTCCGTGTTGCTTTCTGTGTGAGTTGCTGAGATAGGAATAAACAGTCAGGACACAGCTCTCATCTACCTGAGCTTCAGAGAGAACACTCATGGTTTGGGGAACTTGGGGAACTCTGTGTGTCTGCATCTCTGAGATGCTTCTTCCCCACTTCTCACCTCGAACCAGCCCAGATTCTCCACTCTCCTGATCACTCCCCTAAACCTGCCAAATTCCCAAGATAAGACATCCTGAGTTTCTAAGACTATTCTCTCTTAGTCAACTCAGGATTAAGCATTTTTTTTTTCCTTTTAAAATTTTCAACTCTTCTATCACAGTTCTTTTATTATTATTATTAGGCCATGTTGTATGGCTTGCAGAATCTTAACTCCCTAACCAGGGATCGAACCCAGGCCCGCAGCAGTGAAAGCATTGAGTCCTACTAGACCTCTAGGGAATCCCCTGCAATTCAGGATTTAACTTATTTGACCAGCACTTGCATTTTTGTGTGTTCACAGTCTAGGGACACTGCATGGTAAGTTTAGTGTGGGTTTTCTAGTGGTTTGGATGTCATATACTCTGCCTCATTGTCCACATAGATATATGTACTTATCTGACTGTGCTGTGTTCTTTGACCTCAGAAAATATAGTTACCCTACCTTCTCCCAACCAAGCCTTCTTTTCCCATTTATCATTTGTAGCCAACACGGGTCCTGTCTTTTCCCACTATCTGTTCAAGTCTTTTCCACTTTTATAACCTCAGCCAGTGTGAGGTTGGTGATGTTGGTGCCAAGACCTGGTGATGTTCAAGCCAAGCTATGAACTCTATGAAGAAAATAGGGTGATTGACATTATACTGGAGTGGGTAGCCTTCCCTTCTCCAGGGGATCTTCCTGACCTAGGGGTTGAATCTGGGTCTCCTGAATTGCAGGCAGATTTTTTACTGAGCCACCAGGGAAACCCTAGGTATATGTACTTGTCTGGTTTTGTGCTGTGTTCTTTGACCTCAGAAAATCTAGTTACCCTACCTTCTCCCATCTAACCCTTCTTTTCCTATTTATCATTTGTAGCCAACGTGGGTCCTGCCCCCTAGGACCAAGGCCATGGGTCTTGCCCCACTTCATTCAAATGTACAGGTGGGACAAGGGGAGATTCCCTCTCCTGCCCCTTTACATCTTGACCACAGATGTCTCTAGGATTCTGTTTTCATCCTGTTTTTGGAAGCTTCCTCTCCCTCCAGGCAGCCAGCAGGGGCTCCTGGGGTCAGAGAAGTCACAGTGGGCACACGATGTTCTGAATTCAGAACACCAGAGTCCTGGAAGCTTAGTAATAATAGAAGGTGACAATCACATATTCTTTATCTATTCCTCTAAATGCCCACAAACAGAGGAATAGATAAAGAAGATGTGGTACATTATACATTGGAATATTACGCAGCCATAAAAAGGAATGAAATTGTGCCCTTTGCAGAGACAAGAGTGAACCTCAAGATTGTCATATACAGTAGAGTAAGTCAGAAAAAGAAAAACAAATATCATATATTAACACATATATGTGGAGTCTAGAAAAATGGTGTGGACAAACTTATTTGCAAAGCAAAAATAGAAATACAGATGTAGAGAACAAACGAATGGACGCCACGGAGGGAGGGGGTGGGATACATTGGGAGATTGGGATTCACATACATACATAACTGTATAAAATAGGTAACTCATGAGAACCGACTGTATCACACAGGGAACTCTATTCAATGCTCTCTGATGACCTCAATGGGAAGAAAATCCAAGGAAAAAGGGATACATGTATACACGTGGCTGATTCACTTTCCTGTCCAGCAGAAACTAACACCACATTGTAAGGAACTATACTCCAGGTAAAACGACAACAAGTAGAAGGCGACAACCTCCCAGATACTCTTGTGGGCCAGCCAGATCACAACCCTGCTACTTTCCCTTAACCGTGAGTCCCCGTCCCCCATAGCACACACCAGAGCTGATGCAATGCACATGGCTCTTAGCCGTATCACCCTTAATTCTTTTTTGTAATTTTATTGAAGTGTAGTTTATCTACAATGTTTTGTTAGTTACTGCTATATAGCAAAGTTACTCAGTTATACACGTATATATTTATACACATTCTTTTTCAAACTCTTTTCCATTATGGTTTATGACAGAGTATTGAATATAGTTTCCAGAGAGTGGGTAAACAATAAGGTCCTACTGTGTAGCACCCTTAATTCTTGAATGGGAATTTTAATTCTCATGTTGAAACTGTTTATGTATCATGTTCAGAAATGACCACATTTCATCAAAACTAAGTCTCCATTGGTTTATTTTTTTAAGAAACTGATGTTTATTTTCTGTCAACTATTTCCATTTTCTGTTGCAATTGATTTTTAAGAAGCACCATTTAAGATGTATATTTAGGAAAGAAAAATGCTATTGACTTGTCATCAATTTTAAGGTACAGTCTGATTTCAGCTATGTTAAAAAGCAAAGACAAAACAGCGTGCTTTTCTCCCGTCCCTTCCCCACCAATGTGCTTCTTACAATCAATAAAATCTGGGTCAGGACTCACTTAGATTTCACTTTCCCCTCTGACAGAACTACTTAGATTGTTAAAATAGCCAGGTAAGCAGGACAGTTTCCTTTCAGCCTATCACAGACTCTCTGACTTCCTTCTCAACTGTGCTCTGTAAGTACTTTGAACATGAAGAACACTTAACTGTTCTCTCAATTGGTCTTGATTGTTTAACCATTTAACCACAAAAGGTTTGGATTTTTATGTCTCAAAGTGCTGTGGATTTTTTTTCAATTTCACCTTTTAAAACTAAAAAATAGCTCATTAAACTAAATAGCTCACTTAGTTTTTAAAACTAAAAAATAGCACATCAAGGTCAAGTGAGCTTGACCTTTGACATGACCTTTGACCTTGTCAAAACCACTTGTAGGTATAGATACAGCTTCACTGTGACAGTTTCTTAAGCTGTAAAGGTAATGTGAGCTATGTTTAGTCACTCAGCTGTTTCCTACTCTTTGCAACCCCATGGACTGTAGCCTGCCAGGCTCCTCTGTCCATGGGGATTCTCCAGGCAAGAGTACTGGAGAGGGTTGCCATACCCTCCTCCAGGGGATCTTCCCAACCCAGAGATCGAACCCAGGTCTTCCACATTGCAGGTGGATTCTTTCCCATCTGAGCCACCAGGAAAGCCCAAAGGTGACATAAAGGACACCTTTTCTCAGTAAAGACCAGTAGCATCATCCAGGGAGAGGGGTAATACTGAGAAGTGACCAAGCAGTGAAGGGAAAAAGGCAGGAAGTTAAGAGAGATCTGTTATGTGCTGTTATGTTGCTGCTTTCCCTTGTCCAGAAACCCTTCTGACAATTTCTGACAGTATTCTTAAATATGTGATTAGGAACTCATTGTCTTAGAAGGGAGCCTATTTATTTTTGAACAGCTACATTTATTAGAAATGTGAGGGTGACTGTTTCTTTTTCCTCTTTTAAAAGAATTTTACATAATCCATTTTTAAAAATTCAAATAAATAACAGGTTACCACAGAAACCTGATGTTGGAGCTAAAATTTACTTTTTTATGACATTTATCCATTCATCCTGGTTCTACTCCTCTAGAATTACCCAGCCATGAAAGTCTTTGTAATCCATTATCATGTCTTCTTTCTCCTCTGAGACAGAAGAAGTGCAGGAAATGTCCAGTTCCTATCAGAAATGAAGTTAATTTCAAGTTGAGCTCTACCATTTGCTCACTGTGTGATCTTGGGTAGCTTACTCATTTTTCTCTTCTTTAAAATGGGAATAATAAAGAGTTTTATGAGAAGTAAATTAGTTGGTACATGTACAGTACCTGGCAAATAGTAAGTGCTCAGTGTTAATATTCTTAGTCACTATTCTGGTCGGCTCCTATTATTCTCTACCTCCCAGATTCTAGAAAAACATCTTGATACTTTTAACTTCTTAATTTCTATAAATGGCGTCACAAGTGTTCCAGTCTTGGAATTTTGAAATCCTGATGTCATTTTCTTTTTTTTCCTTCAATCTTCCCCTTGATTTCAGTGTCTGATCAGTTATCAAGTCTTCTACCTACCCCTTCCTCTAATTCTCAGGACCACTCATCTTGACAGTTCTAAGAATCTACCGCCTGGTTTCCTTGCCTCCAGCTTTCCTCCGACAGTGTGGTTGGAACAGCAGGGGCTCTCATGACAGTCTCACTTGAGTTCTTAATCTGATTCCACCACATATAGCAATGAATGGACACTTTGAGACTTAGGTCCAGTGTCAGCGAGATGGGAATCTGTTTCTTTCAGAGTGAAGATTGTTAGGTAATGAGATAAAGTAATAAGTCTGAGGCGATCTGGACACACCTGAGGCATTCATTAAGTGCCAGGTACCCTCCCTAACTTGTCCAGTTCATTCTGCATTCAGTGACTACGTGAATTCCTGATATCAGTGTTTAAATTACATAGTACCTTGCTTAAAAACCCTCTGTGACTTCCTGTTTCCTATTAAGGCATGTCTAACATCTTCAGCACACATGGAATGTGGAACAGATGTTCTCGAGCCAGGCTGGGTGTGCCTGAATACTGGCTTCGTGACTTGCTAACAGCCTTGGACAAGTTTTGTGACTTCTGCCTCAGAGTTTTTTCTTTTGTAGAATGGGAGTGATAATAACATTACTACCTCATGTTGTTGTTTAGTTGCTGAGTCATATACAATTCTTTGTGACCTCATGAACTGTAGCCTACCAGTCTCCCCTGTCTATGGGGATTTTTCAGGCAGGAGTACTGGAGTGGGTAGCCATTCCCTTCTCCGGGGGCTTTTCCTGACCCAGGGATTGAACCCGCATCTCCTGCATTGGCAGGCAGATTCTTTACCACTGAGCCGCCAGGGAAGCCCCACCTACCTCACAGAGTTAAGGTCCCTGATGCCAGTACTCACAGGCCCTTCCCAATATCCCATCAGCTTTCTTTCCTGGCACTTTCTCATGACTCTTCTGAACTCTTAGTCTCCTACTAAGCCAGATAATTTGTTATCCCAAATCTGTCTCTCACTTCTGCCTCCCTTCTCTTAAAGGTTTCTCTTGCTGCTTTCTTCACAAATTATCTCCTCTGTTGGTTACCTTGATAATGATGAGTTTAGAGTTCACCCTAAGACTCTGGACTATTTCTATGATTCATATCAGATTAAATTGTCTCAGCTCCCTTCTTCCAAGTTTCTTTAGGGAAGAGGATGAGAAGAACATGCCTTACTGTACATGACTCTTATCAAACTCTTAGAATTGTTTGTTAGCCTGTCTTTATTGCCTCGTTGGACTATAAGCCCTAAGGGAGATGAGAGAAGTACCTGTCTTGTTCATCTCCAGCTCCCAACTCATAGCAAGGTGTCTGGACGTAATAGGTACTCAATACGTATTTATTGAAAAGATGGATGGAGAACATTTTGGCATTTCCAAATTGCAAATATCAGATGCTCTTCTTTTCTACCTAGGACAAAACCACTTCTAGCAAGAATGCAGTCCAATGCTGTAGAATACTCAGGTTCCTGAAGTTATCTGGGGAGCTTTGCTACTGATAAAGCCATGGGAAGTTGATTATTAGCATATATAAGTGATATCTTAATCATATCAACTTTAACAAGTACTTGGACCGAATTCAGATTTATTTTCCTAGTATAGTTTTAATTTTTAATGTACATTATTTGCTTTATATGATACCTTATTTACCTAGCATGGTGCTTTCATAGAAATAATGAAAAAGAATTGCTAATGAACTCAGAAGAACTCACATAAATCCTTTGTGAAATCTGCAGTGGAAAGCAACAGAACCAGTGTTTGATATACACGTGATGAAATGAACTTTGTCATTGAAAGACCAGTTTATTTGGCAAAAAGTGATCAGAAATAAAGTAGGAAGGACAAGTGTAGAAAAGCATATGCAATCATTTGGTCTTAATATCAGAATTCTTTCTGGATTTTATTCACTTCCATTCCATTCCTTTCTTTCTCTTCTCTAATACTGCTGGAAAAGGAGAGTACTACCCACAAATTTTTTTTTGGCAGACTAGGGTAAAAGTTAATTAACATTTTGGCCTCCAATCTGGAGAGCAGACCCTGTTCTCTTTGTAATGGGTGCTGTCAAGGAAACTTTTTAAAGGCAGAGGGAAAAAATGGTGCCCACTCCACTGTTAAGGATTTTTATGAGGGTCAAGGAGCCTTGGCGAGGATTCAGGCCAGAATGACTTGGCTGCTGCAAAGAATGCCACAGCCCTGTGACAGGTTAGATTTGCAATAAACCTGCATTCACTAAATTCTTAAGACAGTGAGAGATTGCTATACTCTGGCCCAAGAGTTTCTTGTATACTTTTGTTTTATTTTTTTGCAAGTGCAGGTTGGGTAGTTTGCTGCTCTCTCTTTGCTCACTTTCCCTCTTGCTATTCGTGTCCCTTCTTAGAATCACCGTAAGCCAAATCACCTTAAGACTTGTCTCTCCAGGCATCAACATACAAAATATTCTATGAGATCCACACAGTGTTCCAAAAATGTGTCTCAGTAACATAATGTGTCTCAAATAAGCCGATGAGACACAGCTTCTTTGTTCTGGGAAAGTCTGATTTCATGCTCAAGTTCCACCCTGTGTGAGTTTTTATGCTAAGGGTCAGACAAATGTTAACATTATTCTTGATCTGTGCATGTGTACTAAGTTGCTTCGGTCCTGTCCAACTCTGTGACCCTGTGAACTGTAACCCCCCAGGTTCCTCTATGGGGTTCTCCAGGCAAGAATACTGGAGTGGGTTGCCATGCCCTCCTCCAGGGGATCTTCCTGACCCAGGGGTCGGACCCGAATCTCTTATGTCTACCTGCGTTGGCAGGCATGTTCTTCACCACTAGTAGTAACCTAAGGTGTACTAATGTTATTACTTTTATTAATAGCAACAGTAGCATTGGAGCATTATTTCCAAAGGCAAAGGATTCAGGGAGAGATTGAGGTGATAGTATGAAGTCATTCAGCCTTGTTAATAGCTCAGTGAAGTACCATTATCATTTGACCGATAAGGCAACTGAGGCATGAAGAAACTAAGTATAGTAATTGGCCAAATGTTTTTCTTGGAAGGTCAGGACTCGATTTTTTTTTCTAAGGTTCCTTTCAACCCTGAGAGATTCAAATTCTTATTTGGGTGGAGATGGTGCATCAGGTCAAAGATGTAGCAGAAGGGACTTCCCTGTGGTTCAGTGGCTAAGACGCCATACTCCCAATGCAGGGGGCCCAGGTTTGATTCCCGGTCAGGGAACTAGATTCTACACACCACAACTAAGACCTGGCACAGCCAAATAAACAAACATTTTAGAAAAGATATAGCAGAAGAAGTGAGAGAGGGAGAGAGAGGTGCAGGGGTGTCTACTAGTAAAAATCTTTGGGAGACAAAGATTTGCTGCCTCACAACATCCAGGGAAGTAAGGGGAGAAGCTGTTTAGCTTCACAGAGTTGTGAAGGAGACTTTGGATCTTCTTCCAGGTCAGAGGTTGAAAACTGTTGACCCCTAGCCTCCATTGGGTCTGGAGATACATTCATTTGGTCCATACATTAAAAAAAAAAAAAAAAATAGAACTAGAATTTAAAAATCAAAGGTTTCATGTGAAAATCCAGATTTCCAGCTTCTCTAGAAAAAAATGGAATCTGGCAACCTTGAGTCTTCATTTCCTGGGGTGACATAGAAACCGCAAAGTGGCTGCCCTCTTCTTCAGATCCCGTCCCTGCAGTCAGCATAGCTTCCCCACTGCCAGAGTCATTCCTTCATTATCTATCTGGACCCTGTAGGCATTTGCCTCTCAACCACCTCTTTGGAGCATGGTTTCTCATCCTTGCTACTGTCGACGTTTTGGTCCTGGTAACTCTTTGTTGTGAGGGGTTATCCTACATGTTGAGGGGGGTTTAGCAGCATCCCTGGGCTCCACCTATTAGATGCCAATAGTATGCCTTCCTCAATGTGACATCTGAAAATAAGCCCAGAGTACCCAGTGCCCCCTGTGGAGTAAAATGGCCCCGTGAGAGCCACTGGGGTTGTATAATGAGCCTGTGCCACTGGCAGCTCCATCTCTAAGCCTCTCTGTTATCAATTTCTGGGTATGAGAATCTGATTGGTCTTACTTGGCTCAGGGGTCTCCTCCTGGGGTCAGGTGGCAAGATGGCATTGACCATCATGACTGCCATCTCCTGCAGAGAGGGAGCAGGTCAGGCAAACCAATAGGTGCCCATTTTCAGAAGAAGGATGCCAAAGATGCTATGTGAAACCAGAGAGTCCAAGAGTAACTCTCAGTAGCATAACAGTCTTCACTTTTCAAAGGATGTTCTTTGTACCCGTTCCCTCATTTACTTTTCTGTCATTCTATGAAATAGCCTAGGCACATAGTTTGTCCTTCTCTTTCAGCAGATGAGGAAGCAGAAGTTAAGGTTGCTACCTCAGGGCCCTAGAGGGACTAGAGGGACTTCCCTGGTGGTCCAGTGATTAAGAATCTGCCTTCTAATGCAGGGGACTCAGATTCGATCCCCTGTGCTACGGGGCAACTACGCCCAAGTAGAGCCACAGTTAAAATGAAGCCCACACACTGCAGTGAAAAGCCTGCCTGCCACAACTAAGACCTGGCGCAGCCAAATAAATCAATATTAAAAAAAAAAGCCATTAGATAGAGGAAGGACCAGAACCCAGGCTTTTTGAAGCCCACCGCCCCTCCAGTTACCCCTGAACTGGCAGTCCCTGGTCTGCTCGAGGGGTATTGAGGGAGAAGAGCAAAACCAGCCATCACCAGACAACCCAGCCCTGCAAACATGAACGACTCAGTCACTCATGTCTGCAGAGCAGGTTTCTTTGGCAGGAGGCCACCCTGTCTACGTCCTTCTCCAGTCCGTCTGGGTGTAACCCAACCATTATGGTGTCTCTCGGGTTTCAAATGCTCAGGAACAATTAAGTCATTCTCATAATTTCATGTGGTACAGAAAGTCCCAAGCCAAAAATACCATCCTTGCTTCCTACTTTTAGACTTCCAGGGAACTTCCTCCTGCTTCCCTCCCTACAATTCACTTTGATTCCTTCTATTTTCCTCTTGGATGCATTGGCCAGATGCGGAGTTCTAGTTTATTTGATGAGGAGCTTCAGACCCAACACAAATCAAAATAAACCCAACCTCTACTTGGCAGGAGTGGTGAAAATAGGGAATTGTCGGTGGCCCTCAACACAAAAGAATGTTCAGATCTCATCTCCAGTGTATGGAGATAGAAGAGCTGATGACAACATGATCACAAGAGAACGATGGGGTAACAAGGGAAGCAGTTGTGTCTAGCATATTCCTATTATTTTTCTGGCTCCTAGGTAACCATAATCAAGTCACATTCTTCATCTTCAGTATATAAAATTTCTTGTCTCATAGGACTGTGACATCAGTCCTGTGTTGCTTCCTTATATATATAAGGAAGCGATAGAGGAATTATATATAATTTTTCTAGGTCTTTCTCAGATGCATTTAATAGTTACTTACCAACAGACAATGGATTGGTCTTTGTGTACACACACATACTCGGGTGTACACGCAGTGTCTCTGCCTTGGTGCTTATTACACATTGCTGGACCACCATTTAAGTTATGTCAAGAAGGAAGTAAATAAAATGAATTCCAGTTACAGATGTTTTGAAAATTTCCTCTGCAGGAATAGATAATGATAAGCTTATTTGTAACATGTCTTCTCCCGAGAGCAAAAAACTTCTCGGAAAAGTTTAGCCTGCATCAGAATCACTTGGAGAATGCATAAAAACCCTGATTGCTGGTCTCACTCTCACCCCCAGAGCATCTCATTTGGTAGGTCTCAGGTGGGGCCAAAACTTTGTATTTTTGATAAGTTTCTAGGTGTTGCTGGTGTTACCGTCTGAAGGTCCCTTTTGTGAACTAGACTAATCACGAACGGTGCTTTGGGGAATTCCCTGGCTGTCCAGTGGTTAGAGCTCTGCACTTTTACTGCCGAGGGCCTGAGTTCCACCCCTGGCTAGGGAACTAAGATCCTGCAAGACGTGCGGTGCAGCTAAAAAAAAAAAAGGGATCAAAGTGGCATCCTACAGATGAATGAATAATTCCTTAAAAAAATGTACCTTAAAAAAAAAAAGAATGATATTTTGATTACTCGGTTTCCCCAGCAGTAGTGCTGACCTGCTGCTTCTGCTTCTGCGCCTTCATTTGTGTTGTCCCTGGAAAGCCCCCCTCCTCCCAGTGACCAATCAAACCCTCTGCATCTGCCAGGCCCAGCCCAAGTTCCCATTCCTTCACCTACCCTTTCCTGACTGCTCCAGTTCACACTTGTCACTCCCCTTCTCTGAACTCTTCTCGCTGTAGAATTGAACCTGTTGGCCTGCATCATGAGCACATTACTTGGTAGTCCTTTCCCCATCGAGACTGAACACGTTTAATGAATGAACATGAGCCTGCCTCATGTACTCGTCTGTGTTCCTGCACCTTGCAAGGGCTAAGCACACTGTAGGTAACTCAACACTTATTGATTGGTGAAGGTTCCAAGTGCATTCTGAGAAGAAATAGAATACCACCAACTGATGCTGCCTGAGACACCCACCAAATTACGTTTCTGAGGTGTGACCCCGTGACTTCTGTGCTCAAAGCCCCAGGTCCTTCTGCTTGATTCAGCATTGCCCAGACTTAGATCTTTATAGGAAGGACATTTTGACCTGGCTCAGGATGGTGGATGCCCAGGACCACTGTTTAGACCAGCTGGGTGGCTGTCCTCACCACGCTTGCTGTCAACTGTGCATGAAAATCAGTCACTGGACTCCAGGGCGGTGTGATGACTAGAGGGGTCAGCCTGCAAGGAGAAGAGTCAGGAGGAGCGGGGACGATGGCGATCGTGCTGGAGAAGTAGGTTGAGACCAGGCTGTGAAGGCCTTGTATGATGTATTAGGGGCTTAGAGTTTCTCCTATAGAAAATAAAGGTTTGTTTTTTGTTAAAGAAGGACATGATCAGGTTTGTCCTTTGGAAACATAATTGTGGAGGCCCCTGGCTTCTTATGGAGACAGCAAGAAACTAGCAGAGGCAAACTTGTGAAGAACAGTTGTTTTGATTTGAAGATTTTCTTTATGACTATGCGGGGAATTCATTGGTGCACTTGGACTTTTTCTAGTTGTGGTGAGCAGAGGCTACTCTCTAGTTGTGGTGCACAGGCTTCTCATTGCAGTGGCTTCTCTTGTTGCAGTGCATGGGCTATCGGACGTACAGGCTCAGTAGTTGTGGCACATAGGCTTCGTTGCCCCATGGCATGTGGAATCTTCCTGGACCAGAGATCAACCCTGTGTCCCCTGCATTGGCAGATGGATTCTTAACCACTGAACCACCAGGAAGTCCTGAAGGCTGCTTTCTTGATGGTCAACTCTCACCTTTCTTTGGGTACTGTTCTAGTTTCCTAGGGCTGCTGTGACAGATCATCAAAAACCAGGTGGCCTAAGACAACAGAAAGTTATTCTCTTCCATCTTAAGAAGCTGGAATCCAAACTCGGTAGGATTGTGTTGTATCTGAAGGCTCTAGGGGGCTTGCAACCCCTGCCTCCATCATCGCATGATCATGGCCTTCTCCTTCTCCCACTGTGTCTGTCTTTAAGGACATCAGTCATACTAGATTAAGGTTCACCTAATAACCTCCTCTTAGGGTTTCCCTGGTGGCTCATTGGTAAAGAATCCACCTGCCAGTGAGATGCAGATTCGATCTTTGGGTCAGGAAGATCCCCTGGAGGAGGAAATGGCAACCTGCTCCAGTATTTTTGCCTGGAAAATCTCATGGACAGGGGAGCCTGGTGGGCTACAGTCCATGGGGTTGCAAAGAGTGAGTCACGACTTAGTGACTAAAACAACAACAAACTCCTGTTAACTTGATTACCTCTACAGAGACCCTTTCCCAAGTCAGGTCACATTACAGGTACTAGGAGTTAGGGCTTTGACATATCTTTTCTTGGAGAGGGACATGATTCAACCCATGGCAGACACTTCCTACCCCTTATTATTTTAGGGCTGAAGGAAGCAGTGGGCTTGCTGCTGTATCCAGCTAGTCAACTCACCTGCGTAATGTGTTCCTGAGGAGGGTTAAAAAGTTGCCTCCACCTCCAATAATACCAACAGTTCACTTAAGTTATGCAGGGAGGGTACACAGGACCGAAGCAGCAGCAGATGAGGAACAGATTACAAAGACCAATTAGGGTGCTCCTGCAGGTGAGAGATAATGAAGTCAAGTACGCCATGGTCATGAGAATAGAGAGGGGGCGAGTAGAGTGGAGGAACGGGTCCATTGTGGAGCCAATAGGATTCTTGTGAGCTTGTGAGCTCACAAGGACTCAAGTGTCGTTCTTAGCCTGTTGGAAAATGTGAGTCTTTTTATGTGTGTATAAGTATACAATATCTATCTATATATTATATGTGTGTTCTTTTGGCAAAGATAAAGTCTTAGAAACAAAAGTTTCTCTTTCTTTGTCTCTTCTCAATGAACTCAAATGATGCTTTATTGTGCTGGAAAGGAGAGTAATAAACTGGAAATGATGTGGAAGAAAGTGAAGAGCTACCTTGGAAATCTGTAGGGAGTGATTGTCTCAGGGCGTTGCAACCACTCACCTGCCGTACGGGCATAGCCCTGAAGGCCCTTCATTCAAGTCCATTCCCGGCCTGAAACTGGGCCACTGACTGACCACCAGGGAGACTCAGATGTTCTTTATGAACATAAGTTGCCAGGTCCTGGCATCAGCCTCATAATTTTCTCTTCACCCTTCAGTAGACGCTTTTGCATCTATTACCTCATTTCGTTTTCACAACCTTGACCAGTGGAAAATCCCTTGACAGGTCAGAAGAACTGAATTTAAGTCCTCCTGGGTTTTTTCTTCCCCCCTGGGAGTGGGGTTAGTGTTTACATGAGACACTCAACTTTGCAGAGCTCTGTTTTCTCATCAACAGTGGACCAATAACCCCCTTCTTCTAAGATCATTGTGAGGATGAACATCAGACAGTGTTCACTGGCAGTGTGGAGTCTTAACCATCAAACCACCAGGGAATTCCCTTCTTCCAGTTTTCTGGTCTTGGGGCCAGAGCTCTTTGCCATTCTATTCCTCTGGAAATAAAGCATAAATAAATAAAGAATAGATAAGCTATGGGATTCCCTAGTGATCCAGTGGTTAGAACTCCAGGCTCCCACTGCAGGTTCTGATACCTGGTTGGACTACTAAGATCCCATATGCTGCCTGGCGCAACCAAAACCAAGATAGATTACAACTGAATTCCTGTGGAGGGTTTGCTTCAAACTCACTGGAATCCATGATAAGTTGCGTACTCATCCAGAGGGCTAGATCAGGGGTTTGGGAGTGCTTGAAGCAAACCTTTGAGAGTGAAGGTGAAATGGAAATGTCAGCATTATAGTTGGGGTGAACATAGATCAGATTGAGGAGGCGGTGGCTGCTGCTCCCTCTGTCCCTTTCCCACGCTGGCCTGTCCCAGCTGCTGTTATCTGTCAGCTGGGCCTCTGCTTGTTCTCCTTCCAATAGAAAGCGACTCGGCAGAACCTCATCTTCCCAAGGTATTAATGCAATTGCTTGTGGGTCTCATTGGCTCACCCGGACTCCAGGACTGCCCGAGACGCCGGCGCGTGGCCACTGCTCAGGTCCCTGTGGCAGTGCCCCTGAGCGACATCTGCTTGGATTTAGTTTCTCTCTGAAGTTAGAAAGCAGTGGCCTACACTTCCAGCTGCATAAAACTGGGAATGATGCTTTAGTGAGGCCCGCCCCTTCGCCTTCTGTCTCTGTGCTCTCCTGCACTTCCCCACTAGCCGTGCTTTCCCAGGGCCCCTTCTACCTGCTCACAGCCCATCCTCAAGTCCCTGATCAGAGGTCCACGTCAGGGCCCCTCCCATGGCGATGTTAGCTCAAGGTGCGGATGCAGGTACCACAAAGCTTACTGTCACGTTGCTCATAACCCGAAGGGCCATCCACAGAGTTTTTTAGATGGATGGCTTCTTGAGCAAGTAACTCACTCTCTGAGAACTTCTAGCACCTTATTTGTTCCATGTAGATTACAAATATCCAGTCTGATTATAAGGACTTGGAGATGATGAGTATGAAAGCACTTTCTAAATTGCAGATGGTTTTACAAATGTGAGAGGGGATATGATGACTCAACAGTGAAAAGAGTCCTTTGAGGCCTTTTACAGACAAAGGCATTTTTGTATATTTAAACTCTTGGCACTCACAAATTTACATTTGAGGGTTTGCCAATCTGGGGAGCAATCTAATAGTAGTTTGCAGTTTAGCTGAGGTATATATATTTTCATCCATCCATAAATGTGACTATCTCACAAGAAGATAACAAGTGAAGAGATAAAGTAGTAGAGGTTATAAA
The DNA here is from genome assembly GCF_033118175.1 of Dama dama. Lineage (NCBI taxonomy): Eukaryota > Metazoa > Chordata > Mammalia > Artiodactyla > Cervidae > Dama > Dama dama. Next base: position 51,234,501 of record NC_083692.1, on the reverse strand, counting down.
ATATTACATTACAGAGTCTTTCAAGGCTCATTAAAACATATTTGTGTAGTATCTTTTATGCCTCAACCAAAGGGCTCTGGATTATTTGGAAAGAATGAGGCAAAAAGGTAAAAATTAGAAATACACTATGTAATAAGTAAACCATAGGTACACTCACAAAACAATTAGTAAGCATAGGAAAAAAAAAGAAAATAGCAATATACACCATTATTATAAACAGATTCTGTATCCTGGTGTTCTAGAAGAACTTCTGGGGTTAAATTTAATTTTATTACATTTAAATGTTGGCTGGGGCGGGGGTGTGGAATGCCCTGCCTGAGAATATGCAGATGCAATTACCAGTGGGTTACAGTGGATTGTTACAGGTGTGAGTATTGACTTCCCTCCCACCTCATTCTGGGATGTAGACAGTGCAGGGTTGGTGTGGAGCCCTCTGGCTGTCTAGGGTGCAGGCTCCCTCCCATTTTCCACTCTGTCACCCCTCGGGTGTGGCACTGATCTTTATGGACTCTGGCCACCACCTGCCAATTTGGAGCAAGAGAGGGAGGGGGAGGGGGGCCACACCCACTCCCTTCTTTATGATGTGTCCTAGGACTTGCACATATCCCTTCCGCTTCCGTCACCTGCCCACACCTAGACACACAAGAGTCTGGGAATGAATTCTTTATTGTGAGCAGCTGTGTGCCCAACTAAAAGCCAGAGACTGTATTACGCAAGAAAAGGAAGCCTAGTGCTGGGGAACAACTCGCTGGAGCCAACACAGTTCAGCCTCCTGTCTGCCCAAGAGCTGATGGCTCAGGTGGGAAGAAATCTGCAGGGAGAAGGAGACGAGTCCATGCAAGAAAACTGTGACTCAGTGCTTACCCAGTCTGCTGGGAAGTTCCGGGTGTCTTTTTGGTTTCACAAGGAAAGGTTTCATTTGAATTAAATTATCATTGAGCGATTTTTGGACTTTCCGTTTGATATGAAGGCTGCTCAGAGGCAGATGTTTAAGAGAGGAAAAAGCAAGTGCTGACTTCCTGGCATGATACAGCTCATCCTCTGTGCTGCTGAAGCCAACCTGGCACTCGGAGAGGCTGTGTTCTCCTGTTGGACACGAGCAAGTTCACACAGCACCAGCCTCAGACAAGGTTCCTCTGAAACCATGTTCAGGTGAGGCCAAGTAAAGCCACTGCCTAATTTCCTCTAAGCACAGACCAAAATACAGTTCCTGTACCACCCACTATACCCACCAAGCATCCTCACCAACTCCCTGCCCCCCACTCCCCCGACTAATAGCAGCCACTGCTGCTTTACCGTTTTATGATCTTCTTGGTCATCTCATCACTGCTCACTGTAAATAACATTTACTGAGATACTCAACCCTAGAATCACCATATTTTCTGACAGCACCCAATCTAGAGCAAACCCTTGCCTCCTTGCTGCTGCTAAGTTACTTCAGTCATGTCCGACTCTGTGCGACCCCATAGATGCCAGCCCTCCAAGGCTCCCCTGTTCCTGGGATTCTCCAGGCAATAACACTGGAGTGGGTTGCCATTTCCTTCTCCAATGCATGAAAGTGAAACGTGAAAGTGAAGTCACTCAGTCATGTCCGACTCTTCGCGACCCCGTGGGCTGCAGCCTACCAGGCTCCTCCATCCATGGGATTTTTCAGGCAAGAGTACTGGAGTGGGGTGCCATCACCTTCTCTGCTTGCCTCCTTAGAGCCCCCTAAAAACCACCCAACACAAGCCCATCCTGGAAGAGATTCTGGTGCCTTCTTTCTGAGAAGTTCCTTCCATTCCCCATGGTGCCCACCCTTCCCTCCCCTCAATGAATAATGAAGCCAGCTTGTGCAACCATGTATAATCTTGGCGGCCTCTGACTTTAAGGTGTCAGCATATTGTATAGTGGAAGAAGTAATACTGTCCTGTACATTTTGAAAATCTGTGTTCATTTAAAGGAGACCTGACTGCAACCCTAGGCCATTTTCTTAACCTCTGAAAGCTTCAGTTTTCTGATCTATAAATTGAAGATGGTAATATCCACTTCACCAGGCTGTGAAGGTTAAGTGAAATAATATTTGGGCAAGTGCTTTTAAAATTACAAAGCACTTTACAAATCTAAGGCGTTTAATTTTGATTATGACAGGGAAAATAATGACAAATTTTATTTTTTCTGAGATATGATTTGAGCCGGGGTCAATGAATAGCTCAGTTTATAACTTAATTATATCAGTAAGTAATTTTGCATTCATAGTCCTCATGTATCTGTATGTGGGAAGGAATTAGCAACCAAGAGGCAGATCCCTTGGCATTTCTATCCAAACCAGGGCAGTTTCAACAGAACCCTCTTGAAAAGAAAGTTTTTCTGAAAAGAAGAGAACAACAGTCATTTGAATAGAGAAAATGAAAAAGGAGAAAGTCAAATTATGATATATTTTGTCATACCTAAGTAATTAGAAGATAACCCTTTTTCTTAATAACCTTTATAAAATTTTCATTGGGCTTCTGAAGCACAAAGGAAATCTCTAGAACCAAGACGTATTTCAGCTTGTTATTTCTCAGGATCACTATCACCCCAGATTTGTGAAGAGATGAAAAGAGGTTACCTGAAGCAGTGGAATAAGAATCCACTCTGTCTTTTGCTTTATGTGTGACTTTGACCAAGTATGAGACCATCACTTTCCTCATTTAGAAAATGGAAGAGATGCTTGCCTTACAACTGCAGTTGTCTTGGGTAGCCTTGGGGGACTGGATCTAGGACCTCTGCAGATACTAATATCCTCTGATGCTCAAGTTCCTTTATTTAAAATGGCATTGTATTTGCATATAACCTAGCACATCCTCCCATGTACTTTAAATCATCTCTAGATTGCTTATAATACCTTGTACAGTGTGCATGTTATATAAATAGTTGCCAGTAGTTGCAAATTCAAGTTTGCTTTTTGGAACTTTCTAGAATTGTTTTTTCCCCAACATTTTTGGCTTGCAGCTGGTTGAATCTGTGGCTATGGAGGACTGACTGAACCTGAGCCACCACTCCAATAGGAGCATGTGACAACTCTTAGCTGTGAAGTGCCATATATTCAGGAAAGGAACGATTATATTCCTGGTTGTGTTATTTTGTTGGGAATGGGCCCAAAGGACTGCTTCAGTATAGCAAGCTGTATTTGAGTGCTGATTTTGTGCCATTCACATGTGTTTTTGTACCACCACTCTTGCGAGCCACATAGAGAACCAAATTAAAGGATATGTTTGTGCCTCAGCGGCAGTACTTGGAGTCATAACCTAGCTGTGAGAACAGTGCTTACTCCAGATAGAAGCCTAGAAGGTACCCTGGCCTCTCGCTTCTGTACTTCAGACAATAGCTGTCATCAAGTTGGCAGTTGATTCTACCAGTCAGAGTTAGACTTGATTGGAGTCTGAAAGTCTTGAAGGCTTTCTTTGCAGCAGGAGTTTACCTGTTAAACTGGTTTCTAGAAAAACCAACCAGGATGTCACATTTTCTTTCATGTGAGAATCAGTTACTATGGTAGGTAGCTTGGAATGAAGCTAAGGACTAGTCGCACTGGATATCAGGTGAGAGTGTTTCCTTTCTCCACTTTAGAGATGCCCTAGGGTGACAGACTAAAGTCATAAGTGCCCTTACTACAAACATTCTCTCTTGGGCAGAAGTAGAGTGTTCTTGCCTTCCAACATCATTTTATATTTTGGGTTGGCAAACATCTTTTATTTGCCTTCAATACCATACCTTTACATACATAGACCTTGTATATTCAGTTTATAATGCACTGTACACCTCTCAGTCATTTATAAATTTAATAAGATCAATCAAGAACCGAGGAGTGCTAAGCACTGTGCTTGGTAGGTTCTGGAAGTTCAAAGAAAAAGGGACAAAGTGCCCTGTCCACATAGGACTCAGCGTTGAGTCAGGATCAGGGAGAGCTAGACAATAAAAGAGGCTAAGTGCCAAAGAACTGATGCCTTCGAACTGTGGTGCTGAAGAAGACTCTTGAGAGTCCCTTGGACAGCAAGGAGATCAAACCAGTCAATCCTAAAGAAAAGAAAAAAAATTCAGCCCTGAATATTCATTGGAAGGACTGATGCTGAAGCTCCAATACTTTGGCCACCTGATGTGAAAGAGCTGCCTCACTGGAAAATACCCTGATGCTGGGAAAGATTGAAGGCAGGAGGAGAAGGGGACAACAGAGGAAGAGATGGTTGGATGGCATCACTGACTCAATGGACATGAGTTTGAGCAATCTCCGGGAGGTGGTGAGGGACAGGGAAGCCTGGTGTGCTACAGTCCATGGGATTGCAAAGAGTCAGACACAGCTGAGCAAGGGAACAACAACAAAATGTTGAGACAATATGTCCAGCCCAGCCATTGAGATGGGTCCTGGGTTTTGCACCTTTCTCTTCATGGCCCTGGGATTCCCAGATGGCTCAGTGGTAAAGAAGCCACCTGCCAGTGCAGGAGATGTGTGTTCAGTCCTTGGGTTGGGAAGATCCCCCGGGGGAGGAAATGACAACCCACGCCAGTATTCTTGCCTGAGATAATCCCATGGACAGAGGAGCCTGGTGAGCTGCAGCCTATAGGGTTACAAGAGAGTTGGATACGACTGAATGACTGAGCACACTTAATGGCCCTATTGTCATTTTGGTTGGCTGGTTTTGAGGCTCTTTTCATGGATGAGGAAAATGAGATTGAGTGATCTTACGTGACTGCTGTGGTCTTTTCGCTAAGGTGACCTAACTTGTAAACACTGGCCTTTTCCACCATCCCCCACCCCCCATCACTCCCCCTCACACCACCCTGTCACTCTTTCCTGATCAGTGTCCTTTCATAGCATGCTGCCATTTCACGGTGACAGATTAATTTCTCTGTTAATGGACAGAGGAGCCTGGTGGACTACAGCCCACAGGGTCGCAAAGAGTCAAACACAACAACTGAACAACAGTTATACAGAAATTGTATTTGGGGTTGACTGTTCTCTCCAGACATTTAGTGAAGTGCCTTAGTTATCTGGACATGGACTAAGTCTTATTTCACTAGCAAACTGACTTCTTCATTGGCTGATGTTCTGTTCACTTCAAGGTGTCCCGTTTTTAACCTTTGCCGGCTTTACCTTTCCCACATAGATGCTCATTCTGCCCAGGATCTGCCTGAGGTGTGAGCCAGATCCCATCCCCATTCCCTCCAATGGAAGTTTTACCTTTGCCAGGAAGTGGACAAGTTTACCCTTCTTTTAGGTGTTCTTCGTGTTTTCTTAGAAACAGCTTTGAAGATGGGGGAAGGTACATTTTGCAAAGTATTTAGTGTGAGGGCATAAATAAGAGAAATTAATGAATTAAATGGTATCCCCATTCTCTCTTGATGTTATCACAATAACTCATTTATAAATATCACACCACCAGTTTACAAAGGACTTCCTGTCTTCTATCTCACTGATCCCTCACTAACAGCCCTGAGATGGTGGGAACAAGGTAGTTTTAAGTAAGTCCCCAGGCCACCCAGCCAGTAAATGGCAGAAGAAGAATCTCAGTCTATTCTTGAGGTTCCCACTCCTGGGCTTTCCCTCTCTGCCAGGTCATGGCAAAATATGGACTTAGTAACCATAGAGTTGGCCTAAGCGCTGAGAGGGTTGTTACTTACTTTATTCCTTCCAGCATCCAAGAGAATCTTCTCAATTATAAATGAGAGCCTCCAGCTTAAACCCTGAAAACACTGCCTAAGAATCCTAAGTGCCTTCCCCCACTTCCAGGATCCTGTTAAATCTCTGAGGATCATGAATGAATCACAAATGAAGGGTGGCCTTTCAAGGCTGCAGCCAATTGTGGTATGATTTCCTAGAAATAAGGGCATTTCAGAGAAATGAGAAGGTAAACCCTAGTGACTGCTAGGTTGTCATAATATAAATGGGGTACTTATCTATTTTTAAGTACTCAAATGTCAATATACATAGTAATTTGGAGTCCACATTTTCCTCCAAAGAGAATGCTTCCTAGACTGTTATGTACATCAACTTATGTAGGTCCTTAATTAAGGATTATAGATATTGAGGGGTAAGTAGGAGGGTTGTGCTGCCTTGGCATGTGGGATCTTAGTTCCTTGACCAGGGTTCTGACCTGCACCCCCTGCATTGGAAGCTCAGAGTCTTAATCACTGGACCACCAAGGAAGTCTCAAGGAGAAATTTTAAAGAAATCCCAAGGATTTATATGCTGTCACTGCTAAAATGAAAGGGGGGGGGGTGGTATAAAATAAGCCCTCTCAAAGGGTTTATTTCTATTACTCTTATTATGATTATGATTTTGTCATTTGAATATTCCCTTAAAGCTGGTCTATGAGCACTTCAAAAAAAGTCTGCCCCAGTTCTTGAAAACCATACCTCCGACCCAAGATGAGCTTTTTTGGAATTTCTTTTAAAATTAGAACCCTGGAAGGTTTATAGCTAGTAAGCCAACACAGGTTTCTAGATGTGCCAACTAGCTTATTGTCTTCAACCAGCATCAACTTCCTTTTACATCATGTGACCCACTTCCAGATTTCAAAAACTGTGACAGCGTCAGGGGTAGATTCACTTCCTCCTGTGATTAAGTCAGAGAAAGGGGTGGGTGGCAAGGATGGGTGGGTGAGAGTGGTGGTAAAGACATTGACGCTTTAAACTTTTGGTATAGTCTTCTGCCCATAAAGACATAGGAAAAGGGACAGCTTTCAGTGTGGGCAGAGTGGCCAGAGCCCTGAGAACAGGAAAACCCAGTCACTCTCAGCCTACCTCCAAGGACTGGTCTTGCCAGACTTGCTGGTTGGAAAGCGCCGCCCTCCATTATCTAGGAGAGATGCAAGGGGAGCCAAAGCCCTGGTATTTAACACTTGGCGCTTCACCTGGGGATAAATTATAAAGTAGCTAACTGGTCTGTAGGAAACAGTTGCTCAAAGGCCTGTTCAGCTCCTCAGTGGCAACAAAGTATATGCGACAAAGCTCTGTACATTAAAGATTTAGGGATTCCAGTTAGGATATTTAAAACCTCATGCCAGGCAAGAGACAGTATCACATACCTCACACCAAATTGCTGAGTCTTACAGCTGAGCATTGCATTGTTTTTTTTAAGCAATATTTGAGGTGAAAGAGCAATTTTTACAAAAAACCTGGTCAACTTCACTTAATGGAATAGATTAGAGCTGATTGTTGTTTGACAAGGCTTGGGCTGGTGTTTCTGAAATGAAATTAACTACAGAATTCTTGAAATGAGGTCATCAGATTAGAATTCAGTTGTCCACAAAGATCAATGATCTGTGGCCTTTCTCAGCTTACCTGGCAGCCAGGGGTAATATTTCACAGTTAGGTGTGCTGTGCATTCACACTCTTTTTTCTGGTAGTCACGTGCCCATTTTGTATTTTTATGTAATGAAAGAATTGAACGTTGTGTCAACAAAATTCATTCTTCACACTGGAACTACTGCTGCTTACTTAGGTAATTAATTTGTAAACCTTTCTATCTTAAAAAAAAAAATTAATGTATCCCCAGGGCTTGACACATTACCTGGCACAGCTATTATAGATGGAGTTAAAATGATTCAATCAGTGAATGACTGAATAAGTAAAAAATGTAGGATGAGGTTCAAGGAAAAGATTATCCAGCAGTTGTTATCAAAAGAATGCCGTCTCTGAAATTACTGTTATCAATGCCAAATCTCATTTATGTTTATGAATCTTTTAGAAATTTTAAAGTATCTATCAATACTTTATAGCTCATTACTCATTAGGAGAAGCAAATTCTTAAATGTTAACTTTTTACCTAAAAGGTGTAAAACTTTTATTTTTCTAGTGGTGTTTCAGCAGTCATTGTTAAAAATCACTAGCCTACATGTGCATTTCAGGTATGAGCTTGTGTAATGTTGACAGGATGAAGAGAATCCTTGGTCACCACATAGGTTCCCTGGTCTTCCTTTCTGTGCTAATTTGCTGTAGAGATGGTTGGGGCTCCTTCCCAAGGTTCTGTCCCAGTCACTCCAGTTGTGGAAGTGGCCATCTACTGGTGGCTCTTGTATGATAAAGTCCTCTGAGGTAATCGCAAGCATGTGTATGCTCAGTCGGGTCTGATTCTTTACAACCCCATGGACTATGGCCCACCAGGCTCCCCTTGTTCATGAAATTTTCGAAGCAAGAATACTGGCATGGGTTGCCATTTCCTACTCCAAGGGATCTTCCTGACTCAAGAATCAAACCCAAGTCTCCTGAGTCTCCTGCATTGGCAGGAGGATTCTTTACCAAGGGCACCACCTGGGAAGCCTGCTGGGATAATTATTTCCACACAACGCTTTTTAGCAAAAGAAAATGTTGGCTGTCTCGGGTGGTAGCCGACTCCTTCATTGGAACAAGAATGGCTGGAATGGGAGGTCAGGCCTAAAGAAGGTCTGCCCTCTTTGTGGCTCAAGAGCAATTGCTGGCTACCTCTTTGAACTGTCGGGTTGGGCTTCATCCTTTTTACACACATTCTTTGCCCTTGACTCCCTTGTCCCCACCTTGCTTTAAGCTCTCTGGTCCAAAAGGACTGACCCCACTTCCACCTTTTAAATAGTAATTTGTTCAGTGGCATTGAAGCTAATGAGAGGTGGGGCGGGATTGGGGTGAGGACGTGATGCACAGGCACCTTGATGGCGGAAACCAGGGACACACATCCCACATATAGCAGCTTTGCATATGGACAGGCCTGATTTCTTTGTATGCATCTTTCCATGGGGCTGTCTGGGCCAAGAATCACCTCGACTCATACTTCTGGTTTCAGTTCAGCTTCTAGGAAGGCATTATTTCACACCCTGTGGGGGTGGAACTGGGTTCACAGGTGGAGGACGACAGCCACCTCAGCCTGTCTGGAAGCCAGCCGGTGGGAGGAAGCCAGCTACCCCATCTCTGAGACACCCATAGAGATATACCCACAGAGATACTGGGTAGCCCTTGTCTGTCTGAGACCCACAGCTTCCGAGAGCAAGACATTCTGAGTGCCAAATAACTGGGCTTGAAATTTTAATTTTGTCAAAGCTGGTTGTCACAAGGAACAGAATATTTACATAGTCTCAAAGTATCTCCCCACAAATTGCTTAGTAGTTACCAGAGGGGGTGTGAATAGAAATTAGTGGAGAAACGGGACAGTACTTAATGATGTGATATAAATGAATACCGTCCACAAACATGATGTCCATCCAGACGTGATATCCCAAGAAGGACACAACAGCACAGGACTTGAATTCTACTCCAACATGCAAAAGCTGAATCTAATTATGAGGAAACGTCACACAAACCCAAACTGAGGGCCATTCTATAAAATAAGAATTCTTTAAAATGTCAACATCATAAAAGACAAAGGAAAGCTAGAAAGCTGTTGGAAATTAAAGGAAACTAAACAGATAGGAAAACTAAATACAATATGTGATCCTGCACCAGGAAAAAGAAAATCTTGTCAAAGGACATTATTGGGATAATTGATGAAATTAGGATATTGACGTGGATAAAAAGTATTGTACTAATGTGACATTTCTGGAAGTTGTCTACTCTGATTATATAAGAAAATTTCCTTATTAAGAAATACTGATGGAGAAGGAAATGGCAACCCACTCCAGTACTCTTGCCTGGAAAATCCCATGGACAGAGGAGCCTAGTAGGCTACTCTGTCCATGGGGTCGCAAAGAGTCAGACACGGCTGAGCAACTTCACTTTCACTTTAAGTAGCAGTATCTTTTCTTTCCCTTCTTGTTTCTCTATTTTTCCTAAGACTTCTAAAATAAAAATGCTTTATTTTTAACATCAAATGTTTAATAAACAATTATAAATTAAAAAAAATACTGAAGCATTAAGGAGTAAAAGAGCATGATGTATACAATCTATTTTTAAATAGTGTAGATTTTTAAAAAAACTATACATACATACATATATAGAGAGGAAACAAATTAGCAGAATATTACAAACTGATAGAGTATAAGAATTCTTTTTTAAAAAACTCTTCTGAAATGTTGAGATTACTTCAAAATGAAGGATTTTTGAAAACCATACTTTTGTGATCCTATCATCAAAAACAAACTGAACAAAATGCCCAGTTGTCTCATTTACCCTGGGATGGCTTAGCAATCAGCTGAAAGGACTGGAAGGCGACTTCTAGCCCCTGCCTCTCCCCTGATCCATACTCCTAAATCATATGGGTATATGTGGACAATTCCTGCTGAGACACCACCCTGCAGGTCCGGAAGGGCAACAAGTCTGGGGAACTGCTAGGCGAGGTTGTTCTTCTCCGCATCACGGCCGCAAAGAGCCAAGAATTCTCTCAGCCACAATAATGGTGGCCGCAGATTGAGGTCAGTAGGAAAACAGATCTGTTTTGGGTTGTAATGTTGCACATAATGCGATGAGTGAACAGAAAAGAATGTACCCCAGTGAAGGGACGGCCTGTGAATCCCCGGTCTGGTTCTGAATATTCTTATGATGCCCAGCGTAGAAAACAGGAAACATCAGTTAAAATGGGAAATGGCTGTGGGCTGAATGACTGTAATTCCTCGTCTTACTTAGAAGTTGGCATGGAATAGGCCTTCATCCGCAGCCTGACATCTCCTGAGCTTCCACGCCTTGATAATTTTGCCCTTTCTTAAGGGTGGTGCATTACCAAGCAGAGAGGCTTTTAGGCTGGAATTGCTACCTTTAAGTATGCTGAGAGATTGTGTTTTTAAAGAGCTGTTTGTTTTTCTCGTCTCTCAGTTAAAAGCAGCCTGGCTCTGCCTCTGGTTCTGGTTCCCTCCTCCTGCCCCCTCTTTCTTTCTTAAGTAGGCGAGATCCAGCACACAGAACGACTCACAGCCCAGCTTAATAATAACCCAGCAATAAATGACATAGCCATTATCATGCTAGACAGTCCCCAAAGCTGGGGAGCCCAACCTGAAATTTACTTTTCGGTCTTCCCCGTGTCTCCATCGCTCCTTTGGGGTTCTCTAAAGTGTCAGGAAAAATGTTGCAGACTGTCCAAGCTGTAAAATGGAGATAATTATTCCTGCTCCCTGCCTGCCTGGCTGGCTGAACTGCTTTAGAACTCACACGGGATGATAAGCAGAGAGGTAGCGAGACTCTCAAAGCAACCTACAAATAGGAGGCGGTGTTATTTCTCTTACTGGATGGGGATCTGACTAAAGTAGTCTGGGCTCATTTTGGAAGGAAGACAGTATTCCTGTGTGACCTGGGCTGCACCCTCTGATGGGCAGTCCGATCTTGACTGCCTGTTTCCTGTCTCCAGTGCCAAGTGCCTGCCCTTCTGGCCTTCCCGCAGCCACCTCTGTTTTTCCTATCTCTCCGTTCTATCTGTTGGTTTTCTGCCTCACCAATAAGAAAGGAAGCTTGATAAGAGCTGGAGTCTTGTCTGCAGATGCTACCCCAGTGCTTAGAATAGTGCTTGGCTCCTGGTAGGCACATAACTATTGGGAGGAATGGATGAATGAACCAATGAATAAAATGTTTCCCATCCTCTGTTTTCTTAACTCTTGTTGGCTCCCTGTTCTGTACAATCCTGCTCACACCCATGGTGAGAATTTATAGTGCCAATGGTGGACTCCTGGCCCATTTCTTGCTCCTGAGCTCCAGAACTCCAGATCCAAACGCCCAATGCCTATGTGAAAAAGCTGAGTAAAAAAGGGATTATGAGTATAGATTCTGGAAGCAGAATATTTGTTCACTGGTATTGATCTGGGGCAAAGGTTATAACTTCTTTGTGCTTCCTCATCCTTAAAATGAGGGTTAATAATAATGTCGACCTTTTAAGTTTGCTGAGACAATTAAATGATTTAATGCATGTAAGGGCTTCCCAGGTGGTCCTAATGGTAAAGAACCCACCTGCCAACGCAGGAGACAAGAGACACGGGCTTGATCCCTGGGTTGGGAAGATCACCTGGAGGAGAGCATGGAAACCCACTCTAGTTTCTTGCCTGGAGAATCCCATGGACAGAGGAGCCTGGTGGGCTACACAGACCATAGGGTCTCAAAGAGTCGGACACCAACGAAGCAACTTAGCATGCACACACGCAGTGTGTGTAAAAGAGCTTAGAACGTTGCTTGGTATATAGTGAGCCATCTGTAGAGCTCACTGGGGTTTTCGTTCAGTTTAGTGTTCCATCTGGGAAATTGGGGGTGATTGTCTTTTTTTATATAAAGGGGGGCTCTCTCTATATACTGAATCCTGCGCTGTTTTCTCCCAACCAAGTGCAGATTCCTTCTTTGCTTGTGGTATTTGGACTATGGGTACCCATGCCCCTCGGCTCAGCACTAGAAAAGTGTGTTCTCCATCCAGCAAACATGGCAGCTAAAGCATCCATGGACTGTGCAGCCCACCTTGATCCGCAAACTCCCATTCCTTCCCCTCCTCTGCCGCCCCCACCCCAGCCCTGGGACGATACTGTACAGGTTGACTCCTCAAGCTCTGACTGCTAGAAATTCAGTCCCTTCTTTGGCTATGTGGATATGCTTTAGGCAGCAGGTGGTGGGTTATGTTCAGATAAGAAGAGACCCCCCCTCTCGGGGGAAGGCGCCTGTTCATGTTGCAGTCTTATTTGTAACTGTAGTCCTGTCACAATTCAGTCGAGATTTTCATCACCCTGGGCAGGAAATCCTCGTTGAAGGTTACTACAGCAACCTTCCCTCTGCTCGGGAAAGCATATCACTTACAATGGGGCCTTTCAGTGGCCGGGCCCTGAAGCCGGGCAGTGATTCTGTCTGTTCAGAATACAATGGGGCAAAACAGAATAGAAAGGAACCACACAGTGTTTTAGGCTCCCGATGCCATCTGTGGCATTGCATATTGTTGTCCACCCTTGCGTCCAACTTCAGTTTTGTTTCTTCTGTAACAATACACTTTTAATTTCACAACGTACATGCCTGCCAGTTGAAGTGCATTTCATGGAAGTTTAAATAATAGTAACAATGCTATAGGGGTGTACAAACTCGGCCAGGAAGTACTGTGGAAATATCTTTGAGAAAAGGTGATACAGGCTTTTGATTTAGAGACAAAGGAAACACAAAGTGGGTTTGTTTAAAAATACTCAAACTCCTCTTTAAAACTGATTCTTTTGCCTTGGACTCCTGTAGATTTCTTTTAAGGGAGAAAAGTTTAAATGACAGAAAATCAAGTCACCCTTGCCTTTATTCACAGCTACTCAAAATAAACCCACCCACCAAACAGAATTTACCCAGCGATAGAAAACTATTGGTTCACTTACATTTTTTTAAAAAGCAAAAACTAGAGAATGTTACAGAGGTATTTTCAAAGCTGAATTTTATATATTAAGCATGTGAGCTATAGTTGTACCACGCAAAAGAATTGTGGTTTTCTTAGAATGGAAGCTGAAAGAAAACTGTTCCTTAATTTTTTTTTTTTTTCCTTTAGAGCATTCATGGTATTTTATTTATTCACACGGCTTGCCCTCTGATCAAACAACTTTTCTTTGTTGTATGTTTATATCTCTAGGGTTGTTTTATGTCCATGCCTTCTTTAATGTTTCCCGTATGTTTAATGTAAATCATTTGCCTTTTATCTTTCTCCGGGTTGCAAGCTCTTTCTCTCTTTTCTAACCTTTGTACTCTTCTTGCTGCACTGAATTAAAAAAAAAAAGAAATGAGATTTTTTTTCTAAGTGCAAAGCTAAGATACTTCTGTATCTTCAACCCAGCCAACCTCCATCAAGCAAATGGTGATTCCATTTTGCTTTTGATTCCAATGAACCTTCATTGATGTGTGTTCACTCCCAGGTATCTCTGGGTGTTGGTTATTTGATCAGTAAGTAATACTGTGCTTTTGGCCCAACTCCCAGGAAGAGAAGGGGTCACAGCCAGCGAGAACCTTAGAACTGCTGGCACTACATTTCCTTATTTTTTGGGTCTCAGGGTTCAGGTAGAAAGGGACTTTTGTGCACTTGGGAGCAAAGCATAGTACAAATCCTTTCAGCGTTTCTGCAACCAGAAACCATGCAAATGTTTTTGCAAATCCACTTGTGGCCTTGCTGGCAGTTTTTGAGCATAGCCCTCTTTGTGAGGCAGTGATGTTGACCTCTATTTTATTCACTGTCCTGCCCCAAAGTGAGCACACTGTTTTCTCTATAACTGAGTGGGCATGCTTGTCTCTACCTAAAACATTGCCGCCAGCCTAGCTTTGCCTGAATTCTTGCAGAGTGATTTTGGTTACTCCTACTTTGGGATCACTTATGTGTCAGCTCCAGCGCCCTTTGACCCTCATTCCCATCCCTGCGACAAGGAAGAACTTTGCAGGGCTGGGAGTGGCTGCAGCCTGGCTTGGGAAGCTCTGGAGCAGGTTCCCCCAGCGGATCCCTAGCTGGGGCCGTTTTGGCAGTTCATGTCTATCTTGCCTATTTTGTCAGAGTGAGGATTTCTGTGAGGTTATTTTTAACCTGAGTGTCCTTACTATGCTGAGAGGCACCTTTGTCACACAAGGAAACCATGCCTCATTTATCTGCTCCCCAAAGAATTTTGAACGAGAAGCCTGAAGACTTACTGAACGTGTTGGGCTCTGGCCTTGAAATTGACTATAGGAAGTCCTTTGAAGGCAGAGGCAGTGTCGCGGGATGGCTCCAGCCCTTTGGCCTCTCACAACACCTGTTATCTTTGTAGCCATAAATCCTGTGAAAGTGAAGTGAAAGTGTTAGTCAGTCAGTCGTGTCTGACTCTTTGCAGCCCCATGGACTGTGTCTGACTCTTTGCAGCCCCGTGGACTTTACAGCCCCAGGAATCCTGCCGGGTTCCTCTATCTGTGGAATTCTCCAGACAAGAATACTGGAGTTGGTTACCATTTCCTTCTCCAGGGGATCTTCCCAATCCAGGGATCAAACCTGGGCCTTCTGAATTGCAAGCAGATTTTTTATACCATCTGAACCACCAGAGAAGTCAGGGAGTCAATCCTATCTATGCCTAAAATGCCGCTGTTGAGAGTGGTGATCTCTGTTCCTTCATCCATCTTGCAGGGGGGGACCTAAAAGGCAGTTTCAGGTGCTACTTTTGAAATCTTGTTATCAGAGAACAGCTGCCTTGACACACTTTCACACAGTGGGGAATACATTTCGTTTGACTTCCAGGGCCTCCATGGAAGCTGCTCTGGGTTTGTAAACCCACCAGTACAGATCTGGACTCCATGACTGTCTCTGGCCAATTTTTTCATCTAGTACTCCCCATCCCCAATTCTGCTGTTCTTTTGAAACCAGATGAAATGAAGCACCTAACAGTGTTTAGCACATAGTAGGTTGTTAAGAAAAGCCATGCTCATTCCCTGCTCCTGGACACTGTGGACCACCCCTCTTAATGAGGTGGGTTGCCTTTTTGATTGCTGTAGTGTATTTCACAGAATACAATGAGCAATGGGTAGTGATCACAGAAACTTTCTTGGATTTTCTATGGAGTTGTGAATTTTAAGCTGGTATGATTCCCCCTGACCTCATAATCAAGTCAGATATTGTTAACTTGTGTTTTGATTTCAATTTTAATTGTTCTGGCAGAAGAAAGTTACTATTGGAAGTGCCATAGAATTCTCCAGGGATCTCTAGTTAGATTATGGCTTTCCAATTTCTGCGATCATTTCCCCCCATTTTCTGGAGATTGCCTTTCTCCTTTACCTACTTGTTTCAATTTTTTACGCCAATGCTTTAACTTTTCCCCCCATATCTTGGGTAGAAGGCAAGGGATTCTAGGAAAGTGGTCCCCAAAGTATGAGGTCTGTGCACCTTTACCTGCAAGGTAACTCACTGGAGAGAAGGTTTTAAAACTTTGATTCACATTTATCTTAATATTAAGAAGAAATTTACTATCTGGATGGATACCACTGGCCTGATGCAGTCTTGATTGCTCAAAGGTCATGGTTCACAAATGATCGTCTTTATTAGTTGAGAGCGTTAAAATATTTAAATACCTAGATTCATTTGATTGTTTTTCCTGGAACTTCTGTGGGTGATGAAAACCTTTGCTACATATAGGTTTGCTGGGGAGGGGCTGGTGGTAGAGGGCCAGCCACTGACCGGAGCTGGAAGGCCTGAATTCTAGCCCTGGTTCTCTCGCTAAGTACCTAGCACCACAGACATGCATCTCCTCTCTGGCTTTATTAGCCTTCTTATCTGCACAGTAAGAGCTCTGGACTGGTTGATGGATAGGCAAGGCCCCTTCCAGCTATAAAGTGTTCAGGTCAGAATGTAAATGTCGAGGTATTGTGCCCTGTCCTTATGCCTCTTCATCTGTAGTTTGTTTCAACCCCTTCACTTTTTTACCTGTAAGCCATCTGTTCATGACTCAAGCCATCCAGTTTTTTAATTAATTTTTTATTGGAATGTTGCTTTACAGCCTTTTTTAGTTTCTGCTGTACATCGGAGTGAATCAGCTATATGTATAGATGAAAGGTGAAATGAGGTTGCTCAGTCGTGTCCGACTCTTTGTGACCTCGTGGACTGTAGCCTACCAGGCTCCTCCATCCATGGGATTTACCAGGCAGGAGTATTGGAATGGGTTGCCATTTCCTTCTCCAGGGGATCTTCCTGACACAGGGATCAAACCTGTGTCTCCCATCTTGTAGGCAGACGCTTTACTATCTGAGACACCAGGGAAGTCTGTATATGGACACACATATCCCCTCTTTTTTGGATTCCCTTCCCATTTAGGTCTCCACAGAGCATTGAGTAGAGTTCCCTGTGCTGCAGAGTAGGTTCTCATTCGTTATTTATTTTATACATTCGTGCATGTGTGCTTAGTCTCTCAATCACGTCCGACTCTTTGTGACCCCATGGACTACAGTCCACCAGGCTCCTCTGTCCATGGGGTTTCCCAGGCAAGAATACTGGAATGGGTTATCATTTTTTTCTCCAGGGGATCTTCTCAACCCAGGGGTCAAACCCATGTCTCCTGCATTGCAGGTAGATTCTTTACCGCTGAGCCATCAGGGAAGCCCGTCTGGTTTGTACCCTAGACCAACACTTTATGGCTGCATTTTGCCCCTGGAGGAACATGACATCTCTGTGCAGCAGGTCAGGCCAGATCAAGCAAAGAGTCTAGATATGCCCTTGCCAAAACCTGGAGAAGATGCTGAAGGCATTTCTCAATTCTGTATTTCATTCTTCATTGTTGGCTCGTGACTGTGGTGCTTGGGGGACGCCTCTCGTCCCTGAACTTGGCTTCTATCCTGGACTCAGTCTCCCCTATGGCTAATCCATGACAAAGACTGTCCGGTGCCCCCAAGATACCTTTGATCACACTCCAGGCCCTTCCCTCCACCTACCACATTCTGAAACACTCATCCTGGGTTTTCTTAATTATATATGCCCAAACAGTTCATTTTTCAGAAAAAGTAAATTATACTTAAAAAAAACACCAAATGAGTTGATTTTCTTGTGTTGTCATACCTCTACCATTTTGCATGACATAAATAATACATGTTTTGTAATCAGTGCAGAAAGATGCTGTGAATGATAGTGAGTCCTAGAAGACTGTTTTTAATCAGGTTGATATCAATTCTACTGAAGTCTTCTAAATCTTTGCATATTTTTCTTTTTCCTCAAAACAGGGTTTGAATTAGAATTTCTTTCATAGTACAGAGTAATAGTTCATTTAAAGTGACAAGGAATTGCTCAATTATCTCCCTGTTTTTATTTCCATTTCAATTAATAGTATGAACAAGAGCTGTCAATGCCAGTATTTCTAGCTGGTCTGCCTGCATCATTACTTTTAACTTCTTAATTCAGTTTAAGAAATTTGCTTTTGAACTCTGTGGGAGGTGAGGGTGGGATGTTTCAAAAGAACAGCATGTATATTATCTATGGTGAAACAGATCACCAGCCCAGATGGGATGCATGAGACAAGTGCTCGGGCCTGGTGCACTGGGAAGACCCAGAGGAATCGGGTGGAGAGGGAGGTGGGAGGGGGGATCGGGATGGGGAATACGTGTAAGTCTATGGCTGATTCATATCAATGTATGACAAAACCCACTGGAAAAAAATAAAGAAATAAATAAAGGAGAAATTGAAAAAAAAAAAAAGAAATTTGCTGAACAGTTACCATTGCTTCAGGGACTATCATTTTCAAACCAAAAATTAGGATACATTGTCTGATAGGACTTTTGGTCATAGATTCATTAACCAAGAAAACAAAATCCTATCAGTAGAGGTGCAAAAACTAAATCATACTAACATGTGTATTTAATAGACGACCTGAATTGTGAAGAATTAAATTCCATGAAACTGACCTTGCCAAAGGTCACAGAGGTAGAGCCTATACCTGAACCCAAGTCTCCTCATTGTAATCAACTCCTTGAAAACAGGAGTAATGACAGGTAGGTCCCTGAAGGGACTGATGAATGCTTGACGTGTTGTCAAACTAGCAGAGCTCTGGCTGAAAAGACAGAGACTGACATCAATGTGACTCTTCATTTGTTTGATTAAAATATAAATAGAGATAGAAGTAAAATGAGCATTTGTCACATAATGGAGTTTTAACCATTTGGTTTATTTTGTAGCTTGAAATGTCCTCACCCTGTGGTCAAAAGTAGCCTGTTTTCCTTACCTGGATGACAGTGGACAGTTAAGAGAGAATTGTCTTTAGGGGCAACTTCTGGAGAAGGAACTGGCAACCCACTCCAGTACTCTTGCCTGGAAAATCCCATGGACGGGGGATCCTGGTAGGCTACAGTTCATGGGGTCGCAAAGAGTTGGACACAACTGAGCGACTTCACTTCACTTCACTTCACTTCACTTCTCTTCCCTTTGATCTTCTGGGCCAGGGGCATTAGGAAAGCTTCAGAAACTTTTTTGCTTGCCACCCACCCTTCCTAAATCCCCTCCCCCAACTTGTCCCCCTCTAACTGCTGCCATAGTGAGATATTTAGTTCCTTATTTATTTATTTGTTTTTGGATTTGTCCTCCTTGGCTGAGACTTCTTTATTACTTTTTTTTTTTTGCATTATGGTTCATTTTTATTTTTTTAAAGTTTTTATTTTGTATTGAAGTATAGCGATTTTGTTCACCTAATTATCACAACATTGTTAATCAGCTATACCCCAATACAAAATGTTTTTGGTGTTAAAAAATAAATAAAGATAAAATTCAAAAAAAGAGTGAAGGAGAATCCGTACCCAACCCTCCCCAAAGACTGCCATTGTTGTAGTTTGGAAAGAATAAAAAAAAAGCAATGTTGTTATAGTTTCAGGTGGAGAGCAAAGGGACTCAGCCATACATATGCATGTATCCTTTCTCTCCAAACTCGCCTTCCATCCAGGCTGCCACATAACATTGAGCAGAGTTCCCTGTGCTATATAGCAGAGATACTGTTTAGTTCTGAGATGAACCAAAGCTGCCTGGAATTCACTGGCCCAACTAGTACTGATTGAGCATGCCTACGTGCCAGGCACTGATCTGCAGCCTGGGGACATGGCCAGGAGTAGATGTGTTGTCAAGGCCAATGACCAGACTGCTTCCTCTGTGGACTTCTAGGTGCTGAGCTTTGCACAAGGTACCCTGTGTACCAGTAATAAAAGTATCCCCTTCATGCTGTTCTTTGGAGGAAAAAAAAGTTGATATGTGGCAAGTAGTAAATATTCAATAAAACAATTACTATGGACACTAGCATTATTGCCTTTCCAGCAGTCACTTACCTTATTACAAGATGCAGTAGGTATAATGATTAAATGCAAAGAGAGCTGATTGGCCTGGGTTTGAAGCCCAGCTGCTGTGGTTGGGCAATTTATTAATAGTTAACTTCTCCATGCTTCAGTTTCCTGCCTGATAAGGTTGTGAGGATTAAATAAATAATAAATAAATTATATGTATACCTATGTATACGTAGGTCTGACTCATGTTGATCTATAGCAGAAGCCAACACAATATTGTGAAGCAATTTTCCTTCAATTAAAAATCTATGTATGAAATGTTTAGAACAGTGCTAGTATGTAATGAGAATTAGCTGTTGTGTGAGAAGAGTGTTTTTCCCAGGGGAGAAACCCACTATCCTAGCTTACCCTGGAGACTGAAGGGGAAAAGGATAGAACAGTGCTGGTAATCCTTGCAGGAAGCACTTCCCAAGAGAGAAAGAGTAACTTGTAGGTGCCCAAGAGAGAACTTCCTTGTTGGCCTCTGGACAAGCCATTACTCTAGGGGGCTGATCAAATGTCCCATAGATGGCTGTTTTCCCAGGTGAGAGGACTAGAAGAGGGCTCTGGGAACCCCTGATGGAAAATGCAGGGGATTTGGAACATGAATACAAAACAGTTTCTACTTGTATCAATGAAACCTCACCTCTCATCTGCTGTCAAAAGGGGGACCTAGTCTTGCCATGTGAAATTGTTCACAGCAGAGAAAAATACATCTAGAAAATAGAAGTCATTTAAATTCTTTATGGCTAGATTTGAAATTGGTGGGAATAAGCTCAGTAGAGAATGGCAGTGGGACCCTCATGCGAGGGACATGGCAGCAAGGTATACCGGAAGGTCCCTGTGTCTATGTGTGTACTTTTTTTCTTAATTTTCATTATTTTTTGGCCATACCACTCAGCATGCAGGATCTTTGTTCTTCAACCAGGGATGGAACTGGTACCTGCTGCAGTGGAAGCGCTGAGTCCTAACCAATAGACCAGCAGGGAAATATTGTTAATCTTCATTATTATTTTAAGACATCTAAGAATAAAACTGGTGATGTTAGTTTAGGATTTAGCCAGATTAAAAAGGACAGTTTACACAAAAATTTGAAGCATAGGACTGGTGACACTTAGGTGTAGGAAAGTTGTTAAAGGGGTTGAAAATGAAGTTTCAGAAACACTGGAGTAGAGTGTATGTGAATGAAGGCCGGAGCTCATTGTAACCCCCTGAGGTGGACATACCGCTGTGGGCAGTGGTGAGGGAGGCGGGCTTCCTGCTTCAATGATCTTAATGAAAGTGAAAGTTGCTCAGTCGTGTCCAACTCTTTGCGACCCCATGGACTATACAGTCCATGGAATTCTCCAGGCCAGAATACTGCAGTGGGTAGCCTTTCCCTTCTCCAGGGAATCTTCCCAACCCAGGAATCAAACCGGGGTTTCCTGCATTACAGGCGGATTCTTTACCAACTGAGTTATCAGGGAAGCTTTTGCTTTCATTTTTTAAAAAAATACTGAAGGGATTTTTAGATTGGAAGAGGTCCAATTTGAACATGACTTTACAAACTGATAGAGAAGGAAATGGCTACCCACTCCAGTATTCTTGCCTGGAAAATTCCATGGACAGGGGAGCCTGGCGGGCTGCTGTCCATGGGGTCACAAAGAATTGGACACCACTGAGCGACTAACATACATTTACAAACTGAAGAGGAGGTTACTTTGCTTTGCAAATTTGCAACCTGATGTGGGCAGTTTGATATGAGCTGCTTGTCAGCCAGGACACTCACCTGTATCCTGTTTGGGATGGGGGTGGAGAAAACAGCTATAAAAATTGTCACAGCAAACCCTCTAGAACTGGACAATTGATCAACCTCACCAGTAAAACCACTGCACAGTTCCTAATGTGACATTAATACATGGTACAATGCTTCCGGAATAACCGAAAGCTTCATAACCTCTTTGATGATTTAAGCAGTGACCTCACATTTGTAAGGGGCATAGAATGGGGCCTGGCTCCTCAGAAGTTTCTTGTGCCATAATCCATCAAACCGAAGATGCCCCTGATTGTAAGAGTTAAGCTGTGATACAGCATTGGTTATAAGACACATCCTAATGTCACATTGTAAGAATATGAAAAAATGCATCTTATTGATAGAATTGATGGAATATGTTAGCTGTTCATTTATACCATGTTAGGTTTGAACTGTTCACTGATATCAAAAATGATCTTTTTGGGAGCCTCATTTCAGGCAGAGTAAGTGAAAGAAAGGGTGTTTCTTTTCCTGATGGGAACCAAATGTTATTTAAAGAAGAGTTTACTATAGCTGCAAGCCGGGATGAACAAACTAACACAGAATAACAAGAGAATATGGGAAAAGTGTCATTTATACATGGATTTCATTTCATTGTACAAAGTATTTATCCCTTGTTTGTATCTTATGTTTTCACCGAAAAGAACTGTATATGTGTACATACATTTTATAAATTGTGTACTCAGCAGAGAAGTAAAACCATACAGAAACTACGCTTACATAAGTAACCACATCATTTTAACAACTGTTTTGCCATACAGAGATATCATTCTGTATTAATAATATGATGATTACAATTAAAACCAAATTTGGACACCTTGCCATCTGTCTCTTCTTTTTTTTTTTTTCCTCCAAACCTTTTTTTCTCTCCCCTACTCAGTTAGCCCAGACACTGTTGCCAGACTGGTCTGTACCATTCACATTTTGCCCCTGAGCATGTCATCATGTAAAACCAGCTCTACCCCAAGAAGGATTTGAGGTTGGTGTGATTATCCTCTGGGGCAGTGCAATATCAGGAACCTCATTCTCCTGAGCAGGCCACTGAGAGGCCCTGAGAGCCTCAGAGAGGCTTAGTGATTTGTGGGAGACCCTGAGGATCTTGCTGGGAGGGCTGGTCTCTGAGAGTTGCCTGTGATTTTTCTGGGATCAGGTTGGTCACAGATGCAGCCATGCGGCCTGAGACGGTCCCAGTTGATGCCTCTTGTTCCAGCTTTATCATTAACAGCATCCCCTTCTGCACTCAGTCTCTTGGTTTGGATGATAAATTGGGTTTGCTGTAGTGACTCTGGCCAACCCTGACTTAGAAACCACTGGATCTAGTGATCCTGGAGCCAGTGTCCACGCTTGGCCTTGACAATGGTATTGGAAGTGAGCTGTGGTATAGCAGAAAGAATGAAGAAAAGGAAGCCAGAAATCCGCATGACAGGTTTCAGCCCTGGTCCTTTGTCATAGGGATTAACTGAGGCCATGTATGTGGAAATGCTGCACAGATATTCAGCTTCTGATCCGCTCACATGTACCTACATGAGTAAAATTAATGAACACATCTTCTACATTCATTGGGCCTCCTACTCTGTGTGCTAACCTCCCATGGACTTTCCCATCCTCAGCTTCTCCAAGCAGAAGCAACTTGGTATGTTATAATCCCAGTCCTCACTTTACCCATTTGTAAAATAGAGGTGGCATGATTGTAATATTCACATCTTATGGGTATTGTGAGAATCCATTGAGATACCATAAAGCTTCGGCATCTATTTATGGATTCAGTAAGTGTCAGTCCCAGTTACCTTAAGGACAGAGGGGATTAGGAGTTTAGTGGGTTCCTGACTGCCCGTGCGCACCTCTAGCCCTCACTCTTCCAGAAACACCCCTTCCTTGTGCTTTGTTCATTGCAGCTTAGCACCGACACATACTTGCTTCAGACATCCATCTTCACACCACCACACCACCAAAATAGTGTGTGTGTGTGTGTGTGTGTGTGTGTGTGTGTGTGTGTGTGTGTGTAGGCGGGAGAGAGGGCAGTGATCTTTTCATGAAGTTGAAACACAATGCTGGCTGACTGTGCCCGGTACATAGACAAACAAATATTTATGGTTGATTTTTCCATCATTTGCAATGGAAGTGTTTTATTCCAGTCAAACAGCAGAGCTGCAAAAAGTAGAATACCCAGACTGTCAGTTAAAAAGATTGGACCATCTACCAGAGAATTAGATGTCCATGCCTTTCCTGTTATGAGTCACTGGGTCAGAAAATCCCATTAAAAAACAAGTTCAGCTCATCCGCAGGCCAGAGCATTGCCCATTGTCCATTGTTGACAATAAGAATATGGTTTCTCTCTCTTTGGGGGTGATTTGCTTATAACATTGGGGGCATTCTAGTCCCAGGTTTTTTGGAAATCACCATCCCCAGAAAATGCTTGATTTCACTGGCATCATATTCAACACTTCTATTTTGTATTAATTAATTAATTTACTTATTTTTGGTTGCACTGGTCTTTGTTGCTGTGTGGGGGCATTTCTCTAGTTGCAGTGCACTGGCTTCTCACTGCAGTGGCCTTTCTTGTTGTGGAGCACGGGCTCTACGCACACAGGCTTCAGTAGTTGCAGCATGCATGCTCAGTAGTTGTGGCACATGGGCTTAGTTGCTCCAGGACATGTGGAATCTTCCCTGACCAGGGATCGAACCTTTGTCCCCTACATTGGCAGGTGGATTCTTATCCACTGTAGCAGCAAGGAAGTCCCCAACACTTGTTTATTTTTAAATTTTACTTACACATGCATATGGTTTAAAACAGCAATAAAAAAGTACACTGTGCTGCCAAGTTTAAAATGGAGAGTAAATGTCACCTTTTCTCCCCAGGCCTTCTCCCTGATGCAACCTTGTGTATCTTTCAAGAAAACAATTACAACACATGTCTTTTAATGTGTCATTCAATACTTACTTCACATACTGATTGCTGTTTTCATACATCTGTGGGTCTTGAAGAACTTTCCAAGTCAGCACAGGCAGATTCCTTCCAGTGACATGGAACTCCTCTCAGGATGTGCCATGATCTGATAGGTCTTCAAACCCTGTGTCCACTTTTCCCCATTACACACTTCACTGCAGTGAAGAACCCTTTATATACATCTTGGCATCCTTGGTAGATTTTAAGGTGAATTCTTTAAAATAAAGGTGCTGGATCAAAGAGAGTATGCCCATTATTTCTGTTTAGTTAACAGCATTTGTATTGGTCTGTGTGACTTTAGTTTCTATCCCTAGTCCCACACAACTCTCTTCATGATACCTCGCCAAAGAATCGATGTTTTCACACTGTGGTGCTGGAGAGGCCTCCTGAGAGTCCCTAAAGCCTCTGACTGTGGTTCAAAACAAACTGGAAAATTCTTACAGAGATAGGGATACCAGACCACCTTACTTGCCTCCTGAGAAATCTGTATGTGGATCAAGAAGCAACAGTTAGAACCCGACATGGAACAACGGACTGGTTCAACATTGGGAAAGGAGTACGTCAAGTCTGTATATTGTCACCCTGCTTATTTACCTTACATGCAGAGTACATCCTGCAGAATGTTGGGCTGAATGAAGCACAGGCTGGAATCAAGATTGCTGGGAGAAATATCAATAACCTCAGATATGCAGGTGACACCACCCTAATGGCAGAAAGCAAAGAGAAACTAAAGAGCCTCTTGATGAAGGTGAAAGAGGAGAGTGAAAAAGCTGGCTTAAAACTCAACATTCAAAAGACTAAGATCATGGCATCTGGTCCCATCACTTCATGGCAAATAGATGGGGAAACAGTTGAAACAATAACAGACATTATTTTCTTGGGCTCCAAAATCACTGTAGATGGTAACTGGAGCCATGAAATTAAAAGACACTTGCTCCTTAGTAGAAAAGCTATGACCAGCCTAGACAGTGTATTAACAAGCAGAGACATCATTTTGCTGACAAAGATCCATATAGCCAAAGCTATGCTTTTTCCTGTAGTTGTGTATAGATGTGAGAGTTGGACCGTAAAGAAGGCTGAGTGCTGAAGAATTGATGCTTTTGAACTGTGGTGCTGGAGAGGACTCTTGAGAGTCCCTTGAACTGCAAGGAGGTCAAACCAGTCAATCCTAAAGGAAATCAACCCTAAATATTTGTTCAAAGATCTGTTGCTGAAGCTGAAACTCTTAATACTTTGGCCACCTGATGCAAAGAGCTGACTCACTGGAAAAGACCCCGATGCTGGGAAAGATTGAGGGCAGAAGGGGACGACAGAGGATGAGATGGTTGGATGGCATCATTGACTCAATGGACATGAGTTTGAGCAAACTCCAGGAGATAGTGAAGGACATGGGGTCACGAGACTGAACAACAACAAATACTCTCCCTACAGGAGAGCAAGGGTGAGTGTGGCCACCCCTCTCCTAGGCCCTGCCCAACACTGAGCCTCTTGTGTTTACACAGCATGCTTGGTGGCCTCCCTTTCCTGGGCATCTTAAGGGCACTTGAAGAAGTCACGTTACCCAGGATATGATCATCTCCTCCCTCCAGGATGAACCAAGGAAGGAAAGTGCTCAGAGACACCAGTGAGAGTGTGGAGCGCCCTGGCTGTGGGCAGGGCTGCCCGGGGCCCTCTCTGTGGGAGTGGAGGTTGGCTTTCAGGACAGTACCTGCCTTTGTGTGCTGACTCATCTTTGCTCATCCCGGTCCCCACCCTGCTGAACACACACCAGTTCGTGACACTCCGCCTTTTAAAATCAGTGCCCTGGCTTCTTCCTCCGCATGAGGTACTTCTGTGTCTTGGTGTCACTTCTTAAATGTGAGGAGTACGCCAGGCCTTATGTGGATGTGGGCGCACCCCACGTTTTAAAACTTGAATATGAATCCATGCTTTTTAATCAGCTGATTCATAGTTAGAAAGTAACTATGGACCTGAGAAAGTCTGCACTCAATCTTTACCTAGTGGGAAGTATCTCGTTCATATTTTCTTTTTTTTTTCCTTCTTGGCCACACTGTGTAGCATGTGGATTCCTTGTTCCCACACCGGGGATCGAACCCATGCCCCTTATTTTGGAAGTGTGGAGACTTAACCACAGGACTGCCGGGGAAGTCCTTCTCTTTCAGAACTTGTAATTGTTGTCAGGGTTAGGAGTAACCTTTTATCATCATCATCATTATCATTGTTATTATCATTATTATCATTTCTTTGCTGGGGCATCAGCAACCACATTCCTGTCCTTTGTACAACAGTGCTTCACCCACCAAGAGCTGTTAGGAAATGAAATACCTTGCTGAGTGCCCCTACTTATTCAAATATTTCCTTTTCTGGTTGGGAAACAAAAAGGTGTTACCCACCCAGAAAGTCCATAGAAGAGAAGGAAGCGGAGTCTCGTGCAGGTGCTGGCCTGGGTAGCCTGGACCTTGGCCATGAGGAAAAATGTCCCTCCTCACCCAGATGGGGACGTCCCTCAGGTCCTGCCGCAGCAGGTGTGGCAGCCTGTCCTGCCCCTTCCCTCCCAGTTAGGGGCAGGAGGAAGAAGCAAATGGGTTGAGGGTCTGTGCCACCAGGAGCGCCATTCTTATCCACATAATCCTAGGACCATAGTTTGTGACCTGATGGCAACTCTCAGCTTCTGCTTCTGAGGATATTGTCCAGGGTTGTAAGATGACAACCACTTCCCACTGTTTCCCACATACTCACTGTCTGTGACTGTTCCAAGGAAGGCCTCTGGGAAAGTCACTGTCTGATCAAACTCTGTGGTCCCCTACAGGAAAACAGAAAACTGTTGTTCTTTTTCGCTGTGGGGAACATTTAAGCTTCCCTGGGCTGGACTGGAAGCCTGTGCATCCCTGTTTGGTTTCCAGGCTCCCTGATCCGGTTCTCACCCTCTGCTAGAACTGCCCAGCCCAGCCCTCTCTCCCAGCTTTTATTTACCCATGCGTGGGTTCTGACCTTGCCCTTGGCACTCTGGGCAGGTCAGCCTTCCCCCTCTGAAGGCCCTGATTGCTCCCTCTCGCTCTTAGTGTTGTTTGGAATGGCCAAAAGAGCATTCGTCTCAAATCGAATGACTCACTGCCTTGCTCATAGTAACTGTCAGTCATTCTATTGGTTCCTTATCCTCTTGTAGATAGAAGTCTGGAGAACCAGCCAGCGGAACTTTGTTTGTGTGGAGGAATATTTGAAACTCCACACAAGGAGTTCTGTTGTACTGGGGAGTAACTGCCAGGAGAAAGAGGACACTGCCTTTGAGTTGGGACAGACAGTAATGTATCACTCTGCAGTGAGAGAGAGGGAAAAGACAGTTAGATTGGACACCAAGACGGACTTGGGTTGCATTGAGAAGGCATTTCTGTGGATCTGTAGAAACACATCACTGTGACATAGAGCTCCCCCATTTCTTGCCCTTTGTAGACGTTAAATAACAACTTATTAGTAGCCCTCCTGTTTTGTTCAACTGTGCTTCTATTTTTAAAGAGAAAATAACATTTTGGCCCCCTTTTAAGTAGATGGATATTTATTGGTGTTGAAAAGAAACACACATACTGGTTAATTACTCCAGGACCTTAGATTTCTCTGCATAGCAAGTTTTGCAGGCGTCCAGAAAGAATATTCAAGCTGGCAAAGGAGGGAGGGCAGAGGAGTCTCCAGGAATCTTTATCTGGTTGGAAATAGACTGGGGACCTTCGATTGAGACCCAGTGAGTCATCCTGTGGCCAGTGCTTTCTGTTTTGCCACAAGAGGAAGGAGAATGGTGAGGTTTGAGGTAATTTTGTAGAACTGATGCTGCATGTGGTTCTGAGAAAGTCAAATATATCATGTAATATTTCCCTCTGCAAGGCAGCATGGGTGGCAAGCCTTCCCGAACGCCTTTTTGGAGCTTGAACCCATGGCGCTATGCTTTTCCCACGATGGCCCCTTCCTTGGCTGGTTTTATAATAGTTTCTTTCCCAGAAACTCTTAGAATTTGCTGTTATCAAAGGACCCATATCTCCCACAGAGAAAACATTATGCAGTTTTTTAAAGGGAAATTTAAAATGTTACCTATCCTGTTTCCTTCCACCTCCCCCTTCTCTCAAAGAGCCTATTGCCTTTTCTCATCCCAGTTTTGACATTTGACAGGTGGCCTTTCTAGATACCCTTGTTCAGAATTTTTCTTCTTCTTTATTCAGACTCCCTCCTCCAAAAGGAAGCTCCCCCCAAAAGTGAATTCCTGAGGAGGGAGAATAGCCAGTCTTGTTCAGTTCAGGGCCCACCACCCTGGTCCAGTGTGTGAGAAGTCCAGTAGAATGTACAGAGAACTCCAAGGGAAGAAAGAGCCTTCCAATATCTTGTCATGTGTTATTTGTCATTATTTCATATGCATTGACTTTTTTTATTGCCTGTGAGTGTAGATTATAATGAACGTCCTTCTTTGTCTAGTCTTGTCTGGCAAATTCAAAATATTACAGATCCATTTCTCATGGCACCTTCTCCAGGAAGTGGTTTCCGTCTCTCCCGGGGCAAAGGACTCTCCACCCACTCTTGGAACACCCATTTTACACATGTTTACAGATTGACTGTTGCTGACACACAACTTATGAATAATTTGATGGATATCTAGTGTCCTTCAGAAACTCCCCAAGTGCAGCCACCGTGGTGTTCCCATCTGCCCTTAATCCCAGGGCGTGGCAAATAGCCCAACACACGGGGATCCCATGGCAGAAATACCAAGTGATAGGAAATCCTGTCTGGTGCTCAGAGCCACCCCTGGTGTTAAGTTGTAAATCCAGTAAGCAGACAAGGGCTCTACCTAGCCAAGGAGGCCGTGGGATCAGATGAGGTTCTTCTGTCTATAGCATGTTCTGTGTTCATGTTTAGGCCATCCTGTCTATTTCCATGTATGATCAGTCATCAAAATGTAGCTTATCTTTTGAATGTGTGTGTGTATGCTCAGTCACTTCAGTTGTGTCCAACTCTTTGTGACACTATGGACTGTAGCCCACCAGGATCTTCTGTCCATGGGGTTCTCCAGGCAAGAATATTGGAGTGGGCTGCCATGCCCTTCTTCAGGAAATCTTCCTGACCCAGGGATTGAACCTGCATCTCTTATGTCTCCTGCATTGCAGGCAGATTCTTTATCCACTGAGCTACCTGGGAAGGCTGATCTTTGAATGTGGAAAGTTAATATTGCATCAACAGTGATAAGTTTATGGGTGGAAAGCAATTCAGGTGGCTTAAGAAATTATGACCACATGACATAACCATTGTGGGATGCATATTCTTTCCACTTCTGAGTTCTGTCATGTAATTTGCAAAACAAGTCTGGAATGTTTCTATTTCATTGCTTATTTTGCCAGTTAATTCTACAGTAAGTTTGAAGGAATTATCCAAGCCTATTGATCATTTACTGTGCCATACTCTGGATATTGCACGGTGCTTTATGTGTTGTTTTATTTAATCCTCACAGCAACTCTGTGAACTGGGTCTTATTTTTCCCATTTTTTGTTAAAGAGAGAAGCTTAAGTAACACAAAAGCTTAGATCACCTTTCCCCACTTCACTTAGGTGGCAAAGCTGAAATCTGAATCTAGATAGCAAGATGCTTGTTTGCTTTGCGTGTTCTTATTGGATATAAGAATATTTGGGAACTTAGTAACAGTTTTTTTTCCCTCCAGGAGAAAATGAACCATCCTCATAATTGTGTGTCTTCTGTTTGCAGGGAAGCAAAGGAGCCTACCGGTACCACTGGCAGAGCCACAATGTCAAGCACAGTGGCGTGGATGACATGGTCTTGCTCTCCAAGATCACAGAGAATGCCATCGTGGAGAATCTAAAGAAGAGATACATGGACGACTACATTTTTGTATCCTTTATTGGTTCCTTCCGACGTGTCATCTTAATAAGATGACATCTAAGTAAGAGACCATCTGAAATTCCAAACTGATGCTTATGTGTTCAAGTCATTTTCACTATTTCAGAATGTGGCTTTGTACTTTTTGCTGCTTGATTCAGGCTATGGGAAGGGCAAAGATGGTGCTAAAGTTGTTTTTCTTTTTTTAATTTATTTTTAATTGGAGGACATTTGCTTTATAATACTGTGTTGGTTTCTACCATACAGAGCAACCTGAATCAGCCACAAGTGTACATATATCCCATCCCTCTTGGCTTCCTTCATGGCTCAGATGATAAAGAATCTGCCTGCAGTGCAGGAGACCGGGTTCAATCCCTCAGTTGGGAAGATCCCCTGGAGAAAGGAATGGCAGCCGACTCCAGTATTCTTGCCTGGAGAATCCCGTGGACAGAGGAGCCTGGTGGGCTACAGTCCATGGGGTCACAGAGAGCTGGACATGACTGAGTGACTAACACACCTCCCTCTTGAACCGCCCTCTTCCCCTCCCCTCACTCCGTCCTTCTAGGTTGTCACAGAGCCCTGGATTGAGCTCCCTGTGTTATATAGCAACTTCCCACTAGCTGTCTATTTTACATATGGTAATTATATGTTTCAGTGCTACGGGGCTAAAGTTTTTTCCTGGTGTTTTTAGTTTAAAGTATCTTCCTGCCTCAAAATCATGATGCAGCCAAGGACTTCCCTGGAGATCTAGTGGTTATGACTCTGTGCTTCCACTGCAGGGAGCACAGGTTCAATCCCTGGTCAGGGAACTCAGATCCCAAACGCCACACTGTGTGGGGAAAACAAAGATGAAGCCAGTATTCTCTATTTCAGTCCATGGCACTGTACCTTTGATGTGCTCTAGCCACACACGTGGTGTCTAAAACCTGTGCTCTTCCTAAAGAATGTCCTGATCTGCAGAATTCTATCAGTAGTGTTCCCTAATTGCAAAGCAGAGACTGATAAGTCCAGACTTAAAAGGTTTAAAAAAGATTGCCTCATGCAAAATATATGCCATTTTGCCTGTTTTTCTGCATTCTTAGTTTACTAAAAGAAATAAGAGAAGCGAAGATCAATTACTGAAAATGTCTGACGTTCTTGAGTTGTGCTTTATGTTTCAGTCTTAGCTTGCCAGATGCCATTTTGGGTAGGACTGGAAAACATTCAGAACGGAAATTTGATTCAAATGTGTGTTGACTTCATTATAAACTTCATAGAGAGCTATGATAGTTGCTTAAGTTCCTGCAGGATTCAGGAGTTCTGTTTGGTGCAACTATGTAAAGTTATTTTAGTATAATTATTGTAGAATTGGTCATAGACAAGCAGGAGTCTGTGAAAAGCTGTATAGCATGCTCTTGGTGGTGATGCCGTTGGTGGCTTCTGAGAGTATGGTGTTCTGGATGGCCATTAAAAGTGGAGTCTTTGCAACCACTGTAACATACCTTTTTAGGTTTTAACCTCTAAACCTTGGGGAGGTAAAGTCTTCACATCCATAGCTTCTGTGTATTATTTACACTGCTCCTCTTACTCTTAGATAAAAGCATCTATAAACATGTAGCAGTAGTTTTGCATCATTTCCATCACTGATGAGGAAGGAGCTCAACTTAGCAGGTATTTATGCTAATAAACATTCCAAGGTACTTGGATGTTTCTAACCAATACTGTGCTGTTTCTTGTTTACCATACGAAATTTTACCAATTATCTGGGTAGTTAAATCCCTAAACCCCTGCTTTTAAGTATTAATAGATATATTTGGATTCACTAAGCACATTATAATAGCATCTTGATCAGGTGTGGAAGCCCACTGCCTACAGAGAAAACCCCACCCAGGATTTTATTGGAATGCAGCCATGCTGGTTGTTTTACTTGTTTCAAAGTGTTGTCTGACACTGCTTTTATGCTACAGTGGCAGACTTGAGTATTTGCAACAGACCCTGTGATCCACAAAGCCTGAACTAATTATTCTCTGATCCTTTACAGGGAACATTTGCTGACTCCTAGATACCTGTGCAGAGCTTCCTTTAATTGTATGGAAGCAGTTGTATGCGGTTGTAAGTTTTTGTTTTATTTGGCAAAAAAGTTGAAATATGCTCACTTTATCTAGGCTTATCATTGAAAGGTTTCAATAACTTTTGTGTGCGAGACCCATGGAAACTGGCCGATGATGGACCAGAGAAAGTTGGAATGAATCTGGACAGCCTGGCTTTGAGCCTTAATCTGCATGAACTTGGTGATCTTATACAAGTTTTGTGATCTGTGTTCCTTGATTTCTTGACCTGTAAAATGGAAGTGATGATAAAAACTCCTACATGAGGCTGTTTAGGGTGAAGTGAAGTAACAAATGCAGCAAATACATAGTTAGTGTTAGTTATTATTATCATATATTAAGGCAAGTGTACAAGTTCTCTCATATTTCTGAATTATGTTCCAAAAACTCATTTATAAAGTTGCTTTTGGACATTCAGATGCATTTTACCATAGAAACTTTTATTTTTATTTTTTTTCCATTTATTTTTATTCGTTGGAGGCTAATTACTTTACAGCATTTTACCATAGAAACTTTTAAAGGGAGAATTGGTTTATTGACAAGCCCATAAAAGGCTAATTTCCAATGAATGTAATTGAACTCATTATTTATTGTAATGTTCTTGGAACATGGGCTCATTATTTATGTAGACATGGTTTTTGATCAGCTGGGTAAGAAAAGAAAAAAATGTCAGTGGTTATCAGCAGCTGTCCATCATCAACTCAGACAGACTCGCTTTTTCCCCTATGGTCATTTACCCCTAAAACACTAGAAATTCCTTAAGAACAGGGATTGTGTCCTTTACATATCTTTTTAAAAGTGAAGTTTAAAAACAACTTTAAAGCAATAAATGTTCATTTAACATGATCTACAAAATGCAGTTAACTAGAAAGAACACTAAAATCCCTTGGGATCCCACCATATAAAGTTTGCTCCTAGTAACCTAATGTATTTTTCAGTTTAATCACATATAGACATATATGTATGGGCTTCCCTGGTGAACTAAACAACAGCAAGACATGTGTATACATGCATGTGCCTTTTTATTCATTTTAGCTGAACAGTGGCACCATCCTGCATTGTTTATTTCTTTTCCACATAATTCTTGGCATGGTGCATTATATTAAGTGTTTGTTGAAAATCTGTTGACTATGAAGTCTTGCTTTTTATATTCAGACAGCAGAATTCTAAAATGACTCACACAGAGGGGGCTGATTTCTTTGAATTAATGTCTTTGAATCAATGACTGACTAATCATGTGTTCTACCAAGGAAATGAGTTAGTTGACCACTAATAGACTTTGTGTTGTAGAAATCTCTTCCCACTCAGTATATGAGAAATTCGACATCAGTGTGCTTTCCAGCAATAGCACAGAGCAGCTTTCAGCTTTGAGGAAGCTTGGTGGCTCTTTTGGATGTTTATGAAATAATACCAAGGGTCTAACTGGGAATCTTTTCCTCTAAATAGGAGATAAGAGCCTCCTTTATCAGTTCAATGCCAAGGGAATATTATTATGATAGGATCGCATTGGTATTGTAAATGAGTTTCCCCTCCCTCTCTTCTAGCTCAATAGTGAAGACGAGAAGAGATTCAATTTTAGATTAAGTTATAATATTGTTCATTTGACCTCTTCTGCATCTAATAGCAGCGCATTGTCTTGTGCTGAAGGTCAGCCTTTGGAACAATCAGTGGTTAATGCATTCAGGCTGACTGCACATTTCTTTGTTCCACAGTGGAAAAAAAGATCTGCTTAGAAAATGCAAACGTTGTCAACCAAGGAAAACCCATTTTTTTCAGTTATTTATCCTAGGACCAGGAAGGTTTCATTTCCTGTCTATTTTTCCTAAGTGTTGCCACCCTTACAATTTCAGTTCTAAAATATAGGAGGGACCTTGCTGTGTTCGCCCTCTGCTTGGTGAGACATCACTTACAGCCACTTGGCTGACAAAAATAGTTCTTGAACAAAGCACCATGGCCTCATTGGGTCCAACTTTCTCCAAACTTGTTTTTCCTCAAAGACCACACTCAAGTGTGCTTGGCGTTTTCAACCCTACAATTAGGAGTTGAGACACTTGTGCCAGACCAACCAGAGCTCAAAGCAGTGCCCTTGTTCCAAATGAGGTTTGGCCCTTTGCTGCCAGTTCATGTTGGGGTTGGGGGGGGGATGTTGCTGCAGTGAGATGAATGTGGGTCTGATGGCCAAAGCCAGGGGCTCAAGTTCCATCATTTCCACATATGTGACTTCACACATCACCTCACCTCCCTGCCCCACCTCAGTGATGAATCCAGGGAGGTTGACTAGATCAGTGTGGACAGTTAGAGGGAATACTGGCTATTAAAATGTTTTTTAAAAATGTTAAACTCTTGTTACAAAACAGAAAGAGACTCAGAGACTTGGAAAACAAATTTATGGTTGCCAGGGGGAAGGGATAGTTAGGGAGTTTGGGAAGGTCATGCACACACTCCTATATTCAAAATGAATAACCAACAAGGACCTGTTGTATGGCACATAGAACTCATAACTCATGGAACATAACTCAGTGTTATGGGCCAGCCTGGATAGGAGGGGAGCTTGGGAGAGAATCGGTACATGTGTATGTATGGCTGAGTCCCTTCATTGTTTACCTGAAATTACCACAACATTGTTAATCGGCTATACCCCAAAACAAAATAAAAAGTTTAAAGTTTAAAAAATAAAATAGAGTATGAGCTGTTTTAAATATAAAAAAAGTTAAAACTTTTCCTTATAAGACCATTAAAAAAAATTTATAGACGCTGTGCTACCATCACATTTCATAAAAGAAAGAATATTTTAACACCCCCAAAATAGAAAGGAAATAGTTTAAGAGTAAAGGATGGCCCTTTATACTGAAAAAATTGGACTTTATGAAAAATTGAGGGCTCTGTTTCTCTTTTTGTCATTCTTTTTGCAGATCAATGAAAGCTTATGGATCCACGGACAAACATTTGGGAGCCAGTCAGTTAAAGATCTGTTGGCTCTCTTCTGTCTTGCATATTCTGTTGGCAATAGTAAAATGGCATTTATTTTATTTCTTTTTTTTTAAATCATAGCCTTGTGTATCTCCATACAATTTGAAAGTTACACTTGGGCCACACCTTTCTAGCCAAAAGTTATGTGGGTGGAGACAGTGATGGAACAGCTTTTTCCAAAGGCACACCTGAATTATGCAGCAAAGAGTGGGAGTGAGTATTGGAGTTATCTGGGAAGTGGCCCAACCCAGGAGGAGACCTGTGCTCTCTTGAAAGCAGCTGAGGTATCTGCAGACCCAGGCAGGTGGGAAAAATACGTTTGTTTCCTTTAAATTCCAAATAAAATTCTCTTGTCTCCATTCTGATTTAAGTAAATTTGTAGCTACTTAGTGTAGATAGAAGATACATTATCCATTTCGAACCAAACTTTGCTTTTCAAGAGTCCCCCCTCAAATAATACTTCCCATGAGAAGCCCTACTGAGATCCTTCTTCCAGTCTGACTCACGACTGATTCATGATTGGCCTAGAATACTCCAAAAGAAGTTTTTTTTTTTCTCTGAACATCTCCTTGTCAGAATTTATGTAGACTACTTAGTGAAAATCAAGACTTTGTCTTTTCACATAGCAACATAGCAGATTATTAACAGTTAAAAAAAAAAAAAAATGTTGCCTCCTATAGGAGTTCTTATGTTAACCCAATCCAGATTTATTTACTGGAGAACCAAGGTTGGGTTCAGTTCAGTTCAGTCACTCAGTTGTGACTGAGTCACTCCAACTCTCTGCAACCCCACAGACTGCAGCATGCCAGGCCTCCCTGTCCATACCAACTCCCGGAGTTTACTCAAACTCAATGTCCGTTGAGTTGGTGATGCCATATAACCATCTCGTCCTCTGTCGTCCCCCTCTCCTCTCGCCTTCAATCTTTCCCAGCATCAGGGTCTTTTCAAACGAGTCAGCTCTTTGCATCAGGTGGCCAAAGCATTGAAGTTTTAGCTTCGGCATCAGTCCTTCCAATGAACATTCAGAACTGATTTCTTTTAGGATGGACTGGTTGGATCTCTTTGCAGTCCAAGGGACTCTCAAGACTCTTTTCCAACACCACAGTTCAAAAGCATCTGTTCTTCGGCACTCAGCTTTCTTTATAGTCCAACTCTCACATCCATACACGACTACTAGAAGAACCATAGCCTTGACTAGAAAGACCTTTGTTGGCAAAGTAATGTCTCTGCTTTTTAATATGCTGTCTAGGTTGGTCATAACTTTTCTTCCAAGGAGCAAGCATCTTTTAATTTCATGGCTGAAGTCACCATCTGCAGTGATTTTGGAGCGCCCCCCCCCCAAAAAAAATAAAGTCTGCCACTGTTTTCCACTGTTTCTCCATCTATTTGCCATGAAGTGATGGAATCGGATGCCGTGATCTTTGTTTTCCGAATGTTGAGCTTTAAGCCAACTTTTCACTCTCCTCTTTCACTTTCATCAAGAGGCTCTTTAGTTCTTCACTTTCTGCCATAAGGGTGGTGTCATCTGCATATCTGAGGTTATTGATATTTCTCCCAGCAATCTCAATTCCAGCTTGTGCTTCATTCAGCCCAACGTTTCTCATGATGTACTCTGCATATAAGGTAAATAAGCAGGGTAACAATATACAGCCTTAACGTACTCCTTTTCCTATTTGGAACCAGTCTGTTGTTTCAGTCCAGTTCTAACTGTTGCTTTCTGACCTGCATACAGATTTCTCAAGAGGCAGGTCGGGTGGTCTGATATTCCCATCTCTTTCAGAATTTTCCACAGTTTATTGTGATCCACACAGTCAAAGGCTTTGGCATAGTCAATAAAGCAGAAATAGATGTTTTTCTGGAACTCTGTTGCTTTTTTGATATTCCATTGGATGTTGGCAATTTGATCTCTGGTTCCTCTGCCTTTTCTAAAACCAACTTGAACATCTGGAAGTTCACGGTTCACATATTGCTGAAGCCTGGCTTGGAGAATTTTAAGCATTACTTTACTAGCGTGTGAGATGAGTGCAATTGTGTGGTAGTTTGAGCATCCTTTGGCATTGCCTTTCCTAGTGATTGGAGTGAAAACTAATCTTTTCCAGTCCTGTGGCCACTGCTGAGCTTTCCAAATTTGCCTCTATAGCTCAGGTCCTCTAGGAACTCTTTTTTTTTTTTCCAAGATTTTTTTTTTTTTAATGTGGACCATTTTTAAAGTGTTTATTGAATTTGTTATAATAGTGCTTTTGTTTAATGTGTTGGTTTTTTGGCCATAAGTCATGTGGGTTCTTAGTTCCCTAACCAGGGATGGAACCTGCACCCACTGCATTGGAAGGCAAAGTCTTAATCACTGGACCATTAAGAAAGTCTCCTCTCTGTTGTTCAGTCACTAAGTTGTGTCCAACTCTTTACGACCCCATGGCCTGCAGCATATCAGGCTTCCCAGTCATTCACTATTTCCTGATGTTTGTTCAAAGTCATGTCCACTGAGTCAGTGATGCCATCCAACCATCTCAACCTCTGTTGCCCCCTTCTCTTCTGTGCTCAATCTTTCCCAGCATCAGGGTCTTCTTCAATGAGTACACTCTTGCCAGTCCCCCTCTGGCAGCTCTGTATTCTCTGAATGCAGTGATCAGTTCATTCAGGTGGCATTCATAGTAGTCCCATTACAGCTCCATTACAGTCCCATTACAGTCCCATTACAGCCTCCAGATGTAGGCGTAGACATCGCCTTCTTCTGAAATGAATGTGATCATAGCAATGCTGTATTTTCTGAATATTGAAAATTTCTCATGCCTCAGTTTCCTCCTAGTAAAATAGGATTAAAATAGTATCAAGGTTTTCATCGGGAACTTAGATCAATGTGATCTATACATCTATGTGTTCGATCAGTGTTTGTTTTTATCAACGCTTGTTGAGTCTTGGCTGTAACACCACTCACACTTATGACCTGCTTACTAAATCTAACAATAAATCTGTTCTAAATCTTACCTCAAAAAAAGTCGGCTTCTAATCTGTTGTTGGCCTCCTCTGACTTTGGCGCTTGGAACCATGTTTTCTCTTGGCCCTTCTTCCGTGATTCTGGAGTGATTTTCAGTTACGATTCACTGCCTCATCTGCGTTTTCTTTCAGTGCCATGGTCTGCCCCTGCGCCTGAGCAGTGCAGGGTGCATCTGGGTGTCCTGTGAAAAGGGACCTATCTTCTCTACTGCTACTGGGTTGGCTGAATGAACTTTTTGGCCAACCCAGTATTTCACGCAAAGAGTCAGACACGACTGAGTGACTAAACTGAACTGAGTATTTCACGTTCAGCCCTTTTGAGTCTGCAAATCTTTTCTGTTTAGTGAAAAAGCAAGCAAAATTGCAGCCAAATCATTCCCCATTTTCCCCTTCATGTATCAATATTATTTTTTAAATATTATATGATCCATTCCACACTTGACTCATTTGTATTCAATAACACTAACACTGCTTCTCAGAGGTGACACGGTGAGCATTTTGAAGTATATGAATTAAGGAAACTGCCTCTACTACATATCAGACATTGTACTGAGCATTTGATACTGTATTGCTTAATTCTCATAACAAAACCTATCAAGTAGGTTCTATTTACCCTCATGATCCAATCACCACCACGTAGAGATGAGACTTGCCCAAGGCCAGAGTAGAATAGAACTGGGCATAGGGAGCTTGGTAATCTGATCACACTTTCCTGTGTTGCTCTATTTGACACTCAGGTCCTAATATATAAATGTCCCCTTGGGGAAGGAAATCTCACAGCTTTCAGAGATCGAACCTGTGTCCCCTGCATTGCGAGGCAGAGTCTAAACCGCAGGACCACCAGGGAAGACCTAGCTTTACATTCTTAACTGCAAAATTTCTAAACATTTTGAAGTCATTGATTAAAAGAAACAATTTTGAGTATTGTGTATGTTTTGTTTTTTGTTGATGTTTGCATTTTTTAATGATATTTTTACATCTGTTCTGTTTTGTCCACTGCTGTATATCCCCAGCATATGTAACAGTGCCTGGCAAGTTGTAGACATCTAATTCGAGCTAGTTGATTATTGAATGATAAATAGAAATATTTTGTATGTTATAATAGCACTTCATTTTGGGGACATAAGTAACACATTTTCTTCCGAGGGGCTTTCCAGAATTTCCCATACATAAATAACACCTTCTTCCCTAAACCTGATCTATGCTCAGATGCTCAGTTGTGTCCGATTCTTGGAGTCCTCCATGGACTGCAGTCCATCAGATGCCTCTGTCCTTGGAAGTTTCCAGGCAAGAATACTGGAGTGGGTTGCCATTTCCTTCTCCACAACCTGATGTATATGCATTTGTAATTTTCTTCTCTGAATTCTACTTATGGATACAACTCCGTTCTCCATGGCTTCTAAAGAGCAGGACTGTTCAGTTCATCTTATATCCCTCTGTTTATTAATCAAGTAAATGAATATGTTCTCAGTATACCTAAGAGATACCAAGGAAAAAATATTTGCTCTTTTTAGTCCTTGATCATTTGGTGTTTTACCCTAGCCATGCATGTCACCAGTCTTGAGGGAATGTGTTTCAATTCACTTAAAGTAATGATTTATTTTTGTAATACTTGGTAATTAAGTTCATTACTCTTCCTGGAGAACAAAACCTGAACTACCTGGTAATTGTTTTTGTCTTTATTTGTAATCTTTTAGAAAACAAACCCATGAGCTTTTCATTGGGACAATCATTATGAATTCTTGATAACATCTGGTTGCTTAATGTGTAGCTGTGAAGATTAATGATAGACCTTAACTGGATTTAAATTCAGACATATATAGGATCTGTATTAATCTCAGTCAACCCTTTCAAGCAGATGCCATATTTTGGGGAAAAGGAAATTGAAATGTACCAAGGAGCGGTAAGTTACATGCCACATAAATTACTGTAGTGTTTGGGGGTTTTTATGATGTATGGGCAATTGAAGTTGGCAATACATTTGCATTTTCTTTATGTAAATTTATTGGGGAAGCTTAAATAGGTTACATTGTTTGATTTTTTTAATGATGTGCTGCTCCTTAGAGTACAGCTCAAAAAAAGCTTAGGACTATTAATATTGGAATGTTATATACAATATTAGTTTAATGGAATGTAGGACTTACAGCTTTAGGCATCTTCCTCCTTCCACATATGTCACAAAACTCTAAAGAGTAAAAAATTAAGTAATCGGTAAAAAAATACATTGGGCGATGGGAACCATTCTCTCCAAATCACTGAAACCATGGCTGTGACTGGAACATGAAAAGCAAATCTTTTTTAATTTCACTTATTAATGTGACACCCTCATCCCTATTCAGACCCAGCTCCATAGCCATTTCAGTTGTGACATAAAAATAGAATCTGTAATCCTAATTTGTATATTTCATTTTCTGGCTCCTCACTTCCCCAGGCCTCCCCATCTCTACATCTTTTTCCTTCCCTCTTTCCTTTGCAGCAGAAGCACAAGAGCGTTCATTAATCCTGACCCCTGGAAAACAAACAAAAGGGAGCCCACACAAATTCATCAGTTGAAGTGGAAGGCAATTTACCCAGAGCAAGAGCCCACCCCATTGTTGCCAGATGAATGGTGCTGGTAGCTGGAGCCGAAGGAGGCTGCCACGCGAAAGACCTTTGATAATGCTGCCTTTATGGGAGCCCAGCACAAGGGAAACACTGTCGGCAGAGCCTGGCCCTGCCCTGGCGCCCTGATCAGCAGGGCCCGGGGCCGCCAGCACGGAGCTGGCTTGGAGTCCGCAGCGACGGCCTAGGCGGGGTGGATGGAAGCGCTGTGTATTCCTGCTCTTTCTTTCCAGTGCTCTGAAAAGCGTTCTTACATGAGTCCCTTTTAGACCGTTCATCTTTTGAAGAGTTCTTTTTAAAGAAATGCCCTAGAATTTTTAA
Source organism: Dama dama (assembly GCF_033118175.1). Classification (NCBI taxonomy): domain Eukaryota; kingdom Metazoa; phylum Chordata; class Mammalia; order Artiodactyla; family Cervidae; genus Dama; species Dama dama. The sequence goes on along the minus strand of NC_083692.1, from coordinate 51,193,283 downwards.
AAAATACATTTATTTTTAACTGCTGATGGCAACAGAATGTTGTAAAATTGGTATTTACTTGGTGCCAGGTACTATGTTTATATTTGCAACAATAATAAAGCAGCCCTGGATGCTGGCCGTGTATTACGATGCATGTCTGTTTCATAGATGAGGAAACACAGGCTCATAGAGGTGAAGTAATTGAATCTATTGAGTGTTGGAGCTAGGAATTGAGGTCAGGTCTCAGTGACTTTCAGGGGTTTCAGGCAAGGGCAGAGCCAAGTAGAGGAAATGGCTACCCTACCATTCTTATCATGCGTGCTCAGTCGTGTCTGGCTCTTTGCGACCCTGTGGACCATAGCCCACCAGGCTCCTCTGTCCAAGGGATTCTCCAGGCAAGAATACTGAAGTGGGTTGCCATCCCTTCCTCCAGGGGTAATTCTCATCAGTAGCTGAAAAATACCATGAGCCCAGAGATGAGAAACCAGTTGGAAAAATAGAGTGATGCACAGAGGTCAAGTATAACTAGTTAAGTGGCTTTGAGGCCTTACTGGACAATGACTTGCCCACTCCTTTCCCTCCACTGCTCACAGCTTTCTCTCCACGCTATTTCCAGTTTTTGTTTTTATTTTTGGCTGTGCCGTGTGGCATGTGAGGTCTTAGTTCCCTGACCAGGCATTGAACCCGTGTCCCTGGCAGTGAATGCATAGAGTCTTAACCACTGGACTGGCAGGGAATTCCCTTGTTCTCTTTTCTTTTCCTCTATTTCCAGAGAAGTGTTAAATGTAATCGTGAATGAACATCTTGCAGTCCCATCCATGCATCCCCTTGACTGTGAAGTGAAGGCAGGAATGACATATTTTTGTTACTATATAGAATTATCCAGTTCATCAGTCCCAGGGAATGAGTTTTAGACCTCGCTGAGCAGTTTCCCTCCTGGGACCCCTTCTCACACACACGGAGCCATTGGCGCTGGATACATCAGTGCTTAACTTGGGTGCAGACATCAAAGCAGTCACCCCTCCTCGTCACTCAGCTCTGATCCGCCAGAGCTTGCGATGAGCGGCCATTTCTGGGGCAGGCCCCATATGATATAGTAAGTTGTTGCATAATAAGACTCAAAGTTGGGATGCAGTACATTCTACTTTAGCTATGTGTTTCACTAACCTTTTCTAATTACTTTCCGATGTGTCATCTCAGTGGCCTTGTGAGATGTGGATACCATGGACCTTGTTATCCCCACTCTAGAGATGGAGAGCAGAGAAGGGAAGGACAGAGTCTAAATGTCTTCTCACTCTGGATGTGACTTTCTTCTCACTCTTCTGTGTTACATAGTCTTAAATTTAAGGAGTGTTCTTTCTCCAGCTTTCCACCATATGAAGTATTTTTCTTTTTAGTGACTTTGGTGGGAGTGGTAGAAGTGGTGCCAAGAAACTGAAGAAAGCAGGGCTGAAGTCGTCCTGACACAGTGAATTTACTGGTGAATTTATATTATGCATAGCTCAGATATCCCATGAGACTGAAGTACAAATCCACTCTCTTGGTGTGGTAGGAATTTTTGTTTTTCCATGTTGAGATGGAACAAACTGGTCAAACCTGTTTATCCCTCTAAAGAACCACACCTCCTGCCTTCTTCTTATGGAAAATAAGTTTTTTTCCTTATTTTCTAATAGTCTCAATTTCCTCTAGGGTCCCAAGATCTCCAACTTGCCTCTTAGGGAAAAAAAAATAATGTAGAATTTCTGATTTAGTACAAGTCAGATCCAGGTTTTTAGTAGGCCTCTCTTAAGACCTGTTGCCCAAATGCCTTTCAGAGACCTTTAGAAACGGAATGTGGCCTGCAGAGGCATGCTGCGCGTAGAAGGGCGTGGTGTTGGAGTACCTGAAGACCATGGGTCATGTCTGAAGGCTGAATCACTCATAGGCCTACAGAAAAGTCCTTCCAAATTCCTTCCATCTTCATTGTGTTAGGTGTACCTCCTCAGGATCTTGGCGACTTTATGATTCTTGTATTACACAGCCTTTAAGATGGGGACTATACAGTGGCATGTTCATTTCCAAAGCCAAGAAAAGAAATGTGTTGCTTTTATCTGACCATGGTTTTGTTTTGTTTTGCTTTTCTAGGCACAGTATGAGAACCCACCACATATCTATGCTCTTGCAGATAATATGTTCAGAAATATGATAATTGACAGAGAGAACCAATGTGTCATCATCAGGTATGGAAAAGAACATTTTTAGGTCCAGGGAACACAGGACCATGCTATACATAGGATGCTGTCAAGGAGCAATGCTTCTGCGATAGTTTCTCATTTCAGAGGCTGGTTAATGTATCTGAGTAACAAGTAGCCTATTAGCTTTGCCTTGGTATATTTTATAACCTCAAATCATAAAGCTCTGCACTTCCATGAGGTTGCTTTTTGTACCCATGTCACTTGAAGCATTAAGGCTTTAGGGCACATGTTTCTAGCTCAGTCTTTCTCTGATTGTCATCAGGCCCGGAAATAAAATCTCAAGACACTTCCCCTCCCATTTTTGGGTTGTATTGTGGTTTTACTCTGAATTGGAGATCCTTTATGTTACAAGTATAGTAAGCATGTGTTACTGTTTTGTGAGCTGGAGTCCTTTTTTCTAGGTCCTTTTTCCTTAATATTTCAAGTTTGAACTTTTTTGGGGTTTTTTTGTTGTTGTTATTTGCTTTTAATTTTCTGAAGGCATTAATGGTCAAAGCCAGCATTAGGCGTCCACAGCTATATTTCACAATCCTTTTAACCTGACCCAGCTCTGAGTCTTTGCTGGCTTGAAGTGCTTTTACAATTTTGTTTACTGTTACAAACATTTTCAAACATACAGAAAACAAAAGCAATCCATATTTCCATCACTTAGAACTTGACAGTTATTAACTGTCATCTTTGTTATTTTTGTTCATCTTTTTTAGTGCTTTAATTTTTTAATTCTTAATTTTTTTAATGAAAATTGAAAAAATCCTATTTGTATTTACAAGCACACACAAAATTACAAAAAGTATTATAATAAGCCCTGTGTATCTGTCATCTACTCTGTACATTTATTAATATATGGCCAACCCTGTTTTACCTAGTCCTCCCACTCTGCCCCCACTTGATTCAATCCTAGGCAGAAAATAATTTCATTTGTCAATAATTCAGTGTATACCTCTAAAAGACCATTCTTATCACAACTGGAAAAAAATGAGTAATTCCCTCAGTATGATCTAATATTATCAGTATTCCAATTCCACGATTGTCTTATAAATTCTTTTTTTTTTTTACAGTTGATTTATTTTTATTTGGGTTTCAAAGGCTCATGTTTCATATTTAGCTGTGTGTCTCTCAGGTCTTTTAATCATTAATAGTTCTCTCTTATTCTTTTTGTTTTCTTGGTGTTTATTTGTTAAAGAAAAAGTTTTGTTCTGTAGAATTTTCTGCAGTCTGGTAATAGCTAGTTGCATCCCATGACTTTGCACTGTCCCCTATATTTCCTGTAAATTGACAGGCTTTGAAAGCTTGATTAGATTCAGTTTCAATTTTTTAGCAAAAAATGCTCCATCATTGATGCCTTGCCCTTAATGCCTGTTTGGCTAACTTTTTGTGATGTTCAGATTTCCAGTGAGTCCATCCATTATAAATTCTCATTTCACAATCATTTAATTAATGGTTGAAAAATAATTTTCTAATTGTGTTCCTTCTATATTAATTTATTAATTAGAGTTTTCTTTTGCTTATCATAAAATACAATCTATATGGGAAAATTGGATAAAAAGCTTCATTTGTTATTTTCATTTACTAATTTTTGAAGCAATAAGTTGATGCCCTAGCAGCCTCCCAAAGTATAATGTTTTTGTTTTCAGTATCATTCTATACTGGTGAGTTTTAAATACCTTACCTGTTTAACTACATTGCAGTTTTTCTTTTAGGTTCATATAGTCCCACCTTTGGTTTGTGAGAGTCCTTTGTATTGGCTCCTTTGTCCCTTTGATGTGACTCCAGTAGTCTTTGATAGTTTTCTTGTATAAGATGTTCCAGGCTTATCTTGTACATTTTCTGCCAAGCCTTAGGTTCAGCCTTTTCATCAGAAAGCCCTGGCTCATTTTAATGGGAAATAGTATTTAGAGACTATCAATCTAGTGATGAGGAGTGCTCACTGCTGTGTGTTAATGGTGCTTCTTGTTCTTTTCAGAGGACAAAAGCAAGGAATACGAACTTTTTAAGAAAAATATGAAACATCAATTCACACTGATAATGTTCAGTTCATTTGTAAGATTTTATTTCTTTGCATTTTATATTTGAATGCCATTTCTCTTATTCTGAAAACCTTGGTTCCTGATGACATCATTAGAATTATTTGCGCTATACTATGCCTGTGCATAAAATTATAAATAAATAATTAAGTATATACTTATACTTAAATAAGTATATATTTATAAAAGATATATTGCATAGTAAATAATGGGGTAAAGCAAATAAATAATTCTATTAATGCTTTAAGATAACAATACCAACATTATTTGTAGCAATACTATCTCACTTTAAAATTTCTTTGTTCTTTTTTGTCCTTAGGATGTACAGTCAAAATATTGGATTTTAAAAGTCACTTGACATAATACTTTTCTGTGTCATTAACATGCCAATTTGACCTATAGTTAGGTTCATGTATTTCATTTTGGATTTTGGAAGTTTAAATTTTTTATTTTAATTTTGTTTTAAAACTGTTTAAACTATTTACATAGCTCCAAAGTCAAAACTATAAATCAGGAACACTGAGGCATTTTAAGAGACTTCATGATATTTTATCTCCAAATATTTCCATATGTATCTCAAAATATTTTCTTAGTCCCAATACCATTATCACAACTAAATAATAAATAAGTAATCCATATTTAAATTTCTCTAATTGTCACAAACATGTCCTTTCTTGCCAGTTTATGTAAATCAAGGAACACTGACTGCATTTGGTAATGAGTCACTTTTTTAATCTTACCAGAGTTCCTTTCTCCCATTTTTTTGTTTTTTTTTTCCCATTGACTTGGTCAAGAGAAGAAAACCCAGTTTTCCTATAGATACCTTTCAGATTGGTCCAGTTGCTTCCTCATGGTCTCATTTCTCTAATTCCTTCAATTTTCTGTAAATTGAAAGTTAGATCTAAATTCTTAATTAGCTTCAGGTTAAGCCTTTTGGAAGGAACACTTGTGTGTTGATGAGTTTGGTTGCTGAATTGGAAATGCTTCTGTTTGTTCCCAAGTGGAAGTCACTGGCCAGTAGAGAGGTGGGACATGTTTTCATGACTCAGATTAAATGAGAGAGGATAGGAAGACTTTTCTAACATATTCCCTTGCCCTTTCTCCTTTCTTCTGGGCCCCTAGTAAGATGAGAAGAAAGGGAATGGTCTTGTTGCATGGGTTTCATCAGTTTGGAGCTGCTTCCATTGTTCCTAGTCCACCTTTCTCCCTCTCTCGGATCTCCTCAGTAGGTCCTACAGGAGACACTTGCTCTGAGGCGGGACATGTGCCCACTTCTAGGAGCCTTCTTTTCAGTGTTCAGGTGGCAAAGACTTGAAGGCCCTGCTCCAGGGAATTCTGCTGCAGTCTCTTTGCTGGTAGAGATACAGGAGATGGTAGGACAGGGAGCTGCTTTGACCTCTGACATTAACCACCCAAGTCAGGCCAGACTTCACATGTGAAAGGCACAATTCTCCATGAGACACCAGCTGCAAGTTGGAAGGTTCCCACCACCACCTCGGTTTCATTACTTCAACAACTCACAAAAGTCATGAGAGCCCTGAACTTATGGTTACAGTTTTATTAGAGCAAAAGGATACAAAGCAGAACCAGGAAAAAGTAGAGACACAAGAGCAAGGTCTAGGAGGGGCCCAGATGTGCGGCTTCCAGGCCTCTTCCCCCCATGGAGCCATCGACAGTGTTATGTCCTTCCATTTATGGTGTGGGAACTGACAATACTATTGCCAACTAGAAAGTTCACCTGAACCTTTGGTGTTCAGAGGTTTTATTTGGGCTCAGTCATATACTGCCTGCATGACTGACCTGTAGCCTCCACCCCTCCTGAAGATTTGGGCTAATATGTGTAGTCTCCATGTCCTCCAGGAGTCAGAACTTAGATGCACCTTTCCAAAGCTCTTTTCATAAAACTTTGTCCAGTTCCCAAATATCCCAGGCAAATAGAGACTCTCCTGTCAGGACGGATGTTCCAGTTCAGCTCAGTTCAGTCGCTCAGTCGTGTCCGGCTCTTTGCCACCCCATGAACCGCAGCACGCCAGGCCTCCCTGTCCATCACCAACTCCCGGAGTCCACCCAAACCCATGTCCATCGAGTTGGTGATACCATCCAAACATCTCATCCTCTGTCGTCCCCTTCTCCTCCTGCCCTCAATCTTTCCCAGCATCAGGGTCTTTTTCAGTGAGTCAGCTCTTCGCATCAGGTGGCCAAAGGATTGGAGTTTCAGCTTCAACATCAGTCCTTCCAATGAACACCCAGGACTGATCTCCTTTGGGATGGTCTGGTTGGATCTCCTTGCAGTCCAAGGGACTCTCAAGAGTCTTCTCCAACAGCACAGTTCAAAAGCATCAATTTTTCGGTGCTCAGCTTTCTTTATAGTCCAACTCTCACATCCATACATGGCCACTGGAAAAACCATAGCCTTGACTAGGTGGACCTTTGTTGGCAAAGTAATGTCTCTGCTTTTTAATATGCTGTCTAGGTTGGTCATAACTTTTCTTCCAAGGAGTTAAGTGTCTTTTAATTTCATGGCTGCAATCACCATCTGCAGTGATTGGAGCCCCCCAAAAAAGTCAGCTACTGTTTCCCCATCTATTTGCCATGAAGTGATGGGACCGGATGCCATGATCTTAGTTTTCTGAATGTTGAGCTTTAAGCCAACTTTTCACTCTCCTCTTTCACTTTCATCAAGAGGCTCTTTAGTTCTTCTTTGCTTTTTGCCATAAGGGTGGTGTCATCTGCATATCTGAGGTTATTGATATTTCTCCCAGCAATCTTGATTCCAGCTTGTGCTTCATCCAGCCCAGCATTTCTCATGATGTACTCTGCATATAAGTTAAATAAGCAGGGTGACAACATACAGCCTTAACGTACTCCTTTTCCTATTTGGAACCAGTCTGTTCCATATCCACTTCTAACTGTTGCTTCCTGACCTGTGTACAGATTTCTCAAGAGACAGGTCAGGTGGTCTGGTATTCCCCATCTCTTTCAGAATTTTCCACAGTTTATTGTAGAATTTTCCACAGTTTATTGTGATCCACACAGTCAAAGGCTTTGGCATAGTCAATAAAGCAGAAATAGATGTTTTTCTGGAACTCTCTTGCTTTTTCGATCATCCAGTGGATGTTGGCAACTTGATCTCTAGTTTCTCTGCCTTTTCTAAAACTAGCTTGAACATCTGGAATTTCACGGTTCATGTATTCCTGAAGCCTGGCTTGGAGAATTTTAAGCACTCCTTTGCTAGTGTGTGAAATGAGTGCAATTGTGTGATAGTTTGAGCATTCTTTGGCATTGCCTTTCTTTGGGATTGGGATGAAAACTGACCTTTTCCAGTCCTGTGGCCACTGCTGAGTTTTCCATATTTGCTGGCATATTGAGTGCAGCACTTTCACAGTGTCATCTTTTAGGATTTGAAATAGCTCAAATGGAATTCCATCACCTCCATGAGGTTTGTTTGTAGTGATGCTTCCAGGGCCCTAGAGAATTACCTCCTAGTATTACCTCCCAAAGGCCTGACCTCTCTCTGTTAATTCTGTATTACCCAAGAGCTACGCTTTGTCTACTTTGAGGAAGTAGCTTCGCTATCTCTGGCATGCCATGGTTCACTCTCACCCACTCTGTGATACTGGGCAGCAAATTCAGCAGTTGTCTGGACCTCTCTTCTTTCATTTATGAGTGAACTGATTGACTTCTGAGGTCTCTGAGGCTTGGGGGTTTTGGAACTCTTTCTTCCAAATAATGCCCAGAGAACTGGAAAGCAGGGGAATGCTGTCTGGGTAGAGAAGCCCAAGTTTGCAGCCATGACACGGCAGAGCTGGGTGTGGGTTCAGCTAGGGCTGAGTTCACTGCTGCCTACCCGAATGCCTTTGTGAACAGAAAGTAAAACCAGCCTTCCTGGAGGCTGGAAAAGAAGTCTGCTCGTTGTACAAAGGCCTTCTGCCATAACTGGAGAGACTAGGAATTTTTAGTATCATTTAATTAGAAAATTAAAAATTAATGATGATCTATTCTCTCTGGTGTTCCTTTTAGACTTTGACCTTCCGATTTCCCTGCTATATGACCTTATCCACATGATGAAACGAATACGCTTTATTTTTTACTTATCTATTTTTAATTTTAAAATAAATTATTCATTTATTTTAAAATCTGATTTAGTAAACATTTTATTAAATAATGTATGTATACAAATATTTTTTGTTTAATGCATTTCACTTTAGAGAGAAATATTTGGGATTTCCATGACAATACATATTTTATGCATTTTTAAATCTTGCTATAGAAGAAAATGAAATGAAGATCAGATACATTTATAGTAAAGAAATATTTTAAAAGAAAATTATATTCAAGTGACAAGAAAAATTTTTATGTATTTTTAATTAATTTATTTTAATTGGAGGCTAATTACTTTACAATATTGTAGTGGGTTTTGCCATACATTGACATGAATCGGCCATGGATTTACATGTATTCCCCATCCTGAACCCCCCTCCCATCTCCCTCCCCTATGATTTTTTTCAAGTTGAAGTGTGGTTGACCCACAGCACTATGCTAGATCCAGATGCACAGCATAGTGATTCAGTATTTCTGTACATTACAAAGTGATAACCATGAAATGCATACTCTCAGATGGGACAACGCCGCGCGTAGAACCAATATTATCAGTTCCTCCCAATCTTATGTTTTCTAAAGAGGTGGATGCAGTGATAGGATGGACTGGCAGCTAACTATTTCTGGATAGAAATCAGTGTAACAGATTGAATTTTATTTTTATTCATTAAAAAAATTGTTGGCTGCACTGGGTCTTCGTTGCTGTGCTTGGGCTTTTCTCTTGTAGGGGTTACTCTCTGGTTGCCATGCACGGGCTTCTCATTGTGGTGACTTCTCTTGAGCCCAGCTCTAGGCACGTGGGCTTCAGTCGTCATGGCCCATGGACTCAGTAGTTGCAGCTTGCAGGCTCTAGGGCACAGACTCAGTAGTTGCGGCGCACAGGCTTAGTTGCTCCAAGACATGTAGAACCTTCCCAGACCATGGATAGAACCCATGTCCCCTGCATTAGCAATGGAATTCTTAACCCCTGAACCACCAGAAAAGTCCCAGCAAGTTGAATTTTAAGAGAAAGAAATCAGGAAAGAAGACAGGCTGTTTTGTCAAGTAGAGACCTCCATCCAAGCCTTGGCTTTGAGTTTGTGTTTTTAAGGTGAAGTATAGTTGATGCACAGTAATATATATATACATATAGGTATATTACATAGTGATTTACAGTATTTAAAGGTTATGCAGTTACTATAAAATATTGGCTATATTCCTGTATTGTATAATATATCCTGGTAACTTACTTTATACATACCAGTTTGTACCCCTCGATTCTCCTACCCCATCTTTCACCTCCCCACTTTGCACTGATCCACTAGTTTGTTCTCTTTGTGAGTCTGTTTCTTTTTTGTTATATTTACTAGTTTGTTTTTTTTTATTAGATTCCACATGTAAGTGAGATCATACAGTATTTGTCTTTCTCTATGTGACTTACTTCACTTAGCGTGATGCTCTCCAAGTCTATCCATGTTGCTGCAGAGACAAAATTTCATTCTTTTTGTGTAGCCGAGTAGTATTGCATTGTGTATGTATATCACATCTTCTTTACCCGTTCATCTGTTGACGGACACTTAGGTTGGTTCCGTGTCTTGGCAATTTTAAGTAATGCTGCATTAAACATTGGAATACATGTATCTTTTTTCTTTTTCTAATCAATGGTATATATATGTGTGTATTAGTTGCTCAGTCGTATCCCACTTTTTGTGACCTTATGGACTGTGGCCCACTGGGCATCTCCATCCATGGGATTCTCCAGGCAAGAGTACTGGAGTGGGTTGCCATGCCCTCCTCCATGTGTGTGTATATATATATAGGGCTTCCCTGGTTGCTCAGCTGGTAAAGAATCTGCCTATAATGCAGCAGACCCCGGTTTGATTCCTGGGTTGGGAAGATCCGCTGGAGAAGGGATACATACATATACATACATACTCATGCAGGAATGGAATTATGGAATTGCTGGGTCATTTTATTAGAGTTGTTCTATTTTTTAGCTTTTTGAAAAATCTCCATACTGTTTTCCACAGTGGTTGCACCAACCTACATTTCCACCAGCAGTGTACAAGGGTTCCCTTTTTTCCACGTCCTTGCCAACACTTGTTATTTGTGTTCTTTTTGATAATGGCCATTCTGACAGGTGTGAGGTGAAATCTCATTGTGTTTTTGGTTTGCATTTCCCTGATGTTTAGTGATGTGGAGCATCTTTTCATGTTCCTGTTGGCCATCTGCATTTCCTCTTTGGAAAAGCATCTATTCAGTTCTCCTTCCCATTTTTTTTAAATCAGGTTATCTGGTTTTTTGATATTGAGTTCTATGAGCTGTTTCTGTCTCTTGCCCAGATTGCTCTCCCTGTCTCGAGTTATTTTCCCACCCAAGGCTGTTCTCATCTACCTCAACCCAGTGATTTCTTTATCCTTTGAATTTCAGTAGCAGTTGATATACCCCTAATTTTTGCCACCTGTTTAATATATATTTTTAAATTTTATTGAAGTATAGTTGGTTTACAATGTGTTAATTTCTACTCTACAGCAAAGTGATATTAAAAAATATATCCTTTTAAAAATATTATTTTCCATTATGGTTTATCACAGAATATTGAATATAGTTCCCTGTGCTATACAGTAGGACCTTATTGTTTATCCATCTGATTTATACTGGTTTGCATCTGTTAACCCTCAATCTCCAATCCTTACCTCCCCCACCTCCTCTCCCCCTTGGCAGCCACAAGTCTGTTCTCTGTATCTGTGAGTCTGTTTCTGTTTCATAGATGTGTTCATTTGTGTCATATTTCAGATTCCACATATAAGTGATATATGGTGTTCTCTTTCTGACTTCACTTAGTATGATAATCTCTAGGTCCATCCATGTTGCTTCAAATGACATTATTTCATCCTTTTTTATGGCTGAGTAATATGCCATTGTATGTATATGTGTGTGTGTATGTGTGTATGTGTGTACACATACACACTTGCCATATCTTCTTCATCAATTCTGTTGATGAATACTTGTTTCCACAGTGGTGCTATGAACATAGGGGTTCACATTTCTTTTAGAATTATGGTTTTCTCTGGATATCTATCTAGGAGTAGGGTTGCTGGATTATATGGCAACTCTGTTTTTAGTTTTTTGGGGAACCTCCATACTCTTCTCTGTAGTTGCTACACCAGTTTATATTCCCACCACCATCATAGGAAGGTTCCTTTTTCTGCACACCCTCTCCAACATTTGTTATTTGTAGACTTTTTAAGTGATGGCCATTCTGATCAGTGTGAGGGGGTACCTCATTGTAGTTTTGACTTGGATTTCTCTAATAATTAGCAACAATGAGCATCTTTTCACATGTCTGTTGACCATCTGTACGTCTTCTTTGGAGACATGTTTGTTTAGGTCTTCTGCCCACTTTTCAATTGGGTTGTTTGGTTTTTTTAACATTGAGCTGCATGAGCTGTTTGTATATTTTAAAGATTAATGCCTTGTTGATCACACCGTTTGCAAATATTTTTTCCCAGTCTTTTTGTTTTATTTATGGTTTCCTTTGCTGTGCAAAAGCTTGTAAGTTTGATTAGGTCACATTTGTTTAGTTTTGCTTTTATTTCTATTGCCTTGAGAGACTGACCTAAGAAAACATTGGTACAATTTATGTCAGAGAATGTTTCGCCTATGTTCTCTACTAGGAGTTTTATACCACCTAGTTAATATTGTTATCACTTTTTAAAATTTGCATGCACTCATTTTCAGTAGTTTTTCAATCCTTGCTTACTAGAAATTTATGTTTCTCTTTGCACATAATACATGTTTATCATTTTGAAGCTTGAAATAAGCTCTAAGTGCTGTTTGCATTTAGAAAAAGGAGAGATTGATTTGGACTGAAATAAATAGCATAAGTGTCACCAAGGTGTTGGGACTTGGGTTGAGTCTTCCATATAGGATGGGTGGAATGAAGAAAACATTGGTGGCTTGACAAATCATGAAACCCAAACCATATAATGGGGAGGACATCAGTGTGGTGGTTAAAGAAGATCTCTATTGACAATGGTCCTTATAAATTACTTGAGGGCCAGAACTGGGTCTCTCCCTTCTGTTTCTGTCTGACAGCCATATGGCATTTGTGCAGTAATGCAAGAATGGTTGATTTGGGGAAATATGGTTGATTGGGTGACATGTACCTTCTTGAATGGCTGGGTAATCTACAGACAAGCTTTCGAGCCTCAGTGATGTCTTGCAGGCCTCTGAGCAGAGACATGCTACCATAGGAGGCTGGTTCACAAAGATGAGTCTATGGGTAGAAAAGAGATGGACTCTTGAGCAAATATGAAGGTCTAGTAAGAGGATGAGGACCTGACCTGAGTTGGAAAGGCAAAGAGGAAACTGATATGTGACCGTCCATAACCCTGTGAAGGAATAAAGGAGTAGAAAGTGAATGTGGACCCCAGGCAGTGCCAACAGAAAGCTACAAATAGCTCCCTTAGTTTCATCCCTTGTCAGTGATGAGCACCTTAAAACACAGGCAGACACCTGTGAACCCAGTAGATGAGCACCCAAATCTGCTTAGCCCAGTAGTCTTCTGTGCCATGGAATCCAGAATTTGGATTTGTGTTTTAGAGTCACGCCCGTGGTAGCTTTGGACCTATTGGAGACATCTATGCAAATATATTTAATAAAATAATACAGGGAGAGAAGGGAAAGTGGCAAGTTTTTCTCTTATTCTCTACTATCTTTGTATCATCAGACTAGGCCTTGGCACTGTAGCCAGAGGCATTTCTGCAGCCTTTGCCAGCTGACTTCTGTAAAGACTTAGGGATCTTGGAGAACATTTATGTGGCAGCTTTATTGCTGCCATCAAAAGTGAATTCCTATCACTTTTGGCCTGCATCAGCTATCCTAGTGCATTAAAAATATATATGATGTTGATCTGAGAGCATCACATTTGGTGCAGTTTCTTTTTTCTTTTTTTTTGCCACATGGCGAGGCTTGCAGGATATTACTTCCGTGACTAGGGTTCAAACCCAGGCCTGTGTCAATGAAAGCACCCTAGCCACTGGATCACCAGGAAATTCCCCAGTTTCTAATATTTTTGCTTGAGATACTCTTAAGCAGCTGTTTTTATTCTGTCCTTAACGTATCCAATACCAGTTTGCAAAGTCTTGTTAGATTGTATCCTGAACATGTGACAAAGAAATATTTTTTAAAGAACAAATAAAGACATGAGAGATGTTTTGAAGGCACATCGATAAGATTTAGTGGCTGAATTTGGGAATTTTCAGAGAGGAAAAAGAGATAGTTCAGAAATCTTAGATTCAATTAGTGACAATGTCCGCTTCAAGAAACATTTTGAGTTTGGACTTCCTAAGATTTGCAGTAGTAAAGATTAAAGACTTAAAACAATTTAAAAAATTAGATCACTTCTAATATTTGACTTATGTCTTATCTGTGCTATCTGCCTCAGCAATGTCAAATGTCTCATGGATTCTCAAGCTGTCTTCCTGTCTTTGATGTATTTCAGGAGCCTTTTATTATTAGCATTGGAACTCTTTCCAATTTCTTGTTTATCCCAGCACCAGCATCCTTAGAAACTCCCTGTCCCTCTGGCCTAGCTTTGGGACGCCCAGTCATCTCACACCCTGACTATGGGATCTGTGTGAGGACTGCCCTCTGTCTGCAGTCTTGAAGAACTGTGGCTCAAGTTTACCCTTTTATCCCAGATTCCCTGAAAATCTTACCTACCACCGTGAATTGAAGAGTGTTATTCAGGAAGCCCAACTCATTAGCTAGTTTATATATTATCTATAATCATAATAGTAACCCCCTTTCAAGTACTTTCTTTGTATCTCAACATCCTTTACTTGTACCATTTACAACCTAGGAAACTAGATGTTTGGGCTTTCCTGGTGGCTCAGCGGTAAAGAATCCCCCTGCTGATGCAGGAGACATGGGTTTGATCCCTGGGTTGGGAAGATCCCCTGTAGAAGGAAATGGCAACCCACTCTAGTGTTCTTGCATGAGAAATCCCATGGACAGAGGAGGCTGGTGGGCTACAGTCCATGGGATTGCAAAGAGTCGGACACGACTGAGTGACTAAACAACAAACTAGGTATTATTACCCCCTTTATTGCAGATCAGGTAACTGAGTCTCGGAGAGGTAATGAAACATGTTAAGCATCTCAAATTTGAGATGTGACAAAGCCATGTACCATGGTACATGTATCATGTAACAGGGCTGCCTAGTACCACTGTTATACTCTGTCCACCTTGCTGCTTTGAGCCAGAAGGTGTCAGGTTGTCTGGTTAGTCATCTGTTACCACCCATGGTAATGTGGTGCAGTGAAAAGATCTCTGGTGTTGAGTCACAGGGCAAACTCGTTATTCTGTTCTGTAGAAAGCGTGTGACTTCTGCAAGCCTCAGTCACTTCATCTGCAAAATGGGATTAATGTTGTTCAGTTGCTAAGTTGTGTCTGACTCTTTATGGCCCTGTGGGCTGTAGCATGCCAGGCTTCCCTGTCCTTCAATGAGGAATACAGGGAAAGTTGTTGAATAAGAAATACACATAAAAAAATTTTTTTTTAATTGTTAAGGAGTGATGTATTAAAATAATCTGTTTTAATAAATAATTCCTTTTACTGTAGTGACAGTAAAAGGAATTGTAGAGCTAACAAGTAGCTGAGCTGGGGCTCTGACTTGATGTTCAGACTAAACACTGGGTTTTTCCTATTGCATCAGGCCTGGGCCAAGATGAGCGTTGCCCTGGGGCCATTTTCTTGGCAGACGCTTGGTGATAATTTTGTCTGCTTGACAATACTAATTGATTTGGAAGAAGTCAGTCTTATTTGTCTTCATTATGTTAATGAATTTTTATCATTTGCTCAGTCATTTCTGTTTGATTTTGTATTTTATGCATTTAGCCATTGCATGTACTTGAGGCTTCAGTGTCACTACAGGCTCTGACAGATCACCCCTTTCTCTCCAACCCTAGAAACCTTCAGATAGGCAAACTAAAACTGCAAAATTTTAGTTTGCTTTCTAATCTCCTTTGGAATTTGTGTTATTTTCTCATCTTCTGGATTCTTTTAGTCACTAATATGTCTATCCTTTATAACTCTAGAATTACAAAAAAATTTTTTTGACTAACGCTGTGTTTTTTACCCTTGGATTATACCTTCTGAAATAGGAGTCAAGTTTAATAATAATATGTATATGTATATGCATGTGTGTGTGTGTGTGTGTATGTATATATAAAGTCAGGTCTAAGAAAGTAGGACCTAGTGGGAATTTTTGTAACTTCATTATCTTATCAATCATTCATTCTAGACAGGAATGTCACCCTTTAATGCTTGCCTACACACACACATCCTCCCTCCGTCCCTCCTTCCCCTACCTGGCTAACTTTAACCTGTCTCATTGAGATGTAAGTAGTGTGACTTGACTTAGCTTATGAATTTCTTTAGGAATCTTTTCCTAATACATACTCAGAAATCCCTAAAACTATACCCATATCTCCATGGTGTTACCACAGCATCAGTGCATTTGACCTCCCCTGGTGCAGTAGGCTCCTCTCATTCCAGGAGACCCATCTCATTCCAGCCCCAGCCAGCCCTTAGCATGAGGAGGCATTTAGTGCTTGTTGGGTAAACAAATGCACATACATTTTCTGTTTTAAATTTTTATCCTTTATAAAGTGCAAATAAATGGGAAGTTGCAGAGCAACATTTCAGTTACATTAACTTGAGCAGTTAGAAGGGAACAAAAGCTAGTGTGGTAAGAACCAGAAGAAATTTTTTGAGACTAGCAAGGGGGAGATCGGAGAAGGCAATGGCAACCCACTCCAGGACTCTTGCCTGGGAAATCCCATGGACGGAGGAGCCTGGTGGGCTACAGTCCTTGGGGTCGCTAAGAGTCGGACATTACTGAGCTACTTCACTTTCACTTTTCACTTTCATGCACTGGAGAAGGAAATGGCAACCCACTCCAGTGTTCTTGCCTGGAGAATCCCAGGGACGGGGGAGCCTGGTGGGCTGCCGTCTATGGACACGGCTGATGCGGCTTAGCAGCAGCAGCAGCAGCAAGGAGGAGATAGAAGGAATGGGTGACTCCTTATTCTACGAGATGTCTCCCCTCAAAATAAGGCTGAGATATTTTTAAATTTGCTAGAATCAGTTGAAGTGAGTTGAAAATACCATTCATTTTTAAGCGAAGAATAACTTTCAGACTAAGAATAGCAGTTATAGTCTCTGAATCCGATTATTAGTGTATCATTGTAAATAGTCCCCCCTCACCCTGAACATTCTTTCCATTTCTTTGATACTTTCGTAAATGTTTCCATTTGTATATTGAATGCACACAGAAACATTACATTATTTCCTCTTTGAATTGATGTTTCCTGTGAAGTCTGTCTTGACTTTGTTTTACATTTGTTTAGCGGATTCCCAGCCAGTAATATAAGAACTAGGGGGTTTGTTAGAAATTATTTCTAGGCTTTATCCTTGGAGACTAGGATTCAGCAGGTCTGAAGACAGACCAAACATGAGCACTTCTTTAAGTACTCTGAGGATTGTGGTAGGCTGCTAGACTTAGGGACCACTGGGGCATTTTTCTAATTTTAAGGCACATTCACGTCTAGAGTATTTTTTGGTCCACTTTGAAAGTCCAGTGAAGGCAATTAAGAAAGATTGCTTATAATCATAAGCAGAGCAAATTGCTCTCATTGCTGTGAGATGCAAAGCAGATAATTTCAGGTATGCCATATAATCTGTCTGATAACTTCACATTCCTAAGTGGGTTTTTAGTCCAGGGAAAGAAAGTTTTTCTCTCAAAGGGACAACATAATTACCGTTTTATATATATATTGTAAGCTTCAAGTAATTATGTAACATTCCATTCTTATACCATATTCTGAGCAAAGTACTGGCCTCTGATCAATAAAACTTCTTTTTATGGGTCTGTAAATTGAAACCAAGAAATGAAAATTCCGATCAGTGTTCAGCCAGACTAATTATTTTAAATCTTCTGAAAAATATCACAGTTACTGAGAATGTAGATGTTCTATTATTGTACTCGGCCTACTTATTTTAATATATGAAACGAGTCACTTTCATTATTCTTCCTTTTTTTTCCCGTTTCAACAAAAGACACATAATATTTTATGTCTGATCACAGCATTAGCCAGAGAAAGAGTGAGGGCATCACTATATGAAAGTGTACAGTAATTCTAATAGGATTTTTTTTTCTTTCCTCTTTCATATACACACAGCTTTCTCTAAGGAATTCTGAATATGAAAGTTGTTTACTTGTGACAGAAATAATCTAAAGAAATTAATCCTGTTGATTATCATTGTGATGTGTAATCTCACTTTTTCTGGAAATGCTGTTTTTAAAAGTATGAAATATATGGTTAACTACTTCTTCCAAAACTTTAAACATTAAATCACATCAAAAGAAACAAGAGTCACCCAAATACCAGCTGCCCAACAAGTCAGAACTATTTTTTGCCTTGTTCCATTGTGGTTCTTGTCCATACATTATTTTTGCATAGTTGTAAACTTGTGACAGGTACAGTGTCTTCTGCTTATGTTGCCACTTAACATTAACTGCATTGCCTTTGTGTTGCCACATAGTTTTCTATTTATTTTATATGTCTTTGTAATATTATATGAGCTTCCCAGGTGGCGCTGGTGGTAAAGAACCACCTGCTGATGCAGGAGGCATAAGAGATGTGGGTAGGCTGGTTGTACCATTGTACTCTTGGACTTTCCAGTATTCTTAAATGTTCATGTTATTTACAACATTATAAAATTGTTGTTTTTATTGGAGTTTCATTGTTGATAAAACCTGTGCTTCAGATGAGTGAGAGTGCATGTTTTGACCTTGGATCTAGGGTATAAATCCTCTGATCACATGGGCCATTTGAACAGATAACTTCCTCATGGCACTGAAATATTTATTATACCTACTTGTGCCTGTGAGTAAGCATGGCTTCTGTAATCGGCGTGACACATCATCCCAGGCTCGCTGGCTTTCTACTTGCCGCCATATCTTATGACATATCAGTTTGGTTTCCGTATTCGTGTGACCTGGAAGTCAGGAACTGAATATTAGGATGCTGAATGAGTTTGTTGATGGAGTTAGACCTTTAGAGGGCCTCACAGAGGACGGTTCTCTCATTCTTTCCCATAATCTCTCTAATTAAACATATATTAGCCCAAAGAAATTCAAACACAAAAAGTGTCTTTTGAACTCACAGCACCCTCGATTTTTCATACAGAATTTCACCATTATTTTACACAATACAGGGTTTTTCCTCTAATTAATTCTATCATGGTAACACAAAGGCCACCTGTAGAGAGATGAGAAATCTGACTGACTTAAGCTTGTTTTGAATTGAGGTCATCATCAATTCAAGGGGATTTTGAAGGAAGAAACGGGGTTTTGAAGATCTGACTCTATGGTGCTAACAAAAGCCTTTCCCCATGCAGTAAGGCCACCAAGAGGAAGCAGTCTTTGTTATGCAGGATGTGATTAATATTACCTCATCATTTAATTTTAGAACTTGAAAATAAAGTTGCTTGCATCAGTCCTCAGTTCATGGCACATGGTTTGAAACCTGAGCATATCTACTTTTTTTTTTAATTAAGAAGAAATACATGATTACTAAAAGTTTAGAAAATAATGAACTGAAAGAAGTCTCCCAGGGTATCTTTTCCTTTGCCAAACCTCTGCTAATCTTTTGTGGTTCTAGTTCTAGCCTTTTTTTTTTTTTTAATGTGATTTTTTTCTTTATAGTTTTTTACATATAATTTGAATCTGATTTACTTCACATAACTACTTTGTGTGCTTCATCCACCCCTCCCCCCATGTTTACAGTCTTGCTGTCAGTTGTAATCTGTTTAGTCTGTCCTTCTGATGTTCTGTAATGTTCCTAGTCATGTCTCCTATTATTGGGCATTTAGAATGCTGGACGGTCTCTCCCAACACTATGGTGCTTATCAGGCCCCAGCCCACACACCGTGTTAATAGTGATCATACAAGTCACAGAGGTAACCTGATCCTGCTGTGATTTAACTGTGATCAAATCATTAGTTGTGATTTAGTCTCAACCAGTTCTGTGATTTTTTAACCAAGTTCCTTTCTACCAGTTTTCTTCTTCAGTTTTATTTGGGGGTGGGGAGTCTTTTCAGAGGAGAGGGAGCTGGTCATGAGCCACTTCATAGGTGAGTCTTTTTGTCTTTCTTTCTTTAGTGGTGAAAGTGGTGCTGGAAAGACAGTGGCTGCCAAATACATCATGAGTTACATCTCCAGGGTGTCTGGGGGAGGCCCCAAAGTCCAGGTGAGTTGGTGCTGTGGCCCATTTTGAGACTCGATGCTGGGCCAGAGGACAAGGCTCCATTTTCTGTTTGAAAAAGAGTTTTTCTTCCACAGAGAAGACACTGGTTTTATAACCAAGAAACTTGAAATCTGTAGAGAAACAGCATATTATGAGATGGAGATGCCTAATATATAATTAATATTGTATACAGTCTAGGAGAAGGTCACAAATCCAAAAGGAAAATAAACACAGGGCATAAAAGCCATCTCATAGAAAAGGAAATATAAATGACTCATGAAACATGTGGCTTCCCTTGTGGCTTCCCTGGTAAAGAATCCGCCTGCAGTGCGGGAGACCTGGGTTTGATCCCTGTGTTGGAAAGATCCCCTGGAGAAGGGAAAGGCTACCCACTCCAGTATTCTGGACTGGAGAATTCCATGGACTGTATAGTCCATGGAGTTGCAAAGAGTCAGACACAACTAAGCAACTTTCATTCACTCAGAACATGAAAATATGCTCATCTCCATGATAGTAAGAGAAACGCAAATTAAAACTACATTGAAAAACTGTTTCTTAACTGTCAGAATAACAAAATTTTTCTAGTGTTTAAAACACTCTGTTGTTAAAAATATAGGGCCATTGGCCCTCTCACACATTACTAGTGGGAACATGAACTAGTACACGTCTGTGGAGGACATGTCGGCAAAGTTTTTCAAATCTATAAGCAAACACCCTTGACTCATCAATTCTGCTTGGGAGAATTTATCCTTTAGGTGTCCTGAAATGTATGCAAAATGATACATGTATAAAGTTCTTTGATGTGGCATTTTTTGATGATGGAGAAGACTGGAAACAAATGTTCATCATTTGGTGATTGGGGAAATAATTTGTGGTTCATGATAGACTAGAATATTATGCAACCATAAAAATGAAGCTTCATGTACTGATAAGGATTGATCTCCAAGAAACATCATGAATTGCAAAAAGCAAAGCTCAGAATGGTGTATATAATGTGCTACCACTTGGAGAAAAAAGAGCATGTATTTATAAAACATTTGTTTAGATATGTATAACATAGCTCCAGAGGGATACACATGAAATCAATAGCAGTGATTTCTCCAGGAGGAAACTGGGAGACGAGTGGAGAGGCATTTCTCCATGTCGACCCTTGTGAACCTTTTATTTTTTATTTTATTGACAGGTAAGAGGTGGATTTATTTAGAAAGATATATACTCCATAGGCAGCATGCTGGCTATCTCAGAAAGTGGGAGTGGCTGTGAACCTTTGATTTTTGAATCATGTGAATACATCTCCAATTTGAAGAATTTGCAAAAACTTTAAAATACAGAAAGGAAAGAAAGAAAGAAGGATTAGAGTATTAACAGAAAACATTAGGAGAAGGGGGGAAACCCAGAAGAATGAGGACGCAGGAGAGGGATAAAGAAAAGGATGGGCTTCCCTTGTAGCTCAGATGCAAAGAATCTGCCTGCAATGCAGGAGACCCAGATTTGATCCCTGGGTTGGGAAGATCCCCTGGAGAAGGGAATGGCAACCCACTCCACTATTCTTGCCTAGTGAATTCCATGGACAGACCATGGGGTCGCAAAGAGTCGGACATGACAGATCAACTAACACACATAGTATGGCAGAGAAGGGGCAGATTCAAGAGGACAGTATGAAAAAGGGGTAGATGCAGCCTCATCCGTCTTTAGTTTTACTCATTGTGGTAGTGAAAGCAGCATAAGCAGGACTGGGGAAGCCTACCCCCAGAGAGCAGCGGATGATGGTGATGAGGGTAAGGTCAACAGGAACTGCCCAAACTCACAGTGCTCATCACTAGCACAGACCTCTGGGAACTTTTTTTTTAAATTAGAAATCATGATCCAGGTAGATTTCACCCTAAAGATTAATTTTTTAGTTGGAACCGTTTAATATGATGTTATTGCCATAGTCAGCTGTACACTTTAAAAAGACACATTGAAATTCTCTTCCTTATGGCTTTGTTCACTAAATCAATAGTGTTCCATTCTGTCCTGGGTGATCAGAATGCTTCAGGCAGGGGCCAGTATTCCTTATGTAGAGTAGAAAGGTCTTAGAGTGGCCTCCTTTACAGATTGAAAGGAAAATCCAGAGCAGCACCATCCAGTAGAAAGATGGTGGGTGTCACATGCATAATTTTAAATTTTTGAGTACTCACATAAAAAAAGTAGAAAGCATATGAAATTAACTTTTAAAATATATTTCAGTTAACCCACTATATCCTCAATACTATTTCAGCCTATAATTACTAACGAATTAGTGAGATACTCTACATTCTTTTGCATCCTACATCTTTGGACTCCAGTGTGTGTTCTACACTTACAGCACATCCCAGTTGGGATTGGCCATGTTGCATGGGCTCAGCAGCTTCCATGCTGGACAGCGAGTACAACTCTAGGACTTAAATTGATGTGGTCCATATGCTTTTTTCTCCATTTGTATGACCATACCCTGTCTCTAGAAGATGGACATGGAGCTAGAAATCCAGGATATTCTTTTGTGTGTGGGCTGCTCTTTTAATTTGCTCTTTCTTTTTTTCCCCCTGTATGCTTACCACATGCCACAAAATTCTGTTGACCATCTTGATAGTGGATGGATGGATAGATGGATGAATAGATAGATGGATACGTGCAAAAGGTTTTCAGTTTAAAAGTCAGTAATTAAGAGGGAAAGAGACAAAGAAGAGCTTTTCTTTTTTTTCTGTCCCTACAAGGAAGTGGAGTGTTGATAAGTGGTGTAGGGATGTTTGGCCAGCAAACAACAAATACAAAAGATTTACGAAGACCCACAAAGTCAAAGTTATATTACAAACAAAAGCAAATTTCATATAAATCCATGAGTTTTTAAAGGAAAATAGGCTGCTTAGAAATATCTTTCTAAACTCTGAAATGGATTCCATAGAGGAGCCACCCATAATTTGCTCTCTGTGTCCATTGTTAATGACATGTGCCCAGTGGATGGAATTCCAGTTCTCGTTGCTCTTCAGAATATTCAGGGGGTGCCAGAGAAGCACTTTGGCTGTTGCAGAGTCAATTAGTGGTTAGTGCCTTCATCTTATCTGATTTGCTATGGACGACGACCTAGGGCCCGACTGCAGACATTTAATGTTGATTTTTCTCTTCCTGTTTTCCTATGAGGACAATGATACAGAACTCTTGGCTTGAAATTAGTCAGTAGCTAAAGAGCACAAGCCAGACTTGTTATTTCTGGAACATGTTTAACCGTAGCATGTGAATAATTAGAAGTACAAGGAATGACTCACTGGTTCAAAACCTTCTCCAACATCAGCTCGTATCTGTTGAGCTGTCTTGCCCATGGGGTGTTTTGTACTTTTCAGTCTGATACTGAATTGGGGTATATGAAAGCCAAATTCTTCCCCTCCAATAGGCCAGGAATTGTTCCACCCAATGCAGTGTTGATCCTTGTTGCTCAAACGGGGCTCTATATGGACAAAACCAGGAACACCAGGGCTAGAAACGTGGACTCTTGGGCCCCACCTCCGACCTACTGAGTCAATATTTGCATTTTAACATGATTTCTAGGTGATTCAGGCACGTGAAAATTTGGGAAGCACAGGTCCGTGTGTCTGGAATGTTGTTAAGGGAGGAGAAACTAATTTCCCTCAAGGTAACTCTCATTTGCAGTGAAGAGGGGGATGCAATAGGTGGGGACAGAAGTTGAGTAGAACAGGAGTAGTGATGATTAAGAATCTGGTCAGAAGACAAGAAGATACCCCTTCTTCTTATGTTCCCCGATATACCAGGGAACACAGGATAAAGCTACACCATCCAACCTGGAAACCCAGTCGGGGAACATTCATAGATCGTGATTTGGTGCCACCCTGGCTACAGGGAATCCTGCATCAAGCCAGGGGAACTGGAAGACATGACCACACCAACAGGGCCAGGTCTATGGGAGAGGAAAGAGTAAATCCTCCAGAAATCCCAGGGACTTGGATTTGAGTCCTCTCACCCTCACCGCATTCAGAAACCAGGTCCTCGGGCAAGTCTGGTCTTTCACTGCCGGGTAGGTGTTCACGTCCTCCTAACTTTGATTTTTCTGCTGTAACAGCACGTCAAGGACATCATCCTGCAGTCCAACCCGCTGCTGGAGGCCTTTGGGAATGCCAAGACGGTCCGGAACAACAACTCCAGCCGATTTGTGAGTTTCTTTCCTGTGATAGAGAGTGCCACCTGATTGATGTTGTTGACATTCCTGATTTAAGTTCTGTGTCCCCAAGGAAATAGGGGTTTTTCACACATTATCAGGAGGCTGCCTTTTTGAGCTTGTTTTTTACTTTTCTCTAGTGGTGAACTGTCAGACTTCAATTCACCCTTTGACTCAAGTTCTTTTTGAGCCTTGGGGATATAAATAAGATCATTTTTGAAACCAGTTCTCAACTCACAAGTTGCCTTCCTAAGGAAAGTGGAAGTGTCAGCTTTGGTCTTGGAGAAGTTTCTTTGCTTTGGGCACTGGAGAAAAGGCCTTCTTTCCCAACTGAAGAACCAGGAGACTAGATCCCAGGTCTTGTCACCTTGTTTTGCTTTGTAGATCTGTGGACCCTGGAGTGGACACTTTGATCCGGCACCTTGGAGAGAAACTTCTTCCTGTCTGTCGGCCAGAGGGAGCTGACTGCTTACCTTACCCCTCTTGGCTTTTTGTGTGTGTGTTTGGCATGTTCTTGTAACATAATGGCATGCCAGAGTGACTGACCTTAGCCTACACATTGCTCCTAACTGGCCTGCTTACCGAAAGTAATGAAAACATCAGCCGAATGCCTTGAATGCCTAGTTAGACGTTTTTCTGTCTGAGCGTCTCCCAAGGGGGTGAACTGGAAGGCTGGCAAGGATGAATATGAATATATTCCCTTTGACAAAAAGCCACGTTTACAGAGAAATGAATGTTTGCTCAGTAGCTTTGATTTATGTAGATTTTGTATCTTATCTCAACCATAGATTATGTCTGGCAGTAAAGCACTTAGGATACCATCTGTGATGTGGATTCTGTTCCATTTTAAAATAAATAAGTGAGAATTTTGGAGAAAAGCGATTTATTTTTTATCCTTCTGTTTTAGAAGGAAGCTTCTATTTCCAAGAGAATTCTTACTAAGTTTTCATGGAGTAATTGTTAAGCTCCCTGGTGAGTTTTATCTGTCAGAATTGCCCTTACTTTCCTCACTGTTTAATACTATTTGAACTATTACTCATTTGTTCTCTAATTTTTCTGCTCAATGCCAGGGCTATGTTATCTTGAAGTTTCTAGGTAATGAAATAAGAAAGAAGATGTGAATGAATTTTTCACTGGATCTTTTCTTCCCTGATTGTCAATCTCAATCTGCCTTATAAAAATGGATTTGAGCAAATTTAACTCTCTAGCTACCCAACTTCCTTCTTTTGCCTTCCTTACTGAGTAGAAGAGTAACCAAATCAATATTTCCCTTGATATTTCCAGTGTAAATTATTCTTTTGTCTTTGGACAAGGAGGCGATAGCAGTCAGTTTTTGTAAAGAAAAGCAAAAATACCCAGAATTTATTATTTTTCTGATAACAGAATTTCATACAACCCTGATGGAATGGTGGGAAAAGCGTACAGAAAGGCAGTACACACACACACACACATACACACACACACACACACAGATACACACATATGCACATGTGTATACACACAGCAGAATCTGATGGGGCATCAAAAGATGTGCTCATTAGTAATGAAAGAAATGTAAATTAAAACCATATATCATTTTCAGTCTCTCAGATGGTGACACATTAAAGAGGAAGACACTGTTAATTAAAGACTGACATCTTCTCCCAGGAGAGAAATTTGGCAGTTCTTATCAAAGTTTAAAATGCTCATTGTCTTTGACCCAACAATACTTTTAAGGTATAATATCCTTGTTCCCTATTAATAATAGTTTATTTTAAAAGATATCCATAATATATTCTTAATTTTTTTCGAAAAGTTTATAGGACAATATCTATAATATGGCCCCATTTTTATTTTAAAATGCACATTTATATAAAGCATAATTAAGGTATCTGCAAATCGATGTTTGAATACACTATTATAGTGATTGGCAGGAGGAGGTAGAAGCGCTTCAGGGTGGGATTATGGGTAGTTTTACTTCAAATGGACTTGCAGTGGGAGTCATAAAAATTCATCTATTTCCACTTACAAATCTTTTCAAGTTTCAAGAACTGTATTATGAAATATTTCAAACACTATTTTAAAATAAAACAGTGAACATTGAGGTACCCAGTACCTAATTTAAGAAGTAAAATATTACCAAGACCTGAGGTTTCTTTTCATTTAAGAATTAAAATATCTTATCCTCTCTTTATATAGTTTCCTCCTTCCCTCAGGCTGCTTACAACAAGACCAAACTTTTTGATCTCTCATTAGGGATTTTTGCCTTTTAAACTACGATTTTGAGTTGTGTATAAGCATTCCCATTACATTAGAGCAGTGATTCTCAAACTTGGCCACATATTAAAAAACACCCAGGTGGACTTCCCTGGTGGTCCAGTGGTTAAGGATCCACCTACCAGTGCAGGGGATACAGGTTTGATCCTAGATCTGGGAAGATCTCACCTGCCGCGGAGCAACTGAGCCCATGTACCACAACTACTGAACCTGTGCTCTAGATCCAGGAGCCGCAACTACTGAAGTCCACACACCCTAGAGCCTGTGCTCCCCAACAAGAGAAGTCACTGCAATGTGAAGCCCTTGCATCGCAACAGGAGAGTAGCCCATGCAGCAGTGACGATCCAGCACAGTCAAAAAACACAAACCAGCCAGGCCTCTTAGAGCTACTCATGTCTGGGTGCCAGTTCCTAGCAACTGACTGACTTGTCTGGAATGGCATCAGGCAGCATTTCTTAAAGGCTCCCAGGATCTTTCTAGTGGGCAGCCAAGGTTGTGAACCATTTCCAGAAGGACTTGAGAGTTTGCCGTTTACCAAATCTGCCCCTCGTGGCTTTGACATCCTGTTTTGTTTAATTTCTCTCTCCCTAGATTGATAGGGAATGGCGGTGGGGTGGTGGGGTCAGACACAAATGGACACTGAATTATTGCCTGCAGAACATGCCCAATGGGAAAGATGGAGAAGGATGGCCACGGAAGGAAGCATGAGGGGTCTTGTTGAGCAGACTTTGTCGTGAACCACTGTGGTTCGGGATAGCAGTTGTTTGTGGTCCTCCTCTATGTCTGCTGCTTCAGGATGTTTGTCTTGGGGTTTATTTTTGGGAGAGGGAGAGGCAAGAGTCAGCAGATTAAGACAAATAGACAACTAGACTGTGGCTTTCTTTTGTAGCCTTTTTGATACCCAGAATCGACATTAACTTAGCAGGTAGTAGGTGCTATCCACAGGAGGAAAAACACGCAGTGTGTTTTTCTTCTCCTTAGTGAGTTAATGGTTCTGGTCAGAGACTTGTGGCTTGGCAGGCTTCATCCCTGAGATGGTGGACTTCATCAGCATACACACGTAAAAAATATTAAATGCGAATGCAGTTAGGCTGGGCATGCTCTACAGTCTGACCCTAGGTCACACCACTCCCTAAAACCTACATTCTCATCTTTTTCTTCATTTAAATTTGTACTCCTGGACCCTTCTGAGGACTGAAGAGACGCTAAATTGTAGTTTTAAAAAAATTATTTACTTAACAAATCTGGACACCTTTTCAGCTACAGTCCAGGGTTTTATTCTCTTTTGTTCCCTATTAGCAGTCATTTAAAAGGAAATGTTAACAAGAACAACAGTGACAAAAATCCCCACACCCACAGCTAACTGGAAAGAACTTATAAAAGTATTTTTATTTCATGTTAGCATATTAGATGCTCCTGGGATAAAAGAAATTGCTTTTGCTCAAAGCCATGAAAATAAGTCTCTCAGAAGGAAAATTTGATTCATTTGAAAGAGGCTGGCAGAGTTCACTCTTGTTAGATCAAGAAGACCATGTGATTTTTTTTTTGTCTTATTCTTTACAGCTTCTGGTTTAGCAGACAAGCACCTACTAAGGGAAAAGGGGAAGGAATATAGTGAGTGTGTCCATATTTAGTCGGGTTAGAATGATAGAATTCTCTCTTTCAATACAGAATTGTATGATTGGACAAAGGCACAGGTTATTGTCTGATAGGAAACAGTGAGGAAGTCTAGACCAGAACTGGGAATAATTCAGAACATGTCTTTCATTAATGAATTTCCTTGAATTATATGCTGTGTCCCGAGCCTGCTTGGAACATCATGTTTTTGTTCACCGACCACTAAAGGAAGTCCCTAATTTTCTTGCAGGGAAAATACTTTGAAATCCAGTTCAGCCCAGGTGGGGAACCAGATGGTGGAAAGATCTCCAACTTCCTTCTGGAAAAATCTAGGGTGGTGATGAGGAACCCTGGCGAGCGGAGTTTTCACATATTTTACCAGGTTTTCCTTTATATTATTTCTTTCCTACTTCTCTATTCCTTCTCCACATTTAAAATGTTCTTCTCTTGGTCCTCACGTCCTCAGGGTGAGATAGTCTAGTCTGGCCAACCCTTGAATCTTTATTAACGCAGGATGTGCAAGTCAGTGTGCAAAGAACTGTGAGGATGCCCTTACCTGCAGGCAGGATAAGGTCTAGCTGGGTGAGAAGACAAAAATTTCCCTAAAGTAAATAAATCAATCAATAAATCAATAAAATGTTGATACACTTCGGAACAAAAGTAGGGATGTTTGATTCTTGGCTAAGTAGGAGATCACGAGGGGAGATATAGCTGGGACAATAAGGAGAGCTTGTAAGGGGGCACAAGAGGGTGTGGAGGAGAGGTTGACTCAGGTTGAGTCAGATGGTCTGAACAAAGCAAGAAGGGAGGGATGGGAAGGTGGGGAGATGGGAGAGGTGGAGGGGAAGGGATGGGTAAGCTAATGAATGAGCCAGGCTCCAGCCAGATTGCAAGGGCAGAGGTCTCCAAAAGGTGAACTGTGGGAAGAAAGACTTGAAAAAGACTTGAGGTATTTCTTGCTCGGTCAAAAAGTTTTGGCTTAGACTCTCAGAAGCAATGGAGAGTTTGAGGTTAGAGCAGTTGGCCAGATGCTTTTAAATTATGTTCCAGGCTTCAGCAATCATTTGTTTCAGCTGTTTTTTTAAATGTTTTTTATTGGAATATAATTGCTTTGAATGTTTTTTAAGTATTTGAAAGTGTAATGATACCATAAACAATTTTTTTAATGTATAAATTTTTGTATTAGTGCTTCATATACCGGGAACCCACATTATATTTTCTTTGAAGAATCAGCTGCAACTGTTAGGTGTTGTTTTGTTTTTTGTTTTTGTTTTAAATTTTTTGTTAGAGTTTGATGATTATTGAATTTGAAGGAAGTTAAGCTATGTTGATTGCTCCCATTTCAATCTTTTCCATTACATAGACACGTTAGATGATGGCAAACAATTCTTCTGGTTAGAATCTATTGGTTTAAAATATCCATAAATGACCAAAAGCTTCTGTCAATTCAGTAATGCTTCTAATTGTATTAATCAAAGCACCATGTACAGGTCTTTGAAAAGTAGTTTCATGTATCACAAACACTATATTATTTACTGAGCACTAGACAGAAGTTCATCATTATTTCGCAGACGCTGTACTATAAATGCCAGCCCTACCCCCCTTCAGAATCCTCTGCCCACAAGTTGGAAAACCCCAGCCTGGGGACTGGGGAAGTGATGAATTCAGGGTAAGACAGAGTTTAAGATTCTGATATAAAAGTGATAGTAGAAGCTGTGAAATAGGTGAGACTCCTGTACGAGTGAATGTGGAGAGAAAAATGCTCATTTAGGACTTGGGGACCTGGAGACCACCTGTGGGATAAGGGAGGCATTGAGGAGCCAGGAATGTAGTCAGAGATCCTGCAGTGTCACCAAAGCGAGGGGAAGCTTGTGGGGTGCAGGGCAGGATCACATATTCAGAGCTTGGGAGAGAAGGATGAGGCAAGGGCCTGGGGACCCAGCAAGGACTGGTAGCTTCAGCCTCTGGAAAGCAGCAGAATAGTGAGGGGGAGGAAAAAACCAGATGAGGAAGGAGAGAAAGGAGATTGTGCATCTTAAAGGATTTCAGGGTCAAGGAAAAGCTTCTAAAGAAGACAAAGAAGCATGTGACTGTAGATTGGAGAGAAAGAAAGGGATGTTTGAACATTCAGGTGAAGGGAGTGCATGATCTGGGGGGGGGGGGCGGAACACTGAGACAGATGGGAGTTCTTCCCTAGACAAAACCAAAACCAAACCAAGAGGAAAAGGAAGAGAGTGGTACAAAGATTTTAAGGAGATAGGGGAAAAACCAAGGGAACCTGATGTAATAGGATGACCGAGAACTTTTCCATAATGGAGAGGAGGTTCCCTGTTTTAAGGGTGTGAAGCTGGGATGCCATGAGGAACTAAACCAAGATGAAGATGTGTGAATAGGGGTGGGGTCAGTGGTGGCTGGTGCTGGTTGCATGCACTGTGTGCATTTCTTCCTTCAGTGACACCTCAGTTTGAAATCAGTCATGGTAGGAATATTTACACCACCAAAGTTAGCAACTGCTGCAAATTCATTCCCCACCCCTACCTCAAGAATGGATTGCTTAAAAAAAAAAAAAAAAAAAAAGAATGGATTGCTGAGGACTTCCCTGGTGGTCCAGTGGTAGAGAATGCACGTGCCAACGTGGGGAACACAGGTTTGACCCCTGGTCCGGGAGGATTCCCCATACTGTGGGGCAGCTAAGCCCGTGGTGCCACAAACTCTGAGCCCACACTCTGCAACAAGAGTAATCGCCACAGTGAGAAGCCCACAACTAGGTAGTAGGTCTGCACTTGCTGCAGCTAGAGAAACCCACACAGCAGAGCCAGAAAAAGAGAGAGAGAGAAAATGGGTTGTTGGACATTTTCTCGCACACCTATAGGGCCCTTGCTCAGAACTAAGGTAGATACCAGAGACAGAACAGAAAGCCAAGGCACAGGACACCAGCGTGGGGGACCTGAGGCTGCACTTGAATATGCGCCGTGCTGTGAGAAGCATCGAGAGTCCAGCTGCCCTTTAAAAAGCCTTGTATACTGACTCACACTGTTGTACAATAAAAGCTAACACAAGGTTGTAAAACAAATATACTCCGACTAAGAAAATAAAAAATAAGAGTTGGACTCCACGAAAAATAAAAAAAGAGCCATGTGCAAGTTGAGCAGGAACAAAGTAGTTATAATCTAGCTTGCTCTCCACTGTTCCAAGGGATCTCACTAGTGTAACTGCACAGTTCTGTGTGTCAGATAAGGGAAAATTCTCAGTCCTTGCAGGTCTAATCAGAGTTAAGAACTAGAATTTGCAGAGATGATTTAGGGCTACTACACAGAGAGCAGATATTCTGAAGCCCCTTCGTATTTTTGAGACCAGGAGCATCCATCTATTTAGGAAGCAGGGGTAGAAGGTCTGATCACCTGGACTCCAGGGGTGGTGGGTTGTAGTGGGACTCGTGTGGTACCTTTGCCTGATCCATAGGCTCCACCACACACTTGCCACTTTCTCTTGCTCCAGCTTATTGAGGGCGCCTCCCCAGAGCAGAAGCATGGCCTGGGCATCACCACCATGGACTATTATTACTACCTGAGCCTCTCGGGATCTTACAAGGTGGATGGCATTGATGACAAGAAGGAGTTTCAGGAAACTCTGGTAAGTGCTGGTGCAGGCTGGGCACGATCTGACATCTAGACCAGGTGTTGTCTATGGCAGAAAGGGCAGGGGAGGTGAACAAAGCAA
This sequence comes from Dama dama, assembly GCF_033118175.1. Taxonomy (NCBI): domain Eukaryota; kingdom Metazoa; phylum Chordata; class Mammalia; order Artiodactyla; family Cervidae; genus Dama; species Dama dama. Next base: position 51,161,869 of record NC_083692.1, on the reverse strand, counting down.
AGAGCAACCTGAAACATCACCTCCCTCTGCTGGAAGCACTCCATTTCTTAAAACACACGTGTAAACACCCTTAAATAGCCATCAGCCTAGTTGCCAGAGGACTACTTAATGATTAAACATGGGTAATAAAAAAGTTCGTCATTACCCCTCTCTAGGTGTTCTGATGCACATAAAAACTATTTTCAGTAATGCGTTTACCATACCTGTTTGCTGAAAGCTTACACAGTTGTTGAGCTGTTTCCTTACAAAGACAAACCAAAAATTATGATCTTAATCAGGTTTAGAGGGACTTCCCTTGTGGTCCAGTGGCTAAAACTCCAGGCTCCCAATGCAGGGAGCCCAGGTTCAATCCCTAGTCAGGGAACTACATCCCACATGCCACAACTAAGACCCAATACAGCCAAATAAATATTTAAAAAAAAAAAAAAAAATCAGGTTTAGGAATCTTAGAACACCTTCGATCTCATCTCCACCTCAGTATTTACAGGTCAGAGGGCAAGCCCAACTCCATTCTTCTCACATTGTGTATACATTTTGGTACACACTGTGAATTCAGGTAGATTATTGAGGGTTCACATCCTTGGGGAAACAACTTACTAACTCAATCAATCTAGAACTTTCTGGGATTTCCCTGGTGGTCCAGTGGTTAAGACTCCATGCTTCCACTGCAGGGGGCACATGTTTAAAACCTGGTCAGGGAGTGAGCAGCCCACATGCCATGTGGTGCTGCCAAAAGAAATTTTAAAAATAAAAAATAGAACGTTCTAGAGGTGGACTATTCACCCATTTAGCCTCAAGGAACTGCATCACCGCTGTCCTTTAAGTCAGGTACCAGCCTGGCTCATCCCTCAGCCTGGATCCAAAACCAAGTGGGAAAACTGAATGGGCAATTGGAGGTACAGTTTCAGGTGGCAGGGGGGCTGACATTTGTGCTTGAAAGGGGCAGACTGTGTCCCAGGTGTCAGGAAAGAAGGTGGCATCAAGGGGCCACGTGGCCTCAGAGGAGGTGGGAGAAAACGTGCAGACAGGCCTGCAGCGGTCTTAGAAAAGAGCCTCCTTAAGATATGGGTATCTAAGACTCAGGCCTTTCATCTCCTTTTATTTGAATTTAGTGGATCTCAGAAACAAAGCTTTTCTAATGATACTTTTATTTGGTTTTCCTGGAATTTTTCAAGATTCTTTTGCAAGTACAATTTATTCTCAGCCCTCCCAGTGAAGAGAAAAATCTGTGAGAGTTTGGAGTGGCTGGAAAGCAGCACTGGTGCCCTTAGAGGGAGAGGGTGGCAACAAGGAAAAATTAAGAGACAAGAACAGACTTGTTGACTGGGCAGCTGCCTCTGCATCTGAATATCTTTCCTCCAGAGCCTTCTCACATGTATTTCTAGACGATTACATGTTCACATTGGGCAGGTTATTTATCGGGCTCCCCTGGTGGCTCAGTGATATAGAATCTGCCTGCAATGCAGAAGACGTGGGTTCAATCCCTGGGTCAGAAAGATCCCCTGGAGAAGGAAATGGCAACCCACTCTAGTATTCCTGCCTAGAGCATCCCAGAGACTGAGGAGCCTGGTGGGTTACAGTCCATGGAGTCACAGAACAGTTGGGCATGACTGAGTGACCAAACCACAAAAAAGAAATTTCAAGACTAAACTGCCTTTCCAGCACCGTGTTGAGACTTGAACACGTGAGAGGACATTGAAATTGTCAGTGAAATTGTCTTATGGTGACTTCCAGCTACCGTTGTAGACTAAGCCATGTGTAACTGCAACCCCATCCAAGCTTTGGTCTCTTTTTGATATGCTTCCATAGCTGGTGACCGACTTGTCTGGGTCGTTTCTCTCCCCTCTTCCAGCATGCCATGAACGTGATTGGGATCTTTGCGGAGGAGCAGGCACTGGTGCTACAGATAGTGGCGGGGATTCTCCACCTGGGAAACATCAGCTTCAAGGAAGTTGGCAATTATGCGGCCGTGGAGAGTGAAGAGTGTGAGTGATTTGGGCACACGGTTGCCAAATGAGGGGATACAGTGTTTAGTTCTGATCAGAATAACTCACCACTTTCCTATGCTTTGGGTTTTTGGGGAAGGGAGGCTGAGAAGACTGGCATGTCTTGCTGTGGCAGAACTGAAAAGCCTCATGAGAGTCTCTGCCTCTTCTGTGCACCCAACCTAGGGACCACTGATGAAGTTACTCTGGTTTATCTTTAACCTTGGGGAAACCTGGCAGAATTTTACATGCAGGTTTAAAAATAAAGTGATCCTTAATGAGAATTAGAATTGTTTCCTACTAAAAATCTTTTCTGTAACTGATCTTTAGGGTTAATAGTCACCTGAAGTTTCTCTCAGGATATAAGTAAATATGGATAGCTCACAGGTTTGTAAGTTGCCCCGTGGGCTGGATTAGATTGGGTTTCTGAAAACAAGGGGGGTGGGAATGGACACTGTTGTGTTGATCTTGCTGATGATGTCTTTAATGGCCCCTCTACAGCAGTCAGAAGACCTAAACGATTGCTTTTACCCTTTGAGAAGGAATCAGGTGCGCCCTGCTGAGGCGCACTCCTGGTTCTGTGTATACCGCTGTGCTACAGCCGCTGTGGCCTGTGACTTTAGCCTCTTTGTCATCGGTCAGCTTTCCAGGCTGCTCTCAGAACCCACACATCCTTTAACCACCCAGGAAGACGTTTCTTCCTTTCTCAGCATTCTTCCAAGATGATAAATTTAGATGCCCAGTAATAAATAGTATCCTACTCATTGCTGACAGTGCAGTGAGGCTCTTTCCATTCCAAATAAGGTTCTTTTTTTATATTTTTGTTCTCTTTGGTGATAAAAGAGGGAAGTTCTGCTAACTTTAGATGTCTGTCTGATAAGGAGAAACATGAATTATGTTTACCAGGGAAGGGAGTGGGATGGAAAACAATAAATGCACAGGGTATCCATAAAGTCTAGAAGCACAACCCAGTAATAACTATGTTTTCATACTTTATGTGCTTTATCCTTCACATTTAACAAATGCATGTATGTGTCCAGGAGGGTCATGAACACTTGCCTTTCAACACTGACCTTTCCGATTTCTTGAGAGTTTCTATAGATGTACATTGGAATTCTCTTGCTTTCTTATAATCCTTTACTGACCCTTTAGGCTGGAGGAAAAGGTCATGGCTTTGACACAGCAAGTATTTTCCTGGCTGCTTGAGCCAAGAAGCCTCCTCAGCCAACTGGATAAAATCCAAGATTGGCAACTGCCGTGAGATCCCCTGATTGAAAGTGGTGTGGGGCTATTGCCATCAGAGAAGACTATGCTTGAAGCCAAAGAGCTTTAACAGAGAAATAGGTCCTTCTCCCAATCATATTGTTTTCTTCCAGTTGGTAATACCTAAACATGGTTCAGGGTAGTACATGATCACAGGTCTCACATCTACCCATTTGCTAGTCAGAATCTGCCTGCAATGCGGGAGACCTGGGTTCAATCCCTGGGTTGGGAAGATCCCCTGGAGAAGGGAAAGGCTACCCACTCCAGTATTCTGGCCTGGAAAATTCCATGGACTGTATAGTCTGTGGGGTTGAAAAGAGTCAGACACGACTGAGCGACTTTGACTTTGACTTTCACTATTGGCCTCTGTAGTAGGAACCACTGTTTCCAATCTGCTGTATTCCTTTCAGGGGAATATTGTGCTCCTAAGAAACTGCTCATATCTCTTCTTTTTTCCCCTACCATTCTATTTTAGTGGGAGTTTATAACATGCTCTACAGTTGATTTTTCCTTCCACATTGTATCTTGGAGATTATTCTATAGCAATTCATTAAGAAGCTTCATTTAAAATATATATATATATATTTTTTGTTTGTTTGTTTGTTTTATAATTGATTTACAATGTGTTAGTTTCAAGTGTACAGCAGAGTGAATCAGTCATGCCTACACATGTCCACTCTTTTTTAGATTCTTTTCTGTATAGGCCGTTACAGAGTAGACCTCCCTGTGCTACACAAGTAGGTTCTGATTTGTTCTGTCCTCTGTGTAGTAGTGTGTATATGTCCATCCCAATCTCCCAGTTTATCTTTCCCCCTCTCTTATTCCCTGGTGACCATAAGTTTGTCCTCTGTTTCTAATTTTGTAATTTGTACCCTTTTCTTGAGATTCCATATATAAGCAATATCATATATTTGTCTTTCTCTGGCTGACTTATTTCACACAGTATGACAATCTCCAGGTCCATCCACATTGCTGAAAATGAGGAAACCCCATCCTTCTCAAAGCTGCATTAGCATTCCACTGCCTGACTGTACTTTAGTGTATTGAACCCATCATCTGTTGGTGGACATAAAGATGGTTTCCTGTTACTCTTCCAATTACTTAAAATGAATAAGCTGGTTTGTGTTATCTTTCTCATATTTGACTTTAATATATGGAATACAGTTATAGAGGGAAGGCTTAGCCAATGTTTTTATAAAGGAAGAAAGCAGACTTTTCTTAGCTATTGTATTGTAGAAAAAAAAAATTGTTAAGACTTTGATTGCAACTGGTCTTCTAAAGCAGAATATTAAGTGCAAATTAGCTTAAGAACTTTGTTGAAGGAAATAAAAATACTACTTAAGTAACCACAGGCGTAGAGTGACAGTGCCCCTTCTTTGCCTATTATCAGTGGGTTAGAAAGCACAGACCCTCAACTCCCAAGGTTGACAAACCACATTTACTTTGCCATTTCTTTTAAATTTGTAACAGGGAGTTTTGTTTTGCTACATCTTTTTGGTTTCTCTCTATTCCCTATACTTAAATGGAAAAATTCAATCCAACTTTGCTTTACACTTGAATGCAGTAGTAGAAATCTATCCTCATTATCAAAATGTGCTAAAACATTCTTTTCTAGCGGGTTCTTTTATGCCCTGCATAATTCTGTTTAACTCTACCAGAGTTATGTCAGCATTTTTAAAATTAATCAGTGCTTTCTCCTTGCTCTCTCTTTCCCAACCCATTCCCCCAGCCTCTGAACTTCCAAACTGCCGCTCCTATCCAGCCATTCTTGCATACACCTTCATAGAAATTCATAGCCGGAACGAAATCAATATGAGCAGCCCTATAGTTTCAGCACCAGGGAAGCCGTAGAAGAAGATACTATACTTGAAAAACATGGCAAGCATATTTTGGAAAAACAAGTACTAGATTTCCTCTCTAGACTTCTTAGCTGTGTCCCTAAGCTTGTGACTCTGATTCTTGACCAAAACTCCCTGCCTTGTTTTTCGAGTGCCTGGGGTCCTTCACTTTTGCCCTGTTCTACTTAAGAAATACGAGGCCTGGAAGGATATTGTTTTCTTGTCAGTCTTGTCAGTCTTGTCTATTTCAAGGAGCCTAGGACTTATGCCATATTGTTTTATTTCTTTAGTTGTGGCCATAATGGTAATGCCATAAACATTTCTACCAACCATTTTAACTGTGTCCCTAGTTTAGCATGGCTGGGGGCTTGGGAGAAGCCCATGTTTCATCTATGTGTTATCTGCCTGGTGAGAGTGATAATAACCAACACTGTAGTTTCTCCGTCATGAAGACCTCCTCGCTAAGTGTCTTTTGATTCTCACGCAAAGCTGCACATGTGATTTACAGGCATCTTATGTCCTTGTTCTGTGCAAGGTAATTTTCATTTTGGCAGAAGACACATCCAGATTCCTAAACATATGTGTGGTGAAACTAAACTTAAAGGAAACTGGCCATTGGCAAATTAGCGTGTTTAATTTTGTTCACATGCCCTTTGAAAAAGGAAGCCCTCTCCCCGTCAGAGCATTTCTGTGCAACAGTCACATAGATGATAAATACCTTGTTCTAGCATTGCACTTTTTCAAAATGCTTTCACTGACTTAATCTCATTGGAAGGTATATACTGAGAAATGTCAGCCTGTTACATTCCAATACCATCTGTGAAACTCAAACAGATTATCTTTATTGGGAGCTTTATGATTTTTGAGCATTATCATAAGGTCTTTAATAAAAATTCCTTTATCAGAGAATTTTGGCAAAACTTTATGCAGAAAAAGAGAATTCATATCCAAGTCCAGAATTTTGATTTGTGTTCATAAAAATCTTTCATTAGTACTGGAAAAAATCTGAGCATTCTTTCACGTCCAGGAATCTCATGCTTGTCATTTATTCATACTAGAGTATTTCGACCAAAAAGTCAAGAAAACCTGTTTGTATCTCTGGGCCCCCTCTTGGTGAGTTTCTTGGCTTGAGACAGTTTGCTGAGCTGTGAGAACCTCACCTTTTCTATCTGAAGGCCACAAGCTATGCCAACTGCATGTCCTTAGTATGGCATGTTTGTTCTGTGGTGTGACTACTACAGTCCCCTCCATTGCTTGTACTCTGCCCCAGGGAAATCTGGTAACATGTGTCTCTAGAAGCCATCCAGGCCCCCTTTGACTCCAGACCAAATATCCCCTACCATTCAATTCCACCGTCAGAATTCATCCTAATCTTTTAATCACCTATCTTGACCTTCATCTCCAGCCAGTTCTCACCTCAGCCGTGTCTCCCCTACCCGGGGTCCTTGCCTTTGCACATCCCACTCTCCTCTCTCCCTCTTCTTTCTTCCTCTGCATTTGTGCAAACCCTGTTCAGCCTTTTAGCCCCTCCCCTTCCCCCCACCAAATCCCACATCTTCTTTGACCACCCCAGCAAACAGTAATATCTCTCTGTCCTAAGTTCCTCCAGGGACTTTATTGCCTGTCCATGTCACATACTCAGCTTTTTGTAGGCTTCTTTATTTGGTAAACTATCTTTGCCCCATCTAAATTGTCTTCAAGATTTCTTAAGTATTTTATATCCTGTCTTCTGTCTTTAGTAACCCAACACATGGTAAGTACTCAATAACTATGTGATTTGTTATCATTATAAGTTTGATGAAATCAGGTGCTTCAAGCTGGGAATGATGATTCTATGAAAACACTGTACCAAAAAGGAAGAAAAACAGTATTTCGAGCCAAAAAAATGTTTCTTCATTTAGTTCCTTCCGGGCTGTCTTGCTGCAGACTTGGAAAGATGTCCATTTTAGGCATTTGGCTGTGATCTCAGTAGGGGGGGATTGATTTGCCACCCTTCTTGGATCCCTGATTTGTATTATTGAAAGTCTCGGTCATCATAGGAATTGACTCATGTAATAGAAAAATTGGGAAAAGTTAAAATGGATGGATGTGTGTGAGATCTCTGATAAGCAGTCTTCATTACAGTGAAAGATCTTGGAGGCTAATGATGGTTGGTATCTTGCATGTGTGCACACACATGTCTTCATGTATTTGTGAGAGGAATTGTTAAAAATCTGAAAGACAGTCATGTTTTTGTTTTGTTTTGTGTAGTTTTGGCTTTTCCTGCCTATCTCCTGGGGATCAACCAGGACCGGTTGAAAGAAAAACTAACAAGCCGACAGATGGACAGCAAGTGGGGAGGCAAGTCAGAGTCTATCCATGTGACCCTCAACGTAGAGCAAGCCTGTTACACCAGGGATGCACTTGCCAAGGCCCTGCATTCCCGGGTCTTTGATTTCTTGGTAGATGTAAGTAAACACAGATTGACATTGTTGGGGCTTCATATTCTAATGTCATGTAAAGAGTAAAACATCTCAGAGCTTTGTTTTCACGTTTTGGCTCATTCCTTATGTGATCATCACTTTACTCCTCCATGTTTTATCCTCACACTGGAACCATTTTTTACTTTTCCACTTTTACTTCTAGTATTGTCCAGCAAAAAAATATGGTAACAGCTTTTTGTGGACAAAATATTTAGTAAAGCCAGAACTACAGACCAGAAAAAGGGGAGCCCCACTGTCGTAAATCTTTCAGCTTAAAGGTTTAGAATTTTGTATTTGTCATCTATTGTTATGTTACAAATTAACCCAAAACTTAGTGGCTTAAAATAGCAAGCATTTATTTTTTCACTGTTTCTGTGGGTCAGCTATTTGGAGGTGACTTAGTTTGGTGGTTCTGGCTCAGAGATGAGAGGGCAAAAAGATGCTGATTCGAACTACAGGGCTTGATGAGGGTTGGAGAATCTGGTTCCAAGATGGCGTCTTCATATGTCTATTGGCAGGATGCCTCAGTTCCTTGCTACATGGGCGTCTTTTTTGGAGCTGCTTGAATATCCTCACAACATGGGAGTTGATTTCCCCCAGAATGAGTAAGAGAAAGAGCAAGGAAGAAGCTGCAAAGATTTTGATGTCCTAATCTTGGACTCAAATATTGCCACTCTGTCAGCTTCTGTTCATTAGAAACAAGTCACTAAGGACAGCCCACAGTTAAGAGCAGAGGATTTAATTTCCAATTTTGGGGGGAGAGGAGTGTCAAAGACTTTTTGGACGTATTTTTTAAACTACCACAGACTTTTAAAATGATGGTGTAACCATACAGATATTATATCTAAATATGCATATGCATACATATTTATATATGTATATAACTTATAGATTCTGAAAAGTAGTCTCTCAGCACTGCCACTGACAGTGATAGTCTGTGTTAATCACTGTAGCTTGTAAATGGTTAGAATAATAATAACAGGCACTTACATAGCACTTACTACATGCCGGATACTGGTCTAAGTATTTTAGAAAAAAAAATAATTCTTACAACAACTCTGTGACATAGATATTATTATCTTTATTAAACATATAAGCTAACTCTGAGGCACAGAGGGGTTCGGGAACTTCCCGAAGGTCACACCACTATTAAGTGATAAATCTAGGACTTAAACCCAGGTAATTTGGCAGAGCTCCAGCTATTTCACTCCTCTACTTTTTATATATTTCAGCCAGAAAGAACCCCAGGGGAACCCCAGTCAACGGACAACAGGCTGGCCATTAGGTCCAGAAAGTCAGTGTTTCACTCCAGGCAACATCTGTAAGGCTTAAAGTATTGTTGGGTGTGTTTAGGGTTGAGTAGGTCAGAGCAGGGTAGGGTAAATATTCTGTGTACTTCTTATGGTTATATTAATGATAAGATTGCTTAGAAAGGTCAGGGTTATACAAAACATTAGTCATGCTTTTAACTTGTCCAGGCCCGTCATTATACTAACAAGGGAATCTTAGCCCGAGAATTGGTGATTTCACCCAAGGCCATCCAGCAGGAGGGTTGTGCTGAACTGGGATTAGAACCTACATCTCTTGTCTCTGTTCAGTGAACCTTCCAGTGCTGGCCTTCCCACTTTATTTCCTTTCTGTCTTCCCTTGATTGTGTGGTGTAATGGGGCAGATGCCCTGTATAAGTGATACTAATTGGAGCTGACATTTATTAAGCCCTGACTCTGTGCCAGGCACTGGGCTAAGTGCTATACATCATTACCTGTTGGCTGATAAAAGATGAATGTCATTTTCTTTGCCTGGAAAACAACTCTGGTACTTAAAAATTCCTCCAGTTATTCTCAACCCCCAGGAATTTTTCTCTTACATTCCTCCCTCCCCTGCAGGCCTGACTGACCCCCTCTAACCTACACCCGCCTCCTAACATTGTCTGTTTCATTGATAACACATCTCTTTTCACAGTGGTCAAGAACACAGATATAATCATCATACTACTTAAATTGAATTCCAGACCCTTCCTCTTATCCAGTGTGGTTTTATACATTATGATGTTATCAGTGTCATTAAGAGGATTGTAGCGAGAACTAAATGAAACAACACTTGGGAAGCCCTTCCCAAAGCCTGGTGAATGTTGAATCCATGTAAAGTTGCTTTTCATTACCATCACTTTAATACTAATTAATGGCATTACTGTCCACAGTTGCCTCTGAGAATAAAGACTGTCTTGTTGACACTTCCTGCCATATTATGTTAGATGATCATTAACTGACTACAGGGCATACCTTGTTTTATTATGCTTTGTAGATACTTGTTTTTTTTACAAACTGAAGGTTTGTGGCAACTCTGTTGAACAAACCTATCAGTGCCACTTTTCTGACAACATTTGTTCATTTCATGTCTCTGTCACATCTCGGTAATTCTGGCAATATTTCAAACTCATTATTATATTTGTGATGGTGCTCTGTGATCAGTGATCTTTGATGTTACTACTATGACTTGCTCGGGCTTCCCTGGTAGCTCAGACGGTAAAGCGTCTGCTTACAATGCAGGAGACCTGGGTTCAATCCCTGGGTCGGGAAGATACCCTGGAGAAGGAAATGGCAACCCACTCCAGTACTCTTGTCTGGAAAATCCCATGGACGGAGGAGCCTGGTAAGCTGCAGTCCTTGGGGTCGCGAAGAGTCAGACACAACTGAGATGTTTCAAACTTTTTCGTTATTATATTTGTGATGGTGCTCTGTGATCAGTGATCTTTGATGTTACTGCTATGACTTGCTAAAGGCTCGGGTGCTAGCTTTTTTTTTTTTTTTTTTTTTTAGCAATAAAGTAATTTTTAATTAAAGTATGCACATTTTTTTATATGTAATGCTACTTAAAAGACTGCACTTAATAAACTACATACAGTATAGTATAAGCATCTTTTATATGCACTGGAAACAAACAAAAGAAAGGTATGACTCACTGTTTGTGATATTTGCAGTATTGCAGTGGTCTGGAACCAAACCCACGGTGTCTCTTATGTATGCCTATACTGGATGGGGTTAATGGAAAGGATATTTACAAATCCTGCAATATTGGTTCTTTTTGTGAAACAGGTTTCACAAGATGATATTTTCTTCTAATTCTCAAGACTTCCTGAGAAAAACTAGTTCTGCCAGAAGTGAATGATTTTCATCATGAAGCAAATTTTTTTTTCTACAATGCTACTTTTTTTTTTTAAGATTCTGGTGGTTTTCCCACAAACTTGACATTGCACTGAGGCCTTTTTTAAGGGGCAATTCATCTGTCTTCTTGTCTGCTTCCGTTTCCATAGGCAGTAGTATCTGCTTTTCTTATCCCCATGCATGCCCATTTTTAATATGACTATGAAAGGAGTTAATTACCATGCTGGTTACTTTCTTCTAGTCTATCAACAAAGCAATGGAAAAGGACCACCAGGAATACAACATTGGCGTCCTAGACATCTATGGCTTTGAAATATTTCAGGTAAGACCAGCTTGAGTAATTAAAGACAAAGAAGGGTAATGCTTTTTACCTGGCTTGAAAGAAATAATTCTAGGTAATGAAAAAAAAAAAATCATTGTGGCTTACTTTTGCCTTTTTGAGTTCTTCATGTACCTATACTAAATTAGTATCTCCTAAATATAAACTATGCTGTTTCTACTGATGCCGCCAACATTTCTGTTAAGCTTTTTCACTAAATCACTCAAGAAGTGACTTTAAAATGATTTTGCAGAAACAAGTACATAAAAGTAACACTTTGTCTTTTTCTTTTCTTCAGAAAAATGGCTTTGAACAGTTTTGTATCAACTTTGTTAATGAAAAATTACAGCAGATTTTTATTGAACTCACATTAAAGGCAGAACAGGTGAGTAGTCCCTCTTCCTTCATCTTCTTCTGTATCTAATTTGTTTTGAAGGGTATAGATCTCTCTCTTTTGGTAATAGGTTCATATTATAGTTTTTTTTATTAGAAAATGTACTTAATAGAGTCAGGCAGAAAAACCATATGCCACTGTGACATTTTAGTCTGAAGTATAAACACCATCTGCTACATTTTCTTTCTCTGTAAGTAAATGATGCTGTGAAGTTGGACTTATGACTGGTTGTTTTTACTACTCTATGACTCATTGACCAAGTGGAAATGGAAACCTATTCCAACCCCAATTGCCTATGGCATATACTGTGTTCCAAAGGAAAACTTGGTTTTCTCGGATTTGCTCTGCTCCCAATCTAACATAAAAATAAATGTGTCTTTAACAAAGCTGGTATTTAAATTCTGACTTGAGGTTACTTATCTTGTTTTTACTACCTACTGAAAGTCCAGTACAAGTTCCCTTTTATTCTGGTGCCTACTGTTTTTTCATTTCTTAGATTGCTATAGGGTACAACCAACCAGATAGCTTAAAACAATAGATATTTTTTTCTCTCCCAGTCCAGGCGGCCAGAATTCAAACTCAAGATGTTGCTAGGGTAGCACTCTTTCCAGAGGCTATAGGGGAAATTCTTCCTTGCCTCTTGCAGCTCAAGGTGCTCCTGGCATTCCTTGCCTTTGGGCAGCATGCCTTCAGCCTCTGTCTGTGTCTTCATGTGTCCATTTTCTCTCTGTGTCCAAATCTTGCTCTCTCTTCTCTTACAAAGACACCAGTCTTTGGATTTAGGGATCACCCTAAATCCATGATAATTTCATTATGAGATTCTTAGCTAATTATATCTCTAGATATCCTATTTCCTGACATTTTGGGGGTTCTAGATGGACACAAAATCTTGGGGAACACATTCAACCCACTGCACATATTCGAGGCTGTTTGAAGAATGCTTCTTCATGGAAGTGTTCATGTGTCTGCTTAGGAACACCAGTGATGAATAGTTTTCATAGAAAACTCTGCTCTGGAATTCTTCCACTCCTCAGAGTAGCTAGAGCCAAACCCCAAGAGTGGACGTGGTAGAGACTGAGATGGGAGAAGGCAGAGGTTGAGTCACAGAGGAACTTTGTAGGGCACGGCCAAGACTTCAGAGTAAGAATGATGGGAAGCCATTGGAGGATTTTCAGTAGAGTGTGATGCCATCTGATTTGTTTTTGACCAGTTGGCTTTGACTCTGTGCACTTAGACAGGGCAGGCTGAGGCAGGGGAGGACAAACAAGAGTAGAAGTTTCAAAACCAGACTCCCGGGGAGACCAAGCAGGAATGGTGAGGCATAGACAGTGACAGCTACAGTAGAGGTGGGGACATGGTGAGAGGGGATCAGATTTGGTTTATATTTTGCAGAATGAGTCAGTGTGACTTGCTCTCAACATAATTAGCTGAGGAAAGCAGAGTCGCAGATGATTTTATCTTGATTGCAGCTTGAATAACAGGACCAGTGGGGAGACTGTTTACTGAATGGTAAGATGATGAGGAGAGCAGTTGGTTGGAGACAGTGGAGGGATGTAGGGCCAGAGCACTGCTGAATGTGGTAGATATGAGAGGCCTGTTATCCCTGAGTGGAAATTCCAGTATGTGAAAAAAAATGTGACTCTGGAACTCAGGGGGCCGGTCTAGACTAGAGAAACACTTTCAGGTGTCATAGCCTATAGGTATTATTTTAAGCCACGGAGTTGACTGGAATTACCTAAAGAGAAAAGGTTGAGAAAATAAGGCTGGGAAATTGAGCCCTGAGAGCCCCCATCATATAAAGATCAGGGGGTGGAGGGGAGAGCCAGCACTGGATGCTAACAAAGCAAGACTGATGAGGAACGAGGGAAACCAGGAGAGTGTGATGATGTTCATGATGTTTAATGAGCAACTGACCTGAATGAGGGGCCTTCCTTTTAAGTACCTAGATGCTAATCTGTACTTCTGTTCTGTTAAGTTCAAAGAGATTATTTCATAACTGGACCTATGGGTTAAGCCATTTTTAATTGCCATCTTTGTATGTCACAAACAATTTGTATGGAAGCAATTTTATATGGTTCTAACCAAACATAAAAATTACCAAGCAATGAAATTCTCTTTTCCTCTTCCTTTTAGAAAATATTAGTATTGCTAGTTTTTATGGGAGGGATCCAGGTTTTTCTTTCCTGATGATTTATGTGCCTGTGATATCCATCTGTGCTGAACTCTAGCTGGTCTTCACTGAGTCATAATGAAAATTCCTGCTTTCTGTCCTATAGGAAGAATATGTGCAAGAAGGCATTAGATGGACACCCATCGATTACTTTAATAACAAAGTTGTATGTGACCTCATTGAGAACAAAGTTGTAAGTATCAGTCTGGTGTGTCTCTTCACTGTTCACAGGTTTACACTAAGTGAGTTTTCGTTCTCTCTGTCATTGTATTAGAATAGAGAGAGTGAGAACTCTGATTGAAGAGAGGTTTTTTGTTTGCTTATTTGGCTGTGCCTGGGTTTTGTTGTGGTATGTGAGATCGAGTTCCCCGACCAGGGATTGAACCCAGGCCCCCTGCACTGGGAGTGTGGAGTCAGCCACTGGACCACCAAGGAAATCCTCGATGCAGAGAGTTTTAGCAATTACATTTATTTTGCTTTTATGTATATGCGTGAAAACAGGGTTTTATTCTTACAGTTAATATATACATGTGTATATAAGTACATTATCAATTTATGAATGGAAGTTGTTACTGAATTTTAAGAGGAGACAGCTATCACTTATGTTGATGGCATAGTATATGAAGAGATACAAAATTGGCCCTGCCTTCCAGACCATTTATACAACTTCTAGGACTTTAGCCGTAGAAATTATTCAAAAGAAAATAAAGGGGCATAGACAGATCTGTACAGTACTATTTTGTTTTGTTTTTTATAAAAGTCCCAAACTGGCAATGGTAAAACCATTCATAGAGAATTCAGTCCTTAAATAAATTATAGCATACAAGAACAGGGAAACATAGCAATCAAAATAATAAGTATAAAGACTGTGTAAAACAGGAGATTATTTGTAAACTAGTGCTATGCAGAAAAGGCGATATATGATAGAATGTGTCCAGTATGTATTATCCATGTCTATATGGACAACAAGCTGAAAACAAACATTAAGAAATGAATTAGGATCAAAGAAAAATGGCTTTCTTCAGAGTTTTAAAAATCAACTTAGTACAATAAAAGTGAGCAGATAATGATCTTTCTGTGTGTGACTTTGAATAGAACTTTGGGAAATTAAACTTTTCTTTTTGAAATGGACTTTGTTCCATTGTTAGATCTAAGAGGTGGCTCCCATTTGGGATTACTAATAGCATCCTTCCTCAAAGGGAAAGACTGACTTCCAAGATGGTATCTTAAGTCTCGGGAGCTGTTTCCTTGCTTAAGGAAAGTCCTAATGAACATGGTATGTTTTAAAACAGTCAGTAAACTGGGGCTTTGCTTTCTTGGTCCTATCAGAACCCTCCTGGGATCATGAGCATTCTGGATGATGTATGTGCCACGATGCACGCGGTGGGTGAGGGGGCGGACCAGACGCTGCTCCAGAAACTCCAGATGCAGATTGGGAACCATGAGCACTTCAACAGCTGGAACCAAGGCTTCATTATTCACCATTATGCTGGGAAGGTATGGCCAGGGAGCAGGGCTTCAACAAAGGGGAAGTTACCTGTATTAAGCCTTTGGGTATGTAATCTGTTTTCTCATGAGGCAACCGAAAAGTGTCCATATAGTTTTATCTGCCTCACTGTGTTTTATTGATCCATCATTCATTCATTCAACATGGGGCTTATGAAATATTTGGAGAGACAAGCAAAAGATAGTATACACTGCTGTGTATTTTTTAACATGAATCACCCTTATATAACGTAAATATGAATCAGCATATATATTAACTGCTGAAGGAATGAGCTTTCGTCTTGCCTCTTATGCAAGCCTGCATTTTTTTTACTTGCCCATCTTCCTTGGGAGTATAAATAAGGACCAGGGGTTTGTTCTTATAAAATGCATGAGTACTGGGTGTTACTGCATTACCAGGCTTTGTGTGGGTGCTGGTGACACCCAGATAAGTAAACTGAGGTCATGATATTTGGAGACTTCACAGTACTGTGGAAATTCATTGGTCTCACTCTTCATCACAATTAATCTCTTGTTAACCAGGGAGGATCCTTGAGCATGAGGTTGTAGCTAAATTGATCTAACTCTAACACCATTCATAGGAGAAATCAGAAAGCCTCAGATGACATGGCCCACTGCAGTGGATTAGTGTGCACAGTTTCATTTTATTCCATCTTAGCTAAAATTTAGGGAAAGAATTCAGTGTATTATTTACACACCCGTATATCTGTAGAAGAAGGGCTATGTAATTGTGAGAGCTGGGGGCCTGGTGATGTATCTTTTGGATTGTGTATGCAATCAGCATCTCCAGGCCATCACCAACTAAGTCATCTAGCAAGTAAAACATGCACAGCCTTAGTGTGACATATCGGGATGAAAGGCCATTTGTTAACATCTGAAAATATACATATTCCGTGAAAGATAGCCATGCTGGCTTGGATGTTTTGTTCAATGAAATAGTTAAAAGATAAAATTTGATTTCTTTCCATTCTTGGTAAGGTATCCTATGACATGGATGGCTTTTGTGAGCGGAACCGTGATGTGCTTTTTATGGATCTGATCGAGCTTATGCAAAGCAGTGAGCTGTAAGTGTGTTTACCTTATCTGACACAGAGGTTTGATCAGATTTTTAGTTTTAGGACGAACTTGTGATGTTTGACTGGTCAGCATTTTGCTTCCTTGTGCTGTTGGGTCGGAGTTATCATTAGACAATTTGACTTCTTAAAATAGTTATCCCCCCAATCTTAGTCTCTCTCTTATCCTTAATACTTCCCACCCCACATTCTAAGTGTCATCTACAAGCCCTTCAGGGTCTCCAGCTTCATCATGTTCAATGGTATTATCTAGAAGAAGTGCCCATCCTGGGACTGGGTTGGGATAGCCATGTAATCTACGAGTGGAATAGTCTGGTTCTGTGAAACTTGGCCCTTGGAATATCATCCTAAGAATTCTCCTCAGTTGCTCAGTTTTTAAAAATGCTAATGGCTTAGCTACACCCAAGTTAACATGAGTTGCTAAAGCACTTGAGAAACGGCTCAAGAACTCAGGGAAGGACACTCAGAGATCCATTTTAACTCCCCAGACCCTGACTAAGCTGTGGTCATAGAAGCAGTGGGAATACCACACCCCGCTCCCTGCCCCCTGCAAGCTGCTGGAACACTCAGGACCTGCTTTGCCATGTCCTTTCCTTCCCTGTTACCTGCAAAGGTCCCCGTGGTCCTGGGTAATGGATGTCAGGCGTCATTTACGTGATCAAGCGTCTCTATGCCAGGCAAATGCAGTATTGCACAGTCTTCCAGTTTTTACAAGTTTTAGAGCTTCCTCCAAGTAATAGTGTCCTTTTAGTCTCTTACTTCAACTAGCATAATATCAGGGTTAACTGCTTTAATCAACAGCTGCAAGCATGATTATTTTCTAGAAAGGGCCTGACTTCTATGAATGCAAAATTGAGTTTCATTTTTGTCCACAGTTCAAATTTCTGCTCTGTTTAATCCCCTTCCCCTCCCGCCAGCCTCCACTTCTCCCCAGCCCGCATCTTCCCAGGCTTGTACTTCCTTGGCACTCACACCCCTCACTTCAGAGATTTCTTCATTCAAAACATAAAAATCTATTTGCTCTTAAAAGGTCAGGTAAACCACAAATCCTGGCTTGTGGGGTTTATGATAATCAGGTGCAGACATGCTTTCAGAGATTTTTTTTTAATTATTAAAATTACTGCCAACTTCAAGAGTTATTGATGCTTCCATCTAAAACTCGTGTCGTGTAGACATGGTCTATTGTTTAGAAAACACATGTGCTGTAAAAATCTATAATTGTGTCTGGTGAGGTTTAAAGTAGATTATTACTGGGGAGACTTCCTGGAAAATTCATGATGCCCAGTAAGTCACTTGGGCTTCCCTGGTGGCGCAGATGGTAAAGAATCTGCATGCAATACAGGAGACCCGGGTTCAATCCCTGGGTCGGATAGATCCCCTGGAGAAGGAAATGGCAACCCACTCCAGTATTCTTGCCTGGAGAATTCCATGGACAGAGGAGCCTAGCAGGCTAACGTCCACAGGGTCGCAAAGAGTTGCACACAACTGAGCCACTAGCACTATTACTCCTACTAAAAAGTCACTTAGGAGGAATTTACATGGATCACATTCATTCCATCAGTCAGTCAGTCAGCAAGTATTTATTGAGCACCTACTGTGTTCAAGGTAGAGGTTATGTTCCAGACACTGGGTACACTACATTGACTAAGACATTGTCCTTGCCCTGTGTCCTTTGAGGCAGGCATATCAACAGATGCAGCTCAGTTACACTTACTAACGAAGATACATTCAGCCAGCAAAGCATTAGTGAATTAGCTTCACTTAAAATTGCTCATACTCAAAAGCACAGTTCGTCAGGGTCTTTTGCTTGAAGGGAGGGATGGTAGAAAGAGTGGCCTATTGGCATCTAGTGGGCAAAGGCCACTGATACTGTGAAACATCCCATGTTATGTAAAGCACCCCCACCCCCACTCCTGGGGTCCCAACACAGAATTATCCAATCCCGAGTATCCTTAGCACCAAGCTTGAGAAACCCTGCTTTAGAGCAAAGCAGAATCTGCATTGAATCTGGACAATTCATACACATTCCTGTGTTACGGCCTATCTTATTTAACTCAGCAAATTCACACTCAGCCCCCTCTGATGTGTCCTGCTGCCGAGGTGTGTCTCAATAATAGTGGGTGGGAAAACATAAAGGGCAGAGTTTAAAATTTTATTTTTCCAATTTTATTTTCCAAGATGCTTCTATCTTAGAATTCTTCTCTGTGTTCCTCTTGTCCACTGCTTTATTTTTTCTAAGTCTTTAACTTGATGGATTGTGCTTTGAGTCAGGTGGCCGTTCTGTAGTCAAGGTTCTATGCTTCTGGATGACTCTCACTTCTCTATGGAAGAAGGTGTTCCAGCCCCCAAGGTACTTGCTGATTGCTAATCGGTTGTCTCTCTTTTTTTCCAGACCTTTTATAAAGTCTTTATTTCCAGAAAATCTGCAAGCTGACAAGAAAGGGCGCCCAACTACTGCCGGAAGCAAAATAAAGGTTTGTTCTATTTTGGAAAATTTATGGATTCCTGTAAGAGGTAGGATTTTCTGGGACTCAGGAACCATAGCCCTGGGCCAGGCTAAGGTCAGTGAGATGCAACAGATTGGTTACAGAAGATGGCCAGAAGTGATGTTGCTGCTCGAGAAAGGGTTACAGGATACTAGCTGGATTTGACTTGGCTGTACTAAAACCCCAAAGGGATATTAAGTAGCGCGTAGCTTAATAGTCAGCAGATGATAATCAGCTACTTTCTAAGAGGAAATGGCTTTGCGCTGAGTCTAGGAGAATTCACATTAATCTATCAGAGAAATTTTATGATCTAGAGCCATATTTTGGATTTTGGTGATGGTTTTCCACACCAGACCCCAAAACTCCACCAAGTACTTTATACATACCTAAAATTCTACTGGGCCTTTTAAGGGGAATTTCTGCACTTTCCTCACGGGACCTTGCAGGCCCTTCTTTTTGTGAATTACAGGCACCTTGGCCCCACAGTATCTCAGAATCAGAGGAATTCTTAGTATCTTTTGTTCTTTTTTTTTTTTGGCTGTGCCTTGCAGCATGCATGATCTTAATTGCCAGACCAAGGATCAAACCCATGCCTCCTGCATTGGGATCTTTGAGTCTTAATCACTGGACAACCAGGGAAGTTCTCTTACTATTTCTTGGAAGCCTCTCGTGGGGTGTGCACTGAATTATCAGAGGCCTTGTGTGGTAAAATTGTCCCTAACAACACTCTGAACTTAAAGGTTGTGTTGAACACACTCCATCATGTAATTTTTTGAAAACCAGTCAGTAAACTTCTTCTTTTTTAATTATACCAGATGAAAACACTTTTAAAATTATATATTTATTTTTAACTTTTATTTTATATTAGGGTATAGTCGATTTACAATGTTGTTTTAATTTCGGGTGTATAGCAAAGTGATTCAGTTATACGTATCCCATATAGGTTATTGCAGAGTATTGAGTAGAGTTCCCTGTGCTATACAGTAGATCCTTGTTGATTATCTATTTTACATATAGTAGTGTGCATATTAAAAATGGTTTTTTAAAGAATCATACCAATAAAATACCACCCTGTCTTTATAATCAATGGTATCATCAAGTGATTAACAGTAGGGGCCTGGGGTTCGTCATAAGTGTTCAAATCTCTCACCACATGGATTGCCAAAAAATTACCTAAATTCTCAGTGCTTCTTTTGCCTTCTCTGTAAGGTAGAGATTTTAGTACCTAATCTCAGGAGGGATACTGTGGTAATTAATTTCATAATCCATCTAAGGCACACACTGCCTGAAACATAAGAAACACAAAAGTGTATGTTCTCACGTTACATCTACTGCATCTGTCCCGTCCTTCTCTCCCGTGCTTCTTCATCTCTGGTTAATTCTCAGTGGACACTTGATGCGCCCATGCTGACTGCCCACCTGGACTGTCCTCCCCCACCACCAGTTGGGCAGCCAGATCCTACCTGCCCTTCTCATCCTTCTCGATAACCTGAGCTCTGTGGATACGGTGGTTGTTCCTGTCTGTTCTGTTCACTGGCTTTTTCTTCTCTGAACCTTTCAAGAAAATGGAAGCCGGCCTCCCCAGCCTCTGAGGACACAAACACTGTAATGTCACAGCAATAAGACAATCCCATCCAGAGGAGCCTCAGGTTTTGTGGAGGAAGTCGATGCAAGCTGGGTCTTGAGTTAGAGGGTAGAGTCCCCTGGGGGATGAAGGACAATCCTGTTCAAGGAACTGGAGACATAGAATGTCCTGGGACAGAGTTTGGATGGAGTTCCCTGGGGCAGAGAGGAGATGCAGTTCTCACAAAGCCCCAGATGTTGACCTCTGCACGGCTCTGACTCATAGCTATCACTTCTGGGTCCTGGAGGAGGATTCGCTTTAGGCTGGAAACTCTGGTCACAAGACTGTCACACATTCACATCCGAGGGGCCGAGATCATCAAGGCTGCAGTGACTCACTTTCAAGTGGTCTGGATCCTCAGTCCAGCTTATTTCCTATAAAAAGGAGGGCAGGAGCAGGGGCATTTCTCTCCTCCTCGGAAGACTTGAACCCTTTGCCTCCTTATTCTTATCTAGTTGAATGCTCAGAGTTGCCCCCTTCCAGGTGTACTCAGAATGTTCTGGATTGCTATGGTTGGGGGAGTTAGCAAGCTTGTTGAGGGACACTGGACTCTACATATTCTCACCTCCAATGGTCCCTCCTTGGTGAACCATGCGGCCTCTGGCTGTCTGACGTTCTGTCTCCACATAGGAGTGAGTCTCCCTGTTTTATGTCTCCTAAGTCACCTCTTAGAGATGCATAGCTCTGGCCCAATCTCTTACATCTTTCATAACCTCAGTATTTTGCAGATGCTAAGCATCATCTTTTTAAAAATTTTTTTATTAAAGTATAGTTGATGTACAATGTTGTGTTAGTTTCAGATGTACAGCAAAATGATTGTTATACATATATATGTATAACTTTTTTAGGTTCTTTTCCTTTATAGATCATGACAAAATATTGAGTATAGTTCCCTGTGCTATACTGGAGGTCCTTGGTTATTTTATATATAGTAGCTACATATCATCTTAATGATATCTTGGAGGTATAAGTGTTTAAAGGGATCCTGTATTCCTTAGAAGAAAAATTAATGTTCAAGGTAGCTTTAATATTGGGTATTTTACGTATTCTAATTCTTTAAAATGTGAAAGTGTTCTGTAGAATTTAATTTATAGAATATTTGGTGAGAACTTCCATTATCTTTGTTTATAAAGTGTATTCTTTATTTAATAACATGTGATTGTTGAGGCTTTCCTAAATTCTACATTGTCATGACTAAAAGGGACCAGTTTTGAAATTAGAGCCAAAGGTTGATGCTATTGGGAGAAAGAATGGAGCTCAGAGTTGGCAAAGTAGACTGGGCTGGTAGCTTTATCTAAGTGGGCCTGGCCTCTAAAGGAGCAGATGTGACAGGAGATGCAAGTGCCATGAGGTGATAGGACCAGTAGACATTAAACATCTATTCCAACCTGCACATTGAGATAGTAGTAATATTCTAGTTCTGCTTAGTTTATAGATGGGAAACTGTGGTCCAAAGAAATTTAGTGATTTGTCAGACAGCTTGCAAAGAGCAGAGCCAGGATCCTAGTTCAGACTTGCCAACAATCTACATGGAGGGTAGAATGAGGAGCTATCTCCCTAAGGAGTATCACCTTTGCTTACTGTTTGGTCTGCATATTTTGATGGCCACTTCTGCTCAGTAGAAGTAGCTTTGGTACTTCTACCAAAGTACCAAGTAGCTTTGGTAGCTTTATGTTCTAAGTCATGGGCTTTTCTTGTCTGGAGTCAGAGTAAATTCAAACTGTGGCTTCCCCACCACCTCAGGGGACATCTATAGTTGACCCATAGCTAAGTACAGGATAATTGTGATGGTTAAGATAAATTATTTTTTGCTCAAATTAATCATCCCACAAACTAAAGGCTTCTGTCTAATCCTGACCCTCCCAGTTAATTCCTTTTGGTATTACAATAAATTATTCATTATCTTCCTTAGGAAGGAGGAAGGCATTGTGTGGTTAGGGAGAAAACTTGCTAGCTCACAGACTTGGGTTCAAGCCTCACTGCTGTTGCTTACTAATTGTGTTATCTCGAGCAATACTTTATTTAAGGCCCCATTTTCTCATCTAAAAAAATGGGAATGATAATCTTGAGTCATAAAAAAGAAAATCCATGTGTCTAGTCCATGAAGCATTTTCAGTACATTACTATTTTGAGCTGGAAAGAACTGTGTCAAGTGGCATATAAACTTAAGTCAAACTTGCCCCTGTGTTTTCAACTTGCTAGGTTGAAAAGAGATGCTCTTAAATGCTTAGGACTCAATAGTGTGCCAAGTTATTCTTAAAAATAAGAGTTTGGAATTAAAAAAAAATACAATCTCTCATCAACAAGGAACTTAAGTCACTGTACATTTTCATCATGGAGCTTTGCTTTGCTCGTACAGCCTCTGCACCTCTGCTCTGAATTCCAGGCCTTGCAAATAATGCCATATTCTGCATATCTAAAATGGAGAACTTTTGCTTTGAAAACACTGGAGTTTTTCTCAAGGGTTTCGGATTTCCCAAACCCTTGAAAATAGAAAAGTTCTAATTGAAAGAGGGTTGTCTACTGCAGGCAAGTCCCTTCTGCTGACTTGGTAATGGTTTTCTGGCTTTAGAGATCCTTTCCTCTATTTTCTTTTAGAGGTTTTCTCTCTTCACGCTGATTTGCTTGGAATGAGAGTTTGTGCGTGCCCCATTCTTGGATCCATGGGGTGTGCTCAGCTGTGGGGATAGAAATGCTGATGTGGGCTCTGATGTATTTTTCATTTGAGATACTCATGATTTGAAATATGTCATGAGCAATTTTAGCTTTATTTATGTAGCTTTTTCTGCTTGAACCCAGTTCCATTGTGGGTACCCAATGTGCAGGTAGTGAGGAATGATTTTACATCGAGTATTTTAGTTTGTGAAGGAGTAAGTTTCCTGCTACACTGAAAGGGCTCCAAGTTAGCAAGTCTGTAAAAAGACATGCTGAGGAAGAAGGTGGATGAAATGGCATAACAAAGGTTTTTGAATTCTGAAATTTTTATGTGTCTCCCACCTTTTAATTGTGACTTTCCATCATTTTATTAAGATGATTCTTCATTGGTTGGATTGCCTGGAAAGAGTACAGGGGGTTCTAATGATTTATTCTTGCACATAATTTTGTGCACCACCTCTCCCTCCAAAGTTTATAAGAAAAATGTATTTTCAATAAATCCTTTTCTATAAAAAAAAAAAAGAAAGAAAAGTGTATTTTCAAAAGCCCTCAGTTGATATGAAATTAACTAAAGTTGTTAATAATTAGCATGCTTTCTTATTTCTCCTAAAAATTATGTGTCTGGATATACTGGGTTTGGGGGATTCTTTTTTGCTTTTATTTTATTAACTATACTAAAAAGGCCTCATTGTTGTCAAAAATTTAATTTCAAATGCACTTGTGAGTGTCAGATCACCATAACAGTCAGTAGAGCTTTGAGAAAATATAGTAGCCCTGAGTTAAATCTAATGAACAAACTGTCATGAGGATGGATTTCTGGCTGTACATTTGCACACAAGTCTCCTTGGAAAGCTGATTTAGAGCAAGTTCCATGTTTCTAAATGATGTTATTCTTCCTTTCCAGAAACAAGCCAATGACCTTGTGAGCACCCTGATGAAATGTACACCTCACTACATTCGCTGTATCAAACCCAATGAAACCAAGAAGCCCAAAGACTGGGAGGAAAGCAGGTATGGCAAAGGCACAGGTGGAGGTCGAGCTCAGCTCACATCAAGGGCAGCCTCAGCCTGTTTTCCAACTGCTCAAGTCAGGCCATCCGGCCTCTGCCCAAGGCAGGGGCAGTTTCAGTTGTCTTCAGATGTGTTTTATGTCTCTGTGTCTTGACTTCAGGAAGAAACCTATGTATATATCATTTTTCCCTCCTTGTTTTTTCCTGAAATGTTGGCAGTGCCCTTCAGTTCAGAATTAGCGATTTATAATGTTGATCTTGGCTAGTCTGGGGGCAAATGGAAAAAAGAAAGCAAACCCCAGCACAGCAGAGTCAGGATGGTTTTCAGATTAGTTTAGGCCCTGTGTAGACATTCTCAGTGCACTCGGCTCCTCGTCAGCACCCACAGGATGTGGCCTGGAATGCTGAGCTCAGGGTTGCAAGTGGGGTTCTGCAGAGCTGGTTAAAAACGATCTGTCGTTTAGTTGCTTATGTGGGCAGAGGGGCTGTAGGCTCTGTAATCCCCCAAGCATGGAGCTGATGAGCAGCGTGACTCTCGAGGAGGGAACCAGCCCAAGGGAGATGTGTGGCATGTAAACAGTGAGCCATATCCTCCCTGGCTTCTGAGGAGTCCTACATCACATTCCTCCTACACCTGCCATTTAGGGATGTGGCCTCTGCGGATACAAGGGGGATGATTGAGTAGGAAAATGTTGATAATGACTGGAGAATATAGTTTTTGTATCCAGCTGGGGAAATTCCTCCTGACCATAGGAACACAGGAAGCAAGGCTGAAGAGAGACCCTGTGAGTGACCTGGACTAGAGAGAGAAGTCCTATCACTGTCACCAGATGAGATGGACTTGAGTATACTGGTGTTCCTGTTCATACTAGAATTCATGCTGGAATGCCTATCTTTTTTTCTTTTTTCTTTTCTCTCTTGGAAAAAAAACATAGACTCTTCTAGGTATCAGCTGACTTAGTCAAGGTTAAACTCCAATAGGAAAACCAGGATGAAAATTCCTAGCTGCTCATCACTTCCCCCGAGGGACCTAGAGGGTTCATTTCCCATCTTCCCAGCAAGACCCTTTCCAACCCACAGCAGACAGACAATGCTTGGTCATTTCTAGGGAGGAAAAGGTAAATAGGAAGGAAAACACCCAGGTGCGAGCACTTGCTATCTGCAAATCTTTCTTTGTATTTTCACACTTTGTGGTGCAGCCTAAGACTGTTTTCTCACCTTAAGGTGCTGCTGGGATGTGGCAGCCTTCTGTTTGGTTATCTCACAATTTTCTGAACAATCTCATCAATAAATGTGGATTCCTAAAACATCTTTTTTATAGAATTACTCAAATTTTTCAATTTAAAATAATCTAAGACTCACAATATTATCTGTAGATGACATTCATGCTCTGATGGGAAATCCATTCCTCTTGGATCATCAGCTCACCTTTGGATACCTCTTGCCACCAGCTGGCACTGCAGCCCTTCTCTAAGTTGGTTTTACTCTATTCGGCTATAAGAATCATTCTTGGGACTCTTCTGTGTGATGGCTCTTCTGCTAGTTCAAGGCAGTTGCCGTGTTTCCCTGGGATCTTCTCTTCTGTGAACCCATCACTTAGCCACTCCAGCCATTCCTTTGAAGGAGCTGGATGTGGAATCCACCCTTGCCCCTTCTTGGTCATTCCTCTGGATATGCTTAAATTGCCCTCTGCTTTTCTGAACTGTGTCACACACTTTCTCCTTTGATGTCAAGAGGATAACAGATGGAAAATGTCTGGGGTTTTTTGCCTTCTGACACTAGTTCTCAAACTTGAGTATGCATCAGAATATCCTCTGGAAGGCTTATGACAGGGCCTCTGGGTCAGTGAGCCTGGGGTGGGGCCTGGCGGTGTGTATTCTTAACGAGCCCCTAAGTGATGTCAGTGATGATGGTCTGGGCTTCATATTTGGAGAGCAGCTGATCTAGAACTAAGTTCTAGCCTAGGATTTGGAAGAACTGCATCCTGTCCTGGTCTGTCACCAACTAGTTTGAGTGAAACACTTCATCTCCTGGGTCCTCAGTCTCTTCCTCTTTAAATAAGAGGGTCAGGCCAGAGAGGGACTTCTTCAGTCAGACAGAATGCACACCCCCAGATCTGTTCCCCTGTGTCTGTTATCCTGCCTCTGCCTGTCTCTTCGTTGCTCCTATACTCACTCACCCACACTTACATCTCATGCACATATACACCGAGTAGAAGGGTGGTGTCATCGGCAGCCTCAGAGTCTAGAAAGCAGAGCTATTGCTAAGAAGTGCTGTAGCCCTCCCTTCCCCCTACTTCAGACTCCCCAGCTTCCCTTCCCAGCAAACACAATCACGAATGAAAACATCTCACTCATCCTCAAATGCAGTACCTCCCTGGCACGCCCTCCCCTGCCCCTTGTATTCGGCTCTGCTGAAGGTCACTCTAATGCGAATATCTTGCAGTAGCTCCTGGTTGGAAGTTCCTCAGTCGTGATGCCACCTTCTCAAAATCCAAACTGAGTCATTGCAATATCAAAGACTGGAGAAATGAAGACAGTGGTACATTTTATTCAGTAAATTTTCATAGAATTTCTCCCAATGGTGTCCCCCTCGCCCACTTTTTTTTTTTTTTTTTTTAAATCACATCACTTATTTGAATTTCAGTGAGGAAGTTCCTAACATACACTCTTGGAAACTGGTGTTATAAAGACTAAGGTATTCCTTAGTTGAATGTTGATTTGTGTTTCCAGTAGGATGGCATCCTGGGATCTGCCCTCAGGGCTTGGTTCGGGCTTACTGTGACAGATGGTTTCACTCTGGGGCTTTCCTCGTGGTTCAGTGGTAAAGAATCTGCCTGCATTGCAGGAGACATGGGAAATGTGGGTTTGATCCTTGGGTCGGGAAGATCCCCTGGGGAGGAAATGGCAACCCAGTTATAGTTTCCTTGCCCAGAAAAGTCCCATGGACAGAGGAACCTTGTGGACTGTGATCTCTGGGGTCAAAAAGAGTCGGACTGAGCGCTCATGGTTTCACTTCATCTGTGAGCATGAAACGTCAGGGTCCGTGGAAGGGCAGTGTGCTTCATTGGCAGGGATCACACGGTCAATTGAAGTTCTCAGTGGACAGGATTACTCATTCCACAAGTTTATGGCGTGTAGTTTATTTTTTTTTTCCTGTTGGAAATGTGTCTTCATTTGGCTTTGGGCAAGCTGCCTGCCCTGGATTCTGAATTACTGCCCTGGTGGAGTTCTCTGGCCCTAACCTTGGGTTAATGACTGAGGACAGTCTTGAAAGAGGACTCCTTCTGAAAGGAGACAGCTTACACAGGAGAACAACAGGTATTGCAAGCCTGGCTGATGGAGGCTGTGATGGTGTGATGGTGCTGAGGAGTGATGGGGCTCCAGGAATATGTAAAAAACATGGAATTTTAAACATAACATAATATTAATACTTTGAACCGGTTGTCCGGTTGACAAAACTTTCCTAATGACAGAAGTTATAATGAATGGAGCAATGCTTTCACATGAAGCATGTTGTTTTCCATATGATTCATGAGGTAATGCATTCCCTGCCTCAAAATTTGGGGTATAGCCAGTATTTGTGAAAAAGACTTTAAATGAGCAGATATCTCTAATTGACGGCATCATGTGTAATTTCCTTAATGGAGAAAAGGTCGATGGTGAGTTTGAGATTTGGAGGATGGGAAAAAGGAAAGTTATTTTCCTGACTCAGGTTTCTACTGCTTTGGTTTACCAGATATGTGTGAATATTATAAACCTGAGGACCAGCTCAGACTCAGATTATTATAATTTATGATCTTTTTTTAGTATGCTTCCCTGGAGTGTGAAATTGGGAGTTTGTGGGTATAGTGGGTAGGGGAACAGGGTGAAAAGATTACCCAGTCCCATCCTGGCTCCCTCTCTCCTTTATAGGGTGAAGCATCAAGTGGAATACCTGGGCCTCAAAGAGAACATTCGAGTGAGGAGAGCTGGTTACGCCTATCGGCGTGTCTTCCAAAAGTTCCTGCAGAGGTAAGACTGGTGACTTGGGACTCTTTTATGTTTTAAGCAGGCTTATTGAGATATAATTCACATATCATACAATTCACACATTTGAAGTATACAGTTCAGTGGCTTTTAATAAATTCATAGAGTTGTACATCCACCACCACAGTTAATTTAGGAATATTTTCATCACCTCCAAAAGAAATCCCACTTTCCTAGTATTCCCCACCTCACCCATGGCCCTAAGCCGACACTTTTTTCTGTCCCTATAAATTTACCTATTTTGGGTATTGCTTATAAATAGAACCATATATGTCTTGTTTCTGGCTTCTTTCATGTCACAAAATGTTTGCAAGGGTCATTCTATAGCTTGTACCTGCACTTCATTCCTACTCATTGACAAATAATATTCCCTTGCGTCAGTGTTGTAACATGCCACATTTTATTTGTTCATCCATCAACTGATAGACATCACATTTGGCTATTATGAATAACAAATAATGTGTCTATCAGTGTTCACATACACATTTTTATGTAGGCATATGTTTTTATTTCTCTTCGGTACATACATAAAAATGGAATTGCCAGGTCAAATGGTAATTATGTTTAACCTTTTTGATGAACTGCTAGATGTTTTACAAAGTGGCTATACCATTTTACATCCTCACCAACAGTGTTTGAGGGTTCCAGTTTATGTGCATCCTTGCCAATATTTGTTTTTATCCGACTTTTTGGTTCTAGCCATCCTGGTGGGTATGAAGTAGTTTCTCACTGTGGTTTTGATTTGTACTTCCCTAATGGAAAATAATGTTGAGTATCTTTCCATGTGCTTATTAGCTATTAGAGAAATGTCTGTCCAGTCCTTTGATCACTTTTAAATTACTTGTCTTTTTAGTATTAAGTTATAACAATTATTTTTAGCATCATTTATTGTGCATAAATCATTTTAAAACATCATTTATTTTAAGTAAAATCGAGTATTTTGTCTGTTTAGACTGATACATCAATTCAGAAATTCATGGTAATTGTGACATGGGGAGGGACTGACATCTAACTGACTGAGCAAATTAATAGTGTGGAGACAATTTCACGAAAATATTTAATAAGCTTAAAGTATTTAACCTCAAATTTTTTGTCCAAACATAAACTGATTTTTATATTTCTATTAAAGTACATTTGGCAGGATCTGTGCTAAATTTTTCTTACTTTGTGTTGTCTTTAAAAAGGATAAAATTTAGTGTTCTTAAAATACTACATGATTCTAACTTCTCTAGTGACTCTAAATTAGTGGAGTTTCACTGATGTTCTACATTTATTTAATTTCCTTTATGAAAGAAGGAAGCCATATTTACTGGTTTAATCAGAAAATAATTATGTCTTCCTGGCATATGATACAGGAGCAAGATATAAGAACATTTTTTTAAATTCAGACTTTATGTAACAAAGAGGTTTAGGAAGGAGAAGAACTTAATTGCCATCTTTGAAATCCAGTGTTTCTGATAGAGTAGCTTTCCCTCTGAGGATGTTGTTTCTTCTGCCGGGAGATAAGGATGGCTGATCTACTGCTTATCAGTGTGGGTCATCATCTGTGGAAGGTCAGGAGAGGCTTGGCCAAAGGGTGGATCATTCCGTACAGTAAAACTTCATTGATTTTCGTCCCCACACATTCAAGATCGCTGATGATTTTGGAGGCTGATTAAACTAGGAATAAAATTCACCATCAGGGCTCTCTGAATTAAAAGGCCCACTACACCTCTAGCATAAGCACGGCAATATGAAAAGAAGTCTTTAGGAAGGTTAGAAAACAAATTTGGAGCGCTCTTGCATCACTGTAGCAGCATCCATTTGCTGACAGACAACTGGGATGTTAATTATGAAAGACTTTGCTCTTCTTTAAACAGATGGCCGGCACTAGCTTAGGACAGGATTTCTCAGCTTCAGCTATTGACATTTTGGTTTGGATGAGTCCTCGTGTGAGGCTGTCTTGGACATTGTAGGATGTTTAGCAACCTTCTTGGCTTCTACCTACTAGATGCCAATAGTACCAATCCCACCCTTATTTTCCCCCAGTTGTGACACCCAAAACTGTATCTGGACATTGCCCCATGTGGCCTGGTAAGACAAAGTCAATTGAGAGAACTGTGGCTTAGATTATCATTAAGGTTTTTCATAGAACTGCATTTCTTTGAAAATACCCTTTTTTAATTAAGAAGGAAGAAAGTTAAATCCAGAAAATAGTGAACAAGAAGTATTTCCTCCGACTTGCCTTAATTTCAAAAGGCTTGCCCTCAACAATTCCAAAATGTTTCTAGTTTTATTCTCCTTCAATATTTTTTCTATACTTAAAAACTTTTTCTTTTTTATTTAAAGTTCTTTTTTAAGATTAATTCATTTTTTGGCTGCCCTGGGTCTTTGTTGCTTTGCACAGGCTTTCTCTAGTTACAGAGAGTGGGGGCCACTCTTCATTGTGGTTCATGGGCTTCTCATAGCAGTTGTGTTTTTGCAGAACACAGAAGAATCCAGGTGTGTAGGCCTTGCTAGTTGTAACACACGGGCTCAGTAGTTGTGATTCACCAATTCTAGGGCACAGGCTCAGTAGTTGTGTTACATGGCCATAGTTGCTCCGCAACGTGTGGGATCTTCCCGGAACAGGGATTGAACCCGTGTCCCCTGCATTGGCAGGCAAATTCTTTACCACTGAGCCACCAGGGAAGCTCCTGTACTTAAAAACTCTTTATTCAATATTTTTAGATTCTCTCTAATTGGCATTGCTATTGAAAACGGATCAGATTTTTTTTTTTTTAATTTTACCTTAATTTTTTTTTTCTTTTGAGAAACCAATTCCTTCCTTCCATGTTATTTAAAAACAAACTGACAGACCTGACTTCCGTAAGCAGTACTGTGAACTCCGCCACTCTGTGGGGAGCAGGAAGTCCACACTCTTGGCCAAAGTGTCTGGGGTGCCCTGAGCAGGCTGTGTTATTTGTTTGCAGCAGCTCCTTAAATGAGCTGTGAAATGACCTGGTTCTAATATCCGGACCTCTCTCAAGTACCAGGCTAGCTGCGTGGCTGCACAACTGGTACTTTCCAGAGTCAGCGTTGAGAGCATATCTGTTATGCCCTTCGTGTCGAGGGCCTTTTTCGGAAATGGTTTTATCCTTAGATGCCTTCCTGCTTAGCTCTCCTGCTGTGGGCCTTTCCTTTTAGAAGAGACAGACGGGCCTCCCTGTCTTACACAAAGCAGACTCTTTTGATGTTGTCATATTTTTGTTTTTTGTTTTGATTTGAAAGTACTGGGAGGATAATACAAAGTTCAGAAAGAAAATTTGTTTTTCAATATAAAGTATGTGTTTAGCCTCCTACTCAAAAATGGCTACAAGGCCATATATCTGTCAGTGGGCAAGGAATATTTTTCCAGAGACAGTGCTGTTTTCCGTAAGGTGTATGAGTCTGGGATTGTAACAGGATTTGTCCAGGGTCTGTCAGTGACTTTCTCATCCTGTGATCCACTGTGAGTAATTGAATCAGTTTATACTTTTATTATCTCAAGCACGGAGTGTCTCGAGTGTCCTGCTGGCTCCCAGGACTTTTTAGTGTCCTTGGGGGTCAGACACATCCTTAAATCCAGTGCCAGAGCTGGAGGTCACAAGTTTGGGCTGGCTTTCCTCTGAGGAGGAACCATTGGATTGGTCATCTGGGCAATTACAAGAAGCCTTGCAGGACTTTCCTGGTGGTGCAGTGGTTAAGAATCTACATGCCAGTGCAGGGGGCACAAGTTCGATCCCTGGTTTAGGAAGATCCCATATGCCTCAGAGCAGCCAAATGTGTGGGCCACAGCTACTGAGCCCATGCTTTAGAGCCCCTGCGTCACAACTGCACAAGCCCGTTCACCCTAGAGCCTGTGTTCCCCAACTAGAGAAGCCACCGCAATGAGAAGCCTGCGCACCATACCTAGAGAGTAGCCCCTACTTGCTGCAACCAGAGAAAGCTTGTGAGCAGCAACAAAGACCTAGCACAACCAAAAATACATTAAAAAAAATTTTTTTAAAGGAGCCTTGCAGACTAGGGGCAAGGAAGGGAATTCTAGGCAGCAACAACAGCCAGTGCAAAGGCCTTGGGATAAAATATTGGTCTTAAACTGAAAACACTTGATGAAAGGAGTGTAAGTCATTATGCTCATCTCTGCAATTTTTTTTTTTTCTTCTCTGCAAAATTATCATAAGCATTAGGCAGCATCCCATTGCCTTATGAACCCATTCCCACCAGTATGTCCTGGAGAAACAGGAGTGAACTGGGTGTACTTACATAGTGAGAGAATATTGTACTAGAATTATGCTCTGGTCTCTCCAGTGAAGTACAAAAGAAAGTGAGGAGAATGCTGCCAGTCTTCCTAAAAGCAAAGGGAACCACCACAAGTGGTCCATGGTCAAAGGGACAGGCAATTCCCATGTCTTACTCAGACCCAAACTCTTATAGGTCTTGTCAGGAAAAAGGAGAAGAAAAAGTCTCTGGAAACCAAGTTCCTTTCTATTAAAAAAAGAGAGAGAGAAATACAGTATTATTTTAATAGGGGATTGATGTGAATTACAAAGAGGTACCTATTTGTAGTTGCACAATAAAAATACTTTGGTTTATTATTTTGATTGGATTAAATCAAGCCAAGCAAAATCTCACTCTTAGAAGAAACATGTCACCTTGGTCTGTTCTTTCCTTTTGCATCCATGCCCTGCATGAACTTTCTCCCTCCTCCCTTTAGATTTTGGATATATTACTACTTCTTCACCAGTGAGATCCCCCAGTAGCATCTCTGCTGTCAGTCATTTCTGTGAGGCTTAATTGGTGTAGCCGCCTTTATTATGCCACGTATGAAATGTACTCGTGCTAATATGTGGCTTCAGGTAGACATTTTCATTTTTAAGCTTTTTATCTCTAGTGAATAGGAGGATTTGCTTCTCGAGGAAATTTATATTATCAGGCAGAATGTGGATATTTAGGAGGAGCAGAGAGAGTCCCTAGAATCACCTTAGTCCCAACCAGCTGGCTCTAAGTGTGTGATGTGCCTGCTTGTGTCCTCTTAGAGAGTCCTGGATCCTGAAGGCAGAGCCACTCTCCTTGTCAAGGTTCCCTTCTCCCTTTGATGCCATTAGTGAGCCTACTCCTTGTAGCAGCTTCTGAGAACAGAGGAGGATGGGGGCTTCTTTAGAGGCCTGGGGCCCATTCATTGCTTGTCTTCTAGATATGCCTGCACATAGAACACACCCTCCAATTTCTCACCCATACTATCCTCTAATTTCCCCTCCCTCCCTCCTTCCTTCTCTCCCTTCCTTCCACCTCAAGTCTTTGGTACCTTTTGTATCTGACATTCTATAATAGGCTTCTCTCTCCCCTATGGGTTAGCCTCTTAATAATTGGGCTTCCCTCATAGCTCAGTGGGTAAAGAATCCGCCTGCAATGCGGGAGACCCTGGTTCGATTCCTGGGTCGGGAAGATCCGCTAGAGAAGGGAAAGGCTACCCACTCCAGTATTCTTGCCTGGAGAATTCCATGGACTGTATGGGGACCATGGGGTCGCAAAGAGTCAGATACAACTGAGCAACTTTCACTTTCACTTACATAATTATGATGTTTCTAACATAGACAAATGTAGTAGACTGTATCATCTGTAAAGGAAAGGTTTACACGTATACCAATCCATGTCTTGTATGTACTGCCATGATGAAAGAAACAGTCTGGGGTTCAAATCTCAGCTCTGACATCTGCTAGCTGAGTAGCCTTGGGTAGTTCTCTATTTTCCTCTCTTCCCTGTTTTGCAAAATGGGAAGACCAGCTGACAGAGGTTGCTATAGAAATAAAGAAATCTACTAAAAAAAAAAAAAAAGAAAGAAATCTACTGCACCAAGAAGGAGAAGGCAATGGCAGCCCACTCCAGTACTCTTGCCTGGAAAATCCCATGGACAGAGGAGCCTGGTAGGCTGCAGTCCATGGGTCTCGAAGAATCGGACACGACTAAGCAACTTCACTTTCACTTTTCACTTTCCTGCATTGGAGAAGGAAATGGCAACCCACTCCAGTGTTCTCACCTGGAGAATCCCAGGGACGGCGGAGCCTGGTCGACTGCCGTCTATGGGGTCACACAGAGTCAGACACGACTGAAGTGACTCAGCAGCAGCAACTGCACCAAGAACAACACCTGATGCAGAGAGCACGTTTTAGTTACAACAGGTGACTCTTTCCTGCCATGTTCCTGGCATTGTATCAGGTGCCAGATGTGCAGGGTGAGCCCCACAGATATGACACTCCCTCATGGAGCTCCTATCCCCATGGGGGTGACATAAATTACCTGAATAGGTACAGACATGACTATCGTTACAAACTGATATATACTCTGAAGGCAAAATATTTTCTATGAGAGAAAATAGCAAAGGGGACAGTTTTTGCATGGGTCATCCAAAAAGGTTTCTATGGGGGCGTCGTTGAAGGGGAGGACCCTCCCCGCTACACCCCCAACCCCTGGCTAGGAGCCAGCCCCTTGAGGGGTTTGGAGACCAGCACATCTGGCAGAGCGAATAGCGTGGGCGAAGGCTCTGAAGCGGGAAAGTGTGCAGGAAGAGAAGACCATCCTCCCAGGAGCGGAGTGAGCCAGAGGAGAGCAGAGGTGAGACTGGAGAGTAGCTGAGGACCAGTCACCGGGGCCTCCTGACTCAAGATGCAGAGAACTCCACAGATGAATGTTGATCCATCATAATCATAACAGCTGCTTATGGGGAGTTTCATAAAACTTTTCACGTTGACTGTTAAGTGCTCCCAAGAAATCAGGGGAACTCAGTGTTGAGAAAAGACCATTTGATTTTGCCAGAAGAGTGTCGTTGGTGACCTTCAGCGATGCTATTTTTAGACAGTGGTAGAAAGGAAAAGCAGATTTTCTTCAGGGCGTTAGCATGGAAACGGTTGGAGAAGGAAAGAGTAGGTGGCGGCTCTGAAATGGGCATACCAGACCCAGTGGGTTTTTGCAGTTGTCAAGGTCTATGCCTGAGTCTTGGAAGGGAGGTGAGGGGATGGCTAGGACTTCAGCAGCACTAGGTGCCTTTGGGGGGCGTCCAGGCCAAGCCTTATTCTTCTCTCCCTTGTTTTCCTCACAGGTATGCCATCCTGACCAAAGCCACCTGGCCCTCATGGAAGGGGGATGAGAAACAAGGCGTCCTGCACTTGCTGCAGTCCGTCAACATGGACAGTGACCAGTTCCAGCTAGGGAAGAGCAAAGTGTTCATCAAAGCCCCCGAATCTGTGAGTTTTCTCTGGGCCACGCCTCTCCCTGCGGCCCCCTCTCAGCCCCCTCCCCACCGTGTGCCTGGTTTCTTTGCTTCATCCCGTGGTTCGTGTCTTAAATGTCAGTTCCTCCAAGAAGGCTTTCCGCTGCTCCGAGTCTGTGTGTGGTTCATGCCCCGCACCCCAGCACCTTCAGAGTCCTCAGCTTGGATACAAAGATATCATCACAAGAGCTTTTCTTTTCATACTTATTGTCTCTCTCCCATTCTAGATGGTCAGTGCCTTGAGGTCAGGGTCTGTTTTGTGTGCCTTTGTGTACGCAGAGCTTCATGAGGAAAGTGGCTCAGAGGAGGTGCCCAATAATTATTTTTAGTGTGCAGTATTGTCTCAGCTAATAGGTACTTCTTTGCCCAGAGAGGAGGCTTGGGTTAACCTACATCCTCACCTGGGTGACACCCAACAAGTCATCTCACATAAAGGTGGAGCAGAGCCTGGGAGAGAGAATTCCCAGGACTATACCTTGAAGACTGTGAGGAAACCCAGAAAGGACTCTGAGGAGACCAATAGATAGAAGGAGAAATCTCCAATCTTAAAGGATACAGATATTTACCAGTAAGGAACTCAAAGCACATAGGTTTTACAATTTACAAACTTATCAGACCTCCACAGATTAATTTAGTGGAACCTCTTAATCTTTCCTGTGGAGCATGTGGTCACCCTGAGCTGAATGGTTGTTCACAGGAAGTTCCAAGTTTGAGCAGGAACCCAACACAGTCCCTCAGGCCTTCTACCCCATAGCTCTGGGGCTGTGGAATGAAGATAATTCCAGATTAAAAATGAAGACAATTTTTAAGCTGGAGAAACTGCTGGAACTAACCGGGGGTGGGTATCACCATTTCTTGAGGTTCCTGTAATAATCACAAGACTATTTTCAAGAGTCTATGAAGACAGACTTCCCTGGTGGTTCAGTCATTAGGGCTCTTTGCTTCCACTGCAATGGGGCACAGTTCTGATCCCTGGTTGGGGAACTAAGATCCTGCATGCCATGTGGTGTAGCCAAAAAAAAAAAAAAGAGTTGGTGGTGAATTTGGCGAAAGTAGTCACCATATCACCAAGAGAACCTGCAGTGTTGGTCATAATGGAAACCCTTGACTCTAGGCAAATTCTGGTCCTGCCATGCGTTTTCTCCACTAGAAGGGGCCCCATCACTGCTGTTCTGCCTGCCTCCCAGGATCAGCCTGAGACCAGAAATGCTAATGGTCGTAACTGAATGACTTTAAAGGCTGTTAAATAAGTAAGTGGCACACATCGATAGAACCCGTATGAAAAGTTTGTGGTAGCATTTTCCACTTTGAGTTATTTGGAGCTTCACAGCAATTTCATTTCCAAATATAAAATGAAAATGTTGTGTCATACACCATTAAGCAACCCACAGAACAGTTCCTGTTCTTTCTAAAACAGGATGGAGTGATTTATCGGTACAATGGAGAACTCTTCTGTTTTATACCCGCTCCTCTGTTTTTACTTTTTCGACTTGCTGAATTTTCACAGAAACAGCCTCAATGTTTTTCATGCTTTTTTTTTTTTCCTGATTCAGTTGAGCTTTGAGATTTTACTTTCAAATCAAGATTTATTTTTGGTTTTTCTTTTCCGTGTTTTCCTCCCAGTTGCTTTTTTACCTTCACTTGACTCTTCCTCTCCCCCATTTTTTCTCACACACACACATCATTACTACTCTCTCCCCTCCCCGCATTACTCATCCATCCATATCTAGCCCTGACATTGCAAACACTTTTACAAAAATTGTTTTTTAGGGACTTCCCTGGCAGTCCATTGGTTAAGACCCCACACTTCCACTGCGGGGGGCATGGGTTCCATCCCTGGTTGGGGAACTAAGATCCTACATGCCACAAGAAAGGCATGGCCAAAAAAAAAGGTTTTTAAAAATCTACCCTGTGATTTTGCTTGAACTTTTATACTAAATGTGCTGAATTTACAAAATAACCCATTTGCTTTAAGAACCCACATTAGACATCAGGCATCAGAGAGTTTGGTTTGGTTTTGTTACATGTGTCCATGCTTTTTGCTTTTCTCTCTTCTTCTCCCTCCCTCTCTCTTTCTTCTTGAACCTCCTTGATTTCTAACCCCTATGGCTTTTGGAAAGAACCTAAAAACCAGCTCATCTTTGAACTAGTCTATAGGAATTTGGGAATTGGTTGATTCTTCATCCTTTCTGAGTCACAAGTATATTTTCTATGACGCTTTCAAAATAGTTCTGGGAAAGAAGAAAATAAGACTTACTCAGAAACCCAACACAGAAGATAAGAAAACACCAATGGATAATCTTCCAGGCAACTGCTGGGCTCAGATTTTTAAACATTCTGTCCAGTTGTTGAAAAAAATCTTTTGTTCTCGAAATATGCACCTTTGTTTATTGTACATGGCACTGACGGCTGCGGAATGAAGTGCCCCTCTCTTGATATGTTGAGTTTGAGGTGGAGCTGTGAGAAGGAGAAGTTGAATGTCAGGAGGAGAGATCACTGGCTCCAGGGTACAAACCCAGATAAACCAAGACAACAAATCAAGCCCAGCTGTCTTCAAACCAAATTTGCTTGTTTAGTTCTGGAATGTTTTTACAATGACATCCATCATCATTACTTTGGGTTTTTATTGGTCTGTTTTTTTATTCCTAGAGAGTCATGTAAACTACTTCCTAGGTGAATAAGAGTTTCCCACCATTTTATGAGTTGATTAGATGCAGATTCTATGTCCAAGTGAGGAGGAGCCTGGCAGAACCTGAAAGACCTCGGTTCACTTTCCAGCTCCACCCAATCTTAGTACTGAGGTTCTCCTCTGTTAGTTGGAGATAATGCAAATAAGTGGTATATGTAGTTGTTGAGTGGTTGAATGGAGTAATGTGTGTGAAGCATCTAGAATGATTCCTGATCCACTGAGGGTACTCAGTTTATTACAGCTGTTTGCTGTCATCTTCGTTACTCTAGAGCTTTGGTGAGTGGTGTACAACAGTACTCATCATTAAGATGACTTGAGTGTCAGCCCCTTTTGGTGAATCCAAGTCCTTATTAACACATCATAAGTCCAGCTCCAATCACTGGTTATTATCCTCTGCCCAATGACTCACTATAGATTTCTGTGAGGCAAGAAGTCTGTACTTTCATGGAACCAAAAGTTGGGCAGCCCTCTTTCCACAGCAGCATGCGCTTTCTGCAAAAGCTGGAAAATTCTAGTAAGAGGCTGTATGCAACACTAAAGCTGCCTCCATGAGCTCATTTGATCTAGCCACTTAATATCCTCTTTGGATCAAGGTGGGAAATAAATGGGTATGTGTTGAATCACTCATTTGATTCTTAGAGAGGTTAGGAACAGGGTTTGGCAGACACCATCATTAAGGTCCAACTAAATATACTCAGATCCAACTATTTTCCACTATTTTTTAATAGAAGAACATGTATAAGGACTTCTGTGGTGGTACAGTGGATGAGAATCCATTGCCAGTGCAGGGGATGTGGGTTTGATCCCTGGTCCAGGAAGATGCCACATGCTGTGGGGCAACTAAGCCCATGTGCCACATCCACTGACCCTGCGTGCCTGGAGCCCATGCTCCACAAGAGAAGCACGTGCAGCACCAGAGTAGCCCCACTCCACACAGCTAGAGACAGCCTGCATGCAGTGACGAAGACCCAGTGCAACCAAAAGTGAACTCGTTTCTAAACAGACTTTTAAAGGATGTATAAATATCTTGTCTCTGTATATTTATATATAAAAGCTATAGTGACCATAAGCAACACATTTTTTTTCACCTTTGTTTATGAGTCTGAGAAGCTGCTTCCCATTGTGTCCTTAACTAAACTGAGTGTCCTTGGAATATCCAATGTTCAGGTGCTGTGAACTGACTCACACTTGTCTTCTCCCTACTCACAGCTCTTTCTTCTAGAAGAAATGAGGGAGCGAAAGTACGACGGGTATGCTCGAGTGATACAGAAATCATGGAGGAAATTCGTGGCCCGGAAGAAATATGTCCAAATGAGAGAAGAGGGTATTATAGTCATTTTATTGCATTCATTTACCAAATCTCAAGAATATTTTTGAGCTTAGATGAAGTTACAGGTTCATTGTACTTTGCACATACTGTGCGTTGCAGTCTCGCATTCATTTAGAGTCTCTGTGTCTTTGCACACGGAGCACTTTCCTCTTTGTAGGGGACTGATCCTTCTCCCTTCTCTACCCTTTTGGGAACTGCAGCCTCCAACCTTCTGTTGAACAAGAAGGAGAGACGGAGAAACAGTATTAACAGGAACTTCATCGGGGACTACATTGGGATGGAGGAGCACCCAGAACTCCAGCAGTTTGTGGGCAAGAGGGAGAAGATCGATTTTGCAGACACAGTGACCAAGTACGACAGGAGGTTCAAGGTATGTGCTGACTGCCCAGCCCTGGGAGTCACCAAATGGATTCCTTAGTTCTAAAAATAACTCATCATTTTGCTTTTGGGATTACCAAAACAGAACATGTCCATTGTAGGTAAATGTGGAAAATGCAGACAAGCCAAGAGAAAAATAGCCACCTATACCCAGAAACAATCACTGTTAACATTTTGTGTGCATCCTTTAGAATGTTTTTATGCAGACATACATTTGTATATTTAGTTTTACAAAACTGAAATCTACCTTACATGCTGGTTTGTGTTCTGTGTTGGTTTTTTCCTAAAATACACCAGGGAGAACTTTCTGTATGAATAGATATGTCAGTATAAATTGTTTTGTTTAGCTGCATAGTATCCCATTCAACAGTTGCTTCACTATTATTTTGAGCCAGTCTCTTATTAATCTCTTCTCATGACATTTTTTTTTTTTTTTACCATCATAAATAAAAGGATACTCAAGAGCATTCTTTCACATGGCTTTGTGCATTTGTCTACTTATGCTTTTAGAGTAAATTGTTAGGAGTAGACTCATTGGATCAAAAGATTGAGAATATAAAGTGAAGTGTTCTTACCCATTTTCCCTGGGCAAATGACTACGCGGGGCTTTGACAGAGCCACTGGGGGACAGCTGGGTTTTTTTTTTAACCTCTTTCTTTAGACATTGTCTTTTTTCTTTTGCCTAATGAAATTTTGACCCTAATAGTGAAATCTGAAGCCATAATAGATTATGGGCCATTAAGAGCTTTTTATGTGAGTTATTTCTCGTTTGGTTTTTGGTCGGGGAAAAAAATAAAGAACGAACGATATTAATTTCACAAGAAGGATAATGCTGTTTTGCCAAAACCAAATCACTCCTTACAAACTGAATATGGTGCCAGCTGCTCTGGTGGCAGGTTTGAATACAAACATGAATGTTAAGTCTCAGTATTGTTTGGATATAACACAGTACGTTTATACTAGATTTTTAAGGATTACCATTGAAATGAAAATGTATCACTTTTAAAAAGTAAAAATGTAATGGACTCACAAAAATTACATATGCAGGGTCCCTTGAGGGATCCCTGTGTGAGAAGCATCCTGGAGCAGATCACTGGTAGGGCCATCCTGTGTGCTGGCTTGCCCTGATCCCTTAGGTGGATCCATATGAGTCTACCATTTTTATAAGTTAAAGAGAGTCAAGTAGCAGCAGTTTTGTGTATGTCAACCTAACCATCATAAGCAACATGTTCACCATCCGATCGCAGTGGAAGTTCACTGCCTAAAGCAGCTTCCTTTCACCTGCTCACCAATGCCCTGTGTGTGGACTACTGCCACTCTGACACTTTTCTAAAACTCCTGTCCTTACAGAGCGTAAAGCGAGACTTGCTTCTTACTCCAAAATGCTTATACTTGATTGGACGAGAAAAGGTCAAACAGGGTCCAGACAAAGGCCTGGTGAAGGAAGTGCTGAAGCGGAGGATCGAGATGGAGAGGATCTTGTCTGTGTCCCTCAGGTGAGTGGCCAAGGGTGGGGGCAGGGGAGCCCCACCTCTGCACGACACTGCCATCTGCTATTCCAAACACAGCCTGGAGGGAGGCCCCGTCGGGCTCCCCAGTTGTAAA
Source organism: Dama dama (assembly GCF_033118175.1). Classification (NCBI taxonomy): domain Eukaryota; kingdom Metazoa; phylum Chordata; class Mammalia; order Artiodactyla; family Cervidae; genus Dama; species Dama dama. The sequence goes on along the minus strand of NC_083692.1, from coordinate 51,120,623 downwards.
AGTGACAATGAAGAGAACCCAGTTTTCTCTTCTTCCCTAAGAAGAGCTGATCTTCTTGAGTCTCGGGGAGTACTGCAATCACAAGAAAAAGTTACCTTCTGATCTGCTCCTCTAGTCAAAGGATACTCAGATCCTTTGCTCCCATAAAATCTGAGGGGAAAAAAATGTAGTCTGTGAAACAAACAGGGTATAATTGCTGTTACTGAAGTGGGGGGGTCACCATTCTTGAGTCCTGCCCCCAAGCCCACCTTGCCCCTGATGAAGACCTAACCCATTCCACCAGGAAAAGTCTGAGCAGAGGTGGCCACTAGGTCATCAATGCTGCTTTTTAGTTTGCTGTGACCTTGGATTGTCCTAGATAGGAAATATCTTTGGACTCCTTGAGGCCCCTCTGCCTGTTCATTCCCCCGGGGGTGAGGGGGAATACAAATTGGTCTCCATAATCTGTAACCCTGGAGTCATTGCCAGATGCTTCCTTCAACTTCAGGTTCACAGGTAGGTACCCTTGCTCTTCTCGTCAGCACTCAGGTTTATGAAATGAGTGCAATTGTACGATAATTTGAACATCCTTTGGCATTGCCTTTCTTTGGAATTGGAATGAAGGACCTTTTCCAATCCTGTGACCACGGGACCTTTTGCAGCCCCGTGACCACTGCTGAGTTTTCCAAATTTTCTGGCATAATGAGTGCAGCACTTAGACAGCATCATCTTTTAAGATTTGAAATAGCTCAGCTGGAATTCCATCACTTTCACTAGCTTTGTTTGTAGTAATCTTCTTAAGGCCCACTTGACTTTACACTCCAGGATGTCCATACCATCATGGTTATCTGGGTCATTAAGAACTTTTTTGTAGAGTTCTTCTGTGTATTCTTGGCACCTTTTCTTGATCTCTTCTGCTTCTATTAGGTCCATACCATTTCTTTCCTTTATTGCAAAAAGGCTGACTGGTTGTCTGAGGAGGCCTTACAAATAGCTGAGAAAAGAACAGAAACAAAAGGCAAAGGACAAAGGGAAAGATACACCCAACTGAATGCAGAGTTTCAGAGAGTAGCAAAGAGATAAGAAAGCCTTCTTAAGGGAACAGTGCAAAGAAATAGCGGAAAACAATAGAATGGGAAAGACTAGCGGTCTCTAAGAAAATTGGAGATACCAAGGGACCATTTCACGCAAAGATGGGCACAATAAAGGACAAAATGGCAAGGACCTGCATATGCTGAGACTTCCCCAAATCCTCCCAGCTAATATCTCCTAGACTAAGTTCCCTGTGATGAGAGGAAATCATCAGGCCACAGAAAGCAAAGAAAAGAGGAAGAAAGGCCCCTTTGAGGCTTCCTCCTTGAGTCATGTCCTGGGGCCCTTCTGAGGATGCCTCAGCCTCTGCCAGGGCAAGCATCGGGCTGCCATTGTATTAAAATATTAGAGATGTTCTGGTTACCTATGGATGTGTCTTCTTGGAATTAGGACTCCTCTCCACTCTTACTCCACACACAAGATAAAATTGCTGCTCTTAGACAAAACGCAGGGTTTTTGTGCACACAGGAAACTGATTTACCAGGCTAGAAAACCCTGGCTCTGGTGCAATCATCCAAAGCAGATTTTAAGTTGTGTCTGTTCTTGCCTATGTCACTGTGGTTTCTGATTTTGTCTGTTCCCAATTTTCCTGATAAAGAGCCAGGTAGGGCAGTGACGTTAAGTGTTTAAAACATTTCAGTTCAAGATGTGGTAGAACTGGTAAGCAGATGTTCATCAGCAGCTCTTTGCAGCGCGCCTCAGGTGGTTCTCAGTGCCATGGATTTCACAGACTAGAAACTGTCCAGTTTCCCAAAGGTCTTTCTGATCATTCAGCTCGCTGACCAGGCCATGACCTGCCAACCACACTCTCCTGGTTACTGGGCCCTGAGACTGCCCTTGCTGGCCCAAGGAATCCAAGTGGAAGCTTCTTTTTTTACCTTGCATGGGAACAAGCTATACCCGGGCTAAGTTGAGTGAGCTAAAACGTGCTGGGCACACTTGACAGTTGAAAGCCCAGGAGTCACAGCCCTGGGGCACAACTGCTCACTACTCTGAGAATGAGTGTTGTTCTTACTGTTACTACTGCCTAGGTGTGTCTGCAGCCCTCAGAGGCCTTAAGCAGCGCTTAATCATTGTATATCTGCATGTGTATCTAGCACTTTGACACTCATTGTCTTGTTGATCAAGTCTCTGAGGCTTATCAAGGTGTGGGATATTCACACTCAAGTTTTTTCCCCTCTGTCTTTTCCTTTTTTCACAGCCTCTGGGGATACTGTGTCTCACAGTAAGATCAGATTCTTTTTCCACTTTCTTTTTAGTATTCATGGTCTGGATGTTTGCGTCCTTGTGGCCTTTCCTTGTTGGAGGATGTAATAAAATGAGGTACTTAGCCTGAAATTTGTTCTGACTCTAGGAGGGAAAAAGAGCCCAAGTCATTTAAAGGTGTTATCTCTGTGTATTACAGTCACTGAGCCCCAGTTTGCCAGGATTAATAACCATTGCCTCATTTCTTTCAGCCATAGGGATAGGCTAGTAATCTAAACCAAGTTAGGAGTGCAATCAGATAGAGTGTGCAGAATCAAACATAGAAAAGAAATCGATTATGGTACCAGGAGAACGTATCTGTGTGGATATGTGTACACGTGCATTCTCAATATATTTCAGTGTTAGTATAGAGAAAACTTTTAACAGTTGTCTTGCACTTTGGGAAGAGAGTCATAATGTGTGTTTTGAAGACTTTATGGGACTTACTTCTTGACTGTTAGCTAGAATGATCACCTGATGGCTTCTTCTAATTCAGACTATCAAAGTGTCCTACAAACCTGATCTTTCAGCCCGTCCCTAACTCTTATAACTACTGGGGAGACCAAATTGGCTCATAGCTGCCTATTCAAACCAACCAACCATACAAGAAAATATAGAGGACAATTTGGGGAAATGTAAAATAACTAAATATTTTAACAAGTGTGTTATGAGTGTTAGTCGCTCAGTTGTGTCCAACTCTTTGTGACCATGGATTGTAGCCTGCCAGGCTCCTCTGTCCATGGAATTCTGCAGGCAAGAATACTGGAGTAGGTTGTCATTCCCTTTTCCAGAGGATCTTCCCGACCCAGGGATTGAACTCAGTTCTCCTGCATTGTGGGCGACTTCTTTACTGTCAGAGCCACCAGGGAACGTGGCAAATATTTTATATGAAGGATTTGTTGTTTATTCCTTTAGGTGTGATAATGATATTGTGGTTATTTTTATTTAAGAAGTCTTTATCTTTTAGAGATAGACACTGAAATGTTTAATGATAAAATAATATGATTACACTCTGCTGTAAAATAACCTAGCCGGTGTGTGGAAGTGGAGGGAATGAGACTGCAGATGAATTTGACTGTGGATTGATCATTGTTGAAACCTCCTGACATGTGGTGGTTCATTCTGCTACTCTACTTTTTGATATACTTGAAATTTTCCATAATAAAAAGTGTTTCCTAATACTTTAATAGACATCATATTTTTAGAAGTCTCTACCCTTTTTAAGTATACTGAAATATATCTAGTTGAATTATAATTGAAATTTTTTAAAAACTTTTTTTAACTTACAAGGAAAAAATAGATTAGGCCCACTAGCTCAGAGAGCTGTGATGACAACAGTCACTCACAGGGAAAGGAAAACTCCTTATCTAAATAAAAGACTGAACACTGACAACCTACATTTCTGCCTTCATGGAGACATGGTGAGACTATTAGGAGGTGACAACACTCCTGATGTCTGATGTCTTTGGGGCATCATATTTCCAAGCCTTTGGGGGGACTGCTGATAGAAGGCCAAGCATCGTTTCTGAAGGCTCCTTCAAGAGCTGCTTCTTGTCCAAATACCAAACTGACCTCTGTGTGTGTGCTTAGTCACTTAGTTGTATCTGACTCTGCAACCCTTTGGACTATAGACCACCAGGCTCCTCAGTCCATGGGATTCTTCAGGCAAGAATACTGGAGTGGGTTGCCATGCCCTCTTTCAGGGGCTCTGCCCAACCCAGGGATCAAACCCAGGTCTCCTGTGTCTCCTGCATTGCAGGGGGATTCTTTATCCACTGAGCCATCAAGGAACTGACTTCATCTTGCTCTTATTTGAAAAACTCAATTTCCTGGAAGACTGGTCAGAAGGTACAATGGCCTGTATTCTTTGCCTTCCTGTTGTAGCTGATGAGGTTTGAAACATAAAATCTCCTATATGGAGCTCTCTCTGATGAAGCTTCTAGTAGTCCTTCTGTTTCCTGTTGCTGACCCCCCAAGGCCTAAGATCAAAAGCCTTGGGGCTGCCTGCCTGGGTCAGTAGATTTTCCAGTACTTGTACATACTAGGAAAGTCAGCCTAGAAGGAGTGGGCTTTAGACAGAGGCCCCAGCCCTCCTGGGCATGACATTCTTGCCTAAAAATGGTTTGTTGCCTAATTGCCCTAACCCTCTGGCAATAAGAACAGCCTACTTCACTAGGGACCTTCTCCGCTGACCTGATGCTTTCCTGAAATCTTGACTTGCTATGGATTTTGAGCTCTGGGAACCTGGAAGTCTTCTGCATTTTTGGACTGACCACCAGCCTTGTGTTCAACTCTGGATTTGCAGTGGGTGAGACATAGTCCCTGCCTCAAGGCGTTCCACCCCATTCTGGAAGGAGGAGCCATGCCCTGTGTAAACATGGGGCACACAGCTTATAAGTGTGGAGAGACTGGTTTCCAGGATATTCCTGGGACACAAAAGGTGGGAGTGGGCCTTTCCCCCTGTGGTTGGGTGAAGCTCTTCCCAGGAGGCCTGACACGACGTGTACCTGCACTTTCTCAGAGAAATTAAGTAGGCTCCCAGACTGGTGCTACTGGTATCTGTGGGTGGTAGAGTTCTGGGTAAGGTTTGTTTCTGCTTTTAATTTTAACTACCTTTGTAGTTCTCAGTTTACTGAAAGGAGTATTGGGGACTTCCCTGGTAGTCCAGGGTTAAAAATCTGCCTTGTAAGGCAAGCAACTCTGGTTTGATCCCTGGTCAGGGAACTAAGATCCCACATGCAAATAAGCCCGTTTGCCACAACAAGAGAAGCCCCTGCACACTGCAACTAGAGAAAGCCTGAGTATTGCAGCAAAGACCCAGCACAGCCAAAATAAAGAAATATAATTCTTTTTTTAAAGGAGCATCTATTTCATAAGCAGGAAACATTTCTTTTTGAGACTTTAAATAAAAGCAGGGGCCATCCTAGCTGAAATTGCCTTTTCAGCTTAAAAAAGAAGAAAAAAAAAAACTCCTTTAAAACTTTACCCAGGGTTTTGTAACTAACATTTTTATGAAGAAGATCTTGGTTAAGGGAGTAAACCAAGCATTTCTAGTGTGGTCAGCAGTACAACAATAAGCCACAAAAACAGGATAAAGAGCCAATCAGAAGCCAAACCAGGGGCTAGTTAAGCTTCTTTCAACATAGGCTCCTACGTCAAACGTCTGTAAGGAATTGCAGCTTGAGCATATGAAGACGACGGAGGTGAAGTCCAAAAATAAGTCTGATTTTTTAGGGAAAAAAAAACAAGGTGTAAAAGCTTTGTTTTCAGACCTAGGGACCTGGGCTGAGGCAAGGGGAATGAGCTGGAGCTCTGGCCTGGGTGAAGAGAATTTCCTGACTTTTTGACTCCAGTCACCAAAGGGAGGAGCTCTTGAATTTGATGGTTGAAGTCCTAATGTCCAAACAGTCTCTTCTCATTTCCAGACTCATGCTGATAATTGACCTTGATGTTTTGGCCTGCTGGCTTTATTTCTTCATGATCATGAAACTCCTAATAGTCTGCACACATTAAACCACTCAAGGTTTCTTGTGTTGGACTCCTTTAATAATCCAGTCGAATAATTGCTGTCCCGCCTAAAGGCCAGCCAGGCAAATGGACATGCCCAGACATGAATCCAGCAGCTGAAACAGGAGTTTCACTCCACCCCATACACCAGAGTGGTGCCTCTTGTTCACCTCTTCCCCCTCTGTATACTCTCCTTCCTGACACAGAGGTAGCCCTGTGTTAGGATGCTGGGACTTTATTTCATTAATTCCAAATGACTTGGGAGAGTTGTTCTGAGCAGCTTTTTACACAAGTGCCTTTTGGAGTTAGAATTGCTGACGTTGAAGTAATTAAAACAATTCCAGAGTTTTCATCTACCTAGAAACAGGAAGATGATAGGAGTGTTGTGGCCACACCTTCTAAGGTATACTGTTCTCAGAAAAGATTCCAATTCCAAAGTTGGATAAGTTTGTGAACAAGGAAGTAGAATGGAAACTGTAAGCTGTCCTATAATACCCATTCTCTCCTCTCCATGATAATAGCTGACAGCCCAACCAAAGACTACATTTCCCAGGTTTCCTTCAGCTAGGTGTGACCATGTGACATATGCTAGCCAATGAGGTGGAAGCAGAAATGACTCTATGACTTTCTGATCATACCTATAAGGAGTAGACGCCTGGCTCCCAGGCACTGTAGAACTGTCATGTTGGCCCTGATTGCTTTTTCTTATGCTCCTGAGTGACAGAGATAAAAACACTAGGTTCTTTAAAAACCACTGGTTGTGAGGGTCTTCAATCACAACAACACCTGCATCCCAACTGTTACAAGAGTGTGCAGATAGTGTGGCTGTGACATAGGGATATTTGGAAACACTGTTGAGGTAATAGTAATGACCACATGCTCCACCCAAACGGCCATTATGTGCCCCAACATGCCTGTAAAGTGTTCTGACTTCACATCCAGGGAGAGCTGTTTGGTCTACTGGTTTGCAGTAAACAGGATGTGAAGGGCCAGGCTCCTTCCCTGGTGATGGTATCTTGCTGCTAGTCTACTCCATTCCACCCCTGAAGTTATGTATGCTGTCATACTCTGCCTTTGCAATCCAACTGTGTTGTGGTCCTACCTTATACATTTTTTCTCCTATGGACTAAAAGCTCCTGTAGAAAGACTGAGGGGCTGAGGTTTTAGAGTGAGGAGCTGTAGCTGTAGCTTGATCAGGTACAAGTCATTCGCTCCCTGCCTTGGAACAGAGAGAGAAGGTTCCTAACAAGCCCAGGATCATCCGCAAAGGCTCTCTCTACTCCAGGAAGACTTCTGGTCCCACGGACTGCCCGTCCCCAGCTTGTCATATCCCTATGACTGAACAGAGAGACCACAGGAGTTGCTATTTTGTGTGCTTAGTCAGTCAGTTGTGTCCGACTCTTTGCAACCCCATGGACTGTCGCCCGCCAGACTCCTCTGTCCATGGGAATTCTCCAGGCAAGAATACTGTAGTAGGCTGCCATGCCCTCCTCCAGGGAATCTTCCCAACCCAGGGATCAAATCCAGGTCTCCCACATTGCAGCCAGATTCTTCACCGTCAGAGCCACCAGGCAAGCCCAGTTGCTGTTTCGTTGGATCAGACTCCATGGAAGAAGGCTCCCCACTCTCAGAGATTCTTTTTACCCCAGTCCTCTGTACTTGCCTCACTGTCTGGTCATGTCACAGCACAATAATCCTACTGATGCCCTGGTCCTGGGTTGTGCAAGACATAGGAACAGCTCCTGTGTTACTGATAGAACCATGTCGTTGGTATTTCCTGCATTTGGAGAGATTAAAATTTAATCTCTGTGGTCAGCTTACTGAAGTGAATTCGCTTACTTTGTTTTTAGTACCTGGAAAAACACTTATTGTCCCTAATGAGACGTCATTCTTAGGAGGGTTGTCTTAGATGTATGACAGTGTTGCTAGGAGGTAATGGTAGGGTTGTATATAATGAAGCCTTTGGGGTGGCGGCCTCTTTCAGCTGAGCAATTGAGCAATACATCTAGCAACTAAGGAAGACAAGTTCTCAAGTGTATATGTGTTCTGATTTCCACAAACTCTGGCTGGGCCTGGAGAGGAACTATCTAATCAGTCCCCTTAGCACTAAGCATATTCCCCGAACTGGCTTAGCCCCTCAGCCTCTCTCTTCCATTCTTCCTGCAGCTCCTAACATCCACTGTGGGTGTGAATTTCCCCAACAGCCCTACCCTGTCCAAACAAGGAGTTCCCACAAAGGCATGTCCTTTTCCTGACCCACCCTGAAGGTGGGGATTATGCTTGCTGTATGTACACCTGTCTCTCATTTCTCTGCAGTTTGATGTGTTTGTGCATCTGGCAGGCAGTATAAGCAGAGCACCGAATACCTGAAGGCTCCCGACTCGTGTCTGTGAAGCCTAGGACTGTGGCTTCTCTTTTGATAATGGAGCTTACGGTTCTTCAAGTTAGGATGTATTACAGTAGCTGCAACCATATCCTAAATTCTGCTGACTTGGGACTTAGGGGGAATTGTCCCTTTTTTGCCACATTCATAACATTCTGGATTTTTATGATTTTAAGAACATAGAAGTTGAATTTGAAAATGGATTTTTTAAAATACAGACTAAATTGTCCTTAATTTCCTGATTTTAAAAGTCATGTGAGAGAATATTTTGGTTATGCTGTTGGTGGACTGTAAACCTCTTTTAAAAGTAGATCTTAGGGATTTTATTTTTGTACTTCATTGTTGTTGTGTTTTGTTTTAAAGATTTTCAGTAGCAGAGAAAGATGGTGGAAATTTAGTGCTATCTTACAGGATTAAAAAAAGAGTAAAAAAAAAAAATCATGGAATCAACAAAACTGTAACTTTCATTGAGTCTTTACAATCTCTTTGCAGTACTATGCAGGATGACCTTTTTATTCTTCATGAGCAAGAATATGACAGTTTGCTTGAATCTGTCTTCAAAACTGAGTTCTTGAGCCTCTTAGCAAAGCGTTACGAGGAAAAAACCCAGAAGCAACTACCTCTGAAGTTTAGCAACACGTAAGTTGGGATCTGAGGCTTTGATCTCACTGCCGGGGTCCACTGCGGAGTAGGGGTGGGGTCTGACTGGCTTGGGTGGCTCTAAGGAGCTCTGGGGGCTTGGCTTCTCCTGTGGACTCATAGGACCTGCAGAGGACAGTCAGGGTGATTGCCACGGACTTTGGAAAGGTTACTTTTGCATTTCTGTGAGATGACCTCATTGAATGGTATATTTTATCCCTTGGGCAAAGGTCACCAATGTGAGGCCAAGAAAGGCAGATTTTTGTATCTTACCAATGCAGGAATATTTTATTTCGCAGAGCAGGTAGAAGTAGTGTAAGGCTGAAGCAGAAGAAAGTGATTGGGGCTTAAGTCCCCAAGATGAGTGCATGATACAACCTGCTAGTGGGGCATTTGGAGATTGGGGGCTGTGGACAGCCAGTGTCTTATGTCTGGGCTCACCTTCATTCACTTTAATAACATCTTCTCATGTACCAGACACTGGCAGACTATTGAATTTCTAGTCTCATGTTTGCCAAGTGATTTATTTGACTTTTTGATCTTGTCCAATTTCCCCGTCTATAAAACGAGGATACCCTCCACTCTTCCTACTCACAAGCAAGGGGCCAAAGTAAAGCCTTCATTCCAGGAGTTGGGGAACTTAGCATAACTCATCCTGCTGTGGTTGAAGTGAAATAGACACTAGAAGTAGAATGAAGTCATTACAGCATTTTCAAACAACAATTTGGCCATGACACCAGGGGCAGTTGTTTTTGTCTGAGAATTGGTGATAAGGGAGTAACTCAAAAAAAGTAAGAATATGTATAAGCCCAACCTGCTAAAAAGAATAGGCAGCTACTGGCAATTATGATTTTTCTGTCTTACAAAATAAAAATACAAGGTTAAAAAAGCAGAATATGGAATTGCATTATGTAGGCATATGGGCAACATAGGAAATAAAAAAAAAACTGGCTGGGGAGTTTTGCATTTGTGAGTAAACTTCCCTTTTATTTGGGTATTGGTTGCTAGTGTCTTTTCCTCCCTGGGATGGGGGTGAAGGTGGAGGAATAGAACTTAATTAAATAGTAGCCACATTCTCAGCCTAGATGGGAGGGGAGTCTGGGGAAGAATGGATACATGTATATGTATGGCTGAGTCCCTTTGTCATCCACCTGAAGCTATCACAACATTGTCAATCAGCTATACCCCAATACACACCAAAAAAAAGTTAAAAAAATAAACTTAAAAATACTAGCTGCATTCTGTGCAGAGGAGACATGAGCTCTCTGTCTGGCTTCTCTCAGTCCTCCTCACACAGAGACCTGGGCAATCAGAGAGGACACAGTGATGCAGCACAGCAGGTGTGGCCTGGAGGGCGGCCTCTCCTTCTGTCCCCACCTGTCTCCACTGGACAGTGCTCCGATCCTGGGGCACCTCCCTTACCAGCTATTATCCCCCAGGGACTGGGCCCCCAAATGCTCTGCCTCTGGTTGGTGGCTCAGCCCGCGCCGTGCCTGTCCACTGGGCTCCAAACTGGTTCCCATGATCCAGTCTTGTCTTGTTTTTACAACACAACTCCAGGCTGGGGTCTGTGAACACAACTTTCTCCCTGCTTCTCTCCCTTCCTTTGTTAATTCCAACATATACACTTGTCACAGGCTTGAAATCAAGTTGAAAAAGGAGAACTGGGGTCCCTGGAGTGCAGGGGGCTCCCGGCAAGTACAGTTCCACCAAGGCTTTGGCGACCTGGCCATCCTCAAGCCCAGCAACAAAGTGCTGCAGGTCAGCATTGGACCCGGGCTGCCCAGAAACTCCCGTAAGTGTGCATGGGCCCCACGGGTGGGGCCGCTGCTGGGCTGCTGGGCTCCCTGCCTGGCTCCTACTCACCCTCTCTCCAAGCTAAACTCCTTTCCCACCAAATGCTCTTAACACTGCACAGACCTGCAGGCCAAAGAACTAGTACACTGACTGCTTCCTGTGGCTGGGGTTTTCTTCTGATTGAAACGTTTCAGACTAAACCAACATCAAGGCAAATGGGCAGGTTAAACTTTTCTGAATGATCCAGTAGTTATGAGTAGTATTCCTGGCATTACAGTGTTAATTATGTTTAAAACAAATCTATCTGTTGGCTTTATATTTCCCAGCCCTTTCCAGTCCAGTCGTGTCAACAATACAAACTTCATCCTTTGTGTCAGTGTTAAAGAAACTGACCACACTTACCAACTCCTTACAAGGGTTCACTCTGTTGCAGAGCATCACGTTTAATATCTCCCTCCTTCACTTTAAATTGTTTCATTAGGAGACACACATGCACTAACTCACACTCTGTAGTTTGACTCCTTTTACTGGGCCTATGATCCTTTTTTTTTTTTTTTAATATTTATTTATTTATTTGGCTGCACCAGGTCTTAGTTGCAGCATGTGGGACCTCGTTCCCTGACCAGGGATCCAACCTAGGCCACCTGCATTGGGAGCACAGAGTCTTAGCCACTGGACCACCAGGGAAGTCCCTGGCCTAGAGATTCTTATTCTATACTTTTTCTGTAAGTGATATTTATAAAATTATATTTAGGATGGACAGTATAGGTAATCATAGATGCCATGTATTTATATAATGTATATATCTTTACAGAATACAGTCCACATGTATGATCAATGAAGAGTATGCCAAGTATAAAATAGGTCTTTATGGCTTCTGTCTACCAGGTGCATACTGGCATGTAGTCATGTAACTCACTAATACAGTACAGAAAAGTAGCCACTCAGTAAATGGTATATGTCTGAGTATCAGTTAGTGCTTGCAGAAGACAGCACATTTAGGTGGGATTTTTGAAGGTACTTTTACACAAAAGGACTCTTTACAGAGATGTGGGCAGGATGAAGGGAACAGGGTTGGGGCTCAGGCAGAGAAAACCAAGATGCTACTATTATCCTAAGGATGTAGGTAGAGGAGACCCCAGAAATCTAAAAAAGAACATGTCTCAGAATCACTTTGCTGTATGTCAGAAACTAACACAATAATGTAAATTAAATACTTAAATTTGAAGGAAAAAAAAAAAGTACCCCAACTCCTGTCCCCTCTGGCACCCTGGTCTCCTGCCAGTGCTTCCCAAACGGCCAACCCCAACTAGAGTGCAGAAGCCTATCAGTCCACTGGCTCAGACCCCCGGGCACAGAGCCAGGCCAAGGAGAGCTATGGATAACCAGCAGGATGAGTCAGAGCCCTGCTCAGTGGGCCCCGAAGTGAGACATTGTCTAATACGGTGTTTTATCGCGTCTCCGTGGGACGGGGGGCAGGCGGGGGACAGCCACACCTGGCCTCCTCCCCTCACCCCAGGACCTGATACCCGGCTCCTCTGCTCTGCGCTGTTCGTGCCTGACCAGTTCCTGCTCTTCTCTTTACTAGGAATTTCCTCTGCACCCCTGTTCCAGCTGGCTTAATCGTATGCTCCTTCATGTCCCACTCGAGACCTTGTTGACTGTTGTCCTTTCCAACACATAGCCTCTGCAGAGGTCTCACCTGGCCCCCAGTCGCCCTGCCTCCCCGGGCCTCATTCTGGCCCCACGGGGCTCCATTTAGCACTGCTCGTTTTCTGATGCTTGCACATCTGTGTCAAGGGTACCAGTCTGCTTCTCCCCTTCAGCATCTCTGTGTTTCCTTCAAAGACTATAGAACACAAACTCTGGTGAGGAAGGCCCTGGACGACAGCAGAGGTGGGGGAGCTGCAGCGTCCACTCCAGGGACCGTGGTATGCGGCTAACACGGCCTCAACTTCTGTGCTCTGTGGTCGGAACATGAGTGCGAACATTCATTTGACCCATCTGTCTCTTCGCAAAGTCAACAACAATAGAAGCCCCTTTGTATGCTTATTAATAATTCTTTGTAAAGCCATTGTCTCTGACATTTCAAATCTCTCATTCTGCCAGCGTGTCCTCTGGCCCCTCCCATCCAGTAGCTGCCAGGACAACATGCCCCTCACATAACCTGTTTACCCTGCAACCAGTCTCCTGCAGATCCCACGGAGACCTGCCTTCCAAACTTCTCAAAAGTTTTCCACCAGCAAAAACCCATCAGGAGCCATAAAAACCAGCCAGTAGCACTGATCTGAACTTTATCTTGCTCGCCTGTTTCAGGTCCTACCCGAAGGAATACGATTCAAAGCAGAGATTATTCCAGCAGGACTCACAATGCCAACTACCCGATGAGAGCTGCCCCTCTGCCCCCAGGTGAGCCTAGCATGCGCCGTAGGCGAGACCCAGATGTGTAAAATGCATTGAGGAAGAAGCGCATTAGCCAACAGATGCCAACATATTAGCCAGCCGTGAGCCGTTTCAGTGCCAGATGTCCTCCTCCCAACATGATGGCCCTACCTGTGGCCCTAAAATTCATGGGACTTGTGTATGAACCAGTGAGACCACACTATAGCTGAGTTGGTGATTTGCATTTCATTACCTGGAAGTATTACTTTAGGAAGGGCTTCCTACATCAGTAAGAGGAAGAAGAGGTTGCTGCCCATGGCAACCAGAATGTCATCAGTTTTTAAGATGTAGGATGCTGCCTTAATGGAAATTGGAATTTGCAGATATGACCCCACCATTACTACCCAGCTCCAGCCAAACGCTGACAATGCTTTTGCATCTAGTTAACAGCTGAATTAAGAAATAGAAAGTCTTTATTCTTAGTCAGATAGGAGCTAGGAGATTGGCTCCAAAAAATAAAGTAACATCTGAAGGAATTGCAAAATTGATACCAAAAAATTTTTAGATCTTATGTTACGTTTTTCTCATTGTTTAACTGATAAACATATAGCATGCAAGTCAAAATCCAAACCCAAATAAATGTAAGAGGTTTTGCCCTTAAAAATCTGTTTAGTATTGGAAGAGTACTCTCCAAATTCACAAGTGTTTTTCCATCACTCACAATTCAGTTAATAAGAAACTGCCTCCAGAATGTTTGACGTTAATAAGTTTAGGGTTGTAGGTCTTAAAAGGGTCATCTTTGGACCACGCTTGACTCAGATGATGCCAAACAAGGCAATCTATTTGTAGCAGTATCCAAAATAAGCAGTAAGAAGCATTTCTTTTGTCTCCTGCCCTGAAATCTCATAGTTGCATGCTAAAGTATGGGCAATGGTGCCTATCAGTGAGAAGCCAATTCTCATCTCTCTTGGAATCCCCATCCTGCCTGGCCCAGCTGTCTTTCCTCCTCTCTGCCTTTATTCTTGAAGAAAATCCAAGCACAAAAGAACCTAAGAGAACCAGTGTAGTATTGTGTTACTTCTTATGCGCCAGCCGCCGTGCAAAATCTTGGCCAGACCACCTGGAAAGTTCACTTGCTTCAACTACACTGGCCAAAGTCGCCTCAGACCAACTACCTGACCTTGAGCACAGCTCCCAACCTCTGTACATGACAGTTTCTTCATCAATAAAATGAGGCAATTAGACCCAAGTCCCTTATGTCAGTATTTATACTTTCTGTGGTGAAGGACCAAGGGCTAGGGGTTTATTTTAGCTTTGGTTTAGTTTTTTTGTGGTTTTTTTTTTTTTCCTTTAATTTTTAACCCATCACAAAATATACTTTTGTAAGATATAATAAAAATTACTGAATATGTCCCATTCTGAATGTCCCTTGGCTGTCCTTGGCAACTTGGGCAGCAAGTGGGGTCTCACCAAGCTCCTCGTTTCTTTTTTTTTTTTTTTTAATTTTTTTTTAATTTTATTTTTTTTGCTCCTCGTTTCTTTAATGAAGAAGTTGACATTCTGAAAGATCAAGTGTCTTGCTCAAGGTCATGTAGCTATCAGAGGCAGGCAAACCTGAACCTCAAGTCCCCTTTGTAAACTTAAGTGTCATCCCACTGGTAGCAAAGAGTTGTTCTCTTAATTTGGATGGGAGAGGTTTTGTGGTGGGTTTGCCGGTGTGTGCCTTGGGGAGCCTTGTTCCCCTTCATTCTTGCCCAAACCTGTCAGTGAGAGAAGAGATAAGGGCTTCTGCATATATAACATAGAACAATTCCCCTTTCGGGCAAGGTGTGTGGCTTGGAGCCCAGCATTGTAATCCATTACTTACCGGATAATGTGATCTTGACTAGGAACAGTTGTTTGACTAGGAGAGCTTGCTTTGTTCAGATTAATCCAATCAGTGGCCACATTTCCCCTGTGGGTGGAGTCCTCTCCCCATCTTCCATGACTGGCTCTCACAGAGTATACCCAGGACTGACTCCTTGAAAATGGATGTCCAGCTGTTTAAACAGCTGCCTGCCAGCCCTTTTGAATCATAACCTCATCATTTTTCTTAGACCCAAAAATGTGCCTTCCAAGTAGTCAGAAGCTTACCTTTCTTTGACTGTTGGCTTTGAAACCCTGAACATCTGGTAGTTCTAACGTCAAGTTCAACAAGCACACATGAGTGTCTGCTATGTTCCACACATTTGCCAGGCAGTTTACGATGTCTTGGGTCTATTCTTCACAATATATGATATTAGCAGTTATGCCCTCAGATGAGGAAACTGAGGCCTGGCAAAGCTAAGTAACTCGCTCTTGGCTAATAGAGGGGAAAAGTTTGAAGAGCCTTTTAGCAAAGCATCAGAAATTTTCAGCTTTGTTATCTCCTCTTTTCCTCTTTCTAGGATTGCATCAGAATGGAGTCATTAAAAACCAGTTTGTGCCATATTCCCATGCTGCTGGAAACCAGAGGTCAAATCAGAAGAGCCTGTACACGTCCATGGCACGCCCACCTTTGCCGCAGCAGCAGTCCATCGGCTCGGACCGAGTGTCACAGGCGCTGGAGAGCTTGGATTTCCTCAAGGTCCCAGACCAGGGTGCTGCCGGGTAAGAGTGCCACCTCCTGTGAGTGACCCTTGTGACCTCCATCTCCATCAGTCACACCAGGGTTCAGGAACTCGGAGCATCATCTGTGTGCGATTCTGAAGCTCAGTTTTGCACCCATGTGTGGTCACCCAGCCTCATTCAGCCCCAGGGCTGTGAGGCTCTGGGTTGGCATCTCGAAAAGTACAGCCAAGTTGATGTCAAAGGCCTTATCCTGGAAACACTAAGAAAGGGGTTCCCTTCCCCCCTGAGACTGAATCACTCTGTGACCTGTTTTGCTCTCTGGGATGGTTGAGGAATAATGGGGGTGTTGATTTATGTCTCTGCTAAAGGTGCATAAACACAATGGCTCAAAGAGTCATTAGAAACATAAGGAATACCATCCCAGCATTCTATGAGGTATAGATGTTTGTTTATGAATACAGACTGTCAAGGATTTAAAATAAAAGCCTGTCTACCTTTCTAGAACAGAAGAGGGGAGGAAAGAAACCAGCTTTTTAGTTGAAAGAAGTAAAGATTCATGGAACTCTGTGCAGGTAGAATTATCAGCTGGGGAAAAAGGAGTTGGCTGTGTCCTGTGGAGTCACCTGGCGTGTAACTAGGGCAGGCTTCAAGACAAGGGAGTGAACTCTGCCAGGAAGTAGATTTGGGCACTGATAAACAAAAAAGCATTCTAGTAGCCTAAAGATGAACTGCCCTAGGATGTAAGGAGCACCTTGTCCCTGGAAGTATTTAGTCATAGGGCAGATGGAAACCACAGACAGGAGTATTGTAGACTGACTGTGTCATATGCCAGAGAAGGGTGAGAATCCTGTCTCAGCCCCTGTTAACTAATATTGGACCTGCTTTTACCTTCTCCGGGCTGCATTTTGCTTATGTGTACACTGGTGTAATACCACCAAAGTTGCAGGGTTGCTGGGAGGCCTAGAGAGGATTTAAATAAAACATCTACTGTGGTTCCAGGCACGTAGCTGGCTGCTTGGTCAGCTGTAGCTTGATGATGAAGATGGTGGTGACGGTGACAGTGGCGATGAAGCAATTTTTGGCTCATGGTGGCCGAACTACTGACTTTTTAAATTTTTTTTTAATTGGAGGATAATTGCTTTACAGTGTTGTGTTGGTTTCTGCCGGACAACAATGTGAATCAGCCATGTGTATACATATATCTCCTCCCCCTTGAGCCTCTATCCCCTCACCCCCATCCCACCCCTCCAGGTCACCACGGACCACCAGGCTCTGCTCCCTATTCTATACGGCAGCTTCCCACTAGCTGTCTGTTTCCCACATGGTAGCGTATGTAGGTCAGTCCTACTCTCCCAATCCGTCCCACTCTCTCCTTCCTCTGCTGTGTCCACAAGTTTTCTCTTTTCCACATCTGCATCTCTATTCCTGCTCTGCAAATAGGTTCATCGGTACCATTTTTCTGGATCCCATATGTATATGCATTAATAACCAATGTTTGTTTTTCTCTTTCTGACTTAACTTCACTCTCTATAACAAGCTCTGGGTTCATCCACCTCACTACAACTCAAACGTGTTCTTTTTATGGCTGAGTAGCATTCCATTGTATATATGTACCACAGCTTCTTTATCTGTTCATCTGTTGATGTGAACTCTTGTCAAGAATCTCTGACATGATTCTCAGTGGTGGAATAGTTCTCTCTGCTGAACCCCTTAGCGGGGCTGCTGCAGCCCACTCTTCCCTCCCTCTTGCCCACCTCCATTACCTAGTCTCTCCGTGTCTGTAGAATAATAAAGAGCTTTTGAATGTGATCAGAAGACTCGTGTACAAACTAGAGCCGTGCTGGGTGAGAAGCGACAGCTCCTTCCTTTGGGCGGGGAGCCACCCATTCCCTTGAGGCCTTACCAAAGGCCACAGACTCTTAGGAACTTTCCCAAATCTCACCAGGTTCTCTCCTCGTGTTCCTTTTCCCCTGGCAAGTCTTCCCTCACTTGGGCTTCAGAGAGGAAAGCACTTTGGCTTTAAATATTTATTTATTTAGCTGTGCTGGCTCTTAATTATGGCATGCAGGGTCTTAGTTGTGTCGTTTGGGACCTGGTTCCCTGAGCAGGGATCAAACCCGCACCCCCTGCATTGGTAGCTTGGGGTCTTAGCCACTGGACCACCAGGGAAGTCCCAGCACCTCGGTTTTATACAAATGGCCATCAGGAGAGTGGCCGCCACGTTCCATTGCATCTGTCTGCCTGCTCCCACCACTCCTGCATATGTAGCTCTGTCCCACCAGTTCTCATGGTCATAGTTTGCCTGATTGGCTTGGTCTGAGGAGGTGGTTCTCACACTTTAATGTGCTCCAGAATCACCTGGAGAACTTACTGGCCCACTTCTAGCGTTTCTGATTCAGTAGGACTGGGATGGGGCCCAAGAATTTATATTTCTAACAAGTTTTGAGTTGGTGATGCTGCTGATCCAGGGACCACATTTTGAAAACCACTTTTATCAAATCATTTTGATAAAGACAGGGAAGCTTCTGTGTAAAGGTGAATTGAGGGGTGCTGTTGCAGCAACAGGATTCTTAGTCCATAATCCAAGACCTACACTACTCAGACAGATGAAACTAAAATAATCAAACAAGCCTTCCTGGGCCCAGTTTGAGTTCCCCAAGTAGGCAGGGGATTAAAACCAGTCAGCAAAATGCACCAAATCTCTTAGCTCTGTCTGCTAGCTTCCTACTTGCTTTGGTTTTGGCAAGCAAAACCATCTTTCCAGGCTGCTTTGCAAGTTACAGACTTGCACACCAGCCAGCTCAGAGCATCTGTCAGCCAAAATGCAGGCAATTTAGGAACATTGTGTCTTAACCGAGGCTGCTCCCTTCCAGTCCGCAGCTGTGCTGTTCCCTATGTAAGTCTTATCACACCTTTGCCACCCTTAAGCTTAAAGATCAGGCATACATGATGCTATTTTGGCAGTGGCTGTGAGGCTGGAAGGAGGGAACCTTCACTCCTGTCTACTAGACAGTGAGATTTTCCTCTGTATAAAACTTGTGTATAAAACTCACATGAGGCACAATGAATCCTATAGCTATAACATCTCAGCCAGCCTCCTCTCTAGAGGTACACTTAAATCTGCAGTGATGCAGATTCTTCCTTAAGAAGTCATACCCTGATCAAACAGCTGAGCTTTTGCTTAGTATTTATTTTCTAAAACACATCAAGTCCAAGCTAAAATAATTTCTAATGTGGCCAAAGACCTTAGACAAGCATTTCAGGGCCCTTGTGATTACCTACATTTAACAGTTCTTCATTGCCAAGAAAACATGAGTTGTGTTTCCCATGGGAGGTGGTTGAGCAAACACGGAACTGTAGGTTCCCTAGCTGGTTCCTTCCACAAAGACATTCCTGTTTACATCACTGCCCCAAATGATGCCTTTGGATTTACCAACCTATAAAAGGGAGGTTACCTCTAGGTCTCTTTGGACTTTCAACTCTTAGGTTCATCTCTCCTTTCCCTCCCCCACCCCCAATGCACTTTAAAATTTTATTTATTTGGTTGCACTAGGTCTTGCTTGTGGCAAGAAGGATCCTCAAATCTTCATTGCAGCTTGTAGAATATAGTTCCCTGACAGGGATCAAACCTGGGCCCCCTGCATTAACAGAATGGAGTCACTGGACCACCGGGGAAGCCCCAATGCGCTTTTCTATATAGACATATTTAATATAGGCAGTCATTTCTTTTGGATCACGTAATGTGGATAAAATCAAATGGTGTAATTAGCACCTCAAGTTAATTCAGGAAAGCCTTTGTCAGTTTGCTTTGGGTTCAGTCAGTTGGGTTCTGGGTTTTTTGGTATTTGCTTTCGGAGAGAGCATGAAGCCTGCATGAAGTTACCGCCCCAAGTGGATTTTTTATCCTTGCCATGCCATGTTTGTTGTTGGCATCGTCATAATCATTATCCAAGAAAACTAAGACACAGAAGGAATTAGAATCTTATAGTCCCTTAGCGTACCTTTTCAGCAGTCTGATTCAGGTTCAAGATCTGTCCTGATTCTCAGGAAAAGAGGACAGGTAACACAAGAATCATACAAACATTTCATTCACCAGGCTCTGCTCTGACTCCATAGGAACACTTGATTTACCAATCAAATGTGCCCTATATTTTCCCTCCTGTAACTGAGATGTACCTAATCTACCTCCAGTTCATTACTGAAGCATTAAAACCCAGACTGGAAATTTTCTTTTTTTTTTTTTCTGCTGTTGGCCTTTTTAATCCTGTGGTCCATTTCAGGGGAGGATCATTTCAGGAAATTTCATGATACTCCAGAGATGAATCCAACTGGAAGCTGGAGAAACAGAAAAATATTGAAAGTGCTCAGTGGTTGGGCTTCTGGCCATGCCACAAAAGAGAGATCGATCGAAAAATGTAAATGCTGCCTGGGTGTCTCCTGACAAGATTCTCCTAATGGAGTCATATTTTTCAAGGGGCTTAAAATTTCCAACAAGTGTCCAATAGCAATATTTCTTAACCCATAATCTGCAGGAGCAGCAGCCATATCCTGGCCCAGGCAGACACGAAGCCTAGGAATTTCTGGCATCCATTCCCACATTTCCAGTAATGTTTATAGATTCAACCTTTTGGAACAGAGCATATTTTAAAGAGCCAATGAAATAAAATGCCATTATTTTCCTTCTTGGAATTTCAGGACATAAATCTCACATCTGCAGAACAAAGACGTGATATTTGAAAGCTTAATCCCAGCTCTCACTGGCATAATGACATAGGCACACCCGGGTGCCCCAGAGGTCTGGCGGCTGCAGGGAAGTTCACAGAATGTGTCCTGGCCGTTTGCAGGGCACCCAGTTTCACAGTTGCCAGGACTGGGTGTGAGTCCTGGGTCACTTGTTCCTTCCTCTGTTGATTTATTCATTGAATATTGACTAAACTATGTACCTTCTGTGTGCCACCTGCTGGGCACATGGATTGTCTCACTGATTATCAGCTGACAACCTCACATGTATCACTTCATCTTCCCACACCTTGGTGTCCTCACCTGGATCATAGAGCCAGTTATCATAGAAATTTAAAGCCCACTCAAGGTTTTGTGAAGATCAAGTAAGGGCTTTGTGAACTATAAAGCACAATGCCACTTGAAAGTTTATTTGTATTTTTTTTTTTGCTCCACTGGGTCTTCATTGCTGCATGCAGGCTTTCTCTGGTTGCGGTAAGCAGGGGGTATTCTCCAGCTGAGGTGCACTGGCTTCTCATTACGGTGGCTTGTTTTATTGCAGAGCACAGGTTCTAGGGTGCATGAACTCGGTAGCTGTGGTGGCACACAGGCTTAGAAGCCCCAAGACATGCGGCATCTTCCTGGACCAGGGATTGAACCTGTGTCCCCTGCATTGGCAGGTGGATTCTTAACCACTGGACCACCAGGGAAGTCCTATTTGTATTTATTTTATGACTGTTATTCATGTGATTTGGTCTTAGAGAGAAATATTAATATTCTACCAAGATTGAAAAATGGGTATCCCCGCCCAGTGGCTTTATCCACAAGAACTCAAACCTCTGGTCTGCATAGAGCTCTAGACTACGGAGGGGCTAAGCTTCAGGAATTGCTGGCTTTAATGGGGGAGGGTGATGGGGCAACCTAGGGAAGCCAAGACAAGGGGACTAGTCAGGGAGATAGCCTCTCTCACTCCCCCTTCTCTGACCATCACACATGTAAAGCCATGCTGCTCTCTGCGGTTTCAGACCAAAAGCAGAACAGAGAGCTAAGAAATTATATGTAGCATATACTAGTTGTGTTTCAATAACAGAAATAAAATCCAAAATTCCTTCTTGTGCTATGCTATTCTACAGTCTTTTTCTAGTTAAACCTCCTTGGCGCCAATCACCATAACAACTCGCATCCCATGAAGAGAGTGAATGAACAGTCCCTGTCTCTACGTCATTGATGTCACTTGGCATTTTGTGTTCTTGTGGGCTTCCGGCCCCTTGTGAGGTTGGACAGCTGTCTGCAAGGGCTCATAGGTCAGTCAGCGCCCTGATGTCTCAGGGCATAGCCCCGCTTGGTCTCCCCAGGCGCTGAAACAGGGCTTCTCTATCAGCGCGGGTTTTCACAAAGCCAGCTGGGTGGGATGTGCCGGATGACTCAGGACACTCTGTGCCGTGGGTTATGACATGACTGCATTAGATGTCTAACACCCTACTCAGAAAAAGACCTGACGTAAAAGCAAGGTGCTGTAACCGAGCTTCTTCATGTGTTGGCTTTTTTAATGAAGAATAAACACAGTAAAGTGGTAAATGTGTACGGTCCCTTGGTATCCACCAGGGATTAGTTCTATCACACACACACACACACACCAGATACAAAAATCGATGCATACTCAATTCACTTACATAATATGGCATGGTATTTGCCAGGGCTTCCTTGGTGGCTCAGCAGTAAAAAATCTGCCTCCAATGCAGGAGATGCGGGTTTGATCCCTGGGTCAGGAAGATCCCCTGGGGAAGGAAATGGCCACCCACTCCAGTATTCTTGCCTGGAAAATCTCATGGACAGAGGAGCCTGACAGGCTGCATAGATCTCCTTGCTCAATTATCTGTGGTCCATAAGAAATATACTTACTATAACTTCCCAGCTGGCTTAGTAGTAAAGAATCCACCTGCCAATGAAGGAGACTCAGGAGACACAGGTCCAATCCCTGGGTCAGGAAGATCCCTTGGAGTAGGAAATGGCAACCCACTGTGGTATTCTTGCCTGGAAAATTCCATGGACAGAGGAGCCTGGTGGTCTACAGTCCAGGGAATTGCAAAGACTCGGACACAGCTGAGTGAGCACGCACATAGTATTTGCATATAACCTATGCACGTTCTCCTGTGTACTTTAGATCATCTCTAGGTGACCTATAATACTGAATACAATGTAAATGTTATGTAAATAGTTGCCCTGACCAGCAAATTCAAGTTTTGCTTTTCAGAACTTTCTGGAATTTTTTTTCCAAATATTTTCAACCTGCAGTTGATTGTATCTGCAATCTGGGATGCAGAACTCCTGGATGTGAAGGGGCCACTATACAGATTACACTGAAATGATGGGTCACATGGTAACCACAAAGCTACTTTACATTGTGCCAGAGTTACATATAATGAAACAACTGGATTTGCTCCGTGCTCCGTGATGTGGAGTTTTATAACTACATACAAATCTGCATACAGTGTACTTTTATTATTAAAATGGCAATAGGAAAAATAACTTTGTCATTTTGATTCAGAAATTCTTGCTCCAACCCCCATTAACAGAGTTTTCGATCGTGTGAGGTTTAATTGGAATACAAATATCAAAATATGAGCACTACCAAAAACTATCTAACTATTGCATTGTTGTTGTTTAGTCACTCAGTCGTGTCCAACTCTTTGAGACCTTGTGGACTGTAGCCCACCAGGCTTCTCTGTCCATAGGATTCTCCATGTAAGAATACTGGAGTGGGTTGCCATTTCCTTATCCAGGGAATCTTCCCAACCCAGGGATCGAACCTGCATCTCTTGGGTCTCCTGCATTGGCAGGCATATCCTTTACCGCTGAGCCAGGAAGCCCCATAAAATCCTGCATATCCATTATAAAATAAAACTAGTCTAAGTGCTTTCAGACGAGTAAAAGTGAGTTATTATGAGGGACAGTGGTATGCTGTGAAAGACTAGCTCTCTCTGGGGATGAGAAGGCAGAGCTGTAACATTTGTTAGTTTCTGCTCTCTATGTGGCTGATTTCAAGCTACTAGGGTGACTCCCCCACTGGTCGCAGGGCTGGGAGGAGAGGCAATCTCCTACCATTATGCAGGCAGCAGACATTAGTAGCATGGATAGATGTACAATGTGGTAAAATAATTAGGGAGGGTCAAATTATGAGTATTTGTTGCCTTTGCTTTTAATTTAACTTACTCAGATGTTCTTGATTTCATCTTTGTTGTTCAGTCACTCAGTCATGTCTGACTTTTGCAACCCCATGGACTAAGCATGCCAGGCTTCCATGTCCTTCACTATGTCCTGGAGTTTGCTCAAACTCATGTCTATTGAGTCCAACCATCTCATCCTCTTTCACCCCCTTCCTCCTCATGCCCTCAGTCATTCCCAGCATCAGGCTCTTTTCCAATGAGTCGGCTCTCTGAACCAGGTGGCCAAAGTATTGGAGCTTCAGCTTCAGCATCAGTCCTCCCAGTGAATATTCAGGGTTGATTTCCTTTAGGATTGACTGGTTTGATCTCCTTGCTGTCCAAGGGACTCTCGAGGCTTCTCCAACACCACAGATTTCATCTTTAACGATTCTTTAATAACTGACCCACAAAATTTCTGAAAGTATGACAGCCTGCTCTCACAGGCTGGGTTGAGGCCAGTTCCTGCATCCTGGGCACGAGGGTCTTGTTTGCTAGGTAAGAAAGTCTGAATCCCTATTTCATGACTGTGAGTGGTGTCTGAAGACACCCAAGAGACCTTGTTAATTTCTGGTAGCTGGTAGAAAGGAGCCATCATCTCTTCGTTATTGACTGCACAGGATCGCCACCTAGTGGTGGAAGGAGATAGTCTGGGTTGAAGGCTGAGTCTGTCCAACCAAGCCAGGAAAATGGCTGTTCTGACTGATTTGTGTGATGGTTTCCAGGTCCATACTGCAGTGAGTAAAGAGCCAGTGATCACCCCATCGGGGCAGGTGTCCTGTGTTCCGTGGTAGGTCTGACAGTAGAGATCTTAAAAGCACTGTGGAAAGCCGTCTTAGAATTAGGAAAAGGGCCTGGGCCATTGCCAGAATTCCCTCTTTTTAACCCATGAAGACAGATCCCTAAAGATGTGAAGTGATCGATCCAAGTCATGTACCAGCCAGTGTCAGAACTGGGCCTCCAACCCAGTACACTGACTCCGATTCAAGCCACAGTCCCTTATACTACTGCAGGACGTGCAGATTGAGGCCACACAGTCTTCCTGGGCCTGACACCAGGTCCAGGGATTACCGTGGCGAGAACAGCCACCCCTGTCTGTTGTCAGAGTCCACCCCTGGACTCTGCTGTCCTGCTAGGGAGACAGGTAGCCCAGGCCCCTGTCCCCAGTGCATCCACCCCCTGCTCGGAGCAGGCACAGGTTACCAGAGGATGCTGCCAGGGTCTGAAACAAGATCCAAAGGCTGAGCAGGAATTAGCAGTGCTCTGTGTGGGCTGGGAAGCATGGGGCCAGAAAAATCAGTGTGGCTGGAGTTCTGGGAGCCTGCTGCATATGCATCATGCCATTCGCTGATGAAGCCAGCAGGAAATTCCAGGAACCCACGTCAGTGATCTCGTGGGAGTGTTGTGAGGCTAAATGAAGCAACATTTGAAAATGCCCAGCATGGTATCTTGCCCAGAGCTCCAGGCAGGGGTTCCCAGACCACACCCCCTCTGTTGACACAAGGAGGAAGACATGGTTAGATATGAGAATGAGGCAAAAGTGACCGGAGAGGAGGAGGGCTTACTTGGCAAGGTGCTGCCCTACTGGACATTTGTCCCCTTTCCTGGTTACAGAGGACATATAAACAGGAAAGAGCCAGACAGTGGTGACCTTGGGATTGCCTGAACAGCCCCTTTCCTAATGAAGAATGCTGAGCTGTTCTCCACCCCCATGTCCATTCCCCATCAAACACAGCCCACCTCGTCGATACTGCTGCTCCCCAGCAAACAGTGCCCCATTTCAGAGCTGCCTGGAATCTCCCCCTCCCAACTGTGGAGCACTGTGAGCCCCATTCAGCCAAGGGATACATGACCAGATGACTTTACACTGCATGTTAACCGTTGTCCAGGGCCTGGGACAATCAAGCCAATGTCCACTGTACACGGGAACCCAATGCCCCAGTAATCCCTGAGGTTTTACTTTGACTTATTCTGAGAAAGTAGGCTCTGATGACTTGGAATCAAAGACCACACAGGTGTTCACACAGGTGTTTAAATGGTCCTCCATCCCCTCCTCCACTGTGTCCCAGTTCCTGGGTGGGACACCCAGCAGCTGCTTGTACACAAGCTGGCTGAGCTGACTCTGGGTATCAAGAGTGCACTGCAGAGCCCAGGGGGGCCCATGCAATTTACTTATTTTAAAAATATTTTTTATGCAAGTATCTTTTAAAGAAATATTTATGTACGGCTATGCTGGGTCTTTGTTGCTGTGCGGGCTTTCTCTAGTTGCGGCAAGCAGGGGCTGCTCTCTAGTTGCCACGTGCAGGCTTCTCGTTGCAGCGGCTTCACTTGCTGTGGAGCACCGGCTCTGGGGTGTGAGGGCTTCAGTAGGCATGGAGCACAGACTCCAGAGCACAGGCTCAGTAGTTGTGGCACTCTGGCTCAGCTGCCCAGCGGCATGTGGGATCTTCTCCAACCAGGAATCAAAGCCGTGTCCCCTGCATTGCAAGGCAGATTCTTAACCACTGGACCACGAGGGAAGCCCCTTACTGTTTTTAGTTTTGAATCAGCTTTCTTGAGATATAATTTACATACCATAACATCAACCCATTCAAAATACAGTTCACCAGCTTTTAGTACAGTCAGGGGTATGCAACCATCATCATAATCTAATTTAGGAAGATTTGCATTATCCCAAAAGGAAACCTTCTTCTCCTTAGCAGTAATTCCTCCCTCCCCTGGCCCTCAGCAACCACTAATCTACTTTCTGTCAGTATAGGTTAGTCTTTTCTGGACATTTCATGTGAATAGAATTATCCTTCTTTTGTTAAATTTATTCCTAAGTAATATTTTGTGTATTGTAACTGAAATTGTCTTCTCAGTTCCTTTTCTAGATTGTTCATTGCTAGTTCATAGAAATATAGCTGATTTTTGTATATTGATCTGTGTTCTATAGTCTTTCTGAATCTTTTTATTCTAATAGTATTTTTTAGCATATTCCTTGGTCTCTTCTATGTGCAAGCTCATCTCATCTGCAAATTGAGGTATTCTTCACTTCTTTTCCAATCTGTATGCCTTTCATTTTTCTTGACTGATTGCCCTGGCTATAGCGCCTCCAGTGCAAATTGATGAGCTGACATCTCTGTTTTGTTCCTGATCTTAGACGGGGAAGTGTATTTGTCACCAGCAAATAGGATGTAGACTAGGAGTGTGTGGACAGGGGTCCTAACCCCAGCCAGGGCTCAGACTGCATGGAGAGAGGTAGGAAGATGCCAGTGTGGCCTGCAGCGGGATGAGAGGCGGAAGCAGGTGGGACCACTCCTGGCAGGGACTTGGTAAGCCAGGGGCAGGGGGAAGCTGTTGGAAGGATCATCAGTGGAGAGTGAAGTAAACTAATAACACACTGAACTGATGTTCGGGGAGCCTTGAAAGAAAGCAACTGGCAGGAATGACATGAAGGGGAGGAGCTGGGTGACCTCAGTCAAAGCTGGAGGCAGGTGGGCCGAGGAGCAAGGAGGGAGACTCCTGGGAAGGCTGCAGGCAGGTAGGCCCTTCTTTTCATAGAGTCATCCAGCTTTGCCTCTACGCTAAGAGGGCTCCCTGCCCAGAGAATGCACCCAAGTCCCAGTACTCTTGGGTTCCAGACACCCCCAACAACCTGCATTAATGGTGGTAGGTTTCTCCCCATGGACAAAAAAGAGGCCAGCTCTCCATCTATGAATATTTGGTGAGTGTATGTGTGTGCACGTGTGTGCATAAGCGCACATACCCTCCCAACTCCACTCCCTGAAAGTGCCAGACTGCAGGCTTCCTCCCTCCCAGGGTGTTCTAAATGCACACACACACACACACACACACACACACACACACACACACACACCCTCCATTCCTTGTTGCTGGGAAATCAGATGACTTCTGGTATCGAGGCTAATGGCTCTTATTAACCAAATGCTGACACATCTCTAATATATAGGTTACTTAATTAAAAACCTGCTTATCTAGCCAGCCTGCTTTCTCAGGCAGGCAATGGGGATTTCCAATAGACTAGGAAGGAAATGATGTCATGCTAACCATCTATACGATGTCTTTCCTCTTCGATAAAAGTGCCTGGTGGGGGTAGGAAGGTGGGCATGGGGTTGATGTGAGAAGAGTGGAACCTGAGTTACCTCGGGGTTTGCTCTCTTCTACACAGGGAGTCCCAAGAAGCACTCAAGGAACTCCACCCCTGCTGAGGACATCTAGCAGCCAGTACCCCCCAACCCTCAGCCACCCCCTTATGATCTGACTTGCTCATCAGCACCCAGTAGCATCTATTGTCACAGTACCTCAGCGAGGACAGTGAGGCTCTGGCCTCTTCAGAACATGGCTCAAAACTGGGTGTGCTTTTTCTCTCCAGAACTCAGGCCCCAGGAAATACCCTCCCTTTTCCTCCACCCTCCCACAGATGTTAACAGGCCCGGCCAGACCTAACAGCCAGCCCCACTGTGTTGAGTTCAGTCCGCCCCTCTTAGAAGAAGTCTTAAGTTTCTTTCAGAAGCAAATGAACATAGGCTTCACTTTAGTTAGTCTTTAAAGGGGGCATGGGGATGTTTGCTATATTTGTTTCCTAAATGCATTCTCTAAACGCTTTTGATGAACATATTTAATAAAGAGTTATTCCAGACATGTTTCAAGATCTCACTAACTAGGACCATGCCTTTGAGACAAGGTATGAATGGTGACTGGAGGAAGCATAGTTTGTAGAAGGAATACATTTAAAGCTAGAAGACATTTAAATACATTTAAAACTGGATTAGGGCCTCAGCACTGGAGATATTTTTGATGATCATCACCAGGTAGAGGAGCTGGTACTGGCATCTGTGGGGTAAAGGCGAGGGATGTTGTTTAAACCCCCACAGGGCACAGGATACCCCCTGCAACAAAGGATCTTGACACCCACTGCATCAGGAGTGCTGATGTTGAGAAATTACTTTGGATAAATTTTCTGCACAAGAACATTCATAGCAGCATTTTTCTGTAATGAAACTGGAATTATCTCAAATGACCATCAACAGTGGACTGGATAAGTAAATGGTGACATATTCATGGAATGGAATAGTAAATATAAAGCCGTGAGAATGAATGAGTCAGAACTACATGCATCAACAGTGTTCATCTCAAAAATGGAGCAAGTGAGGGAATTCTCTGGTGGCCCTGTGGTTAGCACTTGGTGCTTTCACGGCCGTGGCCTGGATTCAGTCCCTGGTCAGGGAACTCAGATCCTGCAAGCTGTGCACCATGGCCAGGGGGGAAAAAATGGAGCAAGTTACAGCAGTGTGTGATTTTTACAGGTAAACTATGCCTATTGTTTAGGTATACTTATGTGCATGGTAAAACTACAAAGCAAAGCAGAATTATTAATATAAAATGCAAGCTAGGGGTTCATTCTGGGAGGGCTTGCAGTTGAGAAGAGGCACCTGCAGGCTTTTGTGGCAGAGTTCTGGTTTCACAGTTGGGGGTGAGGGGAGTACATACATGACTGTCATATTATCATTTAGATGTGTAAATATGTTTTATAAACTTGTCTCACATATTTCCTTCTAGGCTGGGAACACCGCAACAGCAGCTGACGTTTATGCAGAATTAACCACGTGCTTTTGCACCAACCTTGTCAGAAAGGGTGTTTTATTCTCCAAGAAAGTTTAGAGATTGACATGTCCGTCTAAGGATGGGGCTAGATTTGAACTTGAGCAGTGTTGGCTCCAGGCGCCAAACCAGCACACAGTGCTGCCGCCTCCTGCTGGGTCCACTCTCACCCGCCTCCACTCTGTCCACAGGGCCCGGAGACAGACAACCAGCCGGCCTCCCCCAGCAGGGGGCAGACCCAAGCCCCAGCCCAAGCCCAAGCCTCAGGTGCCGCAGTGCAAGGCTCTCTATGCCTATGACGCTCAGGACACAGATGAACTCAGCTTCAATGCCAATGACATTATCGATATTATCAAAGAGGGTAAGTGCATGGCTGGCTGGAATAGGCTCAAAGAGCAGACAGTCACAAGGCTATAAAAACTAGTTTAAATGTGAAGGGAATTTATGGACTCCTCTAACTGAAATTTGAAGAGGTAGGTCAGACTTCAGGCTGATTGAACTGAAATTAAACTCCAGCTTAATTTTTTAATACTTCTGTCAGCTCTGCTCTCCTTTGTTTCTTCCCTCCTCTGGCTGTTTTTCCTCATGGTAGCAAAAAGACTGCATCAGTTCTAGGCCAACAGATCAAACCACGGCTAAAATCCATTTTACTTCTGAAACGTCTTCTCTTAGCCATTGGATAGAAAGCCTAGGTTTCACTCTGATTGAATGGTCATGTGCCCATTCCTGAATCAGTCTCTGTAGCAAGGCAAATGCTGTAATCCCAAGTGGGCTAGACCTGGTGGGGATTGCCCTAGGAAATGGTAGGTAGGTCTATCCCACCCAGATTTCATGGCCTCTCATACTGAAGGTAGATGGAATGGAAGCTAGGGAGACAACCTGTAACATCCACTATAAAAATGGTCTGGTCTGTGGGCACGGCTGAATAATTTATTAATTTTGTAGAGAAGATACGTTAGCACAAACACTACTGCTTATGGAAGCATGAAAAACAAAAAATCACTCCTAACTTAGGATGTTAGGAAAAGTACCCTGATAGAAATGACATCTGTGGTGAGGGTTGTACAGGGACAAAGAGAGGAGCCTTGGAGGCTAGAAAGAGCAGGTCATTTTAAGATGAGCTGACACTTGACCCCGGTGAGGCACCCTCAAGATGTCACAGGGGGTGAAATGAAGCCAGAGTGGCCTGGTCACGGAAGCCCTGGGTGTCAGGCTTAAGACAAGTTGTCAGGACAGAGCAGAGCCATCCACGGTGCAGGAGCAGAGCAACGACAGTCCGAGTGGACAGGGGTTCCCCGGCAGGGGCCACTTTCCTGAAGAGGTGGCCAATTCTCACTCCCAGGAGAATTCTAGGTCCCCAGACCAAAGTCCTTCTAAGCAGCCTCTGGATGCTATTTTTAATCTCCTTTTAACCACCTGGTTTTCTACAGGTGTTAATATTTTAAGCCATTTAATAGTCTTCAAAAAGTTGAAATAAAAATAAGTATTGAAATGAACTTTTAGTAAGACAAACAGGATTTTTATCATCAGCATTGTTCAGCAAAAATATGGGAAATGACCTAATATCCAGTGACAAGGATTAGTTAAATAAGCTTTGCCATATCCACTCAGTGAACTTAGATGTGAAAATTGTGTTAATGATGCAGAAGTACAGTACATTTATTGAAATGGAAAAGTGTTCATGAAGAAAAGGAAAAATTAAAAGGCTGAACTAGTCTCATTTTTGTAAAAATATAAAACACATGGAATAGGAAAATTTTTTTAATGTTTTTAAAAGTAAAGAATGTTGAAGTGTTCCCTTAAGAGTTGAACTTTCTTTTCAGTATTACTTTCTTTTCATGTCTCAATATTTTCAAAGTTTTGTAGAAATAACACAGTGGGTATAATTAAAACAATTATATATTTATGTAAAATGTAGAGTCCTAAAAGTTATCAAAACATGCTATAAAGTATTGCTTTAAAGTGTGATGTGAGTGCAGGAATTGACATACAGATACAACGGATAGAATAGCATCCAGAAACAGACCCCTGTGTGTATAGGTATTTAATAGATGATAAATGTGGCATTTGAAATCAGGGGAAAGAATAGAGTTACTTTCCATTTTGAAAAGAAAGTTTGCTGTATGCTTCTTATACAAAACAACTATCAGATGAATTAAAGATCTGAAAATATATGACTAAACTATAAAAGTCTTAGAAGGAAACCTAGAATATTATCTTTGGGTGAGAAAAATCTTCCTGTGGAAGATGTCAAACTCAAAAACCATCTAGGATTTAACCTCATAAAAAGGCTACATTGAAACCTATGTGTATTTCACCTATGTGGTGAATAGCACTGGGAAAGTTAAATGATAGAAAACAGACTAGGAAAAAAATGTTTTACATATATAAATAACTCCTCTATGTAAATAATACAAATAATCAAGCCCCAAAGTGGACACAGGCTATTGGGGCAATCAATGCATAGCAGAGCCTCCTATGATGTCAGCAAAGATTAAAATGTGAGAGAATCCACATTCCCTTATCCAAATCCTTTCAGTAAATTGAGGTTCAGAAATCAGAGCTTCTGCAAAGTTAATAATGGAGTATATATAAACATCATGTAGTATATATACACATCATGTAATATATAACACCCCTTCCAGTTCCCAGGGCAACAGCTTAGATCAGCCAATTTCTGCTGTGGAAACTAAGAGCCTACACACCCAGTCAAAGACATCATCAACAAGCCCATGTCAGTTCAGGTCAAGTTTGGCTAGCAGATGCGTTATAGAAAAGTTTCAATTTTTATAACTTTCTGGACTTTGTCACTGCAAATAAAGTATGGAGTGTAATGTCTGTGTTTAGTCAGGGAAATGGGTACCTTCTTTCACTATTTACTGCTGAAATAGACTTTTGGGAAGGAAATTTAACAGTATTTATCAAAATTGTTATTTTGGATTTATATATTAACCCCTCCCCCCAAGGTCAGTTCCAAATAAATTAATACTTACATACATAAAAGAAATACAGAAGTCCTTGATGTAAGTATAGGACAGTTTTCTTTTCTTAACAGTGTCAGTGTGGGAAAGGATTTCTAAAAGTGATAGAAAACTAAGACTGTAAAATAATCTTTTCATTCAACTGCTCAAATATTATGTCAGAGTAAATAAAAATGGGAAGAAGGACATTTGTAACTCATGTGACAGATTCACTAGTATATTAAAAAAACTAATCAACAAGAGGCCAACATGAAATAAAATTAAGCAAATGATATGAACAGTGGGCATATCTATAGAATACAGAAGCTCTTTATATACAGATGTGAAATGATCTTTAGTCTATAGTATTAAGGTTAAAGAGCCTAACACATAGTATGCTATCATTTATATACAAAAGGTTGTTGACTTTTTAACAAATACTTTATAGACATGAACTATATCTCTGGAAGAAAGGGTAAGAAATAGGTAATACTACTGGCTCAGACGGTAAAGGATCTGCCTGTAATGGGGAGACCTGGGTTTAATCCCTGGGTCAGGAAGATCCCCTGGAGAAGGGAATGGTAACCCACTCCAGTATTCTTGCCTAGAGAATCCCATGGGCAGAAGAGCCTGGCGGGCTGCAGTCCACAGGGTCACAAAGAGTCAGACACGACGGAGCAACTAACACTTTCACTATCATTTGTATACAGAAAGGCTGTTTGTTGTTTTTGTTTTTTTTTTTAAATAAATACTTGCCTTTATAGACATGAACTATCTCTGGAAGAAAGTGCAAAAAATAGGTAATACTGCTTGCCCTCCAAGAAGGGATCTGGGTGGTTGTATTCACTGTTAATACTTTCACGTGCACTTTCAGAAGTACAAAAGGATAATCTATCACAAAAAGTAAACTAGATTTTTTTAAAGGATAATAGACGGTCCATATTCTTTGCTCCAAGAATCTGTCCTATAGAACTGCTTGCACATGGGCATAAAGATATATGTATGGACATTTACTGCATGAACAGCAAAAAAAATAAGAGAATGGCTCTACAAATTTTTGTTTACAATGCAGCTGTTTAAAAAAAGAGATGCAGTCATGGAAAGATGATTGAGTACTGAAAAGCAAGATGCAGAAGAGTAAGATATAGAATGACCAGTCTAAAATGAATGTGTGTTTATAATCACAGAAAAAGGTCTGGAAGAATATATACCAAATACTTATTACTGGTGAGGGACTGGGATTAAGCTGGGAAGTAAGGATGGTGAAGTGGTGCAGATCAGTTCTCCCAGAAAGATGGTGAGGTGGAGTAAGGTGTGTGAAAGGTGAGTCGGGAAAGAAAAGGGGGGACACAGGATTAGAGTCATCAGACCGCAAGCCGACGTCACAGCCTGCCAGCCCAGCAGCTGGCGGGAAGATCCCATGGGGCCAACCACTAGAGACGGGCAGCAAAACCTCACATCTGGGCAGTGGGTTCTTCTGGAAAGGGGCCTGTGAGGCACATCCGCACGTCTGATTTTCATTAAAAGAACATGGATGGAGCCTGGTCTCCTCTGCCTGTGGGTGCACTATGGGAGCAGAGGCCCTGACTCACCTTCACCATCTCCGTTTCCCTGCAGATCCTTCTGGCTGGTGGACGGGGCGACTGCGCGGCAAGCAGGGCCTGTTCCCCAACAACTACGTGACCAAGATCTGAGCGCGCAGAGACTCTGACGCTAGGGACGAAGGAGCTTCAGGCACACGTGGGAGGGGACGTGTGGGGGCCCCCGTCCTGATCCACAGCGAGCAGCTGCTTCTGCGAGGCCTGGAGCTCCTCGGCCCCCTGCCCTGTGGAGGACTTCACAGAGCTGGGTTGGAGACAGGGAGTGTCACTCCACAGGAACCCAGGAGGGCAAAACAAGCACCCACTAAGATTTATTTATTCTATTTAAACCTGGTGAGAGGACCAGGAGGTCCACGCAGACCTTGCCAGCTCTATCAAAACAGCATCTGCTTGCTCACCAGGCCCAGGGGACGGCCCTGGGTGGCCACTGACAAGTGCCTTTAGTTGAAGAAAACCTCTCTCTCATCCCTCTCTTGTTACCTGACATGTGCATTCCTCGGCCACCTGCCCTCCGAGGGGACCCCGCTCTCTGCAGGCGCTGGGGGGCTTGGCGGGAGTGGGCACTTCCCATGCAGATGCCAAGGGCCTACTGGGCCCACAGGTGCATGGGTGCTGCTGATTTTGCCAGGCAGCAGGGCGGCAGCTGGGCTGTGGGCCAGGCTCTCTCTGGGTCTTCAGTTGGTATGTGGCTGGCCCATGCTGGTTTTCGTGTTTAATGCTGTACCTATTATGAGAAGGATCTTTTTTTTTCAAGCTGTACATTTATTAAAAAAAAAAAACACACAGATCATATACTGTATATATAAAAATCTCCAGATGGTAGAAACATGTATGAATGTACTAAGCAGTATCCCACTGTACTTACTCTTAAGATAGGTTTTATGACAAGACTCAGATCAGGTACTTACAGACGCGCACTACTCCTTTCTGACTGTAGAACCATCAGTGTTACTGCTTCCGAGCTCAGTCCCCGCACACCCTCCCAGCCCTCGCCTGTTGGGAGTTCTCCTCTGCCCCCCACTCCGTGTCTCCTCTCCTGACCTCCAAAATAAAGGAATCAGTGAACCACCTTGCTCTTTCATGACCTGTGTCTGGGTTGTGTCCACCCCCACAAGAGAAGGTATGTTCAGGTCCTAAACGCCAGCACCTTACTTGGAAATCGGGTCTTCACAGAGGTGACTGAGTTAAAAATGGGGTCATCAGCAGGGCCCCTAATCCAATATAAACCGCCATCCTGATAAAAAGAGGAGATTTAGACACAGATCAACACAGAGGGAGAAGATGAGTGAAGAGTCAGCCACCTGCAAGCCAAGGGAGAGGGCCTGGAACAGAGCCTCGTGGTCCCCAGAGGAGACCAGCCCTGCCAACACCTGCATCGCGGACTTGCAGCCTCCACAATGGTGAGGCAGGAGATTTCTGCTGGTAAGCCACCTGGTCTGTGGTACTTAATTAAGGCAGCGCTAGCACCCCAAGACAGTGTTCACTGCAACAGCGGTGAGAAATTGGAAATAGTGTCATGTCCACTGACAAAGGAATGGCCTCAACCTCTCCTCCTGGTTGCCACAGCCAGTCTTAAGCTCCTGGGAAAGTAGGATTTGATGGCACATCCCTTTTTGTCATTTTGGGGTCTCCAAGTTGAAGGGAAAAAAATTATCGGGGATTATAAATTAGGGGGGAAATGTATTTGAATTTGGGGCAAATAATTCTGTTTTACTTCAAGAGCAGAGAGCAAATATCATTTGCTAACAAATAATGTTTAAAGTATATTTCGGTTCCATTTTGTGACCACTTAAGAAAGGAAAAGAAAGCTGTAACGTGATGACATAAGGAAAGGTAATTCTGCTGACACTAATAGTTTCTGTATTTCACAAGGGACTTTCAATTTCACTCACTTGGACTCAGTGAAAAGCGGGAGGAAGGAGACAGGAGAGCATCAGACTCCCCACAGCCCCAAGGCCAGGCTGCTTCCTTCGGAGAGGACCATCCAGGTGGCCTTTGGTGTCACCATGAGCCCCCAACTCCCCCACCAGGCTGGGCCTGGGGCTCGTGGTGACTGACACCGAAGTCCGGGGCCAGGCTCCAGGAATTTGGGCGTTGCCTGAATCGGTGACAGCATTGATCTTTCTAGGTAAAGACTTAAATACGGGTTTCTCTCCTCTGTGGATCCAGCCAGGCCTGCCATTGTTTAGACAGACATGAGGCTAGTACAGGAATCACTTAACCAGGGAGAACCTGGAGAGGGTGAAGGGCCATCCCTGCCTCCTAGAACTTGTCATCCTGTTTAGGAGAAGGGGCCTGTGTGTATAGCAGTAGAAACTGTTACATTATGAAAAGGTGACAGATCCCTTCAGCTGATGATACAAAGTAACCGAGAACCACAGGAGCAAGCTTGAACTTGGACCCTAGGGCAGAGGTGTTCAGACTGGTAGTGGACCAGCAGTTCCCAAACCCTTTGGCCTCAGAACTCCTTTACAAGCTTCTATACTATTAACGACCTCCAAGAGCTCTGCTTTTGTGGGTTGCAGTCATCAGTGTTTACCATACTAGAAATTCAAAGTGAGAACATTTTAAAACACCAGTGAACACGCACATTCCATCATCACATGTCACATAGCCTCTGGAAGATTCCACCATAAACTACTGACAGAATGAACAGTAAAAAAAAAATGTTTTACTGTTCATCCTAGTATTAGGAAGTTTTTTTTGCCTCATGGCCACGTTTTGAGAACCACAGAGGGGTAAGTGCCACAGGCAGGGAGAATGCCTGGCTTCCTGAAAACATTATGCAAAGGGTCAACTTTGCAATGTTAGGGAAAGCAAGACTGACACCCATGAAGAGGGCAAAGCTCAGTCTTCCTTATGAGCTTGCTCCCCTATCAACAGGGATGCAACCACCCATACCCGCCTCCCCCCATCACACCTGATCCGTCACCAAGTCTGCCCCACAAAGGCAGTAAGGGGTGAGGAGTACAGTTTTCCCATTTAAAGGACATTCCCTCCAAAGTGCACATATCCCATCCACTCATGTTCTGCTGGCCAGAACTTAGTCCTATGGCCTCAGATGCAGGGGGTTGGGAGTCTTGCTGGGGACAGCCTCTGCCCAGAGCAGCTGGCCCAGCGCTGAGAGCTCACTCACAGCCGTGTCTCCTTCCAGGGAGAGATGCTCACAAGCACAAGTGAGGGACAGCATGGCTGTGCACCCACAGAACTTAAGTCTCCAGGCTCGCTGCAGAGCAGGACGTGTACACAACCCAAATCCTTTCCCACATGACCCCTTCAGCTCTCCGTACCTGCGTGCTGCTGGGCAGGCCCAGCTTGTCCTGCCTCTGCTACACGTGATTTCCTGGGCGGTTTCACTGGAGAGTTCTGGGAGCAAAGTCCAGGTGTGGGAGCAGAGCATGCACAGTGTATCTTTGGTGGAGGACCTTACAACTTCATTGGATCCCTCACCTTTGTGGTCAAGAGAATGGGAGCCACTCTGCCCCCATCCCTCCTTGTTTTGTCTCCCAAGGCCTTGCCAGTCTCACTTTTACTCCTCCCAGCTCATCTAGATGTCTTCCCCTCCCAGTGTACGGGACTCCCTACCCTGCTAGCCAGCATGTCCTAGCCTAAAATGTCCACTTTGCAAATGAGAAAGTGCAAGGACAATGCCCAACTAGAACCAGCCACCATTGGAACCCTGATCTGACCCCAAGTTCTATGCTTTTAGTCTTTGTCTTCAATTAAATATTAAGACGCTTGATGGTCTGTTAATATCTTTCAAATCTTTCAAGATTTTTTCAATATCTTTCAAAAATCAGAAACCTAAAAACAAAAATAAAACCTTACAAATATGACTCAGAGCCTATAAACAAACCCACACACCTACTGTCAATTAATCTTTGACAAAGGAGGCAAGAATATACAATGGGGAAAAGACAGTCTCTTCCCCAAGTGGTGTTGGGAAAGCAGGACAGCTACATGTAAATCAATGAAGTTAGAACACTCCCTCACACCATACATAAAAATAAACTCAAAATAGTTTACATACTTAAATATTAGACATAACACCATAAAACTCCTAGAAAAGAACATAGACAAAACATTCACTGACATAAATTGTACCGATGTTTTCTTAGGTCAGTCTCCCAAAGCGGCAGAAATAAAAGCAAAAATAAATGGGACCTAGTCAAACACAAGCTTTTGTACACCAAAGGAAACCACAAAAAAAAAGAAAAGAAAAGACAGCCTACAGGATGGGAGAAAGTATTTGCAAACAATGCAGCCAATAAGGGCCTAATTTCCAAAATATACAAACAGCTCAAACAACTCAACAAAAAAACAACCCAATCAAAAAATGGGCAGAAGACCTTAGTAGACATTTCTCAGTGTCTAGATGGCCAACAGGCACATGAAAAGATGCTGAACACCACTAGCTATAAGAGAAATGCAAATCAAAACTATTCAATAAAATAAAGTACCACCTCACATCAGTGATTAGAATGGCCACCATTAAAAACTCTACAAACAACAAATGCTACAGAAAAGGGAACCCTTCTACACTGTTGGTGAGAATGTAGATTGGTACAGCCATTTTGAGAAACAGTATGGAGTTTCCCCAGAAAATTAGAGTTTGATCCAGCAATCCCCCTCCTGCACGTATATCCAGACAAAACTATAATTCAAAGAGATACATGCACCCCTATGTTCATAACACACTGTTCACAATAGCCAAGATGTGGAAATAATCTGACAGATGAATGGATAAAGCAGATGTGGTACATATATATAATGGAATACTACTAAGCCAAAAAAAAAATTAATGCCATTTATAGCAACTTGGGTGCAACAAGAGATTATTGTGCTAAGAGACACTCAAACGTGGAATCTAAATATGACACAGATAAACCTATTTATGAAACAGAAACAGACTCACGGACATAGAGCACGGACTTGTGGTTGCTAAGGGGGAGAGGCTTGGGGAAGGGATGGACTGGGAGGGTGGGATTGGCAGATATAAGCTATTATATATGGAATGGATAGATGAACAACAAGGTCCTACTGTATAACACAGAACTACATTTAATATCCTATGATAAACCATAACTGAAAAGAATATTAAAAAAAAGAATGAATATCAATATATGTATAACTGAATCACCTTGCTGTACAGAAATTAATACAACATTGTAAAATAAAAAAAATTTTTTAAGAGCTATGTACAATATATCTTTGAATGCCCAGAGTCCGTCTCTTTACAAGACCATCAACCCTCTTAAACTAATAGCCACTAACATTTGAGTACCTCCAAATACGTGCTTGATACACTTAGTACAACACTGTGAGGCAGATACCTTTTTTTCTGGCCACACCATGGCAAAACATGGGATCTTAATTTCTCTGATCAGGGATGGAACCCACACCCCCTGCATTGGATGCTGGACCACCAGGGAAGCCTCGAGGTAGATGCTCGCATCCCCATTTTACAGACACAGAAACAAGCACAGAGGTCACACAGCTGCAAGTACACTTTCACCCAAGCAACCCAGCTTTTCAAATACTGGGGTTCCATCATCTTGTTGTCTAATTTCAGTGTTTTTATGATATTATGATTTCTACTTTTACAGCTTATTTCACATTTATAACACTTCAGTTTTAGGTGCCTGGT
This sequence comes from Dama dama, assembly GCF_033118175.1. Lineage (NCBI taxonomy): Eukaryota > Metazoa > Chordata > Mammalia > Artiodactyla > Cervidae > Dama > Dama dama. The sequence continues at coordinate 51,081,276 of NC_083692.1, read as the reverse complement.
TGGCACATGAATATCTTAAAAGGTTTTTGGTTGTTTCTTTTTTAAGACATCCTGGAAGTATGAATTTCCTGAGTCAGGGTATTTTATTATTTAACTAAGCAAAATATGTAATAAAGAAGTTCTAAAATGTCTTTAGAATACGCCTATAAAAACCCATCCTTTCTTGATAAGAAGTTGGAGATCAAGCGTCCCCGGGAAATAACTGCTTTTCAGAGCCAGGAAATCTCCCTCTCATGGTCTCACTTCGTCACCATTCACACTGGTGACTAAGTGGGTCTAAGGCTGCCATGGGAACAAGCGTCACAAACTCAACAAGAGATATTTATAAAACTTTATACTAAGACACAACATATAAAGACACCCAGTTCCTCTCAATGCTCGAGACTTCCAGGTTTACTGTCAGGCAGCCTGGCCTCCCCAGGGACAGGGGTGAGGCCTCTGCGGAGTCAGACAGCCCCCCGTGTCAGGGCAGTCGCACGCCATAGCTGAGCACAGAGCCAGGCACCTATGGACCTCAGAGCTGCAGGAGGCAGCTTTTAACACATTCTAGGTTGAGGAAACCGCATTAAATGAGCTTACTGCAAAGCTTCTGAGCCTTTATGAATCTTACATGAGTTTGCAATGTTTCCCAAATGTATCTAACTCCTGTCCCTCAGAAAACCAATTACCATCTTGTTGAACTAGTAGTTTAGGAAGCCGTTGCTATAAGAGACTTTTTTTCTTTTTCAGGTTAGTGGTTGGAGACTGAGAATGTACTCCCTCTTAGAAAACAGTATTAAATGTAATCAAATGCCCACCAAAGGGAAAAAAAGTAAACCATAATGTAGTTAGAACAAACAAAAAAGCATCCTAAGTTTCACCTTTAACAGGATGTCACAGGCCTGCTTCCTTTTTCCAGCTGTGGCCCCTTGGCACTGCTATTGCTGGTCTCAACCCGTGCCTTCGAGTGAAACACATTAAGAGGGTTACTTCTGGAAGCCATCACCCTAGTGGGCCAGGTGCTCCTGTACAGGAATTAGAGGATATATAAGTATGATCTTGAAAGAGAATGTCATGGTTATTCTCCCATTTTAACTTTTCTATGATGAACCAATCCTCTTATATTCACAAAGTTTAGGAATAGGTGAGTATTCACTGAAGCAAAGTTCTAGTTTTCCCTGAGAAAATGGTTTAAGTCTTCCCCATGTCTACATATTACAATCATAACAGTTCGAAAAGAAATTAGACATAGAAAGGCTTCTGTTGACTTCTTCAGTGTAGAATACCCAAACACAAACACACAGGATACCTTAAGAAAATCAATAGCTTTATTTTTCCTCAATATACATTTAGAAAACTGGTCTAAGAGGTTTCATGAGATAGACCAGACGACTATATACAAACTCAGGAATTCCAGATCAGCAAGACAAAGTGCACAGACGACACAGTCTTCCCCAGGGCCCTGGAGCCTAGGACCGTCCCAGCAGAGGTGAGGCAAGCTCCTGGATGGCTTTTGAGTTCAGCTGAGGAATCGTGCTGATCTTTAGGAGTTTGCTGCTTGCATACTTATTCTTGATGGCCTGCAGAAGTCATCTGCGATTAAGCACACGTAAGGAGCCCCCCCACAATGCCCCCAACCTCATACCTTATTCCTAGTCTAATTTACAAGTATCAAAGGGCCAGATCCACAATCTCCAAAGGGTATGATGATGCCAAACCACTAAAGTTCACAAGTGCTCTAGGCAGGGGTCCCCAGCCTCTGGGATCTAATGCCTGATGATCTGAGGTGGAGCTGATGTAAAAATAATAGAAATAAAGTGCACAATGAATGTACTTGTGTTTGAGTCATCTCGAAACTATGCCCCCTATCCCATCCATGGAAAAATTGTCTCCTACGAAACTGGTCCCTGGTGCTGAAAAGGTTGGTGACCACTGCTCTACAGCAATTTCCTGCCATGCCTAGGAATGGATAAAACCCAGCTGGTAGCACAGGTAATGGGGAACAAATGATTTCAAGGTCCAGAGAACAGGCTTTCTCTCACGAGGGGTGGAGGTAGGAGCTGTTTATCATATCTAGCGCCATTGGGACATAACAGATTCACCAGCACTGGAGCAGTAACTGGCCATAAAGGTGAGCGGTAACTGGTGCTCAGGTCCCAGAGGACACTCTCAGGACCAAAAACACACTGCTTCCCTGGTGTGCTAAGTCATGCTGAAGCTACAAGGGAGGACGCACGCCAGACCGTGAGGACACTCGGTATACATGCCTTGCTCTCGTCACCAGACCCTGGGTGAGCTCTGATATTCAGCATCACACAGGCACAGGACAGCACCCTGTCTGGTTTCTCCTCTCAAGTGGGCCACAAAGAGACAGACGCCAGCCCCCAGGACACTTCCTGAATGGGCTGCTTGCCTCGCCTCCTTCACCAGGCTTGCTGTTCAGGTGTAGTGTAGTGTTAGTTGCTCACTTGTGTCCAACTCTCTGCGACCCTATGGACTGTAGTCCACTAGGCTCCTCTGTCCATGGGATTCTCTAGGCAAGAATAGAGGATCTTCCCCACCCAGGGATTGAACCCACGTCACTTATGTCTCCCGCATTGGCAGGTGGCTTCTTTACCACTAGTGCCACCTGGGAAGTCCCTCTCAGTCACTGTCCTAAAAGATGCTGGACAAAGGCCCTGCGTGAGGTCACCCGAATACCCGAGGCTTCCACAGGGCCACTCAAGCTGGGCCCTTACATGCCGGCCAGCATTCCCTGCTCGTGGTGCACCCTCCCCAGAAAGCTGGGTGGAACATGATTAATACACTGAACAGCTGCCTGGGGCTGGACACAGGGAACCTGTCTACCTTCTTGTAAAGGCTGTCAGCTCTCAGGGTTTATCCTGAGATAAACCAGCCTGTGGTCTACTAGAGAAATATGTGTGAAACATACTCACACACATGCCAAAGTATTTACATGAAGATACAAACACATACGCACCCGTCCTCTCATACCCTGAACCCGTAACCTGGAGTCTGACCAGCTACGGGAAGAGTACTCACGGTGAACTTGGTCATGTTCTCGTTGACACGCACGACGTTTTTGGCCATGTGCCGCATGACCTCCAGCACCTCGCTCTCTGTGTAGCCGGTGTAATACTGCTGCTTTAAGTTCTGGAACACAACGCAAAGCAGCAGCGAGATGAAACCCCCTCTTCTTTAGGAGAGCACATCTTACATATGCTGACATTAGTGATGTAAAAGCTATAAAAATATCCTTCCCTGCTGGAAATTCAGCCTCAGCCTCAACCACTATCATGGTATCAGCAAAGCTGCCAGTAAACGCAGGATGACTCTGCCTCTGAGCTGGACTAAGTTAAGACACTACAAAACTCTCAGCTCAATCAAATGGTGAAGGTCCCAAATAATTACGTTTTAAAGAAGGTTGCACAGGTAAGTAGGTTAGTTCAACTAACAAAGCTTTCAGGCTTGCCTCTGTCACCACACTGAAAGGGGAAGGAAAGAGGGACACAGTATAAACAGGCCCAAAAGGGTTGACAGTAAGGGCACACCTCAGTCCCCTCTTAACCGCCCAGCCTGGCAGTGTCCAGTGGGGAGTTGAGAGCCCAGATATCCATACTGGCAGTCAGGGAAAAAGGTTCAGGATTAAGAAACAAACTGGGGGACTTCCCTGGTGGTTCAGTGGTTAAGAATCCACCTGCTACAAAAATATACAATGGAGAAAAGACAATCTCTTTAACAAGTGGTGCTGGGAAAACTGGTCAACCACCTGTGAAAGAAGAAACTAGAACACTTTCTAAACACCATCCACAAAAATAAACTCAAAATGGATTAAAGATCTAAATGTAAGACCAGAAACTATAAAACTCTTAGAGGAAAACATAGGCAGAACACTCTCTAACATAAATCACAGCAAGATCCTCTATGACCCACCTACCAAAGTAATGGAAATAAAAACAAAAATAAACAAATGGGACCTAATTAAACTTAAAAGCTTTTGCACAATGAAGGAAACTATAATCAAGGTGAAAAGGCAGCCTTCAGAATGGGAGAAAATAAAAGCAAACAAAACAACTGACAAAGAATTAATCTCCAAAATATACAAGTAGCTCCTGCAGCTCAATACCAGAAAAATAAACGACCCAATCAAAGAGTGGGCCAAAGAACTAAATAGATATTTCTCTAAAGAAGACAGACAGATGACTAACAAGCACATGAAAAGATGCTCAACATCACTCATTATCAGAGAAATGCAAATCAAAACCACAGTGAGGTACCATCTCACGCCAGTCAGAATGGCCATCATCAAAACGTCTACAAACAATAAATGTTGGAAAGGGTGTGGAGAAAAAGGAATCCTCTTACACTGTTGGTAGGAATGCAAACTGGTACAGTTACTATGGAGAATAGTCTGGAGATTCCTTAAAAAACTGGAAATAGAATTGCCATATGACCCAGCAATCCCACTGCTGGGCATATACACCAAGGAAACCAGAAGTGAAAGAGACACATGTACCCCAATGTTCATTGCAGCACTGTTTACAATAGCTAGGATATGGAAGCAACCTAGATGTCCACTGGCAGACAAATGGATAAGGACATTGTGGTACATATACATGATGGAATATTACTCAGCTATAAAAAAGAACACATTTGAGTCAGTTCTAATGAGATGGATAAAACTGGAGCCTATTATACAGGGTGAAGTAAGTCAGAAAGAGAAACACCAATATAATATATTAACACATATATATAGAATTTAGAAAGATGGTAATGATTACCCTACACGCAAGACAGCAAAGGAGACACAGATGTAAAGAACAGACTTTTGGACTATGTGGGAGAAGGCGAGGGTGGGATGATTTGAGAGAACAGCATTGAAACATGTATATTACCATATGTAAAACAGATGACCAGTGCAAGTTCAATGCATAAAGCAGGGCACTCAAAGCTGGTGCTCTGGGACCAGAAAGATGGGGTGGGAAGGGAGGTGGGAATGGGGTTCAGGGTGGGGGACACATGTACAACTGTGGCTGATTCATGTCCATGTATGGCAAAAACCAGCACAATATTGTAAAGTAATTAGCCTCCAATTAAAATAAATTAATTTTTTTTTAAAAGAGAATCCACCTGCTAGCACTATTTACAATAGCTAGGACATGGAAGCAACCTAGATGTCCACCAACAGATGACTGGATAAAGAAGTTGTGGTACATATGTACAGTGGAAAACTACTCAGCCATAAAAAGGAAAGCATTTGAGTCAGTGCTAATGAGGTGGATGAACCTAGAGTCTATCATACAGAGTGAAGTCAGTCAAAAAGAGAAAAAGAAAATATCGTATATTAACACATACATATGGAATCTAGACAGATGGTACTGATGAACCTATTTGCAGGGCAGTGATGGAGATGCAGACATAGAGAACAGACTTATGGACATAGGGGGAGGGGGAAGGAAAAGGTGGGACAAATGCAGAGCATAGCATGGAAACATATACACTGCCATATGTAAAATAGATAGCCAGTAGGAATTTGCTTTATGAACCAGGGAACTCAAACCAGGGTTCTGTGACAACCAAGAGGGGTGTGATGGGGTGGGAGGTGGAAGGGAGGTTCAAGAGGGAGGGGATATATGTATACCTATGGCTGATTCATGTTGATGTATGGCAGAAACCAAGACAATACCATAAAGCAATTATCCTTCAATTAAAAAAAGAAAAAGGAATTCACCTGCTAATGCAGGGAACACAGGTTCAATCCCTGGTCCAGGAAGATTTCACATGCCATGGGGCAACTAAGCCCATGCATTATAACAAGAAAAGCCACTGCAATGAGCCCATGCATAGTGACTAGAAAGTAGCCCTGCTTGCTGCAACTAGAGAAAAACCCATGCTCAACCATGAAGACCTAGCACAGCCAAAAATAATTTTTTTTTAAAAAAGAAATAAACTGGGCCATAAGCAGCAATCTAAGCTATGAAACCCAGAAGAATTATGACTTCCCAGGACTCTCTTGGGGCTTCCCTGGTGGCGCCAGTGGTAAAGAACACACCTGCCAATGCACGAAACACAAGAGACGCAAGTTTGATCCCTGGGTCGGGAAGATCCCCTGGAGGGCGGCATGGCAACCCACTGCAGTATTCTTGCCTGGAGAATCCCATGGACAGAGGAGACTGGCGGGCTACAGCCCGTAGAGTTGCAAAAGAGCCGGACACGACCGGAGCAACTTGAGCACACAACGCACAGGGATCCCTTGTTGGGCCCTCATCGTTAAGAACGAGAAAACCCACGGCACTCAGAAGCACGTGCACCCAGCCTCCCGGAGAACACAATTTAAGCAAAAAACACAGCTGTTGACTGATAGTAAGACTTATTTTGCATGAAGATAATGTAATCTGACGATTTCAGTTCGTGATAAAATTCTAAAAGCTAAAACATACCACTTTCACATGCACAATATAATTGGGAAAACAAACCACAATATAACCTTAATCCTAAAATAGTTTAAAGGAAAAAAGAAGTAAGCAAGAGTGAATTTGATGTAACACACAGCTCCTGGCATTTTGATATCACCTCCCAGTAAGCAGGGAGGCCTACAGCTGACAGGTTTAGAGCCAAGGAAGCAGCTCCAGTTGACTAAACTGAGCCACTGGTACCAAGACCATGTGCCCTGCATGGACCGGCGGGCTTTCTGTCTCCAATTTTGTGTGTGTGTGTGTGCTTTTTTTTTTTAATTGGAGGAAAATTGCTTTACAATGTTTTGTTGGTTTCTGCTATACAACAGCATTAATAAATGCTCAGTCATGTCCGACTCTGCGACCCCATGGACTGCAGCACGCCAGGCTTCCACGTTCTTCAGCATCTCCTGGAGTTTGCTCAAACTCATGTCATATATGCCCCTCTATTAAGCCTCCCTCCCACCTCCCCATCCTTGCCTCCTGTTTTTAAGTCAAAAAGTCTCAAATCTACAGAAAAACTGAAAGAATTCTGTATATTCTTTGTGCAGATTCATCAATTCTTAATATTTCACCACTTTCTCTCCTCTTCTCCCCTGCCACTAACTCATAGCTTCTGCAACTCACTTTCACATCGTTCAGCAAAAGTTGTATGTGATTTCTGAAGCCATCAAATGGCTGAACCGTGTGAGAGTGAGTTGTAGGACTTCCCTGGTGGTTCAGGGGTTATGAATCTGCCTACCAATACAAGGGATATAGGTTCAATCCCTGGTTCCAGGAAAATTCCACATGCTGAGGGGCAAATAAGCCCGTGTGCCACAACTATTGAGCCTGCGCTCTAGAGCCCACAAGTTGAAACTTCTGAAATGTGTGCACCCTAGGACTGCAATGAGAAGCCTGCACACCACAACTATATAGTAGGCCCCACTCACAACTAGAGAAAGCCTGCATGCAGCAACAAGACCCAGCGTAGCCAAAAATAAATAAAAATAAATTATAAAAAAGGAAGTGAGTCGCAGACACCATGACACATCACTTCTAAATGTTTCACAAGTATCTCCTAAAAAGTATTGATATTTTCCTCCCTAGCCACAATAACTTTATCACATCAGAAACATCAGCAGTTCCATAATATCATCTATTATACAGTCAATATTCAAATCTCTCCAATTGCTGCAAAAACATCTTTTACAGATTTTTTTTTTTTTTTAATATATATCCAGGGTCCAATCAAAGTACACACAGAAAAAAAAAAAAAAAAAGTACACACAGTCCATTTATTTGGTTTTTCTTGTCTTTGGTGTTTAATTTCAAACTCCTATTTTCTTGGCTTTAAATGACACTGACTATTTTTTGAAGGATCCAGGCCAGTTGGTTTAAGAATGTCCCACATTCTGGATTTGTCTGTTTCCTGATGGCTAGATTCATATCCAACATTTTGGACATGAATTCTATATAGGGGAAAATGCATATTTCCTACTGCATGAGGAAGTCAAGTCAGGTTGTCAAAGATACAGGTTTTCTTCAGAATCTCTATGCAACTGAGGGGTGATATTTGGAGAACAATATGAAACTTGTTCTCTAAAATTATTTTACCTAAAGCTTATAAGCATCACTTGATGATCCTTGCTAGAATCAGTTATCACTGGGGGTTTAAAAATGGTGAGTTTCTATCTCTACCATTATTTCTAATTAGCTGGTTTTCTACTGAATTTTTTTTTAAACTCCCTCCCTTTGTCCTTATCTTCCTTCCTTCCTTTTTTATCATTATGGACTCATGCATTTTTTAATGTATTATAATCTATTGGATCATAATTCTTTTTAATGCTCAACTGTAGTCAGAAGGAACCCTTCCAAGCCAGTTTCTATGTCCTCTTTTGATGTAACCCCATTCATGTTTGAGAATTTGCTTGCTACCTGTTATAAACTGCTCTAGGCTCACCGTGTACTTCCCCTGCCATGGTTCTGAAATCAGATATTTCTCAAAGGAGCCCTAGGTTCCTAGTGGGTCATGCCTTGAGTATCTAAGATGTGAGCAGTAGGCATCTTCATTGCTACTGGATTATCACTCTTTCTGGTCCTTTCATTATAAATTTATTGATATTTCTAAAAAAGAATTAATATTACAGGGTTTTCCTTTTGTTTTGAATTGTTAACAATATTTTATCTTCTTACAGTGAGCGTTATCATCCTTAATAACATGAATGTTTATTTGCTTTGAGTGTTAGTCGCTCAGTCATGTCAAACTCTACACAATCCCATAGATGGTCTCCTCTGTCGAATTCTCCAGGCAAGAATACTGGAGTGGGTTGCCATTCCGTTCTCCGGGGGATCTTACTGACCCAGAGACTGAACCTGGGTCTACGCATTGCAGGCAGACTCTTTACTGTCTCAGCCACCAAGGAAACTTTACTCTTATTTGCTTTATCCTACAACATAAATAGTTTCAGAATTATAACAGACTACTATTAACCTCCTATTAACAGAAGAGTAAACCTCCCAAGCAAGCTTTAAATATGTGACCTTTTTTGGTCCTTTGTTTTGTTGACCTTCACATCCCACTATAGATGCATAGTCAGAATGCTGTGTTCAAAAGTTACCAGAATTAATTCTTCCCTCTGTTACTACTCTGAATATATAGTAACATTTTTTTTGCTTAATTCCAGTTCAGGATTTGCATAGAATGTCAATATTGTTCAAAAGTCAAAAAAGTTAGTCAAGCTAATAAAAAATTACAACCAGGAGTCCTGCTTCCCCACCCTCATCCTTCTACTCTGATACCCACACCCAGAGGTATCCATCTTCATTCATTTCCATTTTTATGTTTTTTGAAAAATGAGCAAATACATCACACAAATACATATCCCCTCTCTCTTACTTCCATTCTTTCTTATGCAAAATGTAAACTCTATCGACCGTGCAGAGGAACAGGTCCACCATGGTGCCCCGGCAATCTTGCACGTATCCATCACAGGCCACGCAGACCAAGGCTGGAACCACATGGATCTGCCTTGGCTTTGTGATCTTGTGATCAGATGGGGTCTTATCGCCTCCTGGGTTCGGCCAATGTGTTTGCTCTGCTGTTTGTGGACTCTAAAACTGCTTAATAGGAACCTCCCTGGTGGTCCGGCAGCTAAGACTCTGTGCTCCCAATGCAGGGGACCCTTCATCAAGGAACTAGATCCCACATGTTGCAACTAAGACCTGGTGTAGGCCAAATAAATAAGTGCTTTTTTTTTTAAATATAAATAAATAAAACTGCTTAGAGGTGGTCAAGAGCGGGCTCATCCACAAAAGCGCTCCTCTGACTCTCACTGCAGGCAACAGCCACCTATGTTTCACTGCTATCCTTTTCGGCATCTGAAACAAGAACCCAGGGAGCAGCTGACATCTTTGACTACTTGAATGAACCTGAAAGTGGCTCAATTCATCTTTACCCATCTAAATAAGGTCAGGCCTTGGCCCTACTTTATCTTCTGTGCTTGACAACATGCTTGTTTCACTTAACAAAATAACCCAGAAATCTTATGATACAATAAGATACTGTTGATACAGTAAGATACAACTGATACAAGTTCTTAGTGGCGTTCCTCACTCTTGAGGATGCTGTAACACAATATGTGTAATATACCATGGCATTGTCACCCAGTCTCCCACCTGCATCATTCCAGCGGCTCTTTTAAGCCTGTGGACTTTTAACAGCTGTTTCAAGGACAGCACTGTGAAAATGCTAATACATTTCATGTCAAGAGGCCCAAAAATATAGCTAATACATTTCTTCTTAAACTCAATACTCACCCATTTTCCTTGGCCTAGAACCTTCTGGGACAGGCAGGAAGCGGCTGCCGCCACCTTGGACGGGTGATAGTGCACCATGTCATAGTCAACGAGAGTCAGCTCCATCAAGTATTTGGCTAAAGTGTGCTGCTCAACATCGACCTACGAAAAAACAGGTGGAGGTGGAAAGAAGCACAGCTGTTATTACTCTTCTGCAAAATTCTGGGTGAAGACCTAGGAGCTCAAAGCCACTGAACTTTCTTTTCCTTCCCAGGCACTGCTCTGTTCCACAGCATGTTACAAACACAGAACATAAAGTCTTCTAAGAACTGACAAGTGTTAGGACTTATCTAAGAAATGCTTCTTATCAACTCATAAGCTTTCCTTTCATTGGATCATTTCTGGGATGAGACGACAAAGAGCAAAATAAAGTCTCCTAGAGAAGTGGAGGCACTTACCTCCCCAGCTTTCGATGCCCGCCTTAAGAAATGTAGTGGCAACGGTCGACCCAGTTCAAATTTCAGTTCTTTCAAAATCAGAGTTTCCATTTCTCGAATTTGAGAACTGGTATAAGCATTGTCAGTGATGTAAACAAAGTCTTCGATGTTTGGAGAAAACATTTCCTCGTACTTGGAAGCCAAGAGCAGTGCCGTAATGCCAACCAGCTGAAGCTTCTTACGGGAGACTGGCTGAACCTAAAGAAGAAAAATGTGTCAGAAGTCTTAGCCAAGGAGAACGGGGGCTCTGGGTGGAGGAAAGTGAGAGGAAACCAAATCCTGGAGAAGCCCACATCAGCCCTGCTCACACCTGTCTTAAGGCCCCGGAACCTCAGCACTGACCACAGTCACCACCACAGCCCGCGGCACCTGCCTGTCGTGGAGTGCTCGCTGTGTGCCAGGCACAGGGCTGAGATTCAATCATCTCATCGAATCCTCACAAAAAACCTGGGCAGTATGTATTTTTTCCCTCACAATTAGATGGCCTAATAAGAGATGCAGACACCAGCCCAAGATCAGTCAATTGCTGACAGGGACGAATTAGCCTGATGACCAAGCTCCCAGGCAGTGCTCCGCTTGCATTGTCCTAGCTTGAGGATCTGGGAAGCCCCGATGTGGCACTCAGCATGGTCTGAGTCACAGTGAGGCCAACTGAAAAAGCAGGAGTTTAACAGGTGAGGAGGGCCCAGGAAGGGGTGCCTCAAGCGCTCCTTTAATCCTCACCAAAAGTACACTCATTATTCAGCCTGAAGACCCTTCCAGAGATGCTTCAGTGTCAGAGGAAATCTAAATCTAGAGTGTAAGTGCTTCTCCTGACTTTTTTTTTTAAACTAGGAATTTGCACGTTTTGCTTTAACTCTCAGTATTGAAAATCTGCCAAAAATATGAGAATGCTTTCTATACCATTGAGGATTTTTGGACAATGAAAACCAATGCCTCTATGGTTGCTTAGCATTTTGCAGACTCTCAGGGTCATTATTATCAACACAGTTATTACTGTATTGTTTGGGCAGCATTGTACTTGACCTACACCTATATTATAAATGTTGACTTCAAATAAATAAAACCTTGGGACTTCCCTGGTGGTCCAGTGGCAAAGACTCCAAACTCTCAATGCTGAGGGCCTGGGTTCAATCCTTGGTTAGGGAACTAGACCCCACATGCTGCAACTAAGACCTGGTGCAGCCAAATAAATTAATTAAAAATAAATCAATAAATCCTTACCTGCAGGACTACCAGTCGGTAGATAACACACTAGAAGTTAAGGTCTGGCATTTCTTCTCAGTCAGTGTTCTTGCATTACTGTTTGATATTTTGATGATTTCTTCTGCCTCAGCTTCATTTCTTACCTTCCTCTATGCTTTAGACCTCACACTCTGAGTATACTCCCCACACATACCTCCAACCCTTTTAAGAAAACTCTGTCTCCTCCCTCTTCTACAGTGATTCAATGCTACAACTGGCTGGAAACTATTAAGTTCTCTAGCCAAACTCTTCATTTTTCAGATAAGAGAGCTTAACACCAAAGAGTACTGAACTATGGAAATCGTGCAAGTGGGCCTAGAGAACCAGCCTCCAAAGGTACCACAGGCTTCAGATGAACTTTCAGACCATCTGCTGGTTTATCTCCTTCGATGAATGATTGTGGTGAGACAGCATCTCCTCTGGGCACTTTTCAGCAGGCTGACCTAACAGCAATGGTCAGCAATTTTGGAAGTGTGACATGCTTGAACTACCGCCTTTCCTAGCACTTGAAGTTCTTTGGCATCTCATAAACTGGCCTTTGGTCTTTTCTTCTGTGAAGCGTCCCCAGAGCATGCTCACCTGTAAATATCGGTCCATGACGGCAACACACATGTACAGCGTTTCCTGCAGCAGCCTGAACTTGGAGTGCACTTGCACCAGCCAGTCCACCAGGATGGCACGCATGCGGCCGTTTATGTCTCTCCCATCTAGGAAGTGTGGGCTTATGGACTGCAGCACCTGGTGGTGGAATTGAGAAGTCACAAAGCTGACCTCGGTGAGCAAGGTCCTGCTGTCAAGCACAGGGAACTACAGTCAGCACCCTGTGATAAACCATAACGGAGAAGACGACAAGAAAGAACATGTATGTGTACGTAACTGAGTCGTTGTGCTGTACAGCAGTAATTAACACATTGTAATTCAACTATGCCTTCAATAAAAAATACATTTTTAAGTGAAAAAAAAAGCGAATTTCATTTCCTTCCCAGCTGTGTGGTACATTCCGCACTGCTGTGCAACCAAACCACAGAGGCCCCCTCACCTCAAGCTGCCTTAGATACTGGTAGATATCCTTCACATAGTCGCTGCAGAGCTGAGGGTTCTCCCAGTCCTCAGTATCAATATCCTCAATTTTGCAGAGCAAGGCATCAGAAAAAGCTTGGCAGAGGTTCTCTTCCTTCATGGAGATGTCCTGCGGTGTGGGAGAAGGACCCTGCATCCACAAGGGAAGGCGCATGTATCACTACCTTAGGAGTAGACTTGATCACAAATGCAGGGTCAATGGGTTTAAAAGCATCATATGCATTTTTATAAATAATAAAGCTCCAACAAATACATTTCAGAGTAAGAGGTGAATAATTCAAGTAGATGAAGTCGTGTTTGGAGATAAACTCTTCTGTTTAAAAATGGTCTCCTCCTTTAGTTAAAAATGTACTTTAGGCAAAAAAACCAAAAAGCTCCTATTTCACTCAAAATGGAAACCCAGGTCCTCACAGTGTAGGCCCATGTAGGGTCTATGGGCCCTACACGATCTGGCCCTTCCTTCTTCCCTTGCTAACCCATCTCTTACTTCCCTCCCCACTGTTTGCTCCTCACCAGCTTCCTGGTCAGGCCTCCCTCACCACAAGCAGGCTCCCTCTTCCCTGAAGGCTCAGTCCCTGTATCCACATGGGTAATTCCCTCACATTCTTCAAGTTTTGCTTAAGTGTTATCTTTTCAATTAGATTCATCCTATTTAAAATTACCATCTGTCTCTATAGCGCCCCCCGACCCCAACACACACACACGTTTCATCTCTCTAGTGTTTTACCCAACGAATCTATAACCTCGTAATATACCACAGAGGAGAGGCCGGGGTGCCCTCTGCTCCTGGGTGACGGAACGGCCTCAGGGTAGCCAATGGCAGCAGTGAGGCAGGGGTGCCCCCAACTCCTGGGCGTCCTCCAGCATCAGTTCCAGCCTTTCCCAGAGCCCATTCCTGGTGACTGCAGCAGGGTCTTTGCCTTGGCCCCCGGACGGCACACTGACCAACATTCAATGGCCAGTGAAGGTTTACACACTCCACAAGGACCAGCAGGGGGACAACCAGGGCCTTGGGCATGTCATCCAGCTACATGAAGTGGCTAAAGGGCATGTCCCTGCAAGTCAGGGCCTGACAAAATGTGGTCCACCAGAAAAGGAAATGGTAAATCACTTACTAGTCCTGCCTTGAGAACCCCATGAACACTATGAAAAGGCAAAAAGACATGACAATGAAAGACGAGCCTTCCAGGTCGGTAGGTGTCCATTATGCTAACTGGGAAGAGCAGAGAAAACAGCTCTGAGAGAATGAAGAGGCTGAGCCAAAGGCAAACAATGCCCAGTTGTGAATGTGTCTGGTGGTGAAAGTAAGGTCCAATGCTGTAAAAAAACATTACATAGGAACCTGGAATGTTCAGTCCATGAATAGAGGTAAATTGGATGTGGTCAAACAGAAGATGGCAAAAGCGAATATCGACGTTTTAGGAATCAGTGAACTAAAATGGACAGGAATGGACGAATTTAATTCAGATGACCATTATATCTACTACTGTGGAAAAGAATCCCTTAGAAGAAATGAAGTAGCCATCATAGTCAACAAAAGAGTCCAAAATGCAGTACTTGGGTGCAATCTCAAAAACAACAGAATGATCTCGGTTAATTTCCAAGACAAACCATTCAATATCACAATAATCCAAGTCTAGGCCCCAACCACTAGTGCCGAAGCTGAACTATTTTATGAAGACCTACAAGACCTCCTAGACCTAACACCAAAAAAGATGTCCTTTATCATAGGGGATTGGAATGCAAAAGTAGGAAGTCAAGAGATATCTGGAGTAACACACAAGTTTAGCCCTGGAGTACAAAACGAAGCAGGGCTAACAGTCCTGCCAATAGAACACACTGGTCATAGCAAATACCCTCTTCTAACAACACAAGAGACAGCTCTACACAAGGACATAACCTGATGGTCAGTACCAAACTCAGACTGATTCTATTCTTTGCAGCCGAAGATAGAGAAGCTCTATACAGTCAGCAAAAACGAGACTGCAAGCTGACTATGATTCAGATCATCAGCTCCTTATTGCAAAATTCAGGCTCAATTTGAAGAAAGTAGGGAAAACTACTAGGCCATTCAGGTATGACCTAAATCAAATCCCTTATGATTATACAGTGGAGGTGACAAATAGATTCAAGAGACTAAATCTGACAGAGTGCCTGAAGAACTATGGATGGAAATTCATACCACTGTACAGGAGTGGTGATTAAAACCATCCCTACAGGAGTGGTGATTAAAACCATCCCCAAGAAAAAGAAATGGCAAGAAGGCAAAGTGGTTGCCTCAGGAGGTCTTACAAATAGCTGAGAAAAGAAGAGAAGCAAAAGGCAAAGGAGGAAAGGAAAGATATACACATCTGAATGCAGAGTTCCAAAGAACAGCAAGGAGAGATAAAAAAGTCTTCCTAAATGAACAATGCAAAGAAACAGAGGAAAACAACAGAATGGGAAAAACTAGAGATGACTTCAAGAAAATTAGAGATCCCAAAGGAACATTTCATGCAAAGATGGATACTACAAAGGACAGAAATGGTATACACCTAACAAAAGCAGAAGATATTAAGAAGAAGTGGCAAGAATACACAGAAGAACTGTATGAAGAAGGTCTTAATGATCCAGATAACCACAATGGTGTGATCACTCACCTAGAGCCTGACATCCTGGAATGGGAAGTCAAGTGGGCCCTAGGAAGCATCACTACGAACAAAGCTAGTGGAGGTGATGGAATTCTAGCTGAACTATTTCTAATCCTAAGAGATGATGCTGTGAAAATGCTGTACTCAATATGCTAGCAAATTTGGAAAACTCAGCAGTGGCCACAGGACTGGAAATAGTCAGTTTTCATTCCAAACCCAAAGAAGAGCAATGCCAAAGAATGTTCAAACTACTGCACAATTGCACTTATTTCACATGCTAGCAAGGTAATGCTCAAAATCTTTCATGCTGGGCTTCAACGATAAGTGAATTGAGAACTTCCAGATGTTCAAGCTGAATTTAGAAAAGAGAAGAACCAGAAACCAAACTGCCAACATCCGTTGGATCACAAAAAAAAGGGAATTCCAAAAAAATATCTACTGCTGCTTCATTGACTAAACTAAAGCCTTTGACTGTGTAGATCACAACAAACTGTGGAAAATTCTTAAAGAGATGGGAATACCAGACCACCTTACCTACCTCCTCAGAAACCTGTATGCAGGTCAAGAAGCAAGTTCGAACTGGACATGGAACAACAGAGTGGTTCAAATAGGGAAAGGAGTACCTCAGGGCTGTATATTGTCACCCTGCTTATTTAACTTATATGCAGAGTAAACCATATGAAATGCCAGGTTGGATAAAGCATAAGCTAGAATCAAGATTGCAGGGAGAAATATCAACCACCTCAGATATGCAGATGACAGCACACTAATGGCATAAAGCGAAGAGGAACTAAAGAGCCTTTTTCTTTTTTTAAGAGACTTTTGATGATGGTGAAAGAGGAGAATGAAAAAGTTGGCTTAAAACACAACATTCAAAAAACTAATATTATGGCATCTAGTCCCATCACTTCATGGCAAATAGAGATGGAAAAAAGTGGAAACAGTGACAGATTTTATTTTCTTGGGCTTCAAAATCATTGCAGACAGTGACTGCAGACAGAAAATTAAAACACTTGCTCCTTGTAAGAATAGCTATGACAAACTTAGACAGTGTATTAAAAATCAGACACATCACTTTGCCAACAAACGTCCGTACAGTCAAAGCTAT
Source organism: Dama dama (assembly GCF_033118175.1). NCBI lineage: Eukaryota > Metazoa > Chordata > Mammalia > Artiodactyla > Cervidae > Dama > Dama dama. Next base: position 51,064,505 of record NC_083692.1, on the reverse strand, counting down.
GGTTTTTCCAATAGTCATGTATGTATGTGACAGCTGGACCATAAAGAAGGCTGAGGGCCGAAGAATTAATGCTTTCAAACTCTGGTGCTGGAGAAGACTCTTGAGAGTCCCTTGGACAACAAGGTGATCAAACCAGATGCTGAAGCTCTAATACTTTGGTCACCTGATAAGAACAGCCAACTCATTGGAAAAGACCCTGATGCTGGGTCTTTGCCACTCACTGGACTATACCACTGGCCTCCTCTGTCCATGGTATTTCCTAGGCAAGAATACTGGACTGGGTTTCCATTTCCTTCTCCAGAGGATCTTCCTGACCCAGGAATTGAACCCCATGTCTTGTGTCTCCTGGTAGGTGGATTTTTTTTTTACCACTGCTAGACCTGGGAAGGCCCCCTGACATATAGTAGGTGTTCAGTAAATATTTATTGAGTGAAAGAAACTTAGACACCTAGGTTCAGAGATTCCTCAAGCTGATAGTTCACTTTGGCAGTGCCCTCTTGAGCAAGCATGATGTTTTCTTCAGATCAACTAATTTATTCTAAATTGAGAAATTGTTGACAACAAAAAAGCAGGAAAGCACATTCCAGCCTATGAATAAAACAGGAGGAAGCAAAGACTGAGCAAGTAGACATCCAGTATTTTATTTTCTTATCCTGACTGGGTGATTATTTAAAAAAAAAAATCACACAAATTAAAATTGTATGGAGTTAAAACAAGCAAAGCCTGGTAGGCTACTGTCCATGGAGTCGCAAAGAGTCGGACATGACTGAGCGACTTCACTCACTTCACTTTAGTAATGAAGCATAAATAAACCATTAATTTTTTCTTTTTTTTAAAGAATAAGAGGTACTTCTCAAAGTATAGCCTAGGACTGCTAGGCTGTAAGAATATATATTAACATAATAAAATATAGAAAGAAGGCAGGATAATAAACAAATTTAACTTACATAATAGCTCAACGATTACAGTTTCCAGTCTTAGAGAAGAAAACAGTAACAACCACAGGATATGGAGCAATTCAAATCATGCCCTTTCCTCTTAAACAAAAGGTCTTGAATTGAGGAAGGGCCAGGTGAGCAAGAGGTATACAGGTATACCTCAACTACTCAAGAATTTAAGAACTACTAGAAGGAATAAGAAAAGCTACCTGAGGTTCTAGGGAGAAACCTAGGAAGGTCTTCAGAGACCACAGAACTCATCAAGTAGGCAAAGGTACACGAGTACAAAGTCCCAGGGGAAGCCAAGAAATAAAGGCAAGTCTGGGGACTGAGCATTGATTTGAGAATGGAGGGGGTAGTGTATGAGGTGACAGAAATGGACTGGAAAGGTGAGTGAGAACCTGGCTAGGGAGTTTAGATTTTATCCAAAGGGAAGTGAATCCCCTGAAGGCACTGAGCAAGAGTGACTAGAATCAGATGTGCATTTTAACAAGTATGCGCAGCTTCAGTTTAAGGTTTCCTTTTTAGGGATAATCATCATTACTCTCCCCAGGAGGGGCAATCAGTACCAGGAAGCCTGGTTTAAGAAGACAGAAGTATACTACAAAGCTACAGGCATCAAGACAGCATGGTATTGGTACAAAAACAGAAATACAGATCAGTGGAACAGGATAGAAAGTGTAGAGATAAACCCACGCACCCAAGGGCACCTTATTGTTGACAAAGGAGCCAAGAATATACAATGAGAAAAAGATAGCCTCTTCAACACATGGTGCTGGGAAAACTGGACAGATACCTATAAAAGAATGAAATTAGAATACTTCCTAACACCATACACAAAGATAAATACAAAATAGATTAAAGACATAAATGTAAGACCAGAAAATGTAAAAATCTTAAGAGGAAGACATAGGCAGTACACTCTGACATAAATCACCAGCAAGATCCTCTCTGACCCACTTCCTAGACTAATGGAAATAAAAATATACAAATAGGACCTAATTTAACTTACAAGCTTTTGCACAGCAAAGGAAATAAACAAGATGAAAAGACAACCCTCAGAATGAGAAAAAATAATTTTAAACAAAGCAACTGACAAAAAGTTCATCTCCAAAATATACAACCAGCTCCTGCAGCTCCATATCAGAAAAACAAACAACACAATCAGAAAACGGGCAGAAGACCTTCTTTGGAGACATTTCTTCAAAGGAGACATACAAATGACCAACAAACACATGAAAAGATGCTCTCAACATCACTCATTATTAGAGAACTACAAATTAAAACCACAATGAGGCACCATCTCACACCAGTCAGAATGGCCATCATCAAAAAATCTACAAACAATAAATACTGGAGAGGATGTGGAGAAAAGGGATCCCTCTTGCACTGTTGGTGGGAATGTAAATTGATACAGGCACCATGGAGAACAGTATGGAGATTCCTTTAAAAACTAGAAATAAGACTACTGTGTGACCCAGCAATCCCACTACTTGGGCATATACCCTGAGGAAACCAAAATTCAAAACGACATGTATACCCAATGTTCACTACAGCTCTATTTATTAATACAGCAAACAGGACATGAAAACAACCTAGATATCCATTGATAGATGAATGCATAAATAAGCTGTGGTACATACATACAATGGAATTATACTCAGCCATATAAGGAATGAATTTGAGTCAGTTGAACTGAGATGGACAAACCTAGAGCCTGTTATACACAGTGAAATAAGTCAGAAAGAGAAAAACAAACATCACATATTAATGCATAAATATGGAATCTAGAAAAAATGGTACTAATGAAATTATCTGCAGGGCAGGAACGGACACAGACGTGGAGAATAGACTTGTGGACACAGCAGAGGAACAGAGAGGACAGGACAAATTGAGAGAGGAGCATTGAAATATATACATTACCACGTGTGAAAAAGATGGCTAGTGGGAAGGTGCTGCATGACACAGGGAGCCCAAGCCTGCGCTCTGTAACAACCTACAGGGGTGGGGGGGGAGGTGGGCGCGAGGTGCAAGGAGGAGGGGACATATGTATACTTATGGCTGATTCACCTGTGGTACAGCAGAAACCAGCAACACATCGCAAAGCAATTATCATCCAGTTAAAAACAAACAAAAATACATTTTAAAGACGACGACGACAGAGGTATGTGCTTCAGATGCCTTAGCAGCTTGAATATTCACCTGTGTCTACTCAGAAGCACACCTAAGTTTAGTCATATCCAAAAGACACCAGGATAAGACAAGGATACTTGCTCTGGGCCTTAATTTAGAATTTCTTGAAAGCATTCCCTTTGGACTCCAACATAATTGAATTACTATAAAATCCTTTCTAAGATCTCGCTTGCCTGTGGAGATAATAACCTAAGTTCTGTGAGCCAACTGTGCCCTGGCCAAACTGGCCGGTGTCTGCTGCATGCAAAGAGAACATGCATCAACTAGTTGTCCAACACAAAAGTGGCCCTAGAACAAAAGCTTCACAGAAGCTCAGAAACAATAAAGTCGTGAGACTGCTGAACGTGAGACGTGGTTCTTTGGTAAAGGATGTGTGGAGTGTGAAAAAAGGCTACCGGAGTTCTCCCAGCACCAACATTTAATGAGTCGGGTCTAATGAGTCGGGTCTGTTAAGAGAGCAGATTAATACACATATGCAGGGCTTCCCTGGTGGTCCAGGTTCTGCCCGCCACAACTAGAGAGTCTGTGCGCAGCAACAAAGGATCCCACAAGCCACAACTAAGACCCAATGCAGCCAAATAAATAAATAAAATATAAATATGCAAATATATAGGTATTTACACAAGTTTTGTTGAAACAGAGTTCTTTTTTTAAATTATTCTTTACTTTCAGCTGTGCTAGGACTTCGTTGTGCGGGTTTTTCTCTTGCTGCAGGAGTTAGGGCGGCTCTCTAGTTGCGGTGCTCAGGCTTCTCATTGTGGTGGCTTCTCTCCTTGCTGGTGCACAGGCTTAGTTGCTCTGCATCACGTGGGATCCTCCCAGCCCAGGAATCGAACCCCCACATCCTGCATTGGCAGGAGGATTCTTCACCACTGAGCCACCAGCGAAGCCCCAGGGTTCTTTTACTTACTAGATTCGTAATAGATAATGTCAACTCAGCGCAATAAGGAAGGACTCCAAGAAAAACTGTTGACTTCAGTCAGAGAGTTCATGATTTGCAGCAGTGACTGTGTATACACGTGTACACAAGCATACTCAGTGGTAGAAAGGCAAAGTCAGTTACTGAGATTACCTTTAGGGAATGCAATGGAGTGGAATTTTGAGGGTGGGGAGAATAGTAAAAATGAACTGACCCTTTATTCAATGCACTCTACTATGTCTGAATTGTCTCGCTTGCTTATGCCTGTTTCTTGTATAATTAAAAATAAAAGACACTTATTTTAATATGAATAGTCATGCTCATTTCCTTTTATATATAGTTTTTGTTTTAGGGAAAGTTAGACCATAAAAGATTCTTATCCTTGAATAATGACTATCACTACATTTAGCGTTTCAAGCAAATTTATAAATCTAAAACCACGTCGGAATTTCTAGCTGCCACTCCCCAGTACGTGTCCTAAGATTGCATCTGACTCTGCTACAACGTATTACAGCACACGCCTTCACTTTGATGTTCGGGTTTGATTGGGAGCCTCCTGGGAACAGAAAGCTGGTTCACTCACCTTGTTTTCCCAGTGCCCAGCAAAGAGACTAGCAAAAGGCCTGTTTCCTTCCTTCAAACTACTGTTTTCCAAAGCCTCATGAGTCAGCAAAAACATAGTTTTCTCCCAAAATTTCAGGATTAACTACTCTAGTGCTTAAGGGTCTCACTCCTCCACTCCAAGCAGCATATCCAAAGGATTCCTTCTGAATACAGGACGATGTCCTTGAAAGGAGTTCTGGGACATCTCAGCATGTTGAGGTTGTTTCTTAGCACCCACATAGACACTGGTAAATGGGCGGGCACTTAGGAGAGATCTAGGCTTATTCAAGATACCCATCAGCCCTTGCTTAGGAAACTGCAGTGCCTTCTAACATGTCCCTTCCATGGTCACCCTACACCACTTTCATCACTTCTCTCCTCCTCCAAACTTTCCATACACTCTGCCTAATGGGATATAACCCAAATTCCAAGGCCTTCAAATCCAACTGCAAACTTCTGTCCAACTTTTTGCCTGGCTCCTCACAAAAATCTTCTGACCCAAATTAGACTTGCTGACTCTTTGCCCTGAAGGACATAACTTACAGGCCTATTCCCTCTGTGGTGCCTTGATTCCTATTGCTGCTTTGTTTCCACCTTTCCTATCAGCTTTCCTCTATCCTTAAAAATCCCGCTTACTTCAGCAAGTTTGCCTTGACCACTCCATCCCCCATGATTCTCTCCCTCCTTTAGATGGGACACTGCATTCAGTCATCCATTGCCTGTGGGTACCAAGCATCAAGCCGTCAGATTACATATTTAATTTTCAGGTACAAATGCCCCTTCTAGTTAAGTTTCCTCAAGGCAAGATATCTAAACACAGCCTTAACACAACTGGATGTGTGTAGTAAGTACTCAACCTATTTCTCCAATATGTCCAATGTTTTACTGAAAAATTTCAAGCAAACAATTATATAAATATCTTGAGCTAGAAAGAGTAGTCATTGTTGTATTATCAGCACTTACAACAGTGCTTGCTTCACTGTAATTATATGACTTTGTGTAATCTATGAATGACAGCATGCATGAACTAGAAGACGGTGGAACATGAACAGGCCAGTTGGTCCACTAGCATTCTAACTATAATTGAACTGACCAGTCATGGAGACTACAATCTCTCAACACCATCCTGGCATTACTTTGTTCTTCCATGAGAGAAGGTCTCAGAATTGTAAGCTTTCACCACCTTCGTAGGCAAGTTCATTCTTATAGTGAATTATATTTAATAAAATCTATCAAATTTTCTTCTGAGATCACAAAATTTATTTAGGTATTAAGATATTTAACTTTGTGACTCAACGTCATAACATTATATTAAGGTACCATTACTACAAAGATGTTCATTTTCTACACTGTTGTCTTAAAGCAGTGCTCCTGCTATCAATGCTCTTCAAAAGCAGCAGTGATGATAAAGGTGCCCTTACACCATAGCCCCAGACTGGCTACTCTGTTAAGTATGCTTGTAAACTCAGAACTTCCTACCTTTGGAGCCAACACATCCATCTGCACTGGTTTCACAGAAGCAGTCGGTTTCGGGTGCTTGTTGACATTTGTTGTTTTGGTGGGTGGAACAGGTACTTTAGTGTTCTGGGCTTTCTGAAATGAAAAGGAAATGTGAAGAGGGCAAGACAGCCTGTGTTGCCGCCGAGCGCTCTACAGGATCAGCCTACTGCGCAGAGGTGCGGCCTCACAGTCGTTACCTTAGCTGCCTGTATGGCTCGGGTGGTAACCCGATTTCCAATTTCTTCTAAAACTGCCCGCCTGATAGTCACATGACTTTTAGGTTTAGAGTTAACTCCTGTGTCATTATTCTCTAAATCAGCGGACACCTAAAAAAAGAAAAAAAAAAAAAACAAGGGAAAAATATTACTGAAAGTTGAGATAATTTACAATACTTTGCTGGTGTCAGATCCTCAGGTTCAGAATTGATTTGGCAATGGTGAATTTACTGAGGTCTATCTGCAAGAGGGAAAAGTAAATTTTAGAAAGTCTAAAAATGCTACTTTCAATTTATAACATCACTCTAAATTAGGCAAATACACTCATTCAATTTTTTTTTTTTTAATCCCACTGAGAGCTTCACAGATAAGTGGCTATTTACTATATGGACGCTGTATAAGAATGGCATCTATTTAAAAAACTTCCTGGACAGAGATGAGTAACAAGTGCAATTAAGATACAATGTTAAAAAGCTGTTTAAAAGCTAGATGTTTAAAAACTAAAATAGGTTTTGATTCTGCAAATAAGAAGTGCTCAGATTAGGAACATCTTTAAAGACAGCCTTTTAGCTCTGAGGGGGCCATAGCATGTAAGCTCTCTTTTATTAGGGATATTTAGAAAGAAAAGTTTTCATGGATAAAATAGTTTTATCTCAAATTCAGAGAAAGTGTGAATTGTATGAAATAAAAATTGTTAGCTGACCTTTAACATGCGTTAGACAGAATGCACTTAGAAACAAAAACTTGTTAGTAAAAACAAGAAAAGTTTTACATAGAAAAGTTTATTTTATTATATGTGATAAACATTTCAGGGGGAAAAAACAGCATGTACTATTCTTGATAATCAGGGGTCCTAATCTTAACATATTTTCCAACAGAGGGTTTGAATGGACCTACCAGAATAGACAGATGGGCAGGGGAAAACGCAAGCCTTACCTGAATAGAGGGGAATTTAACTATAAAAGCACTTTATGGGGTAGTTTAGACAAAATTACTTATCAGTTTGAGTCAGATTCACAAAAGGGTTACAGTTAAATACAGAATGTATTCAATTTATTAGGATCCTCAAAAGTCACACTGTTCAAGTCACTGCCAATTTTAAAAAGTTTGAAATTTCCTGTGGGTTGAAGTGGTAATCTAGGTCAATCCATCTGGAAGGGGAAATCAGCAGCTCTTAACAAGCCTACAGCCAGGAGGATCGAGATCAGGTGTGTCAAGGCCCTCTACTTTTCAGCAAGGGAAAAAGCAGATCCAGGTACGATTCAAATCCACAGAAAAAATCCAAAATACCATTAACACTTTGTTTTTTGCAAAGATGAAATAAATGAATTTGGACCTTCTCTCAGTCTGCCATATGGCTCCAAATAATATCTCTATTACACTTGAGTAAAGGAAATTATTTTAAAGGGACAAGCCCATACATTGGCGAAATTAGCCTTGTAAGACTTCGTGCGCAGAAATAAACAAGAAACGCATACAAAGTGAAATGTGCAAACATTTGAAAAATAGCCATAGCTGTTGCTTGATTAAACATCTGAAATACTTTTCAGCCTGCGTAATTTCTTCGTCCTTCTCCCTTTCCCCACCGCTGATTCCTTAGCTAGCAAGGACTGAAAGAGGAAGAAAACCCCAGGGAGCTGTATTTAGATAACTCTCTAACAACAAAGCGCTCTCGGGGACCGCTTGCCAAGTCCTAGGCCCAGCGCTCCAGGGACTCACTTGACAAGTGCCAGGCCCGAGGCGCTTTCCTACTCCCCTCGCCCCGCGGAAGGGACGGCCAGGCCAGGAGCCAGGCCCAGGAGAGCGGAAGCAAGGCAGGGAGAAGTCAGCCGGCGGGGATAGGCCTCAGGGCCGGCCAGGCCCCAGGGCCCAGGCCCCGCGCAGGAAGAGGAAAGCGGCGCAGGTTGGGACGAAGTTCGAAGCCGAGGAGAAAGAGAAGCGAAAGGCGGCGGAGCAGGCAGCGCGGCCGGCCCCAGGCCCGTGCGGAGGGTAGCCGGCCCACTCACCGTCGGGCGTCGGAGAAGCGCCATGAGGAAACGGACAGGCAAGAGTGGCAGCCCCGCCCAGGGAAGGACGAGGACTGGACACAGAGCCCTAGCTTCCGCCGCGCCGTTAGGACTGCGCTCCGGGCCCGCAAGCTGGGGATCTTCGAGAAGTCGCCTAGTTCCAGGATTCAAATACCGCGCCGCTCGCGCCCCCATTGGGCGGCCCTACGTACGACGCGCTCTTCCCATTGGCTAGTCAGGAGACCCTTCCGCAGGCTGATTGGCTGAATTTGCCAGACCCGTTTGTTGTCATAACAACAGGTTTTTTTTTTTTTTTTTCTGCTTGGTGTATTTTAAAAAAAATCTCGGCTCGTAAGATAAACAAAAATAAAATGCCTCACTAGAAAAGCAGACGTAGGACGCCTTCTCTGGATGTTGACGCGGCCTCAATTACGGATGTCTGCATCTGTACAGGGTGCGCGGAATTTGGTTCTAGGGAACACCCTAAAAATGCCATTTCTGATATTTACTCTTCTTCCATTAAGTTTTGCGTTGAAGTTAGGTAGGCTTGGCCTGCCTAGGTGGTGAAACAGGCGCCTATGGGTCCTTTAGGGCTGCGCTGTGTTAAGTGGTTGAGATGCAAACGTGTGCTTAAGGAGTGGGAATTGTGACGTTTACTCTAAAGCTAAGATTCTTAGGAGATGGGGAAAAAATGATAAATGCGGTTTGTGTGACTTGTGATTCAAGTAAACTCTTCATTGTGTTGCGAAACCTGGAACATCGTTTCGGGTGTGTTGTGATCAGTGCTCAGTAAATATTTGTCGAATAAATTATGACGTGTCGAAGATTTTAAAATGAAAAAGACAACTGAAGTGTGATACAGCCTTGGGCAGCAGGGTGGGAGGATCAGGTCAAGACAAGAAAAGAAGAAAGAAAAAGTGAGAGCAATGGGAAAGAGGAGAGGAAAAGAAGGGTCGAAGGCCCAAAGTAAAGGTAGTGAAATGACTTCTGATGATAGGCTCCGTCTAAGAATTTGAGCAAGATTTCCCATCACTCCTACTCTTTAAAAAATGGTTTATCTCTCTGTTACTGGGGTACTAATGAGCCTTAAATAAAGTGATCTGAATTAAATTCCTTCTCTTGGATCTAACATGACTATACCTGTTTCCTCTTCAGTTCGGTTGCTAAGTCGTGTCCAACTCTTTGCGACCCCATGGACTGCAGCATGCCAGGCCTCCCTGTCCATCACCAACTCCCAGAGCTTACCCAAACTCATGGCCATCAAGTTGTTGATGCCATCCAACTATCTCATCCTCTGTCGTCCCCTTCTTCTCCTGCCAGTCTTTCCCAGCATCAGGATCCTTTCAAATGAGTCAGTTCTTCGCATCAGGTGGCCAAAGTATTGGAGTTTCAGTTTCATCATCAGTCCTTCCGATGAATATTCAGGACTGATTTCCTTTAGGAGGGACTGGTTGGATCTCCTTGCTGTCCAAGGGACCCTCAAGGGTCTTCTCCAACACCACAGTTCAATAGCATCAATTCTCTGGCACTCAGCTTTGTTTATAGCCCAACTCTCACATCCATACATGACTACTGGAAAAACGTAACTTTGACTAGGCAGACCTTTGTTGACAAAGTAATGTCTCTGTTTTTTAATATGCTGTCTAGGTTGGTCATAACTTTTCTTCCAAGGAGCAAGCGTCTTTTAATTTCATGACTGCAGTCACCATCTGTAGTGATTTTGGAGCCCCCAAAAATAAAGCCTCTCACGGTTTCCATTGTTTCCGCATCTATTTGCCATGAAGTGATGGGAACGGATGCCATGATCTCAGTTTTTTCAATGTTGAGTTTTAAGCCAACTTTTTCACTCTCCTCTTTCATTTTCATCAAGAGGTTCTTTAGTTCTTTTTTGCTTTCTGCCCTAAGGGTGGTCTCATCTGCATATCTGAGGTAAAACAGAAATAATTGCAGCTACTAAGTGGCATAATGTATCCATCATCCTAAAACTAAAAATTAGATATCCAGTGAAGAAGTATTGGGAAGGGAAAATAGATGTTTAGGGCAGTGGGGTTGTGAGTAAAATTATACTCTTTCTTTACTGTTATATTTTTGTGGTAATATCAAAAGCTACAACTATAAAACAATCCTTATCAGCTCTTAGGGCTTTGTAAACAGAAATGTTACGAATGGTAAAGTGCTTTTATTAACTGATTTGACACTGTTAAAACTGAATAATTTAATTCATATTAGACATACTGTATTTTCATTTAAAGTAGAGGTACTATTTCTTGTGGCCTATCCCTCATTGCAGCTAACCTAGAACCTTACAAATAAACTTTTTGATTCAATCTCTTGTTTAATGCATTGTAGTCCCATATTTTTATTTCCTATTCCCGTCTTAGATAACATTGATCACTCTTCCTATGTACTAATTTAAATAAACTTTCTCATAGAATCCTCTTAGTCCTTAGATCCCAGTTTTTAGTATTATCCCAATTTGGGCGGCATTTTAAAATTGATGTATAATTGATATATATTAGCTTCAGATGTATAACATAATCATGTAAAATTTGTATATATCCCAAAAGGATCACAATGAGTCTAGCTAGCATCTGTCATGTGTTATCCCAATCTAACAGATAAAGAAACTGTAAGATTCACAACAGTTGTATGTCTTGGCTGCAATCACAGTCCTTATGGGTTTCAGAGCTAGAGTGTGTACTCAAGTCTGATTTCAAAGTCTTTCCTCTGTATTTACCATTGTCCTCTCATTGGCTTCCCTCATGGCTCAGCTGGTAAAGAAACCACCTGCAATGTGGGAGACCTGGGTTCAATCCCTGGGTTGGGAAGATCCCCTGGAGTAGGGAACAGCTACCCACTCCAGTATTCTGGCCTGGAGAATTCCATGGACTGTATAGTCCTTGGGGTGGCAAAGAGTCGGACTTGACTGAGCAACTTTCACTTTCCCTATTTACATTTGGCAGAAACAGTGGCAAAAGCTTGAAATAGTCATCAAAGGGAATTGAATCGAAAATTAATCAAGGATAAATTTCCTGAAGGCCGGTCTTTTGCAGTATGGTAAAATTCTACATGGTCAATTCACTTTATTTCATTTCTTGGTCAAGTACTGCTTCAAATACTGGAGTGAATATGGAGTGAGGAATATTGCAGGCATAGAATGCACCCTAAGCAAAAGCACAGACCACCAATATTGGACTGGCATGATTGAAGACATGGTGAGTGGTTTGGTTTGGCAGGAGTTATTACATTTCAAGGTAGGTGTTGCCTAGTATCTTCCAACCATACAAAAGGAAGTCTGAGACAGATTCTGAGATTCCTACACAAATGTTTAGGTCCTGGACTGCCAAACGGGAACTCTTCAGACACGAAGATTCCTCAGTCTAGGATAGAGTCTTACAGTTTTGGCTGTCAGAACTATCCTTCTGAATCACCAGAGATTTGCTTGCTGTTGGTCAGACTCTCTTCGCTTCCAATTTCTTATTCAGCTATCAGCCTCATTCTCCTCCTTGGGATTCTTTTCTCAGATATCCAGGACCTTCCCCCATTTTGAAAACTTCACAGTCAGCCAGTCACTTTTGATGCGGAACTCAAGAACTTCAGGTGGAAAAAACTGTCCCTGGGCAGGTCAGAGCTAGAAACCCCACCACTCTCCTAGAAGACCCATAAATAGGCACCAGGACAATCTTGAGCTCAGCCTAGTAATTGCTTAATTTGATCACACGTTCCAGCATATAAGCTCCACAAGGGCAGGGGAGTTGGTTTTATGAACCATTCTAACTCTAGTGCCTGGAACAAATAAGACGCTTATTTATTATTGAATTTTATTAGGATTAATGTGGGTTATGTACTAGATTATCATAAAATTCCAAAAGCTCAGCTCATGATCATAGTCTCTACATCCCTGAAGAATACTTTTGTACTTCTGGGAAACTTTCAGCAGCTGTTGTTCCAGATCACAGTGAGAGCATAAAAGGTCCAATTTAATCAAGATCATTAACAATTACAATTTTCATCAGGTGACTTTTTATCAGAACCCAGCTATCTTCCTAATTACTACCATGTTCTCTTCCTCAGTTACTCTTATACCATTTCTATCCCCTACTGTAACTGCCTACCTCTTTCTGATTTCTTCTTCTCTCTCTGAAATAGCTAGAAGATAAATTTGCTATATTAAAATGTCAGTGTTTGCAAGCACTGTAGGGAACACAGGGAAGAATAAAGTATTAGCCATGCCCTCAAGTTCAAAACAAGGAAAAGGAGACACATAGGAACAAAATTATTTTAAGAGGCAGAACCTATAAAATACTGAGCACAGTAAGATTAATTCAAAATCGGGGTAGAGGAAGGAAGGCTTACAAAAAAGGGGACATTTGAGCTGACTTTTAAAGGAGGGGTTAGATTTTAGCAAGCAGAGATAGCAAAGGCATTCAAGTAGAAACAATGAGAATCTACAGGAAAACTAAGTAGTCTGAGGCATTTGGATTATAGAAATGTTAACGTTCGTCTCTGGACTCCAGCTTGTAGGCGGCTGAGAGGAGCTACCCCAAGTCCAAGGTCAGAAGTGGAGGCCGGGAGGAGATATCCCACGTCTAAGGTAAGGAGCAGCAGCTGCGCTTCACTGAAGCAGCCGTGAAGAGATACCCCACGTCCAAGGTAACAGAAACCCCAGTAATTCAGTAGGCGCTGAGAGAGGGCATAAGAGGGCAGGCAGTCTGAAACCACAATCACAGAAAACTAACCAATCTGAACACATGGACCACAGCCTTGTCTAACTCAAAGAAACTAAGCAGGGCCACCCAAGATGGACGACTCATGGAGGAGAGGTCTGACAGAATGTGGTCCACTGGAGAAGGGAATGGCAAACCACTTCATATTCTTGCCTTGAGAACTCCATGAACAGTATGAGAAGGCAAAATGATAGGACACTGAAAGATGAACTCCCCAGGTTGGTAGGTGCCCAATAGGCTACTGGAGATCACTGGAGAAATAACTTCAGAAAGAATGAAGAGATGGAGCCAAAGCAAAAACAACACCCAGTTGTGGATGTGACTGGAGATAGAAGCAAGGTCTGATGCTGTAAAGAGCAATATTACATAGGAACCTGGGATGTTAGGTCCATGAATCAAGGCAAATTGGAAGTGGTCAAATAGGAGATGGCAAGAGTGAACGTCGTCATTCTAGGAATCAGTGAACTAAAATGGACTAGAATGGGTGAATATAACTCAGATGACCATTATATCTACTACTGTGGGCAGGAAATGGATTAGAAGAAATGGATTAGCCATCACAGTTAACAAAAGAGTCCAAAATGCTGTATTTGGATGCAATCTCAAAAACGACAGAATGATCTCTGTTCATTTCCAAGGCAAACCATTCAATAGCATGGTAATCCAAGTCTATGCCCCGACCAGTAACACTGAAGAACCTAAAGTTGAACAGTTCTATGAAGACCTGTAAGACCTTTTAGGACTAGCACCCAAAAAAGATGTCCTTTTCATTACAGGAGACTGGAATACAAAAGTAGGAAGTCAAGAAACACCTGGAGTAACAGGCAAATTTGGCCTTGGAGTACAGAAGGAAGCAGGGCAAAGGCTAATAGAGTTTTGCCAAGAGAATGCACTGGTCATAGCAAACACCCTCTTCCAACAACACAAGAGAAGACTTTACACATTGACATCACCAGATGGCCAACACCGAAATCAGACTGATTATCTGATATCTGGTTGATTATCTGATTATCTGGTCAGCAAATCAAGATCAGGACCTGACTGTGGCTCAGATTGTGAACTCGTTAAGCCAAATTCAGATGTAAATTGAAGAAAGTGGGGAAAACCACTAGACCATTCAGGTATGACTTAAATGAAATCCCTTATGATTATACAGTGGAAGTGAGAAATAGATTTAAGGGACTAGATCTGATAGACAGAGAGCCTGATGAACTATGGATGGAGGTTTGTGACATTGTACAGGAGACAGGGAGCAAGAACATCCCCAAGAAAAAGAAATGCAAGAAAGCAAAATGGCTGTCTGGGGAGGCCTTACAAATAACTGTGAAAAGAGAAGAAAAAAGCAAAGGGGAAAAGGAAAGATATACCCATTTGAATGCAGAGTTCCAAAGAATAGCAAGGAGAGATAAGAAAACCTTCCTCAGTGATCAATACAAAGAAATAGATGAAAATAATAGAATGGGAAAGACTAGAGATCTCTTCAAGAATATTAGAGATACCAAGGGAACATTTCATGCAAAGATGGGTTCAATAAATGACAAATTGTATAGACCTAACAGAAGCAGAAGATATTAAGAAGAGGTGGCAAGAATACACAGAAGAACTGTACAAAAAAGATCTTCACAATGCAGATAATCACAATGGTGTGATCACTCACCTAGAGCCAGACATCCTGGAATGTGAAGTCAAGTGGGCCTTAGCAAACATCACTACAAACAAAGCTAGTGGAGGTGATGGGATTCCAGTTGAGCTATTTCAAATCCTAAAAGATGATGCTGTGAAAGTGCTGTACTCAATATGCCAGCAAATTTGGAAAACTCAGCAGTGGCCACAGGACTGGAAAAGGTCAGTTTTCATTCCAATCCCAAAGAAAGGCAATGCCACAGAATGCTCAAACTACTGCACAATTGCACTCATCTCACACACTACCAAAGTAATGCTCAAAATTCTCCAAACCAGGCTTCAGCAGTATGTGAACCATGAACTTCCAGATGTTCAAGCTGGTTTTAGAAAAGGCAGAGCAATCAGAGGTCAAATTGCCAACATCCATTGGATCTTCAAAAAAGCAAGAGAGTTCCAGAAAAACATCCATTTCTGCTCTATTGACTATGCCAAAGCCTTTAACTGTGTGGATTACAATAAACTGTGGAAAATTCTGACAGAGATGGGAATACCAGACCACCTGACCTGCCTCTTGAGAAATCTGTATGCATGTCAGGAAGCACCAGTTAGGACTGGACATGGAAAAACAGACTGGTTCCAAATAGGAAAAGGAGTACATCAAGGCTGTATATTGTCACCTTGCTTATTTAACTTATACGCAGAGTACATCATGAGAAACACTGGACTGGATGAAGCACACGCTGGAATCAAGACTGCTAGGAGAAATATCAATAACCTCAGATATGCATATGATACCACCCTTATGGCAGAAAGTGAAGAACTAAAGAGCCTCTTGATGAAAGAGAAAATGGAGAGTGAAAAAGTTGGCTTAAAGCTCAACATTCAGAAAACTAAGATCATGGCATCTGGTCCTATCACTTCATGGCAAATTGATGGGAAAATAGTGGAAACAGTGGCTGACTATTTTGGGGGGGCTCCAAAATCACTGCAGATGGTGACTGCAGCCATGAAGGTAAACAACGCTTACTCCTTAGAAGGAAAGTTCTGACCAACCTAAACAGCATATTAAAAAGCAGAGACATTACTTTGCTAACAAAGGTCCGTCTAGTCAAGGCTATGGTTTTTCCAGTAGTCATGTATGGATGTGAGAGTTGGACTGTAAAGAAAGCTGAGTGAGAAGAATTGATGCTTTTGAACTGTGGTGTTTGAGAAGACTCTTGAGAGTCCCTTTGACTGCAAGGAGATCCAACCAGTCCATCCTAAAGGATATCAGTCCTAGGTGTTCTTTGGAGGGACTGATGTTGAAGTTGAAACACCAATACTTTGGCCACCTGATGTGAAGAGCTGACTCTTTTGAAAAGACCCTGATGCTGGAAAAGATTGAGGGCAGAAGGAGAAGGGGAGGACAGAGGAATAGATGTTTGGGTGGCATCACCGACTCCATGGATATGAGTTTGGGTAAACTCCAGGGGTTGGTGATGGACAGGCAGGCCTGGCATGCTGCAGTCCTTGGGGTCGCGGAGAGTTGGACACAACTGAGTAACTGAACTGAACTGAAAGATAAAGCTGCTAAGCTAAAGATCCAGAAAATGAGAAACCATGGAAAGTTTTGAAGAAGGATGATAATTTGCTTAGAACTTAGTTTTAGAATGCTGCCCCTTGGGGCAGCATGAAGAATGGACTATGGAAAAAGTTTTCCTAGCTGAGATGTAACTAAAAATCTGATTTGTATGAATGTGGAGAAAAAAAATGAAAACAGGTATGCGAGGCATTTCAGGAGAAATCACAGAATCTTGGTGACTATAAATACGGATGACAAGGGAACACAACTGCAAGGTAACTTAAAAGTTTTGAATGGTTAGGTGAAAATTTTCTTTCAAATGTCACAACAAATAAGTAGCTTTCAATGCTAATTTCTTTGAGGGGAGTAGCAGGTCATTTTTCTTACAAAAAGAAAGTCTTTTTCCTCTCCTTTGCTGGCATCCATCTTGACTGACTACTTTCATCCTGACCAATAGGTCACCATTATCTA
Source organism: Dama dama (assembly GCF_033118175.1). Lineage (NCBI taxonomy): Eukaryota > Metazoa > Chordata > Mammalia > Artiodactyla > Cervidae > Dama > Dama dama. Next base: position 51,047,749 of record NC_083692.1, on the reverse strand, counting down.
TCCCATGAAGTTGTAATCTGATCTGATAGAGTGCCTGAAGAACTATGGATGGAGGTTCATGACATTGTACAGGAGGCGGTGATCAAAACCATTCCCAAGAAAAAGAAATGCAAAAAGGCAAAATGGTTGTCTGAGGAGGCATTATAAATAGCTGAGAAAAGAAGAGAAGTTAAAGGCAAAGGAGAAAAGGAAAGATATACCCATCTGAAAGCAGAGTTCCAAAGAATAGAAAAGAGAGATAAGAAAGCCTTCCTCAGTGATCAATGCAAAGAAATAGAGGAAAACAATAGGCTGGGAAAGACTAGAGATCTCTTCAAGAATATTAGAGATACCAAGGGAATATTTCATGCCAAGATGAGCACAATAAAGGACAGAAATGGCATGGACCTACCAGAAGAGATTAAGAAGAGGTGGCAAGAATACACAGAGGAACTATACAAAAAAGATCTTAATGACCCAGAGAACCACAATGTTGTGATCACTCACCTAGAGCCAGACATCCTGGAATGCGAAGTCAAGTGGGCCTTAGGAAGCATCACTACAAATAAAGCTAGTGGAGGTGATGGGATTCCAGATGAGCTATTTCAAATCCTAAAAGATGATGCTGTGAAAGTGCTGTACTCAATATGCCAGCAAATTTGGAAAACTCAGCAGTGGCCACAGGACTGGAAAAGGTCAGTTTTCATTCCAATCCCAAAGAAAGGCAATGCCAAAGAATGTTCAAACTACTGCACAATTGTACTCATCTCACATGCCAGCAAAGTAATGCTCCAAAGTCTCCAAGCTAGGCTTCAAAAGTACATAAACTCAGAACTTCCAGATGTTAAAGCTGGATTTAGAAAAAACAGAGGAACCAGAGATCAAGTTGCCAACATCTTTTAGATCATAGAAAAAGTAAGAGAATTCCAGAAAAACATCTACTTCTGCTTTATTGACTACATCAAAGCCTTTGACTGTGTGGATCACAACAAACTGTGGAAAACTCAAGAGATGGGAATACCAGACCACCTTACCTGCCTCCTGAGAAATCTGTATGCAGGTCAAGAAGAAACAGTTATGGGAAAGGAGTACATCAAGGCTGTATATGGTCACCCTGCTTATTTAACTTATATGCAGAGTACGTCATGTGAAATGCCAGGCTGGATGAAGCACAAGCTGGAATCAAGATTGCTGGGAGAAGTAGCAATAACCTCAGATATGCAGATGACACCACTCTTATGGCAGAAAGTGAAGAGGAACTAAAGAGCCTCTTGATGAAAGTGAAAGAGGATAGTGAAAGCTGACTTAAAACTCAACATTCAAAAAGTGAAGATCATGGGGAGGGTGGTAGGAGGGGGGTTCAGGATGGGGAACACATGTAAATCCATGGCTGATTCATGTCAATGTATGACAAAAACCACTACAATATTGTAAAGTAATTAGCCTCCAACTAATACAAATAAATGAAAAAAAAAAAAGTGAAGATCAGGGTATCTAGTTCCACCACTTCATGGAAATAGATGGGAAAACAATGAAAACAGTGACAGACTTTATTTTCTTGGGCTCCAAAATCACTGCAGATGGTGATTGCAGCCATGAAATTAAAAGACACTTGCTCTTTGGAAGAAAAGCTATGACCAACCTAGACAGCATATTAAAAAGCAGAGTCATTACTTTGCCGACAAAGGTCAAAGCTACGTTTTTCTAGTAGTAATGTATGGATGTGAGAGTTGGACCATAAAGAAAGCTGAGCACTGAAGAATTGATGGTTTTGAACTGTGGTGTTGGAGAAGACTCTTGAGAGTCCCTTTGACTGCAAGGAGATCCAACCAATCAATCCTAAAGGGATTCAGTCCTGAATATTCATTGGAAGGACTGATGCTGAAGTTCAAGCTCCAGTACTTTGGAGTTCTTCGCACCTGATGCGAAGAGCTGACTCCTTAGAAAAGACCCTGATGTTGGAAAAGGCAGGAGGAGAAGGGGACAACAGAGGATGAGATGGGTGGATGGCATCACGGACTCTATGGACATGAGTCTGAGCAAGCTCCAGGAGTTGGTGATGGACAGGGAGGCCTGGTGTGCTGCAATTCATGGGGTCGCAAAGAGACACAACTGAGAGACTGAACTGAACTGAACTGAATCTGTTGCTGGCTTGGCAGGGTGTATGGTTATGTCCCAGTCTGTTGTCTGTTCAGTAGCAGGGAGACCCAGAGAGGTAGAAATAAACACCTTTCTATTATGAGCCTCCACTGAAAAGGATTCTTTAAAATCTGGACCTCAAGCTTGTGGATCATCCAAACTTCTTTGTTGTTTGTTTTGTTCTTTTAATCTACTAAATGCCTTGTATAAGCAAGGCGCTGCGCATGCTAATTAGAAGAAAAACAGGGGGGTCATTAAAAACTGCACCCCTGGGACTTCCCTGGCGGTTCAGTAGTTAAGACTCTGTGCTGCCAATGCAGGGGGTGCAGTTCAATCCCTGGTTGGGGAACTAAGATCCCACATGCCGCATGATGCTGCCAAAAGATTGAAACAAACAAACAAACCTGAGTTCCTGCCTTCATGGTGCTTAAAGTATAAGGTCCATGAAAGGATAACAGTAAAATTTACTCATCTTTAGAAGGTGAGTATAAAAATATGAGGTCCCTTGAGGATAATAAACCATTGACTCAAGTTTTAATACTATGCTGTTCCATTATTCATGCATTTTCTCTTTTCTGCTATTCCAGATAAACATTGTAAGACACTCTAATTTTTGTCTCATATACTAATCAGCTTTGGTGAAATCTTGAGGAGCTACAGAATGCAGAGAATGTCCCAGTTGGCATATCAAGCTTTCTTTTCACTAACCAACCCCATGCTGAGCTAAACTGTGCCTGCGGGGTATGTAGGCCTATTGGGACATGAGAGCCAATCCCACTCTCACACAGAAGGTAGAGTGAAGACTATGTTTCATTTCACTTCAGTTTGTATTCCTTTTTCAACTCATTCTTTCCATTTTCACACCTGTTGTTTAGGAAACCTGTGCACCCTTAGAAAATACCACCATTCCAAGACCTAACTCATTAGCATGAGTAAGTTCAGATTAATTCTGTACTTCTTTAATGCTTAGGTCACATCCAGAGTGATGATCACTTTCAGGTATCATATTTTGTGTGTGTGTGTGGACTGTAGTCCACCAGGCTCCTCTGTCCATGGGATTCTCCAGGCAAGAATACTGGAGTGGGTTGCCATTTCCTGCTCCAGGGGATCTTCCCAACCCAGGGATCAACACTGTGTCTCTTGTACCCTCTGCATTGGCAGGCAGATTCTTTACCACTAGAAATATCAAAAAAATAGTGACAATAGATAAGAGGCTTATGATCCAGTTTAAACAAAAGGGTTCTAAGGATAGTCTACTTGGAAAAGACCCAAATAAATCAAGATAGCTGTCCTATAGTATCTGAAGAGCTAGTATATAGCAAGAAACCACTTATTTTTACACTGCTCCAAAATATAGGATAGGATCCTACATTGTAGGAACATGTAACAAAAGAAAAGAATTAATGATTTTTTAAATAATTAATGACTTCAACAGTTTACCAAAAAAAAAAAAGTGCTTCTTCAATAAGTAGTGACCTCATCAGCCCTGGAAGAATATAACTATAGGCATAATTGGATTGGTTGGGGTTCTTCAGAGATAGAAAGATAGGGAATTGGCCCACACAATTATGAAAGCTAACAAGTCCACAATCTTGTCTGCAAGCTGGAAACTCAGGAGAGCCAATGGAGCAGTTGCAGCCCAAAGGCTGGTAGACTAGAAATCCAGGAAGAGCCTAGATCTCAGTTTGAGAGCAGAGATAGGAGAAAAACAATGTCCTGACTTGAAAGTAGTAAAGAGGAGAATTCTCCCTTACTCATGGGGTGCAGGAGGAGAAGAGGAGAGTCTTTTTGTTCTGTTAAGACCTTCAACCGATTGGATGAGGTCCATCTATATTAGGGAGGGCAAACTGCTTTACACAGTCTACAGATTCAAATGTTGATCTCATCTAGAAACACCCTCAAAGATAGACCCAGAACAGTTTTACCAAATGTCTGGGCACTCAACGTTGCAGTCAAACTGACACAGTAAATTAACTATCACAATAACCATCTATCAAGAACACTGCAGAAAGAATTTCTAAATTACACAAAGATAGGGCAGTCAAAAGAAAAGAAGCATCTAGCAATCTCCAATTTCTTTTTCTCTAATCTCAGCATAAGGAAGTCAAAGTTCCTCCACCACTGATTCCTCTCATGATTACACTTCAGAGAATAGACTGTTTGCATATACGGCTTCTCCATATGTCGGGCTTCCCTCGAAGCTCGGTTGGTAAAGAATCTGCCTGCAGTGCAGGAAACCTGGGTTCAATTCCTGGGTAAGCAAGATCCCCTGGAGAAGGAAATGGCAACCCACTCCAGTATTCTTGCCTGGAGAATCCCATGGACAGAGGAGCCTGGCAGGCTACAGTCCCTGGGATCGCAAGAGTCGGACACAACTTAGCAACTAAACCACCACCACATATACTAAACTTCGACTTGGGGAGAAAAATAAATGTGTTCAGGAAGTTTGTACTAGGAATTCTAACAAAGCAATAGCACTTGTTTTATCTCACAGTGATAAATTAAAGATGGTCATAATTTTTTTGCTGCTGCTGCTATTAATAGACACAGTCTATTTCCCCTCCCCTTGAATCTGGACTAGCCTTGCTTTGACTCACAGAATATGGCAGAAATGATACTGTGGAGTTCCAGACCGAGGTCTTAGGAAGCCTGGAGGTTTCTTCTTAGAGTTCTGACCCACCATGTGAAGAGCTCTAGCTATCCCTCACTAGAGAGACCACATCAAGAGAGAGAAATGCCCAGTGAGTCTTCAGCTGTTCCAGCCAACCCTACTAAAGCATCAGACATCAAAGGGAGGCCACACTGAACACTGCGTCCCAGTAGAGCTCCCAAATGAATGCAGTCACATGAAGAACACAGAAGTCACACTACACTGACATATGAGCTATGCTTGCCCAGCTCTGCCTACATTTTAAAACGATGAGCAATTATAAATTCTGTGTCTAAGTCACTAAGATTTGGTGTGGTTTGTTACATAACAGGTAACAGACATATTTACCTGGCGGTATTCTCAATCCTTACATCAAATAAGCTTTTCTGTTTGCTGGAATAGTCTTGTATCTTATTGCTTACTATGGTCTCACAGCTTAGGAAAACACAGCACAATAGGTAGGATTTACAGTTATTTGTAAAGGCTGAATCTCAAAAACATTATTCTTGGAAATTTTTTTCACACAGGAAACTTCAGTGCCTGAGCCATGTTCTTGCCTTTGGCTGTCTTCTGAGGGCAGTTTATTTAGTGCTGAACCATGGATCAGATATAACCGAGAGCCCTAGGAAGCCCTGAGCTGGTCTCATAGAATTTCTGGCCACAGAAGTCCAAGGTCTGGAGACTGGGTCTTGATATAGGGGATAAGACAGTTACTAACTGTATCATTTTAAAAATATGTACACAAATTCTTGCTATACCTTCCTTCAAATGCTGGAACCCAGTCAACTCCTCCTGAGTAGAGGCTATACTTAGTAACTTGCTTCTAATGAATATAATGAGTCAGAAATGAGAGTATATAACATCAGACTAGATGAAAAATCTCTCTGTGGCTTCCTCCTTGCTCTCTCTTTGTGGTCATTTGCTCTGGGGAAACCAGCTAGCCTGCTGGGAAGACATTTGAGTGGCCCTATGAAGTGGCCCTTATGACAAGGAAGTGGGGTGGGGTCTCTTGGCCAACAACCAATAATGAACCAAGTCTCCTATCATCAGCCATCTGAGTGAACCATCTTCCAAGGAGATCATCCAGACCCAGCAATGACTTCAGATGACTGCAGCCCCAGCTAGCACCTGGACTGTAACTTCATGAGCCACCCTGAGCCAGAAGTACCAAGCTAAACTGTTTCCAAATTCCTGATCCACAGAAACTAAAATGTTTGTGCTTAAGCCACTAAGTTTTATGGTTACCAAGCAACAGAAGGTAATACAAAGCTTTGGGATTTGGGGCATGTGTAGCTAACAGTAAACGAGGAACCTAGGAACATCATAACTTATTCTCTAAGCAAATACTAATAGAATGGTAGTCTCTAGATAGTTCAATAAACACATCCATCTCTTTTTAAGGGCAAGCTGGGAGACTACCACATCTCTTCCAATTCTCTTGTCAAAACTCTTCTTAAAAGAGGCTCTTGAGAATCTAAAGAACAGAACCTTTAGGATAAAAGGTTTGGAGCATCCCATATTATGGGCCAGGTTGGAAATCTGAGTGTCTTGAGCTATTCTGCCAGCCACATAGGCCTTTGCAGAAGCCAAACTCTTTCTTTCTAAATAACACAATGGATCAGTAAAAATCCGTAGAATTTTATTTTCAAAGTCTCCCCACCCACCCCGCACACATATTGAATATTGCCACCTAAGGTAAAACTGACTTGGCATAGCACACAATGAAAATTAGTGAATCTAAACATTCTGTTTTATTTCTTGATTATGCCAAAGCCTTTGACTGTGTAGATCACAACAAACTGTGGAAAGTCTTCAAGAGATGGGAATACCAGACCACCTTACCTGCCTCCTGAGAAATCTGTATGTAGGTCAATAAGAAACAGTTAGAACAGGACATGGAACAACAGACTGGTTCCAGATTTGGAAAGGAGTACATCAAGGTTGTATATTGTCACCCTGCTTAACAATGCAGAGTACATCAGGCAAAATGCCAGGCCAGATGAAGCACAAACTAGAATCAAGATTGCCAGGAGAAATATCAATAACCTCAGATACATAGATCTAAAGAGGAACTAAAGAGCCTCTTGAAATTGAAAGAGGAGAGTGAAAAAGCTGGCTTAAAACTCAACATTCAAAAAACGAAGATTATGGCATCCAGCCCCATCACTTCATGGCAAATAGATGGGGAAACAATGGAAACAGTAAGAGACTTTATTTTCTTGGGCTCCAAGGAGCACTGCAGATGGTCATTGCAGCCATGAAATTAAAAGACGCTTGCTCCTTGGAAGAAAAGCTATGACCAACCTAGACAGCATATCAAAAATCGGAGATAGTACTTTGCCAACAAAGGTCTGTCTATTCTAAGCTATGGTTTTTCCAGTGGTCACGTATGGATGTCAGAATTGGACTATAAAGAAAGCTGAGTGCTGAAGAATTGATGCTTTTGAACTGTGATGTTGGAGAAGACTCTTGAGAGTCCCTTGGACTGCAAGGAGGAGTTTAGGCTGGTCAATCCTAAAGGAAATCAGTCCTGAATACTCATTGGAAAGACTGATGCTTGAAGGTGAAACTCCAATATTTTGGCCACTTGATGTGAAGGGCTGACTCATTGGAAAAGACTCTGATGCTTGGAAAGATTGAAGGCAGGAGGAGAAGGGGATGACAGAGGATGAGATGGTTAGATGGTATCACTGACTTGATGGACATGAGTTTGAGCAAGCTCTGGGAGTTGGTGATGGACAGGGAAGCCTGGCATGCCGCAGTCCATGAGGTTGCAAAGAGTTGGACATGACTGAGCAACTGAACTGAAGTGAACCATTCTCTGTAGTGATGATAAAGGATTACAAGAGACATGCAGTTTGTCTGGGCTAATCAAAAGCTTCCCCTGGAAACCTACACCTTCTACACAGTCACAGCTCTCAGCCTAAGAATAAAGCTTAGAAGCAGCTAATACAACAACATACGCAGCTCAGTAGTGTGCTCAGTTAACAGTTAACAGGCACCAGATTTCTATATAACACAATTTGATGGGGGGGAAATTAGTAGAGATTGAGGAATTCTAACTGTTAATTTCTCCATAATATTTATTTTCTTTTAGCTCAGAAAGGGTGAATGGTTTCATATCCTGTGCCAACTCTGATCCACTGGCAGTAGCCTAAAACACAGCATTAGATGGTTTTTATGGGCAACTATGTGCCTCATGTGCTTTCACAGCAAAGGAAGAAAGCACACGTGCTCTGAATCTTCCATTCCTCTGGTAGAAGAAAAAAGGCCAACCTATCAGAGAAGGGCTGAAAACGATTGCTCATTCTTATCTAGTAATCAGTTGGTTGGACTCAGTAAGAGAAAGATTGCAGTAAACACTGATCTATGGTCCAGCACCTGCCTTTGCTATTATTTGTTATCAAGGACAAGCGAATCTGGGTGGCGGGGTGGGACGGAGCAAGCACTGGGAGAACTTAACTTCTTAAGTATATCCTATATGCAAAGCTCTTTATACTCATCTCATTCAATTCTATTAACAAACTATTTCTATTATAGGTAAGAATGATGGAGTTCAGAAAGCTTACGTTTTTTAGAGTTACACAATTCAAAGCCCAAGTCTGTCTGACACCAAAGACTATATTCTTCTCAAAATTTCGAAAGATCAGCTGTGTAGCCTGTGAATCTGTACAGGATACAGAGGAGAGAGATGAGATTGTGGCCAGAAGGCACAACCACAGAATTGGTAACATTTATTTTTCTTAAAAGAAACATGTTTTGGACATAACTCTTATTTCTAAGGAAATGAGTGAAATCTGTAACTGAGAGAAAATATTTCAACCTTAATACATGCAGTATTGTGACATGTGAAGTCTTGAATAAGCAAGAAAATTTACTGTGTTTCCAGAAAGTTTTGGAAGTTAAATTAGAAATCAGGATGCAGTAATAACCTAAATGGAAAAAGAACTTGGAAAAAGAATAGATACATGTAATACACATAACTGAATTGCTTTGCTGCACACCTGAAACTAACAAAACATTATAAATCAACCATACTCCCATATAAAATAAAAATTTTTTAAAAATCTATTTTTTTCTACATTTTCTACATTAGTAAACGTTACACTGAGTAATTGTCAATGTAATTTCTGCATTTTCTACAAAACTAAGTTATTCTCATTTATGAAAAACTAATAATGAAATGTCCACAGAGTCTACATTTTAATCTGTGTTACAGATATTAATAGCATTTTTAAAACAGAGCTAGTTTCCTGTCAAATTGTTATGATTCAAATGATGAAACATGCTAGCAGCTAAAAATTACCAGATAAGAAAAATGCCTCAAGTATCACTTTATCACTTCCATATTAACAAAAATCAACATTAGGATTTGCTGACAAAAGAATTTTAGTTTCAAAGAATTTGGATAGCTATCACTGAAATTTTCACATTGACATAAGATGTAGCAGGATATGGAAGACACCAAAACAAAGCACAAAAAGGTAAAATACTAAAAATTTCCTTCCATATTTGGTTCATCACTAATCACATTTTCCTGCAACTGTAGTAGCTTAATAAGCTCCTACATAGTTCAGGTATATGCCACAAATACTTGCATTAAGTATTTTAAAGTAATGATAGTTTATATTTTTAAAAAATCAGTAGCAAATGTTAAACAAATCAACAATTTAGTTGTGCATCTAAATCTGATGTAATATAAAAAATAGAGAAATCTATATGTATTTGTGTTTTGGGGAGCATCAAGAGGACTCCGTTGTATAGAATTCTCCCCATCTTATCCCTTGGCCTGGACCATGGCTTTTCCAGTGCTAAAGTCCTACATCTAGGCTACCAGAATACAGGCTACTAGCTCTTCTCCTCAGTAAGATGGCAAAGTCTCTCTTTCTCTCTCTCATTCTGCCACCCCTCCCACAACCCTTCTACAACTGCTGCTAGTATTCTTATTAATTGTGTTATTTTATATCCAATTTTCTTAACCATAATCCACCCTTGATCTCTAACACATACTATGCTGAAGCATGTTGATACTGACAGTTACTCAGTGTAACATTTACTAATACATAAAAAGGGCAAATACCCATAACTGAATGAATACAAACAAAATTAGGCAAATGTCAACCTGAGTGAGATCACTGTTTTTGAATCCCATAATGTTCAGTGTAGGCAGTTTTATAAAAATGAATTATGAAACACAAAGACAATAGAAATATAAGTTATTTATTAATCAATCCACTTACAAAGCAGGTGGCTTAATGCAAGCTTATTGACATCTTCACATATGATCCATGGGAACATGTCTTCCACATACAGACAGTGATGTTACTGACTGATGCATTTGCAATCTGGGGCATATTAAGCATATTTAGACAAATAAAATTAGGCTATCCTGTATATGAAAGTATCTTGATAATATGCATCCTGAAGTGGATTAAAACTTTCTCCAAAAGAGAAATGTTAGTACATTAACTTAACTTTAATATTCTATATTATGCAGTAAATCTTAACTATAGAAATTAAAATTTTTAAATCAGTGATCGACTCTTGGTAATGTATGAAGTGGGAGTCTAAAACCAGAGCAACAGTAGGTTGACAGTATAATTTGTGCCTCACAGTATCTGCAGATTTACTGTTTTCAAGCTTAAAGAGAAATAAAACAAGAGACATGTAGATTCAGCTGACTTTATTTATCTTTAAACTAATAAAAATCCCTTTAAAAGTGATTCTGGGACCTTTAGAAGATCTAGGAATGCAGATACCTGCTGATGACTGCAATTCTAAATCCTGACTAAATGTGTTTACAAAAATCAATGTAAGCAGATATCTTTACTATGCGTGCTTAGCAGAAGACTGAATGAAATTCTACATGTCTTCAATTTCCCTAAAATTTTGTTAAATCTGCAAGTATATACAATCCAGCTAATTGAAATTAATATTTAGTGTTCATCAGAGCTGTTTCACAGCAGCAAAAATTGAATCTGGGAAATAAAGTTCTAAACGATGTAGGAAAAAGATAAATACAATAGGAACAGCAGTCTAAATGTATGGTATTAATATTCAACTCTATCTGTATTGTGCTAAAAGGAAAAGGATACACCAAGAAGAATTCTATTGATCGCTCTGGTGATGTGAGTACCACCTGCATCTGGTTGAAATGGTTGTATTCTGTCCCCGGTATTGAGGGTGGTGTTGAACTCAGAACTCCATATGGTAAATACACAGCAGCCGTTCTGTCCTAATTAAGGAATGTCTTAATACACAATATTATCATCTTCTAGAGGATCTTTATACATTAAACTAAAGTACATGATTGATTAAATTAAACGTTAGTAATGGATAAAAAAAATTCATAATTCTCAAGACCTGGTACTATGTAAAAAACAAAAAGACCACAAAATTCTACTTACTAAAGCAGCTAATCTTGCCTGCAAGTTTAGGGTCACAAGCCCATAATATGTGCAAAGAAATGCAATACAAGGAACCATGCAAAAATACAGGAAAATGATACAGGAAAAATGTCAAATCTAGAAAAAAAAAGCTTTTATAAATACATCAAAATCAACTGTATACATAAACTGTAGGTCTAGCATTAGTTGTACCATGTAGCAGAGCCAGCACTCTTAAGTTCAAGGCTTCCGAATCTGCGCAGGTAAGTCATGCCATCTTTGGTTGACTGCAGTACCAGGAAGGTGGGAATGAGAGGGAGGGTAAGAGTTCTGAAACATGGTGTCAACTTTCACTTGGCAGCTGGGCCTCAATGTCCACTCTGCAAATGGGGCACTTCTTATTGGTGATCAACCACTGGTCAACACACACTTGGTGGAAAAGGTGCATACAGGGAAGGCGTCTATCATAAGCAAACAAAACAAAAAGCAAAAGTTAATTTTAAGACAAGTGCAGTGGCATTTAAACAAATGATACATACAGTACTTCAGTAATGTTCTGAAGTTACTAAACATTTTCTCTTCTGTTAAAAAAAAGAAACCAAAAAACCCAAAAACCCTCCCTACTCAAGATTATATACCTACATTAAATTAATACTTTGGGCAATGTAATGTATTAATGACCAAGACAATTAAATATCACAGCTAAAGAATCAAATTATATAAAATCTCAAGAATTTTAAGAACAACAACTATAGTAACAATTATTCCAGCTTTGTTTCTATACATGAGCTGCCAATGTATTGCAGTTGGCAATATGTTCCCCACAACATAATACTGTAAATATATTTTTAATATCAAATCACTGTATTTATGAAGCACTTTCAAAAAAATTCTCACTTAATTCTCTCTTGAAAGAATTATATGGACATACAGCAGCCATATCATACTAATTAAGGAATGTCTTAATATGCAATATTATTTTCTGTCTAGAGGATCTCTTTAACACATTAAAGTACATGATTGATTAAAGGTTAATAATACTGTTTCATGAGATCGTTTTCATGTTATATCGTACTATGCTACTCTTTTAAAAGCAGATTAAACAGATATGTATGCTTTAGTACACTACACTACTAATTAGAAATAGAGAAATAAAGCTTCCATGCACTAACATGCTAATGTTAAATCTAACAGTAGAGTAAAGGTTACTGACTTAAGTGTCAATTTCAACTTCCACCACCGTTGAGTTGTCATACATTTCAGAATTCATATTTTGTAAAAATAGCTAAAAAGAGGTGTTCTAATTTCTCCCTGCACAGTATTGTCAATACTGTAAAAAACAATTATCTATATTTATAAATCTTCATTGGAAATAAGTCAAACAACCTTCAAACAGCTTCAAACCCTCAAACAACTTCAAACAACCTTCTATGTGATATAGTAGACAATAAAAGTTTATAACTTTTCTCTCTCTCTTAGTCAACTGAAGAAATATGATACCGGTGTTATATATGTTATAGAACTTGCTTCATATGGGATTATGTTACATTAGAAAAAACAGAATAGGAACGAAACAGTTACTTAACAGATTATAAATAGGAAAGTCTAAAATATTTGGTTAGCATAATAATATTTTCTAAATCACATAGTTGCAAGAAGAAAACAGTCTACAAATTGAGAGGAAATTTTAGGACAAGATCACTTTATAAAAGATGATGTAAAACAAACTGCATGGAGCTAATCTGGATCCCTCTCTTTAAGCTTTGGAGAAACATTAATATACATGTTTTGGCCTCCAAAGTCTCTCACCTCTCAAGTTCTCTGTCCTGCAAGATTCAGATAAGACAATACTGACCACAAAATCTCCCTGGCCAAGTCTTGGTGTGGCCCTAAAATAGGTAGTATATTTCTCTTTGATGTTAATACAGAAACTTAATCTTTTTACTGTTTAATTCACATTACAAGGCAATTCTACATATCAGAGACTGGTAACAGGGTACGCTAAGAGTAATCTTTATTTGGTTTCTGGTCTGCTTTATAATAAAATTCCTCTTTTTTTGGCTGTGTTGCAGGTCTGTGGGAGATTAGTTCCCCGACCAAGGACTGAATCAGCACCTCAGTAGCTCAAAGTGTAGAGTTCTAACTACTGGGCGACAAGAGAATCCCCTCAAATAAAATCTCTTGTACAGTTTTGACAATGAATTTTAGATAATTAGTGTTTAGTTACCTCACATCTTCACCTTCCTCTAAAATAGACAAACAGATAGTACATTTTTCCTCTGTGTCTTCCTCAGTCCCTTCTTCCCCATCTTGTTTGCAGTGCAGTTTCCTCTGTGAGAACCAATCAGTTGTTACCTTGTTAGTAGAGATGACATTATTGAACAACTGAGTAAAGTTTGTGTTTATTTTAAAAACAAAACAAAACCATACATTCACCCACAATATATTTCCCAGATAAAATTGCCATGAATTAAAGGATGAATTAAGTGACTATTATCAACGAAGTGTTCTCTTAAGACCCTTAAATAATCAGCATCAAAATTAAAAGTAACAGAAATTCATTAGTCTGAAATCTATCATTTCTAACCCACAATCAGGATCATATATACTATTTTGTCCCATCATGAGGCACAGCCAGATAAACTTCGTTTCATTAATAAATGTTTCAGATAATGTTAAAAAATGAACGTCAGTTACAGTATTTAGCTTAAACAGTTGAGAGGACTTACATTTAATGGTAATACCCCATTAATACTCTTAGGAAAAGAGTGAAAAATACAATAAACAGTCATTTTCACACTTCATTAGTCTCTATAGTATATAACAGTTTGTTGAAAGAAATTTATTTAACATGCCTACTCCACATCTTCTAGATGTAACACTACATAAGGAATATAAGGGTAGAATATAAGAAATGTAGGTCAATTAAGTTCCCGTCCAAACAACTGACTAGCTAAATTATGGTACCACTATAGGATGAAGTTCTGTGTGAGCTATTAATAAGAATATGGGTCATCTGTAGGTGCTGATATAGGATAAAAAGAAAATGGACAAAAACTGTATGTATATTATCCCCTTTGAGTTATTTTTAAAAGTGGAAGAAAAAATATATACATATGCACATTATTAAAAATGCATGGAAGATTACCTAAGAAATCTTTAAGCATGATTTTTCTTCTGGGAAGGAAAACTAGGATCATTAGAGTAACATACTTCAATTTACAGTTTAAATTTTTTAACCATATGCATATATTGTTTTAATAATAAAAAAATATAGTTGATAGACTCCACAAACTTGAAAAAAGTCCATGATATTAAATGTTATGCATTTCAACAATAATGTAGATGTTTCATAGAATAAATGCTTACCTTTTTGTATTTATGTGGATATGTACATCTTTCAATTGTCCCCTGGGATGCTCCACGATTAACATTTCCTAATCTTTCTTCTAAATGAATAAGTTCCTGAAGAAGAATAACTAGTATTAAAAGCCAGTATGATTATTCTTTGAGCAGCACAGTCAGTATTGTAAAAGCAATAAAGTACCATATTTATAAACATGCAATGTAAATAGAGTATTCAAAAACCCATATATGGTAAGGCAAACGGCTGTTTGTAATTATTTCTCAGCTAACTGAAGTGGTATGGCAAAGTTATCTTTGTAGACTAGAACAACGTATTACCACATGATCCTATATAAGTCAGTAAGCATGTATGCATCTAGAAGATGAAGTCACTGCAGTAAAATAGGGAAACAAGTCAAACAATAGTTCTTGACTCCAACTTCCAAACTGACATGAAGAAACAAAACATTAATCATATTTAAATGATCTGTTCTTCCAGAAAATTCAGATATTTAGCAAAAAACTGAATTACTTAGGTTTCTTTTTCTATAGCAATGCTTCTCTAAAAACTAAGCTTAGTCAAAAAGCATTAGGCATTGATTATAGTAGAAAAATATTTTAAAAACCTAAATGTTTTCTAGAAGAATGGTTAAATTATATTCATCCACCCAGGAGAATATCAGTACTATCAAAAACAATGTACTATCAGCAAAAAACTGATAGTACTTATTTCCCAGATATATTGCAAAGAGTAAATTTATACAAAAAATGTTATCACTAAATTCTAATGTATTACAAGCATCACACGGGTTCAGTAAAGCATATAAGTCTAGTGCATTTAAAAATTTTCTTAACTTCTTATTTTGTATTGGGGTAGAGCCAATTAACAATGTTGTGATAGTTTCTAGTGAACAGCAAAGGGACTTGGCACATACACATACACGTATCCATTCTCCCTCAAACTCCCCTCCCATCCAAGCTGCCACAAACATTGAGCACAGTTCCACGTACTGCATTTATTTAAAAAAAAAAAAAAAAAGCATTAAGGTTTTTCTTGCACATTTAATGGTATGGTTCTTTATCTGATATTTATATTTATTTAATAAATTTCTACATTCTTCTATTATTAGATATTTTCAATTACTCTTCTTCAATATTCGGGTAATTTCTGATGCTGATTAATATTACTTATAAATCTTTCTATAACAATCCCTAGAAGCAATATAGATGTGTTACTGCCTTTTGATCCCCAGTCACTGCAGCAATGCTATAGTTATAACTATTAATATTACATATACTCTCTTTTTGCATTACAGATACTGTGGCAAATATCATTAATGCTATTACATACCTCAAAATTGCCCCTGAAAGGACCTCTGAATGATGTTCCATCCAAGCCTGATGAAATGTAACGAATGTGAGGATAGCCTGCCATGTCAGGAACCTATTTTAAGAGAACAGGTAAGCTAAATGAATTAAGAACAGGCTCAAGTTTTACTGCTACCATCGAATAATTCAGATACTCAATTTTCTCCATCTAGCTTCTCAAAAAAATCAACTTCAGGAAGAATACATAACTCCAAAAAAGGCATTCCGTTAACAGGTTCCTCTTCAAAAATGATCTCGTTTATAATAACTTTTAAATTATCATCAGAAGGAAAAAAATAGAAACAGCAGTTCCATGAGATAACAGATTCTCTTCTACTTGATTTATTTTGCACAAAGAATCCTAAGTAGAGAATACTCAAACCTAAGAATGATGTTCTTAGTAGCCTAAACATACAAAGAGTAAAATTTTTATAAGATCTGGTCAATTTCAGAGAGCTTTATTGTACAGTATATTAAGAAATAGAAATGCATAAAATTTTCTAACAAAACTTAATTTCAGGATAAAAGTTTTATTTCCCTTTCTCTAACCCCCAAATAGCCAAAGGTACCTTTGGCTGCTCTTTTGGTTTGGTTCTATTAGTGAAGTTTTAACAGTTTTTAATTTTTTGTTAGCTAAGGTCAGTCTTCACAATCTTATTTGTGAGCTCACCTACTTGACAGAATTTGCTTGTAACTCCAAAATAAATAGTTGTGCTCTCACAAGTCATTCACAGACCTGCACAGAGCAGCAAAAAAATCTGAGCTGCCCAATACGTTCTCCCAGTTGAGGAAGAACAAGACCCTGCCCATTCGTTTCAGTTCTTACACTGTATAAACAAGTGTCTTTTTTGCAATGTGTTAAGTGCAATGTTTTTCACAATTTTGTACTTTTTATAGGTCATTTTGTTGTTTAAACTGATCCCCAAACATAATGCTTAATTGTTAGCTAGGGTTCCTAAGTGCAAGAAGGCTGTGATGTGCCTTATGGAGAAAATATGTGCACATAAGCTTCGTTCAGGCATGAATTATGGTGTCATGAGCTTGGCCATATGCTCAATGTCAATGAATCAACAGTATATATCAAATAAGTTGTCTCTAAACAGAAAAATACTTAAAACAAGGTTATGCATTGGTTGTTGGGACTGGAGGCTTGCAATAACCTAGGGCTATATTCACCCTGGGAATAATGGTTCAATTCACAGTAACTCTATAGTACATTAACTACCATGAATAACAAGAGCTGACTGTAGTGTTAGGAAGGGGATATTCTGAGACCATTCTTGCATTTTTATAAACAAATCTCCAGACTTATTTGGCTTCCACTAAATCATAATACACTTCTAGCATGTTTTACAACTTTAAAAGACAGTTCACACATGGAAAAGAATTTAAAATAAGCAATAATTTCTACCCTTTAAGTAGCCTATTATTTAAGTATCTGCAACTTTCCTTATAATCAAGATCAATAGTATCCAGCTCTAAGCAGATAACCTATCTTCCTACACATCTCCAAGAGAAATGAAAAAATCAGAAAGGAACTTCTGCCTTCCAAATTACTTAAAGCTGCACTTCTCCTGTAACCCTCCATAGCCTTCTTTCTCTAACTTTTAGGGATAAGCTTCCTCTTTCTCTTACCCAAAGGTAAGCTCTATCATTTGCTCCCCTCTTCTCTTGTTTCCCCAACCTGGACCATCCCTAACTGCTACCCACCCTTTTCCTGGATATCTTCAAACAAGTCCTCCCTAATGTTACCCTGTTTTGTCTTAAACCTAAAATTACCTTCATGTTTCTCCAAACCCAGGTTCTCTAATCCTAATAGTGAGACTGTTAGTCACTTAGTCGTGTCCGACTCTTTGCCACCCCATGGACTAGAGCCCTCCAGGCTCCTCTATTCATGGAACTCTTCAGGCAAAAATACTGGAGTGGGTAGCCATTCCTTTCTCTAGGGGATTGTACCTACCCAGGGATCAAACCTAGGTCTCCTGCATTGCAGGCAGATTCTTTACCATCTGAGCCATCAAGCAATAATCAATCCTGGACCAAATGCCAATGCTATTTCCCACTTTCCCTTCACAGCCAAGTTTATTAGGCAAGTAGTTTATATTCAGTTCCCACATATTTTAACTTTCCCTACCTTACTGTGATCTAAGAGGCACTCCAACCTCCATCCCTCATCATTACTGAAATCACTTTGACAAAAGCTGCCAAAAACCACTCTAATGCCAAATGCATTCAACATTTTTCAAACTTTACTTTTTTGTGATGAAACACTACTGACCATGTTATTTTGACATTATTCTAACTTTGTTTCTCCTCAACTACCCTAGCCAATTCTTGGAATTATTTGTTTGAAGTACAGTTGTTGTTGTTGTTTAGTTGCTAAGTTGTGTCTGACTCTTTTGTGACAACATGGACTGTAGCCCGCCAGGTTCCTCTCACCACTGAGCCACCCAGGAGGCCCTGAAATACAGTATTATCATTTAAATACAGTATTATTATTTGCCAAGGTTCTTTCAATCTCTCATCAGTCTGCACATTTTTCTTAGAAATCTAATCCTCTTCCATGGATTCATGTAATATGACAGACAAGTGACACATGTAATATTTTATATTGACAGATCACAACCTATCTTTAACTCAAAGACCAGTTTATTCTTTGGAGATTCAGACCATAAACCCAACTTCCTACTGGACAGTCCACCCTGACACACATGTATCTCAGATTCAATATGTCCAAAATCTAACTCACCTAACCCCTTCCCTAAATCCTCATCTAATATTCTCCAAACTAGTGAACGGCAGCGCCATACACCTAACAACCAAAGCTAGATATCTGGGAATCATCTTAAATATTACTCAAACAGAGTCCATTATTTTTAGGTCAACTGCCACTGCCCTTGTTCAAGCATTCATCAACTTTCATCTCTTCTACTATAATGTGTCCTTCCTTCCACCATGAAACCTATTTTCCACACAACTGAAGAGATGGTCTATTTAGGTACAATCTGATTAAATCATTCTAACAACATAAACATGATCAAGACATTCCTCTTTCAATGGAGTCTAATTTCTAGTTTCCTGGCAGGGCATGTATTTCATTGCTGAGTGACCTTCACCCCTAAGATCTAGAAACAGCAACTAGGATTTTCCTGTGCTTATGCTATCTGAAAGCTCTTTACATGATGTAGCCACTTTAAGAGCACCATTCTCTATTCCAAAGCTTACTTAGAAGTTGCATGTATAGTAAAGTGTCTTGGAAACCTTCTCTGTAATACTTCTACCCCTACAAAACTACTCACTTCTCTGTACTATGCAATATGAATTATGTGAAAAGCAAACTCAATTTTTGCTGAATTTGCTCTTTAGAACTCAAACTGGTGTCAACAAAATCTGAATATGTTCAAATCAGTTACAATTAGTAGTTTTTCTACTGATCTGAAAAGAAAGTATGAATGCATTAGAACAGACCCATTAGCATTTATGATGATAAAGCACATGTCCCACTAAAAGTGGATAAAGATTGTCATGTCGATATAAAAGGAAAAAAATGTCATTTTTTACATCAAGAAGAGTATATGCAACACTGCAAATACAAACACATATTTTACTGCATCTAATATCTTCTTATAGCACAATTTCAATCTAATAATAATAATTCTAATCCTCTACTGAAACACCTATTAACAACTAATACATTAAAAATATTTCCAAAAAATAATTTAGAAAAGGAAGAACAGTTTTTGAAGGCAACTATGTTAGAATTTTGAAATCTTCCTATTTTACCATTAAAGGTAGAGCTCCTAACTGCAAGTGATGAAGCCGAGGTGGTGCATGGTAATGGGCCAAGTGAGGATGCAACGCTCCAGGTGTGTAAGTAGCTGCAGTTACTCCAGCTTCAATTCCCAGTTCCCTGACAAAAGAGAACAGTTTAAATGTTAGACATGCTTACAGTGTCTATTATCAATAGAAATGCAGGAGTATGTTTACATTTTTTAACGTCACCTGAAGATTCTTATCTTACTTAGCTGAGAAAAAAAGATAAGTTAGCCCCAAAGATATTAACTAATAATTTCAAGTTCATTTTAGAAACTAAAATTCAAAGGTTCAATTTTGTGACCATGAGGAGCAAGGCATTTGTATCCAGGTACTTCTATCCTTACAAAGGAAGGACATACAATGAGTGTCCCTAAGTTTCCTTCCAATCTAAAAGTCTGATTTTTCATGAGAAGCAAATACAATTGAGTTTACTTTTTTGGTTTATATGAATGTTGCTCCCAGGTCTTTTGTTTGTTGGATAGTGCCTCTGGATTGTTGGCATCAAGGATAATTCGAAGAGTAAACACTTCTATACCTTATAAAGCAAGGGTAAACAAAATTTTAGAAAGTAAAACTGGTAAATATCAAATCTTCAATTATTTATTCTCATTTTATATTTTGTCTGAAAAGTGACTGTGGATCAAGATCTCAATAACTACCTACAGACAACAGATTCAGAAAGAAAATCAAAGCAAATTTGCCCCCATTTCTCTAGGAAACAACTCAAGCCTGGAGGATCCAGGCTGGATTTCCCTTGTCAATAGCAGGGGTTAAGGGAGGTACAGTAAACATGAGTAAAAAGGTGGGGGTGATGGATAAAGAAGTTATGAAAAATTTAGGGGTTTTACTTTGATGGTAGATCTCTGAGAAACAACAACAACAAAAAAGCTCTACTCCAGTTTGACAGGGTTCCCTGCCCTAGAACTCAAGCTGCAACTCTTTCCTCCCCAAGTCTCTTATGACTCACCCAGAGACAGTGAGTCACAGCTAAACTGGAATTCAGTTTCTCTGTATTATCCTTAAAAAAATTTTTTGTATATCTAGCTATTTGCAGTGCTAGGTCTTACTTGTAACACTCAGGATCTTCAATCTTGTTGTGACATGTGGGATATTTACTTGCAGAATGCGAACTCTTAATTGTAGTATGTGAGATCTAGTTCGTTGACCAGGGATTGAACCCAGACTCCCTGCATTGAAAGTCCAGTCTCAGCCACTGGACCACCAGGTAAGTCCCCACATTACCCTTACCCTACAAAGTATCTCTTCCAACCTTTTCTACCACAAGAAACTGATCATAGCTCCGAAATAAACAAGATACTGACCAGGCAGATCTCTCCGGAGCCTGTCGAGGATGTGAGGACATAGTCTGAGGCACATGAATATGATGCCCGTGACCATAATTTGGGTGCATCCTATGTGGATGGGGTGGGGGGCGTTCATGTGCCCGCCTGGAAACACAGAACACAAAAAGACCACTGGAAATAATTGAATAATTGGTTATTTCTTAATGTAGAAAGAAACAATCTAGTATTAATATTATAAACATCTATAGATTAGCCTTGAAATTAACTCTGTAATAAATTAGAAAAATGCAATATAAAATAACCTAATGATTAACAATAAATCAAGAAACCATAGCCCCACAAATTCTCACTACTCATTTATTTCAATGTCTCCAATCCAAATATCATCCAAGGGAAAAAACAGTATCTTTATAATCTTTATATAGCAGATATTTTAAAAAGAATAACAGGAACTACATGAAAATAAAATTTTAAAAATTAATACTCCAGCATATGCTACGGACACAAGGAAGTTGTTTTAAGAAATGGAAACTATCTTGCTTCATCTTTTTGCTGTAATAATATTCATCCATTTTAATGGATAAAACTTCTAAGAAAAAAAAAAAACTTCTAAGAAAAAAAATTTAACCTGTGTATTTTCTTCAAACACATGCAAATACATGTCAACACATCTGGGAAACTGGTATTACTTCTATTCACACTCTTTATTCATCAGTCCAGCTTACTGTATTTTCTCTTTCTAAAGTCTGTCAAATTTACAAATACAAATGGTCACAAAGTTCTAAACGAATGGCACTTGAGCAAAAACATTTCTAGGGATTCATTTCTATAGTCTAATTCTTGTTTTCTACTAGTTTCAAACACAAATACAGATTTTTCATGTTTAACCTTAATGATTCAGAACAAGCAATTTTCTAGATACTGGAAGATAGAAATATTAATTAGCAACTTTCTATATAAAGGGTCACTATATTAAAATGACAGAAATAGTCACAGATTCTAAATATAACCTTAAATTATATAACTAAAGAAAGAAGTTACACAAGTGCCAGATCATTAAATCAAGAATCTGCAAACATTCTGTAAGGGCCAAATACTTAATATTGCTTGCTCTCTAGGTCACATGGTTTCTGTTGTAACTACTCAACTTGTGGTTTTTGTAGTGTAAAAGAAGCTACAGACAATATATAGATGAACCAGTGTAGCCACTTTCCTACATAACTTTAATAGGCAGGCAGAATAAGACCAACAAAGTACACTGCCCCAAATTAGAACATCAGGTCCTGAGTTTTCCAAAGAAAACATAAAGTTCTTTTTGTTTTTATAGTCTTTTCACATGAAATAACCTGATATAAAATTTTTATGTCGGCACCTACAACTCAGGATAAGACCTTCTGGTTAGTAAAAAATTAATTTCCTAGTGAACTGAGGATTAAATATAGCTATATCACTTCTGAAGACTTTACAGTCTTAAAAACCAATGGAAAAAAAGAATAAAGGGTGATTATCTTTTTAAAAACATAAAACATACGTTGGATGCTGCATCATTCTCCTCCTTTGAACTTCCATCCTCTGCATCATTTCATGAGGATGCAGTCTTTGTGCTGGAGGTGCTGTGGCTGGAATATGGTGTGAAATTGGCTGGTGTGTGGGAGGAAGATGCTGAGGGATTGGTGCAGCTGTACTGGCTAAGTGAGTTGGAGGTGGGGGTGCCACGGGGTGAGATGTTGCATGAGACGATATTTGAGAATGGAAAGCATGAACAGGATGAGGAATAACATAATCCACTTGAGGCGGAGGCTGAGTCTGAGGAGGAGGGTTTCCATGAGAGTGGGGGCAGGCAGAGGTTTGATGATGAAGTGGTCTTGTCAAAGAAGCATCTGTAAGAAAAGCACAAGCACCACAAGGTTAAACATATATTGCCATAATACATTTGTGTTATACTTTACAAACATATTAGTGTATTTTTATTTTATAAATTCTTTATCAATGCTTGAGTCTGCTTAGTCTTGTTTGGCAACCTGCTTTCTTCTTTGAGTAATCATAGGTATCTTCTCAAGTTAATATATATAGCTTTACTTCATTCACAGCATTTCATTACAGGAAGGCACCTAAATTTATTGATTGCCATTGATAAAAACTGGAAGCCATTATCAAATCGCCATTGATAAAAACTGGAAGCAAACCAAAGCTGCAATAAACATCTCTGTGTATAATTCCTCTTGTGCTCTCTTTCATACATGCATGTACACGAGTGTCTGAACACAAAGGCACACACTCATACACACCACTCACAGAAAGTTTCTATAGCATAAATTCCTATAAGCAGTTCTGAGTCTGAAAGAATAATTTAAATTCAGATTATTGTTGTTGATCATGTCCGACTCTTTGTTATTCTATGGACTGCAGCACGCTAGGCTTCCTTGTCCTTCACTATCTCCCAGAGTTTGCTGAAACTCATGTCCACTGAGTCAATGATGCCATTCAACCATTTCATCCTCTCTTGCACCCTTCTCCTCTTGCCCTCAATCTTTCCCAGCATCAGGGTCTTTTTCAGTGAGTTGGCTCTTCGCATCAGGTGGCCAAAATATTGGAGCTTTAGCTTCAGCATCAGTTCTTCCAATAATATTCAGGGTTGATTTCCTTTAGGATTGACTGGTTTGATATCCTTGCTGTTCAAGGGGCTGTCAGAGTCTTCTCCAACATCACAGTTCAAAAGCATCAATTCTTCAGTGCTCAACCTTCTTTATGGTTCAACTCTCATATCCATACATGACTATTGGAAAAAACAGCTTTGATTATATCGACCTTTGTTGGCAAAGTGATGTCTCTGCTTTTTAATATGCTGTCTAGGTTTGTCATAGCTATTACTATGCTATACTATTACAGGTGCTTTAAGTTCCGTGGCTGCAGTCACCATCCACAGCAACTTTTGAGCCCAAGGAAATAAAGTCTGTCACTGTTTCCATTTTTTCCCCCATCTATTTCCATGAAGTGATGTGACCAGATACCATGATCTTAGTTTTCTGAATGCTGAGTTTCAAGCCAGCTTTTTCACTCTCCTCCTTCGCCTCCATCAAGAGGCTCTTTAGTTCCTCTTTGCTTTCTACCATTAGGGTGGTATCACCTGCATATCTGAGGTTATCGATATTTCTCTCAGCAATCTTGATTCTAGCTTGTGCTTCATCCAGCCCAGCATTTTGCATGATGTACTCTGCATATAAGTTAAATAAGCAGGGTGACAATATACAGCTTTGATGTATCTCCTTCCCAATTGTGAACCAGTCAGTTGTTCCCTGTAAGGTTCTAACTGTTGCTTCTTGACCTACATACAGGTTTCTCAGGTGGCAGGTAAGGTGGTCTGGTATTCCCAACTCTTTAAGAACTTTTCACAGTTTGTTGTGATCCACACAGTCACTTTAGTGTAGTCAATGAAGCAGAAGTAGACGTTTTTCTGGAATTCCCTTGCTTTTTCTAGGATCCAGTGGATGTTGGCAATTTGATCTAAATTCAGATACTAGTTGACAAAACACCTTTCCCAAAAGTTACCATAATTAATTACCATCAACAGTACATGAGAGTTCCTGACTGTCACATATTTTACATGCTAATCAGAAAAAAATTTTGTATTCATGAATCAATTATATTTCTTCCCAGAATTATCTATTCACATTGTTAGCTTATAATTCACCTTTTTCTTATTGATTTATAAGTATTCCTTGTCATAAGGTAGTATAAACATTTTTCCAAATTGTCTCCTGGTAATTTTACTCTGTCATAAGTATTTTGCTTTTGTAAAATCAAATGTGTAAATTATATATTTATAAACACATAAATCATGTTTTCCTTAATCATTAATGGTTATAGAGCACTATAGAGAGGAAAGGAACTTGCAAGTCCTAGGCACACCTGTAAACATGTATTTTCACCACTGCACTTCTCTCCCTGCCCCATGCTATTTTTCTTGTGCTACATTAAGGAGAGGGCATATTTGCTAGCTACTTGCCATGAAAATCAGCCTTTATAAAGATGGTTTCACCCATTTCTTCAATCTGAATCTTTACATTGCAAAATGACTGTTGAAAGGTCCCTTAAGGGAATACTTTTCTCTCTTACTCTTAAGAGATGAGCATCAGTTTGAGGTCTAAAAATAAGTTTGTCTCCTCCTTGGATTTCAGCCCTAATTTCATTTCACTTGTAAGATTTTCTTGGTAGTCTGGTATGGAGCCATAGCATTTCTCTAGTTTCTTACAGAAAGATTACCTTCAGTTTTTAATTGCTTTGATTTGTGCAGCAGGGGTGAAAGTTAGGTAACCACAGACTCATTCAGCCATACGTCAAAGGAAAACTTGTTAGCATATATTTAAAGGAAACTTTCACTGAGCTCAATTTAAATTGTAAGACATTTTTAAACTAATTTTCTAAAAGTTGTATTTTCAAATCAATGTTTTACTCTAAGAAGTCACAAAGCTCAGTACTTCTTAGTCATCAAAAAAGAAGTTACTAAATTCTCTAACTGTTAACTATTCTTCCTCAAATTTAGAGCATTTTTCCCAGTTTCACAGCAAGGTTTTCTAACTATATAATTATTATACAAGAAATAATATTCACAAATATCACAAAATGCTAAAGTTTTGCTTTGGAATTAATCAATTTATTTAACTCTTCATCAATCATTTTTCAACTTTACTAAGGTATAAATAACAATTAAAACAATATATCTAAAGTGTATAATATGATAATTTGACACATTATACCATGTGAAATGATTACCACAATCAATTTAATTAACATATACATCACCTCACACAGTTGCCAATTTTTGTGTGTGGTGAAAACTTCAGCCATCATTATGATGCAGTGTTTATCTAAACAAAATAATCACTAATCATTGTATAAAGGTGATATATTCTGCATTCCCACAGACCATTTCCCTTCTTCTCTGTATTATGTGTTCTTGCCAGTAAAAATAAACAGACAAACAAAAAGTGTTCTTGATATTGTTTCTTAAAAGTTTAGCATGTCACTTTAACCCAGCAATCTCAGTTCTAGGAAGTTACCCTACAGACTAGTAGAAAACTACAAATAATTTAAATGTTCATCAATTGAGGACTAATTCAATATACAATGGAATATTATGAGGATATTAAAAACAATGAGCTAGAATTTTATGTACTACAAAAATCTGAGATGTATTGTTAAATTTTTTAAAAATAAAAAATGAAAGGCAAATACTATGTTTGATATGATCCCATTTTTTTAAAAAAGGAGAGATATGTCATAATAAGAGATGTGTCATAATAACATGTGCAGAGAAAGAAAATTTCTAAAGTTTATAATGAACTATAAACAGTTGCTACCACTGAGGTATTGGGATTAGTGGGAAGAATGGAGAAGGATTTTTAACTTCTTATATTATTCTGTGGTTTGAATTTCTTAAAGTGTACACAAGTTATTTTTATGATAAAAAGAAAACATTAACTTTTTAGATTAGAACATAAAAAAGCAAGGGATACACTTATCAATTGCTTCAATATATTATTTTTAAAGAGGAGGGGGAGAAAACCACACATTTTGAGTTCCCAATAAAAGATGATAAATGAAAGATGAATATCAACAACTATTACAGAACAGCCTGCACATCCTGCCAGTGTTCACACACGGAATTTGTCCACTGGTTAATGTTTTGCAAAAACTTGCACTCTTGAAAAGATAAATGATGTATCACCAGATTTCACTGTACAAATTTTGGGTTGACTCTAGCTGTGTATGCAGGACACAGATTTTTTAAAATTATAGGGCTGGAATCGTAAGAAGATAAATAACTGAACATTATCCCTCATATGTAATCAGAGGACAAAAGCAAATTTCCTTGCCAATGTTTTGCTTTATTCCTGGCATGAATTTTCAGTGCTTTTTTTTTAAAAATCAAAATATTTAATAAGTTTCCATCTGATTATTAGCCTATGATTTGACAAAACAATAAATATATGCTACACAGCCTAAGGTTATTTCTCATTTCTTGTATCTTATAGATTTCAATTTCTTAGAAAAGTCATATCTGATTCTATTTTAACTGCTTGCATGAAAAGAGTACAGAAAACCTTTCTACAATTGTCTTTCTGTCAAGGAATTTTCTCCTGTGTCTCAGTTAAGTTTCAGAATTCTTAAAGTTTAATTTCCTATGCATAGAAACAACTACTAAACCTTCCAATTTCTTTTTAATACTAAAGGATAAATATAAATTCCTTAAAATTTCCTTTTATAGGAATCTAAAGTACCATTCAATGTACTTCTAATAGATAGACATTAAAATGTAAATGTTAAAATGTAAATTAGACAAATATGATACTTTTTATTATTTTCCCAGACCTTTTAAAACAACATCTGCCATCTGCCGTTTTTGCTTAAGAAGACCTCTTTAGGTATGTGAGGTGAAGGAAGGATGAAATGGGAAAAATACACTCCACTTTTAGGTCAAGGAAATACTAGAAATTTATAAATTAGAATTACTGAAAGCTTATTAAATGGAGGACAGTACAATGCTTCATTTATGTGCCTCTAAGTTCTTTGCCTATTAAATTTATACTTACAAGGAGGTGGCATATAATGTCGACAAGATGACAGTGAGGCTGGTGGAGGGGGCTGGGGCTGGGGCTGGGCAACCATGCTTGATCCATAACCATCTATGGATAATGGCTGACTCGGGGCAGCGGCAGCAGCAGCCTGATGGCCAAAGATTGCAGCTCGGGAAGAAGAAACAGGACAGCAGGGGTCAAATGCAGATGCTCCATGAAAACCAGCACTTCCATGACTTCTGATACCACTGCTGCTCAGGTCTACTGGCAATGCCTGCTGTATAAAGAGGAACTATGTTTTATCTTTCTAAAATTTGGTCAAAACATTGTTTATGGTATACTATAAAAGTACTCAATGTAATCTAGAAAAATAGAATCAATAAATTTGAAACTGGTAAAATTTTGAGTGTGAAGACCTACTGAGCACCAAAAAATACTACGTGTATCTTGGATTGTAAAAATTATAGTGCTTATCCACTTAAAAACTATAATCAATTTTAAATAATCAAGCATGTGATAGTGCTTGAACAGAAGTTAATGTATTATTTTAAGATCTATTTATCTTCCATATACTAGATCTTAAGAGAGAAACTTTTAAATCATACGTTGATATCCTCCTTTACACCAAAACTCTGACTGGTAATTTAGGACTCCTTCAGAAAACATATAATCATGCCACTGAAAACATTCAAGGTTTCAGGTAAAAATCTCATTTTTAAACTGTACACAGCAAGGATTCAACTAAAACTCAAATAGTGAAAACATTATCCAAGATAACAAAGGGTCTAAGATTATTCAAGCTAAAACTATTAGTTAGCTTTGCCTCTTAGTTACCTTTTTCACTTAAAAAAAATTAAACCACAATTACTTTTATTAGTAAGATAATTTTAGGGAAGGATCATTTACCAAGTTGAAAAATCAAACAGTCTAAATTCCATCCCTACTAGAGCACTTTGAAAAGTCCTAAGGAAAATAAACGCTTTACCTTCTACTCTAGAGCAGATAACAGAAACAGAATTGCTTCTTTATATTCTTATTTTAAGTATAAGCCTTTGCTTAGTGTTCAGTACAGCTGCAATTTTTTAAATGTGATTAAAGAAAATGAAGATGTTATATATGGAATAATATGTAGGGATTGTTCACTACTGAAAGCTGGGGGGCTAGAGGTGAGGAAAGCGAGGGTAATGCATTTAATAGAGGCCCAGGTCACTTAGTCCAGTGAGGAACCATAGCGGTCTTAGTATATTTTAAAATTTAATTTTATTTTATTATTATTATTTTTAGAGACAGAGTGGTCTTTGTGGTTTCAATGGCCACCCTGTTCAGAGGATAAAAGAAACATAAGAAACTCTGGATATTAAAAGGGAAGGAGGAGGATGGTACAGAATGAGGGAAGGACAATAGAACTACTTTCCTCTTGTACATTATGTGTCTACAATCAATTAAGTAAATATCTGACGTCTTTCTTCAGAGTTGGCAAATACAATATCAGCTTCTAATGTGGATAAATAAGGTTTAAGAACAATATTTTAAGATTGTGAATTATTACTGATGACTCAAATCCTTTGTGTATTTCCTATTTATGTTAAAATTTGGCAAATGGACTGGAATATTAACATACTATGAAGGTGAGCAAATTTCCTATCTTCTTCTCCAGTCAGTGATTAAGAAAACTCCCAAAGAGTGAGTAAGGTAGGGTGAAGGTCCTCCTAGAAGCAACCGAGGGTAAAGTTAAAAGCAGAGAATAAAAAGGGGGGAAAAAACCAACAGAGAGAACCCTCTTCTTCACAATTCCAAGAGTTCACTCAATTCTTATTTTAGAAGGAAAAGTGGGGTTAAGCAAGATGGTACAGAAATAGCAAATATTACTTATTTGTTGTCCAGTCGCTAAGTCCTATCTGACTCTCTTGTGACCCCACGGACTGTAGCCCACCAGGCTCCTCTGTCAATTGGATTTCCCAGGCAAGAATACTGGAGTAGGTTGCCATTTCTTTCTCCAGGGGATCCTCCTGACTCAGGGACTGAACCTTGGTCTCCTGCATTGCAGGCATCTTTACCACTAAGCCACCAGGGAAAGTGAAAGTGAAAGTTGCTAAGTCGTGTCCAACTCTTTGCAACCCCATAGTCCATGGAATTCTCCAGCCAGAATACTGGAGTAGGTAGCCTTTCCCTTCTCCAGAGGATCTTCCCAACCCAGGGATCGAACCCAGGTCTCCTGCACTGCAAGTTGATTCTTTACCAGCTGAGCCACAAAGGGAAGCCCAAGA
Source organism: Dama dama (assembly GCF_033118175.1). Taxonomy (NCBI): domain Eukaryota; kingdom Metazoa; phylum Chordata; class Mammalia; order Artiodactyla; family Cervidae; genus Dama; species Dama dama. Next base: position 51,017,917 of record NC_083692.1, on the reverse strand, counting down.
ATGCTGGAGTGGGTAGGCTATCCCTTTTCCCGCGGATGTCCCCGACCCAGGAATCAAACCAGGGTCTCCAGCACTGCAGGCAGATTCTGCACCAACTGGGCTCTCAGGGAAGCCCTTTACATAGATCATAAATAATGCATAACACTAATTAAACTATTCTATCAAAAGAGAAAGTTACACCCAAAGGAGTAGGATGAGAGTCAAGTGACTACTAAAACTTCTCTGTTGTTAAGACTAATTAATCCTCCCCAATCTTTCTCTGCCTATCTACAGTTTGACAATGAGACACCACACAATTATAAATCCTAAGATTAGTCTCCTTCTCCTCAGCTTCCTACTATGTCCACACAGGTCTCAAATGTAGACTATATGAGACTATCTCATGTACATGTGGTTAATTTCAGAGTCCTACAAAGAGCTACACAAATCTCAAACTGTTCATGTCTCCAAAACCTCACTCTTTAGCTTCATATCCATTATCACTATTGAATGCCTGATCCTGCTGATTTTCCTCAAGGTTTGTGTATACTCCAAATACTTCTACTTAGAGACAGATGTTAGACAAGATCTCCTAGAGAAGGAAATGGCAACCCACACCGGTATTCTTGACTGGAGAATTCTGTGGACAGAGGAGCCTGGTAGGCTACAGTCCATAGGGTCACAAAGAGTCAGACAGGACTGAGCAACTAACACTTGAGAGAGAGAGAGAGATGAGCAGGTCACACCTATATTTGACACAAAACAATAAGAGATTCTACCTACAATTAAGTCACTCAGGTTGCTTTTTTAGGCCCAAAAGGTAGAATAGGTATAGTCAATCAACAGATGTTAGTACTTAGAACTGCTGTTAACAGAGCCAAAACATCATCTAAAATCTCTTTAATCACATTTCCTACTAAACCCTTTCAATTTTTTTTTTATATCAGCAGCTAGTTTCTTCTTAAGGGAACACTTCACTTTCTCAATTTTAATTTGTCAGAACCAGAAGAGATAATCATCAAAAATTTAAAAGACGAAGCAAGTAATGTACTTGAGGAAAGGCCAGAGGGTACAGTGGAGCAGTTACTCTGAATTTCACTTTAACTTTTTCTAGCCCATTTTTTTTTTAGCACATGTGTCACTTACCATTTTATATTACCCATTTTGTTTTTTAAAGTATGCACCACCCAGGTTTACATCACAATTATACACAGAAACAATACAGCAAAAGTTAAAATAGCACATAATACCTCACTTTATTTACTCCACGTGATCACCAATATGAATTTAACACTATTTGACATTTTAAGTACTCACTAATAATATCAACCAATTTACTTAATTAGCAAAAAAAATTATCAGTAATTTTAAAATTACTGATAATTTTTTTTGCTGACATTTCAATTTCCCAGAAACTAAAAACCTAATCTGCTCCTGAGAAACAGGAGGTTCCTCCCTGTATGGTTTTGCAGCTGAGAAGTCTGTTTATTTCTAGATGAGTGGAGATTACCGGGAGGCTCCAGAAGAGGAGGTAGAGGAGGAAAAAACTGGGAGAATTCCCCCATTTCTCATGAATGAGGCTGACATTGCAGTTTCAACACCTTTGTTTGAAATGAAATCCTAAACATTAAATCCACTTATATTTAACTAAAAACACAGAAAAACATTCCAGAATAAAAAATAGTATCCAATTATCCACATCCCTGGTCCCCTCAATTGGTTGCAATCATTTACAACATGAGAAAATCTTAAATACTTAATTAAAAAAAAAATCACAGGTCATTAAATTATGCCACTCTTGTAGCGGCAAAAAGAATGACTTATTTGGTACATAAACTTTATCATTAGATTTTTTTCTCTGGAAGGAGCTGCAATTTTAAAAAATTAAAGAAAAATAAATAAATAAATAAATAAAAAATAAAAAATTAAGAAGAACTCATCAAATTCCACATACCTGGTCATGGTAGCTGGCACTGGAAGTACTATTTGCTCCACAAGGTGGCTGTACTTGTGGAGGTCTTTCCACAGGACACGCAGGGTCACTAAAGGAAGGAGACACTGGGACGGCTGGATGGGGAGGATGATGATGGTGGTGATGATGCTGAAAATGGTGGCCATGCTGCTGAAAGCAACTTGTGTGTGGATGTCCTAATGCATGGTGATTCTGCGATGACCCTCCACAGGGCGAGTGCTGGGGACAGCAGGAAGGTAACCTAGGCATTGCAGGAGGGCCAGTTTCTGTTACAGCATTAGACGCAGTTCTCCTCGAGTCATCTTGAAATGAAAAAATGCACAGATCAATTAAATGATCAAGTATCACTGTGTAAAAAATATGTGTGTGTGCTTAGCTGCTCAGTCATGTCTGACTCTTCACAACCCCATGGACTGTTGTCCACCAGACTTTTCTGTCCATGGGATTCTCCAGGCAAGAATACTGGATGGAGTAAAGTAGCCATTCCCTTCTCCAGGGGATCTTCCTGACCCATGGACCAATCCGGGTCTCCTGCATTGCAGGCAGATTCTTTACCATCTGAGCAACCTTGTGTATAAATAGGTAGATAATAAGTGATTAGTGAATTCAAGTATCTGTAAATAATAATGTGATATAGTCACATTCTTAACATGTATATCCTGTAATTTTAGGCAGTGGTCTTCACTGGGATTTTCTTCCAAGCTTCAAGAGGCTTATATTAACCATGATGTTTAAATATGGCAATAAATCACCTTTTCCTAGGTCATGATAAATTATTAGTTTTTTAAAATAAATTATTAGTTTTAAATTGTATTTTAAAAACTCCAAAGTATCATGGGAGTCCTTTCACTATATACAACAAATGCTCTTAATACTATAAATCATTCCTATATAATGAAGACTACTATGTCATACTTCTTAAAATCTTAACTTCTTAAAGATATAACTATCCAACTCAGAGCATATCTGGCTAAGTCTCACTAACGTCCAAAGTCTTTTCCCTTTCTCTGGTCTCTAAACTCAGACCCAATACAACAAAAGAAATGATAAGATTCTACCTGGTTGAAAATTAAAAGTCTCTTGTAATAATTTTGTGACTCAAAGTTGAATAGTGGGATAAAAGAATGGAGTCAGATGGGCTTAAATTCTAATCCTGAGCCTGTCTAATTTGAGTAATGTGATCTTAAGAAAGTTATTTAATCTCTTTCTCACCTATTAAATGTAGCAGTAACTATCCTGCATGGTTGTTCTTAGAAAAGATAATAATCTTCTAGGTACAAAACATCTGAGTCCTAATTATGCTCTGTCACATGCCCAGAGTTACTTTGAAGGTACATTCTCCCAGGCCAGAAGAAAAGCAAATGTGTCCCCAGAAGGTTTATCCTAGTGTTTCAAACTCCTCTAAGAAACAGCACCCTTTCCTCAAACTACATATGTGCAAATTAAAAAAAGATAAAAATGGAGATACATTTTTTACTTAAAAATAGAGGAATAGAAAACCCAAAGCCTGTCCTTCCTTTCCCCCACATGACTCATGAGGCATCTCCTCAGAATTCTTAGGATTCGAGAGTACACCTGTGTTCCAGCCATATTTCTAGAGTAACCAATACCAGGGATACCCTATTCCTATTTGGCTCACAATACAAAGCTATTCTCTTCTGGGTCAATGTACCAATTAGGAATCTTCTGGTTATTTACAAACAATACAAAAAATCCAACCAAAACTGGCTAAAACAATGAAGGGAATTTACAGACTCACATAAATGAATCTGGGTGGCTCTGACTGATGGGTGTGATTGCAGTACACCTCCCTGTAATTCTCCAGGGTCTGCCCTCCTATACATGTCCTATTCTGCTGTTGCTGATTCTCTTCTGGGCAAACCTAAACTCTTCCTAAACCCTGTTAGGCAGTATTTCTATTCTAAATCTCTGAATATTGTTGTTTTTCCCCCTCAAGTTCCTATTCTGGCCTATTTGGGCTAATTTCCTGAGCCCTTTTGTATAGGTTCTTAACCTGAGAACTAGAATTCAGGAGTCTGTAAACTCAGATAGAAAAGAATTACACTAATCTCTAATAGCCTCCTGGAATTAGTATTACCTTCTTATCATAAGTTGAGAGGTTAAAAATCACAAGTAATTTATAACAAAACCAAAAAAGATAAAAAGTCAACAAGTTGTTCACTTTTAAAACATAAGTGATAGCAGATTCAAAGTCAGTTCGATAACTACATCCCTTTCATTCATTTGCATTTCAAATTTCTTAAGTAACCTGGATAGAATCACAACTGGCATACTAGGAACTGACTATGATCAACAGCTATCTTAGTTATGCTGAATCAAAAGTAGCTATTTTCTATAGGCTATAATATTTATAGCAATATCATTATTATAGGATCTTCACTTCCTACAACATTTCTGAGGTTATATCTCAGTCCCCATGTCAAAATGTTACACAAGTAAATGTCATTTACTATGTGTTACTTCAGAAAAGAAAATAAAAAACCTTTAGGACACTAAATCCATTCAGTGGATGGACTAAATGACCTTCATGGTTCCTTCCAACTGTGACACATTAGTTTTACAAATCCAAAAACTCTTAAGACTCAGGAGATAAGTCTGTAACCAGAGCAAGAGACCTAGGGACTGCATGACCAAAGTGATAGATATGACATTTATCTGTTTAAAAATGACTTGCCCTCTTGGTCTTCAATTATTCCAAAAACAAAGGTCACAGTGAGAGAAGAGGAAGCACAATAACGATAATATCCTTAAGGCATTCTGAATACATATTTAAGGGGTTAAATGATTAACAGTATGCCCCTCAAAAGAGGACTGACCTTATAGCTCTACTTCTTAGGGTACAGTTTTGACTTCCAATTAAATTAATATCTGTTTTCCTACAGTCCAGAAGCTCTTTGTTGCTCAAACAAGGTAGAAATCCAAAGTAAAGACAACTGAATATCCTCTTGTTCAAGAGTTAATAACCAAAGAAATCTGCCAGAGCAGGGTGAAATACAAAGATATCTGATTAAGCAAATAAACCCTGCCTTTTTTAAAAATTAAAATTAGACTACTGAGTGTCCACTAAAAATAGACCATCACAAATCTACATCAGAGAAATTAACTCCATATCCCAGTGACATCAAGCTGGTTAAAGTACTTTTACTGTAATTCTAGGAAGATTACCGAGATGTACTCATGCATTTATTCATTTATTTGGCAAGTCTTACATATAATAATAACATGGCTAAGGATCTATAAAGGTACTGGAAAATACAACAGTAAAAAGGAAAGTCTTGACCATTAAAATAATTTAGGGATATTGTCTGCCTTTGTTGTTTTATCTCTAGCAACTAGAAACAAGCTACAATGTAGGAAGATCAATAAGCACTTGCTAAATTTAAGCTAACCTCGCAAGGGAAAAGAGGCATACCTGCATGGGAGCAGCTTAGTGCTAAAAAAGGGAAGACTTGATCTTTTGTCCTCAAGGAGCTCATCATCAAGCACAGAGAAAAATTTAAAAAGAAATCAACCAGTATTGTAACAGAAGCTCTGGGTTCTAGCACAGTATAGAGCAACACTGTCCCCCAAGGAGTATCCAGCAACAACCAGGGATACTTTCGGCTGTCACAACTGGAGGGTAGGGGGCACTATGGGTTATTCAGTGGGGAGAAGCCAAGAATGCTGCCAAATATCCTACAATGCACAGGAGAGCCTGCCCGCCCTTACAGGAACTGTCCAGCCCAAAGACAAGAGTACCAAGGCTGAGATATCCTGGCATAAAGAAGAATACAGGATTCAAGCTAGACTATGTAGGTCTGAATTCTGGCTCTACTGTCATATAACCTTCACCTGCAAAATGAGAATAATGTTACTTCACCTGCAAAATGAGAATAATCATAGAATCTGTCTCATAGGTTATTACAAAAGTCAGAGCTACTATAAAGAAATTATTAACCAATATTATGAGTTCCAGAGGTGTTAGCTAATATTATCCGCTACAATTGTTAGCTCTTTTTATATTGTGTTACCAGTGCCTAGAACAGTGCCTGCTACATAGCATGCAATCAATAAATAGTTTGCTGGATAAATGAATACACAAGATATGTATGCATATGCTAGGAACACATTGAGAAATCACACAGATGATAAGTTGACTGGGGGCATGCTGAGTTTAGGTGACTGCAGAATGGTCCAGAGGAGAGGAAGCTGGTATGAAAATTTAAAACAAGGAGAGCAGTCTGGAAGCACAAAACGGTGAGTCATTGACTACTGGTGGCAAGTGAAAACACCTACAGTTATGAGATGGATCAGTGAAAACAGAGATGAGAAGAGAGTTCTGGGAGAAAAGAAGATGAGGAGAAAATTTACTGCCAGATTTTTAAACACCCTGTTTGTTTTAAAAGGAGTCAAAGTTAAATGAAGGAGTTTAAGGTGAAGAAGATCCCTTAGGTGTACACAGACTTAACACAAATGCACATGTACATGTATGAAAGGAATGAAATCAGCACAGATGCTGAACACACAGGCAAGATTAAAACAAGGTCAAGGACACAAAAAAGGATAAAGAGCAAAGATAAAGAAACTGGAAGCTACAGGAAGGGAGTTAAGAGACCAGCAGTTAGGAGATATGGATAGGTATAAACATACAAAAGTTTGTTTGTTTTTTTTACATACAAAAGTTTTTAATAAAGGGGCTGGAAGTTACACGTATTCATGCATGAGAACCTTCATTTATTTTTTTAATCCTCTTTCCACCCCCAGAAATAAGAGTCTTAAGAAAAATAAGACAATTTTGGAATAGACACTGAGGGGAAGGAAAGGGAAGGGAACTAACTGAGGTATATCATACTATCACAACTTATTACCAACAGCCCAAGATTTGATTCCATAAATTCAGGAGGCACCGATCTGCATGGTTCTATGATTTTTATCAGCCCCATTTAGAAACCTGGATAAGAAAGAAGCTAGATCGCTCAAGTGATTCAAGGCTGGACATATGCAAAAAGGTGCAAAGAAAAGACAGGATGTGAAGAAAATAGATAAATGATATTCTACAGTCCTGGAAGGAAATGAAGCCAGCAGAACTGAATGCTCCTAATATAGTCTGACTATCTGTATGTGCTTTTATCAGATTTATACAGAGGAACAACTTGGTCTTGAACAAGATTCTCCTAGTCTAGAGAAATGTAACATGATTAAGTCTATCAAAAGGGCCATCATAAAAAGATAGAATAAATATCATGGAGAGGGTCCACTCATGCAATGATGTTACTACTTAATAGATTAAATGTGAATCCTAACTAAACAAGGGTGTTAAAAAATAAGTACATAAATAAAAGCACTGAGATAAAGTTTTCTTTAAATAAAGTTAGGACTGTTTCAAAGTTGTCTTTATTTCAAAGTTGTCTTGAAATAAAGTTGGGACTGTTTCAGATAACATCTAGATAAACATAAGGTACAGAATGCAACCAGAAAAGAGTATGCAATCAATAAATGAAATAAAAACCCATTTCACTTCTGCCTACATTTTATTTTTTAAAAAATGCAGTATTTAAAAAGACTCCCCTAGGAAACCTCCTTGTTTCCTCAAGGTTCACCTTAAGTTTCCAGGGAAGGGAGATCTAAACCAGACACAAGCAGTTTTCCAATCTGCTCAATGTTAAGTTATAAGGATAGAAGAATTAAACATATTATTAAAAGCAAAAAAAAAATTTTGATATAAAATATATGGTGGTTTCATTATTAATGGTGATTACTATTATTATTGGTGATAGAGGCAATCTATGATCTATAGGGTCTATGATGTCTCTGTTAGTAAACAGCAAGTTCCTATCTCTGTGCCATCATTCAGAAGAGAAAAACGGCTAGTTTAAGACCTAGTCAAACAGCTGATAGGAAAGAACCAGAACTGCACTGCTAACTGAAACTTAAGAGATAATCCATAAGCTAAAACTATAAAACTTGCTCTTTAAAAATTTTTATTGATATATAGTTGATTTACAATGTTGTGTCAGTTTCAGGTATTAAGTGACTCAGTTATTTACATATATACATTCTTTTCTGGGGGGTGAAGTGGGTGGGCTTCCCTGGTGGCTCAGATGCCTGGAGAATTCCATGGACAGAGAAAGCCTGGTGAGCTATGGTCATGAGGTCACAAAGAGTTGGACATGACTGAGCAACTAACATTTTCACACATCACTTTCACACGTACTCTTTTTTTACATTCTGTTCCCTTATAGATTATTACAAGATACCGAGTATAGTTCCTCTGAGGTATACAGTAGGTCCTTGTTGGTTATCTGCTTTATATATCAAAGTGTATATATTTTAATCCCAAACTCCTAGGGATGAAGGAGGAAACAACGTGTTGTTGCAAGAAGGAAACTGTTTTAGAACTATTGAGAAGACCATCAGCTTCATACTGCACACAATCAGCACCAGCATATTCCCTTAACTCCCCAGGGGGCCCTTCTTGCATTTATTTTTCCCTTTTTTTAAAACTATAAAACTCTTAAAACATAAGAGTGAATCTTTGCGACCTTGGGCTAAGCAATAGCTTCTTAGACACGACACCAAAAGAATAAACAAGAAAATTGAGGAAATGGACATTGTCAAGCTTCTTAAAACTCCCACTCCTACGTTCAGTTCTTTTGGAGACATATTTAGGAGTCGATTTTTGGGTCTTATGGTAACTCCGTGGTTAACTTTATAAGGAACCATCAGAGTGTCTTCTACCATTTTAAACTCCTACCAGATGTTAATAAAGGTTCCAATTTCTCAATATCCTTATTAACACTGGTCATCTTCTGATTTCCTGTTTCTTGCCTTTGTTTTGTTTAATTATAGGCATCCCGGTAGGAGTAAAGTGGAATTTCATTCTGGTTTTGATTTGCATTTTCCTAATGACTAATGTTTTCATGTGCTTCTTGGTCACTTATATAAATGACCTTCTTCTTTGGAAAAACAGCTATGTACATTCTTTGCCCATTTAAAAACGGGGTGGTTGTTCTTTTTACTGTTAAGCTGTGCAAGTTCTTTATAATTCTGGATACCAGACCCCTCTCAAATATATGATTTTCAAATATTTCTCCCATTCTGTAGGCTATCTTTTCACTTTCTTATAATTACCCTTAATGTACAATAATTTTAAATTCTGATCAAGTCCTATTCATTTTTATCTTTTGTTGACTGTATTTTTGGTGTCAGCCATTCAATTCTCCCCCATCTCTTTCAGTTGACCTATAATACTCTGGTAACATAGCACACAGGAACTCAAATATGAAGTCATAGTCTAATTCTAATAGAGACAACTTTGTTAACATATGATGTTTATTCTAAGAATATACTCTTGCTAACACGGCTAAAATCTTAATAACAACCATTCTTTTTCTAGCAAACAGTCTCTCCCCGCCCCTTTTTATTTTTTAAACATACCTCCTGTAGAAGTACCAGTCATACTATTGCTTGTGAGAGTAGTTGAAGTCTCTGACACTGTGGAGGGTTGGCTACTAGTGACAGCTGAAGCAGTATCAGAGGCCTGCTCAGAGGTAGATGGATTTGAATTGTTAATGGAAGCGCTTGTGGTTTGTGATTCCATTCTCGCAGAAGTGGTTGGCACTACAGTAGGTTCTACAAAATACAAAATGTTTATTTAGCATTTCAAAACAAATTAGGCAACGCGTTACATTTTAATAAAAGCTAATATTTTTATAGTTATTAAACTTAAAATGTGAACCCTCTGATAAGTACAATATATAGTTTAAAAAGAAAAGCTTTCGTAAAGTTAAATCAACATTAAAATGAAACAGTACTGTATTTTTAAACATATATGTGCATACTCCAATAATTCAAAGGACTAACACAGTTTTTTTGGGTAAGGACCATGTAAGTTTTCTGATCACAGAGAGGTAAAGTAAAAGTCCCTCTGCTATATTCACACACATGGTCACAGCACACAAATTGTACTTTCTCTGGTACCTATGGATTTTAGAGTCACACAGTTTGGATAGAAATTCTGATTTCACCACTGACAGATTGATCTAGGAGAAATTACTTAACTACTCTCCATTTCCTCATCTATAGAACTAGTAAAGCACAAAATTTTCCTCATAGAACTGTTGTTAGGATGAACAGAGATCACACATATGAAGCACTTATATATGATGCTTTAAAAATGGAAGTCATTTAATAAACATTAGCTGTGATTTTTAATATATTTTAATTTTTTACATGTCTTTTGTATGTTTTCCCCCAATTCTTTGCAAATATTTTTATCAGTGCTTTCTAATAAAAATTAAAGTTTCTGTAGTAGAAATTAAAAGAAATTTCAGGTAGACCTTAACTTATAAATGGGTTCTATTTTAGATTCTAATTATTAAATGACTTTAATAATTAATAATGGGAATAAATCTGTCCAAAGCACAGTCACAGTAATTAGAATTGTAAAGAAGATATTTAAAAGTGATACAGAATAGAATGAGAAGACAACCATTCTATACAATGCAGTACAGGAGACTGATTACTGAAAAACAAATAGTGCCTGTTAGTCTAAACGGAACCCTATACTTCAGATGCTTAAAGAAATATATTTGCCTAAACTTAAAAGGGAGAGGAAGGAACTTCTGTTTATTTGCCAATAGTTTATCTGTTTCTCAGTCAGAGGTATTGACTTTTTTGGCTGAATAATTCTTGATTGGAGGTGGTGGCTTAGAGGTGGGCTATCCTTTGCATCATAAGATGTTTAGCAGCACCCCTGGCCTCCATCCATTAGATGTTAGTAGCACTCTCCCTCCACTCTGACAATCAAAAGTGTGCAGATACTGCCAAAGGTCTCCAGGCACACAAAACGGCCACTAGGTAAGAACCACTGTTCTAACTAAACTTATGTTTTAGATTTATTTTTAGTAAGATGGAAGCCTTCCACTGAGAGAAGGGAGTCTATCTACTAATCACTGGAATACTTTTAACATAAAAGTATTCTGTTTGAACTAAATTCAAGTGGATTAAAAAGTTACTTAGATGGCAGGTGTCACATGGGAAAACACAAAGTTTCCAAAAGAGTCATCGATATTTAATTGGATAATCTTTAATAAATCCCTATTATATTAACCACTTCTTACAGACGATTTATGGTATTTCCAAAATAAAAACCAAGACATTGTTAACTGAAATGTAGACATTGAGAATAAATTCTCTCTTCATAAACATCTTAACTCCAAAGTATTGGTACTCTGAAAGTTATGATCATCCAAACTGCCAACAGCCAATATTAGAGTTGACTGCACAAGGCCCCTAACTCTTCTGACCTAACAAATGTATTCTTTATCTAATTTATAGTTAACTGCCAAAACTAATGGACTTCCCTTGTGGCACGGATGGTAAAGGATCCAATCCATATATGGCTTACCAAATATTAAGGACATTATGATTGAGGGCTTCTTTTTAATTTATTTTTTATTGGAGTATGGTTGCTTTACAATATTGTATTAGCTTCTACTGTACAGCAAAATGAATCAGCCATACATATACATATATCTCCTCCCTTCTGGACTTCCTTTCCATTCAGGTTACCACAGTTCATTAAGCAGAGCTGCTGACCATTTCCTTCTAAGATGTAACTATCAGTATCTGAAGGTAATTCTCAATTTGAGGGAAAATTCACAAATGTATTCATATATTCATACTTGCTTACCACATTTCCTAACCTCTGCTTTCCAACTCTAGTGTTGTTTCCTCAGTTACGTGGGTAGAGCTGTATGTAAGCCAAAGAAGTGACGTGTAAGTCTTAGTCGCTCAGTCATATCCAACTCTTTGCAACCCCATGGTCTGTCCATGGAATTCTCTAGGCAAGAACACTGGAGTGGGTTGCCATTCCCTTCTCCAGGGGATCTTCCCGACCCAGGGATTGAACAGGGTCTCCTGCATTGCAGGCAGGTATTTTACCATCTGAGCTATAGAAGCCCTGTAAGCCGAAACGAAACACTAAAGCTAAGCAGCACATAAAGTAACCATATTACACTGAAAGATAACGTAACTTGTAAAAGCAAATTCAACATCTCAGATAACTAGTATTAATCATTTAAACTCAGTTACACTGCTTTTCTGTTCTGTATTTTAAAACTGTTGTTTCCATTTTTCATAGTAAAGTTAAAGTATGACAGCAATATTATAAATGAAAGTAACACATAAGTCAGAGGATAGATCAAACTACCACTTGTAAAAATAATTGTTTCTAAGAAAATAACTACCAAGCAGTGAAACAATAACCAGAAAGAACTTTTAGACACAACTTACAAACTGGAGTTATATTATCAATTGAAAAATAACATTAGGATATCTGCTAACTTCTCTGTAATTTAATAATATATTATTGACATATTATTATTATTACCAATGATAAGAAGCAATAAGGTTTATAACATATTAAGATATTTCATTTTACTAAATTGTCTTCATAATTCCACACTGCTAGCATTCCACCTTACCATCTTCATCAACAGTAAGGTCCACAACTTCTGCTGCATTCTGCCTCAAGGGCTGTATAACAGTAGACATTCTATTGCGGTTCCGTGGCTCCTGTGGTCGACTTGTATGAGAACTTGAACCCTGGCTCCAGTGAGATCTATTGTGTCCAAGGGTTGACCGAGACCTAAATAACAAAATTTTTAGTCACCTAAGAAATCATAAGCCTTTCTTACAAAATAAGTTGTGAAATTCTTCATGCAAGAATTCTCCAGAAAGATAATCACAATAGAATTTAAAATTATGACTAGCATAATGCCGAGCACTCAATAAACATCTGTTGAATTAAATATTTAATAAATGTTAAAAAAAAAAAAACAAATAAATGTTCATCAACCAACTGACCTAAGAAAATGAAAAATATGCTAGGCCTATCATTGGTGTAAAATATAGGATTCTGTTTCAAGAGTGCTGCTCTCTTTTCAAGGTGTACTTTGAATAGTCACCTGGCTTATAATCAATCATTTACATTTTATGTTAATACCTAAACTTATTCACCATAGATATAGTAACAAAAATATCAACACCCTAAATATTTAATAACATTCACATGATCTTCAGTGTTGGGAGTCCAGAACCAAGTTGTTTCTGGGACTGTCCTAAAAGAGATTTGAAGTACGAGAGATTTCTTGCTATCAGGAGAATTAAGGATAGTTGTAGCTAGTTTACTGCAGCTAACTATACTTTGGCAGCTATACATAACATCATTGTTTGAGCCACTTTATGCTTTAAAGGCATATAACTACAAACCCTCAACACTGAACGCCTTTTATCATCTTTTAATTATGTGTATTGTACTAAATTACTTATAGGCATGTATTTTATTTTTAAAAAATTGTAAAGAATTCACTGTAATGATCTGGATTAAAGGTACAGAGAGATGGTATATAGAATATGCAGTTCTCAGGAACCAAGGAGAAAAAATAAATGTTTTAGGAAGATGGGGTTTGCTACAAAGTTGGTTTTCCCTCCTGCCCAAAATGAATGTAAAACTGCCTATATCGAGGGTGGGATGTTCTGAGAGAATAGCACTGAAACAAGTATACTATCAAGGGTTAAACAGATCACAAGCCCAGGTTGGATGCATGAGACAAGTGCTCAGACCTGGTGCACTGGGAAGACCCAGAGGGATGGGATGGGGAGGGAGGCGGGAAGGGGGATCGGGATGGGGAACACATGTAAATCCATGGCTGATTCATGTCAATGTATGGCAAAAAACCACTACAATATTGTAAAGTAATTAGCCTCCAACTAATAAAAATAAATGAAAAAAAAAAAAACCTGCCTATATGCTTATATGTATGTATGTCAGCATGTATGGAAAAAAGTGAGCTAGATCCACTAACATGTAGTCGTCTGCATATGAAATTGATCACTCAAAGTTCATACAGAGAAGTTCAGAGAAGAAAGCCAAAGTTCAAACTGAGCTGAAAATGGCCTCAGCAATCACAGAGTCTAGAAGTTTAGAAAGAACTTCAAATTGTAAAATTAAATTTTCAAGTAATAGGACTACAGAGGTTAAATCCTCAGAAACAGATTAAAAAAAAAAAGAAAAAAAGACAGTTTATTCCAACAAGAATTGTACATATTAAGGCATGAGGATAAACAAATGCTTCAAGATAAAATAGTTTTAGATAAGGAGAACAATCACCATTTAAAATTCCTGAGAAACCAAGAGTCTTTGATGAAACCGAGCAGCCTATTATTTCTGAGAAACTGTTAACAGCTGAAGAAACTTCCAGGTCATTGCAGTACTTTGGTGAAAACTTCACAGGATGTACTAACTACAAATATAATGTTTAGTGAAGTACCAGCAAAAATCCTGATGTATAAGGAACAGTTTCAGAGAGGCCTTAGTGGCAATTGTCAAATCCTGACACAAGGAGATCTGAAACATGGATACATTCTCTCTTAGAGGAGGGGCAAGGAGCCAGTTGAAGTGACAAAGTTATGTTCTAGGTAACCAGAAGGAAAATAAATATGAGTAATGAGCTTATACGTCTTTTTCAAGAGCACTGTCTACCATTATGTAAATGCATTTGCTTGAGTATTTAAACATCTGCATGGTAAGAAAGCTCTCCAATTCCATGAAAAAACAAGTTCTTAGTTTCAATAATCATTATAGCTCATAAAAACCAAGTTAATGTTGTATCAAGCACTATGGGCAGTCACAGGTATCTATGGCATATACCATGAAGTATCAATTTTCCTTCAAGTATGGGAAAATCATTTAAATTTAAACAAGGATATGTTATAGAGTGCTCTCTTCCATGCCATTAGAGCAGTACCCAATGAGAAAGTGTTAAGCAAAGCAGCATGTTCTAGATATGACTGTAACATGAACATTTTTTTTCAATCAATAATATTAAAATACAATAAGCAAATGCATTTCTAAATTCATTCCAACAGAAAAATTAAGATTCATCCATAGATTAGTTTTGTGCATGAAATGAAAGAGAGGAGCAGTTCACTGCTTCCTTTATCAGTATTTGTAACCATCTAAAGCCCAAAATGAATACAGTATTAGGGTTTCTCTCTCTCTTTTTTGGTCAAAGTGATTCTCAAAAGGACAATGTCATTTCAATTATTTATCAAAACAAACAAGGATATCCCATTCATTTTTCACTACAGAGCTTATAACAAATTACTGAGTGAAGGACAAAAAATTTTTAAAAGAGGTTTTATACAAAGTTGTCCTAATCTAAAAGCATAAATATCACTGGTATTAATGAGAAACCAGGAGTTTGTGAACTTTGAATCATAAAACAAACTCAATTTTATAAAACACCAAGTAAAAATCAATATTTATCTAGAGCAATGACTCAGCTCTCATTGTATACTTGGGGTGCTTAAAAAATACTGATTCCTAAGATTCTGGTTCAACTGGTCTGGGCCATGATCCAGCAACAATATGCATTTTATAATCTTCCCAGATGAATCTAACTCAGCCTGGTTTAACAACCTGGTTTAATACTCAAACTAGGTTTAAAAAACAAAAGTAAAACAATGAAGATATCTACAGCACAAATGTGTCTAAATATTTATACTTAAAACTTCAAATATACAACTAGGAATTAAAATCTTACCGATAGCTTTCCCCAACTGTTACTATCTCCACTTCACTGTCAGTTGAGGTAACATTAATTTCTTCATTGGCAGTGATCTGGGGAGTGGAGGAAGCTTCTATCACCACGACATCTTCATCAATATTTCCTAGAAAGAAGAAAATATATTTGAAGGGTATATGAGATAAACAAAGTCCTACTGTACAGCACAGAGAACTATATTCAGTGTTCTGTGATAAACCATAATGCAGAAGAATATTAAAAAAAAGAATGTATATACATGTGTAATGTTATCAACTTGCCAAACAGAAGAAATGAACACAACATTGTAAATACTTCAATTTAAAAAATTAAGGGCATATGCCTGTCAGCTAACTTATAGACAAAAAATTTTGACAGAAATTAGTCACAAAAGTAAAACTCTTATCTGTCAAAGTTTTTAAAGCCAGAGTTCACTACATATAGTGAAAAGTTACTCTTTTTTTTAAATTTTTATTTATTGTTTATTCTTGGTTATGCTGGGTCTTCACTGATGTGTGTAGGCTTTCTCTAGTTGCAGCAAGCAGGGACTACCCTCTAGTTGCAGTACACAGGCTTCTCATTGTGGTGGCTTTTCTTCGTGCAGAGGACAGGACTCTAGGACACGCAGGCTTCAGGAACTGTGGCGTGTGGCCTCTAGAGTGCCTGCTCAGCAGTTGCAGATCACGGGCTTATTTGCCTTGAGGCATGTGGGATCTTCCCAGACCAGGAATCGAACCCCTTGCACTGGCAGTGCGGTTTTTTAACCAATGGGTCACTAGGGAATTTCCAGTACTTACTTAATCTGTACATATTTATTTTTAATTCTTCTTATGATTTTTGTTTGTGCTTTACAAACTTTTAGTAGTTTCCATATGAATTTGCATATCATATAAGGACATTAACACTGTAATATTTGGAAGTAGTCGTTTAAGATCTTATGTAAGATATTCACATTCTGTAAGATATTAACCCTTTAACATATAAAATGAAGACACTACACTCTCTGGACACTTTCTTCAGGGTTGTTTTTATTTGTGTGATACAGTATTTTTTAAGAAATACAGTGACTTTTTAGTTTTATGCTACAAAATCTTTTTCTGTACACAATCTTTTTTTTTTCATTTATTTTTATTAGTTGGAGGCTAATTACTTTACAATATTATAGTGGTTTTTGTCATACACTGACATGAATTAGCCATGGATTTACATGTATTCCCCATCCCGATCCCCCTCCCACCTCCCTCTCTACCCGATCCCTCTGGGTCTTCCCAGTGCACCAGGTCCGAGCACTTGTCTCATGCATCCAACCTGGGCTGGTGATCTGTTTCACCCTTGATAATAAATATACATGTTTCGATGCTGTTCTCTTGAAACATCCCACCCTTGCCTTCTCCCACAGAGTCCAAAAGTCTGTTCTGTACATCTGTGTCTCTTTTTCTGTTTTGCATATAGGGTTATCATTACCATCTTTCTAAATTCCATATATATGTGTTAGTATGCTGTAATGTTCTTTATCTTTCTTGCTTACTTCACTCTGTATAATGGCCTCCAGTTTCATCCATCTCATTAGAACTGATTCAAATGAATTCTTTTTAATGGCTGAGTAATATTCCATGGTGTATATGTACCACAGCTTCCTTATCCATTCGTCTGCTGATGGGCATCTAGGTTGCTTCCATGTCCTGGCTATTATAAACAGTGCTGTGATGAACACTGGGGTGCACGTGTCTCTTTCAGATCTGGTTTCCTCAGTGTGTATGCCCAGAAGTGGGATTGCTGGGTCATATGGCAGATCTATTTCCAGTTTTTTAAGAAATCTCCACATTGTTTTCCATAGCGGCTGTACTAGTTTGCAGTCCCACCAACAGTGTAAGAGGGTTCCCTTTTCTCCACACCCTCTCTAGCATTTATTGCTTGTAGACTTTTGGATAGCAGCCATCCTGACTGGAGTGTAATGGTACCTCATTGTGATTTTGATTTGCATTTCTCTGATAATGAGTGATGTTGAGCATCTTTTCATGTGTACACAATCTTTTCTAAAGTATTCTAAGTTTGGAAAATGCTTCCTTATCTAGAAGACATTATTTTGGGTTCAATGTGTTTCCTTAGTATTTACTTCACCTAGAATTAATTTTTACTTCCAGCATTAGATAAGATTATTACTAGAATTTGGCCCTGATAAATGAAATAATGTAGTCCCACATGCACACACACACACACACACACACACACACACTCACAAAAACATTGTATGATTTCACTTATGGGTGACTATCTAAAGTAGTCAAATTCACAGATAAAGTTGAATGGTGGTTACCAGGACTGAGGGGGGAAGAAGGAAAAGGGAGCTGTTAATTGGGTATGGAGTTTCAGATTGCAAGAAGAAAAAGTTCCAGAGATCCATTTCACAACAATGTGAATATTCTTAAAACTACTGAACTGCACCCTTTAAACTGGTTACGACGGTTAAACAAAAATAAGATAAAAGTTACGCTCCATTTCTTCTCTTGCTATATTTTCCACAAATCTAGGGCTAAACTATCTTTTTTAAAACAGTCTTTTCTCTTCATTGCTATCACCTGTCTAAAGGGCAGCCAACAATTTCTAAGATATGCTTGAGGTAAGAATTTTCCAATAAAAATTATATTGAGAGCTTAAAATTTCATCCACTTTAAGTGTATATTTCACTGACTTTAGTACATTCATGAAGCATAACCATCACCTCAGTTCAGTTTTAAAATATTTCCAATACCCTAAAAAGATCCCACGAGCCCTATTTCAGTCACTCACCTACAGCATCCCTACACCCCTACAACATGGAGAAGGAAATGGCAACCCACTCCCACTATTCTTGCCTGGGAAATCCCATGGAGAGAGGAGCCTGGTGGGCTATGGTCCATGGGGTCGCAAGAGTCGGACACGACTGAGTGTGTGTCCGACTGAACCACCCCTACAACAACTAACCTGCTTTCTGTCATTATGGATTGATTTGTATTTTCAAAAGCTCAATATAAATGAAGTGATACATTATAGACACTTTCATATCTGGCTTATTTCGCTAAGCATACTTATTTTGTGATTTATTCATCTTTCTGGCATATCAATAGTTCATTCATTTTTACTGCTGAGTAAGTACCCCATCATATGAATATATCACAGTTTATCCATTCTTCTGTTATTGACAGACACCTAAATTTTTCTCACTTTTGACTATTATAAATAAATGCATGTACTTCATGTATACATGTGATTTCATTTTTCTTGGGTAAATTCCTAGGAATGCAATTTCTAAATACTATCATAAATTTATGTTTAGCATTTTAATGAAGTGCCAAATTGTTTTCCTAAGTGATTGTTCAATTTCACATTCTTGCCAGGAAAATGAGGGCTCCAGTTTGTCTACATCTTTACCATGAACTATTATTGTCTCTTTTTTATTATAACTGTTCTAGTGCATATATTGGAGACGGAAATGGCAACCCACTCCGGTGTTCTTGCCTTGAGAATCCCAGGGACGGGGGAGCCTGGTGGGCTGCCGTCTATGGGGTCGCACAGTCGGACACGACTGAAGGGACTTAGCAGCAGCAGCAGCAGTGCATATATAGTAGTATCTTATTGTGGTTTAATTTTCATTTCTATAATAACTAATAATGTTGAGCATTTTTTGAAATGCTTATTAGCCACTGTGCCAAAATATCTATTCAGATTTTTCATTCGTGTTTAACTTGGACTTTGGTGTTGAATTATAAAAGCTCTTATATATTCATTTTCTTAATGGTGTCTTATGAAGCATAGAAGTCTTTCATTTTAAGATGGTACCAAAGAATTTATTTGCAGGGCAGCAATGGAGAAACAGACATAGAGAACAGACTTACAGACATGGGGAGAAGGGAGGAGAGGGTAGGATGTATGGAGAGAGTAACATGGAAACTTACATTACCAAATGCACAACAGATAGCCAACAGAAACTTGCTGTATGTCTCAGGAAATTCAAACAGGGGCTCAGTATCAACCTAGAGGGGTGGGATGGGGAGGGAGGTGTGAGAGAGGTCCAAGAGGGAGGGGATATACCTATAGCTATAGCTAATTTATGTTGAGGTTTGACAGAAAACAACAAAATTCTGTAAAGCAATTACCCTTCAATTAAAATAAACAAAATTAAAAAGAAAAGAAGTCTTTCATTTTGATGAAATGCCATGTCAGCAATTTCTTTAATGGATCATGTTTTTGGTGACTCTTTAAACCTCTACATAACCAACAGTGACTGAGAATTTGTATGTTTCTTTAGCAATTGTGTAATTTAGCTCTTAACATTTATGTCTGTGATCCATTTTGTTAATCTCTGTGTCTGACATGATATAAAAGGTCTAAATTCACCTTCTGAGCATGTAGATCTATAATTGTGGGTTGAAAGGACTAAAATAATTCTATTTTGATACCTAGTACAATCAGGTTTTCTTATTTATTCTTCAGGATTATCAATCAAGGGGAGAGAAAAATTCCTGAGATTTGGACTGGAGTGGAGGCATTAGACATCACTTTAAAAGCCCTGATATCTCTATTATACTTCCATCCAAGATCACATCTTGTCATCTACCAATATCATATTTATAAACCCCTAAAAAAACAGAGAATATGGTTTTATTATAAATGTAATTCTATAGTTACATAATTTTCTTCAGAGAAGCCAAATGTACTTCAATTGAGATTATTCTTAGACACTTTATTCTCTTTGCTGCTTTTGTAAACATGTTACCTTTTTCTCACTGTATTTTCTATGAGTATGTTGGCATTCCATTGATAGTGTATATTCAATTTTATCCAGTTCTGACAGAACGCTTGCTTACCACATGATAACAAATGGCTCAACTTTTTTCTCAGTGTGGAGTTGACACAGTCTACATTCCTTCACCTGAGGCACCATTCCTAGACATCCTGGAATTTCATTTGTAATATAGCTCTATCATCAAATATCTGCACTACTTCAAAAGCCGGCCAGTATTTGGAGGAGGTTACATGTCCATGATTAGATATATAACATGTTCTCTGATACTGATACTCCAAAGAGGATAATAAGGCATGCACTAGTAAAGCACAGAGGCAATGAAAGATGTTATGATTGGAGAAATAGTTATTTTTAAAATATCCCATAACATTTCTATTTTGGAATACTTATAAACTGTTCTATCCTCTAAATAGAAAAAAAATTAAGATTTAAAAACTATGAGATGTGCAAAATTTTAAAGTAGTTTCTAAGTTCTAAAGACTATACACATAGACATGTTCAGGTCAAATTTTTTTTGTTTGTTTCTCGTTTGCTTGTTTTGTTTTTACATATGGGAAACCAGGAGATGCCTTCTCTGCTTTTTTTTTTTCTTTTTAATTGTTTTTAATTTATTTACTTAGCTACACCAGGTCTTAGATGCAGCATGCAGGATCCTTTATTTGCAGCATGTCGGATATAGTTCCCTGACCAGGGATCAAACCCAGGCCCCCCGCATTGCTAAGGCATAGTCTTACAGCCACTGGACCAACAGGGAAGTCCCTAAATGTATTTTTAACATCATAAATATCTTAAACACAAAGAACAATAAAACTGCAGCACTTAAGTGTCTACTTAAAGTAATATTCTCAATTCAATTTCCAAATTACTTTTCTAATTCTTCATATCTCATACATGATACAGATTAAGATAAAAGCTCCCAGCAGTCATATATTTAGAACTAAAAGTATTATATATAAAAATAAAACACCATGGATTCAAAAAAAAAAACAAAAAACTCCCTAATTTTAACCTATCAAGTAGACATTACCATTTTACATGGAGAAAAACTACATCTGCATATCAACTTTATTGGTGATTTCCCTCCATGGTATGTATATATGAAATTTCTTTACAAGTCTGTAAAGAAATCACCTAACGTTGTTGTTCAGTCACTAAGTTGTGTCCCACTCTTTGTGACCCCATGGACTGCAGCCTGAAGGTAATATTAAACACCTTTCACATAGTTAAGCAAAGTCAAACATCAGTTCCAATGATAAATGATACAAAGCTAGCTTTGCTAATGCATTAAAATTCAATTTGTATCATTTTTTATGAATATAGAGGTTGTATAACTAAAAGTTATATAAGTAACTCATTTAGGCACTGTTCCTCTATTTGCTTAAATGTAATTTTTCCAAAAAGAATCTTTATAAGTATTACTTGAACACACTACACAAAAATTATGCAACTAAATAACTATCACAATTAGGCAAGATTTGGGTATCTTTAGAATGACTATTATTTAAAACAAAATTTAAAGGAAATATCCCTGAAATTATTAAGTTAACCCTAATATAGCTTTAAAAAAATCAACAGGTCACTTCTTATTGGACCAATTTCATTTTTATGTTGTCTTTTACACATAGAAATATTAAATGACAGGAAACTTTAGTGTAACTAAAAGTGATGGGACTGCAGGTGACTTAGCTATTTCTCTTAAGATTACTTATTTTATTTGTACTTCATGAGCAAAATAAAATGTAACAACCTGGATAGTCTAACAATGGTAACAAAAACAATGGTTGCTCTCACAATCATGGTTGCTCTCAAGAATCCCTCCATATCACTTGTCTAACAATGGTAACAAAAACAATGGTTGCTCTCACAATCATGGTTGCTCTCAAGAATCCCTCCATATCACTTGTTATTTTCGTTTCCCTGTGTCTTAAGTCTGGTATGATGCCAATAACAAGAAGAGCTTCCAATTTGTGAGCATATACTCTGTCCCACATTTAATATTCTACATGTCTAGCTCCATAAGAAACTGAAACTTAGAAAGTTTAAATGACTTGTCGAACAAATATAAGCAACACTTGGAATTAACACCTAATTCCAAATCTGAACTCAGACTCTTTACATAAAATATATCATCATGAAACGCATACTCAAGGAGCTGATGCCTGTTACTATCAAAAGAATCTTCCTGTTACAGTTGCCATTGCTACTGCCTCCATCTTCTGTAGTCACAAAGTTACTTAGGGTTTAATAGCTTTGACTCTTCTTTGGGATGCTTTTGTTGGGTATCTATTCAACAGAAATGAAAACATATACATACACAAAGAATCAGTATCCAAATGTTCACAAATAGTATTATTTACAATAGTCAAATACTAGAAACAATTCAATGTCCACCACCTGACAAATGGTAAACAAAATGTGGCTTATCAATACAGAGGCATACTATAAAGGAACTAAGTAATAAAATGAATAGAATTAAATAAAAACAAAATGAACCTAATTACTGATATCTGCTACAACATAGATGAACCTCAAAAGACTAAGGGAAGTGAAAGAAGCCAGATACAAAAGATCACTTATAGTATGATTTCATTTATATGAAAATGTCCTGAAAAGAAAGTCTACAGAGACAGCAGCAGATTAGAGGTTGTATGAGGAAGTAAGTGTAGGACAGAGACTAACTGTAAACAGGCAGGTGGGATCTTTTGAGATTAATGGAAATGCTCTAAAACTGTGCTGTGGCAATGGCTGTACAGCTCTAAGTTTTACGAAGCCACTGAACTGTATACTCAATATGGATAAATTTTATGATAGGTAAATTATACCTCAATAAAGCTGATAAAAAATTTACAAAACATTCCCTGCAAGATCAAAACTACATTTCAGTAAATGAAAAGACATTCCATACTCTGAATAGGAACACCCAAAATCTTAAAGATGTCAGTTCACTCTAATTTAGCCTACAAATACAATTCCAAAAAATATATTGTCATGTGTCTCCCCACTACCACCATCCTCAAATAAAAAGTTGATTATACGTTCACTTGGAGGAAAAAACAGGAGAAAATAATCAGGAAAATATGAACGAGTCTATAATTAAAACTGTGCTTCTAGTACACGGACAGACAGACTGCCCAATGGAATGGTAGGAAAGCTCCATAAATAGATCCAAATGCTTATGGAAATTTAACATATGACAAAGGTGGCATCTCAAGTCAATAGGAGAAAGAACATTTTAAATGGTTTGGTTTGGGACAGTTGGATAGTCACATAAAAAAAAAGGATCCATTCTCCACATCATAAACATCAAATAGGTCTGTGCTTTGTAAGGGGGGAAAAAAAGGTAAACAATACAGAGGCCAGAGGGAAATGGGTTAGTGGGAAAAACTTTACTAACTATGATTAAAAACACAGAAACAGTAAAGGTCAATAAATGTGACTAATCCAAAACAATTTTTGACACTGCAGAGTCAAAAACTAAAGACAATTTTGAGGAAAATGTGCGATATAAAATACATCTCTCTAATATATACATAAAAAACTTCTAAAAATGGATGGATTCATGTTAATGTATGACAAAAATCACTACAATACTGTAAAGTAATTAGCCTCCAACTAATAAAAATAAATGAAAAAAAAAAATGGATGGAATAATGACCAATATTCTGAGAGAAAAATAGGGAAATGGAGTGACTGATCTCAAGAAAAGAAATGAAAATAACTTTTAAATACATGAAAAGACACACAAACATTACTCATAAAAAATGCAAATTAAAATACACTGATATACTACTTCTTCCCTATCAAATGGGCCAAAAAATTAAAATCTAACAACAGATGCTGCTGGAAAGGCTTTGGGGAAATAGGCACTTTCATACAACGCTGATGAATCCAAAATGGTTACATTTCTTCACAGAGAAATTTGGCCGTATTTTTAAAATAACATACTCTTTTGTCTCTGACCCAACAATCCCCTCCTAGAATTCTATCCCAAAGATACAATGGCATAAACTATCAAATGACATATATAAAAAGCTATTCATTGCAAGCCAATTCATAATAGCAAAAGTCTGCAAAATTGTTCATCAATAGGAGACTGGTTGAACAAATTAGGATATAACTATACAACAAATACTGTGGACCTGTGGAAAAAATAAAAGATGAATGAAAAAGAATGAATAGAGGAATGAAAGCCTACATCTCATATCCATTTTTTCATTCCTCTAATATATCTCTATACTCTAACAATTGAATATATTGTTAAGTGAAAAAGAGAGCTATGTTGTGCGTAAGGGGAGGATGTGGGTATGTAAACATATATACACATACATATATATACATTTGCTAATCTTTTTGAAAAGAAAAAATGGAACAAACTAAGGCAAAAATAGTGAGAAATGACTATTAGTGAGAAAAAGACAGGAAGAGAGGGCAGAGATGGAAAACTAGACCTCAATGAATGCACCTTATTTAAAAGTTTTGATTTTGTTCAGCCGCTTAGTCGTGTTTGACTCTCTGTGACCCCAAGGACTGCAGCATGCCAGGCTTCCCTATCCTTTACTACCTCCCAGAGCTTGCTCAAATTCATGTCCATTGAGTCAGTGATACCATCCAACCATCTCATCCTCTGTCACCCCCTTCTCCTGTCCTCAATTTTTCCCAGCATCAGGGTCTTTTCCAATGAGTTGGCTCTTCACATCAGGTAGCCAAAGTACTGGAGCTTCAGCATCAGTCCTTCCAATGAATATTCAGGGCTGATTTCCTGTAGGATTGACTGGTTTGATCTCCCTGCTGTCCAAGGGACTCTCAAGAGTCTTCTCCAGCACCATAATTCAAAAGCATCAATTCTTCAGTGCTCAGACGTCTTTATGGTCCAGTTCTCACATCCATACCTGACTATAGGAAAAACTACAGCTTTTACTATATGGACCTTTTTCAGCTAAGAGATGTCTCTGCTTTTTAATACCCTGTCTTGGTCTGTCACAGCTTTGCTTCCAAGGAGCAATCATCTTTTAATTTCGTGACTGCAGTCACTGTCTGCAGTGATTTTGACTTCAGAACCAGGTATGTGCTTCACAGAATTAAAAGGCAAAAGTAAAAATTTTTACAAATCCTTTAAAAGAAAAATACAAAATCCTGCAGCAACCATGAAACAAATGATCCTAAATGCATATTAAATTGGTGGCAATAACCACACAGAAAACCAGCCAAGGCCAAGAAAGAAACACACAGAAAAAATTTTGCATTATATTCAACAGAATTATTGTTAGTAATAAGTATTTTCATTTAAATTCATGTATGAATGTTTACTTGTCTATGTATTTATGATTTGTATAGAATAAAAGTTAATATTGTTAAGAATCAAGATTTTCAATGTAAGAGTAAACAGATCAAAAAGTAAAACACAAGCTTACATAAAAACCTCAATCCTAAATTTTCAGTGGAAATAGTCACGTGAATTAATGATTTATCTTTCTATAATCTTTACAAACTACATCCATTAAAAAAGATGAAAAGCAATGATAACCCAATAGAACAATGAGCAGTTTTGTTCCCAGTGTATAGTTTCCAAATATCATTTCTCAATAAAAAGCAATCAGGAGTACTTGGAATGATTAGTTCCAGGTTTGGGACAGGAAATGAAAAGGATGAATCTGGACTATCTTGTTATATCAGAGAGAAGGAAATTATCAAAGTTTACTTGAATGGTATCAGAAGGACACAGACCAACTTGAAAATGCTCCCACTGGCCAAAGATGAAACTATTTGAACATCAAAAAGAATAAGAAGACTGCAACACATCAACTATGCCAAAAATCCATGATCTCAAAATGGTACTTGAAAATGAAAAATCTCTTTAAATATTGCTAGTTTATTCTGAAAAAATAGTAAATGAATATAGATAAGATCATCAAAGCTGCTAAAAGTATTTTATGAAATGTTGATGGGAAATTTTATAGTGGAAGGATCAGGATGACACAATCTAAACCCTCTCATCAATTTTAACATGTGATACAACAGAAAGTGCACAGCACCACCAAGGAAATGTTGCTAAACTGAACCTGAATCTAATCAAGCTTTTAGATCTACCAGTCTGTAGGAAATATGTAGTATATAAAACAAATTAAATGATATGATGTCAGAAACTGTTCTGAAACTCTCCATTAGAGAAAAATACAAGTGAGAGGTAAGAGATGAAATAAGAATGGCAGAATGTTGAAAACTGAAGTTAGATTCTGAATATGTAAGAGTTCATTGTGTATTTATACATTTTTATATTAAAAGTGTGAAAATTCCCATGCAAAAATTATAAAATAACAACAAAAACTGTTACTTTTAGAAAAGAAATATTCATGAATTTAGATATAATTCACAGTGTAAGGACTTTACAATTCCAAGGGTTGAGCATCTTTACAAGTTGAGTACACTTGTAAAACCCTTAAGTCAATACAGTATGGAGTACAGTCACAAAATATGAATATACACCTGTTGGATATATTTTTAAAAGCTGTAAATAAAGTGTACAGCTATGAGATATAAAACAAAACAAAACAAAACACCTATGAAAAAGGGATTTTCCAGTCATAATGTAAGGAAAAAAGGTATATGTAGCTTGGGATAAAATTTCCAGTGACAGTATCACTCATGGAGTCAGCAAGTGCTATATCTTACACAAAGATGAGAATAATACGATCTTGAAAACTCTCCAACTTAAAATGTGGTTCTAGTAATTACCAAGTCACTGGTACCTAAGGTGTGTGTGTAATAATTATTATTATAATTCCTATTATCAGGAAATGTGAGTACCAACATGCAATATTTCTAAACTGATATTTATTCAACATTTTATATATGCAAATAAATTAGTGATTTAGTTTTAAAACTACTACTTTAGATAAATGATTTCTTTAACTATAGAAGTATAGTTAAATGTATATATTTATGTATACATAAATGTATATATTTCAAGACAGTCAAAACTTTTTTTTTCTCCTCAGTAGGAAAGTAGAACTGACATATTCTAGCTCTCTTATTTGGGGACATATATGGTATTTACATTTCCTTCAAGTCTGGAAGAAATAAAATCTATAAATATTTAATTTAAAGTTAGTAAAATCAGGAGGTCCTCAAAAGCACAGTTAATTGGGAGAAACCAAAGCCTATGGTACTATATAATAAAAATCTAAACAGGAGTTCAGAGAAGGCACACTGAACAGCTCTCTGAAACTTAGCTGCCACTAGGTTATTTCAAAACATGAAGTTCTTGGCAAATACTGAGAACAAAACAGGATGTATAAACTCTACCCAATTGGCAAAGAGAAATAACTCAATGTCCAACAACTCAAGTTGTGTATCATTTTGGCTTTCTAGGCTTGAATAGAGAGCTCTAATAAATTTAAAAGACAATAATGATAAAGCAAAAGGCAAATAGGGATTACACAGAAATCTGCTGACTACATATGAACTAATTTGTTATACAATATAAAGTACTGACTTAAATAACTCATTCTTGGTAATCTGGCAAAACCCTTCAATTATCTACAAGAGTTTTGCCTTAGAGAGTTCGAAGGTTAAACAAAAGACTTTAACATGTAAAACATTCTTCCCATCAGTTCACTACAGTAATAATCAATAAGCACTGATGAATAGCCTTATGAAAAAATTGTCCCAGTACTCCAGATAATGCCCATCCACATTACAAATCATATTACTAAAGTTTAGTATATAAATCCTCCCCTGATCATTTACACACACCAAAACACACTAGACCTGGAGTCAAAAAGCCAGCGCTAAAAACATATCTAGAAGAAAACCCTACTTCAAAGAACCTAAAGAAGTCAATTTTTTGAGAGCACTCAAAAATTTTTGACAATACACCATTCGCTGTTCACCTGAAACTATCGTAACATTGTTAACCAGCTATACCCCAATACAAAATAAAAAGTCAAAATAAAGATTAATAAAAAAATACAATAAAGTGGAATAAAAGAAAAAAATGTTTGACAATACAGCTAAGTCCCATCAATATTTAACTATTCTGTATATAAATTATTCTAAAATGGTCTTCTAAATTCTTCTCTATGATATGAAGATGATAATGACAGAATCTACCTCCAAAGAGTGGGAGGATTAAATGAGAACACATATAAAACACTTAAAACATTACTGTGCATGCGTGCTAACTTGCTTCAATCATGTCCAACTCTGTGACCCTATGGACTATAGCCCACTAGGCTCCTCTGTCCATGGGATTCTCCAGGCAAAAATACTGGAGTATGTTGCCATACCCTTCTCCAGGGGATCTTCCTGACTCAGGGATCAAACCCACACCTCTTATATCTCCAGTACGAGCCGGCGGGTTCTTTACCACTAGCGCCACCTGGGAAGCCCAGAACATTACCAGCACAGAGTAAATACCCAACAAATACTAGGTACTTTTTAAATTTTTATTTATTTATTTGGACTACACTGGGTCTAAATTCATTGTTACACATGGGCTTTCTCTAGTAGCGGCAAGTAGGCGCTTCTCTTTGTTGCAGTGTACAGGCTTCTCATGGCAGTGGCTTCTCTTGTTGCGGAGCATGGGCTCTGGGCCCTGGGCTTCAGTAGTTGCGGCTTGCAGGCTCAGTAGTTGTGGTTCACAGGCTTAGCTGCTCCATGGCATGTGGAATCTTACTGGACCAGGGATTGAACCAGTGTCCCCTGCACTGGCAGGCAGAATCCCAACCATGGGACTACCAGGAAGTCTCCAATACTAGGTATTTTTACTATCATGATATCCTCCATTGTTGGGGCGTGAAGAACTTGAGGCAAACTCCTTGGAGGGCATCCTGGCAACAACTGCTACCAATTTTAAAATGCATATACCCTGTGATATACTTTTCAAATTATTCCTTAAGATATGCTTACTTAGACATATAAAAAATGCATGCAGAACGCTGAATACTGATGAATGTAGCAAATATCAACAAAAATAAGTTGATTAAATAAATTGTGGAACACGTATACAAAGGGAATACTATGCAGCTTTTTTTTTTTTAATGAGGTAACTATACATACTGATATTTTTAAAACCCACATTACTTATCTACATTTATATATACTTCCACATTTTCTGAAAGAAGTAAGAAACTGCTAACTGATTACTTTTGGGTAGCAAAACTGGAACCTAAGAAGAGGTAAACTTACTTTTTACTTTATACTTTCTTGGCATTTTTAAAATTTCACACCAAACGAATATTATTATTAAAAACTAATTTAAAACAAAATTATGGTCTAAAAACGAGAAAACATCAAGAGTATTTGGCTTCAACTTTTGGATCTGTTTTCAGAGACAAACCATTAAGGGTAATGTTTGAAAATAATGTAATTCTTACAAGAAAGTTTAAAAACCCACATGCTACAACAGTACTAAACAAGATTTTAAAATGAATTAAGAGTTTGAATTTATCTTGGATATTTGAGGATATACAAACTCCTTTCTTCCTAGATAAAGACACTGATCCAGACCTATATTTACTCTACTCTTATGTTTCCTTACAAATACCAGTTCCTTGGAACTTCTGCTTTACATAACCAACCATGCTGTCTCACTGATTTCAAGCAGACACTAGATTATGTTTCTCCTACTCCCCAATCTAGTCTTCACTTTCCAATTACCTGAGAAAAATGTAAAATGTGACATTTAAGCAAGACAATTCCTATTATCACTTCCCTCTTTCTCAAGAAACTTCAAGGAATGGCTGCTGTAACCTTCTTTCAAGTGATCTCAATGAACTTCTTTAAAAACAAGTATTTGGGTAGGTTTAAAAAAAAAATGAACTAACCATAGCTAAGACTAAAATTAAGAACAAGGTTGCTGATTTCAGTGTTCTGGCAAGGATAGAAAAATAAACATGGAAGAGGAGAGGGAGTCTTAAAAAAGGAAGGGACCCATATAGAAGGAGAGAAGAGGGAGAAATGGGCATCTGCAGAGAAGGCTAGTGGGCTTTGCCCTCAACAGGAATACACCAGGCAAAGACCGGGAAAGTTCTGCCAGTAATTGGAAACCATGATCTTTGCCCCATAAAAATCAAGCTCTCTCAAATCCCATTTTCCTTATAATTTCACAAGAAAGTAATCTTTTACCTCAGTTCAGACTTGACTCCTCAATGCTCACTTCATCAAACTACCTTAAGTTACTATGAAGTGCAAAAATGGTTTATGTGTAACATACACTTCAGAGACTATACATAAACTTATTCCAATTAAATGTAACATTTGCTGTGGTGAGGGGTGCACTCCAGCTAATGATTAATCTATTTTTAACTGACTAATCACAGGCTTGACTGAGTGCTGTCAGGACTAAAAGTTTGTGTTTCAGTATCACAATAAAAGCTACCTCTCAAATGCTTGAAATTATTTTTTGGTTATAAAGAACATGACAAAGGAATAGTAAACAGAAAGAACAGAGTACTTAAGGAAATATAAGTCTTTTTTAGTGACCAGAATTGTCCCTACTGCAGTTGAATGTAAAAGAAATCTGTCACATAGCTACCTAAAAAGGTATTCATAAAAGGTAAACATATTACAGCAGCACTACAGGAAAAAAAAGAAACTGTACGGTAAGTCAACAATTCATAAAATATAATCTGATATGTATAAAAAGAAAATTTTTTCAAAACAACCCTCAATAAAATCTCTTGCTTCATTTTCGTCAGAAAAATAGAAAAATTTACAATTTTCTATTTAAAATTTTAGAAAATTTAAACATTTGTATCTCAGAAGAGGGGTCATGGCTAAATAAATTTGGTAATTTATAGAGCTTAAACATAAAAGTTAAACATAAAAGTTAATAGAGCCTCATATTCCTTTTAAATATAACGAAATCACCAAATGTAGAAGAAAATAAGGACAAACACAATGCAGTAGCTTCCATGCTATACTAAATTTAAGGAACAAAATTTTTACCTGAGGGAACAGTTGGATTGTTTTGGTGGTTTTCACTGGTAGAAACAAACAAATCTTCTTCTCCTTCAGTTGATGAGCTGGAAGAGGATTCACTGCTGAGGTCATTCTCACTGGAACTACTAGAACTGGGGAGCAACGCATATTTTCTTCGGGCTAACACTTCTCGTTTTTTCCTCTGCATTAATATCCTCTCTTTTTGTTTCTGTGTCCTCTGGGAGGAATTATTTTTCACAAATCTCTTTCTGCATGGAAGTCTCCTTAATGAACTGCTATGAAAACAGGGTCTTTTCATTAACAATCCTGAAACGGATTCTGTCTCAGTCCGAGGCCACTTATGGGACCGTGAACTATGAGTTCTACTTTTAGCACTCAAAATTGCCTGGGAATGTCTTACAGAGACTTCTTTATCCTCATCTGAAGTCACAGTATCAGAATCTCCAAAATGCAGACTAGATGAAGGAGAAGAAAGACAATCACTAAAAGAGGAATCATTATCTTCATCACTTGGTGTTTCTAGGTGTTGTCTCAATCCTAATATTCCCTGGTTCTCTTTAGCACAATTTTGCATGTATGAAGGGCCAGCCTGCTGGCTTTTGCGTTTCTTCCTCACAACAACACTTTTTTCTTGCTCTTGTTGGTTACCATTCATGTCCTTCTCTTGTTTTTGAGAATCATCACACAAATGAGAGAATTCATTCCCCACTTTACTATTAATCATCTCAACTCCAGCAGGAAAACTTTTGGCTGCCCCGATGGGCTCTGGATGCAAGAGGATCCCTTTCAGACTCTCCTGTGTCTTTGGTGCATCAGAAGGAATCTCACTCTTCATATCCACTTTTAAGGTATACAGCTTGTTATATTCAGGAGTCCATTGAGACATGGGAAACTTTAAGGAAGGCCTAGAAGACACAACACGATATTTAAAAGATTGTCAATGCGTTTTATTATAATATTTACAGAGTTCTCATATCCACTGAGAATATTCCTGTGCGTGCGTCCTAAGTTGCTTCAATCATGTCCGACTCTCCAACTCTTTGTGATTCCATGGACCATAGCCCATCAGGCTCCTCTGTCCATGGGACTCTCCAGGCAAAGACACTGGAGTAGGTTGCCATGCCCTCCTCCAGGGGATCTTTCCAACCTAGGGATCGAACCCACATCTCTTAAGTCTCCTGCATTGGCAGGCAGGTTCTCTATCACAAGCATCAACAGGGAAGCACGTAATAGGGCAGAAATAGGGCAGAAATGCCTTTTTCTCATCAGGATATAAAATGGCTATAAGAAGTCATTTTTCTGATACCTCTTACAGATCCAATTTTTAGAAACAGAGTAAAGATCATAGAACCTAGAACTTAAGTCTACTTCAAAACTTATCTTACTCAAAAAGCTGATCTTATTGTATCTTCCTAACATCAGCAGCATAATATATTTGGTCAAAATCAATTTCTCCAAAACCTATTATAGTAAAAACAGATAAAAGGATCAGAATTCAAAAGACTTTGATTAGTCAATAATGTTTTTATCACATTTTAAAGTGATAATTATATCAAATACTTTCTGTACATCTTGATGGTTACTGTGATAGATGATTACTATAAATAATGAATATAAATATAGCTTCTCTTTTGTGGTTCTTTCCTTCGCACTACTCTAGTCTCTTAACAAGACTCAACTCACCAATAGACAGTAGACACAACTACTACATTTCATGAAGTTTTAGATACATATAGAAACAAAAAAGCCAAGACTGATTTGCTTCAGATCACTCAGGTAAAGCAACACAGCAGAACATAAAAATCAAACTCTCAACAGCCAATCTAAAAACCTAAATCATTGTATCTCTAAAATTATGAGCTGCACATCTGGGAAGCCCTAACAAGAGAACCTGAAATTAAAACATCTACATCAAAGCAGTGTATATACAAGAATGGTGATAATGTAAGGTATTAAATATCATACCTCAACATGGAATACATTCTTGGGATGGGAGGTGGGAAGGAGGTTCAAGACGGAGGGGACATATGCACAACTATGGTCGATTCATGTTGATTATGACAGAAACCAACACAATATTGTCAAATAATTATCCTTCAATTGAAAATAAATACATTTTTTAAATGGAAATATACTCATTTAAAAGGTAGTTAATAAGACAAATGAAGACCTTTACTAGTGCTAAAAATGATTTAAACAATGTTAACAATTTTAACTTAAGATTTTATTGAGGTATAACAAAAACACATATATTCTAAGTTTACAGCCAATGAATTCTCACACTTATGTAACTAGCTCCAAGATCAAGAAACTAGATAACTAAGATAACTAGCATTCCAGAAATCCCCTTCCAGTCACTCCACCCACCAAGAGTTTTAACTATTATCCTAACTTCTAACACCACAGCTGATTTTTGTACTTAACACCCACTTTGTAAACTACTTCCAAAAAAAGGAGGAAAACAAGATAGATATTTAGTAGCAAGATTTTTCTTCTCCACAATTGACAATTACAGGAATAAACAATGTCACAGGTATATGTTTTCATTTGTAACTATTATCAAATAGATAAAGAGAGGACAGTGATTAAAAATTGAAACAACCTATTTCTATACGAAGCTATCAAAATCTCTATCTTCTTCAAGGACAGGTAGTGTTGTATCCAAGATCAATCATCAAGCCCTGTCTGGAATTCAGCAGGATCAGCAGTAAAGGAGGAACAAAAGATGGGTTTACATATGTATAGAGCAATGAGCAAACTGTAAGAGGCAGCTAGTCATACAAGGATCACCAAAATTAAATGCAAGAAAAACAAGTCACAGTAAGGCACAGGTATATGTGATTCAAGATTCAAGTAGGTCCCATTAGGAGAGCTACAATAAAAACTACAGATAGTAACAAATGCTGACAAGGGAGTAAAGAAACTGGAAGCCTCACACATTGCTGGTGGGAATGTAAAATGGTACATACACTTTGGAAAAGTAGTTTGGCAGTTCCTCAAAAGATTAAACACAGAGTTATCATATGACCCAACACTTCCACTCCAAGGCATAACCCAAGAGAAGTGAAAATATATATCCACACGAAACTTTATACACAAATATTAATAGTACCATTATAGCCACTCACAAGAGCCAAAACATGTTAACAATACAAATGTCCATCTACTGATGAATAAGTAAGTCCACAAAATTGATTAACACTCAATCATCAAAAGAAATGAAGTACTGATTCACTTTACAACATTATACAGACCTCAAAAACACCATGCTAAAAAAAAAGTCATAGAAGACCACTTATTTAAAGACTCCTTTGATGACTGTACAACTCAGTTCATATTCTAAAAACCACTGAGTCCAGTACACTTACAGTGAAATGTGTATGGTATGTGAATTATATCTCAATAAAGCTGTTGCCAAAAAGTAAAGCCATAATCAAGATTTCTGGGCCTCAGATCATTACGATCACCCTCTGGGTCTTGGCAAAGCAGATCCTGAGAGGCAATAAAAATCTGCCAAAAGAACAAGATAAATTTTGAGAACTGGAATCCATAAGAGAATTTACAAAGAAATGATTCACAGCATAATTTACTAAATTCAATTTCTTTTCCATTAGTTTATGCCCCAAGGCCAAAATAATGAACTCTTTATGTTAACTCTGCTCTGATTTTTGGTGAATTTTGTCTGCCAAATTCAAGGTGGAAAGGGAGTAAGAGAGAGAAGTGTGGAGTAAGGGAGAGAAGTAAGTATGGTGCCGCATGTATGTGCATTTGTATGCCAGTAACTGTTCCCTCCGCTGTCACGCAGTCCTTAGATGCAATACTAACATCCCATATTACCTGAGATGTTCCCACCAAGGGAGTACAAATGTATGCTCTACTTTGAACTAAGAAAAAGAAGAGGAGCAAGGTCATGAAAAGAAATAAATATCAATTCTATATTTTTTAACTAAAAAAGCAACAAAATTGACAAAGGATCAATAAAGAATGCTCTGAACTACTTGCTATTTAATAAGATTACCGTCTAGTATTTTATTTCTGTAAAAATTATTGGTTGATCTAATTTATAAAGGTAATTTTGTACTAGATATATCTAGTTCCTTGGCTGTATTATGAATGGTTTGATATTATACAGTGTTTCAATACTGAAACCATAATACTAGTTCTTCTTTGTACTGGTTTGATTCATTCATTTTACTGCTATTCATAACAGCAGCATACCAATTACTCCTGATATTAGTTTAGGATACAGAATGAGTAGTAAATCCTGCGTGAAAGACGATAACAGCTAAAAAGGCTAACTTTCAAAACTAAAAATTAGGGTTAGGATTTGGCAATTTACATTATAAATTAAGCTTATGTGATGTTATAAGTTTAATAATGGGGGTAAAAACCCACTAAGTTTATCAATACAACTTTCAGGAGCTGTTACTTCAATACAGTGATACAGTTTAGAAAGAGTCATCATTATTGGTATGAACCTTCACTACCAATGATAAATATATTTTTATGATTAACACAATATTTTAAATTTTTAAATAAAAATAATTTTACAGAACTCTAAAGAACAAGATTTTAAAAGGAATACATAAGATAATTTTAAATTTTCTATTAAAGTTTTAGAAGTTTTCAGAAAATGAACTAGAAATAAGTTTGCTCTTTATTTTCTTTCATATGTTAAAGTGAAAGTCGCTCAGTTGTGTGCAACTCTTTGCGACCCCATAGACTTCACAGTCTACGGAATTCTCCAGGCCAGAATACTGGAGTGGGTAGCCTTTCCCTTCTCCAGGTGATCGTCCCAACCCAGGTCTCCCGAAGTGCAGGCAGATTCTTTACCAGCTGAGCCACAGGGGAAACCCAAGAATACTGGAGTGGGTAGCCTATCCCTTCTCCAGTGGATACGCCCAACCCAGAAACTGAACTGGGGCTTCCTGCACTGTTTCCCACTGAGCTATCAGGGAAGCCCAGAAGTCCCTTTCATATAATTAAATGGAAAAAAAAGGAAAGAAGACATAGGATAATGAAGATATAGGACAATGGAGCTTAGAACTGTCAGACTCTGAAAGTTGCCTTAGGAGAGGTCTGCTCAGGATCATTATCTCCCCTGAAAGGGTAAAGAGGAACCAAGAAGCACAGAGAGCACCAAGTTTACATTTAGAGTTCACATGGTCTGACTATCTCATCTCACGTTTACTCTCTGAATGCAAAAGTCTTATGCCCCACCCTCCCAGTACAAACTTGACCTCAAATGACTTAGGGTAGAGAACTAGCTGACTAACCAAACCACCAAGAGGAAGATTTCAACACGATATTTTATATCTCCAAAACATTCTAGGAAGCTAGAGGAAATAAAGGCATTACAATAATAACCAAAAAAGCTATAGTGAATTTAAGAACTTCGAGAAAATATTAAGGGAAAATATGTACTCAAAGGATACTGAGATCAAATTGAGGGACCAGAGATCAAATTGTCAACATCCACTGGATCACAGAAAAAGCAAGAGAATTCCAAAAAAACATCTACTTCTGCTTCACTGACTATGCTAAAGCCTTTGACTGTGTGGATCACAACAAACTGGAATATTCTTAAAGAGATGGGAATACCAGACCACCTTACTTGCCTCCTGAGAAACCTGTATGCAGGTCAAGAAGCAACAGTTAGAACCAGACATGGAACAACAGAGTATGCCAAGGCTGTATGTCAAGGCTGTATATTGTCACCCCACTTATTTATCTTATTAGAAGAGTGAAAAGAAAGAAAGTGAAAGTGAAGTCGCTCAGTTATGTCCAGCTCTTTGGGACCCCATGGACTGTAGCCTACCAGGCTCCTCCATCCATGGGATTTTCCAGGCAAAAGCACTGGAGTGGGTTGCCACTTCCTTCTCCAGGGGATCTTCCCGACCCAGGGATCGAATCCGGGTCCCCCACAGTGCAGGCAGATGCCTTACCCTCTAAGCCACCAGGGAAATCAAGAGTACATCATGTGAAATGCCGGGCTGGATGAAGCTCATGCTGGAAGCAAGACTGCTGGAAGAAACATCAATAACCTCAGATATGCAGATGACACCACTCTAATGGCAGAAAGCAAAGAGGAACTAAAGAGCCTCTTGATGAAGGTGAAATGAGGAGAATCAAAAAGCTGGCTTAAAACTCAACATTCAAAAAAAGAAGATCACGGCATCTGGTCCCATCACTTCATGGCAAATAGATGGGGAAACAATAGAAACAGTTAGACTTTATTTTCTTGGGCTCCAAAATCACTGCAGACGGTGACTGCAGCCATGAAATTAAAAGACGCTTGCTCCTTGGAAGAAAAGCTATGACAAACCTAGACAGTATTTTAAAAAGTGGAGACACCACTTTGCTGACAAAGGTTCATATAGTGAAAACTATGGTTTTTAGTCATGTACGGATGTGAGAGTTGGACCATAAAGAAGGCTGAAAGTGAAAGTCGCTCAGCCATGTCTGACTCTATGCGACCCTCTGTATAGTCCATGGAATTCTCCAGGTCAGAATACTGGAGTGGGTAGATGTTTCTTTCTCCAGGGGATCTTCCCAACCCAGGGATTGAACCCAGGTCTCCAGCATTGCAAGCAGATTCTTTACCAGCTGAGTCACCAGGGAAGCCCAAAGGAAGAAGGCTGAGTGACAAAGAACTGATGTTTTCAAACTGTGGTGCTGGAGAAGATTCTTGAGAGTCCCTTGGACAGCAAGGAGATCAAACCAGTCAATACTAGAGGAAATCAACTGTGAATATTCACTGGAGGGCTGATGCTAAAGCTGAAGCTCCAATACTTTGGCTACTTGATGCAAAGAGCCAACTCATTAAAAAAGACCCTCATGCTGGAGGCAGGAAGAGGAGATGACAGAGGATGAGATGGTTGGATGGCATCATCGACTCAATGGATATGAGTCTGAGCAAACTGCAGGAGATAGTGAAGCACAGGGAAGCATGGCGTGCTGCAATCCATGGTGTTACAAAGAGTAGGACGCAACTGAGCAACTGAACAACAAAAGATACTGAGTGAAAGGGAAGTTTATAATCCACATTTAAGTGGGATCACTGACAAAACGGAGTAAATAGTCAACCAAAGTTAAGTGTTTTCATTTGTGTACTAAACAGACGTGGATTCAAGTCTCTGGCCGTGACTAGCTATGTAACCTAAGGCATATTATTTAAACTAACACTGTTTCTCCTCTATAAAATTGGGACAATAATAGTACCGACCTCGTAAAAGTACTTGGGGTTAATGAGAGTACCTACCACAGTGCCTAGCATAATGGCTGTTATTCCTTTTTCAGAGCAGCAGTTATACACATAAGGTACACAATCTTTAAGGTCTTCCCTTATAACTAAAGATAAATGAAATCCTTAGAGTCAAAGAAAGGCATAAAATCATCTGTTTCTACGGAACCTTAAAGTGACAAAGGTTTTTTGGCACAAAACCTATGAACGCTAAAAATTCTATGATGCTGTATGGCAGAAACCAGCACAATACTGTAAAGTAATTTTGCTCCAATTAAAAAATAAATTTAAGAAAAAAATATTCTAAACTCTCCTTTACTATGGAGGATTAGCTGAGGAGCAAGACACTTCAGCTCCCTAATTTCTAATACAAGACATACTACTTTTGGAAAAAGAGAAATTAAATGTCTTTCAAATAATAGGTTTCTATTACTCAGTGAACTTAATGATTTTCTTGTTTGTCTTGTTTAAAGTACTCTAAAATCCCTAAGTATTAGTCATCAAAGAAAAATTCAGCTAGCACCTATTTAGGTCTCCTATCAGTACAAACTGGGTGGAGTTCAACATATTATAAAAAGTCTACTGCTGTAGTCATGATTGTGTTATTATCATGGCCAGTAGCAAAACGAAGGGTGTATCTATCCTGCCAAGTCTGAAGAGTATCTGGCAGTCAATTTCAACTGGTTAGGAAGGCAGTATTACAAATTATAGGGTACAATGCACAAATGTCTAACATTTGTGCATTTGTGCATTGGCTTGGACTTTGGAGTTCATATTACAACATGAAAAGTGAGATATAAAGATATTGCTAATTACCTATTATATAAAATATATTCTATCAAGAAAAAAATGAAAGAATCGACAAAAAAAGGCCTATATGCAATAAACTATAGAACTGTACAACACACTCCTCATAAGTGGAGAGATACCACATTTCTGAATCAGCAAACACTCCAAATTGGCTCTGTTAAAAATTAGAAGATAAATTTTTAAAATTTTATCTAAAGATTAATTCAAATTCATACTGTCTATATTCAGTTTCTCATCATTTTGCTCACTAGAAACTTCAAATAATATTTAATTAAAAATAATAGCCCAGGTTGGATGCATGAGACAAGTGCTCAGCCCTGGTGCACTGGGAAGACTCAGAGGGATTGGGTAGAGAGGGAGGTGGGAGAGGGGATCGGGATGGGGAATACATGTAAATCCATGGCTGATTCATGTCAATGTATGACAAAACCCACTACAATACTGTAAAGTAGTTAGCCTCCAACTAATAAAAATAAATGAAAAAAATAATAATAATAGCAACTATATGGCTATGTGTGTAACTGAGGAGGGTAGAAGTGAAAGGGCAAATCTGAACTCAAACTTTTTTTCCTTTTGTAAAATCAGGCAGTAATTTTACAACAAAGACAAAATTAGGGTATGTTCTGTTATCACTTATATGTAGAACCTAAAAAATAAAACAGAAATAAGACTCACAGATACAGAGAACAAAGTAATGATTACCTGTGGGGAGAGGGAAGGAGGAAGACCAAGATAGGCATAGGGGATTAAAAGGTACAAAGTACTCTGTATAAAATAAATAAACTACAAGGATATACTGTACAGCACTGGGAAACACAGCCATTATTTTAAAGTTATTTCATAATAACTTTAAATGCAGCATAACCTATAAAAACACTGAACCACTATGTTGTACACCTGAAACCAAAATATTATCAATAAATTACACATCAATTAAAAATTAAGGGCATAAGCATAAAATAATCTGCTATGCAGCCTTTGAAAATGAGGCAGCTTCTGTACGATAATTTTTTAAAAGCAGATTGCAAATAAGTCTGTTAAAATGTTGTCCTTTTTTGTAAAACAACTTATGTTTATACATGCATGGAGAAAATAC
Organism: Dama dama; assembly: GCF_033118175.1. Classification (NCBI taxonomy): domain Eukaryota; kingdom Metazoa; phylum Chordata; class Mammalia; order Artiodactyla; family Cervidae; genus Dama; species Dama dama. The sequence continues at coordinate 50,977,480 of NC_083692.1, read as the reverse complement.
TTTTGTATTTTTGTAAATATGCACTTAGTTTGGGACTGTAATTGTGGATGGAGATTTAAAGCACAGGTTAGGAGCATATGTATTTTTATGTAACAAATTCCTTCATGGTTTGAATTTTTTATAAAATGATCATTTGCCACTTCTGAAATCAAAGTAGAAGAATTTTTAAAGGAGTGAAAAAAGAACTATGTTCTATTTTTCCTCTAGACTAGGACACAACTTTGTTATTAGCAGATTTCTATATAAATCAAATATATGATAGTATGATCTTTATGAGAATCTTGACTAAGCATAAAATTTCTCCTTAGTAACCAGAAATGACCACCTGTCCTGGACGGTTTAATGACAAAATAAGGCAGAAACTGATAGATGGCAATTAACTGTTGGCAAATTTGAATGAACTTGTCAAATTTGAGAGGTGATTATCCTTTTTAGTTAATGATACTACTCTATAATCCTAGGCATGTTGTTTCTGAACTTATCTCTATGAAGAAAATTTTCATGCTTGGAAAGTAATAATCTATTATCAAACCATTTCACAAAATCTTTCACCAATTAAAGTATAATAATTATTGAGTTAAATGAAAAGTATCAATAAAAAGTCAAAAAATGTGCAAGGAAAACAAACCTCCACAATCTTGCATTCAAATAATCAATCTGTCAACTTCCAAAAGGCTTCAAATTTACAAACTACTCTTAGATATTACTATTATTTAAACTTTCACTTTGCAAAACTGAACTTCAAATGGCCTCCAGGTTTCCTTGGTGATTGGAACTCAGTGAATTGAGAATTCTTTATTTTTAAAGTGACAGAGGCCAATAAAAAGACTTTTATAAGTGGAAAGGTATCTACTTTAACTTGCCTAATACCTTACCAAAATTTAACAATATGCAAGAGCTAAATGTAGAATTAAACTATACTGCTAAATAAGATCTGAAATCTTCACCGGAGCAAATTTAACAATTTGAACTAATTTTTGTCAGCAATTTTAAGAGAATTGGTCTTTTACTTATGAATAAACAGTCACATATGTTGAATGATGCCAAAGAAGAGAAATAAAAAATACAAAAATAAAAATTACTGTGACTTATGCAAGACTCTTTGAAGAGAACAACCTCAACAAAGCAGTGAGCACATCCTTGTGAGAAGCAGGAAATACTATTTAAGATAGGTAGGGTGGATCCAAATGATGGTAGGCTGAGAAAGTCAAAATGAAAATTTCTCACTGATATAGTGTATGCCCAGTTATTCAATTAATTACAGAATGACTAGAAGTCTACGTCAAAGGCAAATGCAATGACCAGTTAAAGTGCATACACAAGAATCACTACCTATAATGGGCTTAATGGTTCTGTGGGCAGAGTATAAATAGATACAACAATAAAAAATGTGCAAGGAAAACAAGAAGAGACCAGGGAGAAGGCTTTGCAGTGGTGGGGGCAAAAGGTGGTTTTAGGAGTGGAGGGTCGTGTGAAGGAAGGAGAACTTATTTACCAAATCAAGGGTTGCATATCCAGCATCAACCAAACTTAAGCCAAAATACCAAAATATGACCTTGAAGCCTTTAACATTTTTTCAGAGCACTACTCAACAAGCGAGCCAGAACCACAAACTGCAAAACACTACAGAATTATGCTGTTTCGGAATGAATGTTGTTTTTTGCTGATACCACACTTGGTCCTAAACTTCATACTCCCACCCAAGCAAACACTCATGTTAAAATATGTTATATCTTTTATGATTCAGTAACTTATAATTCCTTTGCATAAAATACTCTTCAAGTTTTATCATGTTGTTGAAAAAACTCCCCTTTTCTCTTTCTATAAGGCAGAAATAAATACTCCATTTATTTGGAAGTCAGATTTATATAACTTTAACTCCTGAGAACAGAACCTAAACAGAAATGAGTCTATGAAGGTTAAAAATAATTATCAGGAAGGTCACATGCAATTCAATACTCAGAAACTATTATTTCATATTTAATACTAATAAGCTTTTACATTATTTTATATTTAATGCCAATAAGCTAATACTGGTAAGTACTGTTTGGATTTAACAGATGTAACACTGGTGGCAGCACCTAAATATTAAAAGACAGAAGAACTAAAGCACTTGTCCCAATAACTAAAGAGTCAGCAGTTTGTCTAGATTAAATAACATTATGTGAAAAGATTCTGAGGGCAATACTGAAATAAAGCAAAGAATAAAAGCTCATATTCTGAATCATGATTCTGAGCCCTCCAGAAGACAGACTGTTCTCAATAAAAGAAGCATACAGCATGCTTCAAACATATTTATAATAATGTGGGTAATTTTTAGTTGCTTACCATGGTTAACATGGTTACATGTCAACTGTGACTAACAATATCATCTTAATTTCCATTGAAAATGTTCAAGATGACAATGTCAATAGTACAAAAAAACTGCAAATAAATTCACAAAAATGGTAAAAAGCATAAAGTTTTTAAAAATACAAAATATCTTCAAAATATGAAACTATATTCCTAAAATGCAAAGTTTCTTCAACTGATAAAGAAAACACAGGTGACTTCTATCTATAATGTCTTTATTTGAGAAATTCAAAGAGCAAAATAACCAAATAGTAAAAAAAAAAAAAAAAAAAAGGAAAGAGATTCGGGCTTTGTTATTTAAAAGCTTTAATCCCTAGTGGGTATCATTCCTCAGATCTAAGTTGCTACGTATAAATAGGAGAACAAAGGCTGAACTATAGAATTTTTAAGACAAGAAATTGGAAAGTTCAGAAAACCTGTGAGTATCACTGATATTCTTTAACTGTTACAAGGATGAACTCTGCTGTTCTGACTAAAACCTTTTCGGAGCGCTACAGTTACCATTTCAAATCAGGTTTTCCAAGATAATTCAACAATAAACTCTTTGCATGATTCAGGTCCATCCATTTTCTAAAATATTTAATGAAGTTTCAAGGAAGAAATAGATTTAAAAGCTCCAATTTCCATTACTTGGAACCCAAGTCCAGCAAAAGCAATTTGGAAAAAGGCTCCAACCTTCCTAATCTTTTACCTGCCCTGACAGTCTGCAAATGATTACCAAAAATTTCAGCATTATAGAAAAGAAAGGTAAGACTGAAATAACAGCAGTTACAGCAAAATAATACAAATATTATCGATGATGACAGCAACAAAGATGAAAACGAAGGAGAGGAATAGGCTCTAAGAAGACTGCAATTTCTGTAAGCAGAAGTTCTCAAACACACTTCTTTGTCCATTGCAGGTTTCTTGATGATACCCTTTCTTTTTGCATCCAGAGAGTTCATTTTTTCTTAAGTTCAGAATAAAACAGAAGAACCTAATGACTCTTCCCTATCTGGATGTCCTACAACAAGCATGCCTTAAAGCTTTCTAACTTTTTAAAAAACACTTAGAAGTACTTTTGAAAAGCTGCTTTTATGACTCCACAGCAGAAGACAAAGTCAACACACATAGATATTACCAAGTGCATGCTCAGCCACATAGTCACATCCGACTCTCCAACTCCTGGTGATTCCATGGACTGTAGCCTGGCAGGCTCCTCTGTCCCTGGTATTCTCCAGCCAAGAATACTGAAGTGGGTTGTCATTTCCTTCTACAGGAGATCTTCCAGACCCAAGGATCAAACCCAGGTCTCCCGAACTGCAGTCGGATTCCTCACCACTGACCCACCAGGGAAGCCAAATACTTCAATTAATAAATGTATCTCCTGGGTTAAAATGTTCAGCAACCATACATTAACAACCAACATGTACACAAAGCACACATGCCCAGATGTGTGTGTGACTGTGTTTTAATATGCTTTTGGGACATAAAGAGTAAAGGAAGGGAAACTATTATATCACATGAGAACAGCTAGGTAGTGCTTCCAAGCATTAAATGTTAAACAGTGTCTTAATCATTAAATATATACTGTGTGTGACTGTGTATTTTACCATGTTTTTGTGATATAAAGAATAAAGGAAAGAAAACTTATCACAGGAGAACAGTTAGGTAGTACTTCCAAGTACTAAATGTTGCAGTGTCTTAATCATAAAATATATACTACAATTACATTAAGACAAAACACCAGAATTAAGCCATTTCTTCTGATGCAAACTTGGAAATCTTTGGTCCCAACCTTGACAATCTTGGTTTGGTCTTAGACCATAACGAATCTTCTTCAGCTAGAATGTAGACCAAATCAAAAAATTCATGTGTTATGGACTGAACTGTGATCCATCTACATTCATATGTTGAAATCCTAGCCCACAGTATCTCAAAATGTGACTATATATAGGGCCCTTTTACTTCTTTAGAAGCAATTAAGGTTAAATGAGGTCATTATGAGTGGGCCCTAATCCAATTTGACTGGTGTCCTTTATGAAAAGATGAAATCTGGACACTCATAGAGACACACTTGTTCTTGAACTTCTACTCTCCAGCACCGTGACAAAATAGATTTTTGGTGTTTAAGTCACCCAGAATGTGGTATTTTGTTATGGAACCTATAGCAAACAAATACACCATGCAATAAACATCTCCTAAATATCTTAATGTGCTAGACTGTCCCAAAAGATGAATAAGACATAGACTTGTCCTTAAGAAGTTCAGTCAGAAAAAAAAAAAAAAAAAGAAGTTCAGTCAGTTCAGTCACTCAGTCATGTCCAACTCTTTGCGAGTCCATGGACTGCAGCACGCCAGGCTTCCCTGTCCATCACCAACTCCCAAAGCTTGCTCAAACTCTTGTTCATTGAGTCGGTGGTACCATCCAACTATCTCGTCCTCTGTTGCCCCCTTCTCCTCCCACCTTCAATCTTTCTCACCATCAGGGTCTTTTCTGATGAGTCAGCTCTTCACATCAGGTGGCCAAAGCATTGGAGTTTCAGAGTCAGCATCAGTCCTTCCAATGAATATTCAGGATTGATTTCCTTTAGGATTGGCGGGTTTGATCTCCTTGCAGTCCAAGGGACTCTCAAGAGTCTTCTCCAACACCACAGTTCAAAAGCACCAATTCTTCAGCCCTCAGCTTTCTTTATGGTCCAACTCTCACATCCATACATGACTACTGCAAAAGCCATAGCTTTGACTGTACTGACCTTTGTCAGCAAAGTAATGTCTCTGCTTTTTAATATGCTGTCTAGGTTTGTCATAGCTTTTCTTCCAAGGAGTAAGCATCTTTTAATATCATGGCTGCAATCACCATCTGCAGTGATTTTGGAGCCCAAGAAAAGTGCAGCAGATAGAGAAACCTATCAGTGGGTAATTAAAATACAGAGTCACTGAAACACACTGAAGTAGAATCTAATTCAATTTCAAAGGGGAGGCTGTACCAAGGAAGGTTTTTCAGAAGAATAAAAGGGAAAAATGAAATGGGAAGGAATGAGACTTGATTACCCTATTTTTCACAGCAGAAGTTCTCTGAATTAACTACATATTTAATGATGAAGTACACCTACAAAATTTTAAAACCCAGTGATCTGAAAGACAACACATGATCTTCTGAAAGACAGCATATAATCTTCAAAGATGCCATTTCACTTCAAACAATTATGTCTAGAATTATTAATACTGTTAAGAATAAAAGAAGAAAATAACATGACTTCATTTATTTATCTCCTTACTTATGACTGTGCTGGGTCTTCTGTGCTGCACAAAGGTTTTCTCCAGTTGTGGTGAGCGGGGGCTACTTTTCATTGCAGTGCTTGGGTTTCTCATTATGGTGACTTCACCTGTTGCAGACCATCAGCTCTAGGTATGAGGGCTTCAGTAGCTGCAGTGTTCAAGTTCAGTAGTTGTGGCACATGGGCTTTGCTGCCACGCAGCATGTGGGATCTTCCCGGATCAGAATGGAACCCATATACCTTGCACTGGCAAGTGGATTCTCAAACACTGAACCACCAGGGAAGTCCAAGATGACTTCTTAGGATACTTATCAGCATATGAAAGAAGAGACAAAGGTCCACAGAATTACAAAATTTCTCCCAGAAGTTTTCTGAATTTAATCTGAGAGAGAGGAATCTACTTCACAAGAACTAAAGCCCTATGCTCTCCTTTAACCTCTACCTGTAACACTAAGCTCCCTACCACTCTCATCAGGCAGCACAGTCTCAACTTCATTACCCTTCAGTAGACAGAGAAGAACTGTAAGCTAGAACACACTTAGAAGTTAAAACAGAATAAAGAGCAGTCCCAAAACTGGTCTGGAAATGTACAGATAATCAGCAACATAAAATGAGGAGTAAAATTAAAAATTAGCCTACACCATGAATTCTAACAGCTGTTTTTAGCAATGATTTCACATGAAAGCATAAATGGAATGTTCACCATAGTCTCAAGTGACACAAAGTTGAAAAAGAATTACATATAAACTGAATAACAAAAATCAAGACCTGAAAATAAAAGTTTAGAATGAGATGAGCAAAATTTTTTAAAAGCATAAACTTTAATATAAAGTACAACTAAGTTTACCTTATATATAGATTAAAAACATAGGGGAGGAATGTTTACATTTTTCACCAAATAATTTTCCTAAAGTCAATAACTGCGTAATTCAGAGACAGTCACTTACAAATGCTCCAAGTTGTAATTCTGGTCTAGTTCTACGAAAAGTATATAAGATATAACCATCCTTTTTGGGGGCCTTAAATATCAAAGTTTTCTGCTCTGAATTGATCAAATTTAAAATTTTTAATTTATGATTTTCATAAATCATCACTATGTGGTCATTTTAATGAAAGTAGAATAAGAAAAAGTGAGTTCTACCAGCATCTTCCTCATCGATACTCACCTTCACAAGGATAATTCTCTAGACATCACTCTCAAATTTCAACAAAGAAATTCTCCCCAAACTAATAACATGCAAAAGTAAAATGTATGTCAATATAATAGTGCAAAGCACAGGACGGAAGCAAATAGAATAAACCACTGTAAGTTTCTTGTATTATATATGAAATAAACTATTATTCCTTGAAAGCAGACTCTGAAAAAACTCAAGATAAAAGCAGGCAAGAAATGGGGAGAAAAAAGGAACAGAAGAGGTGGAACAAATAGAAAACAAACAGCAAGATGACATTAACGCCAACTGCATCAAAACAGGGTACTATTAGCATATGGATAGACTGGAAAACCCAGAAATAGCCTCACACATATCATCAAATGATTTTCAACAACAGGTCCAAGACAATAGGGAAGGAGACAGTCTTTTCAACAAACGGTGGTGGAACAACCAGTGAATTATGTGGGACAAATTTCAACTCCTACCTCACATGAGACAAAAAATAAGTCAAACAGATCACAGACTTAAACCTAAAAGCTAACACTTCAAAAAGAAATGAGTAGAAAATGTACATGATCACACCACGGGCAAAGATTTCATAGATCACAAAAAAGACTAAACACTTTAACTGATAAACTGGACTTTATCAAAATAAAAACCTTCTACTCTACTCCATTAATACCATTAAGAAAAGAAAAAGTCAAGATAGCATGCTTAAGACAGAGAAAATTACATGTACATACATGCAATTCAAAAAACTAAAATCATGGCATCCAGTCCCATCACTTCACGGCAAATAGATGGGGAAACAATGGAAACAGTGACAGACTTTATTTTCTTGGGCTCCAAAATCACTGCAGATGGTGATTGCAGCCATGAAATTAAAAGATGCTTGCTCCTTGGAAGAAAAGCTATGACAAACCTAGACAGCATATTAAAAAGCAGAGACATTACTTTGCTGACAAAGGTCAGTACAGTCAAAGCTATGGCTTTTGCAGTAGTCATGTATGGATGTGAGAGTTGGACCATAAAGAAAGCTGAGCGCTGAAGAATTGGTGCTTTTGAACTGTGGTGTTGGAGAAGACTCTTGAGAGTCCCTTGGACTGCAAGGAGATCAAACCCGCCAATCCTAAAGGAAATCAATCCTGAATATTCATTGGAAGGACTGATGCTGACTCTGAAACTCCAATGCTTTGGCCACCTGATGTGAAGAGCTGACTCATCAGAAAAGACCCTGATGGTGAGAAAGATTGAAGGCGGGAGGAGAAGGGGACAACAGAGGACGAGATAGTTGGATGGCACCACCGACTCAATGGACAAGAGTTTGAGCAAGCTCTGGGTGTCAGTGATGGCAGGGAAGACTGGTGTGCTACAGTTCATGGAGTCTCAAAGAATCGGACATGACTGAGCAACTGAACAACACAACAACACGTAATTTATATGCATACATTACACAAATACACACCCAACTTGAATCCAGAATATATGTAAAACTCTTACATCTCAGTAAGACAAGCTCACCATTAACAGGTAAACAATATTTAACATTTTTCTAAACACATACATATACAAATGGCCAGTAAGTACACAAAAAAATGCTCAATAGTTTCCCTTATCAGGGAAATGTAAATTAAAACCACAAGATACAACTCTATACCCAGAAAGGGCTAAAAGGCTAAGAAGATCAAAACACCATGTGTTAAGGGATGTGGCACAACTGGAACTCCACATACAACTCCAAGTAGCTTCAAATAAAGTCACATTTATCTAACCTATGATTCAGTAATTCCACACCTAGGTTGAAAAATACAGGTATACAAAACTGTTTGTATGCAAATATTCACTTATAATAACCAAACAGTGGGAAAAACAAATCTCCAAGGAGTGAAAAGATAAAGAAATTTCCACATATAGGTACAATGGGATACCAAACGGCAACAATAACAGCAGCAAAGGAGCTACGGATACAAGTAAACATTATAGATGAATCTCAAAAACATCCTGCTAAGGGAAGGAAATCAGATACAAAATATCTATATATACTGATTTCATCTGCATGAAGTTCTAGGTTAGGCAAATTTAATGCAAGATAAACAAAATCAAAACAGTGGTTGTATTCTACAAAGGACTGGAAAAGAACTGAACAGAAGGTACATAAGGGAACTTATCTGAGGTGATGGTAATGTTCTATCTCTTCATAAGATTTTGATTACACAAATGTATACATTTGATAAGACTTAAATGGTACACTTAATATTTATGCTTTTAACTATATGTAAATTTTACTTCAAAAACAAAGAACTATATATAAATATTCAACTCTAGTTAATGACATGGAAGCTGAATTTGTTTAGGGGTAAAATGCACTGTTTGCAACTTAATTTAAAATACAAAGCCAAAAAAACCACCACAAACAGCAACTGACTTGACTGGTGAATGATTACAGGAATGGATAGATGGAAGGATATGTGATAAAACAAAAAATCAAATTGGTAACTGTAGAATCTAGGTAATAGGGAAATGGGCATTTGCTGTACAATTCTTTCAACTTTAATATGCTTGAAATTTTCCACAGTAAAATGCTAGCAAGAAAACATCTGATGAGCAAAAGAAGCCAGACACAAAACAGCAACATTATATAATTCGTATGTATATGAGATTCTAGAGTAAACAAAACTAATCTATAATGTCAAAAATCAGATCAGTGGTTGCCTGGGACAGGAGCTAGGGATGACTTACGGCAAAGGAACAAGAAAGAACTTTCTGGGGTAATGGAATGTTTTATGTCCTGACTGGGGTGTTGGTTACACGGATATATGTATTTGCCAAAACTCACTGAACTGTACAGTAAAATATGTACCTTATACTTTTTATAAAATTATACTTCAATTAAATTGATTTTTTAAATGTGTTCACTATAAAAAAAATCTGAAATACACAGAAAAAGCACATAAAAATTAAGTCCCTCATAATCACACCATCTTTCTTTCTCTTTTGACAACAGCCATGCCCAGTGGAGAAAAAAATACAACTTAATGTTTTCCTGAAAGGCAATACAGAATGAATTCTGGAATTCCTTCCTTAGGTTGACTCAAAACCTAAAGAACTTAAATCCCTTCAACCCCATCATTGCTATGAGCCTTCATCAAATTACTAACCATTCTGTGCCTAAATTTCCTCACCTGAATAATGGAAATATTTACCTCAAAGTTTTGTTGTAAATGTTAAGCAATCATCCTGGCAGAAAAAGCCCACAATCTTCCCCTGCCGTGAATTTTTTCTTTTGCAGGGCTTCAATTCTGTACGTACACCCACCTCAAAAGTCAGTCTTATTTGAGAGAACCTCAAATTCCTCTTGTTGATAAGTCTAAAACCCTGAGTTGTTAAAGCCCAAAAACAAGGACTGGAATAACAAAATAAAACAGAAAACTAGATTAGAAAAGATGTCAGCTGCCTTGAGAATGTAAGATCTAACATTCTGAGCAACAGTATACAAGGGTACAATTTCTCCCTGAGTGAATTCCAAGATGTATAATTTGATAAAAGTTGTTTCTGCTTTATCGATGTGATCTAGGTCAAAATATGTAACCTGGAGAATATTTATTAAAGAATGTGATGTTGCAAAGAATGAGAAAAAGAGTCATAAGAGAAAAACTGACATTTTACAAATGAAAGTAAAGATATACTGAAAACTGGACTGGGGAACACCTCTGGATAGAGTGTACACTCATATAAACTGAACCTCATGAAGAAAAAAAAATAATTTAGACCATGTAGATCATGCCTGCTATTCTGCTCAATGAGTAAATACCCAAAATGAACACAAAAACGTAATATTTTACTACTCTCTAGTTGGTCTCACTTCCCATGCACCGCTCATGACATGAGCATCTTGTCAGATTCTAATATTTAGAGCCATTTATTTTTCCTAGAACGTGGACCACAAACACAGCCTACTACTGTCTACTACTTCATCTGGTGTTTAACAATGAAACACAACTGTGCCAATACTGGAGGAAAAATATCCTTTTGGGGCTTTTAGAGACTGTGTATCTATATTTTACATTTTATGGGCAACTTTAGGGATTTCCAAGGTTATTTGGACAAAATGACATTTTTGTCTTCCTTGAATCTATGCATTCAGATAGCAAGTGAAAATCTTTTGTGGCAAAAAGCAAAACTGGCAAGCTATTAAACAATCTGAGGGTACTGGTTTGGAGAAACCAAGGAGTTACTATCCAGTATGCTGTCAGCCACTTTACTCAAAAAAACCTTCTGAATTTTTTTTGCTACCAGTATCTGCTCAAGGTGGTAATTTAAAAGATAGTTAAAACACTACCCTGTTCCAAGAATTTCATGTTCTACATAAATACAGAAATCCTAACCCTAATATGGATTCCCATACATGTTAAGTCTAACCTACATTTACGCATATACTTTTGAGGCAATCTTCAGGATTTTAGTTTTAGTGTACATAAACTGTGACTTCTTCCTGTTAGGGAAGACAGTGGCAACTGACAAAGAGGCAACTAGGGATCAATAAAGATGACAGAAGACAAAAGAACAAAAATCTTTTAAATTGAAATTTGTTCCAAGATAAAGGCAGATGACTGAAAAACAAGTCCAGGCCTTATAACTGCTACCATGAGGAAAAATATTCACTTATACAGGAATAAAATGGGTAAATGCAAGTCTAGGAAGAAGGTTTTAGGAAGATCAATTCAGTTCTAGCAGGATAGTAACAGATTAGGCTACCCAAACTTTTTCAATTCCAAACACCTGGAAGCAGATCAGGATCTGGAAACAACACTCAAGTAAAAGAAATTAAATTTAGAACAGTTTATTAACATGTTAAGAGATACAATATCATTGATCGTATATTAGATACCATTTACTTAAGTACTGTGGTCAGTCAATAAATATTTATTGAGAGCCCATTACAAGTTCTAGGCACAGGGATCAGCAGGGAATGGGATACAGAAAGTTTCTCAAGGAAACTGCATGCAAATGAGGACAAACAAGACACAAGGAGATAAATAATCAAGATAATTTTAGAAATATGTGCTCTTAAGGAAACAAAACAAATGGTAAAGGTTAACCATCAACAGTGTCTTAGACAAGAAGCTAAAAGACACAATCATGAGAAGGAACCATCCACCAGTCAGCCAAGCTACACAGTTCTGGAGGAAGAGCATTCCTAGCAGGGGGAATAGTAAGGAAATGTCATGTGGCAGGAACAGACTTAACATGTACAAACAACAGGAGTGGGAACAAAGGGAGAGGATGACATACAAGGGGATCAGAAGTGGTCAAGGGCCAGATCAGATAAAGCCTAAAACAAACTATGTGCCATGTTTTATTTCACTTTATCCTCACTAAAAACTATTATCTCCAGGGAACTGAGAACTACGGAAATCAAATGACTTGCCTAAACAGGTCTGACACAAACACTTGGATCTTAATTCCTACAAAAATTGCTGGATTTGGTCTCTCTTTTTAAAAACTAAATGTATAAAAATAAATAAATAAATAAAAACTAAATGTATAGTTATGAGGGCTTTTACATGTTCACTCAATACTTCAGTTCTGAGACCTTATTTTTATGTATAATCATTATGTTACTCAACCACAATTTCTTCTCTTTATCAGGAAGATTTTCAGAACTCAGCCTCCATAGTGAGGGAATGCTTAAGTTTTAATAAAATGAAGTAACTGTTAAATAAAGATAAGAAAAGCACAAAATATTACAGAAGAACAAAAGGGAAGGCTACAGATTCTGGAGGAGAAACCACAGAAGCTTAAGAGCTGGTCCTTAAAAGGAAATGGCAACCCACTCTAGTATTCTTGCCTGGAAAATCCCAAGGACAGAGGAGCCTAGCGGGCTACAGTCCATGGGGTTGCAAAGAGTCAGACATGACTGAGCACACATGCAAAAATAAGATTTCCTCAAGTGGAGAATAAGGATAATGGCAAATAGAGGAATGGCAGGCAGGAAGATGGTTATGAAAATAAAATGACCACTTTTATCTGTTACTATATATAGATCTTTAAAGAAACGTGATTTCAGAGAAATTATAATTAAATCCTTGATAATGAATCACAATATGCAGAAATTCTGTCATTAAAATTTTTTATCACATGATTTTAATAAGACTACTTTGTATTAAAGAACACAGATGTTAAAAGTAGAAAAAGGTTTTGTGAACATATTTACTGCAAATATTTTTTAAAAGATTTATTCACATATTTAGATATGATTTAACCAACAGAATTAAGAAAAAAGCCCATTTCCATACCAACAATATAACTTGCTCCTAGTAATACTACTATTATTTACCAAAGCAAAAGTTCACATTATATTTAAACCTAGTAAATTATACACATATCTGTATCTCAAATTTCCATGCAATCCCCACTAAACTGTCAGTAAAAGTATTTTTTAATACACACACCCAAAACTAACAGCAAGTATGGAACAGCAACAAAACGCAATTATCTGATTTGACAGCAATTATAAAAACAGAATAGAGGAAAAAAGGACTAAGAAGTTATTAAAGCTAATATTTCCTAAAATCAAAGGACATAAACCCTTGCTATCTTTGCCCTGTAGTTCAGTCGCTAAGTCGTGTCTGACTCTCTGCAACCTCACAGATGGCAACCCATCAGGCTCCTCTGTCCATGAGACTTCCCAGCCAAGAGTACTAGAGTGGGTTGCCATTTCCTTCTCCAGGGGATTTCACTGACCCAGGAATTGAACCCACATCTCCTACATTGGCAGGTGGATTCTTTACCACTGAGTCACCAGGGAAGTCCACCTTTGTCCTCTTAAACCATTATATTCTTATGGTAAAAGGTTAAACTGATATTTATACAATGAAAGAAGGAATATGAAGTATGTTCTTAAAAAAACAAAAACAATAAAGCAAAATAATCTAAAATTGTGATTCAACTATATTAGGCGAAACAGTAAAGAAAGAAGTGTGAACTCCTTTTCCATAAGCAGTCAAAGGTAAGGCTTAAAACCGCTTAATCCTGGGACTTCCCTGGTGGTCCAGTGGTTGAGAGTTCACCCTGCAATGCAGGTGATGTGGATTTGACTACCGGTTGGGAAACTAAGATCCCACATGCCTTGAGGCAACTAAGCCACAACACAACTACTGAGCCTGCTAGCCACAACTAGACAGTCCACACACCGCAACGAAAGCTGATGCAAAAAGCTCCTACATGCCACAATTAAGACCCAATGTAGACAAATAATTTTTTTTTAAAGGTTAAAAAAACTGCTTAATCCTCCGTGTTAACCAGTTGTAGCAGCAGTTTTCAAACTTTTTGACTTGTGAACCCCTTTACACTCAATAATTGAGGAACCTAAAGAGCTTTTATTATGTGGGTTGTATGTATCAATATAATATTATAAAAGAAAGTTGGCAAATGTTTTAAAATTTTAATTCTAAAAACAGCAATAATAAACCCACTCCATGCTAATAAGTAACACTTATGAATATATTTTCCAAAAAAACTGCATGGCACTGCTGCTCATTTTTGTAAATCTCTTCAACAGAGAAACCTGGATTCTTATATCTGCTTCTGTATTCAATCTAAAATGAAAATCCATTTTCACACAAATATGTAGCTGATAAAAAGAAGAATTTTTTAAAATTTTACTATGTATTTACTTTTGGTTGCTCTGTGTCTTCATTGCTGTGTGCACGCTTTCTCTAGCGGCAGTGCACAGGATTCTCACTGCGGTGGCTTCTCCTATTGCAGAGTACAGGCTCTAGGGCATGCAGGCTTCAGTAGTTGCACTGCTGGCTTACCTGCCCCAAGGCATGTGGAATATCCCCGGGCCAGGGACCAAATCCCCGTCCCCTGCACTGACAGGCAGATTCTTAACCACTGGACAACTAAGAAAGTCACAAGGAAGAATATTTTTAATAGTATTTTCACGTAAGTGTGGATATTATCCTTCTTTGATATTAAGCCAAAACTTAAAAAGTATAATTCTGTAAAGATAAGTTGCAAAGTGGACTCTGAAACCATATCAATGAAACTTTTCAGACCATTTCACTTAAAATCTATTCTCTTTCACTTAAGAAGATCTTACATCCACAACATGATTTTGTAATATCATGCATGGACCTTTTGAAAAAAGACGGTCCGCTGAGTTATGCACATTTGCCAAACACTTCACTGTAAGATAGCAAAGAAAAAAAAAAATCACATGTTAATATCATCAATTTCATCAGCAAGGTCCTAAGAAGTTGCGAAGATCATACTGGCAGATATGTTTTCCAAAATTCTAATTTCTGCTTGAAAGCCTTAATTTTATATGGCAATAAATTTTGCTGGTCCAAGTGAGAGGCTCATTTCACTTATTTTTGAGAAAATAGGTACAAATATCCATGTTTAAATAACCATAGTTTGTCACTCTTTAAGTAAAAATAGTGTTCCATGAAAAAAGCAACCAGCTAGCTAGTTTGGCTCACACCTCAATCACACAAATATTTTTCTTCAAGACAAACATCATAGTTTGGTATGGAGCAGTAGTGTCTTATAACATTCTTCTCATTTTGTCACAACAAATATTAAAAAAAATCTACTCAAGCATCAGGATTAATGAAATTAACAAGCTCTACTGCTTCATGGAGGATATTCTTAAATGAAATCAGTTCCCCGCCCCCAACCAAAAATGTAAAGTGATGAAGAATATGACTACTGGTACAATTTTTGCCACTGTCTTGATATGCACTGCAGGGCCAGCAAGATTTATGTATCACTGTGCTTGGACCACTAATTCAAATGTCAACACAGTAAAGTAGCAAAGAATAAGTTAGCATTATTATGAAATAGTTTCAAACCAACAGGTAATTTGAAACATTTGATGATCCTCTCAAGACTCCACAGATCACATTTTGAGAACTGATGCTCTGGAAATATATATAAAATAAGAAGAGGAACTAAATCTCCAGGGGAAAGAACTCCATGGTAGGAAGACAGGGATGGCAAGGAGACATCTTTCCCTGTATACCCTTTGTACCATGTGAATTTGGTATTCCTTGTATGTATTTTATCTTAAAAAATTAGACATTTATTTTCTTTAAATGTAAACTGACATCTTACAGTGGCTAAATATATATACAAGCATATTATTTACATATAAAGGTCAATATAGACAAATAAAATTTTTTAAGAGCTGAAAATATTCCGATTTAGGAAGCAGAACTAGGAGAGTGGGAGAAGTGGCAGAGGAGACTGCTGTTTTTTCACTATAAGCTATTAGGAACTTTTAAACCATGTACATTTTAATTGGTTCAAAAATAAAAAATCATTCAAAATATTGCATGGAAAAATACTTACAAGCTAAAAAGACAAATAAGGCAAATACCTACACACAGGTGAGAGAATGGAATACATTCTCTGTGAAATACATCAAGATAACAGCAAATGCCTGGAATAATGTGCCTGTGAGTTTTCACTCTTACATAAAATATTATTGTATATTATAACAAAAATATTCATTTAAAAAGCTAGTTTAAAAAAATTAAAAGCTTAGTTCAAAAGCAACAATTTCCTTAGACCAGAATGTCTAACTCAAGTTAAAATCAGTTAAGTATGTAAATCTTGTGTCATTTTTAACGGTTAAGTGGTTAAACTCTCCCCCCCACATATCCACATCCACACACACACACAAATAACATAAAATAATCTTTCATTTTTTTCTTCTATTTCATTTTATCACAATTAAGATCAAATCAGAACTTATTTATTTGAAAAAGAAAATAAAAGAATTGCTTTATGGTAAATATAATTGCTAATCTTATGTAATTACTTCATAAACCCACTATCAAAGTCAATCTTAAATATAGTGTCTCATAAGATGTCCTGATCAGAAAAGAAGCAATTATTTCTACATACAAATAAGTAACTCAAAAGCAAAGTGCATTCCCCACTATATGGACCTTGGAGAAAGGACTGAGATAGAAAAGATGTAAGTTAAACTTGGAATATTTTGCTGTGCAAAAAGAGAATATACTCCAAAAAAATTATGAGTATATCAAAAAAGACACAGACGCCAAAGAAAGGCTCCCACAGGACAAATCCAAGACAATCTGAGCAACAAAATAAATAAAGGCAGTAACAGAGTATAAACCATTGAGTAAGACAGGAAGTACATAAGTCCATATCAATGAGATAAACAGATTTTTCTTTCTTAAAACAGAATGCCTATTGACATAAAAGAAAAGAGTCAGAAAATAATCATTCTGCAACCATCAGTGTAAACATCAGTACAGGCAAGAAGCATCAATGGATGTTAATACAGGAGGGAACTTTGATGAAGATACAGATCTGATTAGTAGCAGGATATCTGCACTATCTCAAAGTTATACCCACAGATTGCTTATTAGGTGAAGAAGAAAAATAATAACTATACATCCTTGTGAAGAAACCAGACAACACCATGATCAGAAACTAAAAAACTAACATCACCACTGAGGGGCAGGCCAACGGCATGTACTTCAGTATCATACCCCAGAAAGGATACAAAATCCCCAGTTGGGGAGGCATAGCCCAAAACTAATTATGAGGAAACATTCACAAATCCAACCTGAGAAATATTCTATGACATATATAAGCCTGTATTCTTCAAAAATGTTAACACAATGAAAGAGAAAGCCTAAGACACTGTTCCGGACGAAAGGAGACTGAAGCGATATGACAACTAAATGCAACTGGCAATCCTGACGCAAATCCTATGGGGGAAATGCTGTGTGTGTGTGTGTGAAAGCCACTCAGTCGTGTCTGACTCTTTGCAACCCCATAGACTAGCCTGCCAGGCTCCTCCATCCATGGAATTCTCCAGGCTAGAATACTGCAGTGGTTAGCCATTCCCTTCTCCAGGGGATCTTCCCAACCCAGGGATGGAACCTAGGTCTCCTGCATCGCAGGCAGATTCTTTACTGTCTCAGCCAATGGTGCAAAGGTACAAATGTTATTACTGGAACAAAGGGACAAAACTGTAATAGAGGCTAGAGATTAGATAATGATATAGTACTATCAGTGTTAGATTACCTGAATCTCTTTAACTGTATTGTGATAATGCAAAAGAATACAATACACAAAGAATATTTAGAGACATGGTTATATTACATGCAATTTTCAAATGATTCAGAAAAGAGCACTAAAGCAAATGAGACAAAATTTTTAAAATGGTAAATCTGACTAAAGGATACTGAAGAGTTCTCAGTACCATTTTTTTAATCTTTTAAGTGTGAAATTATTTCAAAATTTAAAAAATTTAAATAAAGGCAAATTGGATGTCAAAAGGTGGTTTAAAAAATTACTTATTCTGATGCCCTATAACATACATGAATAAGGGAAATGAATGCAACAGTGACTCAGACTGGCACAATGCTGCATATAGAACTTCCTAAACTCTCAATTCTCTAGAAAAACAAAACAGAACAAATTTTGGGGGGTTGAGGGGGAGGGGAGGCAGTTCTGTATAGCATGTGGGATCTTAGTTCCCCCACCAGGGATCGAACTTGTTCCACCAACTCCCACCCTCAAATTGGGAGTGTGGAGTCTTAACCACTAAACTGCCAGGGAAGTCTCAAGAAAAAATGTTTTTTAAGTAACCACATAAACACTAAGATGCTGATCCTATATACACCCAGAAAAACACAGAAATCTATGACTTCAGGTCAACACAGACCACACTGAGGGATTCTCCATTCATCCAGCAAACCATAAGCTCCTTTGCAGGCAGGCCTTAAGGTCCTGCTCTTTGTTTTAACTCAAGCACTGACACAGGGCCTGAAATAGAGCAGACATATTTGCTGAATAAATGATGAATGTTTAGAAAGAGGAACAAAAGTCTACATTTTATCAAAATTGAGAGGAAGAGAAAGAAAAGGAGAAGACAACTAAATAGGGTATCAATTATTTCTAATGCATTTAAAAATATGAAAATTTTCAAACCTCACAAAAGCAGAGAATATTATTACTATGCATATACCTACCTCTCCAACACAATTATCAGGCTATTTCACAATTGCATCATCTACACTCATCTCTCGCATCTTTTTTGGCTCTGAAATAACTTTTAAACAAATACCAGACATCTTATTTCTCTTCCTCATTTTTCAGTTTTCATCTCTAAAAATGAGCATTTTCTTATATAAACATAATGCCATTAGTATTCTTCACAAAAACTAACAATAATCCTTTGATGTCATCTAATAGTTATCTACCTTCAAATTTCCTCCTAAGTACTTCAAAAATTACTTTCTACAATTGGTTTGAGTCAAGACTTAAATAATGTCAACACATTACATTTGGTCACTATACATAAATTCTTTTTTTTACATAAATATTTTTAACCTTTTTACTACTACTAGTAATTATGAAAAAATCTATTAGACAAACCAATTAATTAATTCACACTTGTAGATTCTCTAGAATCAAACCCAATCTAATGTATTTATTATTCCCTCTGTAGCTATCTTCCTCCAGATTGCCACTATACCTGATTCTTTCTAATCACTGATTGCAAATCAAATATTACCTCTAAAAAAAGAGGCCCTTTCTAACCTCTCAATGCACAGTAGAGTCCCACTTTCATTCATTCTCCATTATATGCACCTGTCTTCTTCATGGCACTTACCACTACATAAAGCTGCTCTGTTTATTATTTCCTCTAATAAAACGTCCACTTCAAGAAGGCAGAGTACCTTCTTCACTGAAGGCCAAGAATAATGTCAATAACATGAGACAATCAATAATACTTACTGAATGATTAAATAGCAATGCAGTAAAAGTTCAGTTTAGTATTTGTTTTTAAACATTTGTAGCTCACTGCTCACATCATGATATAAATTGAGTACCTGCAGAAACTCAGGCCAGCTGTTACCAAGACACTATGGGATACAGCAAAGAAAGAATAGAGGTATAAGGCATTCAAAAGCATTTCTGGACTTTTACTGAACAATGATTACAGGTTTCTGAAAGAAAATTTATTCAGAATGATTTCAAGCACATTACCAGGAGTAAAATAAAGTTTCATTTTTTTTTTTTTTAGTATCATATGAGAGCCATTAAATTAGGAGTAATATCTACAATGGGACAGAAGTATTATCTAGACTATGGCTCACTCGCTTTTTTCCTTCTCTCTCCCCCCGACCCGGTCTCTAATATACATACACCATGGAAGAATTTTACATTTTCAGATAGCATTTCTTTCTGGGGAATGGGTCATGATGAATATAATTAATACCCAAAAACACCTAACTAAAAATGCAAACCATTAAATTTGAGACCTGGAGAAAACTAGAGTTATCTGCCCCACACTTCTCATTTTTTCAGCTGAGAGAGATCTGAAGCCCAGGGTGGTCATCAACAAAGTCACAGACCTAATGAACAGAAAGCAAAGCTACATCTAAAATCCACATCTCCTGTCTCCAACCTTATACTCTTTCATAAGATAATGTCACTCATAGAATGCTAATATCAAGTTATAATATTCTTTACCATCATTTTTAGTAATGTCACTTCTTTTTTTCCCTATTGAAATCCTAGCCACTAGAGGAAAAGTCAAAACAAGGACACACATAATTATACTCTAAGTAAAGCATGTTACAGAAACCCCTTTTTGACAAAATAATACAATAAACATCTGAAAAAAACTAACTGGTTTGATTCAATGAGGTTTTTATTCCAGTTTACATTTTAAAGTGAAAATAACTATTTAGAAATATCTGCTGATTATTCCTTCATTTTAAACAAGTAAATTGTTGATCTCATATTAAAGATCAGTATAGTTATTTTTCAACTATTTGCAGAAATTGAGTACTGATGTGAAATCTGTGAAGATGAAACCTCCACTATGATGCATTCAAAACAAAATTATTTCTTACTACATCTTTCTTCAAAAACCAAAACTCCAGTGAAGAACTAACATGCAAGTGACCAAAAAACACCAAACATAAGGGGGAAAGTGACAGAAATATGCATACACATAAGATACAGCAACCTTGATAAACAAGAAGAGACTCTACCCTTCCTAGTTTCCCTACAATACTATTCAGACCTATTCATAAATACCCTTGCCAGTTCTTAGAATACTAGTATGAACTGTAGAGGCAAACAAATGCACAGGAGAGATGTCATTTGTCCAAGGTTAAATGATAAGAGATGGACAAGAGTAAAACAAAGCAAGGCATTAAAAAATAATTAAGATTCTTTTCAGAGTAAAAGGGTTTCTTTCTCATTCTGCTTGTTTTGTCTCATAAACACAACTAAATGCTACTGTTTAATATGAAAAATAACATTGTTTACATTTGACATGAAAATTTTTACCAAAAACATACAGTAACAAAGTATCAAAATGTAGACTTTCACTCTAGTGAAACCCTCATTTCAAAACGTCTATGTAATATCCAAATCACATACTAACATTTGAAAGCAATGACAAAAAAAAAAAAACAGAAATGCGAAAGGAAATGGAACCTTAGTTTATCTTTTCCCCAGTCTGTGCTTTTTGGTTGAAGAGATCCCTAAAACAAGAAAATTAAACATAAAACACCAAATGAAATAAAGTTTGGATTAAGTCAGGTTCAAAAAGCGTTATGAACTATAAAATGAAATCTATGTCAGCTGGCATCTTATCACCCCAGAGAGTTCTAAATTCATCCTGCACATAAATCAAGAAACAGGAAAGCATGCAATACAATGGAGTCACCCCACAGTACAAACACGAACAAATTAAACGAACACCCTATACTTCCTGGTATTTTTTTAAATGTTAAAACTTAGACCTGAGTTAAGAACTTATCTGTAAAGATCTACTCTAACCTATTTAAGAACTATGTGACAAACCTCATTTCTGCAGCACAGAACAAATATTTCCACAACAACATTGCTACCGGCTCTGATAAATTCTGTAAAAAAATAATAATAATAAATAAAAATAAAAATATCAAGCTTCTTTTTTAATGACCAGCCAACCAACACTTTACAAAATCTGACGCGTCTGTATTTCTGCTGTTCCGCGGTCTACGTTTCCTTGATCACAGAAGAAGGCAACTCCCTAACCGTCAGGGCTGACTTAGCGCCCTCCAACACCCCGGGTGCGGGTTACCTTCATCACTCCATTGTCAAATCGCACTCCCACGCCTCAGTCCTCAGCCCCCGTCCTAAGACTCTAGAGGGTCAAAAAAGGGAAAGATATCCCCTCACCCACCGTCCTTTACTGAGGAGGGTGGGTGTGTCTGGAGACGAACGCTCTGTCAAACACAATCAAATCTTCCGCGGAAACCCAGACCCTAAGCCACAACGGAGCCAGCAGTAACCGGCCGGTCGCCGACCCCAGCCTTCCGCGGCCGCAGCCCTTCCTCTTTCTCCCCTCCAGCCCGGCCCCTCCCCCGTTGCGCGCACGCGCGGCCTCCAATCGATCCCCTCCCCCCTGGCCCCCCTCACCTGAATCATTAGCCACCCTCTCCCCAGGCTCTGGGAATCACTGGCCCAGGAAGGAAGACAGGAGATGTAAGCGGGGAAGAGGATGCGTCGAGAGCCAGTGATCTGCGCCTCAGATGTTGGCCTAAGAGGCCCCTACGGTCAAGAGCAGCGTCTGTCACCGCCACCAAAACTGTACCAGCGGCAGCGCCTGGTTCGGCCCAGCTAACCCGGCTTGGGTTCAGAATGCCTAATTTGGTCCCACGGGAACTCGTTCCCCGAAACTGCGGGCGTTTCTATGCTGCGCAGACCGAACACCTCGCCACCGTCGCCGCCACTGCTGCTGCTCTCCAGTCGCCGCCGCCTAACCAATCCCTCCTCTACCGAGGAAGCACGACACTCAAGGCTTTACGACAGTTCGCAAAGTGAGAGCGCAGTAGCCTTCAAGCCTCCATTAACATGTTTGTTTCTGCGCTTGCTCAGATGCCCGTTTCTCACCGTCCGGCCCCCTCTTCCCTGGCCCTCCCCCTTTGTACTCGCCTCATCAGTTTGTAGCCGAAACCTAGCGATGTCATAAAGCTCATTTTATGTTCATTTGTGAAATGCGTTCAAAATACTGACTACATCTTGGTTGATTTTTTTCATAACCGAAAGTTACAACCACAGAATTATTAACTATACTTAAGGTAACGAACAAAAACGTCATGGTTTAGTCTTTCACGGCAAATAGTACTCAAATCATCCTTACCAATGAGTTCATCACCGTTGAGGTGAATTTGCTTTCAGAATCAGATAAAAAATGGTAATAGATATCCTGGGAACTAACTGTACAATCGTGTACGTTTTCTTATTTTATAAAAATCAGGAGACAACAGACGCTTCATTACATGCAGTAATAGGCTGTAGGCAAAACGGATGTAGGCATTGGAATCAGTAAAACTTCCTTTCAAATTCCAGTGAGTGAACTTATAGGTTAGGGGAGGGGGTTCGGAGTAGGGATAGATGGGGCGTTTGGGGTTCACCTGTACACACCACTATGTGTAAAATGGATAACCAACAAGAACCTACTGAATAGCATAGAGAACTCTACTCAATATTCTGTAATAACCTAAATGGAACAAGAATCTTTCCGTTCAGTTCAGTCGCTCAGTCACGTCCAACCCTGTGACCCCATGGACTGCAGCATGCCAGGCTTCCCTGCCCATTACCAACTCCCAGAGCTTGCTCAAGCTCATGTCCATCAAGTCGGTGATGCCATCCAACCATCTCATCCTCTGTCATCCCCGTCTCCTCCTGCCTTCAATCTTTCCCAACATCAGGGTCTTTTCCAATGAGTCAGTTCTTCACATCAGGTGGCCGAAGTATTGCAGTTTCAGCTTCAGCATCAGTCCTTCCAATGAATATTCAAAGACTGATTTCTTTTAGGATTGACTGGTTTGATCTCCATGCAGTCCAAGGAACTCTCAAGAGTCTTCTCCAACACTACAGTTCAAAAGCATCAATTCTTCGTGTTCAGCTTTCTTTATGGTCCAACTCTCACATCCATACATGAGTATTAGAAAAAGCATAGCTTTGACTAGATGGACCTTTGTTGGCAAAGTAATGTCTCTGCTTTTAAATATGCTGTCTAGGTTGCTCAAAGCTTTTCTTCCAAGGAGCAAGCATCTTTTAATTTCATGCAGTCACCATCTTCAGTGATTTTTAAAAATTAAAAAAAAATTTTTCAGTGATGAAAATAGCAGGTGTCTAATTGATTTGAGCTTTGTAAATCTGTTTCCAAAAAGAAAGGAAGGCAGGGGAGAAAAGAAAGAAAATGTCAATTATACCTCAAGTTTTAAAAATCAAAAGCAGGTTAAAATTTTTTAACTACATTAGTAACTCATGTGATACTTCTGTTGCACAGTGCTAACTGGGATCCAGACCCATATGGCTGTTTACTGGTTAGTACACAGGCATTTCTAATGCATCTTGTCCAAAATAAATTAATGAATGTACATAAATAGTGTTTAAATCTCATCCATCTCAGGTTTCACTGTCTCTTTCAATAGGACCAAGTCATCTAACGAGGAATATAATGGTCATCTTTGATGACTCTCTGTTCCTCACTCCCTACCTCTAATCAAGCAGTAAGTACTTCCAATTCTGCCAATGAAACATTTCAAATGTTGCAAATCCACTCATTCCTCTCTGTACTCTGTACCAGTTCAGGTCTTTCATATATTTGGTACTATTCATTTGTTTAACAAACATTTATCAAGTACTTACTATGTGCTAGACATTGTGCTGAGCATTGTGAGTACCAGATACATGACCACTGTTCTACTTGAACTATTTAAGAAGACCCAGAAAGCAAGCCCACTATTTACAATATAATGTGGAAGGTATAGGATGGCATACTCATGCTCTGAGAACACATAGAATACTGTAGTCAAACCAAGAGAAGGTAACATTTAAATTTTGCAACATAAATAAGACAGTTACATAAAGCAAACAGGGCATTATCCACAGAATGATTAGCAATGCTAAGCTACAGAATCCTCTAGTTGAAACATCATGAAACAAATTCTCTACTAAGATCTACTGAATGTATCCTGCAAGGAAAGTCTCAGGAAATAAGGGAAGCAAAGTAGACAGAAATGTATTAAGAGTTTTGCTAGGAAAAGGAATTTTAACTATTTTATATTTAAAACTATGAGATGCTATTAAAGGACATCAATCAGAGGAAAAATAATCAGATTTGACTCTTAGAGACACCGTTATATAAGGCAAGTAGAGGATAGACTGGAGAAGGGCAAGAGGAGAGGAGCAAAGACCAGTTGGAATTGCAGGTAAAAAGGGGTGAGGGTAGTAGAAATGAGCAGGAAGGGACAGAAACAAAAAATAAGAAGAATAAATAACTACGTGGTTATAGGAGGTGAAGGAGGAGAATCTCAGAGACTTCCAGATTTATGGTGAATGGTTCGGTGGTGGCACCATTCAAGAAAGAGACACAGGCTTGAAAAACCCAACTTTGGGGGTCTGGAACTTTCAACTGGTTAGGATGAGGGAGGAGGTTGAGAGAAAGAAAATTATTACTTCTTATATTGGCCAAGTTGAGTTTACCCAGAGTGGAGATTCCAATAAGCTGTTGAAGTTACATGTGTGAAGCTTAGGAGAGAGGTCTAGGCTGAAAACAGAGATTTGGACTCATTAACTTATAGTGTGATAGTCAAAAGAATAGTTCCAATGAGGTCACACAGAGTATAAGTGAGATGAGACAGATACCTGGGAAAGTCTGCTATTTTAAAAGTTGAAGAATGAAAAAGATTCCCACAAGGCTATGCATGGGCCAGAAAAAAAGGGATCAACATGTAACAAACAGGACCAATGAGGAAAAAAGTTTCAATAAAGAAGTGAATGGTGAGGGATATGAAATGTCTGTTAGTTTCACGGTATGGAGATCAGTAAGTAGGAGCAGTTTCAGCAACTCTTCTACATTTTAGAACAGAGGTTTTCAACGGGTTGGTTTTGACCGCCAGGGATTATTTGATATATAGTATATATTGGTTATCACAACTAGGTAGATGTTACTGACATCTAGTGGTTTAAAACAAGGAATGCTGTTAAATGCACAGCACAGCCTCTCACAGCAAAAAATTATCTAAACCAAATGCTAATAATATTCCAACTTAGAAGTCCTGGTTTAGAAAGGACTAAATGGGGTAGTTATACAAGAATCAGTACTTTTTAATGAAATTTGTAGTAAATGTAAAAAGAAAGATAGATACATATCTAGCAGAATATGGAATTTAAAAAGGGGAGACTTGAATCATGTTGGTAATTGAAGGCACAGGAGAAATGAGAAAGGTGAATGGAAATCAAACAAATGCTCAGTGGAGGCAGAAGAAATGAAATTCAAAGCTCAGATGGGAGAATTAGCCTTGGATAAGAGAAGGGATATTCCTTTCACTGAAACAGGTAGGGAGGAGGAAGAAGTGATTGTATAAATGAATTAAGTTTGTTAGCGTCAGGGAACAAGTTGAGGGCTCGCTCAAAGAATGGAATTGATATCTCTGCAAAACATGAGGTAAGGCCATCTACTAAGACATCAGATTCGGAAGTTGCTGAGTGGAGAGTAATTAGAAGAGAGAGATTTAAAATAACTCAGAATAGTCAATAACATGATGACAGGGCAGACAATAGAGGCAACAGATCAAAGGCAGGAAGCCCAGAGCAGAAAAGGGGTGAGACTGACAGGAAGGACAGGTGCCAGGGGTTGTATTTAAGGGAAGAGTGGCAGATTATACCCACTTCAGTACTCTGGCCTAGAGAATTCCATGAACTGTACAGTCAATGGGGTTGCAAAGAGTTGGACACGACTGAGCGATTTTCACATAGAGGTGGGAAATATCTCTCATCTGAATTACACACAATAGTTTCCTGGTTTCTATGGGTCTACTCTTGCCAGCATCGCCTCCACCTTCAACCACTATCAGAGTGGCAGAAACTGAGACACTAAGTTAAAATTCTTTAATAACCCTCCATCAGCTTCAAGATAAAATCCAAAATCCTTAACTTGGCAAATAAAGCTCTTCCAAATCCAGATTCTCCAGGGTCACTTCACACCACCTCGTTCTGTGACCCTACTCCCTGTCCCCGCTTAGACTTCAGCAGACTTCTCAAACTCCTTGCATTCTGTAGAAAAAGTATAGTTCTGGTATCTTCCTGCCTTTGCACCTACTCTCCATTCTTTCAAAATATTCTCACCCTCTCCCCGACCCCAC
This sequence comes from Dama dama, assembly GCF_033118175.1. NCBI lineage: Eukaryota > Metazoa > Chordata > Mammalia > Artiodactyla > Cervidae > Dama > Dama dama. Next base: position 50,950,501 of record NC_083692.1, on the reverse strand, counting down.
CCCCACTTTCATCTGCTCACCAAACTCTTACCCATTCCTCAAAGCCCTCCTCATGAAGAATTGCCATATCTCTCTCCCCACTCCCACAACAGACCTAATAATCATTAGAACTTTGGTACTGTCTTCAATCTTTGCATATATTTCTATTAGAAGTATTATAGTTATTTATATACACACGTCTGTCCAGAAAAACCCTAAGATCAAAATATATATGTTCTCGCTTTAGCAGAAAAATATCACTTAAAATATTTATTGAACTTACTGAATAAGAAGATTGGAGTTCTACAGACCTGTGGTTGCTAAGGAGGAGAGGGTTTGGGGGAGGGCTAAAATGGGAGTTTGGGATTAGCAGATGCAAACCATTGTGTACAGACTGGATAAACAACAAGGTCCTCCTACAGCACAGGGAAGTAGAGTTAATACCCTGTGATAAACTATAATGGAAAAGAATATGGAAAAATGTGTGTATATATGTATAAGTGAGTCACTTTGATGTACAGTAGAAACTAACACAATGTTTTAAATAAACTACACTTCAATAAAACATTTTTTATACTTCAATAAAATTTTTTTAAAAAAAGAAGATTGGGGTCCTAGTCTCAATTTCACACTAAGAAAACAGAAATCTTCAGTCTTAAATCTTTGAACTCTTCCAAAAATTAACTTTACTTTCTGTGGAAAGATTAGGGCTAGCCAACATATATATTTCAAACCAAATTCTGTCTGCCAGGAACTGCAGCAAAATAATGTTTACCAAATTAGCCTGCACACATGGGCCAGTGGTGCCTAACTATCTAGTAGATAAGAAATTGAGGAGCTGGTTCTAAACATGGAAATACTGAGCTGTGCTAATGGATCAGCTGCAATAAATGGGGAAAAAAAAGGAATTTTCTCCAAATTATTGAAGTCAGAGGGAAAGGCTGGTATGCCCGCCATCCATTGCATAAATACTTCATAACTGTACGAAGTTTGAAAGTGAGAGTATGCTCATGTGGTCAGCTTTGTGAGCTCTTAAAAAAAAAATGAAGCAAAGATTGGAGGTTTAATGCAATGAGATACGGGGTTGGGGGAACTTGTTGAAATATTTACTAAAATATTTCCTCAGATAAAAAGCTTTGGGAAGAATTAAAAGGATCTAAGAGATGCACTCCTCAGAACACTTACTGATTCACAGCATTCTACTTTCTTGTTGCTGTACCAAGGTATCACTGGAATCTGAAACTAAAAAGAAAATCTTATAAATTCCACAGCACTGCTGATTTAGTTAAGGCAGTGCAGGTCCTCACTAAAATTCTATTTATACAACTTGATTTCAGACTATAAGGTTGCAAACAGATTGTGTTTAGTTTGAAGATTACAATCTTTATTATACATACACAGAGAGACAGAGAGAAAAATAGGAACAGAAGGTAAGGAGTCAGTAGGCACACCACTTATTTCCTACTACTAAACTGTTCTGAAGTCAATGGAGTCAATTTTGAAAAATTGGGGAGCTCTTTAGTGGAATGATAACTTCAAAACATAGGATAATCTTCATGAGTATTATCATTTTTTAAAGTTTCTCTGTCTTTGGAATGAAACCTTCAAGATATATTTGAATTGGTCAAATACTATCTGTGTGGCTCAATTATTGAAAAACAGAAATAACTTATGGACTAACAAGGAGACTCAATATGCCTGGAATTTTGTAGACAAGCATTTGAAACTTAAAGTATCCTGAAATATTTCAGGCTATCTGGCCAAATTCTGGATATATTTAAGGCCACGTGGTTCTGTGAAAGTATATTTTTATGTATGTATGTATTTTTAAAGTGTCTTTATTTATTTATTTATTTTTACATTTTTAAGGTTTCCTCTTCATATTCATTTTATTTATTTTAATATTTTGGCCAAACCATGCGGCATGTGGGATCTTAGTTCCCCCACCAGGGATCAAACCCATACCCCCTGCCTTGGCAGCTTGGAGTCCTAACCACTGAACCACTGGGGAAGTCCTAAAAGTAAATATTTTTAAATAAAACTATAGAAAAATAAAAGAGAAAGTCACCGTTCACCCACAGTTACATAAGCCTAGCATCACTCTGAGGTCTCCAGACTGACCGACAATTGTTCTCAGAGTAGCTTAGTCTTCTCATTACTAATATTTTTTATATTTTTTGTCAAAATTGGTCACACACTTACCCGTGAACTTTTAAAGTAAGTTGTTTTAACTCTTAGAATATTTTTCCAATGTTGTTAAAAACCATAATATTTAAAGAGCTCACTTTTGTAAGTAGTAAACAAAACAAGTTTGTGATCATTAAATAGACATACTCTCCAAAGTCCCTTAAAGCTCTAACATTTCATGGTTTGCTTCAGACCTAATAAGATTTATGTGAACATTGAATATTACAATTTCAAGAGTGATTTACAGACCGGTAAATTATTTGCAAATTCTGAACAGGAAGTAAAGATGTTTCTTTGTACTTGCTTGCTATTTATAGATTATGTAAAGTTTTCCAAAAGCACTCAATGTTTCCCTAAACCGTATTAGTATTTACTTAACTGCCTAACATGTATCTTGACTATTATTTTTGATTATAGGATTTTTTCTTTTTTTTTTTATAGGATTGTTAACAGACATTTTGCTTTGTTTACTCTACAGATTGTACAAATATATCAGTACATTTAAAACACTGATATATTGGGGGAATATTCAGAAAGAGCGATAGAGAAGAAAAGAGAATGAAATGAATCTGTCCATGCAATAAGAGGACTGTTTTTTTTTTTTTTTTTAGTTCTACCACTTTATTGCTACCAACCCATCTCCCTCCACCCTTGTGCACACATGCTCAGTCATGTAACTCCATGGACTGCAGCCCGCCAGGCTCCTCTGTCCATGGACTTTTCCAGGCAAGAATACTGGAGTGGAATAAGAGGATATTTATAAAATATTTAACAGCTTGAATCTGAATGTCTTTAGTACTCAGGACTTCTGGTAAGATTTTAATTATTTTTAACTTTTGATAGAGCATAAGTCACTACTAACACTACTGTTTTAGAAATTTGGAAATGTTGGAGATTTTAGTTTTAGATTTTTTTCAGATCTTTACTTTGAAATTTAATTCAAACATTTTAAGTTGTGAAAATATAAACTGGTCAAAATTGACAACCCAATTCTGAAAACATTTATTTGGATTATAAGGATAAATAAAATCTTTCTACCCTGAACTGAAATTCAAACACTAATTTAGGATTGAGTTAAACTAGGAAAGAGTGCCACCTACTGAATCAAAATTACTTAAACACCTCAACATTAAGTTCATTCTCAGAATCTCTAAAGTTCTAGCATCAGAGACGTATATTTTAGATAATTTTCATACAGAAAATACCCTCTGAAAAGTTATTTAACAAAATATTTCTTCCTAGTAGAAGAATAACAGACCAGTCATGTGTGTTTTTCATGCCCAATATCACCTGACAAATGGCAAAGGAATCAAAATGGTACAAACCCAAAACAACAAGAGTGGGAGCAGGTCATCACCAAGCAAATTATTCCACCAAATATCTGGAAGACAGAAATCAGATAGAGAGCTGTTAACTGTTGAGCAGAGTGAAGAAAAATCTACACCATGAAATACTACCAGAGGGGCTGCACTAATCAGGGAGCTGGTGCACCTTGGAGAACACACCAGAGACTAAGGACTCAGGCCAACGACAAGAGAGGCCAAGGAAAAAAAAAAAAATGCAGAAATGAAAAATAAAGAAATTAAGTCTATATGTGGCATGATCAAAACTCTCTATGCCTCTCTTCAGCACACAAAGAATGTACAGCGTGACTTCCCCAGCGGTCCAGTGGCTAAGAGGTCTTCCCTGGTGGCTCAGTGGTAAAGAATCCACCTGCAATGCAAGAGCTATAGGAGACACAGGTTCGATCCCTGAGTGGGGAAGATGTCCTGGAAGAGGGCATAGAAACCCACTCCAGTATTCTTGACTGGAGAATCCTATGGATAGAGGACCTTGATGGACTACAGTTGATACAGTCCTAAAGAGTTGGACACGACTGAAATAACTTAGCAGGCAGGCAGGCCAGTGTCTAAGACACCTCACTCCCTATGCAGGGGCCTGGGTTCAACCCCTGGTCAGGGAACTAGATCCCACATGACATAATTAAAAGATCCCTTGTCTAGCCAAATAAATACTAACACAATATATTTTAAAAAATAGAATGCATAATATCTAGGTTTTGAAGTGCTAGGCTAAAAACAAGGGCAGGGAGTTCTGAAAGAAAAAAAAGAAAAAGCAGATTGAATTAGTTAAGTAGTTGGTGTGATAGCTTACACTAACTACTTCACTTTAAATACTAATAAGTCCACCTGCCAACACCTGCCTGGCAGTAGACATCATCCTTTTACACATTAAAGTTTTTATGCTATATAATTTTAAAACATTTCATTTTTTTTTCTGCACAAAGGTTTCTTTTTATTCATAACATAGGCAAAGTTATTTAAGTAAATAAATTTTTAAGGATTTTCACACGTCCTGATTCTTTCCACTGCCAGTCACCATAGTTCCTCCAAAGTCGTCATCTTCAAGGCAGCCCTACAAAAAGTTCTGCTCAGTCCACAGCTGTGATGCCACAGCTGTTTTAGTTGGGCCTCTCTGATCTTCAGTGGAGTGCACTTCAAAGTTTGCCACCTGTAATCTTTAAGATCCAATTTCCTCAAGCAGTTCACTATAGGATCCTGTTTAGGGTCAGGAGATGGGATGTCTAGTTCTCTAAAAGCTTATCAAGTTCAAATCATATTAATTCCTAAGTTATCACACCCTAGAACTTGACAGAGATCATTGGGATATGCCAACACCTTTGGAAAATCCAGACACTGTATTCCGAAGATAAAAGCCTAAAAAGAGGGGCCCATCTTTGTTTGTTTTATGTCAACATTAAAACTGAGTACTAGGATCAAGACAGCTGGTAATTTAAAAGCTTATTTAACTTTATAGCCCTGGAAGCAATCTTTATGCTCATCAATACACACCCATTTTATGGATCATGTTCCTTCTCATCTGTATCAAAACTCATACTGAACAATGAGTTGTGGGTTGCAAAAGAGGACTTACTTTTGCACTTGTCTGTAAGTCTTTGTCCACAAATTAAACAAAAACAAACACAAGTGCTAAAAACATTTCATTTTTATACTACATAATTTTAAGATATTTATTGAAAACCAAGATATGCTAGGTATTTGAGGAAAACCTGTAATGCAAAAGAGATCAAGTTAAGCATTAAGAAAAACTGCAGAGATAGAGATAATTTAACACAGAGAGAGGGAAAATATTTTAACCCTCCTGCTAATATCCTCATATTTTTTAAAAGTGACACTGCCTCCTTTATAACAAAAAAAGGATGTGATGATAAAAGTAAGAAAGAATGGTTGGAAACTAAAATGATGATTTCTAAAATTAAAATTCAATAGAAAGTTTGAGAGATAAAAGGAAGAAAATTTTCCAGGATATAAGGCAAAAAAGGAAAGAAATATGAGCGAAAAGGTAAGAGTTATAGAGGACCATTCCTGGAGGTAAAATATCTTGCAGAAGTCTCACAAAGGAAGAACAAAGAACATGGAGAGAAGAAATTATGAAAGAAGCAATAAGACATTTCCCAAACCAAAGATTTCTGAAGTTCTAACATTGTTTATTCACTCATATCTCCAGAGTCACTGAGATTGTTTCTATCTTTTGGCTACTGTGAATAATGATGTTATAAGCATAGACGTAGGGCTTCCCTGGTGGCTCAGAGGATAAAGCGTCTGCCTGCAATGCAGGAGACCGGGGTTTGATCCCTAGATTGGGAAGATCCCCTGGAGAAGGAAATGGCAGCCTACTTCAGTATTCTTACCTGGAGAATCCCACGGACAGAGGAGCCTGGTGGGCTACAGTCCATGGGGTTGCAAGGAGCTGGACACGACTGAGCAACTTCACACACACACAAGCATAGACGTACAAGTCTCTGTTTGAGTTCCTGTTTTCAATTCTTTTTGATGTATACATATGAATGGAAATGCTGGGTCATACTGTCACTCCATGCTTAGCTTTTCAAGGGTTCTAATATCTCCATGTCCTGGCCAACACGTTATTGTCAGTCTTCTTTACTAGTAGGTCATCTAGTAGTCATCCTAGTAGGTATAAAATGGCATCTTACTGCAGCCTCGCTGTTTTATTCTCTTACTAGTTACTTTAAAAGTTCCTTAACAAAACCATTCTTACTTTTATTATCCTCCTAGGGAAGAATTTATGAACGGTGTAACAGCATTTACCACATACATCCCCCAACATGCACATACATCCTTTGCAATATTTTCATCATTTAGTATTGTAATTCTGTATAATTTAAATGCCACATTGTTCTTTCTTCACACCTGCTACTTTCACTGTCAGTGTGATTTAGATTTATTCTCATAATTATAATTTTCTTTGGTCTCCATCACTTTCTGCACCTATTCTTTCATGCAAGAGGGTTTTCTTTCTGCATGATGAATGATTTAGAGAATATTCTTTAATGCTTATCTCCTGTTGGAATAACTTTAATTTTCTCAAAAAATATAATTTCTTTTAATATCGTCTAAAAATATATTAATTTTACCTTCTTTATTGAAGTATATCTAGAAGAAGGAGCCTGGTGGGCTGCAGTCCATGGGGTCGCTGAGAGTCGGACACAAATGAGCGACTTCACTTTCACTTTTCACTTTCATGCATTGGAGAAGGAAATGGCAGCCCACTCCACTGTTCTTGCCTGGAGAATGGCAGGGACGGTGGAGCCTGGTGGAGCCTGGTGGGTCTATGGGGTTGCAAAGAGTCGGACACGACTGAAGTGACTTAGCAGCAGCAGAAGTATAGTTATTTTCTCAAGGGACCTTGGAGATAACATTTCACTGTTTTCTGAAGTTCTTGTCATTGAAATGTCAGTGTTGGGTTTAAGTGCAGTTTCTTCAGTTAATGTCTTTTTTTTTGATGAGAGATATCAGATACAGTGAGGGAACTTAACAAGAAAAATTGAAGTCCTAGAAAAAAAGAAGAGAAAGAAGGGATTTGAGACAATATTTTGAAGAGATGGTCATTAATAGTCTACTAATTTAAGAAGTCCTACAATGTCCAAGCAAAATAAATTCTCAACTAAACACATCTTATAAAAATGAAATTTCAGTAAATCAAGACAGGGATAAAAAAATTAAACAAAAACAAAAAACCCAAAATGATAGCATAATACACATTCTTGTTGAGTGTACATGGTACATTTACCAAGCTATATCAGTTATACTCTGTGACATAAAAGAAGTCAGTAAATTCAGAAAGATTAAATTCATACAAAACATCCTCTCAACTTAAAGTATTCTAAAATTCAGTAACAGAAAGATATTTGAAAAAAACTCCCCAAATAATTGAAAGTTAAACACAACACATAAATAACCAATGGATCAAAGGTCACAAAAGAAAAAGTCTAATGTTATGGATTGAATGAAAATAGAACCACAATTATTCAAAAGTTATGGGATGCCACTAAAGCTATGTTTTCAAGGAAAGTCATAGCATCAAATGTTTGTATTAGAACAGAAAAACTTTAATATCAATGACCTATTCTTCCATCTTAATAAATTACAAGAGCAACTTAAACTGAAAGCAAGCAGAAATAAGGAAATAAAATTTAAAAAATAATAATGAGGCATGTGGGCACCAGCTAGGGGACTGTGGGGCTCCCACAGGGCCACAGAGGCTACACAGCAGCTGGACTGGAGGCGCCCATGGCTCCTTTGTTTCTCGTGGCAACAAGAACTTGTTTAAGAAATTCTCCTCAAAAACCATTAAGCTCATGTCACTTTAGACTCCTCTAGACTATGGCAGTTTCTCAAGTTTTCCTTGTTTTTGATGATTTTGACAATTTGAAGGGTTCAGTTCTGTTCAGTTGCTCAGTCCTGTCCGACTCTTTGCGACCCCGTGGACTGCAGCACGCCAGGCTTCCTGGTTCATCACCAACTGCCGGAGCTTGCTCAAATTCATGTCCATCAAGTAGGTGATGCCATCCAACCATCTCATCCTCTGTTGTCCCTTTCTCCTCCTGCCTTCAATCTTTCCCAGCATCAGGGTCTTTTCCAATCAATTCTTCATATCTGGTGGCCAAAGTATTGGAGTTTCAGCTTCAACATCAGTCCTTCCAATGAATATTCAGGACTGATTTCCTTTAGGATTGACGGCTTTGATCTCCTTGCAATCCAAGGGACTCCAACACCACAGTTCATCGATGCTCATCTTTATACTTTGAACTTTATACTTTGAAGAGTACTGGTTAGAAAAATGTTTTGGCATGAAGGTCTTTCCTTGGGATCTCTACTTCCAAGTCATCCAGGTTGGAATTACTAATGAAGAACACTTCAAAGAAAACCAAGGAGGAGGATCATGAGCACTAAAGGCCCAGGATGGCCTTCTTTATAAAACACTGACAGAGTCTCTGGACACTTCTGATGTGAGCCAAGAGATCTGTAACCTGAATGTGGGGTTTCCAAAGTCTCTCCGACTTTAGACCTTTCAGCCTGCTGTGTATATTGGAAGACAACAATTATGAACTCTACTATGGAAAACAAATTTTTAAAATTCTCCAGATAGAAAAAAAATAAGAGCAGAAATCAATGAAATAGAAGATAAAAACAAAAGAGAAAAGTGAGTGAAATCTAAAGCTACTTCTTTGAGAATGTCAGTAATACAGATAAACCAGTAACCAGGTTGTTTATGATTAATATAAATAAGAGAGAAGAAATAAATTGTGAATAACAAGAATAAGAGAGAGGACATCACATTAGAGCCACACATTGACTTCATTGTTTTAGAACTTCCCTAAAGAAAACATGAGGTCCAGATGGCTTCACTGGTGAATTCTACAAAACACTTGAGGAAGAAATAATGCCAGTTCTATACACAAACTCTTTTAAAAAATAGATGACTGAGTGTTACAGCTCTTTTGGAATTTGTCTAGCAGGTTTTCCGGTTCACACCAGAAAGCCAAAAAAAAAAAAAAAGAAAAAGAAAAGAAAAGAAAACAGGTGATTGAATGTAACTCAACTCATTCTATGGGGCCAGTATTGCCCTAAATCAATGCCAAACATATTATAAGGAAATTTAGAACAATACTCCTCATGAACATAGGTGCAAAAATCCTTAACAAAATTTTAGAAAATCAAATTTGGTGATACATAAACATGGAGACTATATCATGGTTTAATCACAAGAATGCATGGTTTATATAATAATACAAAAATCAGTCAATGTAATTCACCATATTTTCACACTATGAAAGAAAAACTGGATGATTATTTCATATGATCCAGAAAAAAAATTGACAAAATTCAATATCCACTCATGATAACTCACAGCAAATGAAAAATGGTTGGGGGGAACCTTCCTCAATCCAGAAAAAAATCTATAAAACACCTATAGCTAATATTATCCTTAATGGTGAAACACTAATGTCTTCCCCCCTAAAATAAGGAACAGAGAAAGTCACTATCATAGGCTGAATTTTCCTCTGCCTTTGCAATCAGAGCCCATAATTCCCTTCTGTCTCAGTGAAATTATGTTTATATCTCCTACTAGAGCATTTATTTCATTTAATTAATCCATTTACCCTCTAACTGCACTGCGGCCTTTTAAGGCTAAGTCCTTTGTTTTACTCAGTTTTATACAAATATTTGTTGAATAATTCAATCAGAAGTTGTAAAGGGGGGCTTCCCTGGTGGTCCAGTGGTTGGGAATCCACCCTGCAATGCAGAGGACGCCAGTTTGATCTCTGGTTGGGGAGGATCCCACATGCTGCGGGGCAATGAGCCCGTGTAGGGCAACTACTGAAGCTGGCACAGCCAGAGCTCCACAACGAGAGAAACAACCCCTGTGAGAAGCCCGCACACTGCGACTGGAGAGCAGCCCCTGCCCTCTGAAACTAGAAAAAGCCCGAGCAGCAACAAAGACTCAGCACAGTAAAAAATAAACTAAAAACAAACAAACAAACAAAAAGAGTTGTAAAGGATCTTAAGGATCATCTAGTTCAGTCATCTTATTTTCCACCAGAGTAAAGTAAACCCTACAGAGATCAGATAGCTTTCCAACATTCCAGAACAATTTAGTTAGTAGCAATAATCTATTTTATTTTTTCACCTAAGAGGTACCACCTCCTCAAACTGATTATTAAGTAAAGTCAACTTCATTCACATTATAAATGAGATAATTATGGCTGAGAAAGTTTAAATTATTTGACCATGGTCAATATTAAGTGTTAAGCAGTACACAAAGACAAGATGATTCACGTTAAAAATATTCTCCACTGCTTCACCTTTGGTTTATGCAACAAAACCTGTCTTAACAATGAGACAATGATGCAATCTAAAATTTTGAAACTGAATTTTCAATGTGAAATACACACTAATTCCTTGTCATAAGTGCCAGTTTATTTATTTTTTTTAAATAATTATTTTATTTTTGGCTGTCCTGGGTCTTCGTTGCTGCATGGACTTTCTCTAAATAGTGTGAGCAGGGGCTCCTCTCCAGTTTTGGTGCCCAGGCGTCTCATTGTGGCTGTCCTGTTGTGGCGCACGGGCTCTAGGGCACACAGGCTTCAGTAGCAGCAGCACATGGGCTCAGCAGTTGTCGCGCGGGCTCCAGGGCAGAGTGCACAATAGTTTGAGCACAGGGGCTTAGTTGCTCCCTGACATGTGGGATCTTCCCAGGTCAGGGATTGAATCTGTGTCTCCTGCACTGGCAGACAGATTCATTATCACTGAGCCAGCAGGGAAGCCCTAAGTGCCACTTTAAATGAACCATATTTTATTACATTTACTTACATGTTTAAACATTCCCAGTCCTATTCTCTAATAGTATTTGCAAGAGTTTACATGAACATATGTAATATCAGGGTAGAAACCTAAATAGAATAAGACTGTAGAAAACCAATGAAAAATAAATGAGGATAGGAAAATTTGCCCAGAGATAGTTGTGATACAGAAATACATACCATAGAATATTGGACAAATTCTAGACAAGAGCCACAAATCTAGCTTAGATTCCTTTCAGTCAAAGGCAATAGGGAAATGCAATCAGCTACAAGATTCACAAGGATCAACAAGGTAATATGTCTCAGAAGAGTCAGGAATCTTCCTTATGTTGAGACTAGAAACAAATATTACCATTAAAAGATAATATTAAAGGGACACTGTGTGACAGTAAACAGCTTTCTTCATAACATACCTGTAGTGATTATCATGGTGAATTTCATGAATAGAAAGAAGCTGAGGAGATCTACACCACAGTGAAATCCTTCCCTAACCCCTTAAAAAATTACTGTAATAAGCCTTGGAATTAGGTAATGTGAGTACCCAGATTTGTTCCCTTTGAAAAACTGTTTTACTATTCAAGGTCCTTTGCATTTCCATATAAATTTGAGAATCAGTGTTCCAATTTCTATCCAAAAAGCATGGGATTTTAGTTGAAAGTGGGTTGAATCTATGGATTAATTTGGTGTAAAGGACCCTATTATGATAAGGTTACAATAATCAAGAAAATGCAGCGTTCTTTTAAGGATAGACACATAGCTCAATGGAACACCCAGAGAGTTCAGTAATAGTTCAAAACATATATGTTCAGTGGGTTTTCCACAATGTGCCAAGGTCATTCAATGGGGCCATTCGTGTAATAAAATGATTTTTGACTGTTATTTCACACCATATATAAAAATTAACTTAAAATGGATCAGAAGCTTAAAAATGAAAACTATAGTACCTTCAGAAGAAAACATCAGATAAAAATCTTTGCGTCCTTGGGTACACGACTATTTTTAGACATGATGTAAAAAGCATTAATCATGAAAGGAATGATAGACTGGTCCTCAAAGCTTAAAAGTTCTGTTCTTCGGGGAAAAAATATGGTACAAGCTAGTGAATAAGAGAAAATATTTGAAAGTCATATATCTAAAAGAGGACTTATATGCATACTACTTGGATGTCTCAGAAATTGCTAATGGGACTACAAAATGGTACAGCCACACTATAAAAGTGTGGCAGTTTATTAAAAATAGAAACATACATACTGTATAACTTTTTCTTCTCTACTTTTGGAAGTTCTTTTCAAATTAGAGATATTAACTGTTTGTTTTTGACACAGCATTCACATGCCTATGCCTTTGTCTGAGGGAAATGACTTGAGCCCACATGCAAATTTTTACACAAGTGTAAAATGTAGCTAATTTGTGATAGTGAAAGGCCAAAATTAACCAAAATCTTTTTTTTCCATAAGTGAGCAATAAGTGAGTTAGTAACAAACTCTGGTACCTCCATGCTATGGAATACTAAACAATATAAATCAAAATAAAAATTATTAGTACATGTTAACACCTTTAATCTCAAGGGACTTATGCTGAGTGAAAAAAAAAAAAAAAAAGACCATTTCAGTGATCCCATTTCTGTAACATTCTTCAAATAAACTACAAAAAGGAAGAGTAGATAAGTGGTTGCCAGGGATTCGGGTTGTGGGGGGGGGGGGGGGGAGGAGTAGCTGTGCTACTAAAGTAGCAGCACAAGGGAGATGTTTGTGGTGGTGGGACAGTGCTGTATCTTGATTGTAGCGGTGGTTGCATGAACCTGTGTATAACAACATGCCAATAATTATACACATGCATCATAACAATATAAATTTCCCGATTCTGATACTGTGTTATAGTTGCATACGATGCAACCATTTGGAGAAACTGGATGAAGGGTATGTGGGAACCCTGTACCAACTCTGACTCTCTCAATAGTATCTTCTGATGAGCAAAATTCTTAATTTCAGTTTTGTCAAATATATCAATCTTTTCTTTTGTAGCTAGTCTTTTTTGTGTCATTATAAATAATTTTTTTCTTAATTTAAGGTCATAATAATATTCTTCTAATAGTATCTTTGAGGAGAGACAGATCTAAGCGCTAACCCTCAGATCAAGCCTGCCTGTTTTGAGTTGGGATATGTCTTCTGCATGTGAACTTGGATTTATACCGCTGGCTCCACTGGTTCTCAGGCTTTTAATTATGTCATTGGCTTTCCTGGGTGTAAAGTCAGGATGTCTTCTTGATCTATAGATTTAGCAAGTTCAACAAAGACCAAGTAGGATATATTTCTAAAAAACACATATGAAGACATATGTCCAGATTGCCGATACCAGATCTTGAGACTTCTCAGGCTCCATAATTGTATAAGCCAAGTGTGCGTATACACACACACACACACACACACACACACACACACACATATTGGATAATGGTACTGTTTCTCTGGAGAACCCTGACATACATCTAAATTTAAGAGTGATTACATTAACTATTACTGTATTAAATACTTCAGGTAAAAGAAATGATTGTCAGCCTAGATTAAATAAACAAAGCCAACTGTATGTTAGTTAGAAAAGCACACTTAAGAAACACACAATAAAGACTGAAGGCAAAACTTTGTAAACACTAGCCAAGAGACACCTAGTATAGTATTAAAGGGGAAAAAAATTCACTAAAGAAAAAAGGCTTACTTAATAATGATTGAGATTTAACAACTGTACTTTTGTATGCACCAAAAACAAAGCTTTAAAATATATAAAGTAACCTTTGACAGCTCTACAAAGAAAATCAACAAATCCACATTCTTGGGAAAATTTTAACCCACCTCCCACAGTAATTAATATAACAGGCAGACAGAAAATCAGTAAGGACATAGAAGATTTGAACTATGTGTTTGCTTGTAACAAATACAAACATTTGTTTTTGTTTGAACTATTTGTATTTGTTTAACCCAAATTCTGAAAGAGATGGGAATACCAGATCACCTGACCTGCCTCTTGAGAAACATATGAAGGTCAGGAAGCAACAGTTAGAACTGGACATGGAAAAACAGACTGGTTCCAAATAGGAAAAGGAGTACGTCAAGGCTGTATATTGTCACCCTGCTTATTTAACTTATATGCAGAATACATCATGGGAAATGCTGGGCTGGAAGAAGCACAAGCTGGAATCAAGATTGCTGGGACACATATCAATAACCTCAGATATGCAGATGACACAAACCTTATGGCAGAAAGTGAAGAGCCTCTTGATGAAAGTGAAAGAGGAGAGAGAAAATGTTGGCTTAAAGCTCAACGTTCAGAAAACTAAGATCATGGCATCTGGTCCCATCACTTCATGGGAAATAGATGGGGAAACAGTGGAAACAGTGGCTGACTTTATTTTTGGGGGCTCCAAAATCGCTGCAGATGGTGATTGCAGCCATGAAATTAAAAGACGCTTACTCCTTGGAAGGAAAGTTATGACCAACCTAGATAGCATATTAAAAAGCAGAGACATTACTTTGCCAACAGAGGTGTGTCTAGTTAAGGCTATGGTTTTTCCAGTGGTCCTGTATGGATGTGGGAGTTGAACCGTAAAGAAAGCTTAGTGCGAAGAATTGATGCTTTGGAACTGTGGTGTTGGAGAAGACTCCTGAGACCCCTTGGATTGCAAGGAGATCCAACCAGTCCATCCTAAAGGAGATCAGTCCTGACTTCATTGGAAGGACTGATGCTGAAGCTGAAACTCCAGTACTTTGGCCACCTGATGTGAAGAGCTGACTCATTGGAAAAGACCCTGATGCTGGGAGGGATTGGTGGCAGGAGAAGAGGACAACAGAGGTTGAGATGGCTGGATGGCATCATTGACTCGATGGACATGAGTTTGAGTAAACTCCGGGAGTTGGTGATGGACAGGGAGGCCTGGCTGCTGCAATTCATGGGGTCCTAAAAAGTCCTCAGAGAGGACTGAGCAACTGAACTGAACTGAAACTATGTATTTGTATGTAACAAGCATTTTTGTTATTTTCAGAGGGGGCACTTATCTGATTCACCTCCTGTGTCACTACCTGAAGAGCTCCATTAGGAGAAGGATACAATGATACAACTATTGCCAGCAGTAAATATGGAGGTCAAGCAAGGACATTTCATGATATAAAAGGCTTTAAGGCCCACCCGAGGGCTTCCCTGGTGGCTCAGTTAGTGAAGAATCTGCCTGCAATGCAGGAGACCCAGGTTCAATCCCTGGGTTGGGAGATGCCCTGGAGAAGGAAATGGCAACCCAACTCCAGTATTCTTGGCCTGGGACATCCCAAGAGGAGCCTGGTAGGAGACAGCCCATGGTGTCAAGAAGACTTGGGCATGACTTAGCAACTAAACCACCACCACTAAGGCCTACCTGAAAGTAGGAGTAAGGAACAATTGACTTTGGGCAGGAAGATGGTAAACAGAGAGTAAGATGTCTCAAAAATAAAAAAGAGTGAATAGTATAAATTGGGGCAAAAAAAAAAAAAAAAAAAATTGGGGCTAAGCATTAGGAGGAAGGAAAAAAACTCTTTTCCGGGAATGCAGATAAACTTGGATGGAAAACAAGATGTTACAGAAAAAATTGCAATAGGTTTGGAATCATCCTAGATTTTCTATTTACTAACTCTATGTTTTAGACTACTTACTGACATTTTTCTTTTAATTAAAAAAATTTTTTCGACTGCGCAGCATGTGGGATATTAGTTCCCTGACTAGGGAACAAACCCAGGCCTGCTGCATTGGAAGCTGGAGTTTTAACCATTGGACCAACAGAGAAGTCCCTTATTAACATATTTGAATCTCAGGTTTCTCTTTCATAATATAAGGATCATTCTATTATCGGCTCTCAGAACACTGTATATTTCTCTTTCGTCCTCCTAGCTACATTTGCAATTTTGCATGTGTTTTCACAATAGATTATGTCTTAAAAAGACATAATCAATAAAAGATTATGCCTTAAAAGGCTGAGTGCCAAAGAATGGATGCTTTCGAATTGTGGTCCTGGAGAAGACTCTTGAGAGTCCCTTGGACAGCAAGGAGATCAAACCAGTCAATCCTAAAGGAAATCAACCCTGAATAATCACTGGAAGGAGTGATGCTGAAGCTGAAGCTCCAAGACTGTGGCCACCTGATGTGAAGAGTGAATTGAAAAGGACCCTGATGCTGGGAAAGAGTGAGGGAAGGAAGAGAAAGGGGCAACAGAGGATGAGATGGTTAGTTAGCATCACCAAAGCAATGGGACATGAATCTGAGCAAACTCCTGGAGATAGTGAAGGACAGGGAAGCCTGGTGTGCTGCATGCAGTCCACGGAGTCACAAAGAGTTGGATGTGACTTAGCGACTGAATAACAACAATATGGGTTTCCCCCAACTTAATTTGAATTACTTCAAACTTATAAAAAAAAATATAAACAGTATATAGTGAACAACCTTATGCCCTGCATCTAGATTTCCTAATTGTTAATTTTGCCTAATTTTGTCACATTCATCTCCCCAATTATTAACATCTTGCCACAGTTATTATAGCTGATTTGTATGTTCTCTCTCTTTTTCTCTCTCACACTGTACTCCCCCCTCTTTTCCATTTGAAAATAAATTGCAGACAGAACTACACTTCTAAGAACTTTAGTGAGTATCTCCTAAGAACTTGGACATTCTTTTTTTTTTTTTTTTGGACCTTGGACATTCTAAAAAATAACCATGATATAACACTCCAGATATTTAACATTGATACAATAACACAATCTAACACAAAACCAAATTTCCCAGTTGTGCATTTAGCAGCTTTTTCAGTCTTTGATCCAGGATCCAAACAACAGTGATAGACAAAATTTAGTTACCACATTTCTTTAGCCATCTTTATTCAAGAAGTGCCCTAGTATTTTTACTTTCATGATACAGTCAGGACCTCCATAGCCATGGATTCAACCAATGCTGGATCAAAAATATTCCCCCCCCAAATTCCAGAAATTTGCAAAAAGCAAAACCTGAACTTTACATGCACTGATAAGTTTTTATATAGCATTCACATTGTAATTAAAATTATGTATACATCATTTGCATTGTAGTAGATATTATAAGTAATCTAGAGATGATGTAAGATATGCAGGAGGATGTGCACAGGTTATATGCAAATGTGTGTGTGTTAAGTTGAGTCTGACTCTTTGTGGCCCCATAGACTGTAGCCTGCCAGGCTCCTCTTTCCATGGGATTTCCCAGGCAAGAATACTGGGATGGATAGCCATTCCCTGCTTGAGGGGATTTTCCCTACCCAGGGATCGAACTGATGTCTCCTGTGGCTCCTCCTGCCTGTATTGGCAGGCAGATTCTTTACCACTGAGTCACCTAGAAAGCACAAATATGCAAATACAGCTCAAATGGTAAAGAATCTGCTTCAAATGCAGGCAACACGGGTTCAGTTCCTGGGTTGGGAAGATCCTCCGGTGAAGGGATAGGCTACCCACTCCAGTATGCTTGGGCTTCCCTCGTGGCTCAGACAGTAAAGACTCTGCCTGCAATGTGGGAGACCTGGGTTTGATCCCTGGGTTGGGAAGATCCTCTGGAGAAGTGAATGGCAACCCACTCCAGTATTCTTGCCTGGAGAATCCCCATGGACAGAGGACCCTGGCAGGCTACAGTCCATGGGGTCACAAAGAGTCAGACGTGACTAAGCCCAACATGACACCATTTTATATAAAGGATTTGAGCATCTGCAGATTTGAGTATCTGAGGAGTTCCTGGAGCCAATCTCCCACTGATACCAACAGACAACTGCACTGCTTTGTTTAAGAATTCAGAACAGTTATTTTGTGCAATGTTCTACTGCTAGATTGTCTGATTGTTTTCTCATGATGAAGTTAAACATTCTTGACAATTTGGCAGGTGATGTGTCCTCAAGTGATTCAGATCAGAAAGTACAGGTCTCCATTTTAAAATAACTCCACTATCAGATTTTTTAAAAGACAATAACTCATTTATTCAACAGATAACATGATCTTTGGGTTAAAAATAGCCTAGAGAGTGTATTAAAAACCAGAAATATCACTTTGCAGACAAAAGTCTGTCTAATCAAAGCTATGGTTTTTCCAGTAGTCATGTATGGATGTGACAGACTATAAAGAAAGCTGAGCACCAAAGAATTGATGCTTTTGAACCGTGGTGTTGGAGAAGACTCTTGAGAGTCCCTTGGACTGCTAGGAGATCAATCCAGTCAATCCTAAAGGAAATCAACCTGGAATAGTAATTGGAAGGATGGATGCTGAAGCTGAAGCTCCAATACTTTGGCCACCTGATGCCAAGAGCAGACTTATTGGAAAAGACCTTGATGCTGGGAAAGACTGAGGACATGAGAAGAGGGTGACAGAGAATGAGATGGTTGGACGGCGTCATCAACTCATATGAGCTCTAGCAAACCCCAGGAGACAGAGAAGGACAGCGAAGCCTGGGTGTGCTATAGTCCATGGGGTCCCAGAGTGGAACACAACTGAGCGACTGAACAACCACAAATATAACCCCCCTTTACAAGTGTCCACAGAAGGTGAGAGCAGTGTGGTGAGTGGAAAAGACACTGGCATGAGAACTGAGGTTTAGAGCCAATTCCGTCAGTAATTAATTGTTGGTCCTTAGGTTAAACTCCAAAAAACTTCATCTATTAAAAAGAGAGAAAGAGAGAGGATTGAGCCAAAAGATTCCTAAAGATCCTTTGAATACTAATATTCTATGACTGTGAATCAACTTGTAATAGAGACAGAGGTGGATTTTTGAATCAGGAGACCGGATTTCAGCACCAGTTCAGCCACATACCAGCTATGTGAAAATGGACAAACCATTTAATCTCTAAGCCTTACAGAGATTTTCCTGACAGGGCTCAGAAAGATTAAGGGGTTATTGCAAGTCATATAAACCATAAATACTTACCTGACAGGTATTATTGTATAACGTCCAGTTTTTCTCTTTTTGCTCTAATTAGCTAATGAGAAAAGGCAATCTAAAGCGACCCAGACTTCATCAATTTGAATTTTTAAAACTAGGAAATGCCAAGAATTAAGAATTAAGCGTCATATTCTGTTTATGGAGTTTATAGTTTTAATCCATAAATGCTTTTGATTTGATGATTAATCATATTGGCTAAAGTTACTTGTACAGCGTAGTCCCTCATAAGAAGATGGTCATTGTTCCTGGAAGCCCAAATTATGACGGGGAGAAAACAGTGAACACGGTATACGAGAATGGTAACAGGTACTTACAAACCAAATTCCTTTTTCAGTAATCAATTTTGTGTTGAGCCGTCAGGACCTCTGGGGATGACAACAAACTAAGGCCAGTGCAGATGGGAAGGTGTCCTGTTTTGTGTTTTCAGTGAGGTGGGCAGCCCTAGAATAAACTAAACCTCCCTGGGAAAAAAAAGGCATGTTTTCCCATGAGACGTCTAGTGGGACTTGTCACACAGGCCAGCCCTATATATTCTTTATATTAACCGCCCTAGAGTTTCTCTCCTGCCTTTGAACGGAACTCTGGGAACCTAGTTCTTTCGCGCACGGTGGTCACATTTTTTCCGATTATTCAGCAGAACCGGTAAAGTATTTCCCTGGAAAAGGTTTAGGGCAAGCACACGCCCCTTGGTTCGGGTTGAGTAACGCGCGAACTATCTATGACGAGGGTGCCTGGCGCACTGCTATTGCTCAAGACTCGAGACGTTGCCAGAAAATGTGTAACGAAGCGGCGGAGGAACGGCGGCACGGCAGACGTTGGTGCGGTTGAACGCGCCGGATCTCCCAGTCCTAGCAAGGGGTCGCACCGCCCAGGTGGCCGCGATCCGCTCCGCGGCGCGCGCTGCGCGCCTTCCCCTACCCACCCCGCTAGTGCGCACGCGCGCCTGTCATCCGGGTGCTGGTGGCGGCTGCAGGTTGCGCCGGGGTGGCGAACAGGGGGCGGGGCCTGCGGCTCATTGTGCGCAGCGCTGCGCGGCGCCGGCGGCCGGCGAGGCCTGGGTCGAAGTTGGAGCCGCTGCCGCCGCCCTGCAGCTCACTCGCTGCCTTGGCAGCGCGCCGCTCTTCTAAAATGGCTGCCGCTACCGGTGCTGTGGCAGCCTCGGCCGCCTCAGGTCAGGCAGAAGGTAAAAAGATCACCGATCTGCGGGTCATCGATCTCAAGTCCGAGCTGAAACGGCGGAACCTGGATATCACCGGAGTAAAGACCGTGCTCGTTTCCCGACTCAAGCAGGTGAGGCCCGGCGAGGTCCGGGAAGGCGAGCTTAGGCCGCGCCTCGGAGCCCCCACTACCGCCGCAGCCCCTGGCCGTTCTCAGCCTCAGGGGCCCACGGTGCGGCGCGGTGGGGAGGTCCCGGGCGTCGCCCGCGCGCGCGCGGGGAGAGTGAGGACCCTCCCGCAGCACCCCCGCCCCCGCGCGCCGGGCCGGGCCTGCCAGGGGCCCGCGAGCCGCCCGGGACTGGCCGCCGTAGCCGAGCGCGCCCCTGCCTCCCCCGGGACGTCCCCGCCAGGCTGCCGAGGGCTGCGGCCGGCCGGCGCGGCCTCCCAAGGGCGATCGTGGAGACCCGGGAGGCGCTCGGTCCCCAGTCTGTAGCGATGGTGAGCGCGTGCATTTCTTGGCCTCGTAGGGACTGGTTACTTTGGTGACTTCTGCAAAGTTACCGTTTAATTGTGCCCAACCGTTTTCTCCCCATACTAGCGGGGAATTGGTAGTGGGATTTGATGGGTGGGTGAGAGAAAGGTTTGTCCGCTGGGTTTTCAGTTTTTGCATTAGCACAATGATTTGCTTTTTCTTCCCTGATTATCTTTCTGGTTTGAGTGAGCGTTGGAATTATAGTAGAGGAGAACTAAGTTTGCATAATAGACATTAGGGAAGCTTCTTTTAGCTCTTTACTTTCGTAGCTAGCAACTTTTCTGCAATTGAGAATATTTAGAGTTTTGTTCAGTATGATAATATGTGATAGCTAATTTTCTCGACTAGGTAAAGTGTAAAGCTCCATGTGATTTTTCTACCTAATGATATTTCCTCCTGAAAGTTTCTCTCACTTGTGTAGTTTAATTGCTCCTTTGTGAAGTTGGTTTATGAAATGACTGGCAATCCTAATGTCTTGAGGCTTGAGGTTTGCTATTTTTTTTTTTTTTTTCATTTCGTTTTTATAAAATAAGTTTAGATAGACTGTGTAGCATATTAACTTCTCTTTCTAATGTAGGCTATTGAAGAGGAAGGAGGCGATCCAGATAATATTGAATTAACTGTTTCAACTGATACTCCAAACAAGAAACCAACCAAAGGCAAAGGTTGTTACGAGTTATAAACATATTTTAAAATATATTTTGGTTATATAACTTGCCTCTGCTCTTATGCCACTTGCCCTGTTTATATAGTGCTACTCTTTGCTATTTCCCTCTGGCACTCTGCCTTGTTGGGTCAAGGAAGAAAAGTACTGTTGCCAGGCTTTGGGTGACTAGTAGCCCTTAAGATTTGGCTGAAGTTGTCCTGAAAGTGAGACCAGTTCTTTATTGCTTCCGAATAAATTACAAAGTCAAGTTTCATAATGTTTCTTCTTTCATAGTGTGAAGACCTGAAGAATAAAATGATGGTTTAAAACATATCTACCTTGCCCCACAATTGGCAGAGTATTGATGGAATTCCTACCAAATCTTTCACCTTGGCTCCTTGCTGTTTTCTCTAGTATATTAAAATTTTATAACCTTTGTGTTTACTATTTTGTTTGTCTTGGTGAACTTAATTTGCATTTAGGCCATTATATATTCTAATTTTCAGTAAAACTCAAAAAGACCTCACCAGTCATACTAACAAGGCAGGGGAAAAAGAATCCAAATCCATGACTGATTAGCTTTAAAAACAAGTTTTAACTTACAGGGATATATTAAAGATTTCAATTTTCTAACTTTTAAACTAGGCCATATATATATTCATATTTCTGGGATATGGTGATTTAGTGAATAGGTAAAGGTGGTTTTAAATTAACATTTTAACACTGTAAGTGGGGCTTAGATATGTTTAAAAGTTTCTAGTTGGTGAAATCCTTATTGGAGTAACTACGGATTTCTCGCCTTTGTCCCATAAGGACTGTAAGAGGGTGGGCATCGTGTGGGTATCTGAATCCCGGTACCTACCTACAATTTCCATGCAGCTACAGCATTTTAAAAACCTAACACTCTTTACTGCTTGAAGTGACCGATTTGCTACTCTCTGCTGTAGACCAGATTGATTGCAAGTACAGTAAAATTGTTGAATGGAATAACTTTGAAAAGAAGGGAACAGTCAAGTTTGAGCTTAAGCAATCTGTATGAGTATCAGGACCAGGGACATCTTGATGGTATCTTTCTATGTGAGTTTTCCTACCTTTGCAAGAGTCTTCTGTTTGTGCCAAAGGAAATTAAAAAGGGCTAAGAAGCATTTCCAGGATAGGATGGGAATGACTGGTGGAAATGGAGTTTACAGGAGTTACAAAGTTACCTTGAAGATATGTGGCTTTCAATTAATTCTTGCTCATTGTATCACTTTGAGAGATACATTTCCCAGTGGTTAGAGAACCATGTTGAGAAGCCTCTGCTGACAAACCCAGAGGCAATTTCAAAATGAGGAAGCATAAGAAAATTCAGGAATAAGTACATCAGGTATTAACCCTGTTTGTTATAGTGATTTCTTATAATGATTTTAATTCATGTAACTTATTTAGCACATTGTGGTAGTTTGATAGATGTTATATGTTCACTATGGTCCCAAGTTATTCAAGTTGATTAATGACTTAGCTTGTAAAGTAAATCTCATTTATTTTCACCTACTTTTAATTTCTGTGTGTATCCCTTTCTTTTTCAGTCATTAAGAACTTCATCTTACCGTTAGAAATAAATTCAGCAATATACCATTTTAAGAAGTTTTTCAGTATACATATGTACATATGTATATATGTGTATGTGTCTAAAATAAGTATGTTAATTTTTCCCTCTTGTATAGATTATAAGGATACTTGAAATTTAATTTCTCCATAATCCTGATGTTAAGGTATCTTGTGGTATTTAGTAAGGAGTTGCAATATTATTTGTCTGTAGCAGACTACAACTGAGTACTTCATCAGACTCATTCTGGGACATGTGTGATAAATAGCTCTTGTCTCCTTGAGTTCCATTTATCATTGTTCTCAAAATCCTATGAATTACAAAGAATATAATGTAAACCCCCAACTAAGAACTTGGTTTGAATTAATTTACAGCTAACATGCTTATAAATAAGATTTTAAAATTTTAAGTTTAGAAATAACTTTCAGGCATCAAATTTGATTAGGGAAACTTTAAATATATCAGTAATTAACAGATTTTTAAAATGAAATATTATTCTAAAATAAGGTTCTTTTTGCCACATCTTATTTCACTTAGTATCTGTCTTGAAAATAATTTTATCTTGATCACACTACTATTCTTTCAGTGGGTCTACTTCTTTTTTATAAAAGTGGAAAATTTACTAGACTATCTGTAAGTGTCTCTTAATTCTGAAATTTAATAATTATATGTAACCAGGAGCCAGAAGAAAAATTCTTTCTGTTGAGCTAAAATAGATATATAAGAAAGGAACAGGAAAGCTCATAGTTCCTCAGTTAGTATAGATTTCTTCAGCTGAGCATACTAAAATAGGAAAAGAGTAAAGAAAGCGTTTACTTAGAGGCAGTCATGTAGACAAGAGCAAGGTAAAACATTTAATAGCTTGTTAGAGAAAATAAATAATTCTTATGATGATGTGGCTTAATGTAGCAAGTAAAAGTTAAATGGTGTTGAATGATAAGGCGAGAGAAGCTTCATGGGTCTTAACATTTCTTAGGTGAAATATTAAGCTTGTTCTCTTACAAGTGCAGAGTCCCTGTTTCTTAAGAAAAATTTTTGTGTTAAAATGACTGTTTTGACAGATTAAAGGAAAAGGAATCTGCATTCTTTAGTATTTTGTGGGATATTTTTAAAATACTGTTATTAGAAGCATAAACTCACAAACTTATAACAAATGTTGATAATGTTATAGTGAGTCCAAATATTTATGACTGACATATTTGTAAAAATCTGTCTGCTTGTAGTTGGTATGGTGAAGTTTGTAGCTTAGACTGGTTCTCACTTCTGAACCTTTTCTCATTCTCTTTGCCATGTAGAAGAAAGCTTCACCAGTGAGATTTATGGTCATTATTTGGGTGTGTGTTAGAAAGCGGTTAAACAGGTAGAACTAACTCCTCATTAGCCTCTTTTAGAGATTATAGATGTAAACTTTCTTTTGGTTCACTTGTCAATAGCATATCATTCTTTTGGATTTTCAACCTTTAGAGTCACCTAAACTTTGGCAAAAGTTACTTAAAGTCGTTAATCAGTGCAGTATTCAGAAGTGTATGTAGTCAGTACTTAACTGAACTGAAACTCACAATACTTTAGGTTTTTAAAAATCTGATTTGTTCCTACTATAGAAACAAGTATATTTTTGGGTTACAGGTTTATCCAGACATAATGCCTGACTATGTGTAGAAAGTACCATACTCAGTATAGACAATCAGTATAATTAATTATGTGTTTACTCTGTTAAGCTTTCTAAAATTTGTATGCCAAATAAGAATATAGTATAATCAACCACATAAAATGGATTTAATATAGTATCATAGTAAACTGTAACTTTTTTTTTTAAACTGTAGTATGTTTGGATGTTAAGGAAATTTTAATCAGAACTGTGGCATTGAGAAGCATTCTGAGGCCAAAAGTGTCAGATCTTTTTTGGGTACCTACTGGGCTAGAAGCTCTGTGAGGATATAAGGACATAGTCTTTTATTTACATTAGTCTCTGTAATGCTTAGCAGCTTGCTTTGCACATAAGAGGTGCTCAGAAAATATTTGTTGAATGAATACCAAGGGTCATATGATGACTTTCTTAACAACTGCTTTGAAAAATATTTCTTTTGATGCTTACTTTAACTGCATATTTCTTTGTGGGAAGCACTGTATCAGAGATTAATAAATAGTCTTTGCTATCTTCCATATGATTTTTCTTTTTAAGGTGCCTTTCTCAACAGCAGTAGTGGCTTCTCCTTAAACACTGATATGTGAAATACACTTACTTCTAGAACACGAATCATGGGCACCTGCCTTTTCTTTTCTCCCTCACCAAGTTGTTGCTGTGTTGGAAAGCCTCATAACTTTTGCTAGAATATTGTCTGACCTCAAAACTTGTGTATGTCACTTTCATTTCACAAAATCAGGCAGTTTTACCTCTATTCTTAAAACCAGCATTTGACTTATGCAGTTGTATATGATGGATTATGTTTATTACCAAAGTACTTTTTTACTTTTATTTTGTTGTGTCAAATATGGTGTGTGTCAAGAATCTTGGTGGAGAGATGGGTGAAATTTTCTAGTACTTAAAGAAAATGTCTTTCTCCATGTCAGTCACCATCCAGGCATTTTGAATCAAGGGCAGAAGTTTCTGACTTTCTCTTTCATGAACTCATGTAAAATGAAGTGTGGATTGTCTAGGAATTAGAGGAAAAAGCAATCATTATTACCAGTTGGTGGCATCAGAAATGACTTTAATGAAGAGGTTGAATAGTGGCTTAGGGTTTAAGGCTGAAATCTACTGATTTATTTAATCAGCTCTAAGATCTCACATGTTAGAGTAAAAGGGCCTCAATGTGGTGCAATTCCAGGAGTTCACCATTCACACCATAAACTCCACAGTCCCAGTTAGCCTCTAGTTCTGGTATCCTGGAATAGTTTGTATTGTGGCTTTACAGAATTGTTTTCCAGATCATAAAAGTGAAATGTTTTCATTTTAAAAACTAGATAATCCAGAAAAGTACAAAAGTGAAAATTGCCCATAATTCCACCACTCCAACTTTATCAGAAGTTACATTTTATTGATCTAAGCTGTATATGTACATGTGCATGTACTTGTAAGAGGTTTAAGGATTTTTTGTTTGTTTGTTTTTATTTTTTACCTTTTTGAGAACTAATACAAGTTTATTCCTACTCTAGGAGTTTTGTGGAAGGTAGGCAGAATTTAAATTTTCTCTAGTATGGAGAATCTGAAAACATTAACCTTCCTCATATTCTTCTTATTCCAACTTCTTTGGTTACACTCAATCTGACCTACACTTAAATGACTAGAGTCATTTAAGTTTTAAAAAATACAGATACCAGGCTCCTGCCCCCCAGAGAGTTGGTTTTGTTTACTCTTTGGGGGGGCCCAGGAATCAGTGTTTTCTAAAAGTTCCCCAGGTGATTCTCAAGCAGCTAGAGTTAAGAACCACTGGGTGCTCTAGCCTGTAGCTTGAAACTTAGCATCATTTTCATTCATCCCTTTCTGCCTGTTGGTTCATTCTCTATACCTTACACAATTAGTTCTCTATTTGAATATGTATGTGATTAATTCTCTATACAGTTTTCAGAAAACTTTCATATTGCTTTACTTGACTTGCACAAAAATGCTGAGAGTTAAGCAGTACTACTTTCTTTTAATTGATAGCATAGAAAAGTAATCCATTAAGAACTCAGTTGCATTTTTGCTGCCTTTGAAAATCTTGTGCAAATGTTCACAGGTGTGTGTGGATGTTCAGTTTGGTTGTCTTTAGATGATAAAGTTAAGAGATTTTTAAAATATATGTTTGATATTTTTCAGATTTACTTTATTATATAAATATGAATTATCTTTGTGGTAGATTTAAAAAAAAATAATAAAATGACCTATAGGATGACTGCTATGTTTAAGACAAGGTGTAAGTCAGAAATCTGATTTCTTTAATAGAAGAGAGGCTAAAATGCATATGCAAACAGTTAACACAAGACAATGGTACATGATTATTTTAAGATTTTGTGCAGCTGGGGAGAGGTTGTTGCTGGAAACATTAACATTGTTCTGTTTGGCCTGGTCTCTGAGTCTTATTCCCTCTTCTCTAACAAATTTTATGACTGAACCTTTTCTGCATTTCATAACTTCCGTAAATGTTTAGTGGAAAAGTTACTCAGCCACAAAGTTTTTTGGCAAATTACTTTAAACTCTACTTACTAAGTAGATTTTTTGTTTTGTTTTTGGAGGTATTTCTGAACTTGAAGAGGAAAATTACCAACCCTTTTAAGAATCAGTTTGCCTTTGAAGGAGAAAACCAAATTTTCATCTTGAAATCTATATTCTTAATTCTGAAACACAAGTGTTCTGAAAATAAAGTTTTTTCTTAAGTTTGGCAAAAGTGAAGCTATTTATAATCTTATTTCCATGATTAATTGAGAGACTGTTCCAGAAGCCATTGGGAAGTTTAAATTAACAATTGGTATATACACTATTGTATTCTTAAAACTGGACAGTTCTAAAACATGTCTGGCCCCAGTGGTTTCTTTAAGGGTTTGTGGACCTACACAAACTTACGATGCATAAATAAGGAGGTGTTTTAGCATCGTCTTCCTTTGGTGTATTTTTACTTTTGACTTTATGATTGTGCAAAGAACATTGCAGTGTATTTTATGTAACTTCAAGATAGCTGTATGTTACTACTATGATAGTTTGAGATGTGATAAGTAATTTTGCTTCCATTTTTTATTTTGCTGTTCAGACTATCTTTATGCTCAATTTATTTTTTAGTTTTGTTCCTCAAAGCATTAGTTAGGCTTCTGTCTACATTGCACTTTCAGTTAGTTTCCTCATCCTGGTGGTGCTGCTTTCCTTTGGACCAGTTCGTATTTCTAAGGTACATGCCAGATTTCTTGAAGGACAAAAGATTCATTTATTATTTTGTTATAGGACATGTCATAGCACAGGCTTACATGGGAGATGAAGTATAAATGGTTGCCAACTGTACAAAAATGTGCCTAAGCTGATGGTGCTTGTTGAATTAAGTGGGATTTGATTTTTAAGTTATTTCTTATCTGTGACATCATAAAAGTTAGGAATCTCTAGATGTTCTTTGTAATATCTTTCAACTCCAAGTTTACAGTCCTTACTGACAGTATGGGGTTGTACATGATGCTGATTTGATTGGCATGTCACAGTGAGGGCTAAATAAAAGTCTGAACTTTGTTACTGCTAGCGTCCAGCTTAGAAACTACACCATTATCATTCAAGATCTATGTAATGCTCATTACACAGCACTGTACTAGGTTCTAGGCTGGATGATGAACATCATAGCTGTCTGAGAGGTGAATTATCTTTGTATGGGGGAGGGATGATACTTTAAATTACAATATAGTTTCTAATTGAGCATGTGTAAATAAATACAGTTACAGATTATGAGAGCAGTCAAAAATTAGTGCGTAAAATGTCAGTTTATTATGTGCCTGTCAGTTTATTACTAGTTTCATTAATGTATGTTTGAAAAATCTTGTCCTTCTAGTTTTTATTTTTATAAGCTGATGACACATTGTGTCCAGTGCTTTCATGTGATA
This sequence comes from Dama dama, assembly GCF_033118175.1. NCBI lineage: Eukaryota > Metazoa > Chordata > Mammalia > Artiodactyla > Cervidae > Dama > Dama dama. The sequence continues at coordinate 50,922,208 of NC_083692.1, read as the reverse complement.
CAATTGTTAAAAACAATAAAGGAAGCGATTTGGACCTTTCTCTGTATCCCGGCCGCTTGCTGCCTGTTTGTCATGGGACAAGTTACATAATCTCTGTGACTCTCTTATTTTAAACTTTTACAGATGTGGCCTGTGGAGCCTCTATTCATGCTAAAAGAGATGGCATTTTTAACTGCTGGCACATTGTAGCTGATGCTTTTGTCATTTTTGAGGAGTGGGAGTAGACCTGGGTTTAAACTGAAACACTGCCCTTACTAACTTTGTAATCTGATTAACTTTTCAGTATGTTGTAGAATGGGGCTAGTTAAGAGGATAAAATACATGCATTAATATATATGAAGCATGTATCCTAGTGCCTACACTGTGGAAGCTACTTAAGCAGCGGTAGTGACTGCATCTGTTGTTTTTGTTGATGTAGTGTAATTTGGTTTTCCTTTAAGTAAATTAAGGCAAGTGAAACTCGCCATGGAGTGTGTATAGTATATATAGCTTGTCATTATGCTGAGGGCTTCCATTTCAAAGATGGTATCTATAAATTGAGTTAACCACTTCTTACTAAAATAATGTCTTTTAAGTAGGTCATAGTAAGATGAAGTGGAAAGAATTTTAGTCCTGGAAATGAGAAGCCTTAGCTTCTAGGTCTGACAATGCCATTTACTAGCTTTGGGCAGTCTGTGTAACCTTGGTTCATTTTCTCTTTTGTAAAGTTGTGATTACTTGCCCTATGTACTGTGGGGTGCTAGAGAAAAATCACCTAAACTTTTTAAAAGTGCTTTGCAAATTATAATGCATTTTATATTTATAAAGAGTAAATAGTATTTGCGAATGATCTGAAGGAATATCACTCAAAAGCTCTGCTCCATAGGTTATTTGGTGGTGTGGGTGTTGGGGGTGGGTGGTGGAATCTTCTAGCTTTAAAAAGCTTATTTCTTCTAAAAGCTTTAAGGTTTTTATAGTGTGGTGGTTGTTATTCAGCCACTCATTCGTTTCCAACTCTTTGCAACCCTATGGGCTGCAGCACGCCAGGCTTTCCTGTCCATCTCCTGGAGCTTGCTCAAACTCATGTGCATTGAGTCGGTGATGCCATCCAACCATTTCGTCGTCCTCTTCTCCTCCTGCCTTCAGTCTTTCCTAGCATCAGTTCAGTTCAGTTCAGTCCTCAGTCGTGTCCAACTCTTTGCAACTCCATGGACTGCAGCATACCAGACTTCCCCGTCCGTCACAGACTCCCAGAGTTTCTCAAACTCGTGTCCATCAAATTCGTGATGCCATCCAGGCATCTCATCTTCTGCCATCCCCTTCTCCTCCTGCCTTCAATCTTTCCCAACATCAGCGTCTTTGCTAATGAGATGGCTCTTCGAGTCAGGTGGCCAAGTACTGGAGTTTGAGCTTCAGCACCACTCCTTCCAATGAATATTCAGGACTGATTTCTTTTAAAATTGACTGGTTTGATCTCCTTGCAGTCCAAGGACTCTCAAGAGTCTTTTCCAACTCCACAGTTCAAAAGCATCAATTCTTTGACACTCAGCCATCTTTAAGGTCCAACTCTCACATCCATACATGACTACTGGAAAAACCATAGCTTTGACTATACAGACTTTTGTCAGCAAAGTAATGTCTCTGCTTTTTAATATGCTGTCTAGGTTGGTCATAGCTTTGGTCATTGCTTCCCAAGAAGCAAGCATCTTTTAATTTCATGACTGCAGTCACTGTCTGCAGTGACTTTGGAGCTCAGGAAAATGAAGTCTGTCACTGTTTCCACTGTTTCCCCATCTATTTGCCATGAAGTGATGGGACCAGATGCCATGATCTTAGTTTTCTGAATGTTGAGTTTTAAGCCAACTTTTTCACTCTCCTCTTTCACTTTCATCAAGAGGCTCTTTAGTTCTTCTTTGCTTTCTGCCATAAGGGTGGTATCATCTGCATATCTGAGGTTATTGATGTTTCTCTCTGCAATCTTGATTCCAGCTTGTGTTTCATCCAGCCCAGCATTTTGCGTGATGTACTCTGCATGTAAGTTAAATAACCAGGGTGACAGTATACAGCCTTGACATACTCCTTTCCCAGTTTGGAACCAGTCTGTTGTTCCATGTTGCTAACTGTTGCTTCTTGACCTGCATACAGGTTTTTCGGGAGGCAGGTAAGGTGGTCTGATATTCCCATCTCTTTAAGAATTTTCCACAGTTTGTTGTGATGCACATAGTCAAAGGCTTTAGCATAGTCAGTGAAGCAGAAGTAGATGTTTTTCTGGAACTCTCTTGCTTTTTCTGTGATCTGTGATAGAACAGTTTAGTAAGCTGTTTCTCACCTGATACTGTTTTATTTTTTAAGGAAGGAACATCTCCCTCACTGCCCTTGTAGTAACTTCTAATTTGTGTTTTCTCTAAAATACAAATGCCACTAAGTTCTACATTTTGTTTCTCTTTTGTTTCACACAAGCCCTCAGGGGTTTTACCTCAGTGGATAAAAGAAAACTCTTTACTCTTCATCTTTTCACATACCTGGAAGAACCTGTATCTTGTTCCCTTTTTATCTCTCATTCGTGGAAAGGATTTCCAATTGGGATTAGATGGAAGATAGGAGCTGGTAAAGAGACATGGGAAAGGGAGTTAACCTAACTTTTTTTTCACAGTTACCTCACAGCCAAACTCTCTCCTCTGGGGTCATGGAAGTTTGAGATAGGTATGTGGCAGTTCCTGTTTTAGGCCAAGGAAGGGTTGATTAGTTGGCCTCAGGAGAAAACATCCATTAACATCTGAAAATAAATAAATTTTTTAAAACTTAATAGTAAAATTTTAACAGCTGTGATTTTTTTTTAAACAGCATTGCTGATAGATTATGGGTTATCTAAGTAGATATTTATGGACTTGCTTGAAAACACAAACTTTTAGCCTTGGATCTGTGGGAAATTTGTGTGTGTGTGTGTGTGTGTGTGAGGCACTTATAGCCTTGGATCTGTGGAAAATTTGTGTGTGTGTGTGAGAGGCACTTTTAGCCTTGGATCTGTGGAAAACTGTGTGTATGTGTGTGTGTGTGTGTGTGTGTAAAACATTTAAAAAATTCCAACCACCAATTTTCAAAGTTTTGAAGTTGAGGGTTGGGTCAGGGAGGCCTGTAGTCTGTCTGGAAGCTGTTAACAGTTTTTGGTCTGAAGTAATTTCTACTTGCCTTAAATCAGTTAAATCAGTCATCGTGTTAAAGCACGACTTAATATTTAGGCCTTTAGAGAAACACAAAATAAGCATAAAAGCAGTCACTGTACTTAAGGTATTTCTTTAAATGGTGAGCAAGAGGTACCCGACAGAACAAGGCAGTATATCATCAGCTGATCATGGATTGTGAGGTGTCAAGTGTGAGAATTTTATTTTAGAGAAAGCTTGTTGACAAGAAGAACTTAGGAAGGCTTTATGAGGGATATGAGTCTTGAGTTTAGCTATCAGGTGTCTGGTTATGTATACAGTTAGTAGAGTACTGTTGAAAGGTGATGCTACTTCTGGGAGAATTGAAGATAGAGAATTTGACTGGTGTAAAGAAAAATGGATCTCATATGTCAAGTCAGTGAAGATGATGGGTTCATATGTAGGATTAATTATTTGCACAGTTTATTTTAGTGAAACGAAACAGCATGACATTGTTCATAAAGCTTTTTTTTTGGTTTGGGACAGCTATGGCCAGGTGGTTTATAAGCAGTTGGCATTTGCTTTGTCAGATGATTTGGGAGTGGAGAGTGATACCTCGGGGTAAACTTGTCTGAATGTTTTTTGCTCTTAAAGTAATAAAATATTGGTTGTTAGCCCATTTTCCTTCTTTCGCAGGTAAAAAACAGGAAGCAGATGAGTTGAGTGGAGATGCTTCTGTGGAAGATGATGCTTTTGTCAAGGTAAAGTGTTAATTACACAGGTTAAGATGTCTGTTTTGAGCCTAGTATTTTGCATGATGAATTCATGCATTTTGCTTTAACAATAGACACTGAAATATGTTGGTAAATAGGTATAGAGATGTATAATATTGTCAGTCTTATTAATTCTCATAGTTGAGAAATATAATAAATAATTAGTTAAATGAGACAAAGCAAAGAATGTTTGTTTGGGGAGACATAGGGGCCAGAGGAACAGGTTCAGGACAATTGATACCTTAGTTCCTGGACAGGGTACTGCCCATCACATTTAGCTTTTGTATATATTAATAATATACAGAAATCAGATTAATGTAGTCTTTAAAATGGAGAAAGTTGCTGATGTATTGCTACTTGGTGAAGATCAGATTAAGAAATGTGTTTTGCTCATTAAAGATAAATAAGCCAGGTCTTTATTGGCTAAAAAGGAATATATTTTATTTTAAGAATGTCCAACTAGGAGAACAGAGTATGTAATTTTAATTGAGGTTGTGGCAGTTCTATATACTGTTACTTTTAATCATAGTTTTTATTGTCATTGTTTTCATTTTAATGAAATGTGATCTCCTATTGACTGATCATTAGGTCTTAAGTAGTGTGGCATTTGCAGGAATTATTTAATGAGCATAGTTCCCTTTAAATTACATATGTCTACACCCCATGTATTCTGTTTTCTGTACAGTTTCTGTACAATTAGGTCATATTGCCATAACATCTAGGATGTCTGTGTGGTCCACCATGAAGTCAGCTCATGTCCCTTCACTCACCCATTTCCTACCATCTAACTCTCTACCCTCCCCATACACGCAGGCTACACAGGTACCATGTACCTCACTCTTTGTATCTTGCACTTTGACGGCAGGCACAGAAAGAAAGAGATATTTGGTTGAGGAGTTAGCCCTGAAGTCAGGTAACTCAAGAAATATGTGCTCAGGGATCCATTAAAATGGGTGATTGCATGCCTATAACTGACTTTTTTTGAGCCTTTAAGGACTGTTCAGTCTTTGTATTCTGTTATCCTTCTGGTATATCTTCCATTAGGTTTGTTCCTTTGCTCTCATTTTCTCTAGCTGTCTTCACTAGTGAGTGTATGATTAAGCCAAAACTACCCATAAGCTGGAAAAACATTGTGACTTAGTAAAAAACCTTTTAGTTTTCAAATTTCTAACTTCCTTTCAGCTCTTCAGTGCACAAAAATGTTTAAGTCATTTAAAATGTTACGAGGAGATGTAATATTGCTGTCTTATATGTACCACAAAGGATGCCTTTGTTTAATTATTAAATGAACCTGGTCATAATGTCTAAAAGAACAAAATAACTTTTACAAAATTCTATTTAAATGTATCACTACTTTTTTATATTTCTTTTTCCCTTTGGAGGTATCCTCATGTGTGGTAAATATGATAGAAACAAAGTGAATATACTTGCCTTGTTTCTCAGAGTTGGTAATTTTTGAATTTATATAGTAATGGTGGGTAAATATCACCTATTGCTTAGATATGTGAATACTATAGAAATTACTTCTACTTATAAGTGAGGAGAATAGTCAAAATTGTCACTTCAAAGTAGATGACGTTCCCTCAGTGACTTCCCTTGTTTTGTTTTTTTGTTTTGCACCAGTTATTCTACCATCATATAACCAACCACCTACTCCATTTTCACTTCCCAGTGTTCCCCCGCTCATAGGTAGATAGATAAGTTGGTTAAATCTGCTGTCCCAGAGATGACCTGCTCCCCAAGCACTGCACATTCCAAACAATCATGTTTCTTCTCTGTGCCTACCTTTCCAGAAATTTCTAGTCCCTCATTGCAGTTCATCTATGAATAATTAATAGTTATACCCCTACACTTTCCCCCTTTTAACCCAGAAACCTTAAAATCTGTTGGATTTACCATGAGAGTAGGAAAGGAGGAAGAATGTCCATTGCTTTCAACCCTTTGTCTGCAGTTAATGAGAGAGGGAACTAGGCTGATTGCTGCTTTTCTTTATTTCTACTGAGGTACCCTTATATCCATAAATTTTGAGGGGCAAACAGATATTCTTTCCTTCACAGAGAGAATCCCAATCTAAGTTCCCTTGCTTAATTGGCTTTGTGGCATGGTGGTTGATTTCAAAACTAATACATTAGATTAGTTATTTGCATATTTGTAAGAACAGGCATTGGTGTAACAGTTGGGATTCCTTATTATACAGTAGAAATAAAATTTATATTATCATATGTAAGATGTCCACAGTCTTTGCAGGTAAACCAAACTGTGGCGTGTAGAGAAAAGAAGTCATTTCTTTGAAGCCATGTCTTATAGGAAAGCTCATAGGATGTGACTTGGTAAATATTATAACTGGAACTTGAGAGCAATCCAATTAGTGTATATGTATTTCAGTGTAAGTGATTTGGGAACTCAGATGCATAGTTTAATGACCTTGGTATTAGACCCCCCTCTATTTTTAAAGGCACAGTTAGTATGTAATATAAAATGACTGAACTTTGACTTTGGGGGTGATGTCAAAATATGATAGAAGTGAAAACATTTAGAGATGTAAATTACCAAAAGGGTTTGGTGGATAGCCCCCAGTACTTTGCCTCGAATTGTATCAAATTTTCTTACCATTAAAAGGACTGTGAATTGGAGAATCAAGAGGCACATGAACAAGATGGAAATGATGAACTGAAGGACTCTGAAGAATTTGGTGAAAATGAAGAAGAAAATGTGCATTCCAAGGAGTTACTTTCTGCAGAAGAGAACAAGACTGCTCATGAATTAATAGAGGCAGAAGCAGTAGAAGATATAGAAAAAGAGGACATCGAAAGTCAGGTCTTTAGCCAGTTTTTTTAAGACGTGACACAGTTAAACTAAGTACTAAATAATAAAAAAGTATTTTTCTAGTTCAATGGGGAAGTCAGAACTTTAAAAAAATATACTTTTAAAGTTACTTATAAATCACTCAGAATCCTGCAATCTAAGATAACCTTTCAATTTTTGCTTATTATTTTCCACATATGTATATGTTTTTACCTAGTAGTTATCATGCTATAAATTGCTATTTACTCCATATATTTTCACGTAACATATAATGACTTCAAAATTTGTACATTACATCGTAATTTACTAGACTGTTTCCTGGGTGTCTAATAGCTACTCTTTTAATTTGGGATATTTAAGTTTTAAGTTGTTTACTATCCCACTATGAAAGAGTGTACCAATTTAACACTGACCTTGCCAACATTACCAGATAGTAAGTTTTTTTTTTTCCTACTTTAGATGTAAAAGATTAATTTGCATTTATTTGGTTATTATCAAAGGTGGGGAAATTACTTATGAAAGGTTAACTTAAAAGCTTTAAAGATATAATTTTTAAATCTTTTCTTTGAATGAAATAGACCATTTGTCCTGCTTTGAAGTATGTTAGTACATCTTAAGAAAATCAGTGGATGAGGGGGTCAGTATTCATGCTTAATTAGAACACTGTGTTCTACCTAGCTTAATAAATGAAGGGCTCATGAAGGACTTGTTTCTAATTCTTTTTTTTTGTCTCTAATTCTTTTATCAATGTGACTAAGCTTTTATGTTGGCATAAAAATATAGTCTGAATTATTAAGCATTGGCTAAGCCATGGTATCTATAGACATTGCACAGAACATGAGGCAAGTGATAATCGGGTGTAGCATAAAAGCGTTCTCATGTTACCCAGATATTTTGTAAAGCAAAGCTATTGTATACCCTTTTACTTAGGAAATTGAAGCTCAAGAAGGTGAAGATGATACCTTTCTAACAGCCCAAGTAAGTTTACATTTAGTCCTATGAATTTGATATTGTTGGGTGGAAGGGCTTGGAAAAGGAATCTAATTTGACTTCATAATTATTTAATTCATAAAATTGCCTTAAATATAATACTGAGTTACATGGTATATATAAAATACTTTAAATTGGTGGCTGAAATTTCTCTTGCTGTGCAGATAATTGGAAGTTATTACAATAAGGTTCCTACCATTTTCAAAATAAAAATAAAACCGGTCTATCCTTTTTCTAAAACATAAGTCTAGTTATCAGTTTTTTGGGAAGCCTTCACCCTCCTTGATTTTTTTTTTTTTGGTCACTTTGGTATGAAATAAATCATTTAAAAGTACTAATATCCTATTAAAGCTTTAAAATTTTGTTAATTTAATACCCCTATGATAAATATAGTATAAAAATTATAAAAATCTCTGTTTAAGTAATTTACTTCGGATATGTGTATACATGTGGGTGTGTACATGTGTATGTGTAGAAAATGATTTCTATTGTGTATTAGATTTTGTTTTTGGTCTATGTGATATGCATAGTGTACATTTTAAAGCATGATGTACAGATGCTATAAACAGCCATTTATAGCTCAATTTCTGTATTAAAAATTAGCCTTTGTCTTTTTCCCATTTGTGTACTCAAGAATACCTTGTTCATGTACCCTCTTTAAATAGTATACTTTCAAATAGAGGTGGGGTTCCCATTCTGTTTACTAGATTGAGGAAAAACAGTGATCAGGTGTGCTGTTTCCTCACTGTATTGCTGCAAGGGTATATAATGCGCTGTATATTCATAGCCTGCTTAGCTGATTACTTCTGGTCACTCCTTCTTTACCCCAGTGCTCTTTGTTTGGAATGCTGGTGAGGCTGTATATTGGTTCTCTGTGTTCATTGTAATGGGAGAGAGTGCATTTCTGGGGGAAATGTTTTTGGTAGTTTGGAATATTCAGGAAGGAAATGTTAGGACTGTGAAAGTCAGTAGACTTCCCCCCATGCTATCCTCAGGTATGTTCATTTTTGAATGATAAAAAATAGATGAGGAAGATTAACTCCCAAATTGGAGGAGTACCTTTTCTAGATATTACTAATTTGCAAAAAGGTAGAGTTGAACTCTTCATATTCATTGGCAAAAAAAAGTTTTTTAATTTTCATCAAGGGCTTCTCCTTCCATTGCACAAGTTGGAGTGTGTGAAGGGTTACATCTGAGTGTCCCCATTCTCATAATAGATTATGTATATATTATAAAAATCCAACAGAAGTATCTTAAGGAATGAGTGCCTTTTTTTAATTTTTGCAAATTTTTATGGGCTAGATTTGGCCTTACTCTCCTATTCCATCATGAGAGTGAAAGAACCCTTATTTACTTCTTATCAAAGGGCAAGTTTTGCTTATTGTATCAGGGAGGTTACATCTTCAGAGAAGTAAAATGACCTTTTTTCCTCTTCCTTAATGATGTATGGTGCAATATGTAGAAATATATATGAATGTATCTCCATTCCATTATGATTTTGATGCTTCTAAGCATGACTAATGGATGTGTTGTCTTGCTGTGCACGTTAAGGAGTACTGCACAGAGTATAACTCGTTACAAGCTTCTGCTGCTCGCAGTTCAGGGCAGTATTGTTTCATCTATAACCTCCATTCACTTTTCCTTTTCTGCACTATTTTGAAACAAATTCCAGACATATTTTGCCTTAAAACATGCAGTGTATATCTCTGAAAGAGAACTCTTTTTTTACATTATTATTCCTAATATATGATTTTTTAAAATATCTTCTAATACTCAGTTTTCCTAAGTTGTTTTTTTTTAAGAAAGCTTTATTTGAATCTGTTTATTTGTTTGATGCAAATAAGATCGAGATACTGTGATTGATTGAAATGTCTTTCAGGCCTCTTTCAATCTATAGGTTTTCTGTTCATCTCCCCCCTCAACTTAATTTGTTAAAGAAATTGAGTTGTTTATCATATACAGCAAGAGGTGGCAAAGTTTTTCATTAAAGGCTAGGTAGAAAATATGTTAGCTGTGTGGGCCTGATGGTCTGTTACAACTATTCAGCTCTGCCACTGAGTGTGAAAGCAGCTACAAGCATTAGGTAAATGAATGGACATGGCGGTTTCAATAAAAATAGCTACAGAAAGAGCATCTCGCATAGTTTGACACCCCCTGTCATTCATAGAGCTTCCAACATCTGTATTTTGCTGATTATGTTCCTGTGAATTTAGTCAGCATGTTCCTCTGTTTAGTGTATTTCCTTTAAGTTGTGGTTTATAGGATCCTGAGGCTTGCTATCTGATTCCGACACCCCTATCCCCATCCCCACAAGAGATAAAACTAATTCATAGGTAGTGTTGTATTCTTCTATTTGGATACACATAATGTCTGACTGCATCTTTTTGGTGATGGTACCAGTCATTGATGATCTATATTACACTGATTTAATTGATCAAAGTGGTGGTATTCTTTTATTTTCTTTATTTGTTGGCTGGAATGTTCCTTGGGAAAAAACTTCTCATCTATTATTTGGTTACCTTGTGGTATCATTTACAAAGAAAAGCCAGGATATATGTTTGATTATTTTTCCTTTATTTACCAATTTTCAAAATAATGAGTTGGTTCATGAGCATCTCTGATAGTGACTGATTTTTTTTTTTTTCTTTTTGTCCCTTTGTTTCATTTTGAACGCATGGATTTAAATATTTTTAGTGTATTTCAATCCATTGTAGTTATTATTATCCTTATTAATACTCAGATTGTCCTATCTGTAGCCAGTGAGAATCTCTTCAGGTTGTCTCTTTAATCCTTTCTTTTTTTTTCTTTAATCCTTTCAACGTGATCCAAGTAGTCTTTATTTCCTTGCTGTCTGGTTCAGATTTCTATTTCCTACTCCAGACCTGTAATTAGCCACTTCTTCCATTTAGTGGTAAATGGTATTTTGAGACAATAATCTTGATGGTAGGGTTCAATGGTGTTCATTGCCTCTGGGTTGTTCATATTTTCTAGGCCTTTTCAATGTACAGTGTTAGAGAATGTGTTTTTTGTTTATTTGTTTTTGTTGGTTTTTTACTTTTAAGATAAAATAGATTTTGAGTTCATAAGGTATACTGCTAAGTTAATTATTTCGTTTATCTCACAGTATATGTACAATAGTCCTAGGATGATAATACCAGCACCATCAGCAGTGTGATTTCTGCAGATAAGTTTTTTTCCACTCAGGTTATCTCTCTTATAAGGATATACCCTCTAGGAATGAACAAATCAGTGTGTTTTAGATTAGCTTTCTATATGATCACAAACTAATATATATATAGGTTCAATATTTAAGTATAGTTTTTTAAAAATTTTAATCTGTAACTTCTTGTGAATCTATAATTATTTCAAAATAGATATTTTAGTTTTATAATTTTTAAAAATATTTACATGATTCCAAAGTCAAATCTAAGAAAGGATACATTCAAGAAAGCCCCCTTTACCCATCCCCTTATTGGTGAATTTTTTAAAATTCAGGATTAATTGTTTTATTCCTTGTCTTTAAAAATATAAGTAAATAGGCAAGTGCATTTATACAGGTATCTGTTTATTTAAAGCCAGTCTTCAGGCTTTGACTTGAAGCTTAGAGCTTTAGCTTTTAGGTGTTAGCCTCTGGGCAGTTTGTCATACCAGGTAGAATTTGGTTCGCATTCTACTTCTGTTAGTTACTTAAAATATTGTGACTTTGAGTGTGTTCTTAGTCCATTTCTGTGTCTATAAAATGAACATTGTAAGTCTTACCTGCGAGGTTGATGTGAAGAGCAATCTTATATCCGTCACATAGTACATGTGTAATTAGTGATTACTTGTGGTATTGTTTTACTAGCTTGGAGATATCAGTTATTTAGAATTGTTTGGAAAATTTTCTCCAGAATGTTTATATTTGGTAATGCTTTATTCTTAAAAATTTCCTCTAGTTTCAATCTTGTCAATCTTCTATGAGTGCATTGTGTATTATTTTTTCTATTTGCCCTTGCCCCAAAGTTTCATCAACTTGAAGTACCTCCCCTTTTTTGTCATATGAAGTCTGTATAACTCTCAAAGCCAGATTTATCTCTGTCTCTTCCATAAAGCTTTCCCTTACATAGTGTTTTACTGTTTACAGAGAACTTTTTACACCCACTGTCTTATATAATCCTGTATACCCTATTTAGGTCATATGTTATCTCTAACTTATAGGTGAAGTTCACCTAGGTAGATGACAGTGTTGTTGTTTAGTCGCTCAGTGTCTGATTCTTTGTGACCTCATGGTCTGTAGCTCTCCAGGCTTCTCTGTCCATGGGATTTCCCAGACGAGACTGCTGGAGTGGGTTGCCATTTCCTTCTCCAGGGGATCTTCTTGACCCAGGAAGATCACAATATCACAGAGTAAAACTGTTTCAGTGGTAAATATAGAACAAATACCTACATATCTTGGTGCCTAGTCTGTATTCTTTTCACAAGTAACTCCACACTAGTAAATGTTTTCTGAATTCCATTGTACTTACACAGTGCTGCAGTTAAACCCTCTGCCTATATAAAATGAGCAGTTAGTTAAGTCCCTCCACTTAAAAACAACAGTGTCTCACAGTACATTTATTCAGTAAACTCATTCAACAAATATTTATTAAGTACTTATTATGTGCCAGTATTTCTTATTTCCCATGGTCTTTAGCATATTTCCAGGTAGGTAATAGGCAATTGGTGGTTTAGGGTTATTTTGATGGTTTATTGTAAATTAGTCAGACTGAATACAGTGTTTATGTACAAGTCAAGGGAGAGGAGGCCTTCCAGAAGATGTTTTCTTACTTAGCACTTGTGTATAAATCACAAGATTAACCTTTGGGAAAGGTACTAGAATGGGTAGAAAGTAAACTTTGTTAACTGAAAAGTAAGTCCTAGGTTTGTCGTTATCATTAGTCATTGCTGCTCCTAGAATGAAATAAAAATAGAGAAGCTTTCTGTATGATTTTTGCAGTCAAATGCTCACCTCTGAGCTGTACCCCCCTGTATGATTTTTGGCATTTAAGGGTTGTAGATCCCATTACAAAGATAAACAACATGAACATTATAAAGCATTTGCTTCATTTTCATATGTGAAATATTATGTTTTTTCAAGATAAACTAAACATGTAGTTAATTAAAAGGATGCTTTTTCATTGTGGTTACTTATTTACCATATTCCTCATTCTGAAAAAATATGTTTTCAGTGGAGGAAAATTACTTTGAAATAAGGCACGTATCATGTCTGTGCATATTCAGGGAAATTTTCCCAGTATCTTTTTTGTATTTCTTGGTTTGTTTTTTTTATTGCAAGAAATGATTGAACCTTAGTAGTTCTATGTTTACTGCACATAGAAATATAATGCAAATATGCACGGGTGTGTGGCTCATCTTTTCTACTAACCCTAGTTGTTTTTGCTCTCCACCCCCATTGTAATCAGTTTGTTTTCTAGAAATTGGCTCAGATTCTTTTCCTTGGGGCATTTAAGTGTATGTAATAAGGCTAGTGTTACCATTCGTTTAGAAACTAAAGTTGTGAAACCCTTCAGAAGACCTGTTAAGTGATTAGGATAGATACTTAAAAACCAGCAAAAGTAAGGCAAACCTTACTGATGGTTTTAGCAGCTAGAAATAACATTTCTACTTGGCAGAAAGTACAGCAGAAAGATTTTGTTTTTTACATCACAGTATTTTAAAAAATTTTGTTTTTTAAAATAGCAAATACTTTTGACTATTTCTTTTTTTCCTTGAACCTTATCGATACTGAATCTCTAAAAGAATAACTTGGAAGTGGTGTACTGTTGAATTACAAGTAGATGTGGAAGCAAGTTGCATTCTTTTAAGTTCTTTTGTTCTTCTTTTAAGTAAAAGTGAAGATATTCCAGTTTACTTATCCCTTTAAGATAAATTACTAAACTAAAAGAGAATTTGGGAGAAAAAGATTTTTTCGGTAATTCCAGCATAACTCATCCTTTCTTTGCTGTCACTGCCTGCCAGTCCACCCTGTCAGATCATTTCTTTCCTTTCCAAATGTTGCACAATAAAAATATAATGATTAAAACTAAATTCCAGTATAACAATTAGGAGGTTATTAGAGCACCGTATAATGGACGTATACAATAGGAGTCACATTGCTACTATTAGTAATCTTCTTTTGTACTATTCTACATACTAAGCTTGTGGCTTAATTGTTTCAGTGTTTTCACTTTCCTTCATATTACTTTAGTTTGTAAAACAATTGGTCATTCCCTAAATGGGGCACATATATGTCAACTTGAAGTTGAAAAATTATTTTAAATGATTTCTTAGAAATATACTTGTTATCCAAATGTAGCTGAGCATATGATAAAATATTTGTTATTTTTAAGAAATGTGGACTTACATGAACCTAAAATTGTATTAGGAGATACATGTGGCATTTAAAATTTTGTTTACAGTTAAATTTTGCCTAAAGTCTAATTTCACTGCTAGGCTTCACTCTCAGGCACAGTTCTTAATTTGTAGCCCCTGGACCAAAAGCATCAGCATCACTGAAACTTGCAGAGATGCAAATTTCCAGGCTTTACTCCAGTCTTGAATCAGAAACTGTGGGGTTGGTGCTCAGCAGTCTATTTTAACAGTCACTCCAGGAGATTCTGATACAAAATCAAAGTTTGAGAGTCACTCCTGTAAGGCTTTGCGTTTGGTAACCTCACACCATCTTGACTAAATATGATCTACTTCTACTCAGCTTTTATTTTATAAGTTGTAAGTCAAAACATACCTTAATTTTATGCATATTTGTTATGATCTTTAATTTTGGGAAATGTTTCTATCTTGTTATAATTTTTTATTTTTGCAGTATTTTGCTTGGTGTAAATATTTTCTTCTTTGTGATATTCCTGTTTTCAAGCCATTACGTGCTTAATTTTAGATTACATGATGTCACATATATAAAAATTAAAATATCATATATTTAAAAATTAAAATCAGTCATTTAATAAAATTATTAACTTATTTTGATTACCTGTAGCACAAATACCATTTTTAAAGTGGCTGACCACCAGTGTGTATATGAAACAATGTATGAATTCATTTTTAACAGATAGAAAGCAATGAAGAATTTGAAACTACTCTTGTCCTTCTTCTTACTTCTGAGATGCCTAAATTGGGAATATTCTTTATTTGTTTATTAATATGCATTTCATCCCTTGCAAAAGTATGTCTTCATGTTATATTTTCTGGTACATTTTGAATAGTATGTCCTAAAAGTGCCTTTGAACTGAGTCATGTGAATTAATCAGGGCAGGCTTTTTATTGGTGGCTTTTTGCATCTCTTTCTCTCTTTTTTCGGCCATGCCTCATGGCTTGTGGAATCTTGGTTCCCAGACCAGAGATTGAACCCCAGCCTGGCAGGGAATTCCTAGCAACTTTTTGATAAGAGTAAGATTTGGGTAATTGAAACCAGTTTTGAATAGGGAAACTAAATATTCCAGTTTATTGTTGATACAACCATTGATATATTTGCCTGTTTTCTTGTCTAAGTCATGTATACTAGACATATGCTACATGTTTCTCTGTGTTTTGGTTCTGATTGGAATATCTTGTGTTTGTTAGTAATAGGTGTCTTTAATTAATATTACTCTACAATTTAACTTGATAGATATTGTACTATTACTGAAATCCAGTTTTAAATGAGTTCATTTTACATTTGATTATTCTTTGACTTTCAGGATGCTGAGGAAGAAGAAAATGAGAAAGGTATGTTTGATGCTAAGTAGAGTTTAAAAATTGGTGACATTTAGAAAAACAGTAAACTGTGAAAATAAAGCATTCCTTATTCAAAATCTTATTTTTGAAATGAGTTTATTTTCAAATTTATCAATTTAGTGAATTAAGTTAGCACCTTGATTTTATTTTTTAATTGGTTTAATTTTCTTTTTAACACTTTGAAGACATGTTCTAACTTAATGGTACATATCAGTTACTGTGGTGGACATGCCATTTTTTGTTTAACCTAATTTAAATTTTATTTTTAAAACCAACTTCTAGCATACGGTAAGTTGATTATATCCTTAAGACTGGCACTGCAGTAACTCATACGTGCTTACCGGTAATCCTAGTATGAAATGGATAATTAATTTTACAACTAGCCCTAAAATTGTTGGGTGACCAGGAGACTGACTTTTTGTTTGCTGCTTGGAGAAATTTTGTACAGTCTTCTGACAGTTTCAGTAGTTCTGGAGACCTATCTTATCCAATACAATTACAGGGACATCAGTAGCAATATATGTGGTTGGTCTGAGGTTATAGAAGAGCTCTTGGAAGGACGTCCAGGGATCCTCCTACTTTGGACTAGAAAGGACATGGAACAGGCAGAATAAAAAACCTAGAAGCAATGAATGAAGTAAAGCTACCGACTGAAAATCTCAGATGCTCGAGGCCTTTCGCTTTTGGGTGAATGCAAGACATCTTTGAAAATGGTAATTGCAGGACTGACTGGACAGGATGAAGCCTGGAAATGACCACTTTCTTAAATATTATGGAGCAGGCCATCTTTGGAGCCTCTTGTAGCAGTTTTCGGACTACACAGGAATAAGAAGAGTGAAAAAGATGAGGCCCTGAATACTTTGAAGACTGATTGGTATCCTCAGACTGTGACCTTTCAAGACGTCACTATGGGAGTTCTGAAGGTCACAAGGGTTAAATCCCAAGATAATTTGAACATTGAATAACAACTCTGCACATTTGTCACTCTCTCGTGGAGGAAAAACACCTTCCATATGCCATTAACTTATAACCAGAAATGAAGAGCTGGTATCCTCAGGATGGAACTCTCTCCTCACTTTTGTTGTTTGGTATTTGTATTTAGAGATCATTTTTTCCATGAAGAATAAGTGATCCTGGGTAAAGGATTGTTTATGTTAGTTAATACCCTTGTGTTTTTCTTCCTAACCTTCCATCAGTGCTAATAACTGGGTTTATATTTTCTAGGTCCTATTCTAGCTTATGAATATGAAAATTGTTTAAACTTCTTGTTTTGCCATATTTATTCCTGTTAAATCCTCTTAGATATAGCAGGTTCTGGTGATGGTACACAAGAAGTATCTAAACCTCTTCCTTCAGAAGGGAACCTAGCTGAGGCTGATCACACAGCTCATGAAGAGATGGAAGCTAATGCGACTGTGAAAGAAGCTGAGGATGACAACATCTCGGTTACAATCCAGGCTGAAGATGCCATCACTCTGGATTTTGATGGTGATGACCTCCTAGAAACAGGTAAAAATGTGAAAATTACAGATTCTGAAGCAAGTAAGCCAAAAGATGGGCAGGACGTCATTGCACAGAGCCCGGAGAAGGAAAGCAAGGATTATGAGATGAATGCGAACCATAAAGATGGTAAGAAGGAAGACTGCGTGAAGGGTGATCCTGTCGAGAAGGAAGCCAGAGAAGGTTCTAAGAAAGCAGAATCTGGAGACAAAGAAAAGGATACTTTGAAGAAAGGGCCCTCGTCTACTGGGGCCTCTGGTCAAGCAAAGAGGTTTGTTTTTCTATGTCAGTTCTTTACGATACTGAATTCCAGCATTCAATAAGATCACTCTACATTAAGGGGGTGGCTTCAAGACCATGTACAGTAATTAGTACTTATGATCCTGCCTATAATATTTTTGACCGTCATAAGTTACTTTAAAAAAAAATTTCAAGATCTTCGTAATATGCAGTGTGTCCTACTGATTGCATTGTCGAATTGTCAGCATATATTTGGTTTTTTTTTTGTTTTTTTTTTTTTTCAAATTGACAATTTTTTTGTGTTTCATTTTTAAAAATCCTTGTGATGATGGTTAATGAACAACTATCAGTCCTAAGAACACAAATGAAGTCAAGTCCCAGTCCTGAAATCTGGAGAAGATGGCCATATATCCACTGAATAGAATTGTCAGAAAATCTAGATCTTCAGGAATCTTGGGGAAAATCAGTGCAAGAATCCTAAGGGAATCATTTGTTCAAATAACCTAATCTAGGCTTTTGGAATTGTTAATTTGTATGGATAGCACTGGTTTGAAATATAGTCAATATCAAGCTGTTCGATTTTTGTTCTTTTTGTTCTTTTTGTTTTTGCTTTTTTGTTTTCAATTTTCTTCTGGTGATTTGCTTCTGTAGCTCTTCAAAGGAATCTAAAGACAGCAAGACATCATCCAAAGATGACAAAGGTAATGTATTTTTTCCTACTTATATCAGTGATAAATTGAATGTTTTCTTTAAAAAGTAATAATTGTCTAGGATTTCTTTTTACATTTAGTCCTTAAAAATTGACATAGTAAATTTTTTGGTGGCTTTTGTGTGAACAGCGGAGTTAGATTCCAGCAAATTCTCAAGTGTGATTGAAGCATTACTTTCTTAATTATTTAATTTATAAACTGGTATGAATTTGAGTCAAATATATTTGCTGTGTATTTTTTGCATTGTGTTCTAAGTATCTATTGAATATTCATAAAATAGACATTTCATTTCTTAAAGTTTCAGAAGTATTTCATCTTTGATTATCTCTTATAACCCCCACACACTACCACAATCTTTTTCTTGTTCTGTCTATTAGGAAATGTGATATAAATAGTATTTATGGAGCTGAAAGCAAGTTAGCCTCAACATTTGGTTTTATGTTTTTGATTCTTTAAATCAGGGCACACACCTGTTAATATAGCCAGTTATATAGGATTTTAATTCTTCAGAATTTACTTCCTGATTGACTTATTTTGCATTGATGAGAGTTTTATGTAGAAAAGTAGTTTTATTTTAAAATTTTGTAAGTTTAAAGGTGCATTATTTGATTAGTCTTTGTTACTGTGAAGTCTCGGCTTATCTCCTGGTCATGTGCTTTAGTTTCATCTTATATATGCTGTAAATGTGAAAAATATTTCTTGTGTTTTAAAAAAGCATTTTAAGGGAAGAATAACACCATTTGGGTACTACAGAATCAAAAAATGCCTCTTGAGTGCCTAAAAAAAGGAATGTTATGTGTCCCTTATCTTTTTTAGTATATTTTATTGGCATATTTTTGTAATTAGACATTTTACTGATTGACTTAGTAAGTGACAATTAATTGCATTACCTACATCCCTTACAGTTTTGGTTAATGGATAAGATATAATAAATTTATTAAATATTATCCTTTAAATTTAGAAGCTTAGTGTAGTCTTAATTAAATGTTAACTTCCTATCATTAAAATTTTTTTTCTCTACTTAAGAGGAGTATGTGGGCCCAGGTGTTACTGGTAAAATATAAAAGATACACGAACTTCTAGTTAATGTTTCATAAGATAAAACATTTCCTTTGATAAGTACGTTTCTTATCAGAAATGCAGCAATCATTAATATTTAAAATATTTGAGTCAGCGTGTGTTGTCTTCTCATAAGTACACTGATAGCAGTTCTTTAAAACTTGTGGCTTGTAATTTTTAAAGCATTAAACATTTTACTCTTTCTATATTTGATACCGTGAAGTTATAAAAATTGTTACTTTTATTGCTTAGATATTATTTCTCTTAAAGTGGGTAAGAATTGTTTTCTAAATGATGAAATGAAAATTCCTTTTTTATAATAGCACATTGGAAATAAAGCACTGAAGGGTAACTGACCAGGCCTGTATTTTAAGAAATGGCATTTATCTGTATGAAACAATAATTTGTGTATGGAAATAGTGTAGAAATTGTTCATATAAGCATTTACCTATTCTAAAGAATTTTGGGGTCTCTGATCTTTGTAATTGATTTGCTTTAGAAGAATTTGTTTTTTTTTTAATCCAGAGTTTTCTAGTTGCATGTAATTTCCACTTTCTCTTACCCTATCTCTAATACAAAATGAAGATGAACTGTTGGCTAGTCTTTGTTACTAAACATTTAAATTTTTGAAAACAGTTTATCCCTTTGTTTGACTTTTCCCTTTGTGCTCTCAGTCTCTCAGGAGCTAAAGCCCATGACAGGTATAGGTAATTAAGTAGTCTGTCCATTCCTAGACCGCTGCTTCCTGGTTGCCTGAATTTAGTGCAGTGGTTGAATATAAATGAATGAATTTAAACGGCAAAAGTCCAAGACATATAATTGATATTTTTACCCACTTTGTCTTAAAACTCATGCAGTAGAAAATGTACAAATTCAGACATGTTTGTGTTATCTGTTATTGTGTTCAATTTTAGTTATAGGAGATGTGTAGGATTTTGATGTAGTGAAGTCATGCTGTCAAAATTAGAGGGTTTTATAATTTTGGAAGTTTATAGCCCTAATAATTTTGTTTAAAAATTTTCCAATTGAGAAACTTAAACTTCTGATATTAAATCTATTCTAGGAAGTACAATTAGTGCTAGTGGTAGCAGTGGAAGCTCAACTAAAAATATCTGGGTTAGTGGACTTTCTTCTAATACCAAAGCTGCTGATTTGAAGAACCTCTTTGGCAAATATGGAAAGGTACATTGTTTTTATCTTTTTATCCATATTTCTATGTCCTTTTTAAACAGAGGCTGTATTCAAAACAATACATATAAAATCTAATTTCTTATCTCAGGACTGTTATAGGCATAACTATTTAGTTCTGTGGTAATCATGAGTTTTATTATATCATATAATCTCACTCTGAGCCCTGGGAATCTTTGTATTAAAAGCTCATTTTTTGAGTCCATTTAAGTCAAGGAAGGACTGAGTTTATTTCATCACATTCATCATGATTTATCTTGGACCTAAAATTGGTGAAGCTGATCTGGTCATCTGGAAAATAGAAGCACTGGGATATAGAATATGGGGGGAACCCCAAAACTGATGTCCCTTTTATTATACAAATTCCAGTACAGTGGTGCAGAAGAATGTAAAACTGGTAAAATGGACTTGATCAGAAGTTTTGATATGTGCTATGAAGTAAGAGTGCAGAGTTTAGAGAGCAAAAAAGGAGGCTTTACTGTGGTTGGTTGATCAGAAGTTTTTCTGGCATATAAGGGGAGACCTAATAAAAAATAAAACTAGTTGATAATTAAATGAATTGAATATTCAATTAATAGCTGTTGAATTAAATTGTAGTTGATACACATCCCTTATAGCACTCACTATTTTCTCTTTACATTTTAGTTTTCAATATGCATGATATATGTAACCTACTCTGCTGTAAACTCTTTGATAGCAGGGGTCTTATCTACTATACTTTGCATGCACATGATAGGCTTTCAAATATTTATTAAATTTATGACCACCAATATCAGTAAATAGCCATTAATAAATGTTACAAAAATCTATCCTATTGATTTTAGAAATTGTTTTTTTTCCTTCTAATTAGAGAAGTGCCTACAGAGTAAGGAGGTTCTTGTAGATGTCAGATACAAAACACTGAGAATTGTGGTCCCATGATCAGTTTGTGGTACATTTTTGGTTCTGTTTCCAGCAATTTAATTAGGGCTAAAACTATATAAGGAAACCATGTACTTATAACAAGGACCTTGGGTTTAAAAATGAAATTGCTGTTGGGGCAAGTCACTCTGTCCCAGAGCTAAGATAAAAGCTGATAGTTTCCAGCTACTCACACCAGATCCCTCTGTTCCTCTTCCTGACATTGTGTCTGTGTTCCTATTTGTTCAGCACTAGATTGTTCTTTCCCACTTTTCTTCTCACTCAACCATCCCTGCCTTATCTCTCTTAGCTATTCATTTTATAGAGCTGAATTATTTGTCACTTTTATATTGGTATACATTTTTAAAGTATATAAATGGAAACTATGTCTTCTTAGAGTGTGTTTTGTGGAGTATATTTTTAAGGCTGCTTTTTCATGTGTGGGAGACTATTTTTGAGAGACTCATTATAGAAAAGTGTTAATACTTACCTAGACACCCGCTAGGAACTTACCTTTTTTGTTTTAATATCTTTAAGAGATTAGGGGTGGGTCTTTGATAGGGAAATTTTGGTCCAAATCTAATTGAAAATATTGTTTCTTTGCTTTTGTTAATTGTGCCATTACTTCCTTGATGTGACTTGACTGTGTTTTGGCAATGTATTTAAAAAAGAAGAAAAGTAAAAAAGTAGGTTAAATTGATTTTTAACATTTTAAATTGTTCCCCTGAATATTATAGGCAAGGTAGTTGGTGAGTCCAAGAATATAAAACAATAATATATATTGTCCTGAATTTATACATCCTGAACATATCCTTTAATTTGAATAGTCTACATTCTGAAGTTTTATCTTAGAAATGTACTCGTGAAACTGTAAAACTAAAGTATAATCTCATTTTTATAGGTTCTGAGTGCAAAAGTAGTCACAAATGCTCGAAGTCCTGGGGCCAAGTGCTATGGCATTGTAACTATGTCTTCAAGCACAGAGGTGTCGAGATGTATTGCACATCTTCATCGCACTGAGCTGCATGGACAGCTAATTTCTGTTGAAAAAGTAAGCTTGCTTAACTGTTAGAAGGATAGTAATTCTCAATTTAACAATATTACACTAGTAAGGAGAAAAATTGGGAATGATTTTTATTTTTATATATTCATTTTAATTATTTTACTTCTGTTTCCCAAATTTTTTTTACCATCCACATACTTTTTACAAACATAAAAATGTAACTTTAAACTTACATATTTGGGACTTCCCTGGTGGTCCTTTGGTTGAGAATCTACCTTCCAGTGCATTGGATGTGGGTTCGATCCCTGGTTGGGAACTAGAATCCCACATGCCTCAGGGCAGCTAAGCTGCAACTACTGAGCCTACCAATATCAACTAGAGAGCCCATGCACTCCAGAAAAAAAAATAAAATAAAATTTATATTTTTTTTCTTCCTGTTTAAACTTTTCAGGTTAAAGGTGATCCTTCTAAGAAAGAATTAAAGAAAGAAATTGATGAAAAGAGTAGTTCAAGAAGTTCTGGAGACAAAAAAAATATGAGTGATAGAAGTAGCAAGTAAGGATTTATTTTGTCAATTAGCCTATAGACTTTTTTGGTACATTGATGAAGTAGTTCTCATTTTGTTGTTTTCTTGTGTGGGGTGGTATGGTCAGGACACAAGCCTCAGTCAAAAAAGAAGAGAAAAGGTTGTCTGAGAAAACTGAAAAAAAAGAAGGCAAGGATACTAAGAAACTAGAAGGTAAAGATGAGAAGAATGATAATGGATCAAGTGGCCAGACTTCAGAATCGATTAAAAAAAGTGAAGAAAAGAAACGAATAAGTATGCTATGTATCTTTCTTCTCAGTCCCTTTTTAATGCATCCTGCAGCTTAATTTTTACAGTGAAAGGGGAAACTTGAGAATACGATCTAGATAAATATGTAAACTTTGTTGTTAGATGTCACTGTGGTAGAAAATGAGATCTAATAGGACTGGGAAAACAGCTGTCTTCTTCCACCTAAGCCCATTTACTGTTAAATCTGGGCTGACTGAAAATGGTCATTGAATAATAGCTATATAATTGATCTTTTGGTATCTTTGAAAGTATTTACATTAGTGGATCAAGTTTTAATAACTCTTTACATTTCTCATAGAATAAGTTTTTTATATCATGTTTTGGTTTGTAAATATTTGGTTGTCTTAAGAATTCAGCATGCTTACATTATATTTTCTTTTTGATGGGAATATTTTTAGATATTTGCTTATCTAATTTTTTTCTTTTAGGTTCAAAGAGTCCAGGACACATGGTAATACTAGACCAAACTAAAGGCGATCATTGTAGGCCATCAAGAAGAGGAAGATACGAGAAAGTAAGTCCCTGAGAGGGATGTTGTATACTATTTTGCCTGTTTCCAAAGGAAGATAATTCAGTTATCTCTAACCATTTTGCATGTGTCCATGATAGAAAATCTAAGAAAAGGGGGATGTCATTATTCATTTAAGCTTTTTAAATTACCAGCTCAACTTGAAAAAAAAAGAATTACTTTAACTTCTAGTCCTGTTAACAATTTTTTTTTTTCCTATAGATTCATGGAAGAAGCATGGAAAAGGAGAGGGCTAGCTTAGACAAAAAAAGGGACAAAGACTACAGGAGGAAAGACATCTTGCCTTTTGAAAAGATGAAGGAACAAAGGTTGAGAGAACATTTAGTTCGTTTTGAAAGATTGCGGCGAGCAATGGAACTTCGAAGGTAGGAAAAGAGTCTGTTTCATACCTGTTTTTAACTATAGGTATATCTTTAACATTAGTTATAAACCAGATTTCTGAAAATTATATTATAGAAAGATATTTGTCACTTTTAAGAAGTAAAACCTAATGATTTCTTTAGTTTGCATAGTATTTTACAATTTACAAAATACCTTTGCATCTATTATCTCTATCTCAACAGTTCTATAAGGTTAGTTATATCCATTATATAAATGAAAAAAATGGAGGCCCAGAGAGGCTGAATGACTCTTCCAATGCCACATGGCTAATGAGTGGCAGAGTCGGGACTCAGACCCAAGTCTTCTGACTCCAAGTCCAATGCTCTTTCCTCTACTCCAAAGCTGCCGCTATAAAAAAACATGACTTTGAAGGCAAATTTTGATTTTGATATAAGATAGTCTTAGTGTAAGCTGTAGTGGCCAAATAATACATTGACATTTTAGGAAAAATGTATTGTACTTTGAATTAGAGCCCAAGTAAAGGAAGATTTAACCTGTGAACCTTACTGTGTTCAAACTCTGTCCTAAAGCAGGCATCCTCTTTAAAACAAAATGAGAACAAAACATTTCTACTTTTAGTGGCCATATCTCAATAGTTCATCACGAGTGCCAGTTTGCTGTCAATTTTTGGATGCCACTTAAAGTTTTCTTGTAAAAGTGTTTCATAATATAAATTTCCAAATATTCTGTATTGTTGAATGGTCACTTACAGAGTTTCATCTATTCATTCAGAAGGGTGCTAGGAACTACCAGCGATACTTTTAGCAACTTAAATAATACTATGATTGCCGCACAGTTTACTAAAAGGAAATAATTCTTGCATGCTGCTGCTGCTGCTAAGTCACGTCAGTCGTGTCCAACTCTGTGCGATCCCATAGACGGCAGCCCACCAGGCTCCCATCCCTGGGATTCTCCAGGCAAGAATACTGGAGTGGGTTGCCATTTCCTTCTCCAGTGCATGAAAGTGAAAAATGAAAGTGAAGTCGCTCAGTCATGTCCAACTCTTCGTGACCCCATGGACTGTAGCCGTCCATGGGATTTCCCAGGCAAGAGTACTGGAGTGGGTTGCCATTGTCTTCTCCAGTTCTTGCATATACTCAGAACCTTTTTTTTTTTTTTTTGATGAAGTCTCAGTATATTTGCCTTCCTGTTCAGATGACCACAGCTGAGAGAAGAGTGAAATTGGGAGTTATTAGGCAGCACTTCTCAAACCTATCAGACCAGCACTCATTTCATAGTAATAAAACAACAAAAAATTGTAGCACCTTCTTTACTAATCTGAAATGAAGTTGATATGTAACATACTTACTATACAAATATACAAAAAAGAACAATATAAAGCTTTAACTCTAATATGAAGAAAACATAAAAGTAATTTATAATGAAGCATATATTCCAGATATGAATGTTTAGGCATGACGCTCTACAAGATCTAATGAAGTAGTCAGATGTTTGCACCTCTCTTAAGACTCAGTGAGAATGTGACAGCTACAAACACAGATTGATACCGGTTTGTCGTATTGGTGAGTCAAATACCAGGAGTAGTGTTGATGTTATGAAATGACTTCTGAAATGGTGAACAACTCTTGGTGAAGTTCTCAAGAAGGTGTAATTTTTCCTCTTATTTATATGGAGCTGCATTCCTGGAAACTTTAGTGTACATAAAAGGCCAAAGGAAATGAAACTAGCATTTATTAAAAATTAGTTAAATGCTAGGGCCAGATTTTTTTTTTTCTAGAAGTGATTTTGTTTGGATGACATGAATTACATTATGGCATTTGAAAGATATTTGGAGTGTTGGATGGTTCTTTGTGCTGTGTGTTCTTGACTATGCCATGCATCAAATGATACGTAGAATCCTTGGTCCCCTTAACTAATTGCTCATAACAGCCCCCTTGGTCATTGTGATAATTAGATATGCCCCTCCACGGGGGCAGTACTGAACCATTGAGAACCACTCAGGTTACTAGGAGAAGACATGCTGATTGACAGAATACACTGGGTGCCTTAAAGTGAGGAAATGATTAAAAACAAACAGAAAAGTAACCCACTGTTAAAAAGTCTTAATATAATAATTTAGTTGAGCACATATTTGAACTCAAAGAAATGTGTTATCTGGAGCCATCTATTATGGGTTGTAAACACTCCAAAAGAGGCCTTGAGGGCAGCCATTTAGTATAGCATTTGCTGTAATTCATGTTGGTGGCTAGGATCCCAGTTCAACAAAACTAAGGCTTACTTCATTTAAGGAGATAGAATGTATCCTAGATACTGGAAATTTTTCTATCAAAAACAGAAGTTTGTAGTTTAGTAAATTCATATATGTAGAATATCCTTTTAAAGATGTTGACTAATTAATGGGCTATTATAGTGGGATTTTTATTTAAACAGGAATCATCTAAGAGGCAACTACTCTGTAAAATTGTTCAGGTGACAGTCTTAAATAAGTGACAGCATTGAAATCTGTTTAAAGTTTTATTTTGAGTTCTCTTTCCAATTACATTAAAACTATTTAGAATGAGTCGAAGTATAAAATTGCCAACCTCAAGGAAAAATATAAATTCAAAAGCTATTCTCTTTCACACAGTGCTAGCATAATTTAAGTATTTCTAAATACTGATTTTTGTTAGACGAAGAGAGATTGCAGAAAGAGAGCGTCGAGAGCGAGAACGCATTAGAATAATTCGTGAACGGGAAGAACGGGAACGCTTACAGAGAGAGAGAGAGCGCCTAGAAATTGAAAGGCAAAAACTAGAGAGAGAGAGAATGGAACGCGAACGCTTGGAAAGGGA
The DNA here is from genome assembly GCF_033118175.1 of Dama dama. Lineage (NCBI taxonomy): Eukaryota > Metazoa > Chordata > Mammalia > Artiodactyla > Cervidae > Dama > Dama dama. The sequence goes on along the minus strand of NC_083692.1, from coordinate 50,895,635 downwards.
ACGCATTCGTATTGAACAGGTGCAGTCAGAAAATCTTTTCATCTTAAATAACTGACCTTTTTCAAACCCTGTGATTTTTGCCCTAAAATTTGCTTTACATGCTGTAAAGCTTTTATAGAATAAGTTCAACTAATGAGCATTTATTAAGTGTCCCTGAGATAACAGTGAATTAGGTGCTAATTAAAACTACATTTAGTCATGACTTTGTTGTAGCCAATTGGTAATAACTTGAACTCTGCGATATCATGGCAGCCTAATAGTCTGAGCATAGGACTATGAGTCCAGAGTAGTTGTAATCCAGGCTCTGTCACTATCCCATTCTTAGAAAATAATAACTATTTCCTTACTTATTATAGTGGGAATGATTCCCCAAGGCTGGAAGGAAATAATGCCTCTCTTTGCAGAATTGCATCCAGGGTTTTAGGGCACTTAGTCCTATTAATAACTTTATCTCTAATTACTTTTAGGTGCTTTTGTTTCAAATTATTAAACTAAATCTGACCTTCCAAATTACTTGCCAGCTTTCACCACCCCGTCTCTGTTATTTTTAATGTTACAGAACAGTAGTCATAGCTTAGATGCAATTACTGAAGTCAGATTTTTTGTCCCAGGTTTGTCTTTTGCCTGGTGCTTGCTTATGATGTTTTCTTAATGATAGGATTAAAGCAAGGTTGCATATATACTTACCTTATGTTTTCATTTTGCATTGGTTGGCTCTTCCTTCTGTGTTGTCTGAAGGAACGTCGTAAGGAAGCTGAACGTATTGCTCGAGAACGAGAGGAACTGAGAAGGCAACAGCAGCAGCTTCGTTATGAACAAGAAAAAAGGAATTCTTTGAAACGCCCACGTGATGTAGATCATAGGTAGTTGCTTGCTTTCTTTAACAGTTAAACTTGTTGTCTTATTCCTTTCATGCTAAGACTATAGAATTAGTACAGGCACCTGTCGCTGGAATTAAAGGTCATGATCAAGAGGGATGGGAATGATTGCAGTAGTGAATTGAACATCAGTGGATTTTCAGGTAGATGAAAAATCTCCCCATCCCCCCTGCCCTCCATTTTCCTTCCTTTGCCAAATGTTTTCCACTGTGACTTGAAATATTGAATACATGGTAGACTTTAATAATGGCTCTCAAACTCAGACCCATTTTGAAAATTCTTACAGGGTAGTACAGACACTACAGAAATCAAAGTCACAAACTTGGGAACACTAAAATATAGATTCTGTTATTTGTTTGCATTCATGGTTCTTAATAGCCTTCAAAATATAGTAATTTAATTTTCTTAATATAAATTCTGTGAGATTTAGTTCATTGTGTTGAGAAATAAGTAGAGCAGAGCAAATGAATTCTGCTTGGGACTAACCTCTCTATCCTTTCCAAAGTTAAATATAACCAAAAGTGTTGTATGCTCCTGGTTAGAATTTTATTTTAGAATGGTATCAAGTATTTGTCTTATCTGCTTTTTTCATTTAGTAATTTGAAAACAGTTTTTCAATTATTTTCTTTTCTGTGAAATTCCTCTAACACTATATAACTTTCTGTAATTTGCTAATTTTTTGCTAGTTTGTTCTTACAAAAGAATGTTTGTCTTGAGTTTATTAGCCCTCTGTATCCACAGTTCCTAGCATGTGGTATGTATGACTCCAATAAGTGTTATTTTGTTGCTGTAAAACTAATTTATATAAACGAGCAAATGTTTTTCTTCAAGGCGGGATGATCCTTACTGGAGCGAGAATAAAAAGTTGTCTCTAGATACAGATGCACGATTCAGCCATGGATCTGACTACTCTCGGCAACAGAATAGATTTAATGACTTTGACCACCGAGAGAGGGGCAGGTTTCCTGAGAGTTCATCAATTCAGTCTTCATCTTTTGATAGGTAAATGAATATGTTGAAAATTACTGTATTTGGTGTATGAGACTTGTTAGTGATAGTTTGGTTCTCTATTAAAATCTGAAGTATAGGTCATAATTGAGTATTCAGAACAAATCATGTTTGGTTTTTCTATTTGTTAATGAGAATGTGATTCTGTATTAAAAATTAGTTTTATAGGCCACCATAAAACATGCTTAAGTAGGTAGGCTTTATCTTCTTAACCTTTAAAACTAAGTGAAAGTATTGTTACCTTTGGATTTGCCTCACTTGTGAAGAACAGTAAAATATCCTTCTGTTGGTAGTGACTTGAGTGTTTGATGTAATTTCCCTTATATGCCAAAAAACCACCCTTCCTGCCAGACATTTAGCTCAGTTTAAAAGAACATAGGTTATTATGCTCAGTCATCATCGTGCTCAGGCATGTCTGACTCTTTGCAACCCTGTGAACTGTAGCCTGTCAGGCTCCTCTGCCCATGGGGCTTTCCAGGCAAGAATAGTGGTGGGTTACCCTTTTCTCCTCCAAGGGATCTTTCCAACCCAGGGATCGAACCCATTTCTCTTGCATTGACAGGGAGATTGTTTACCACCAAGCTACCTAGGAAGCCCCATTATAATCAATAATTGTGGCTATTTTGTTCACTTTGCCTTAAGTGATTTTTTAAAGAAGGTGTTCTTATTGTAGATTATGCAAATAAAGTTAAGAAGAATCAGACCAAGTACTTACTTCTCAAGACCTGTGTTCTTTGTTTTGGATAACAGGAGAGAACGTTTTGTTGGTCAAAGTGAAGGGAAAAAACCACGTCCTTCTGCACGAAGAGAAGATCTAGGTTTTGAAAGGTATCCCAAAAATTTCAGTGATTCCAGAAGAAATGAGCCTCCACCACCGAGAAACGAACTTCGAGAAACAGACAGGCGAGAAGTACGAGGAGAACGAGATGAGAGGAGAACAGTGATCATTCATGACAGACCTGATACCACCCACCCTAGACATCCTCGAGAAGGAGGGCCTAATCCATCTAGACCAACCTCCTGGAAGGCTGAAGGAGGCATGTCCACCGACAAACGGGAAACGAGGTTATTTGTGTAGTTTCTAATGCCCAGCTAATGTGGTAATAAAGCACTGGGGTTTTTCAAAAAAGGTTAAGAGTTTGATTGTATATGTTCTTGAATTTTGTTTAACAGAGTTGAAAGGCCAGAACGATCTGGGAGAGAAGTATCAGGGCACAGTGTAAGAGGGGCTCCTCCTGGGACTCGAAGTAATGCTTCCGGCTATGGAAACAGGGAGGGAGACAGAGGAGTAATCACTGACCGAGGAAGTGGAGCACAGGTAAGTGCTTATGACAGTTTATTGTCAACTCTCCAGAAATAAATTTAGAGGACTCATTGAGACATTGTATTTATAGTATCATTTGGGCGTGGCCTAGTTAGATTGGCATGATTGGCAGACTCATTTCTCACGAAAGGTCTTAATGCTCCTTCTATTTTTTAAAAAAATATTTCTTACTTGTTTCCCTGCATCAGGTCTTAGTTGTGGCCTGCAGTGCGCTGAGAAGTTGCAGTGCATGAGCTTAGTTTCCCTGTGGCATGTGGAATCTTAGTTCCCTCACCAGGGATAGAACTTGAGTACTCTGCATTGGATGGAGGCTTCTCAATCACTGGACGGTCAGGGAAGTCCCTTTTGTATTTTCAAGACAGTTGAACATAGTAGTCCAGAGAAGCAGGATACTAGCCCTGAAGTTTTTTTTTAATTCTAGTTTTATTGAAATATAATTGACAAAGAGAACTGTGTAAGTTTAAAGTGTACAACATAATAATTTGACTTAATCCCTGAAATTTTTATTAAAATTGCTGCTGAAATTTGAGAATTGTTATATTTGGTAGATATGATGACTTTGGCTTTATTTCTTTTTTAAGAAATTGAGATTTTCAAACTGGATGGAAAATCTTTGACCTGTACTTGTGTTTCTGTCATCTTTTTCCTTTTTTTTTCTTCCTTTAAATAATCCTCTTATCTTTCCTCCTACTTAATTAAATAAAGTGTAGAACTGAAATAAAACACTTGTTTCTTTTTTGTTCTTTTATTTTTAGAGGTAGGTAAGTGGAATATTTTGTGTTTTTTAATTGCTTTTTACTCTTGTGACACTTTATTGACTTGAATATTTTGTAAGTTAATGAACAGAGGACATCTGTTTGCAATTCAAATGAACAAAAACCTTTTACCTGATTTGAAAGCATTCTGTTGATGAAATAACTGGCATAATATAGGTTGACAGTAGTGAAGATAGAGTATTCTCAAATTACATACAGAAAAGAATTCTGAAGTGTATGTATATGTATGTATCCATCCTTCAACTTCTATTATCCTCTGGTACTCTGTGGTTTTGTAACAGCTTTTTACCTGAAAACTTTTTAATCTCTAGGCATTCTAGTTAATACCACTTTTTGTTTTTCACTTCATACAAAACACATTTGAAACAGATTTGGGCCTGCTGGGATTTATAAGTTTCAGTGTTTCTAGTAAGTAGAAATATTCAGTAGATCAATTCATTGAGCTATACCCTGAATAGAACTTTAAAAAATTTATTATATAATCCAGATATTCTGCCTTATTTAGAGTAAAGTTTAACACAGTCTCATAGACTAGCCTCTCTGCATTCAGTTACCCTTTTTGCAAAAGGTATCTTTAAGGAAAAGATCTTGTTCCTCCCTTGGAAATTTCATTTTCATGGTGTTGGTCTGTAAGCTGTTCTGACAGCAGTATGTATCTGTAGAGCACCTTCAGATTTCTGTAGGCTTTCATGACTTTTTTTTTCCCTCCCTCAGATCCTTAGTTCTCTGTTTTTGTTTCTTTATGTTCAGTATTCTTTTTTTTAATAGTCATGGATGTAAGGCCTTGTAAGAGTCATAACAGTAACTAATACTGTGTATAATAAGATGACAGCTCCTATTTCTATGTGGTATTTGCATGTGGATCATATACCCCAGCCTGATTGTCTTAAGGTTTTGATCTCTCAGTATGCCTTCTTAACATATACAGAGATCTAGGCATTATATATAGATCCAGAAATACTCAAGGGTCAAAAAGTACATGGGTGTTAGAAGGTATAGAAATAACAATGCTGAATCATTTTCTACTTTTCTACCTTTTCTACCCTTGTAGCCTGAGTAGCTTCCCAGTTCAAAGTAGATGGAAACCTTTTGTCATATTATTTGTTCTTTCATCTTCTCAGACATCTTAATTTCTTTCTGACATGAGAAGTACACCAGCATAAGTAAATTGGCCTGAGGCTGAGGTTGTCCTGACTTTTCTTTTAATATGTTATTCTTTAGCACTATCCTGAAGAACGACATGTAGTTGAACGCCATGGACGGGACACAAGTGGACCAAGGAAAGAATGGCATGGTCCACCTTCTCAAGGGCCTGGCTATCATGATACAAGGCGAATGGGTGATGGCCGGACAGGAGCAGGCATGATAACGCAACATACGAGGTAAGTAGTTAATCAGTTCAAGTTTTTCTGCCAGCATACAACCAAACCTTTATCCTTTAAAAGTCATTATGGTTTCTGAGAGATTGAATTACAATGAGTAACAACCCTAGGTCTGCCCAGATATTTCTTCATATTAACTCAAAGTCTCCAGGAGATTATATGCAGGGTTTGTGCTCATGCTCTGATGTTAATATTCCTCATTATAAGTTAATTAATTGGTATTTTGGCATAATCTTGATATAGGTATGTATACATGTCAGAATCCAGTAGACAGGAATATTAATTTCATATTGGAACAATCTTCTTGTTCACTATCATTACAAAAATTTTTAGAAAGGAAGAAGAAACTGAAAGTATGTTCTGCTTCCTCCTTTCTCAAATAGCTCTATCAAAATTTTTGGACATTTATCCCAAAGCCTGTTCAGATGCTAAGAGATGAGCTTTATTTTCTCTTCACACCAATATCCATTGTGACCCTTCAGCTGGCAAGTATTTGGCCTCTCTCTTCTATACACTTCATTCTTTCCCATTCATCTGTCTTAGAAGAGACATTGGCTTAGCTCACTGACCCAGGTTACTACTATTCTATTGGTTGCTTCCACCATCAAATTTAAGTGAGTGTTATACTTGTGCCTGCCCAGCCTCATCACTCATTCTTTTTTTTTTTTTTAAAGTGGAGGATAATTGCTTTACAATATTGTGTTAGTTTCTGCTGTTCAAGGAAGTGAATCAGGTATATGTATCCATATATCCTCTCCCTCTTGAACTTCCCTCCCACCCCCTACCGCTGTCCCATCCATCTAGGTCTTCACAGAGCACCTAGCTGAGCTCCCTGTGCCTCAGAGCAGGTTCCCGCTAACTATCTCTCTACAAATGGTAGTGTATATATGTCAGGTGTGTCCCGCCCTCTCCTTCCCCTCTCCTTGGTTTTCAAAGGTCACCCATACATTTTTGCTTGATAAATACAGATTCCTTTATTTTTTTTTTTTAGTTCTTGGGCTCTTTGGTGATTAAACCCTTTTTGATTTTCCTTTTTTGAAACATTCTTCTGTTTTTTATTTATTTTATTGGCTCCTTCACATGGTTGGATTTTAGACACTATTCTGTATTGTTTTATACTGTGATAACCATGTAGATGCTTGGATGAATCAAAATTCAGGGTCACAAGCAAACTCATTCCCCTCCTGTTTCAGATCTTTATGTTTCTGTTGTCTCCAACTTCTTTTAATTTGCCAGTGCCAGACTGGAAAAAATATGAGCCTCATCTTTATTTTTCTCCTTGCCTAGCATAAATTTCTAAGTATGGTTCAGTTTAAAAAAATATTTGTGGTAGCTTTGTCTTCTTTTTCATTTTAGCTCCTGTCGATCTTCCCAATATTTTTCTCTCCTCCATTTTTTCACATTATTTCTAAATTTAACTGTTGAGACTATTTTCTTACACCATTTACTTGTTCCAGAACTACAAACAGCTTCTTTAGATAACTTAGCCTGGCATCCAAGCCTTTCTTTAATCAGGTTTTATCCTTAAACCATTTCACCATGGATTTTTATCTTCCGAATTTGTTATAGGGTTTTGGGGTGGGTTTTTATTCCTATATTGTTTATTCATACCTACTATGTTGCATTATTCATATAAAAGAAATTCCAAAAGTATTTCTTAAATGATGTCCTGTAGTTCAGAGGTTCAAGTTCCTAGTTGATGCTGATGCAGATCTGGGGACCACACTTTGAGAAGTCCATTCATATGCAGACCATTGCATGGCTTACTAAGAGGCAGGGGTTTAACACAAGACTGCCAGAGTTGAAATCTTTACACCACTGTTTATTATCAGATAATCGTTGTGACCTTAGGCAGGTAACTTAAATGCTGTATCACTCTTCATCAGGAAAGCGGGGTTAGTAATGGTACATACCTCACAGAACTGTTGAAAAAAGTAAATTATTTAATATGGGTAAAGTACAAAGAATAGTGTCTGTTAAATGATAATCACTTTTTAGGTATTAGCTATAGTTATTTTCTCTTTTGTTCTCTGACATTTTTTTCTTTTAAACCTTTTTTCAGCAATGCATCCCCAATTAATAGAATTGTACAAATCAGTGGCAATTCCATGCCAAGAGGAAGTGGCTCCGGATTTAAGCCATTTAAGGGTGGACCTCCACGACGATTCTGAAAATTACTTGCTGCCATGGTTTCAAGATAATTTATTGAAATCTCCTGTAAACTTTACTTGACTACTTATGAAGAGGACCTCTGACTTGCTTGAGAGTTGTCAGACTTTTCCTTTTTCTCTTTTTTTAAAATTTAACATGATTGCTTTTCTCAATTTTGGAGAAGATGTTTAAATAGTTCCGTTGTAACTTTTAATAGTTTTGTGTATCATTCAACTTTTTTTCTTGCAGCACCAAGACACATTGGAAAGGATAGGAATCAAAACCATTTTGTTTAACGCTGTGTGAATATAAAGAGTAGTTTGCAGGTGTGTGGTAGTGGTTTAATTTGCAGCATTAGCTCTGTGGTGTCAGGCTCTAGAGTTACTTCTTATCACCAAGAATTTTCGGCCTCCATTTTGAAGGCTGTTTAAGCTTAAGAAGTCTGCTGTTTAATTTTTAGAAAATAAGATTGTTCCTTGCATTTCTGAGTATTATGTAACCTATTTTTGCAGAAGGTACTGTTACATTAAGTGCATCTGTGTATCCTGGTTTTAAGAAATGTACTCTTTTTTGAAATAAACCTTCATATTCTGTATAGTTGCTAAAGCGTTGAGAACCTTTTTAATTGTAAAATGAAAACCGATTTTCAGTTTAGTGTAGCAGCACACTTGTTCAGGTTTGCATGGTATGAAACCAAATAGATTAATGAAACCTTGGCCATGAGGTTTGTATCACTGAGGTTCTTAGACTGAGTTGTGCAGGTAAGTGCACTTTTAGGTAATCTGCACTGTTTGATGGATAAATTCCATCTCTGGGAATTGTGTTGGTATTAATGTTTCCATATTCCCAACTATGTTGAGAAGTGGAAAAACAAAAAACAAAAACCCAGGTTCTAGATTGGTGAATCAGTTGGGTTTTGTAAATACTTGTATGTGGGAAGGCATTGTTGTCTCTTTGTGAAAATAAAAATCCACACCTGGAAGTGTATGTGTCTTTGTTTCCAGCATTTTAGGTGTTGGTCCTCCAGCCCCTTTCCTTACTCCAAGTTATTGACTAAGTAGAGCTTTAAAGACAAGTGTTTTGGTCTTCTTCCTAGGATATAAGTCTGACTTTTCACTTCTGCTGAAGTGTTGGAAACTTAAGCACTGACCTTATGACTTTTTTTTTTTTTTAATGCATCTTTTCCAGGGAAGTCCTTCAAGGAAAAATTTGAATACCACCTCTTAAAGCCTCCCATATTCCTTCATGTGAATCAGTAGTTCAGATGGTCTAGATTCTTGGAAAACTCGGCAGCATGTACGCATATGCAGAGTAAAAGATGGGTGCCAGGGGCTTGCCCTGAGGCCGCCTTTTGATCTGAGAAGGAGTCTCTATAGAAGTTCTTTACTGAAGGCAGCCAGGGCACCTTTGTCTTTGACTCTCTGGGGAACTGGCACTTTTTCTATTGTTCTGGATTTCATACCCTTTTCTTCCCTGTCTGTCTGTGTGTAGAGGTCTACTTCTTCCTTTCCTGATTCCCTGTGCACGTTGTAGAATGGTACAATAGAAGCCTCAATTATGTATTGCAGTGAACTAACTTACTTTTCTGCTTTGCCTCTTTGTAAACTTTGGGTCTTTAGGTCACTTTTGATCTTTTCCCCCATTGCTAGAGTGGAGCTATGCTTACCATAATGGATTACCTAGTTGCTAACATTGCTAAGCACTTTATTTGGTGGGCAATGTACTAAGCATTTTAAATGCATTGCTTGCCTAATACTCAAAAAGAATCCTACTAGCTATAAGTAACAATTATTGTCCTATCCATTTTCAGATGGGGATCTGAGAAGTAATCTCTTAAAATATTAGATCTTTGATTTGTTATAATCTTTTCTGCACCTAACACTGAATGGCACAGCTGTCCACAAACTGGTAGGTAGTTATTTTTCCCTCAGAGTTGCCATAGTATAGCATTTTTAAGTTCAAAAAACCTAACAGAACTGCCTTCTGAAGTTTTGGCATTGGGTTTGGAAGTAACCGTCAGGGTTCGGGGCATCAGTTACTAAAGATTCTGGCTGGCTAAGGATCAGTAGTGAAATCCAATTTTAAAGAGTTTATAAAGGAAGATGAGTTCCTCAAAACCAAGAGAAAAGAAAAAATGTAATTACTCTCCATATACTTATCAAACAATCCAAAACTGTTTCAGCATAAATTAGAAGGTTTCAGTGATTGAAGAGTAACAGACAGCTTACAGTGGTTCAGGAAAGAGATGGTTTTTAAAAAAGAAGAAGGAAAAAAATAAAAAAGAAGAAAGAGCCAGTCTTAATAAGCTTGGACAAGACACTGAAGTCAGAAACTTCAAATAATTATAGTTTCAAATAATTGTCCAAAATAATTGTAAAAGAAATGTAAAAACTTTAGAGTTGCATAGAAAAATTTAGAAACCCTTCTGCCTGTATTGAATCCCTTGTCAGTTAACCCAGTTCCTCCATATTTAAGCCGGTTCCAACAATTAAACACTTACTAAATCCTTACTATAAAAATGTCAAATTACTGTTGCATTCTTTCAAACCTCATCTAATCCAGCTTGTTACCTAAAGATGAATCTTTGCCAACACCTCTAACAGTGCTTAATTAGCTTTCCTCTCAGTGTCTCTAATTTAACATTTCAGTCACTGCTCCCACCCACAAACTAGCTAATCCTCACAAATGTTTAGCCACTATCTTCAAAGTCAATAAGGCTGCCATACATAAAATTCTCTTTTCTACATCATGTAAACTGCATCAGTCAAACTGCATCATGTAAACAGATCAGTCAAACTGCATCAGCTTATTTTTACCTGAAAAAAACTTTTCTGAAGTCCTTAAGTGCTTCCTGCAAAATAAGGTTCTATCTTTCCTTTCTCTCTCTTTGTTATACTTGGTGCTTCTAACCAGGCTTAAGGGTAAGCTTCCAAACAGTTAATTTTCACCTATGTATTCTATATCAATTACTTTTATGTCTACACCACCAAATGGCAAATGTTTTTCTTTTTTCTGTTCTAAACCTTCAAATATTGCCTTGTCTCCCTTGGAATAAATCCAGTCTTTGGAATTGCGCTACTTCTGATCACCTTGTTTCCTGCTTCTTTCCTTGCTAACTTTGTTTCCGTCACATCAGCCTCTTCCTGTTTCTTGAATACAGTCTCCCATCTCTGGCCTTTTGCCTTGATCTGGAATACACTCCCCTGCCACATCCACTTTGTGAAAATGTCACTTTCTCAGTGATGCCTTCCCTAGTATTTATAACTTTTATAACACTTTTATCCACTCTCAATATTCTCCCTTCCCCTTTCCGTCTGACATTTATCATATATTTCTTCTAACTTGGATATAAGCTCCAGGAGGGCAGCAGTTTTGTCTGCAGCTTTTTTTGTTTAGTTTTCACTGCCATATCCTGAGCACCTCACACTTAGTAGCTACTCAATAAATAACTGTCAAGTAAATACCTATATGGAGAATTCAGAATTTTTCTAGAAGGTACTTAGGGGCTGCAGTTTGGTATGAATAGGGGTTGGGGTGGGGGTCTGGGCTTTGTACAATTGAATTGGTGTAACCAACATGGTTTTCTAATTAGAAGAAATTAAAAGACACTTGCTTCTTGGAAGAAAAGCTATGACCAACCTAGACAGCATATTAAAAAGCAGAGACATTACTTTGCCAGCAAAGGTCCATCTAGTCAAAGCTATGGTTTTTCCAGTGTATGGATGTGAGAGTTGGACCATAAAGAAAGCTGAGTGCGAAGAATTGATGCTTTTGAACTGTGGTGTTGGAGAAGACTCTTGAGAGTCCCTTGCACTGCAAGGAGATCCAACCAGTCTATCCTAAAGGAGATCAGTCCTGAATATTCATTAGAAGGACTGATGCTGAAGCTGCAACTCCAATACTTTGGCCACCTGATGCGAAGAACTGACTCATTTGAAAAGACCCTGATGCTGGGTCTTTTCAAGGCAGAAGGGGATAACAGAGGATGAGATGGATGGCATCATCGACTTGATAGACATGAGTTTGAGCAAACTTTGGGAGTTGGTGATCGACGGGGAAGCCTGGCTTGCTTCAGTCCATGTGGTCGCAGAGTCGCACATGACTGAGTGACTGAACTGACCGAACACATTTTCTAAGATTGAATATTTGTAACTTTGAGAGTATTTGGTGAAAATTGAGGTAAGCATTTGAGGAGGGCCCAAAACTCTCCAAGCCTCTGCTCCCTTTGCAGCAGCAAAGAAATGGGACTGTTTAGGGACAGGTTGCCCAGACCATCAGAGTTAAGCCCAAGAGGCGATGCCTGCCTTAGACAGGATGTGTGTGTGCTCAGGTGCTTCAGTTGTGCCCGATTCTGTGCGACCCTATGAACTGTGCCTGGCCAGGCTCTTCTGTCCATGGGATTCTTTGAGGCAAGAATATTGGAGTGGGTTGCCATGCCCTCCTCCAGGCAACCTTCCCGACCCAGGTTATTGAGCCCGTGGCATCTCCTGCACCTGCATCCCAGGCAGATTCTTTACCACTGAGCCACCTGGGAAGCCTCTTAGGCATGAATATTAACCATCAAATCATCTTTGCTCCAGTTCCAAGCTCACCAAATCATATATTTGCTTCCCACTTGGATTTGCCATCTGGGTTAGGAAGCAAGAATATGAAATCTGCTCAATGGTTAAATTTTTATTGATTTATTAAGAGACTGCTTACACCAAAAGCTCAAACAATAACCAGTCATTTGGATAAAGACAGTTTTCTGTCTCTCAGATTTCTAATATCTGTCAACATATATTAACTTTATTACTTTACTCATTATGGTCTATCTACCAGGCAGGCATTTGGGAGATGGAGTGGAGAGGAGACAGATCAGATACCATGAGAAGTAAGATATATAGTACATTTCTTAAGTATAGGGTAGTAAGACTAAAAAATTCTAAAGTATCCTGTAAGATAAAACGCTAGTATCCCAGTTTTCTTAAAATTATCATATATCTATGAGCTTTTAAAATTACTTTTACTCTATTTCCCAAATGATCTGCAATCCTTGGTCCCTCTTTGTTCTTGACTCTCTGGCCTCAGGAAAAACACCCTGGGTCTGCTTCACCTTGTTTACATTTCACTACCACAGAACCACTCTTAACAAAGCACACGTGGGCCAGACTGTACCATAGGAAAGGCCCTCGTTTCTGGACAATCTACAGGACTGTCCAGTCTAAAGACTTAGGAATATGCAGGAATTAGGAGTTCAAGTGGCAGTCTGCCATTTACTAGGTGGGTACAATTATGGGCAGCTTATCTGTAAGTCCAAGATGCTATGATGAACTTGGCTTACCTTGCAAGGCTGTTGTTAAGGATTTAAACGGTGAAAACACACATGGAATACTGAACTAATTCTCATTCATTCTCTTGTAGCAAACTTGTGTTCTCTGATAAAAAAGAAAAATTTCATTTGTAAATGTTGCTGGTTACATAGAGAATTGAAATAGTATAGCTGTTGCTGATGAAATCTTAGGTCTAATTTGGTGAGATAAGGCAGTAAATAGTTCTCAAGCCTGGACCCTACTCCAAGACATTCAGGGCAACACTTCAGCATATTTGTCTGCCAAAGCTTTCCCAAAGGATCCACATGTGCAGCCTGGGTTAAGAATCATTATGGAGATACAGCTCGGAGTAGGGAGAACCAAATATTCTTTGAAGAGCAGTTGCCAATTTTATTAGTAGAGTTTTCCTTATCACTGCTCCAACATGTCATTTTAGTTTTAGAAACACCATCTTGCCAGTGGGATGAGATGCTCTGATTAATGTAATTTTCCAATTAACTGATGATTAATAATTTCATATCATTGAACCACTTGGGATAGGAGAAGGTGAACTTCAGCATTAGGAACTTGTGTCTAGGGCTTTTAAAACTGTCTTGGTTAAGCTGTGAAATATTAATTCTAAGTATTATTTAGATAAGCAGTACTTTGTATTTAGTATATTAACTGGGAGAGTACATTTAAAAAGGATTATAGATTGATAACAAGATTAAGAGACTAGATCCAGAGTTAGAAGTCTTGGAATCTGGTTCTGATCCTACTAGCTGAAGCACATAATCTAACTTTTATGGACCCCACTTTCTTTATCTACAGATTTATGACCTTTATGATTCCTGTCCAACTTACAATAAAAATTCAAATGTAGGCAATTCTGGTCATTCTATCTAATCACAGGAGACTAAAAGGGAAACAAATCTTGTCAGGCACATTAAATAAGCTTGATTGTCATCACAGAAGTTCATATTTATTGAGCACTTACTATGTTCTAGGCATTGTACTAAGTAATAAACATGCATTAATTCATTTAATTTTCAGAAACAGGCTTATGATTTAGATCTCGGTACTAATATTATTCCTATTTTAATGTGTGGAAGCTAAGGAACAGTTTGTCCAAGATGGCAAGTGGTGGAACCAAGATTGAAACATAGACACATACTTAAAAGAAGATCAGTTCAAGTCATTTCATCCATGTAGGGGAGATACGACCAGTGACTTAACATATATTTGATACCACAAAGCAAATAATTTCTAAACACTTCCTCCTCTGTATGACAAAATTATTTTCTGTAATAAGCATTTGCTTTATTCTTTAGTTTTAAAATACTGATTAAAAATGAATTTTCAACTTACAAGATATTGCTGCTGCTAAGTTGCTTCAGTTGTGTCCAACTCTGTGCGACCCCATAGATGGCAGCCCACAAGGCTTCCCCGTCCCTGGGATTCTCCAGGCAAGAACATTGGAGTGGGTTGCCATTTCCTTCTCCAATGCATGAAAGTGAAAAGTGAAAGTGAAGTCGCTCAGTCGTGTCCAACTCTGTGCGACCCCACAGACTGCAGCCTACCAGGCTCCTCCATCCATGGGATTTTCCAGGCAGTTCAGTATTTTTTGCAGTAACTAAAATTTGTACTTAAGAAACAAAAATATTATACTTTACAATTCTCACTCTATGTAATTAACTTTAAAAATTTAAATGTAAAATCTCAAGGTGGGCATGGACAAAGACAGAAATGAGGTAACTCAAGGTCACGTTCTCAGTGTATAGGTCTTATACATATTTTGTCAAATTTATATTTAGTATGTTTGATATATTATAAATGGAATTATAAAATTTTAATATTCAATCATTTGTTGCTAGTATATAGAAATATTTTTTAAAATTTTTAAGTAAAATTTACAAATAATACTATGCACACATTTTAAGTGTACAGTATAATGAGTTTTGACAAATTATACACCCAAGTAACCACTACCATGGTCAAGATGCAGAATATTTTCATCACTAACGGTCTTTCTTGTGCCCTTTCCTGGTCATCACAAGTCACATCTTCAGCCCTAGGCAGTCATTGATCTTCCTGTCACTGGCGATTTTGTTTCCTAGAGTTTCATATAAACAATCACACAATAATGTTAATTTTGTATCTGGCTCCTTTTGTTCAGTGTAATGTTTCTGCAATTCATCCATATTGCTTTGTAGTTCCTTATTGTTGCTGTACAGCATTGCACTGTATGGGTGTACTATAATTTTTTATGCATTCACCTATTGATGAAAATTTGAGTTGAGATTTTGGCTACTATGAATAAAACTGGCATGAATATTTGTGTACAATTCTCTGTGCACGTTTTCATTTCTCTGGAGTAAATATGTAGGAGTGGAATTGGTGGGAACATATATATTTGTTGTTGTTTGGTCACTAAGTTGTGTCCAATTCTTTTGCAACTCCACAGACTGTAGCCCACGAGGCTCCTCTGTGCATGGGATTTTCTTTTTATTTGTGCATGGGATTTTCAAGGCAAGAAAGCTGGAGTGGGATGCCATTTCCTTCTCCAGGGATATAATATTTACACTTTTATTACATAATGCATGCCCCATTTTATCATGCTTCGTGCTGCTGCTAAGTCGCTTCAGTCGTGTCTGACTCTATGCAACCCCATAGACAGCGGCCCACCAGGCTCCCCCGTCCCTGGGATTCTCCAGGCAAGAACACGGGAGTGGGTTGCCATTTCCTTCTCCAATGCATGAAAGTGAAAAGTGAAAGTGAAGTTGCTCAGTCGTGTCCAACTCTGTGTGACCC
The DNA here is from genome assembly GCF_033118175.1 of Dama dama. NCBI lineage: Eukaryota > Metazoa > Chordata > Mammalia > Artiodactyla > Cervidae > Dama > Dama dama. The sequence continues at coordinate 50,880,014 of NC_083692.1, read as the reverse complement.
TATGGACTGCAGCCTACCAGGCTCCTCCGTCCATGGGATTTTCCAGGCAAGAGTACTGGAGTGGGTTGCCATTTCCTTCTCCAATCATGCTTCACAGACACTGCTTTTTTACAGGTTGAAGGTTTGTGGCAACTGTGCACTGAGCAAGTCTGTTGGTGCTATTTTTCCAACAACATTTGCTTACTTTATGTTTCTGTCACATTTTGGTAAATCTTACAATATTTCAGACTTTTTCATTATTATATTTGTTATGGTTATCTGTGATGAGTGATCTTTGATGTTGCTACTACAACTCAGTGAAGGCTCAGATGGTGGTTAGGACTTTGTAGCAGTTAAATATTTTTATTTCTTTGTTTAAAAATCAGCAGGAATTTAATCATTAAGGAAAAGTTGATATTTAACATGATACAAGGCTTTGAAAAAAATGGACTTTATTACTTTAGTACATAAGACAATAAAATGAAAACAACATCATTTTATTTATTGAGTTGGACAGAAAGTTCATTTTTTTCCATTAAGATGGCTCCAGTAACACTCAGTTGTCTTTAACTTCTTTTGAAACAATTTTGTTAGATTGTATTGCGACAGCTGTCATATCTGTGCATTTTTTAAAAAACTTATCAAATTTGGTGATTTTTGTGTAGCCATTTTAATATAGAAGATGGAAGGAAAAAGTAACATTTTTGGCATATTATACTTTATTTATTACTTCAAGAAAGGAAAAAGCACAACTGAAACACAAAAAAAGATTTGTGTGGTATATGGAAAAGGTTCTGTGACTGATTGAATGTGTCAAAAGTGGTTTGCGAAGTTTCATGCTGAAGATTCCTCACTGGACGATGCTCCACAGCTGGGTAGACAAGTTGAAGTTGATAGTGATCAAACTGAGACATTAATTGAGAACAATCAACATTATACCACACAGGAGATGGCCACCATACTCAAAATATCCCAATCAAGCATTAAAAGTCATTTGTACCAGCTTGGCTATGTTAATCGTTTTGATGTTTGGGTTCCATATAAGTTAAGCAAAAAACAAAACAAAACAAAACAAACATTCACTGTATTCCCACATGCAATTCTCCACTGAAATGTTAACAAAAATGTTCCATTTTTAAAACAAACTGTGATGAGCTATGAAGAGTGGATACCGTACAATAATTTGCAACAGAAGAGATCACGGGGCAAGTGAAATGAACCAACCACAGCAAAAGCCATTCTTCATCCAAAGAAGGTGATGTGTATACAGAAAGAAGGATTGGAAGGGAGTCTTCTATTATGAGCTCCTTCTGGAAAACCAAATGATTAATTCCAACAAGGCTTGCTCTCAGACCAACTGAAAGCACAAAAAGCGTCTGGAATTAGTCAACAGAAAATGCATAGTCTTCCATTAGGGTAACAGGAGATTGCATGTTTCTTTGATGACCTGGCAAAAACTGTTACAGCTTGGCTGGGAAGTTCTGATTCCTCCATTATCCTCACCAAACATTGCACCTTTGGATTTCCATTTATTTTATTTTATTTATTTATTTTTTTCATTTATTTTAGTCTTTACAAAATTCTCTCAATGGAAAAAAGTTTCAATTCCCTGAAAGACTGTAAAAGACACCGGGAACAGTTCTTTGCTCAAGACTACAAATGTTTATAAAAATGTGCAGATGGGGCAATTTGCTGACTAGGGCATTTGGTGCTAACTACCCGCAGTTTGGCTAATTTTGCTGACCCTTGTGTACCATCCTTCAAGGACATGTCCTTGAAGGACATCTCAGACAAAGCAGCAACATTGCTCTGAGCTCCCTCACTTCTGATGGTGGCAATGCCGTACACTCTATGAGCTCCCCCACTGCTGTTCACTCAGTTAATCCCAAGTGGCTCCTCGGGGTCAAGGGATCTGGAGGGGTCATGACATCCGGCAAGGAACTAACAGCAAAGGAGAACAATTCTCTTTGACGCAGAACATGCCCGCCGGCCCAGGTTTGGCTCCACCCTGCATCAAGGAGGCCTCAGTAGCAGTGCCAGGCTTGTGCCGTGCTGCTTCCATAGGCTCAAGGCATAACTGGCAGATGGGTACAGAGGATCACAGGCTTGTGGAATGTGAGAGCCTGTATTTCCAGGATATCCCAGTATGTGACCAGCAATTTCTGCTCTAATGATATATAGCATGAATCTGAGAAGGTTAGCCTGTTGGTAATTTATGGTTATCATAGGTGGTCCAGAGACTCCAGGGGGCAGGTGGGGAGCTGTCAAAGCCTCTACAGCAAAGGAGTGTCTAAAGGCACTGAAGGAAGTGCCCTTGATTTTAGTTCAGACAGATTCTAGAGCCTTTTGTTGAAAGGGAGCCCCATTTAAGATGGTCTGATTTATAAATAGTGGCATCAGTGAGATTAAGTAAAACTTGTAATTAAATAATACATTGTCTTTAGAACTCCAAAAGGACTAAAAGATGTTGGATTTGTGTGTCCTTAATGAATTTGTCAAGTGAAACTCCCGAAAGGAGGACATCATCAATGTATTTAATACTGATGCTCCTAGGGAAAGGTGAATGTAGTTAAGATATTGTTTGCAAAGATTTTGTATGATGGCAAAGATGTTGAGGGCCCCCATGGGTAGCCTAGTAAAGGTGTATTACGTTCCTTCAAAGGTGAAGGTGAATTGTGGTTGAGAAGCTATGTAAATAGGCACCAAATAGAACATGCTAGTCAAATCTTTAGTAGCTAAATTACCAGTCTCTGGATGGCAGTAGTAATTTAAGTAATATTCAGTACTGGGTATGCAGGCCTTAATGGATGGGACCACAAGAATTAAGACTGCTATAAGCTACTCTGAGACATCATGATTTTTTCTAGGTTTAAGAACAGGAAAAACTGGACTGTCAAATGGAGAATCAGTGGGAATAAAAACTCATTCATCACTTGGGTCTAATAAGACCAAATTAGACTTTTATCTAGCTTTTTTTACTCAGCATACTTGGAGATTCATTCACATTGTTGCATGTATCAATAGTTCATTCCTTTATAGTGATGAGCAGTGCTTCATTGTATGGATGAATGACATTATTTATGCATTCAGCTGGTAATGGACATCTAGATTATTTTTAATTTTATGCTCTTTCAAATGAAGTTATTCTGAATATCTGTATACAAATCTTTGTGTGCACGTATGCTTTCACTTCTCTTTGTTAAGTAAGAGTGAAATAGGCAGGTTGAATGGTAGGTATATTTTTAATGTTTTAAGAAACTGCCAAATTTTTCCCAAAGTGATATTATTTTATATTCGTACAAGCAGTCTAAGAGTTCTAATTGTTTCACATCTTTATGAACACTTGGTATTATCAGTCTATTTAATTTAACCCATTCCAGTGGGTGTGTAGTTATATCTCATTATGATTTAACTTGAAATTTCTTATGACTAAAGATGTTGAGTCTCTTTTCATGTACTTATTTGCATTTGTTTATTTTCTTTTGGGAAGTGTCTATTCAAACTTTTGCTAACGTAAAAAATTTTTTTGCCTTCTCTTGAGTTGTAAGAATTTATCTATTAATCTAAGTCTTTGACAGTATATGCTTTGAAAATATTTTCTCTCAGTATTTCACTTGCTTTTTCATTTTCTTAAGTAACCCTAGCAGAGCAAAAGTTTTAAGTTTTGATGAAGTCTAATTTATCTACAATGATGTCCACAGACTAAGAGATTAAATATTAAGATGTCACTGCTTCAGAAATTATTCTATGGATTCAATACAATCCAAATAAAAACTCTATAGGGTTTTTCTTATAGAAATTGGCAGATTGATTTTAAATGATTTTTAAAATTATATAAAAATTCAACTATAAAGAATCTATAAAGGTCAGAGCAACCTGGAAATAGCAGAGAAAAATTCAATTACACCTGCTACCTGATTTCAAGGCTTTTTGTACAGCCAAATCAAGACATTATGATACTTACATAAAGATAGAATAATAGATTAATGGAATCAAGGAAATAAAACTTCAAACATTCATGGTTAATGATTTTGACAAAAGTACCAATACAAGAAAATGGGGAAAGGATAATCTTTTCCACAAGTAAGGCTGAAATAATGGAATGGTTGTATGCAAAAAATGACTCGATCTTTACTTCACACCACACAGAAAAACTAACTTGAGGGAAGTCAGCCTCATGGCAGTGGGAGTTGTTCCCTTCTCCCTTCCCTTTAGAAGTGAAGTTGCTCAGTCAAGACTCTACAATCCCATGGACTGTAACGTATCAGGCTCCTCTGTCCATGTAATTTTCCAGGCAAGAGTACTGCAGTGGGTTGCCATTTCCTTCTCCAGGGAATCTTCCTGACCCGTGGATTGAACCCACGTCTCCCACATTGCAGGCAGACGTTTTACCCTCTGAATCACAAATTGGATAGCCATGAAAAAAAGCCACTGCATAGCAGGACATCTGAGAGATCCATCCATGTGTGTGCCTGAAAGTGAATGGATTGGAACAGAGAGGAGGCCATGGAGTGAGGGAAGTGGTGCTGGAGCCAGCAGTGGCAGAGGTGGTTATGGCAGAGAAGGCAGAAATTGGTTCACTGGGAACCAGAGGAGGAGGAGGTTGAAGGCAGTGAGTGGGTGAGTGGCTCTAGTGACCAGCTGCTCTCTCCAAAGAGAGATCACAGTGAGAAAAAAAAAAAAAGAAGAAAAAAAAAAAGAGAAATCACAGTGACTAGAGCGGGTCCCGGGTATGGGAGGGAACTGCATTGGAACTTGAATAGGGATTACATTGAATCTATAGATTGTCTTGAGTAGAATATTCACTTGACAATACTGATTCTTCCAATCCAAGAACTTGATATATCTTTCCATCTCTTTGTGTCATCTTTGATTTCTTTCCTCAGTGTCTTACAGTTTTCAGAGTACAGGTCTTTAGCGTCCTTAGGTAGGTTATTTTTACTATTTTTGATGCAATGGAAAATGGGATTGTTTCCTTAATTTCTCTTTCTGATCTATTATCGTTAGTGAATAGAGATGGAAGGGATTTCTGTGTATTAATTTTGTATCCTGCAACTTTACCGAACTCATTGATGAGCTCTAGTACTTTTCCGGTAGTGTCTTTAGGATTTTCTAAAAACAGTTAGTTTTACTCCTTCTTTTTCTGGTTTGGATTCCCTTTATTTCTTTTTCTTCTCTGACTGTCGTGGCTAGGACTTCCAAAACTATGTTGAGTAAGAGTAGAGAGAGGACATCCTTGTTTTGTTTCTGATCTTAGAGGAAATGCTTTGAGCTTTTTACCACTGAATATGTTAGCTGTTGGTTTGTCATATATGGCCTTTATTGTGTTGAGGTAGGTTACACTTTTCATAGAGTTTTTATTACAAATCATAGTGAATTTTATCAAAAGCTTTATCTGTATATATTGGGCTTGAGCTTTTTCTGGTGAGAAAATCAGCTGATAACCTTATCAAGAGTCCCTTTGATGATGTTGCTTTTCTATTGTTGCTTTTAATATTTTTAAAAAATTTTTGTCAATTTGATTGATACGTATCTCAGCATATAAATAAAATCTCAGAGCTAGAGTGATAATGTAACTATATACTAAGCAACTAAATTATAAATGGCATTAAAATTTACCCTGAAGTTGGAAATTCAGATTATCATTAGCAAATACAGATTATCATTAGTAGGGAAGTTTGACTGCACAGAGACCATAATAAATCAACTGGTTGCAGACTCATATCAAAACCCTATCAGTGAGTGACAAGTGACAATTAAATTACATCTGGCAGCAGGCTTTATAGTGGCAACTGAGTTGATGTACTTCAACTGTACAGCTGCATCTGGTGACAAGCAGAGATGATTCTGACTTGAAATCAGAATCCAACACTTATTTTAGTCCATGCACGGCCCTCCCATTATTCTGTCTGCCACTTCAGTCTGTGCCTCTTTCCTGCACTGCATACTTGTCTCAGCCACAGTATTGGTAAGTCCAAAAGCTGTGTATGTGTGTGTTAGTCACTCAGTCGTGTCTGACTCTTTGCAACCTCATGGATTGTAGCCCACAGGGCTCCTCTGTCCATGGAATTCTCCAGGCAACAATACTGGAGTGGGTTGCCATGACCTTCCCAACCCAGGGAGTGAACCCAGGTCCTCCACACTGCAGGCAGATTCTTTACCATTTGAGCTACCTGGGAAGTCGAAGCCCACAAGCTCACAAGCCAACCCTAGTCAAAATGAATGAAAAACCAATGTTGCTGAAGAGCTTCTTTGAAAAGGTGGAAAGCCCCAATGATGAGACAGCAGAAGACTCTAAGGCTGCCAACAAAAAGAAAGCTGCATTTAAAAGAAAATACTAAGAGTCCGACTTAAATTATGGGCTCACTCAACAGGTGATTCACTTCTCCAAGTCTGCTTTGTATAATCTGTGGTGGCCAGCTATTGAACAAAGCCATGAAACCTTTAAAACTGCTTCCCCACATGGAGACCAAGCACTCTCCATCAAAAGACAAGCCTTTGGAGTTTTTCAGAAGAAAAAAACTGTGAATGTGAAGAACGGAAGCAATAATTGAAGGCCACCACTTCATCAAATGTGTCTGCCAAAAGCATCCTTCTTAGTGGCTAACCACATTGGTAAAGTTAAGAAGCCCTTTATTGGGAATTCCCTGGTGGTCCAGTGGCTAAGACTCTGCGCTCCTGATACAGGGGGGCTGGGTTCGATCCCTGGTCAGGGAACTAGATCCCACATGCCACAACTAAGACTATGCCGCCAAATGAATAAAAATAAATGTTTCAAAAAAAAAAAAAGAAGCCCTTTACTAATGAAGAGTTGATCCTGCCTGCTGCTAAGGATATTTGTTATGAATTTTTAGAAGAGGTTGCAGTTGAAATGGTGGCACATGTTCCTCTTTTGGCTAGCACTGTAACTAGACAAACTGATAAAATAGCAGAGGATATTGAGGCACAATAGTTATAAAGGATTAATGAGTCACTGTGGTGTGCAATCCAGGTTGATGAGTGTCTCAAGGTTGACAAGGAGGCAACAATGCTGGTTTTCTTGTGATCTATTTTTTCAGGAGGATGTGCATGAGAATAGGTTGTGTGCACTTCTGTTGCCAACCAACATCACAGTTGTAGAACTATTCAAGTCTTTGAATGATTACATATCAGGAAAATTGAATTGGTCATTCTGTGTCGGTATATGCACAGATGGAGCGGCTGCTGTGTCTGGATGACTTTCTGGTTTCACTATGTCTGAATGTGAACCTACACACTGTGTCATCCATAGAGAAATGCTAGCAAGCTGAAAAATGTCACCCGAACTTAACAGTGTTTTGCAGGATGTGATTAAAATTGTCAACCATATGAAAAGTACATGCCTTTAACCCATGTCTGTTTGCACAGCTCTGAAAGAGACAGACACATACATCTATTATACACAGCAGTGAGATGGCTTTCTAAAGGTAGATCACTGGCCAGAGTTTTTGAGTTACAAGAGCCTCTCCAGAAATTTCTTCTAGAAAATCAGTTACCACTGGCAGCACATTTCGGTGACACAGACTAGGTCACAAAACCTGCTTGCTTGTGTGACATATTCAACCTGCTCAACAAACTCAATCTGTCACTTTAGGGGAGAGCAACAACTTTTTTCAAGGTACATTCAAAGCCAAACTGGAACTGTGGAGGAAACAAATGAACATTGGGATTTTTGACATTTCAAACATTACCAGAGATGCAGAAAGAGACTGAGCCAGGGCCTTCTTTCTCCCAGCTGGTGCATGATCACCCATCTCAGCTTTCAAAAGAGTTTGAGCATTACTTTCCAACTACAAAAGACCCCTGAACTGGGAAAGAATGGATCTGCAACCCATTTTTTAATAAGACAGGTGAATCAACTTTGTGCTAGAAGAGGATCCACAGCTTGAGAATGCAAATGACGGTGGCCTTAAAATTACATTTGCGACAACTTCAACTCTCCATACATTTTGGATTAAAGTCAAGGTGGAATATCCTGATATTGTCACAAAAGCACTGAAAATCCTGCTTCCATTTCCCCATATCCTATCTTTATAAAGCAGGGTTTTCTGTAGTGACAGTGACCAAATGAGATTACAGAGTAGACTGGACATAAGCAACATAATTTAGATGTCACTGTCTCCCATCACTCCCACAGGGAATTGTCTAGTTGCAGGAAAACAAGCTCAGGGCTCCCACTGATTCTGCATTATGGTGATTTGTATAATTATTTCATTGTATATCACAATGTAATAATAGAAATAAAGTGCACAATAAATGTAATGTACTTTAATCATCTGGCAACCATCCTCCCCCACACTGGACCATGAAAAAACTGTATTCCATGAAACTGGTCCCTGGTGCCAAAAAGATTTAGGACCTCTGTAATACATCACACCAATAAAATGAAAGGTAAAAATCACCTGCTCATCTCAATAGATGCAGGAAAAGCATCTGACAAAATGCAGTATTATTTTATGATAAAAACCCTTAACATACTGGATATAGTAGGAACATGCCTCAACATAATAAAGGCCATATACAACAAACCCACAGCTAATATTATACAGAATGGAGAGAAAGTGAAAATGTTTCCCTAAGATCAGGAATAAGGCAAGGATGCCCAGTTTTATCACACCTATTCAATACAGTTCTGGAAATCCTAGCTAGAGCAATTAGTCAAGATAAAGAAATAAAAGCCATCCAAATCAGAAAGAAAGAAATAAGTTAAAATGTCATATAGGATCATAATATGATATAGAAAATCCCAAGAATTCAAAATTCCCAACTAATTCAAAAATCTCGGAATTAGTCTAATTTCAGTAAAGTGGCAGGATATATAAATCAATATACAGTGCAGCACTGGTGTATAGTAATGAGCATGGCTGCCTTGCTATGCTAAACATCAACATACAAAATCAATGAAGTATTTGAAGAAGAAATGAACTTATCTCATTTAAAATGGCATCAAAAACAGTAAAATACTTAGGAATAAATTTAACCAAGTAAGTGAAACATCTGTATAATGAAAACTATAAAACTTCACAGAAATTGAAGAGGACAAATGAAATGATATCCCATGCTTACAGAGTGGGAGAATTAATACTGTTAAAGTGGCCATACTACCCAAAGCCATTCACAGATTCAATGCATTACCCATCAATATGCCAAAGACATTCTTCACAGAAATAGAAAAACAATCCTAACACCCTGAATAGCCAAAGCAATCCAGAGAAAAAAGAAGAAGGTGGAGGTATTACCCCTCCAGATTTCAAACTGTACTACAAAACCACAGTAATCAACACAGTATAGTGCTAGCACAAAAACAGACACATTGGAAAATGTTTTTTAAAAAAATGTTTAAAAAAAAAGAGTTGGTCCAAGTATGTTAAGAGCCAATCCTAGGTAAATGTGAATTAATGTTAATTCCCCATTTTTCCACTTATTTTATGTTTATAAGAAGTAGCTTAATGAGATGAATATACATAGCAGAAATACTTTTGGGTCTAAATATCAAAGTTTATTGAAATAAAATATAATCTATAATAAAAAATACTAATAGTGTTACCACTGGTTACAGATTTAAGTATATTAACAAAAATCTAACATTTTAATCCAAAAATGACACTATCTTTGTGGTACAATAACAAACATGAAACTAAAAGTTGAATAATACTGAATAATTCCTTCAGAAATATTTTATACTTTCTCATCTTTGTTCAATATGCCCCTTATAGGAGTATCCTCCAAAAGTGAAACTTCTGAAACTTACTTAGTTTTTAAATTCAAATAGTTTTAGCATAATTAGCATATAAAACAATCATTTTCTTAAAAATTCAGTTCAAACCTAAGCTGGGGAGATGCTTTTAGATGTTTTTATTCAAAAACTGTATTTCAATGCTCTTTTCTATCAACCTCTAGGGCTGCGATTATTCTACAACTGGAATTCAAGCTGGTCATAAAGCAAAACAGATGTATTATTTCAGAAGCAGAAAGGGCATTAAGACAGTAAAAGAAAGAAGGAGAAAAAAATAGGCACTCGTACACAGTCGATATATTTAAACTTTTTGAGAACTCTTTCAGTTGGCCAGTCTTGGCCTGGTACAGAAATCTATCATAGCAACCTCCTGACCCAAATAGCTGGACAATAAAGTGGGAGAATAAGAAAACCTTTTTTCTTGTTATATTTCAAGATCACTTTCTCTGTAGTCGTTACACCACTTCACTTGCTAGGCCCCCAAATATGTGCCACATCCCAATTATTCTGTACAATTCAAGGAAAAAAGACACATGCACTAACTTTAGGAAATTACTTTCAGGGTACCTCTGAAGTTTCACAAGTGAAGATTATGCCTTTGCTGATTGTTGGGTAGCAAGCACACATCAGTCTCCGATCATATTATCCTACTTGTGATGTGTGGATCTGTAAAAACAATAGTTATCATTTTATTAAGAAAACAGCATTTTAACAAAAACCACTGGAAGCTTTTCAAATTCTCATCTTTAAAAATCTGTAAAGCTCTAGGATATCCTATATACTCTGGAAAAAAATGGCTATTTCATTCAACTACCATGTAAAAAACAACAAAAACAGATAAAATTGAGAGACATATAGGACAGATTAAACGCCAGTCTTAATCTTAAAACACATTTCATTAGTTAGAACTGTTCTGCAGGGTATTTCAGTTATAATACTCATTTGGACAGGTCTTTGATTTGAGAATTTAAATGGGTATTTCATAGTTTCCTGAATTCTTACTTAAAGCTGTAACTACACTAGCGCCAAAGAAGTCAGGATCACCTTCAGAAATATTTTGCTTTGTCTACCATCTAATCTAGGGTGCCTCTGCCTGTCAGGATACTGCAGTAAGGATAGATAAAAATTCTTTGAAGTTAATCGTGACAAATTATTAAGTGGTTTGAAGGAATTCTTATGGTTACTATCAGACTAAGTAGAGACATTGTAACATAGTACTACAACTTTTTGATCTTTAAATCTACAGTGGTTTAAAGCTTAGGTTTTATGTTTCTGCCATGGTATTTTAACACCTTTTCTGGGACAGTCCTATGCTGTAAAAAAATGTATTATAGGTAGACAAGTCTAAATCTCACTCTTTCTCAGGTCAACAGTATAAAGCTAAGCTTGAGGCAACAGTTGAACACTTTTGCCCTGCATTATGAGTTGAATTTTTTTTGAGATCAGAAAAGGAAAGTTAGACATTAGAATCCTTCATGTAAAATACATATATGCATATCACAATTTACTAAACTCTAATTTCTAACAGCAGGAACAATGGGATTAAGAAAGAGACATGCGTGAATTAAAATTTAGATAAATCTTCAAAATAAATTAACAGGGTCCTGCAATTTGTCCCTTTAGACTGCATTATCTCTGTATTGCAGTATATTTTATTCAAGAAGCCTTTGATTATAATTTTAGTTTTAAAGTGAAACTCCAAAAGAGTAACCACAATTTTTCATGTTTTCTCGAGTGTCGGTCATCTGTAAAAATGACACTCAATAACTAAAGGACCTAAGAACTGAACTCTGATTGCAGTTAGTTCTTTTACTATTTTTGGTTACTTTCTAATAGAAATTTAACTGTATATTGTCAAATAACAGTTTATAGTTAAAAAAATAATAATAATTTAAATAATCCTAAAAAGGACAGTACATGAGAGATCTAAATGAATTTCATCCAGCAAAAAAGTTTACATATATGTATCAGTAATCTGATCTCACTGTACTTTGTTCCATGAAGGAATAGAATCTAAATATTTAGATATATTAAAGATACTGGAAAAAATAGATTTTCAATGCTTTTATACTCCCAAATACTCTTGGTTTTGATTCTGTAGCCCTACAGAACACAAAAGCAACTGTAAAATTCTACATGTGTGGAAGAGGGAATTTCCTGGTGTCCAGTGGTTAAGATTCAGCACTTCCACTGCAGGGGGCATGGGTTTGATCCCTGGTTTGGGAATTAAGATCCCACATACTGTGCAGTGCAGTAAAACAAAACAAACACACACCTAGGAAGAGATGATGCCATACTCAAACACAAGACAACTCTCCACACTTTAACAGCATTCAGAAAAATCTGGCTTTAGAAATATTGCCATTGGGGGAAAAAACCTACACATTCAAGAGCAAAAGGTGTGTAATATTTATGATTATTTCAATAATACCCTGTGCTTATACTATGCCCTATATTCGAAGGTGCAAAGCACTAAAAACGAGCACTCTTTAGATACATAGAGTAAACTGAGGCACAGTAAATTTGCTGAAGGCAGGATAAAAGCCAGGTTTTCACACAAAATGCTTCAGAATTTCACATTTCCCATTCCTTAAAATACAAATTATATGCTATCTTTAATGCCATCTTATTTTTAATCAAATTTTAGTAAATTTATTATTAGGGTTTAAGTTGTATGTCCAAATATTTTGTGATAGGTAAAAGCCATAAGCTTTCCATCATGTTTTACTATAACTTCATTTAATAGGAAAGCTAAATGAAATGCCATCAATTTGCTTTTTTTTAAAAAATAAATGATTTGCTTTAGGACAGCTCTAGAAATTCTTGCCTTGATTTTTGTCCAGCAGAATTTTATAAGTATCTGCTTGAAAGGCCAACATTAATATAGTTCTCTTCTTAAATATATATTTGACTTCTAGTCCTCTTTCCTCTCGAGATATTTTGTCTCTTAGCGAACTGAGCTGGTTATTCATTGAAAACAAAATGTTACGGTTTTGTGAAGGTACAAAATGGTTAATGTTGGATTCAATCAATCTGATAGTACACTGCTTGTTAATTAAGCTAAGATCAAGAAGTATGGGGAAGAATTCAAAACATAATGTGGGGTAAGTAGTCAAATACTAGAGATGTGAGACAGAAAATATATCCCAAAGCCTAATTCTAATACTTAAATCTATGTCTCATTCAACTACTTACTGGACAACTTGAAACATGAAATAAGTTACTTTACCTATGCACATTGAACTAGCATTTTACAGGAAGCAGCCAAATGCCAGTTTTAACTGCCTCAAATAGCTTGGTGTGTGTATGCTTACAATGATGAGTCTTAAATTTGTGGAAAGTTCCTAGATTCCCTTGAGAATCTATTAGAAGTCATAGATCCTTGCTTCAGAAATACACACACACACACACAAAACACAATATTTAAGTGTCAATAACACTGTAAATCACAGCACTGTTGATTCAATGGGATTGGCATGAGAAAATTTTCATACTGTTAATAAAGACTGGTCACTAACCTTAAGGAACAGTCTTTAAAAGTACGAGAAAGTTCAACGACCGTATCCATTCATTCATCTGCCTCTTTTGCTAGCTCTAATGGTAACTGGTTTATGCAAATGTGCCTCTAATCTAGCCTATAAATCTTAAAAACAAAATTGTTTACGTTCTAATTTCTGCTAGTCTTATACATGTAACAATTTTCAAGCATTACAAAATACTGTGAAGGAAAGACTAATAAACCACTATCAAATTCCAATATACCCAAACCAACAATGAAATGTATGAATATGTAATTTGTTGACTTGAGCAAAATAAAAACATAATCACTCTAAATTCTTTTTTACTTTCAAGGATGCAAAACCAGATCTCTAAGAAATTTTTTTAACAGAATTAAACATTTAATTTTCCTCCCACAGTATTCAAAGTAAACATTTTATCATTATTACTCTTGGTATACCAAACTGAATTCCAGGAATGTAAGAAAGCCCAACTGGGAAATATTACATAGAAAAAGGCTGAATTAACAAACACATTACATTTCTTACTTATTTCTTATAAGTATACATTGACATTTACTTATCTGATAGCAGCACTGCTGGTTTTGAGTAAATTTTTTTTCCTTCAGTGGGAATGCAGAATGGCAGTGTTGTCTTTGGAACAAATTAAGAAGACAGTAACAACTAACAGAGGAATAACTTCTACACATATGCTTTTCAAGGGCAATGAATAGTTAAGAATATAATTATGGAAAAGCATGCCTCAAATACGTTTTTAAAAATTTCTCATGATTTATTGTTTTGTTTCTTAATAAAATATAATGCACCGACACTACTATCTGTTCTGGGAAAAACAAACTGTGAGGTTTGAGTTTCCTCCTTTAACCAACAGAGTGATATCAAGAATAAACTTGGCCTAAGAATCAACTTGTTTGAGCTAATAGAGAACTGTGTAGTACATCTTATATCTGATTACTTGAACAATATATGCATATTCTGGGTTACGGTCAAGAGGCTCACCAAATATTTTGTATGAAAGTTTTATAAACCAAACAGGTTCTCTGATGACTTATCATGCTAGCATGTGAAATTTGAAGGAATAACAAATGGTATAACATAAAGAGACATGTGATACAGGCGGACATAAAAGATACAGCTTGACCCTGAATATTTCCCTTAGAATAACTTCATCCATAAATAAGACTTTACTTTTTACATATAGATTTATCCTACAACTGGTCTTGGATCACAGAGAATGTTAAGGACATAGCTTAAGAAATCAAGACTACATTTTTTTTTTGTAGTCTTTCGTCCCCCCAGACCACAAAAAGCATTCTCTAAGTGGATGCTCAGGTTAAATTAAGATGCTCTTGAACAGACAAATTTACTGAGGCTTAGAATGTAAATCACATAACTACTTACAGCAGCAATAGTCTTTTCAAAATGACTAAAACAAATTTTTAAATATAAAGCATATCAAAAGGACTATCAAGGATAGTTTTCCAAACTATAGAAATACAGGAAAATATGTGTTGCCTCATAATAAAGTTCAATAAATATTCTTTCTGAATCCTAGAAACACTATAAGATGTTATAGGTTATTTGGTTCTCATAAGTTAGAAAAATCTTGATTGTTTCTACATAAATTCCTCCAAGTTCTTACCTATCGTCAAACAGATTTTTAATAATGCTTTTCCACTAGACTCAGAGATTATCTCTGTCTAACATCCTTTCAGAAATGTGCTTTTTTAAATTTAATAAGTATACTTAATTTTCTACAAAATAAACATGATTTAAATTTTAAGGTTCAAGGTAATTATAGAAAAAGGTAGACACTGAACTATCTCTTTTTGTACATCCCTATATTTACAAGGGCTAGCATCCACTATGGTTTCCTCTTTATACTCACTTGTCACACTGAATAAATAGTAACTGTGGTCCAAGTAACCTATATTAAAGATTTTAAAACTCCTCAAAATTTTACAATACGACAAAGTTATTAAGATCTGATTTTGATGAGTATTAGTGTTATGTAATTTTGTTACTGGAAAAGAAATAAAATCTTTATTTTTTTTTCTATCTAAATTAAATCCAAGTTCCATTATCAGTTTCTCAAGGTATATCTAAAATGTACATTCCTAAAGAAAGGTAAAGCTGTTCAAGGGCTGAACTAGTCCAATATACAACTGAGGGTTATTTATTCTTATTATTTTTGTCTTTTTTTTTTTTTCTTTTTAAATCTATATTAAACCCCTGGTTTCTCATGGATCAGATCATAATTTAACATTGTAAAAATTAATTTAAGAAACTATTGTGCTAATATTTAGATTTGAGGAAGGAATCAGACAAAATCAATTATCTCTATTGTTAGAACAGAAGATGAAATAGCTTACTAACTGATATGAGTTATGAATGTCACTATGACACAAAATTTGCTGTTATTTACGTATTTGGCTACAAGTACATTATTTTTCATGAATGACAACACAGCATTTCCAACTTGTAACATGAAACTCCAGCTCATAAAGAGTGTACTTGTGATCTTAAAAAGTCTGATTGTAATTAAGTAACAACCTTTCCCCTGATAAACATGAACAAAACCCACTGGGAAATCAGGCACAGACGGTATTTATCGGTTTTTCTTCCTTTCCTCCTATGGTTGTTTCTGAAGACACACAGATGGCTCCAACAGAATCCACTTGTTACAAAATGACACAGCTATTTTTCTCCTTTTCCTTTTCTTTATCTTTTTCTCGTGGTTCCTTTCGTTTACGTTCACTGTTTCCAGATTGTCTGCCACTTGACGGAGAGGCTTGTGCTGGCTGGCTTTGCTTTAAGGAAAATAAACAGGAAGAAATTATCACAATTTTTCTAAGATGCTTAAGCAGAGTTACCTAGAAAGAAAAACCATGAGAGTGAAAGGAATCATTAATGGAAAAAAACTGGTATATAAATTTTTAATGTTATATGGTATCTGCGTAATTGCCTCTATCATTCAGAATAGATATAATTAATGTATCCATTATTGTAAGTAAATAAACAATAAATAACATGTAGCATTATATAGCCTAAAGATTCAATTTAAAGACAATTTATGTTAAAGTTTGGGACAGTTAAAGAAAGTGGCACCTTTCTGGCAAACTATAGTAGTTCTCCAAGATTTTATTACATATACTATAACAAACAGATTTTAAAAGGAGGGAAAAAGAAACTGAGGACTTGGTGTGAAATGTGTATTCTGTGAAATAAGAGAACTTCAGTGAAAAGCTAACCATAACATGGTAGGTTTTAACTTTTAAGCTTGGAGTAATCAATATTTGAGCTAGAAAGAGAAATGTTATACTATGTTAATAGAGACCTCTATATTTAAAGTTTCATCATAACTTAAAAGACATCATGCTTCCTAGTACACCTAAATCAAAGGAACAGTTGTAGCATGGTACAGTTAAACATAAAAGAAGGAGAATTTTTTTCTCATTTAATGAGATTTAACTAATAGAAACACCTTAGTCATATTTCCAGTGCTTACAACATTTAACTGGGAAAAGGGAAGAGTGGAAAGGTGCTAATAACCTTTGTTGAATACTCAGCACATGCTAGACATTGGATTAAGTGCAACATTATTTGCTCTTAACCACAAACCTCAGAGTTAAGTATTATCTTCTACTTTACAAACAGGGAAAATGAGGCTAAGAGAGGTAGAGGACTTTGCCCATGGTGTACCTAGTAAGGGGAGACAGAAGCAGAAAATGCAAATCCACATTTATCTGGCTCCAAAGTCCATTCTTTCCAGCAGTACCTCATACTGCCTTCTAACTGATAGGAAAGATTTGTTCAAATTGGTTTATATTGTATGAAGCTATTAAGAATTTAATTTAGAAAATCTTGCAATCAAAACCTCAGAAAAAATAAATTTAACTAAATTAGAAATATATTAAGATAATCACAAACTTAGGACTGTGTCATAAAACCCATGGATGCTAAAATGCTAACAGAGTCAATACCTAACTTAAAAGTTTTGATCTCAGCACACATTTCTTTATTGCTAAAATGATCCTTGTATTTCAGAGTCAGAACGCTAGTCTTTACCGGGGCCTGTGTAGAAGCAGAGGCAGAAGCAGACGCAGCAGCTGCTGCCGCTTGCTCCTGTTCCTGGTAATATTGAGAAGCTCGTCGATCCTCTTCTTCTTGGAGTTTCTTTGCTAGTTCCAAATCACTGATTCCTTCAGGTATTTGTTCCCAATTGATCTCTTGGCTCTGCTGTTCTTGTTGTAAAGATAAAGCCATAAGATAGTCCTAAGAAATTAAATGATAACCATCTTTAGCTGTGAGATTTTACCCAAGAACTAATGTGTATAAATACAGAGATTATATCTACAAATCTATGAAAATGGCTTTTGAAAAACATACTAGATGTTAAATATAAAAGTTTATTATTTATGTTTGGGAAATAGTATTATTTCAGAAATACTGCCATTGTTATCAATATTTTAAAAATTCTTTAAAAATTCATTCAAAATTCTTTCTAGAAGCAGTATATAAGGCATTCAAGAAAGTTTATAAAGGAGAGAAGCACAGGTCTATAGAAAATTGATACAAAATAAAAAAGCATAAATAGGAGAGTTAAGATTACCATATCATCATCACAGAGTCAACTACTGTTAACAATTAATACATAATTCATCTTGGTTTTTTCTATATTCACATACGGATTCAAACACATCTTCCAACTCCTGAAACTATCATAATCTATTTTCTATTTAATAGCATAAAAGTCTTCTGTTTTAAAGAAATCGTAAACATAGACCCAAATTATTTATTAAATAATATTCCAAAGACAATTTTTAGAGCCAATGTAGCTGTCCACCAAACAATCATATTCAATTACTTAATTACGCTCTTCTTCCTCCTACATACACACTCAGATTATTTCCTATGAGATAAAGTGACACATCTTTGGTCAAAAGTTATACATCTAACTTAATATCCACTTTTATTACGAAATTAGTGCTGAATGAAACTTGACTATTCTGTGCACCTCCCCCAGCACACTCTCAAAGAGAATTATAAATAATCACAGAAGTTATGTAAAAGGTCATTGCCTGTGAACACTTTGTACTATCTAGCATGATCATCTTAGAGGCATCAAGAAATTGGCCTTCACATTTTTCTCCTGGATTCTTCAAACTCCACTCTTTGTCAAGTCTTTGATACTTTAAAAAAGTATTTATTTTTATTTATTCACTTATTTGGCTGCACTGGGTCCTAGCTGTGGCAAGGGAGATCTTTAGTTGATGCACATGGGATCTTCAATCTGCCATGCAGGATCATTTTTCAGTTGTGGCATGTGAACTCTTAGTAACAGCATGTGGGATCTAGTCCCCTAAGCAGGGATTGAACCTGGGCCCCCTGCCTTGGGACCATGAAATCTTAGCCACTGGACCACCAGCAAAGACCCCCTTCTTTGTTACTTTGCAAACAATATCATACGTATATTCTCAAGATCTTACGACTAGATTACTGTGGCCATCTACTGCTTTACTACAATCCCTCTGTGCCAATATTTTTTATATACAGTGGTTTAAAAATCTTGTATATTTCTCTTAAATAACATTTAAAAACAATGCCCCTGTATACCTTCTGGAGGAAAATGAGTATGGATTACTATGGCTGTTTGTCAAAGCAAAGTTGAGAGTCCTAGAAAGATTAGCATTTGTTTGAATCAAGTATTCTTTTGTCCATTCACAGCCTGCTATTCAAACTGCCATTACAGAACTTATATATTAGTTGGTAAAATACCTGCTTCCCCAACTGACTGCCAAATCTCTGAGAACAGGACAGAATGATTTATCTTTGTGTCCCCAGGACCTAGTTACAGTGTTCAATACAACTGCTCAATGAATACTGGTTAAATGAACACAGTCTCTATGCACTTAAATTGTTATCAGCAAAACATGTGCCAACTGTTTAACATATTTCTGTCTCAGTTAAAGAAAATGTCACATCACTGTTAGACTTCTAGTAATAAACACAACTGTGGCTCTAAGCCTACCCGCCAACAAGCAAAAATTTCATTTATCTCAGTTCTAAACAAGAATTCTACCAGCAGTGCAGCTCCTGCTGTAGAAGTATCTGTTCCTCCTTACCTTGATTCTAAGGCTTAGAAAAGCCCCTACTCTTTACCCAGTGCATGCAATCTTGAAGACTCCCTCTGTTCTACTTTTTTCTGACTAACCAAAATAGATCTCAAATATGTACTCATCTCTTCGTTTCTACCACTAAGGCTAAGCAAATTGCTAGTTTGCTTACACCAGTGTCCTTCCTATGCATTTGCCACATAGCAGGTTTTTAAAAAGGTAAAGTAGTGCTTCCTTTGGCAGCATATATACTAAAATTGGAATGACACAGAGAAGATTAACATGGCCCCTATGCAAGGATGACATGCAAACTTGAAAAGCATTCCATATTTTTTACAGAAGTAGAAATATACTGTTGTACATATGAAACATATAATGTTATAAACTAATGTTACCTCACTTTAAAAAAAAGGTAAAGTAAAGATCATTGTCACTTCCATGTTTAATACCTGGCATATCTTCCCTCCTACAATTAGAACGAAATTCAAAGTCTTTACCACAACCTTCACAGTTCAATATAATCAGGCCTTCTGAACCAAAGTGTACAATTAATGTAGAATAATCATTTAGCTATTTAGTAAGTATCAGAATTTCACAAGTATTGATATATTAACAAATCTTTAGTTCAAAATTCTGAATAACTAAATTCATATTTGAAAGGAATGAGCATTTAACAGTAAAACAATATGAAGATAAAACAACATATTTACCTGATCTATCTGATCTTGTTGTCCTCTATATACAGTTTCAGGATCTGAAGGAGGCCGCAGATGAAATTCTGAGTCACAGAAATTTCCATCACCATCAACATTGTGTAAGCTTTCCCAAACAACTTTTTCTTCAGTGAGAAATCCTTGGTCTGTTACCAACAAATATAGTAGACCCTTAATAAGAAATAAGAAAAAGGACTGTTAAATTGATTAAAACTAGTTTAAAAAATTTATAATTTAAAAGAAATTCTATAATCTGTTTAAAATATAATTCTACTAATTTCCTGTTATGTTATCCTACTGCATGACATAATAAATAGCAGACCAGGTAGATAACTTACTTGCTCACTGAGTTATATCCACTTGACTTTGAATATAGTTTATAATTGCTATACCATAGTATAATGAGAATTAGGAGTTCTTGGCATCTCAACTAATTCATAACTTATAAACAGCCCCTTGGGGTTTTTTAATCTCCTTTCACAAAATAGAAAAATACTAGACAATAAGTCCCTAAAAAATACATCAAATAACAAGATACAGTATAATAAAATTATATAATATTGCCTATTTCTTAAAAAATTAAGCCTATATCACTAATCCAATCCATATCAATTTTTCCCTTTCTGCTCCAATTGCTGCTCTTAATTTATACAGCAATGGTACTTTGTACTTTTTTTTATTGTAGCACTGAATCATACTATACAATGATTATGTTTTCCTCCTTGCTCTCCAGACTATATAATCTATCTCTTGGCCTACTATAGGCTGTCTCATAAAGCTGGAGTCTAATATTTATTGAATCAGTGTATTCATAATGTTTTTATAGTCATTATCATAGAATTTAGCATTGATCTCTAACTGTTCATAGGCATCAGTTCTAATTCCAATCATATATAAAGGGTCCCTAGTATAATGCTTGTAAGCAATTTTTTCTTCCGATTTGCCAAGGACAAGACTTTCAATTACTTAGAGTTCCCACTGGTTAATATAGTGTTTATAATTGCACAAGAATCATACTTATCAAGTTTTCACTTATACACAATCTTAATAATTAATAACAAGAAATTCCTTTAAAGAATCTTGTGGTATGTGTAGCAAAATTACTGAATAAATTCTGAAGCTTAAAAAAAAAAAACCTAAGTAGTTACTCTTGAACATTTACTATGTGTCCAGCCCTGTGAGACACAGCGCTTCCTAGAGCACAAAGTCTTTCCTATTGTCTAGTAGCAGTTAGATTCAAGAATCAGCTGTAGACACAGATTAATTTATAAGGTCACTGAAATGACTACAGCAACATGAAAAGTATTTATAAAGAAAAACATATTGGTATAAAGTTTAAAGATACTATTTTAAGCAAAAATTAAGTCCAGGATCATTTTTTAAAAAATCAGGTATGTTCCAATTTATCAAATATTGAGTGCCTGCCATATGCTCAGCACTATGCTAAGTGCTTTAGGATTCATATCATGGATAGTAATGATCCCACCTTACTCTGTTATTAGGTCCTCCTTTTCTGTGATTCCACAGAATTCTGGACTTAACACTATTACAGCACTTCATACACTGAATTATCATTGTCTGTTTACTTACTTCTCTCTACTAATACATTTCAGGCTTGACCTAACATATTTTTAATACTCAGTTAGGGTCTACCTTGTTCTAGGATAATTTAAAAGAAAAAACTTAATTTTCCACTGAACAAGTCTGACCCTTTTGTTTAATACTTATCACAATGCATTTCAACATATTATACAATATATAAGTTTTAGAATTTATTCTATGTAGGTTGTATATTATTTTAGCTGTTGGAACTATAATCTTATCAATAATTTTTCTCCAAATGACACTTTAGGAAAGGTAAATTCTAGGAGGGTTTTTATGAAAGCTATTGCTATCCATAGCACATGAATATTTAAATGTTTTAATTAAAAGGGTAGTCATTTCATGCATATCTAACCTATCTTCTTGTGGACACCAGCCTCAATTTCTTCCTCTTTTAGATGTTGACATTTATCAAAAAAGTCTATAATTGGTCCACTGACAACAATGCTGGTTATTACTTAACAGTTCCTTGACATAACTGCAGTGTAAAATAGCAAAGCACATATCCATGCTGTACTGAATACTTCAGGTTCATTTATTTCTGACAGTCTACAATTAGATCACCACTAAGAATATTTCTTGGGAATTCCCTGGCTGTCCAGTGGTTAGGAAACAATGTTTTCACTGCTGGGGCCTGGGTTCAATCCCTAGTTGGGGAACTAAGATCCCGCAAACCATGTGGTATGGCTAAAAAGGAAGGAAAATAAAATTTCTTGCTTTTGTATCCTAGCACTTGTCATATTATCTAGCCAAAGTTTGCATATCTAACCTTAAATCTTCTTCCCAATCTCACTCACCAGTCTCTAAAATATTAATTTCATCAAAAATACAAAATACATATATTAAATTTGTAGATTATTAATATATAAAATGTACATTATGTGAAATAAATTAGACAATTTTTATATTTTTTTAAAAATGGCAGTTTTAACCATTAAAGACTGAACAAAAATCTATTCTATGTAAAATACTCTAATAATTTTATACAGAGTATATATTATTTGTATTAACAATATACATAAAGCCATCACATTTTGTAAATTGGCAAAACAGAAGAAAATCTAATAATGTAATGCAAAAGTTAAGCAATTTCAGCCTTAAAATACAAAGGAAAGCACTGCTAGTCCTGGTTAACTAGGTTGGATTTGAATTATTGAAAGCCTGGTCTCTCGGATGTAAAGTGGGAATAATAATATCCATTCCTCACAGGGGAGTTGTGAAAATTAAATGAGATAATGATATGGGTACCAGAAAGCATAAAAATCTTTTCTACAAATCACAGTAAAAATAAGCCCCATTAACAGAATAATACACTTACAGATACTTTTGACTGACTGCCAATTTATTATAGACTGGTAGTTTATTATTATTATAGGTCCCTAGTTATAGACATCATTTATCTATACAGTGTTGAGAAAATATTCTATCCAGATATTAAATTTATTTTTTGTTGAAAAGTATATCTAGAATTCCACGGAATGAACTGTGTTTCTACTTTAGGTGTTCCAAAGAGGTTACAGAAGCAGGAAGATACAAAATAAAGTGATCATAAAATATGAATGCATAAAATGGCCCTAAAAATCTCAAGGTCCTTCAAAAGTGAAATGTTAGAAAACTTCCTGTTCCTGATCAGTAAATGATCTTGCCTTCCACGCAATAGAAAATAGAAGTATTGAAACAATAACTTTCTCTATTTCCTGCCATCAAATCTATAAACCTACCTGTAGCCATTGTTGTTATTTGTTGTTCAGTAGCTCAGCCGTATCTGACTCTTTGCTACCCCCATGAACTGCAGCACCATAGACTTCCCTGTTCACTCAAACTCAAGTCCATTAAGTTGGTGATGCCGTCCAGCCATCTCATCCTCTGTCGCCCCCTTCTCTTCCTGCCTTCAATCTTTCCCAGCATCAGGGTCTTTTCCAATGAATCAGCTCTTCCCATTCAGGTGGCCAAAGTACTGGAGTTTCAACTTCAGCATCAGTGCTTCCAATGAATATTCAGGGTTGATTTCCTTTAGGATTCACTGGTTTGATCTTGTAGTCCAAGGGACTCTCAAAAGTCTTCTCCAACACCATAGCATCAACTCTTCAGCGTGCAGCCTTCTTTATGGTCCAACTCTCACATGTATACATGACTACTGGAAAAACCATAGCTTTGACTATATGGACCTTTGTCGGCGAAGTGATGTCACTGTTTTTCTTCCAAGGAGGAAGTGTCTTTTAATTTCATGGCTGCAGTCACCATCCACAGTGATTCTGGAGCCCAGGAAAATAAAATCTGTCACTGTTTCCACTTTTTCCCCATCTATTTGCCATGAAGTAATGGGACCGGATGCCACGATCTTAAGTTTTCTCTTTTTTTTGATCTTAAGTTTTCTGAATGTTGAGTTTTAACCCAGCTTTTTCACTCTCATCTTTCACTCTCATCAAGAGGCTTTTTAGCTCTTTGCTTTCTGTCACTAGGGTGGTAACACCTGCATATCTGAGGTTGTTGATATTTCTTCCAGCAATCTTGATTCCAGCTTATGAGTCAACCAGCCTGACATTTTGCATGATGTACTCTGTATATAAGTTAAATAAGCAGGGTGACAATAGACAACCTTGACGTACTTCTTTCCCAATTTGGACAGCTGTCCATGTAAGGTTCTAACTATTGCTTTCCATCCTGCATACAGGTTTCTCAGGAGACAGGTAAGGTGGTCTGGTATTCCCACCTCTTTAAGAATTTTTCATTATTTTTTGTGATCCACACAGTCAAAGGCTTTAGTATAGTCAATGAAGCAGAAGTAGATGTATTTTTGGAATCCCTTTGCTTTCTCTATGATCCAATGAATGTTGGCAATTTGATCACTCAGAAAATGTCCAAACTACCATACAATTGCACTCATTTCGCATGCTAGCAAGGTAATGCTCAAAATCCTTCAAGCTGGGCTTTAGCAATATATGAACCGAGAACTTCAGATATACAAGCTGCATTTAGAAAAGGCAGACTAACCTATAGTCATACTCACAGTCTATTCTTTCCCTTCTTTATGATGAAGAGGTCTCTTTTAAAATCAAAGGTCAATCCCTTTCACCTATGAAAATGTCTATCCTTCCTCATCTTCCTTATGATGGCCATTCTATTTATCTGTTGATGGACACTTACGCTGCTTCATGTCTTGGCTATTATAAATAGTGCTGCTATGAACACAGGGGTGCATGTACCTTTTTCAACTAGGGTTTTTGTCTTTTCTGGATACACACCCAGGAGTGGAATTGTTGGATCATATGGTAGTTCTATTCTTAGTTTTTTAAGGAATCTTCATACTGTTTTCCATAGTAGGTATACCAATTTACTTTCCCAACAGTTTACCCTTTTTCCCACACCCTCTCTAGCATTTATTATTTCTAAACTTTTTGGTGATGACCATTCTGACCAGTGTGAGTGATGTCTCATTGTGGCTTTCATTTGCCCTTCCCTAATAATTAGCAGTTTTGAGCATCTTTTCATATGCCTATTGGCCATTTACATGTCTTTTTGGAGAAATGTCTATTTAGGTCTTCTGCTAGTTTTTGATTGGGTTATTTTTTTTTAATTGAGTTGTATGAGTTCTTTGTATGTTTTGGAAATTAACCCCTTATATGACACAACATTTGCAAATGTTTTCTCCCATTCAGTGGGTTGCCTTTTTGTTGTTGATTTCCTACACTGTGCAAAAGCTTTTAAATTTGATTTGTTCATCTTTGCTTTTATTTCTTTCACCTTGGGAGATTGATCTAAGAAAATACTGCTGTGATTTATCAAAGAATGTTTCACCTATGTTTTCTTCTAGGTAATGGTCTCGTAGAATGAATTGGGTAATGTTCCCTCCTCTTCAGTCTTCTGGAATAGTTTGAGAAAGATAAGTTCTTTGTATGTTTGGTAGAATTCTTCAGTAAAACTATCTAGTCTGGGCTTTTGGGGAGTTTTTTGATGTTGTCATTGTTCCAAAAAAAAATTTTTTTTTAACAGATTCTGTTTTACTTCTAGTGATCAGTCTGTTCAAAGTATGTTTCTTCTTACTCAGTTTTAGCAAGCAGTAGGTTTATAAAAACTTGTCCATTTTTTCAAGGTTGTCCCAATTTGGTGGCACAGGAGTTTTATGGTGTCATGTCTTACATTTAAGTCTTTAAGTCATTTTGAGTTTATTTTTGTATATGGTGTGAGGGAATGTTCTAACTTCATTGATTTACATGCATCTGTCCAACTTTCCCAACACTACTTCCTAAAGAAACTGCCTTTTCTCCATTGGCTATTCTTGTTTCCTTTGTCGAAGATTAATTGACCATAAGTGTGTGAGTTTATTCCTGTGTTCTTTATCTTGTTCCACTGGATCCATATTTCTGTTTTTCTGCCAATTCCATGCTTTTTTTCCCCCCATGCTTTTTGATGACTGTAGCTTTGTGGTATTCTAAAGTCTGGGAGGATTATGCCTACAGTTGTTCTTTTTCTTCAGGATTCCTTTGGCAATTCTGAGTCTTTTGTGGTTCCTTATAAATTTTAGGAATGCTTGTTCTAATTCTGCAGAAAATGTCATGGGTTATTTGAAAGGGATTGTATTAAATCTGTAGATTGCTTTGGGTAGTATGGCCATTTTAATAATATGAATTCTTCCATCCAAGAGCACAGGATCTCTTTCCATTTCTTTGAATTGGCTTCAATTTCCTTTACCAATGTTTTATAGTTCTTAGTATACAGGTCTTTCACTTCCTTGGTTAGGTTTATTTCTAGGTTTGTTTGTTTGGAGGGGTTTCTAGATAAAATTTTAAACAGGACTTTAAAAAAATATTTCTGATACTTGTTGGTTTAAAGAAATTCAACACATTTCTGTATATTAATATGGTATCTTACTACCTTACTGAACTTATTTATTAGATCTAATAGTTTTTGTGTGGTGGCTTTATGGTTTTCTATATAAAGAATCATGTCATCTGCATAGCATGACAGTTTTACCTCTCTCCTTCCAATATGGATACCATTTATTTACTTTTCTCATCTGTTTGCTGTGGCCAGAACTTCCAATACTATGTTGAATAGAAGTGATGAGAGCAGGCATCCTTGCCTTGTTCCTAAATTCAGTAGAAAGGTTTTCAGCTTTTCACCATTGAGTATTATATTGGCTATGGGTTTGTCATAAATGACTTTTATTATGTTGAGATATGTTTCCTCTATACTCACTTTATTGATATTAAAAAAATAATAATTTTATTTATTTATTTTTGGCTGCAGTAGATCTTTGTTGCTATGCAGGTTTTTCTCTAGATGTGGCAAGCATCTAGAGAATGAAGCTACTATTCATTATAATACATGGGCTTCTCTTGTGGAGCACAGGCTCTAGCGCACACAGGATTCAGTAGCTGTGGTATGTGGGTTCGGCAGTTGTGGTTCCCAGGTTCTAGACGACAGGCTCAACAGTTGTGTTGCTTGGGCTTAGCTGTTCCACAGCAAGTGGGATCTTCCCAGATCAGGGATCGAACCCATATTTCCTACATAGGCAGGCAGATTTTTTACCACTGAGTCACCAGGGAAGCTCCTAGTGATAGCTTTTATCATGAATGAATGGACGTTGAATTTTACCAAATGCTTTTTCTGCACCTATTTAAGATGATCAAGTGGCTTTCATCTCATTGATTTGCATATCTTGAACCATCCTTGCAATTCTGGAATGAATACAACTTGATCATGGTAATGATCTTTTTTATGTATAGCTGGATACAGTTTGCTAATATTTCATTGAGAATTTATGCAACTATATTCATCAAAGATACTGGCCTGTAATTTTCTTTTTTTGTGGTATCTTTGTCTGGTTTTGCTATCAGGGGTGGTTTCATAGTATGACTTTGGTAGTGTTTCTTCCTCTTCAATATTTTGGAATACTTTGAAAGGGATAAGTTTTTCTTTGCATGTTTGGTAGAATTCTCCAGTAAAGCCATTTGGTCCTGGACTTTTTTGTTTGCCAGGAGTTTTTGGTTTGGGGGTTTGTTTGATTATAGATTCTATTTCATTTCTAGAGATCATTCTGTTCAAATTACCTGTTTCACTTTGACTCAGTTTTGACAAACTTGTTTACAGAAACTTATCCATTTTTTCTAGGAATTCTAGGAATTCCCAATTTGTTGGCATATATTCACAGAATTTATGAGTTTTTAAAATTTCTACAATATTGGATGTTATTTTTCCTCCTTCATTTCTTATTTTATTTGGGTCCTCTCTCTTTTCTTCTTGGTGAGCCTGGCTAGAGGTGTCAATTTTGCTGTTTATACTTTCAAACAATCAGCTCTTGGTTTCACTGATTTTTTTTTCTATTTTTTAAAATTTCTGTTTTATTTTCTCTTTGATCACTATTATTTTATTCCTTCTGCTGACTTCAGATTTTTTTTGTTCTTCTACTTCTCTTAGGTGGAAGCTTCAGTAGTTTGAGATTTTCCTTGTTTTTGAGGAAGCCTGTATTACTATAAAATTCCTTCTTAGAACTGCTTTTGCTGCATCCCATAGATTTTGTAAAGTTGTTTTCATTGTCATTTGTCTCAAGATGTTTTGTAATTTCCTTTTTGATTTCATTGTTACTCACTGGTTTTTTAGTAGCATATTGTTTAGTCTTCATGTAATTTTTTTTCCCTCATTTTTCTTTCTTTGGCTGATTTTTAGTTTCATACCATTGTGGTCAGAAAAAATGCTTGAAATAATTTCTATCCATCTTAATGACCAAATCTGGTTGATTATATCTCCTAAATGTCTATGGAATCTGTCTACTCTCTAGTTCTTTACAATCTTAGTTCAAGTCACTACAATCTCTTATTTGCCCTCCTACAATCGTCTCCTAACTAAATACATGTCCATTCTTGCCTCGAAGTCCAAAGCATCTCAACACATTATTGACCAGGGGATTTTTGCAGAAACTAATGTCTATGGCATTAATAGGTTTTCAGTCAATAATGTGTTAATGTTACATAAGGGTATCACCACTAGTGATATACTGTTTAGCCATGAAATAAGGTTCATTGAGAAAACTTAGACGTAGAGAAATAGCAGGATGCACACCTTCCCTCAGCTATCATTACGTCACAGAAATGCATACTCAATCCAGAAACAGATCTAATGTAGAATGAGTTCTAGGAGAGGGACACTCTTTCCAACCACATAGGAAAACTGCAAATACCTAGATGACTATTAAAGGACTTACAGGTCAGGGGTATGGCCTTGATTAAAAAAAAAAAGGTAACATCTAAAGTTCAATTTTGGGAAGTTCTAAAACAATCACCAATGATAGCCAGAGACCTTGTTTTCTCATCTGAAATATCTCACCCCTGCTAATAAGCAAAAGGAAAAAAGAGAGAGAGAGAGAGAACAAAAGGAACCATTAGGCCCTTAGGAGACCAAGGTCTATTTCTTCTTTTTTTTTTTTTTTGGATGGCATCACCGACTTGATGGACGTGAGTTTGAGCAAGCTCCGGGAGTTGGTGATGGACAGGGAAGCCTGGCGTGCTGCAGTCCATGGTGTCGGCAAAGAGTCGGACATGACTGAGCAACTGAACTGAACTGTGGCTTATAGGATCTTAGTTCCCCAACCAGGGATTGAACCCAGGCCCTGGCAATGAAAGCGCCAAGTCCCAACCCCTGGACCACCAGGGAATTCCCTATTTTTCCTTTTAACTGAGAACTCTACAAGATCTGGTATCTATTTCTTGAGCCTTACATCATGCCTCCTATTTTCTATGCTTTAGTCACATAGGCCTTCTTTGAACTCCTTACAAAGTTAGGTTATTTCCCTCCTCAGGGCATTGCACACATGCTCCATCTGCTTAGCTAACTGCAACCCCTCTTTGTTCCTGACATTCTCAAATAGGTTATAAGTCTAATAAAAGTACTCACAGTATGTTGTATGCAGCCTTTACAGAGTAAATCTCAGTAGAAATGATAACTACTTGTGCAGTTATTTAACGTGTGTTTCCCTTGCCAAATCAGGAGCTGCCTTGCTCAAGCTGCAGTCCTGGTACTTAGCTGAGCACCCAGTCATAATCATGCCCAATAGATATTTTATTAAATGAATGAACAAAGTATGGACTTGAGGAGATAAGGTAAAATAAAGCAAGATGACCTAGCAGTATTTATTATGTAGCAATAATTCTGATTTTGTAGTTCTTTGGCCTTAGATTTCTGAGGAATATGGATAAATCTGGGTCCATACCTATCACACATCTAGCTTAAATATGGCAATTATACAAATAAACCCTTGCTATAACAAAGAGCAGAGCAGGAAAGCTAGGATTATGGAGTATTCCTATATAAGCAAACAAATCATTATTTTATACTGCTTTTTACAGTTCACTGATTAATGTGTTGAAGGAAACATGAAGTCAGATTCTTGACTTCAATAAGCCTGCACGCCTCAACTACTGAGGCTGCATGCCACAACTACTGAGCCCATGCACTACAACCACTGAAGCTTGAGCACCTAGGGCCTGTGGTCTGCAACAGGAGAAACCACTGCAATGAGAAGCCCATGACTACAAGGAAGAGTAGCCACCACTTGCTACAACTAAAGAAAGCCCATGGGCAGCAATAAAGACCCAGCACAACCAAAAATAAATTTTAAAAACTTTAAAAAAATCACCTGGAAAGGGTTTTTAAGAATACCCAGGTCCCACCTCTACAGATTCTGATTTAACTGAGATCATGGTGGGATCTGGGCATTGGGATTTTTCTAAAAGCTCCCTTAAAACTGTACGCTAGGCAGTTCTAGCATACAATCTGGGTTGAGAACCACTGGTTTAAGGAGAAAAGAAGTAGCTTACTGAAGAGTTAGTATTTGAAATGCTTCTTAAACGATAGGTGAAAACTGGATAGGCAAAAACAGGTGAGAATGGGGGCTTCCTTGGTGGTTCAGTTGTAAAGAATCAACCTGTAAATGCAGGGTCACGGATTTGATCCATGGTTCGGGAAGATCCTACATGCTGTGGAGCAACTTAAGCCCATGCGCCACAACTACTGAGATGGCGCTCTAGAGCCTGTGCTCAGCAATAAGAGAAGGCACTGCCATGAGAAGCCTGAACACTACAACCAGAGAGTAACCCCTGCTCGCTGTAACTGAAGAAGGCCCATGCACAGCAACAAAGACTGAGGACAGCTAAAATATAAATAAATAAAGTATAGAATTTTAAAAAAATCAATAAATCTTCTAAAGAAAAGGGGGGTGAGAATGTAAACAGAGGGATTAACAAGTAAGAAATGGCAATAAAGGTGCATAAATGGGAAAACATAAAGTGTATATGGAGATGAAGGGTTATTAATGAGTAGACAGACCATTATGGCTGAAGCAAAGTGTTGGCACAAGGGGACAGTAGAAAATATCTTGCATTTTTATCCTCTAGGAACTGGGTTCTACTGAACATTTTTGCTATATTACTGACATGATCAGAGCAATATTCTGCCACAGAAGTCTAGAGATAAGTTGATGAACTCCTGAATTAAGTGGCAGCTCTAAAAATGGAAGGGCTGAAGAGATGACAAGAGGGATGAATCAGTAAGTTTTTTTTTGGCAAAGCCATAAATGGCACAATGAAAAGAATTTAAAGTCACACTGATAACTATAATAATAGAAAACACTATCATGCAACAAATTTTGATTCTTTCCTCTAAAGTCCTTTAGATCTCAAATGTAAACATCCATCATCAGCAGTCATCCTAGTTCTATCTCTAGGGTTTATCTTCTTTTTCCTTAGAAAGAAAATAAATACGTTTCAATGCAGTAATCTGTGCAAAGGGAGTTGAGACCTAAATAAATACAAAAAACTGATTTCCACTCTAAAGAATTAATAATTACCTTTGTAATTTGATGGTTAAAGAATATTATGCTAAATTTTTTTATTTTGAAGCAGATTGTAAGACACCTCTAAATCAAGCTCCTTTAGTTCAGAATAACAACAGCTATTTCTATATCATACCTTGTATTTGGTCATGGTGCTAAAATGATTATTCCGAAAGAACACACAAAGTTCTCCTTCCTGAACCGTTGAAGTTAGTTCACATAATCCATGGTATGTCAGTTGAGTGGCTGTGTTATTTAGAAACTGCTCAGCTACAAAGCCTAGGAACCAATGCATAATATTAAATGGAAGAATAATTTCAAAATTTAAAAGTTTTTCTATTTACACTGTGTTCCAAGTATGAAGAAAGGCCAATCAAAGTAAGACTTTTCTATTATAACATGATGGTGCCAAACTGGAGATTCTTCTTTATTATTCTGCTATGGAAGATATGTCTGACAATTCCAGGCTAAAGAAATAATTATCTGAAATTCTTTTTATCAATAAATGCACTTACTCATACCACACCTACTTTTGCAAAGAATTTCAATAAAAGAAACAGATACAATAAAACTTGTTGTGAAGTAATTAGCCTCCAACTAATAAAAAAAAAAAAAAATGAAAATAAAACCCAATATAACAAATGAGAAGGCAAGGGTTAGCAACTTAAAAACTGGGTAGGAGCAAAAGTTGTACGTTAACAACCTCTTCCCCGAAGGATAGGTGTTTAGAAATTAAAAGCAGCTTCAAGAAACTGAGTTGCTTAAGATTTTGACAAAGATCTCAGATAATTCTCCATTCACAAACTGCTCAATTCATGCCTTAAAACTAAAGGTAGGCATAAAACCTAACAGAAAACAGTGGGGTAACCAATGACATTTTTATTCTATTCTCCTCCAACATATGCCACTCATTATATAGATATATTAAAATCAGAAATAGAAATCATCTCTTTTCTTTTCAAACATAATGAAATCCAAAGAAGCTTTCTGGGGTTTAATTTAAAAGATATGTATGTACGGTTGATCCTCATTATTAACATGGGTTCATATCTGCAAATTTGTCTATCTAAAATTTATAACTCCAAAAATAAATACTTATTGCATTCCTAAGTATGTACAAAATAGCAAAAAAATTGAGTTACCCAATATGCACATTCCCCACCGAAGGCAAAATAAGCAACACTGTGCCTTCTTGTTTCAGCTCTCATACTGTGAAGAAGTGTCATTTTCATGTTCTATGTAATGCCACACTTTCACATTTTGTGAAATTTTTGTGCTTTTTTGGGGTGATTTTTAGTGCGTAAAATGGTTCCTAAGTATAATGTTGAAGTTAGTGTTCCTAAGCACACAAAGGTTGTGATGTGCCTTAGAATACATATTTTTTACAGCTTCGGTCAGGCAGTTACAGGGCTGTTGGCTATGAGTTTAATGTTTATGAGTCAACAGAGGTGTCTCTAAACAGGAACACACACAAAAAACAAGGTTATCTCTTGACAAGCTGAAGAAAATGTGACCAGAAGCTCACAGCTACCCAATCTTGTGTTTCCCTTGAGAGTAGTGGTTTGGTATTGGCTAATTCAGTGTTCACAGCAACTTTACAGGACATAACTTTCAGTAATAATGAAAATCAATTGTATAAATATTTTAAAAGCCTGTATTTCTCTCTTTCCTTCTTTATTTTCCTTTCTCCTTTTGCTCCCTTTCTTTAAAAAGGAATGGAGGGGAGGAGAATGCTCTTAAAAGTTTTTTAAGTGAGCAGGGAAGTGCAGATTAGGGAGTAAAGATGAATCTGTGTTAAGAAACTGACACCTCAACAAAAAATTGAAAAAAAAGTTGGTAGAAACTTGGTAGGGCCAGAGGCAGCTGTATAATATAGGTTTATTCCACTCCCTTATCATCCCTTACTTTATTTTCTAGAATTGTGAGTTAAGTTTTATTTGGGGCAAAATGAGGACTGCAGCCCAAGAGACAGCACCTCAGATAGCTCTGAGAGACTGGTCCAAAGAGCTAGTGGAGGAAGGTAATAATATAAGATTTTGGTGAAGGGGGAGTTCAATGCAACCAAGCACTCATTTTACAAAAGGTTTTCTGCTAGTCACAAGGAGCTGATGTCACCATGAAGGGATTTAGTGCTTTTCTAGATATGAGGAGATGCAAAGATTGGGATCATGAAATCATTCCTGAAAATACCTTACTATCTAAAGACCTGTTACACCAGTTTCCCTCACTCTCCACACTGAATTCCCTTCAGGGAGTGTCGAAGGTCAGCAGCTGCAGCAGCACAGACAGATGGCTAATGCCCTTGCTGTTGTTCTTCACTTGCTGGCAATGCTCTCAGCAAGTGCCAATTTGTAGTTGACAGGCAAGTGTCAATTTATAGTTGACAGGGCCTATCCCTCACTTTCAGTGTCAAGTCACAGCACTTCTAGCTACAAACTGGTTGTAAAAAGTTACCAATATACCAAGCTATTCCAAGGAATTGGTAAAGTAGGAGGGGAAGTGCAAAAAGTTATACAGAAAACCACAGCCAAAGGAAACTTATAGCACATCTGCAACTTCTTGGGTTTTATACATTTAGAAATAAGATTCCCCTTAATTATTATCATTACTTTGCTAAGTACTAAGTTACTAAGTGAAACGTATTAGTTATATACTAAAACACTTACTATTATCTAACATTTAAAATGTAAGCATTATGTCTCTGTGAGAAGTACCATTGCTGTTAGAATATTCATGTAATTAAACACTTCTTTCAGAAAGATGTTTCTAAATGTCCCTTCCATACCACACTCACACAACATCCTCTCCATAAAACTGTTTCAAAAAGATACAAAAATTCAGTGGAGCTATAGTACAATATTACTTTCATATATAAATTCCAAAATTTAACCCTAGAAAAGTCTTTCTCAGCTATTTGTTTCTAACAATCAGGACACGGATTCAGAGAGAAGAAGTGACTTGCTTAAGGACATAAAACTAGTTATGGCAAAGTGAAGATTGGAACTTAACTGGCATTAAGTTAAAAAATTTACTGCATTATAAATGCAAATTTATTGCATTATAAATGTAAACTGAACTTTATTTCTTCCTGAACCACAGAGCATAGCTTAATTTAGACTTAAGTGTTTCCTAATTCTTCTACCAACTTGTAACAGTGACATATTCAAAAGCCTAATTTAGTTTTAACTTTTCATAACTAAACAAATTATGGAGTTTCAAAGCATAATATAAGCAATTATGTATTAATTACAAATGGAAAAGGGCATCTTTCCAATAAAAAAATCTGGTAAGTATCACCTTAATTAAATTTGAACATCACCAACAATGGGATAGTCAGACATGATATGCCACTCGATTTGATGCACTAGGAAAGACACAATGTCACCTATGTAGTAACCACACTGAAAATATTTAACACAAGTCTACTTAGGAGGAAACAATCAAATGAATCAAAATTGAGGACTATTTTATAAAACAATTAGGCTGGATTATAAAGAAAAGTAAATACCACAAAAGACCAAAAAGAAAAATAGATAGAGATCTGTTCTAAATTACAGGAGACTAAGTTGGGTATGATAATTAAATGATACCTGATTGAAGCCTGTATTGAAAAAGCTTAAAAGTTATAAGGGGCATTATTGGGATAACTTGGGAATTTTGAATATAAATAGTACGTTAGATACTGGTAGTATATCAATGCTAAATTTCCTGAGATAATTATATTGTGATTACAGAGGAATATTCTTTGTTCTTAGAAGACAAATACTGGAGAGTTAATGGATAGTGTTATAATATTTGCAATTAATTATTACATGATTTAGGAAAAAAATTGTGGGTGTGTGTGAATACAGAAAGGAAGTAAAACTTGAATACATTAGTAATTGGTGAATTTAGATGAAACATATATATGTATGTACATACATATACACACATTCATTTTGCTATTCCAACTTTATGGGTTGGAGTTTTTTCAAAATGAAAGAGAAAGAAAAACAAAAGGAAATCAATTTTATTTAATCAAAAATAATATGAGCTCAAACTACAATCTTCAGTGTTTATGGCACATAATAAAGGCTCAATAGGTACTTGAATAAGTGAATATGCTGGAAAAATTTCCTTAAGCTTTTTTTTTTTAAATCTAGAAACAGTTGTTAAAGAAATTATTCCTGAGAGAGCACCTAGAATTAATGACAAGCTTTGTGGAGTCTGGCAGCTAGTAATGAGCTATTTTTTTCCCTGCTGACTTTTGCTGCCATGCTACAACCCATCATTATAACTTGAATCAAAAAAATATTAACATCCAAAAGAGGCAGCAAATAATAAATATTCTATGTACACAAAAAGTTCTGAACTTTTACTTACGAGATACTGCCATCAGAAGAAAACAAATATTTTCTGAAAGAAGTTGAAAGGATGTCTAATTCTATTTGACTGATAGCTAAATAATATTTCTTTTTCATAAAAAAAGAATGATAGTAAAAGTATTTCTTGTATTCTGTACCTTACGGAAACGAAACATTTGAATTAAAAAAAAAAAGCAGTTACCATCTAAGGCCAAAGTTCAATAATTTTTAATACAGAGTGAAATAATAAAACATTTTGGGATATTTTATGATTCAGAAGGAAAGTTACAATTGTAAGGCTAAATAGAAAAAGAAAGCAGACTTCTTCAGCTGAATAATATACCCAAGAAAATATGATGAAGAAAATGGAAAAAAAAAAAAAAAAGAAAATGGAGGAAAGCTAACTGCTACGTTATATAAGTAAAAAGGTCCATTGTGGTCTTTCATTTCACTACTGATGTCATAGTGCCTTTATACATGCAGCCACTGAGACTGAATATTTATTTCAAACAGACTACATATTTGTAATTTCTTATAAACAAAAAACTAGTTGAGCTTTTTAACTGTATTGAATTCCATATATAATTTTTCTTTGAAATGGAAATCTGATAAGCACAATTTCACCATTACAAAATTCATATATCAAGGAATTAATCAGCTTGGTATATATTACCTAGAAATTCTGTACCGCTAAAGAGGAAGAAGATTCCTTCTTGTTTTTACCAAGATGTTCTTCTCAAGTTATCAATATTATACAAATTAGCTACCTTTTTCATTATCCCAGAAATCAATGCTAGAGAAATAATAATATTAAATAGCTGTAAAACCACTTTGAGAAAAAGGAGAAGTGAGGAACAGACTGTTTTTCAGTTGCTATTCATTCTGCTGGTGTAATAAGTGCTACCCATGTTACAATGCAGCCTCACTTGGTGAAAATGCTGTTAATAGTGTTTCCTATAGTTTCTTACCTCATAAATATATTCATCCAAATATCACTTATTGGCTATCATTTTATCTGTTAACACTTTCCAGATCCAATTGTTCTCTCAATTATTATTGAATAGCATACTGAAAGTTACTGAGAAAGTAGGAATCCACAGAGAGGTAATTTCTTTGTAGCCTGCTTTCTAAGAATATTTACAGAGCATGGATAAAGAATGGAAGGTTCTAGTGAGTGGAATTTTGTTAACTAAGGGAAGACATTTTTTGTGACAGCTTTTCTTGCTCTTCTCTCCCCTAAAATTTAAACTTTGCTGTCTTAGGCTGTAGTGAAAGAGGTGTCACACAAATCAATCATCAATATCCCTGAATATTTATGCCTGGATAGTGAAAGTGAAGTCGCTCAGTCGTGTCCAACTCTTTGCAACCCCATGGACTGTAGCCTACCAGGCTCCTCCATTCATGGGATTTTCCAGGCAAGAGCACTGGAGTGGATTGCCATTTCCTTCTCCAGGGGATCTTCCCGACCCAGGGATTGAACCCGGGTCTTCTGCATTGCAGACAGACGCTTTACCATCTGAGCTACCAGGGAAGTCAATTGAGCAATAATCAGTTGGGTTCTTATTAACCAATATAGTTTGAGATTCACTTACATATCTTCTTTCATATGTTCTTAGATACTCTTGTAGTCACTTAGCTTTAATTTTATAACATATAGTGATTATAATCGATTTTTATTATACTTCATGTGAAAGAAGTGTGTCTGAGACAGAAAGATGAAGCTTATCACCTACTTTTCACTATTTCTCTTTCTTCTGTTAGTCCTTCAACCCGAGAAGAACAGGAAACTTAGTATTTGTGTATATTTATGAAAAAGTGAAGTGGGTGTTGGGGAAATTATACCAAATGCTATGGCTCCTGACAGCATTTTGGTTTCAAATCTGCTCTTCCCTTCACTGACCGGAACACAGTTTAAAAAAAAGAAAAAAGAAAGAAACCACTTCTATATTGATGAATTTAGCAATACTTACTTTTAGCTAAGAATTAGGAAAACTGATGATCAAGAGTGTACTCTGATCCAGAACAGAACTTTAACATACTATATTATACTGAAATATAAGGCAGAGCTCTACTAAAATGAACATGAGTACCATAACACACATCACACTCAGTCAACTAAAGTGTTTAGGATGAATTATAAAGTTCCCTCAGTACTCCCAAATAATAACCCTTTTTTAAAAGAGCAATTATCAGTAACCCCTGGTAATTGGCAATATCAAAGATAGCAAGTGATTCCAAAGACTTTTATTAGAATCCAGGCCTGATCTTACAAGGCAAGTAAAAAAGGTTCTAGGAAAAACCTTTCACTGGCACCTTTATGAATAATTACTTCTTTTTTTAAAATAATTACTTCTTTTAATTCCCACAGGTAGCATCACTTTTATTTTTAGAAGTTGTTTTTAAGACATTTAAAAGATATTAAATTATAAGACAAGTTATTCTGCCAAGAATAAGTCAGGTATTAGCAGCACTCACCCACCTTCACTAACCAGCTCACTATTTTCTGACTGCTTACAAGAGATGATCTTCTCCACTAGCTGGTTGTAGCTGCAGTTACCAACAGCTTTTACAATGTCATCAATCTAGAAAACAAATGACTGTCTCACTAATCATGATAAAGTTATTATAAAAACAGTAACAAAAAAACCCACATCACTCTTGAGGGTTTTATTCTAATACGATACTAAATTTAAAATTATTACTTATGAAAAAAAATCATCACTAAAATCAACACCCAACAGTCTTCAAATTTGTTTATAGCTCACTATAGCATACTATGAAAAATACTGCTTAGCTATATTTCAATTATGCAAAAAATTATAAAATGGAATTATTATATACAACTTTATTTCTAAAGATTGTAAAGATGTATTTAAGTGATTAAAATAAAAAAAGTAATCTATTTCAGGAAGAAAATTAAGACAATCCCATTTTTTTAAATTGAAAAACAAATGTTCTGTATTTAAAGCAAGGCAAATCTAAAAGATGTTAATCTATGGGTTAACAAGGTTTTCCCATTTTATTACTTAGTTCCTAGCAAAGTATACTGGAGATACAAGTAAGCATAACTAATGTTACTTCCCTAAAGGAAAGTTAATATATATTCTTAAGGGAAAATATTTGCCTCATGATTCTTATTTTGTCTGTGGAGGTACAGCAGAAAAATAAATTCAAATTTTTAAAGTATAGGACAATAAAATTGGGCATCTCTACTCTCCTTCCATTATACTTTGCTTTGACTATTGAAGAAAAAAAATAGATGTCTGTTGTCTAAACAACTTACTTTGATTGCACTCCCATTCCTAAAATATATTTGTAAGTTATTTACATGTACTTAATATATTAACATAAATTTACACAATGAAATAAAAAATAAGAGGGGCAATATTCTCTTTCCATATCCAAATGATCTTCTAGAATACTACAAGAACCAACAGATTTGCACAAGGAACAGAACAGTGGTTTTTAAACAGAGAGTGTTTTAAAAAGTTAAAAGATTTCAAGACTCAAGTTGTTTCTCAAGTATCTAAGTTTTCATTCCACTGCAGTATAGCAAAGTTTGAGAACAACTTCTTTAGGCTATAATTTATTTCCTCTCTTTCTGGAAAATTTAAGGATGGTAAAAGCCTCTTAATCATACAAGTGTACTAATGGTTGGCTGAAGATAAGTTAATTGAATAAGTTAAAGCAGAGAACTGTGGAAAATATTATATACATATCTTAAACATTTCATGTTAACTTAAAACACAACTGTATTCACTTGTCAACTTTCTGACACAGAGCCAAAATAAGGCTGTTTCTTTGAAAGTGGATCTTTTGGCTATGATTCTATATAAACGACACAAGAATATGCCTTCCAGTTTTAATTTATTTAAAATGAAAACTTAGGCCCTTAAGAAGCAGTTTGAGAGTATAATCTCTTTAGATTTTCATTATTTTTTGGAATATCTTTACTGATTACAGCAACTATCTTCAGTATTCAACTTCATTAAGTCTTTCCAAAGTACTGAATTTTCAATCCTAAGAAATCCACAAAAATACACCTAGAATAATACATGATCAATATATAAAAATTAGTTGTACTTCTATAGACTAGCGATGAACAATACAAAGATTTCAAGTTTGCATAGGCAGAATCTCTACATTAGCATTTCATCAATTAACTCATTTGGATGTCTTTTATGTACTACTATGTGCCACGTGCTATTAGAGAAACTAAAGACTAAGCAGTGAATAAAATAGATGGTTTAGCAAATATATATTATACTAAGCAGCTGTATGTAGTGGTAAGAAGCTGTTCTTTGTTTTCATTGTACTATAGCATTCCATAGTATGAATGTAACAGTTATTCATTCATCTTTTGATGGATATTCAAGTTGTTTTCAGTTTGGGGTGATGACAAATAACACTGCTATGAACTCTCTTTGTACATTTATCCTGTTTCACAAATCTAGATTTTCTCTAGTAAATGTGCCTTGTCAAATTCCTGAGTCGTATCCTCAACTTTACTAGGTAACTCCAAACTGCTTTCCAAAGGAGGTAGTCAGTTTATGTTATCATTAGCATGGAATGAAAATTCTCTATATTGCATATCTTCTCCAACACTTAGTATTGTCAGACTTCTAAATGTTAGCCATTCTGATGTGTGTATTTTGACTGTAATTTGCATTTGCCTGATGACTAGTTCATATGTTCACTGGTCATTTGGGTATCCATTTTTTTAAGTGTTTCTTCAAGCTTGTTTTGAAGAATTTTAGCTTTGCTAGTCTTCTTTATTATATATTTATTTTCTATTTTAATACTTTTGCTCTTAAGATAGATACATAGCTCATTAATTTTTAGTCTTTTACTATCCCTTAATATATGACTTTTACGGCTTTAAAAACTGTTTTAGCTAAATCTCACAAATTTTGATAAAGATTTAGTTGCTGTGTAGTTTAAAATATACTGTTTCATTATGAGTTTTTGACTCAAACAGTCTCTACTGATTTTTTCTAATGATTTCTAGATTACTTACATTGTGGTCAGAGACTATTTTACACCTTTTTTTTTTTTTTTTTTAAATTTTACACTTCGTTTATTTTAAATCCTTATAAATTTGTTGAAACTTGGCTTTATAACAGCATTAGGTCAAGTTGTATAAATTTCATTAGTGCATAAAAAGAATGGATAGTCAGGTTCATAGGAAACAAGGAAAGGCTGAGAAAGCAGCATAGACAAGGGGAGACTATGAAGATACAATGATTAAAATGCAATATAATATCCTGAATTGGATTCTGGAACATAAAAAAAAATAGTGAAAAAATCAGTGAAATGTGAGAACTGTAATATAGTTAATAGTAAGGTACCAACATTAAATCTCTAAGTTTTGACACATCCATTATGGTCATGTAAGAGTAGGGGAAATTGGGTGAAGAATGTATGGGAATTCTGAATACCATCTTTGCAACTTTCCTATAAATCTAGAATTAGTCAAAAATTAACAGTTCATTAATTTTTTGAAAAGAATATATGTTTATTAGGTTATCTTTTCTGCTTCTATCAATTGTAGTGAAAAGTATTTTAAAAGCTTCCAGTATGACAAATTTCTTTCTTCTTATTAAATTCTGCTTTATGTACATGGAGCTTATGTTATTAGATGCATACAAATTCTGTTTTCCATTGTTAAAAACTGACCTTTACTCTCTGTGGCGATTCCCATGAGTCCAAGGAATAAACAGTCAATCAGGGTATTTATTTTCCAGGTGTCTCCAGACACATACACACTTGAAATGATTATATCTTCTTAGCAAATTAAACATTTTGTCATTAGTAATGCTTTTCGACTCAAAAGTCTATTCTTTCTGATATTACTATTGGTACATCAGTTTTCTTTTGATTAGCAATGTATGGCATCTCTTTTATCTATCTGCAATCATTCTGTTTAACTTTAGACTATTTTATATATGTCTCTTGTAACAGCAAATATATATGTCTTAATCCGACCTCAGAATCACTGACTTTTAACTACAGCATTTAGTCCTATTGATATTACTATAATTATTCATATATTTGAATATATTAAATCTACCGTTCTCTCTTTCCCATCAGCTCTATCTT
This sequence comes from Dama dama, assembly GCF_033118175.1. Classification (NCBI taxonomy): domain Eukaryota; kingdom Metazoa; phylum Chordata; class Mammalia; order Artiodactyla; family Cervidae; genus Dama; species Dama dama. Next base: position 50,838,061 of record NC_083692.1, on the reverse strand, counting down.
TCTTTACCTCTTCTTTCTTCTTTTTGGATTAATCCTTTTACTAATCCAGAAGTTACCTACTATGTTTTCTATTCTTTTCATGGTTATTCTAAAGGAGCGTTATCCATCTGCACATGCTATAATAATGGAAATATTCCAAATCTTTGTTGCCCAGTAAGATACCCACTAGTCACAGGTGGCTACTGAGCAATTTAAAGTGTGTCTAGTGAAACTTAGGAAGTAAATATTTAATTAAATTTAACTAGCCATATTTGGCTACCATATTGGACAGAGAAGTTATAAGAACTATAATATCAACCCTTATCATATCAAACTTAGAACTTAATATTCTCTTCTTGATCAATTAATTCTAGGCCATTAGAAAACTTTACCCTTCTCCCAGCTTATTATTTTTCATATGCTAATGTTTTTAAACTGTAAAGGATGATGTTATTCTTTAATATAGTCAACAATGATTTAAATTTATCATGTTATTTTCTCTCCACTCACTCTTCCATCTGGGATCACTTTCTTTCTTTTCAAAATCCTTGTTCAGAATTTCCCTCAACAGTGGTCTACTGGCAGGAAACTATCTTAATTCAATTAATCTAAAAACGACTTTAGGGACTTCCCTGGTGGTCCAGGGGCTAAGACTGCACTCTCAACACAGGGAGACCAGGTTAGACCCCTGGTCAGGGAACTAGATCCCACATGCTGCAATTAAGAGTTCACATGCTGCAACTAAAGATCCTGCATCTAAGGCTTGGCACAGACAAATAAATAAATAAATATTTTTTAAAAAGATGAAGCCAATCTTAAAAATGATTTTATTTCTCTCCATTCTTGAGAGAATTTTTCTGGGAACAGGAAATGACTAGTATTTGTCTTCTTTCAGCACACTGAATGTATGATTTTCACTGTTATCTGGCTTCAAATGTTGCACTTAAAGAATTAATTATCAATAATGGAGAAATACCTTCTCAGTGGCTGAATTAGTGTCCATCTACCATCCAGAGAATGACATTTATTTGCAAGATAATTATTTGCAGTACACATATTCAAAGAATACAAAGAATTAGCCAGTGCCAAGAGATATTTCATAGAAACCTATGGATTTTAAGCTTTTGCCTTGTTCTTTTTTCTTTCTCAGCTTAAAATCCGTCACTCATGAAACAAGTAAGTAAAAATAGATAAAAAGCACAGCTCTCAGGCCCAAGATTTTGAAAACCACTGTGCAGACCAGAAAAATCTGATGAACAATTTGTATCCTACATTAGAGTATACTTTTCTCTAAGCCTATAAATTCAACTGTTTGCCAGACAATATGCAGCTACACATACAGTCAGAGGGATAATCTAAATCCAGTTTTTAAGAACTCAGAATTAAGTCCCTTGGGCCATAAGTTCATTTTCCTCAAGAATCTAGGCTACCTGGCACTGCCATTTGCCAGGATCCAAAATGATTTACCTTGGAGGAATCAGATGCTGGACATGTCTAGACTTTTTAGTGATGTTCTCAAGAGTCAGAGTGCCAAAATAAATAAACAGATGTCTGCTTACAGCAAGCCTTTCACTGCTCAGAAATACCAGTTACCTTTAAAGGACAGGGGTGAAGAAACACTGCCAAATCTTTGCTATATGATCTCTCCATCTCTGTAGGTAATGCATGCATGAATGTTTCATTTCATCAGTTAATATTTACTGAGAATCTTCTATGTGCCAGGCACTGTTCTTAACAATAAGAGCCTAGCCTTCACAAAATATACACTCTACTGGGAGATGACAGTTAATCAAGTAAATAAACAATTCTAGATAATGACTTGGGAAAAGGAGGGTGACTAATTTCAACAAGGGAAGGCCTCTCTAACAAGATGATATTTGATCTAAGACCTGAATAATGAGGAGACCAGAAATGGAAAGATATGGGAGAACAATGTGTTAGGGCAGTAAAACAGTGTTCCACAGTGGGCAATCAGCTAGTACAAAAACCCGAGCTAGAAATGAGCTCTGTATATCTCAAAAATAGGAAGGCAGCTGGTGTTGGAGGGCAGTAAAAAGGTGGGAGAATTACATAAGAGGCGAAACTGGACATGAGACAGAGTTTAGATTATGCAGTGTATCATAAAAATTCTAATAAAGATTTTGTATCTTACTATAAAGAATGATATAATGCCATCTGCAGCAACATGGACGAACCCAGAGATTGCCATATTAAGTGAAGTAAGTCAGATAGGGACAGATATATGATATCACTTATTCGTGGAATCTAAAAAAAATGGTGCAAATTGACTTATTTACAAAACAGAATTAGAGTCACAGATGTAGAAAACAAACTTATGATTACCAGGGCTAGAAGGGGAAGGGGGGATAAATTGGGAGATTGAGAGACTGACATATCCACACTACTTTATATAAATAAATTAGTAATAAGGGCCTGCTGTATAGTATAAAGAACTCTACTCAGTACTCTATAATGGCCTATATGGGAGAAGAATCTAACAAGCAGTGGATATATGTATAACTGACTACACTTCCCTGTAAACCTAAAACTAACACAAGATTGTAAATCAACTGTACTCTAACGAAAATTAAAAAAAAAAAGATTTTGTATCTTATTCTAGTTACACTGGAGGCTTCTGATGAAAGGAGTAGGGCACAGGGATAAAGGGGAGGGTTTATTTCACAAAGATCATTCTGAGTGCCAAGATAATTCACTGCGGGGAAGAATAATCTTTTCAACAAATGAGAGTGAGACAACTGAATACCACATGCAAAAGAATAATGTTGGATTCCTTCCCCAAACCACATACACAAGTCAACTCAAAATCGATCAAACTCCTAAATGTAAGCACTAAAAGTATATACTTTATACTTACATACTTTATATATTGTAAATATACAAAAAACTCTTAGAACCCGGTAACAAAAAGACAAATAGTCCAATTAAAAATGGCCAAGAGATTTGCAGATATTTCTCTAAAGATATACAAATGGCTAATAAGTACATGGAAAGATAATCAACATTAGTCATTAGAGAAATGCAAACAAATCCACAATGAGATACAACTTTACACCTACTATGATGGCTACAATCAAAAAGATAGACAATAATAGGTGTTGGTGAAGATGTGCACTCAGCTCTGTAGTCAGCCTCTAACTCCATGAAATTATAGCCAGAAGTCTTGAGGAGATTTAGCACTCTAGAGGACTGTGCTCTTAACCTCACAATGTGGCTAATTCCATGTAAAAGCACAAAAATATAAGTATCAGAAAATGTAAACCTAGATTACTTTGCCAAATTAATAAATTTTTATGATATTTGTGTTCATATAATTTAAGATTTTGTACTTACCTGAGGGTCCACTAACCATCCATGATACAAAGGAATATCAAGAAGATCAAATACTATGCATTCTGGTGTATATTCAAAGACTCGAACACCAGTGAATTTTACATTTACATCCAAGCCTGTCTGTAGTTTGTGCAATACTGCCATAGCATCACTCATATTCTGAAAATAGAAAGGGGAAGAGAAAAAAATGAGAAAAACAACAACAAAAAATATATTTAAATACAGGCACATTTACTACAAATTTTCCACTTTATCCAATTTATTCATCCTTTCCATTTTTATTATTAAGTACCTACTATGTTTCAGGGGCTTCCCTGGTGGCTCAGACAGTAAAGATTCTGCCCGCAGTGTGGGAGGCCCGGGTTTGACCCCTGGTTTGACTATGCCAAAGCCTTTGACTGTGTGGATCACAACAAACTGTGAAAATTTCTTAAAGAGATGAGAATACCAGACCACCTTACCTGCCTCCTGAGAAGTCTATATGCAGGTCAAGAAGAAACAGTTAGAAACGGACATGGAACAACAAATTGATTTCCATGGGAAAGGAGTACATCAAGAATGTATATTGTCATCCTGTTTGTTTAACTCACATGCAGAGTACATCATGTGAAATGCAGGGCTGGATGAAAGCACAAGCTGGAATCAAGATTGCCGGGAGAAATATCAATAACCTCAAATATACAGATGACACCACCCTTATGGCAGAAAGTGAAGAAGAACTAAAGAGCCTCTTGATGAAAGTGAAAGAGAAGAGTGAAAAAGTTGGCTTAAAGCTCAACATTCAAAAAACTAAGATCATGGCATCCGATCCCATGAGTTCATGGCAAATAGATGGGAAACAATGGCATCAGTGAGAAACTTTATTTCCTTGGGCTTCAAAATGACTGCAGATGGTGACTGCAGCCATGATATTAAAAGACGCATGCTCCTTGGGAGAAAAGCTATGACCAACCTAGACAGCATATTAAAAAGCAGAGCCATTACTTTTCTGACAAACGTTTGTGTAGTCAAAGCTATGGTTTTTCCAGTAGTCATGTATGGATGTGAGAGTTGGACTACAAAGAAAGCTGAGAGCTGAAGAATTGATGTTTTTGAACTGTGGTGTTGGAGAAGACTCTTGAGAGTCCCTTGGACTGCAAGGATATCCAACCCATCAATCCTAAAGGAAATCATTTCTGAATATTCATTGGAAGGACTGATGCTGAAGCTGAAACTCCAATACTTTGGCCACCTGATGCGAAGAACTGACTCAATGGAAAAGACCCTGATGCTGGGAAAGATTGAAGGCAGGAGGAGAAGAGGACGACAGAAGATGAGATGGTTGGATGGTGTCACCAACTGCACGGACATGAGTTTGAGCATGCTCCGGGAGTTGGTGATGGACAGGGAAGCCTGGCATGCTGCAGTCCATGGGGCTGCAAAGAATCAGACAGGACTGAGCGACTGAAATGAACTATGTTACAGGCATTAAATATGAGTTCTAAAAATAAAAGAGTGGATAAAACAAAGTTCTTAATCTCATGGAACTAACATTTTACTATGAGAGAAAAATACATAAATTATAATATAAAGTTAAGTATTAGTAAGAAAAATTGGATAGGATAAAGATATACAGAGAGGGGAGGGGGGCCTATTTTTAGACCAGGAAGTTCAAAGACAAAAGTTTCTAGTCAAAGAGAAAGGCCTCTCCCACTTCCAGGTATATTCCTAAAAGAATCAAAAGCACCACCTTAAAGAGACAGGTGTACACCTATATTCACTGCAGCATTATTCACAACAGCCAAGAGGTGCAAGTAGTTCAAATGTCCATTAGCAGATAAATGGATAAAGGAAACATGTTTTATATACACACACACACACACACATACACACATAACAGAATATTATTCAGCCTTTAAAAAAAAATAAGGAAATCTTATTACATGTTACAACATGGATGAAACTTGAGGACATTATACTGAGTGAAATAAGCTACTGCAAAGAACAAATATTATGTGACTCCACTTATATGAGATAGAGTAGTCAAAATCATGGAAATAGTAGAATGGTAGTTGTCTGGGGCTAGAGGGAGATCTGGGGAGGTGTTCAATTAGTATAGAATTTTAGTTTTACAAGGTGAAACTGTTTTAGAGATCTGTCACACATGAATATAATATAGTTAATACTACACTTAATGGCTAAGAGAAAAAAAATGGTTAAAGAGTAAATTTTATGTTTTTTTAACCATAATTTAAACAAAAGAAAGAAAAAGAAATCAGCTATCAAGCCATGAACAGACACAGAAAAAAATTTAAATGTACATTACAAGGTGAAAGAAGCCAATATGAAATGTATTGTATGATTCCACATGACACAAAATGATGGGAAAAGGCAAAACGATGGAGACAGTAAAAAGATCAGTGGAGGAGGGAGGGATGTAGTGGCAAAGCACTGAGGATTTTTAGGGCAGAGAAACTATTCTGTATGATACTATAATGGTGATACACATCATATATTTGTCAAAACCCAAAGAATGTATGGGAAGATCCCATGGAGAAGGGAACAGCTACCCACTCCAGTATTCTGGCCTGGAGAATTCCATGGACTGTATAGACGATTGGGGTTGTAAAGAGTTGGACATGACTGAGACACTTTCAAAGAACGTATAAACACCAAGAGTGAACCCTAATGTATATGGACTTTGGATAATAATTCTGTATCAATGTAAACGGTGGGAGGTGAAGTCTGTGAAAAAGAGCCTCAATCACAAAGACTTATTGGTCAAATCAGAGTCATTCTGTCCACACCAGGTTTCTCATTAAACATGGTCATGTATGTAAGGAAGACTATTTTAAAACATGTTTTTCTAAACATTTTAATATATTAAGTATGGACATAAGTATAGAGGGTATATTTGATGCAACAAATAAAAATCAATATACAAAATTTGATAAAATTTTATTAAATCTATACTGTTAATCAGATACTATATACTAAAGATATAAAATAGGCTACAGACTATAGCCTACTGGAGGGCTTATAGTAAAACGGCTAAACATGAAATAAACCCTTTTATATTACAATTATGGACTCTCTGAAATCTGGAAAGGACAAATTTAGGTCAAAAGAAAAGTTTACCAGTTAACTTACAAAATTCTATCCTAAGAGACTACACAGACAAAAACAGAAATTACTCAAATGTTTTAAATTTATGAGTGAGGAATTTACAACAGGATAGCACTATTATAGAGTCTTTGGTTTTTGCCAGTCTCACCTCTCTCTAACAATTCTAATACCCTGAAACACTTATTTTCTCAGTCTTCCCTAAAGTTGAAACTTTGAAAACAATCAGCTCACATTTTTTTCCTTTCAGTGTTTTAAAACTTTTCCTAAAGCCATAACAATGATGAATGTGAGAAAATATGAATGAATATGAGCTACTGTAGGATTGTAGTTTTACTACTACTGATTTTTTCTGCTATGTGTTAAATTCTTGGTTGCCAATCACCCAATTTTCTTCAAGGGAGAGTATAACTTCAAGCTTACACCTATATATATCTTCTACATTTTAAACAGATTATATAATATTAAAATAACTAAATTAATATAACTAATAATCTCCATAAAGAATAAAACTAATATAAATAAATCTATAAACAAAGAGTTTGAAAGAGTATTTTGCCATTTTGTTCCTGAATTCAAATTATGATAATTAATATAAAATATAAATTAGGGAAGGGTGCTTATAAAAGGACTACTACTTCTTTAAGCCAATAGTTCAACTGCTTCTTAGAATTTTTCTTAAAGGTACTGTTAACGTGGTAAAATTTTAAATTTAAACATAAGATACATTTTAAAAATATATTTGCAGTAATATAAAAATCTGTCAAAAACACACACAGTAATTTCTTGTGTTGTCATCAAAAGCAAAACTGGAAAAAATATGCTCTTTGTTTATATTGCAACTTTAGGTAAGGATTCTTAATTAGGAAGATTGAAGTTCTGTGCTGACCTTTTTAAAATTTAGGCTTGAACATTTCTGCTCACACAAATTATACAAAAAGATTATTGTTACATCATACCTGTGGAGCATTAAAAACCAGTTTAGACTCAATTTTATCAGCTTGGTACTAACTCTGATGCTGGGAAAGATTAAGGGCAGAAGGAGAAGGGGACAACAGAGGATAAGATGGTTGGATGGCATCACCGACTTAATGGACATGGGTTTGGGTGGACTCTGGGAGTCGGTGATGGACAGGGAGGCCTGGCATGCTGCAGTTCATGGGGTCGCAAAGAGTCGGAACAACTGAGCAACTGAACTGAACTGAACTGAACGTGCTATTCTCAAAATGAATGGTAATTCAATCACAATACCTTATAAATAGTTTTAGAGCTTATTTTAAACACAGGGTACTTTTTGTCTGACATGTTGATAAGAAATGCAAGTAGCTGTCAGTGTTTGTTTCAACTTTGAAACAAAACTTTCAGTCATTTTTCAAGAGTCCAAATCATCTTAATGGAAGTACATCCTAAGACTGCAAGACAAGACTTGAAACAAAGTGCTGGTATCATTTGCAAATACTTTTCACTCAAGATTTTCTCAAGTCTGTGCAACAGAAATGAACTAAATTTTGAGGTTGATATGAAACTGCAACTATGATCTACAATTTCTAATTTCAAATTTTTGTATTAATTACAATAGCCTTACTGATTTCAATAAAAAATGATACAACTTTGATAAATGATATAAGTTTAACCATAGGGCTTCCCTGGTGGCTCAGAGGTTAAAGCGTCTGCCTGCAGTGCGGGAGACCTGGGTTCGATCCCTGGGTCGGGAAGATCCCCTGGAGAAGGAAATGGCAACCCATTCCAGTATTCTTGCCTGGAGAATCCCATGAACAGAGGAGACAGGAAGGTCCACGGGGTCGCAAAGAGTTGGATACGACTGAGCAACTTCACTCACTCACTCATTCATAAGTTTAACCATATCACTTTACACTTATAAAATATTCACTGGTTTTATAAATTGAAGGTTAACATAAGATTTCATTTGAAAACAAGTTTCTACTGTGAAAAATGTTTGGAAATCCTTGCTTTAAGTTACAAATTCCAAAAGAACTGAAATGACTTAGTATACCTATTTGGCTTTAACTACAGATTTCCTGGAGGAGAACATGGCACCCCACCCCAGAATTCTTGCCTGGAGAATCCCATGGGCAGAGGAACCTGGCAGGTCCATGGGGCTGCACAGAGTCGAATACAACTGAAGCGACTTAACATACACACAGATTTCCTACCTTACACAGTGATTCAATGTAACATACTTAGCTTTTAGATCTTATTAGGACTAGATTATCTAACATTCAAATTCAAGAAATTTTGCAATATTGAAATTAGTTTTCTTGTTGCTATCTGGACACTGGTGAAAGTATGTATAAGGGTTACTTTGAAAGTAAACATAAAGGTTCCAATGATATGTTTCTTCCCTAGCTGATACCGTCTTCCACTGCAAGAACCTGTGTTCTTCTTGCCTTCTACAGTCAAACAAAGGAAGAATACTGAAGAAAATGAAGCTCTGCTTGCTTACTTCCAGTTCCAGTAATTTTGAGCCTGGTGGTCCCTTTATGTTAACCTTCAATTTATAAAACCAGCGCATATTTTATAAGTGTAAAGTGATATGGTTAAACTTATATCATTTACCAAATTTGCATTATGATGATGTTGTGAAAGTGCTGCACTCAATATGTCAGCAAATTTGGAAAACTCAGCAGTGGACACAGGACTGGAAAAGGTCAGTTTTCATTCCAATCCCAAAGAATGCTCAAACTACCACACAACTGCACTCATCTCACACGCTAGTAAAGTAATGCTCAAAATTCTCCAAGCCAGGCTTCAGCAATACGTGAACTGTGAACTTCCAGATGTTCAAGCTGGTTTTAGAAAAGGTAGAGGAACCAGAGATCAAATTGCCAACATCTGCTGGATTATCAAAAAAGCAAGAGAGTTCCAGAAAAACATCTATTTCTGCTTCATTGACTATGCCAAAGCCTTTGACTGTGTGGATCACGATAAACTGTGGAAAATTCTGAAAGAGATGGGAATACCAGACCACCGACCTGTCTCTTGAGAAACCTGTATGCAGGTCAGGAAGCGACAGTTAGAACTGGACATGGAACAACAGACTGTTTCCCAATAGGAAAAGGAGTACGTCAAGGCTGTATATTGTTACCCTGCTTATTTAACTTATATGCAGAGTACATCATGAGAAACGTTGGGCTGGAAGAAACACAAGTTGGAATCAAGATTGCCAGGAGAAAGATCAATAACATCAGATATGCAGACAACACTGCCCTTATAGCAGAAAGTGAAGAGGAACTAAAAAGCCTCTTGATGAAAGTGAAAGAGGAGAGTGAAAAAGTTGGCTTAAAGCTCAACATTCAGAAGACTAAGATCATGGCATCTGGTCCCATCACTTCATGGGAAATAGATGGGGAAACAGTGGAAACAGTGTCAGACTTTTATTTTGGGGGGCTCCAAAATCAGTGCAGATGGTGATTGCAGCCATGAAATTAAAAGACGCTTACTCCTTGAAAGGAAAGTTATGACCAACCTGGATAACATATTGAAAAGCAGAGACATTACTTTGCCAACAAAGGTCCGTCTAGTCAAGGCTATCGTTTTTCCAGTGGTCATGTATGGATGTGAGAGTTGGATGGTGAAGAAAACTGAGCGCCGAAGAATTGATGTTTTTGAACTGTGTTGTTGGAGAACTCTTGCAAGTCCCTTGGACTGCAAGAAGATCCAACCAGTCCATCCTAAGGAGATCAGTCCTGACTTCATTGGAAGGACTGATGCTGAAGCTGAAACTCTAATACTTTGAGCACCTCATGCGAAGAGTTGACTCATTGGAAAAGACCCTAATGCTGGGAAGGATTGGGGGCAGGAGGAGAAGGGGACAACAGAGGATGAGATGGCTGGATGGTATCACCGACTCGATGGACATGGGTTTGGGTAGACTCTGGGAGTTGGTGATGGACAGGGAGGCCTGGCATGCTGCGATTCATGGGGTCGCAAAAAGTCGGACACGACTAAGCAACTGAACTCAACTGAACTGAACTGAGTGGTTCCCTCGTGTATTACAGAATAGTATCTCCAAAGAACAAGCCAAACAATGTGAACACATTTAAACAAAAGTTCCAATGATATGTTTCTTCCCTAGCTGATACGTCTTCCACTGCAAGAACCTGTGTTCTTCTTGCCTTCTACTGTCAAACAAAGAAAGAAAACCGAAGAAAATGAAGCTCTGCCTGCTTACGTCCAGCTCCAATAATTTTGAGACCAGTGGTCCCCGCCCATGTTACAGAATAGGATCTCAAAAGAATGTGCCAAACAATGAAAACACACTGAAACTATGAAATAGCAGATTTAGTCCTAATGGCATACCCTAGACATCATTTGCTGAACAATTTCCAAAATATAACTTAATTGTAAAATATAAACAAATGAGGGAAGATGAATCAATAACAAATTCACTTGAAAGTCAATTTTTTCAAGGAAAACACTAGGTTATGATTCTTCATAGGTGTGTAGAATGGTATCCATGTTTCATTCTTCATGTTATACTGTTTAGTCACTAAGTCGTGTCCAACTTTTGTGACCCCATGGACTGTATATAGGTTCATATAAAAGAGAGATCAGCAAAGTATGGCCTGTGGGTCAAATATAGCTGTGGGCTGAAAATGGTTTTTACATTTTTAAAAGGGCGTAAAAAAAAGAAAACAAAAAAATATGCCTGAAAAGCCATTGGTAGAGACCAATGAATATACCCATAAGGGCAAATTACCTATTTTAATATAACAAAAATTGGGTCTGTTACCTGCTCATAGTTTAAACGCTGAATTTCTGAAATTTCTTTTGGCTTTGTATCAAGCATGTAATCTCCTGTAAAAAGAAATTGTAAAGTTGCCTTTTAAAAATATCACTTTTTTTCTAATTACAAAGGTAATATATTTAAATTATAAATTGTAAAAATAAGTAACATAAAAAAGAGCCCCCACCCAATTCTATTCAGAGAAAATCATCAGAGAAAATCAATGTTAACCGTTAACTAAGATCTCATATTTTTTTCAGTGTACATCCTATGTTTTGAATTTATTTTTCTTCCTTAATGAGTATCTTTCCACATCACTACAATAAAACTCTAAAACGCTTTACAAAGTTTCATGGATATCAGCAATATAATTGTTACCCTAATACCTTTCCAAGAATGAGTGTTATCAGTCTTCTGAATGTTGCTTTTCTTAGAAGTAAACAGTAACTTCTTTGCATTTAAAAAACTGATATATTAGTGATTACCAGTAGGGAAAAGGAAAGGAGAAAGGCAAGAAAGTGGTATGGAATTGAGATAAAAAGTACTATGTATAAAACAGATAAGCAACAAGGATATATTGTATAGAACAGGGAATTATAGCCACTATTGTGTAATTTTAAATGGAGTATAATCTGTAAAGAAACCGAATCACTAGGCTGTACACCTGAAACTAATATTGTAAACCAACCATTCACCCCTCCAAACTGATATCTTTTTATACATGTATTTTTATTTGGTATCACTTTTTTAATATATAAATGACTTTTAGTATATGTCACACTTTTTAAATATATGTAGCATCATTTTAATATATGCTGTACCTTTTGATCTATGTTTTGCTTTTTAAAATATATATTAGTTATACATACTTTTCTTCAAATTGCCTGCCTATACAATATTACATTTTTCTTATTGAACTATAAAAGCTCTTTTTCAATTAGAGAAATGAGAACATTTCCTGTTATATGTGTGGTAAATTATTTTTTTCCCCATATTGACCTCTGACTTTATGATAGTGCTTTTTTGCCTATTTTTCACCATATAGAAATATTTAATTTTATATAGTCTCATTCTTCTATTACAGCTTCTGAGCTTGACGTTATGTTTAGAAAGATTTTCACCCCTTCAGAGTATACAAACATTCACATATACTTTCTTCCTGTAATTTTATGTTTGTCTTTTTTTACATTTAAGTCTTTATGTTATTTGGAATTAATTTTTATATAAACAGTGATATATCGGACCAACTTCTCACTCAGCCTCCTAAACCACTAACAAGTTGATAAATTGCTTTTATATAACTTTTATTTTCAAATTCAAAATAAACTTCCAATGACTGTATCAAGTACTCTTTCAATCTCTCCAATTTTGATAACCAAAGAATTCCTATAAACATCAATATATTATTATCTGTGGGTTTATTTAGAATTTTAAGACAGCAAAATCGAACTAATAATAATATTATTATACCATAGGTAAAGGAACTCCAAAAATACTAAATTCATTCATTCACAGAAATATATAAGCAAGTATATTTAACAAATATTTTTGAAAACTTACTATAACTGGCACATTGTATATTTACATGTTGAGATTTTAATATAGCACTTAACTGAAAACTACACTGAGTAAATTTTATACATTATTTATTCAAATAATTGGGACCATATTTGCTATACTTTGATCCTTTATTTCATTTAAGTTCTGTAATTATCCTGATACAACACTGTAGTGTATGTTTTTCTAACATTTTAGCAGGGTCAGGATGCAGAATATTATATAATTCAATACTAAATGACCCTAGGTATGCTATCATAGAATAAAGCTTATGTGTTACGAGTGTAATAAATATTGGGAAAGACTCAGATAAGCAACTTCTCTTTTCCTGAGGTCAGAAAAGATATTTTGACAAGAGAAGAATGGCCTCGCTAAGGGAGGCAGCCTCTTTGACGTACCCTATTGCCCGGTATTCACACCTCTGTCTAATCCCTTTCCCTTGATTGTGGACTGGACTCAGTTCCAGTGAATAAAATACAACAGAATTAATGAAATGTCACTTAAAAAATTAGAAAAGAAAACACTGTGTCTTTCATCATGGTGCTGTCTCACTTGCTCACTCTGAAAAATGCCACGTGTCATGTTCTGAGCTGCCTTATGGGAGAGGCCATGGCAAGTAACTGAAGGAGGCCTCTGGCCACAGTCAATGAGAAACTGAGGACCTCAGTCCAATGACCTGTGAGGAACTGAATCCTGTCAACAACCAAGTAAGCAAGCTTAGAAGTAGATCCTCCTCAGCTGGGCCTGGAGATAAGACTGCAGCCCCAACTGAAACGCTGACTGCAACTGTGTGAGAGACCTTAAATGAGAGTCACCCAGCCACACTCAGATTCCTGACCCACAGGTACTTTGTGACAATAAATGTTCATTGTTCAAAGCAACTAAATTTTGAGGTGATATCTTATGTAGTAACAGACATCTATAGTTTTAGGAAAGTTTATAATAGAGAGTTAGATATTTTTAAAAGACTGATTTTGAGTTTTTAAGGGAACATACTTCAGTTTTAGATATCTAAAAAATCACCTCTTAAGATTGCTGTTTTGTCTAACTTATCTAGCCTTTATTTCAAAATTGATCAACAACACTATTTCAATCAAAAAGTATTTATTGATAGTTTATTCCGTGTTCAGCAACAGGTTAAAACAAATAACCTGTTTGGAAATGACTATTTCTCTTAAAAAACTAGTAATCTGGTTGGGTAAAGAACATACAGAAAACAGAATAAGATAATAATAAGGTATATATAATATACTGTAAACTGTAATAAATGCCTTAAGTATCACACGATTTTGAAAAGAGATATTGAGATAGCCTGTAGCACTTAGAAATCTCCTTTGGAGCAGGTAGTATCTAAAGCAAAACTTGCCAAGGCAGTGAGGGGAAAAGCATTCTTCGAGGGAGAAAGAATGAAGGAAAAAGCATGTATAAGAAACATCATGCCCTGTGGATAGCTTATAAGGAGGTTTATACATAAGATTGGAGAAGGCTATGGCAACCCACTCCAGTACTCTTGCCTGGAAAATCCCATGGATGGAGGAGACTAATAGGCTGCAGTCCATGGGGTCGCTAACGGTCGGACACGACTGAGCGACTTCACTTTCACTTTTCACTTTAATGCACTGGAGAAGGAAATGGCAACCCATTCCAGTGTTCTTGCCTGGAGAATCCCAGGGACGGGGGAGCCTGGTGGGCTGCCATCTATGGGGTCGCACAGAGTCAGACATGACTGAAGCGATTTAGCAGCAGCAGCAGCAGCATACATAAGATTTATGTTGCAGAGTGGTGGGAAATATGGCTGGATGGGTAACCTTGATCAGATTACAGAAAAATCATAAATACCACATTGATAAGTTTGGTTGCTTGTGAAGATCTTAAGGGATCTTTGTTTTTAAGTCGACAAGTGAAGGATAAAATTAGTGCTTTAAGAAGATAACATTTGTAAACAGTCCAGTTTGGATAGTAGAGAAAACAAAAGAGCTTGCAATAAACCACACTCCCAAATACCAGTATACCGAGAGGAAAGAATTTCAAAGAAAGAATCCCTAAGACTTTGCTACTAATGGGATATTCCAGACAAACAGAAATCAAGAAGCAAAAACGTGACAGCTACATTAGGCCAAAAACAGCAGACAGGGTTTGTCAGTAGGGAACCTATCCCATGGTAAGCACCTGGAAAAGAAGAGACGCAATTAACTGTAGGCAAAATTCAGTTCAGTTCAGTTTAGTTACTCAGTCGTGTCCAACTCTTTGTGGACAAAATTTTGTAGGCAAAATTAAAATGCTTCAGTATTGCTTTTATAGTATTTATGTTCAAAAGATAAATTATCTTTTAAGAGCGAGGGATTGGCTGGTTTAGCTTTTGTTGTTGTTCTTCTCTGCTATCTGCTTAATAGAGAGAACTTCATGTGGTGGGAAATATTTTTAAAACACACACATACACACAGTATATATAGGGCAATGCACAGGTGGGAGCTGGCAGTGCAGAGAGGAAGAGACACTGGTCTGCAGTAACAGCTTCTACTACCAGCCCTTGGAACACACACCCCTGTGCTCAAGCAATCATTGTCAATGACAAAGTGACTATTGAAGTTATAGTTGTAATAAATTAGTGCTAATAATTTGGATATTTTATTTCGGGATGCTCAGGTAATGTCAGCCCTTAACCAAGCATATGTGGTTTTTTCCTTTTATTTTTTTCTTTCTGGATACAGCTGTAAAATATTTGGATATAGGAAATGTTGTATTAGTCTTGCAGCCTTGATATTCAGGGTGGATTGTAAAATATAAATTTTTGTGAGATTTCAAAGATTATTTTGATAACATTATTTACAGATTCAAAAGATGTGGTTATCACAAGTCTGTTGAGGGGGAAAACTACTGCATAAAATATCTAATTTGGAATAAATATTTCACATCAGTTTGGAAAAAAAAGAAAAAATATCTTTTAAAAAGTCAGACAGCCACACCATCCCACCAACTATTTTCCTTACTATAATATGGTGCTAATCTCACGATCATACAAACTATAAAAATCATACTATACGTTTGAAACAGGAGGGAAGGGGACAGGGCACAACCCCTGAAAGAATGATAAAGTCTGAGGACACAACATAAACTGATTAGAACCAAATGGGTCCAAAATGGCAGACAAGTCAACTTGGACTAGACCTTGATCCTCAAGATACATTCATTGTAACACATCAGCAAGCTAAATGACATACGTAGAGGTACCACAACAGTTTCAAGGGTCGACCAAAAAGTAGACAGTGGCCCAATTTCGAAAATCTCCACCCCTTTCCCAAAATAGCTGGAATAATCCTCCCACTTAATAGACTACGAAATTATCCAGCCCCCAAAATCTAACCACACCATATTTCAAGACCACACTCTCTCTGTTCGAAGGCCCATGATGTTGTCTGTGGCATGTGCTTCTCCCAAGGTTACTCCTGCCTTCAGACACGGCCTACACTCTATCTGTGTATTGTGTTTCTAAGTAAATCCACTTCTTACATATATCACTTTGTCTCTCACTGAATTCTTTCTACTATGAGATATCAAGAACCTGAACTTCCATTATATCCCTAAACCAGCTCTGTGATCTCAGTTGGAAGACCATGGGTTTTGGCTGGGTTCAAGTTCTGGCCACGTGGGTTAGAGTCCCAAGCAGGGTTTTTGCTAGGTTTGAGTCCTAAACTGGGTTTTGGCCAGGTTTGAGTCCCGGCCACGTGGGTTCAAGTCCCAATCTGAGATGAACGGTTTCACATTCCAGTTTATGTTGTGCTTCTTTACCTTATCTTTCTAACCATTTTCTGCCTTTCACCTACACGTCATTCCCATTTTATTAGATCTCCCAGTACTTCCCAGGTATCCAAGCTTTTATGTTTCTTTCTTGAGGCCAAAGTTCTCCAAGAAGCCATGTTCAAGTTTGGCCCTGCTCTTGTTATTCAGTTGTGTACGACTCTTTGCAACCCCATGGACTGCAGCATGCCAGGCTTCCCTGTCCTTCACCATCTCCTGGAGCTTGCTCAAACTCATGTCCATTGAGTCAGTGATGCCATCCAATCATCCTCTGTCATCCCTTTCTCCTCCTGCCTTCAATCTTTCCCAGCATCAGGGTCTTTTCTAATGAGTCAGTTCTTTGCATCAGGTGGCCAAAGCATTGGAGTTTCAGCTTCAGCATCAGTCCTTCCAATGAATATTCAGAACTGATTTCCTTAGGATTGACAGGCTGGATATCCTTGCAGTCCAAGGGACTCTCAAGAGTCTTCTCCAACACCACAGTTCAAAGGCATCAATTCTTCGATGCTCAGCCTTCTTCATGGTCCGACTCTCACATTCATACATGACTACATGTGGAAAAACCACAGCGTTGACTATATGGACCTTTGTTGACAAAGTGATGTTTCTGCTTTTAATAAGCTGTCTAGATTTGTCATAGCTTTTCCTTCCAAATTTCAAGGCCCTGCTCTAGAAATTTCCAAATTAAAATCCACACCTCTTCTAATCTTTAACAATCAAAATTCCCATTCCCCATGGTTCCTCATCTGGGTACAGGAAAGTCTTCAACGGTTTCTTTTACAATATTTCTACTAGTGCTTGCTTATTAATGCAAAATGTCTCTGGTTCCTCCAGAGAACTTCAGTCATCTCAAGAGAACAAAATCCAAATAGCTTAGAAAACTAAACAGTTAGTTCTGGCAGAAATGGCCTTGAATAAATTTTATCTTTGGTAAGGCAGAGTTTCCAGAATCTCTCTTATCAAATCACTCTTGCTCACTTCTCCCCTACCTGCCATTAGGATCATATTACTTTCATGCTATCCCTAGTAGTCCAGTACCCTCACCCAGGACTTCCAAACCTCTTCACCTACCCCAGATCTAAACATTTCTTCATCAATTTTTCTTTTCCCTGTAATTTAAAAAACTCTCTACTCTATGTCCTGCTTCTTTAGGACTTTTTAAAACAGTTGGATAAATTTAAAATACCAAGATGTACTAATTATTTTCTTTCCAAGAAAAAAACCATGTTAACATTTTCTTAGCAGAGTACATTTGTGCAGTCACACTGACTGTATTGTTGACAACTCCAAACAATGTGTCTATAGTACATGATTAGTAAATATTTGCTGGATAAGAAAAAAGAAAAAGGAAGCTAGAGACAAGAAGTACAAACTTAAAATATAGACCTGAGTGGTAGGAAGGGAGAAGAGATACACTTTTGAGAATACTAGCCTTTCAGCATTTAAAAAATAATAGTAGAAGGTGCCCAGGTTGAGAGCACACATTATTTAACCTTTCTGAGCTTTGGTTACCTCATCTGTAAAATCAAGAGGTATTATAATTTATGATGCTTTTATTGCTACTTCAGTCTTATCTTTTCCTGCTATTAGTACATCCATTTATATGCCTTCTGCCTCTGCTCATGGGTCTCTGCCATTACAACTGCATTCTTTAGCTACAAGAACCAACAGCAAAAGAGCTTATTTTGTCCCAGAAGACAAAGGCAAGAAGACTGATGGTAATAACAGAAGGAACAGGTTAGGTAAATGATATCAGTCTATGGTAGCACAGACAGCAGAGCCAGGATGAAATAAGAAGCTGTGGAGAGGCATCATAGTTTAGGTTAGCACTGTCCAATAGAAATATAATGTAAGCTATATGCAACCTCAAATTTTTAATAGCCACATTTTTAAAAAGTAAAAAGAAATAGGTAAAAAATTTTTAAAAAATATTTATTTGGCTGTGCCAAGTTTTAGTTGTAGCACTTGAGATCTTTGATCTTTGTTGTGGCATACAGGATCTTTAGTTGTGGCATGTGATATCTAATTCCCTGCCCAGGAATCGAACCATGGCCCCCTACATTGGAAGTGCAAAGTCTTAGTCAGTGAGCCACCAGGAAGTCCCAGAATTAGGTAAAAGTAATTTTAATAATATATTTTATTTAGTGCAGTATATTAAAAATATTATCATTTAAACACATAATCATTACAAAAATCACTGATATGTTACATTCTTTTTTGAGCTAAATGTTTGAAATCCAGTATATATTTTACACTTATAGAAAATCTCAATTCACTCTGGCAATATTTCAAGTGCTCAAAAGCCACATGTGGCCAGTGGCTACTATGCCAGGTGGTATAGGTTTAGGTGATTATAGTCATGATATGAGAACAAAGAAAGTAGGACAGATAGCAGTTGGATATGGAAGAAATGGATAGGAAACCCGGCTCAAAAATATACATTTTCTACATATATTAGGCATTCAAAAATCTATTGATATTTGACCACATCTGAACTGCTATTACTATTTCCTAATCGGTCTCAACCAGACAATCCTAAAAACTACACTTAACATGTTGTTTACTCCTCTTGAACTAAAATACATGAGGCAGCCTACCATAGTAAACAACTTCTCTGACTGGCTTCCAAAACTCCTCAGTTTAGCTGTAGCCTACTAACCCAATCTCCAATCTACCTTTCTGTAACATGCAGAGTTACCAACCACAGTCAAATTGTACTCAAATCACCCTTCTTCCAAACATGTCTTACAGGGGTTTCCCTGGTGGCTCAGTGGTAAAAAATTTGCCTGCCAATGTGGGAGACAGGGCTTCAGGCCCTGATTTTGGGAAGATCCCATGCCTCGGAGCTACTAAGCCTGTGCTACTGAGCCCATGTGCCATAACTACTGAAGCCTGCATGCCCAGAGCTTATGCTCCACAAGAGAAGCCACTGCAATGAGAAGCCCACGCACCACAACTAGAGCATAGCCTCCACTCACCACAACTAGAGAAAATCCTGCACAGCAACAAAGACACAACACAGCCCCACCCCCAAAAATAAATAAAATTAAGGAAAAAAAATGCCTTACATTTATTTACCTTGAGCTTGAGCTTAAAATAGTTTACACCTAGCCCTAAAACAATCTTTCTCCTTTTTTACAAGGGATCTAAGTATACCACCTTCTTTATAAGGATTCTAAGTATACCACAAAACCCAAGGTAAGTCACATGTTCTCTACTAAACCTTTTCCTACTCTTCACCTACTTCTCATACCCATCCATAGACAAACTTCTCAAAAGTTATCTGCAATTGAGTCTTCACTTACTCATCTCTTAAATGCTCCTCAACTCACCATTTCATTTCCATCCAGTCACTCTACTGACATTGTTTCTGTGAAGGTTACAATAACTTCCATGTTGCCAAATTATGTAGAGAATATTCTCCAGTATTCAACACTCTCTTATTCTCCCTCCTAGCACTCTTCTCTTCTTGGCTTCACTGGATCACCCTCTTCTGGCTTTTCTCCTTTCTTCTTAGTGGCTACTCCTTCCCTTACCATTGTGTCTTCTAACCTATGTATTTCAGCAGGGGTGATGTTGCCCCCCTAAGAGGGCAAAAACTGATTCTGGGAGGGTAGGGGCAAAAATATCTTAGATATTATAAGGGCTTGTGGCCTTCAAAGGGCCACAGAGCACGAAGAGACACACAGTATGTCTGTGGTATTAAAATTTCCTGGAGTGATTAGGACAAAGATGTCTACAAAGGCTCCTTGGGGGGGGGGGGGGCGGGGGGGGCAATACTGAAAAAAAAAAAAAAAGGTTGAGAAACACAGTTCTACCCAATTTGGGCAGGCTGGGAAACTTCAGGAGACAATCCTGTACCCATTTCTCTCTTTATTCTTTCTCTCTTAATGATCTCATCTGTTTCCACAGATTTAAATAGCATCTTTAGACTTGTGTGTGCTCATTCACTCAGTCATGTCCAACACTTTGCAACCCCATGGACTGTATGTAGCCCACTAGGCTCCTCTGTCATGAAATTTTCCACAAGAATACTGGAGTGGGTTGCCATTTCCTTCTCCAGGGGATCTTCCCATCCATGACCCCTAAATTCCTATTTTGGATTTCAACGTCCTCTGGAACTCATGGTCTCTCAACAACAAAGCTACTAAATGTTTTTTCTTAATGTTTCCTTCGCCTTCTGCCTAAATGAAATTTGGCTCTGCCCTGATGACACTGCAGCCCTTTCAAGTCATAGCTCTTTTCTCGCTTATACTTCTTTACCAGTGAATCTGCTGGTGGCAGATATCTACTTGTTCCTTATGATCATCCTTTCCCCTCATCCTCCCTAAAACTCAGTTTTAAAACCCATGCCATGATATACTACTACCCATTATTCACCCACCTGGTTATAGTTCTCTACGAACTTTTAGGTCAATCTCCCTCATTCCTAGCTCACTATCTCTCTATGATACAAATCCTGCCATAATTTTTGATAATTTTAATGCTCATAGAGATGACCCACCTAATACTTTGGCCTTTCTATTCCTTGACCTCTTTTCCAACAAAAATCATATATTCCACCTTATATCAGAAACTCATTCCCTATGATCATACAATTTTGTTACTACCAGGTTCCAAAAATTCTTCGACTATATTAGGGCCTACAATCCACTAAATCCTGTCACATTTTTCTTCAATGTATTTATATCCACATCTCCTCTTTGTGCAACTTAAATATTATGGCCCATTATTATAATTATATCACAGGTATATCTACACATAACTTCAATTCCCTAGACTCTTTCTTCAACATACTCACTTGGCAAAAACCCAGCTCTGGTTAAACTCTGCTTCTCCACTATGTAAGCGTATACTCATGCAGCAGAATGTGACTGCAGCAATCATACCACCAACGCCGGCTGGTCTCACCAACCCCAGGGTAAAACCCAGGAATCATACTGCATCTCCTCATTCACTCTCCCACTTGTCTAAGCAACTATTTTATACCTTCCTTCTCATCTTCAATAACTCCTCCTTCATTCTCACCCTCAGCTGATGATCTGATTTCCCATTTATTGAGAAAATAAAAGTACTTAAAAGACCTTCTACAAGCTACCACACCCACATCTACCCATCTACTTTTATCTTTTAAAAAATTTTTGTGTTTATTTATTTTTGGCTGCACTGAGTCTTTGTTGCTGCCTGTGGGCTTTCTTTAGTTGCAGTAAGACAGGGCTACTCTTCAGTTGCAGTGTGTGGGCTTCTCATTGTGATGGCTTTTCTTGTTGTAGAGCACAGGCCCTAGAGCATGCAGTCTTCAGTAGCTGTGGTGTAGGAAGGTCAGTAGTTGTGGCACACATGCTCTGTGGCATGTGGGATCCTCCCAGACCATGGAACAAACCCATGTCCCCTGCATTGGCAGGCATATTCTTAAACACTAAACCACTAAAGAAGTCCAACCTGCACCTATTTTTAACAGTCTATCTTCCCTTCTATTACTAAGGATGAGCTATCTGTACTACCTAAGACTAATTCTTCATTTGTCTAAAGTATATTTTTCAATTCCTTTCCTCCAATTTTCTTTTGTTAAAACCAGCTTTATTGAAACATAACTCACATACCATACAATTAACCCATGTAATGTGTACAGTTCAATGTTTTTGAACTATATTAACAGGACTGTGAAATTATCATCATGATCTAATTTTGGAACATTTTGGTCCCCCCCAAAAGAAGTTCTATACCCTTTAGCAGTCAATCTCTATTTCCCCCCTATATTCCCCAGTCCTAAGCAACCACAAATCCTACTTTCTGTCTCTAAATTTGCCTATTCTGAACATTCATATAAATGGAATCACACAATAAGTGGTCTTTTATGACTTGGCTTCTTTCACTTAGCACAACATCTTTAAGGCTTATTTATATTATAGAATACATCAGTACATTTGCTTTTATGGCTGAATAATGTTTCATTGTATGGATATACCACAGTTGGTTTATTCATCAGTTGATGGCTACCTGGATTGTTTCCAATTTTTTGGCATATATGAATAATGCTGCTATGAACGTTTCTATACAAGTTTTTGTATGGACATATGTCTTTACTCCTCTTGGGGGAAGCTGTAGGGTTATACGGCAATTCTATATTAGCTTCTTTCAGTTCAGTTCAGTTCAGTTCAGTCGCTCAGTCATGTCTGACTCTTTGCAACCCCATGAATCGTAGAATACCAGGCCCCCCTGTCCATCACAAACTCTCGGAGTTTACTCAAACTCATGCCCATCGAGTAACAAACTGTTTTCCACAGTGGCTGCATTATGTTTCACTCTTATTGGTTATGTCTTAGGACTTCTGATTTTCTCTTGTGCCTACTCCAGTCAGGTTTTCATCCTGTGGACTTACTGAAGTTACCAATTACCTCTGTATGGCTTCAATCAGTGGTTAATTTTTAGTCTTCATCCTGCAAAGCCTATTAGCAACATTTGACTCAGACAGTCTCTCATTCTTCACTGAAACTCTTCATTTAGATTCTAGGAAATCAGTCTCCAGTTTTTCTTCTACATAGCTGAGTTTCTATCTATTCTTCCTCTTCTCCAGCTTCTAATCACGGGCATGTCCCAGATTCAGTCCACTGATGTCTTCTTTGTCTACGTTCATATTATTTGTGACTCAGTCTAATGATCCTTTATATGACAGTTACTGTTCCTAAATTTGTATTTACAGGCTAGACATGCACTGTCCAACACAACAGCCAGTAATGACATGTGGCTATATTAATTTAAATTAAAATTAAGCATTCAACTTTCCTACAATTTAAAACGTAGCTAAATATTCACTACATTTTAAGAGATCAAGAGCCATATGTGGTTAGTGGCTATGAAACTGGACAGCCCAGATAAAGAACATTTCCATCAACACACAAAGGTTCACTGTACAGTGCTGATCTAGACCTGTCTTCTAGGTTCTAGATTTATATATCCCACTGCCTCCCTGATATCTCCACTTTAAAGTCAATAAATATCCCCAAACCAAAATCCTGATATTCTTCCGTAAACATGTTCCTTCCATTTGTTCCTGTTTCAGTTGATGTTAATGCCATCCTTCCAGTTGTTCAAGCCAAAAATCACTGGGTAACTCTTGACTTTACTCTCACTCCACATTCAACTAATCAGCAAATTCTGTCAGCTCTATACTCAGAATCTGACCATATTTTATAATCTCATTTCTATTACTCTGTTTGAAGCCAGAGAATTCTTGTTAAACTCAAAGTCAGATCATGTCAGTTCTCTGTTCAAAATTCTTAATGGCTTCTCAGATCACCCACAGCAAAAGTCAAAGTTGCTATAAAAGCCTAGGATATTCTATGAGATAGGATTCCATTATCTCTAATCTCATCTCCTGACACTTCCCCTTTGCAGTCCTTGGTAGTCCTCTGGCTGTTCCTCACAACCACTAAGCATATTTCAGCCTTTTTCTATGAAATATAATTTAGAAATCACAAAGTTTAAGAATCACCAAGCTAGAGTAAAAGAGGTAGAAAACAGAAATTCTATTTTCAGATATCTAGTTTTGAAGTAATCTACACTTAATGATGAGGTTCCTAGCCAATGAATAGGATTAAATTATATTAGTTATATAAGTAAAAAGGTCTTCCAAAAGCTGTAATCTCAATTATTTCACTAAACTTATATCTCACAAAAAAATCAGTTAGCTAGTTGTCTGGAAGAGCATAGACAAACTAATCAGCTAATAAGATCTTTTTAATAGAAACTTAATTACTAAAAATAAGAATATGGATTAAGATTTCTCATTTGGTAACAGTGCAAATATATAAATTCTTACTTGTTAAGTTGTAAAAGACCTCAGTGTGATAAACAACTACCTGCTCTGTAAACAAGTTCTGAATGCAGCTGATCTGCAAACTGTGTATTACGGTCTGTTTTGAAATAGGAAGCTTGCATAAGAATGCAATTCAATATGCTGCTTCCTTCATCAAGAAAAACTGGCTTCAAAAATATTTCAGATGGACTAAACAGTGTGCTTCCTATAGTAAATATTTTATACTCTAGTACAAGCCTCTATTTCACTGTAGACTGGTCTAACATTTTATTGACTGGCATAGGTTCGTGAACCATATTTTGGGTTAGCACTGCTCTAAATCACTTTCTGGGTTTTAATTCAAGTCTATTCAATATTTTTAAACACTCTCTACATGCACTGTTAGAGTTTCTATGCCATTTCCCATTCTGTAATTTATTGGAATTAATATATACCTTGTTGTTTTCTAGATGTCACTAGTCTCTTTACTTACATTAAAGAATTTTAATGCTGGTCAGAAAGAAGTCTGTAACATCCAAGAACAGAAACACACTAATAAAATTATTTAGTTAAGAGATTAAAAATAGCTTCAAAAAGGTGAAATTTGGTAATATAATAGCTTTGAAAACTTTGTTTTATCTTGAAAGAGATATAAAAGTCATTCACTTTCAACACTAACCTAAATATTCCATCAGCTGTTCAGCAGTTATGATTTCCATCATCGGTGGAAGTTTCACCTGAAAAACAAAGTATTTTTTGTATAAAATCAAATGTTTTAGGTAATTAAAGTGTTTCTTCAGTCAGAAACACATGTATATATATTATATGTATCTACTATATGTATACCATACTCACTTTAATCTTTAATACAACAATAGCTTTGTTGTATTAAAGATTAGTTTAACACAATCCTATCACCATAAAATTCAAGATCTCATAGAATCACTGAGAAATCTGTTTTCAAAAACAAGTGCTATGCCTTTCATCACCCATCCTGATTGTCATTAGGCACATGCAACAGTGTCCTGTGTGACAGAAAATGTGGTTAAAGGGCAGGAAGTGGCACCAAACATGTTTTGACAGATCAGCCATGAAGCAGTTTTTCTGAACACAGCTCAATATCCCATCACTTCAGTCTACCTTGATCATTTTTTGTTGTTGTTGTTGAATAGCTAAAATGAATATAGTATAAAGGATTGGTCATAAACTGAAGTATTCATACTATATGAGCCCACCTGTAAAATTAAAAAAAAAAACAGGCAAAATAAACTACACTGTTTAGAGCTGCACATGTACTAAAAAAAGAAAATGGATACTATAAAAATCAGGACTGTAGTTAACCCTAGGAATAAGGGAAGGGGTTATAGTTAGAACGAGACATACAAGAGGCCTCTGGGGTGCTGGCAATGCTTTGTATCTTGACTTGCATGGTAGTTCCACTGTTTGCTTTATAATTAACCTGTTAAACTGGACATCTCTGTTTTATGTATTTTCTGTGCTACATGTCACAATAAAAAGTTTAGAAGTAGATATATATGTTACAGTCACATTTAAGTCTCAAAAGTTAATTCAGCTGCAACACAGTCTAAATTTTTCAAATGAATTATCAGCTGAGTTACACAGATATTACAGCCAACGATTGTAAACATTTTAGCTGACTTATTTAAAAGGATACTTCTTGGTATATTCATAGAAGAAAAATAAATACTATAGGATGAAAACTCAAAGTAGTTAACATATCAACAATAGAATAGCAGTATAATTCAAAAATCTTCAAGAATTAATATTTTAAGAATTATTTTCTGTTCAATCAAGGAAATCATTTAAATCAGCAATTCCTCCAACAAGTGTTGAAGAAGGTGCTCTGAGTATTTATGTTACCAAATGTAGTAACAGTATGTGACATCTCTACCTCTTTGTTTACTTTAATCAATGAATAAATAAGTCCTAAAAAAGATCCTTGTGAAACAGTTTTAGACCCTCTCAAAGCATACCAGACAGCTAGAACGGATGAGTTAGTCATCCAGTGGCTTTATCATTCAGTGAAAACCAAGAGACGTCATGGAGGTTTTGATCATTACTTGATTCTAAATAATTTTTATTTTCTAAGACATTTAGAAAAACTGTAATAGATTTTTCCTTTTGGCTGCACCATGTGGTATGTGGGATCTTAGTTCTCTGACCAGGGATTGAACCAATGCCCCCTATAGTGGAAGTACAGAGTCTTAACCACTGGACTGCTAGGGAAGTCCCAGAAATTGTAATATACTTCTTTTGGTGCAGTTTTAGGTTTACAGAAAAGTTGAGCAGAAAGTACTGAGAGTTCCCATAAATAGTATTATTTTTTAAACTGAAACTCATTGGCAAGTTAAAGTCTCCTGCTTTTCTAAATAAAGTTTTATTGAGTGTCACCCTCATTTGTTTATGTACTGTCTTTGGCTGCTTTGACTATAATAGCAAAGTTGAATCTTTGCAGCAGAGACCAGGTACAGCCCATAAAGCCTAAAATATTTACTATTTGGTCCTTTACAGGAGGGCTTTCCAGGTAGCACTAGTGGTAGAGAACTGGCCTGCCAATACAGGAGATATGAGACGTGGGTCCGATCCCAGTCAGGAAAATCCCCTGGAGGAGGGCATGGCAACCCACTCCAGTATTCTTGCTGGAGAATCACATGGACAGAGGAGCCTGCCAAGCTACAGTCCATACGGTCGCACAGAGGTTAGACACAACTGAAGCAACTTAGCACACATGCACCTTTACAGGAAAAGTATGCTGAATGCTGCTTTAGATGATTTTAACTGCTTTTAGATAATATTTCATCAAGGTGTTTCAATAACACTTTGAAGGTCTGATATTTAAACTAGTAGTTTACATACACTGTGAATATTTACATTCTGAATAATTGTCAGACCAATCTGAAAGCCCCATTTACACCTAACAATGCTTTTTGAATAAAATAAGACCTATACATTCTTTTATTCCAGACAAATCCAGTACAGAAATACATTCACTAGAGGGCTTCCCTGGCGGTCCAGTGGTGAAGCGTCTACCTGCCAATGCAAGGGACACGGGTTTAATCCCTGGTCTGGAAAGATCCCACATGCTGTGGAGCAAACAAGCCTGTGAGCCGCAACTATTGAGCCTGTGCTCCAGAGCCTGCAAGCCACAACTACTGAAGCCCACACACTCCAGAGCCTGTGTTCTGCAGTAAGACAAGCCACCACAATGAGAAGCCCGTGTACCACAACTAGAGAATGCCCCTGCACAGCAACAAAGACCCAGACAGAACAGCCAAAAGTAAAATAAATATATATACTAAATATACATTTTACTAGAAAATTCCATAAACAAACAGCTTATCCTCTTTTGGTCAATGTAGTGATCTTACTATAAAATTGTCAAAATAAGAAAGCAAAGCACTAACAAGTATATGTATTTGGGAAATACATTCTATAATCCTAGATTTCTACAAATAGATGATTTCAGGTTTTAGTCTTGAAATTTCCAAATAATAACAACCACCTACCACATCTTGTTTCAAGCATTTGAAACAGGAAATGACAATCTTTATATAGATTTTAGAAGTGAGACAACAAATATGTAAATATTTTAACAGACTATTCCCAAGCATACTCAGTAGTATATTCATTTCCTGAATCTTAGCCAACTAAAAATTCTGGATGTTCATTAAACCGAGAGATTAAAGAGTACAATAGTGAAGAAATGCTTGTTTCCCACTAATCTTTAGGAACCATCAACAGATTTTAATTTTTTTTAACCACAAAATGATCTTCCTGAAAGCTTACTTCTCTTTTTGCTTCCCTCTACCACCATCACCACAAAAGCAAATGCCAAAGATTTTGTTAATGATCCTAAGGCTTTCTTTCCATTGTCTCTTTAAAGTTTATTAAAGGAAAAAAAAAAAAAAAACCCACAAAAATATGTTATGGGAAAGCTAGCTTAGAATACGGGGGGGAAAAAAAAAAAGAATACGGGGGAAAAAAATAAATCAATGAAACTAAGAGCTAGTTCTTTGAGAAGATACAACAAAATTGATAAATCTTTAGCCAGACTCATCAAGAAAAAAAGAAAGTGGGCCCAAATCAATAAAAATAAAAATGAAAAAGAAGGTACAACTATCACTACAGAAATACAAAGGATCATAAGAGAGTACCACCAACAATTATGCTTCTGAGGTGGCACTAGTGGTAAAGAACCCGCCTGCCCATGCAGGAGACACAAGAGAGGCAAGTTCAATCCCTGGGTCAGGAATATCCCCTGGAGGAGGAAATGGCAACCCACTCCAGTATTCTTGCCTGGAGAATTCCATGGACAGAGGAGATTGGTGGGCTGTAGTCCATAGGGTCACAAACAGTTGGCCACGACTGAAGTGACTGAGCACACACCAACAATTATACTCCAATACGACAGACAACCTTCGAAGAAATGGACGAATTTCTAGAAATGTATAATTTCTCAAGACTGAACCAGGAAAAAAAAGAAAATATGAACAGATCAATTACCTGTAATGAAACTGAATCAGTAACTTAAAAAACTCCCAACAAATAAAAGTCCAAGATCGGGGTCCCTGGTAGCTCAGTGGTCAAGAATCTGCCTGCAAATGCAGGAGACACGGGTTCTGTCCTTGATCCAGGAAGATCCCACATGTCCCAGAGCAGCTATGCCCATGTGCCTCAACTATTGAGCCTAAGCTGTAGAGCCTGGGAGCCACAACTACTGAGCCTACATGACATAATTATTGAAGCCCAAGCACCACAGAGCCTATGCTTCACGAGAAAAGCCACTCCAATGAGAAGCCAGCACACTGCAACTAGAAAACAGTCCTTGCTTTCCACAACTGGAGGAAAGCCCACACAGCAGCGAAGACCCAACAAAACCCAAAAAAACAAAAACCTATTGATTAGGTGGGACACTGGTCAACCATGCATCAGTAGCAAATAATTGTATGTGTGGTGTCTGTTGTTTTACAGTTTTGTTTCCAAGCCTATTGATGTTTAGTACAATATTATTTTTAAAAAAAAGTCCAAGATCAGATGGCTTCCCAGATGAATTCTAACAAACATTTAGAAAAGAGTTAATACCTATCCTTTTCAAACTATTCCAAATATTGCACAAGAAAAGATGCTTCTGAACTCATTCTATGAAGCAAGTATCACTTTGATACCAAAACCAAAGATATCACACAAAATGAAAATTATAGGTCAATATCACTGATGAACATAGATGCAAAAATCCTTAGCAAAATATCAGCAAACTGAATTCAACAATACATAAAAAGGATTATACACCATGAACAAGTGGAATTTATCCCAGGAATGCAAAGATGGTTTAGTTCAATATATGCAAATCAATCAATGTGATACGTCACATTAACAAACTGATGAATAAAAATTATATGTTCCAAAAAAAATTATATGTTCATCTCAACAGATACACAAAAAACTTTTGACAAAATTCAATAATCATTTACAATAAAAGTTCTCTACAAATTGGGTACAGAGAAAACACACCTCAACATAATAAAGACCACTTATGAAAGGTCCACAGCTAACATCATACTCAATGGTGAAAAGCACTTCACCATTTCTTCTCAGATCAGGAAGAAGACAAGGATGCTCACTAACACTTTTTTTTTTTTTTTTTGGCTGCACCATGTGGCTCTGGGACCTTAGTTCCCCAGTCAGGGATTGAACCTGTGTCCCCTGCAGTGGAAGTACAGAGTTCTAACCTCTGAACCTCCAGGGAATTTCCGTCACCACTTTTATTCAACATAGTATTGGAAGTCCTGATCATAGCAACCATGTCAGAAAAAGAAATAAAAGGAATCCAAACTGGAAAAGAGGATGTAAAACTGTCAATGTTTGCAGATGACATGCTATACATAGAAAATCCTAAAAACACCAAGAAACCACCAGAACTCATCAATGAGTTTGATAAAATTGCAGGATACAAAATTAATATACAGACTTAAAAACAGTAACACTTTCTTTCAATGAAGTCTTATACAAAACATCATCTGAAATATATTTTAAATGAAGAACTGGCAGAACTTTATGACCAATGAAAAGTGGAGGATAATGAGAAAAGAAAAACTAACTCTAAGGTTGACTCTAAGGTTCAGGAAACTCCAAAAGTTAAGATCCCTACACCTAATGAAAATAAAAAATTTGGTAAGTTTGTATAAGAAATGATATCTGCTTCATAACTGTGAAACGTAGTTTGACATTCAAACAGAAAGTTGAGTTGGAACTCAGGAGACAAAGATTTTTAATTTGTCCATGAATTATTTGATTCCTATGCTGCAGTCTACTTTTCATTACTTATGGTAAAATGGATCACTAAATAATACATAAATAATACAGTTTCTTGGAAATTCCCTGGTGGTCCATGGTGAGGGCTCCACACTTCCAGGACAGGGAGGCCCAGGTTAGATCCCTGGTCAGGAGACTAAGATCCTGCAAGCCATGCAGTGTGGCTAAAAAAACAATTTTTTTCTCAGTTCAAGTTTCACTGATTTTGAATATGCAGTAAATCATATAGAATTCATGAGTTTTTAAGTTCAAATTGTAAAATAATTGCACTGCAAGTACTGTTAACTGGAATCAAAGAGAAGAATGTAGGTTTTTTTCAAAATAAGAGCTAAAACACTTAAGGATCCTTTCAACATGCCTTTAATTCTGGCTCCAGCAATTAAACATGTATTACAAGCTATTGTGAATCATGTTTTATATTCTAATTTCTTATAGGTAATATTAATTTATTATTAAAAATAATTACTGTACTTAAAAAATACTAAAAATTTAACTTTCTACTTGCCATCAGTATTTCATATCAGGAACATTTAATAAGAGACAAGCTTTAACTTCCAGCAATTTGCAACACTTTTACCATCAATGTTTATCATAACTCAAATCCCACACTCGGAGTAATATCGAGGCCTATTTAAAAATTCTTAACCATCAGAAATTATAGATGTATCCATATGTATTAGATTTTCAAGAATGTCCTATTTTACATGCAATTCAAAGGATTATAAAACAATGAAGAATGTTGTTCCAGAGAAATTTCCCCAGTAAAAGATTCATGAGTAAAAGAAGACATCTTTAGTTCAAATTTCACTGCACTTATACTTAAGCAGCTGAGCAAGCTTATCAACGCCGAAAAACCTACTAAAGAAAAAGTAAGTGAAATTTTTATATTAATTGCTTGCAAGATAGATGAGAATAGGATAAGGTAAGAGACCAGTTAGAAGGTACAGAAGATGAAAAGTGGCCTGAATTAGGATAGTGGCAGGACAGAGAAAGCTTACTAATTTTTGAAAATATTAAAGAATATAATCAATAAACTTTCATGGTTAAGGCAAGCTCACTCACCACAGAACTCAAGAAAGGCTCTGAAATTGGAAGTGTCAGAGAATTCAGAGGACATGAGATAAAACATATGCGGCTGAAAACAGAATGAATCTGTAAAAAGAGTAGATCCCCAGGATTTCTTCTAAGGAATCGTGATTCATGACGTCTATTCCTGCTTCTCTGACTTTATCACTAGCTCTTCTTCCACCCTGGTTTGTCCCAGACCTGTTGTCCACCAGGTGTTATCTTTAATTTTAACTTTCCAACCAAATATCTGAACTAAGAGCTCAGGTTCTGGAGTGGGTATCAACTTACCTTGGGTAAGTTATTTGATCTTTATATACCTCAATTTTCTATGTATGTAAAATAGGAACAATATCTACACAAGGATCTTAAGATGTGGCTGAGAAAACTAAAACAGAAAATGCATATAATACATATAAAATACTTAGCAGAGTATCTGGACAAAAATAATTGAGTACTTAGGGTTATAATTATTAATCTTAGGTGGTACCCTAAGATTACTCATACTACTTGTGTGTAAATGCTACTTGGGAGTCAACATCGACAAGGATGGAAGGAGAATGGGAAAGTTTTCCACTGAAGGACTACTCATAGCAAAGGGAGAGGAAAACAATGAGGACATCACTAATAAGACAACCACCACAGGGAGTACTCATAATATCATCTGCCCATTTCCACTTTATCTCACAAATCCAGAGATATTACACCAATCCTAATTTTTAGGACTGACTGGAAATAAAAACTTCAGAAGTCTTGCTTGCATCTTTTGTGTAAACAAACTTCACCACGGTGTGAAGTTTTTATCTCTCCTTAAAGGATCTATATTTAAGAACAAATATGGCTGACAGAGGCTAAAATGGAATCTTTGGCTCACCATCTGTTTTTCCATCTTTATAAGTAACACACTTGGCCGAGAGGAGCTACCCCATGCCCGAGGTCAGGGGCGGCGGCCGGGAGGAGCTACCCCATGTCTGAGGTAAGGTGCAGCAGCTGTGCTTTGCTGGAGCAGCCGTGAAGAGATACCCCACATCCAAGGTA
Source organism: Dama dama (assembly GCF_033118175.1). NCBI lineage: Eukaryota > Metazoa > Chordata > Mammalia > Artiodactyla > Cervidae > Dama > Dama dama. Next base: position 50,805,293 of record NC_083692.1, on the reverse strand, counting down.
AGAGAAAACCAAGTAAGAGGTAGGCACTAAGAAAGGGCATCAGAGGGCAGACAGACTGAAACCACAATCACAGACAACTAGCCAGTCTGATCACATGGAACACAGCCTTGTCTAACTCAGTGAAACTAAGCCATGCTGTGTGGGGCCACCCAAGCCAGAAGGGTCATGGTGGAGAGGTCTGACACAATGTGATCCACTGGAGAAGGGAATGGCAAACCACTTCAGTATTCTTGCGTTGAGAACTCCACGAACAGTATTAAAAGGCAAAAAGATAGGACACTGAAACATGAACGCCCCAGGTCTTTAGGTGCCCAATATGCTACTGGAGATCAGTGGAAAAATAACTCCAGAAAGAATGTAGGGATGGAGTCAAAGCAAAAACAACACCCAGTTGTGGATGGGACTTGTGATACAAGCAAGGTCCGATGCTATAAAGAGCAATATTGCATAGGAACCTGGAATGTTAGGTCCATGAATCAAGGCAAATTGCAAGTGGTCAAACAGGAGATGGCAAGAGTGAACATCGACATTCTAGGAATCAGCGAACTAAGATGGACTGGAATGGGTGAATTTAACTCAGATGACCATTATATCTACTAATGTGGGCAGGAATCCCTTCGAAGAAACGGAATAGCCATCATAGTCAACAAGAGTCCGAAATGCAGTACTTGGATGCAATCTGCACAACGACAGAATGATCTCTGTTCATTTCCATGGCAAACCATTCAATATCACGGTAATCCAAGTCTATGTCCTGAACAGTAACGTTGAAGAAGCTGAAGTTGAATGGTTCTATGAAGACCTACAAGACCTTCTAGAACTAACACCCCCAAAAGATGCCCTTTTCATTATAGGGGACTGGAATGCCAAAGTAGGAAGTCAAGAAACACCTGGAGTAACAGGCTAATTTGGCCTTGGAGTACAGAAAGAAGCAGGGCAAAGGCTAATAGAGTTTTGCCTAGAGAATGCACTGGTCATAGCAAACACCTTCCTCCAAAACAACACAAGAGAAGACTCTACACATGGACATCACCAGATGGTCAACACCAAAATCAGATTGATTATATTCTTTGCAGCCAAAGATGGAGAAGCTCTATACAGTCAGCAAAAACAAGACCAGGCGCTGACTGTGGCTTAAGATCATGAACTCCTTATTGCCAAATTCAGACTGAAATTGAAGAAAGTGGAGAAAACCACTAGACCATTCAGGTATGACCTAAATAAAATCCCTTATGACCATACAGTGGAAGTGAGAAATAGATTTAAGGGACTAGATCTGATAGAGTGCCTGATGAATGATAGATGGAGGTTCATGACATTCTACAGGAGACAGGAATCAAGACCATCCCCAAGAAAAAGTAATGCAAAAAAGCAAAACGGCTGTCTGAGGAGGCCTTACAAACAGCTGAGAAAAGAAGGGAAGCAAAAAGCAAAAGGGAAAAGGAAAGATATAAGCATCTGAATGCAGAGTTCCAAAGAATAGCAAGGAGAGATAAGAAAGCCTTCTTCAGTGATCAGTGCAAAGAAATTGAGGAAAACAATAAAATGGGAAAGACTAGAGATTTCTTCAAGAAACTTAGAGATACCAAGGGAACAGTTTTATGGAATTTGAAGTCAAGTGGGCCTTTAGGATGCATCACTACAAACAAAGCTAATGGAGGTGATGGAATTCCAGTTGAGCTATTTCAAATCCTAAAAGATCATGCTGTCAAAGTGCTGCACTCAACATGCCAGCAAACTTGGAAAACTCAGCAGTGGCCACAGGACTGGAAAAGGTCAGTTTTCATTCCAGTCCCTAAGAAAGGCAATGCCACAGAATGCTCAAACTACCGCACAATTGCACTCATCTCACAGGATAGTAAAGTAATGCTCAAAATTCTTCAAGCCAGACTTCGGCAGTACATGGAGCGTGAACTTCCAGATGTTCAAGCCAGTTCCAGAAAAGGCAGAGGAACCAGAGATCAAATTGCCAACATCCGCTGGATCATAGAAAAAGCAAGAGAGTTCCAGAAAACATCTATTTCTGCTTTATTGACTATGCCAAAGCCTTTGACTGTGTGGATCACAATAAACTATGGAAAATTCTGAAAGAGATGGGGATACCAGACCACCTGACCTGCCTCTTGAGAAACCTGTATGCAGGTCAGGAAGCAACAGTTAGAACTGGACATGGAACAACAGACTGGTTCCCAATAGGAAAAGGAGTACGTCAAGGCTGTATATTGTCACCCTGCTTATTTAACGTATATGCAGAGTACATCATGAGAAACGCTGGGCTGGAAGAAGCACAAGATGGAATCAAGGTTGCCAGAAGAAAGATCAATAACGTCAGATATGCAGATGACACCACCCTTATGGCAGAAAGTGAAGAGGAACTAAAGAGCCTCTTGATGAAAGTGAAAGAGGAGAGTGAAAAAGTTGGCTTAAAGCTCAACATTCAGAAGACTAAGATCATGGCATCTGGTCCCATCACTTCATGGCATATAGATGGAGAAACAGTGGAAACAATGGCTGATTTTATTTTTCTGGGCTCCAAAATCACTACAGCTGGTGACTGCAGCTGTGAAATTAAAAGATACTTACCCCTTGGAAGGAAAGTTATGACCAACTTGGACAGCATATTGAAAAGCAGAGACATTACTTTGCCAACAAAGGTCCATCTCATCAAGGCTATGGTTTTGCCAGGGGTCATGTATGCATGTGAGAGTTGGACTATAAAGAAAGCTGAGCGCCAAAGAATTGATGCTTTTGAACTATGGTGTTGGAGAAGACTCTTGAGAATCCCTTGGACTGCGAAGAGATCCAACCAGTCCATCCTAAAGGAGATCAGTCCTTGGTGTTCACTGAAAGGACTGATGTTGAAGCTGAAACTCCAATACTTTGGCCAATTGATGAGAAGAGCTGTCTCACAGGAAAACACCCTGATTCTGGGAAAGATTGAGGGCAGGAGGAGAAGGGAATGACAGAGGATGAGATGGCTGGATGGCATCACCGACTCAATGAACAAGGGTTTGGGTGGACTCTGGGAGTTGGTGATGGACAGGGAGGCCTGGCATGCTGCAGTTCATGGGGTCGCAGAGTCTGACACGACTGAGCGACTGAACTGAACTGAACACTTGGAAATCCTCAAAAGAGCTTTGTGCCTGCTTTAGGAAAAGGGGAATATGAGAAAATTTGTATGGCTACAATATTCCTGTAAGTCAGGAAGTAAAAAAGAGAAAGTAATACCTAGTCAAAACTAAGAAGAGGTATCCGTGAAAAGTGTCCAAGAAAAGAAAAGTCACCAGGAGGGAAGGAGAACTAGAGCAAAAGCTTTCTAGGAAGAAGCACAGCCTCTGCAGGTAATAATGAGACAGAGAATATGTCCATTTGAACACTGAATTTTCTGCTAATGGCCTTCTGCTCATTTTGCTATTGCATTGCTCATCTTTTTCTTTCTAATTTATTTATCTACTTTTAAATATTTATTTATTTGGCAGCATGTGGGATCTAGTTCCCTGACCAGGGACGTAACCCATACCCACTGCATTGAAAGCATGGAGTCTTAGCTACTGGGGCACCAAGGAAGTTCCTTTTTTAATTTATGGGGGTTCTTTGTAAATTGATAAATTAGCCCTTAGACACATACAGTAGTCTAGCAGATAATTCCCTCAGTTTGTAGTGTGTGTTTTGACTTAGTTCCTGGTGAAGTTTTTTGGGGGAAGGGGTATATTTTTGTCTTTTTTTTTTTTAACCTTAAGCTCTTTGCTTTTTTTACTGAATCAAATATATCAATTCTTCTTTACAGTTTCTCGATAACGTCTAAACCTAGGAGCAACCAGCCTAATATAAACAAACTTAAGAATCCTGGTGTTCCTCCCGTTATGTGGAGTAGATCATCACTTCAGCTCCTGGTAAGCAAAGAGAGAAGAATTTTCCACCCAAAAGGGCTAGGCAGGAGAGAAGATGTGCACATCTTAAATAGAAGCACATCTTAAATCAGAACAGTGCATTTAGTCTTCCACTAACATGTTACGTACCAATTAGGTATCACAATACTATATGTCCTCTACTACAAGTACAGTATAAGTTATATATACATATATAGGTCTATATGGACTTCCCTTTGGCTCAGCTGGTAAAGAATCCACCTGCAATGCACGAGACCTGGGTTTGATCCCTAGGTTGGGAAGATCCTCTGGAGAAGGGAAAGGTTACCCACTCCAGTATTCTGGCCTGGAGAATTCCATGGACTGTATAGTCCATGGGGTTGCAAAGAGTCGGACACGACCAAGTGATTTTCACTTCATTTCATATGTCTATATATACATACATATATTTTTTTGAGTATGTGGGCCTTAAACCTATATTCTTTCTATAAGAATACAAAAGTGTGACAAAGGAGGGACTCCCTCTGTTATTAAACATATCTCCTGATATAAAAATACTAATGCAGAAGCTTTTAAAAATGTTTTGTAATGCAAAAGTTAAATCATATGCAAAAGTAGAAAAATAACAGCATGATGACAAGTACGCATCACTCAGATCTAACATTTATAGTATAGGCCAGTATCATCAGAAAGTAAATTTTACATTTCTTCTGACTTGTTGATTTTTATAAACATAACTGATTAACTGGGTCACAGTCCTCAAGTAAACCTATAAATGGCATTGTGTTTGATAGATAAAATGAAAGACTAAAGAAAAATTATTTAAAAACCACCAAAACCAGTCTCTTTTAAAGAAGCAAATGAAAATGTGTTCCAAGACATAAATTTGAGTCAATTTACCTTGTGTCAGTTAAGAGAATTAGAAAATTTGAGCTCAAATTAAATTAATGAACAGATTTCCTTCTTTATTGATTTATTGGATTATCATGGCTCAACTATTTTACAGATTATTAATGATCACCTATTTTCCATCAGTCCTAAACCAACACTTCTAATTAAAACTCCAACATTTCCAAATCAGTACTTACCATATTGGATAATTTTACCTGTCATCTCTCACTCAGAGACATGGCACTTCCTTCCTTTGAATCCCTCAAATCCTCCTAATGTATTCAGTTTATTGATTTCTTTCTTTTTTTTAAAGTTTCCCAACCAGGGACAGAACCTGTGCCCTTTACAGTGGAAGTGAAGAGCCCTAACCACTGAACTGCTAGAGAATTCCCTATTGATTTTTCTCATTGCTTCATTCTCCCTAGAAAGAGATGATCAACTCTTTTACTTTCAACCCTTAACTCCACTGACTCTCAATGAATCAACACTTGAAAAACCCAATACTTGATAATGCTAACCAGCCATTCTTCCTGCTCTGGTTTCCAGAGATAAGAGAACTAATGGGGGGAGGAGCAAAATGGACATACTAGAAGTTTTAAAAGAGCACCCCAATTTATCCATGGCCACCTACAACTTTCTACTTATGCCTCAATTCCTAGGCATAATTTCCAACGAGATGAGAACTTCTTTAAAATACAACATAATATTCTCACAAAATCACACTTTGATGCTTTGCAACCTCTCCTCTTAACTACTGACAAGTTCAAGAGTTATTACTGATGAGATCAACGGTCATTTTGCCAAAATTGAGAATGAGGCCTCAATTTTCACTTCTCTCTCCATTTTAATTAACATAACCTTGTCTTTGTATCTTCTATTACTTCAGGGTAAAAAAAAAAAAAAAAGATTGTTGTTCTTTTCCTCTGAAGAGAATTTTACCACCTCTGAGGATTCTATGATATCCTAACTTTGTAATGCCCTGTTCTCATACCTGTCCTTTTTGGCAACAATCTTTCCTACTTCACCAGTTCCTTGACACTGTTGCATTTGACAATAAGTCACTTAAAAAAAAAAATTAAGAGTCTCTCCCCCAGACTACCGTTTTGACATTGTCCCATTTCTAGTTTTCATTTACATCTCAAATTGGGCCTATACTGGTTTCTTTTATACTCTTTCATCTTTACTGCTTAGCATTCCCTTCTCCCCACCAGCTTTATTTGTTTATATTTATTTGTCTGTGCTGGGTCTTCACTGAGGCATGTAGGACCTTTTAGTTGCAGCACGCAGGACGTTTAGTTGCGACATGCAAACTCTTAGTTGCAGCATGTGGGATCTAATTCCCTGACCAGCGGTGGAACTCGGGCTCCTCTGCACTGGGAGTGCAGAGTCTTAGCCACTGGGCAACCGGGGAAGTCCCTCCCCAAATAGTTGAGAACTACTGTTCACCATTTTCTATGGAGAATTAATTTATTCTCATAGATACCATACTTAAATTTATGCAATAATTCTCCAATTCAATTTTTCCCATAATTTTAACCTCTTTTCTGAGGCCCATTCTAATCTTCTGAAGGTATAATAAACATTTATATTTTTATGACTTACTGTTAGTAAGACAATTCCAATCCGACACAACCAAACTTTGCATCAACTTTCCCACCTAAAGCACATTCTCTATCTTTTGAATGATCCAAGCAATTCTCTATTACTCAAATTGGAAAAAGTGTCACATCCTTAATTTCCTATATCCAGTTAGTAGTCAATTCATCATTTAGGCTGTGTGACACTATCCTCATCAAAGAGAAGGGGCAAAGAATTCCCCATCCAAAAGAGTTAATCTCATCAATTCTTGTTGCTACACTCACTACAGTCTGACTTCTAGTTTAATCTCAAATGAAAAGATCTCTTTCATTCCTTTATCCAATAATTTATAATAGCTTCGTACTATCAACTATATATAAAGTCTAAACATGCCTAGTGATGGGTCCTCTGAACTCTGACAATTGCCTTCATATCCTGAAAGAAAGTTAAGTCACTCAGTCATGCTCGACTCTTTGTGACCAAGGACTCTAGCCCACCAGGCTCCTCTGTCCATGGAATTCTCCAGGCAAGAATACTGGAGTGGGTTGCCATTTCCTTCTCCAGGGGGTCTTCCCAACCCAGGGATGGAACCCAGATCTCCTGCATAGCAGGCAGACTCTTTACTGACTGAGCCACCAGGGAAAACTTTCAAACTCTATTTACTATTTTTCTCTACAACTGCATTTCTCAAACTTTTTGGTCTCAAGACCCTCTTCAGTCCTAAAAAATCACTGAGGATCCTAAAAAGCTCTAGTTTAAGTGGATTCTATCTATCAACATTTACTATACCAGAAATAAAAATTGAGAAAAATTTTAAACACAAGAAAGCAGAGCACACATTCCATTAACTGTCAGGGCAAGGATGTCATCACACATCATACAGTTTGGAAAACTCTACTGACACTGAAAGAATGAGTGTGAAAAAGGCAAAAAACAACTAAGTACTATTCTGAACAGTGCTGACCTCAGAAACCCTGGCTCACTTTTAGGACACTGCTCTATCCAACCTTGCTTCTCTTAATACATCTCCCTATCAATCACTGACGATTACTGATGAGTAATTTTTGTGTGCATCAATAACCTTAAGGCAGAAAAAAAAAAAAGGCAAGAACCAAAGACTTATAAAATAATCCTGAAGCTCTTTAGCATGCTTTCTCATTCAGAGTCTAACCTAACATCAATTTTATTCCCTGCTACTGCCATTTCCTTCTCCTCCGCCGCCGCACTCCAAGGTTGGAATCCCCAAATAAAACAAACATTTTTCTGCTTCAACATCTTTGAATACACTATTCCCTCGGCCTGAAATGAATTTCTTTTACTCACCCATCAGACCCATGAGACCCATCAGTATATAGGTTACCTCTTCTATGAAGCTCTCCCTTAACACATTCCACTCCCACTTACACTTTTCTCTGTAATTCCATACCATAATTCCACACTGCACTGGGATTATGGTTTATATGTCTGTCTCTGAATCAATACTAAGCTATATGAGGGCACTCTTGCATCTTACTCATCTCTGTATTCTATTATCTCACACAAAGTGGGAACCCAAATGTTATGGTCATTCACTTGAAGCTGTCTTTCAAAGACCAATCCAATGCTCATCTATCCTCAAATATTTGAGACCACAGCACTTGCTCTTTCCTTTGAGCTTCTGCAGTAGTATGTAGAAACTAGGAAGTGAGAAAAGCCTAAAGGAAACAGTTACTCCTTCAGACAAACAGACTGGAAACTTTGGCTTATAGGATGAAATCTAACTCCTTAGTCTAACATTCAAGGTCCTTCATCAAGTGGCTCTTCACCTTTTCAATCTTATTTTCTATTATCTTGCAATATAAACTTTCCACTCCTGTCATCCAAAACACATACACACATGTATTATTCATCCTGTTTTCATTCCTTTTTGTTTATATGCTTCCCTCTCTCAGGATTCCCATTTTTCTGTTATTTTAAATCCTACTTTTTCCTCAAAAGCTTCCTTCAAGATATAAAAATTTCATGAAGCTCTCTGGAACTACGCCAGACTAAAGGAAAATTTCCCCTCTTGGGCTGTCTAATGCATTTCAATCTGCTTCCTATAACCTAGTATTTATAGTATATTGTCTTGCATTGTTCTTTAGTAATTTCAAGTAAGTCAATGCTGCAGTTCCAAATAGCTCAACAGCTCTTCAAGAGCAAGCAATCTCCACTCAAAACATTTGAGTGCCATTATGTACTTGATACTGGTAAGATTTCTAATCTTATTTCTTTTGCATTATCCCTTGCTAGACAGGAAGATGAGGGAATTTCATAAACACTATTCCCTTTACTTGATTTTCTTTCTAACTGGTCACAAGAATCCAGGTTATTTTTTTCTGGGGAACATTTTACCTATAGGTACAGCTCTCAATTTGACAGTAAAATATGTGCTCTAAAATGCATCTTCTCAGCACTCTAAAACTGCAAGCTTAAATAAGACACTTCATGTACAGGTGACTTACTCCTGAGTCCTCAGTATAGTTACTTTTGAAGGGCCCTTCCCTCTTTTGCTCCTTTATCTTGAATATATCTTTTCTCATTTGTTATTATAATTTTAGCTCTCTTAACACATTCTGTGTGGTTATGGGTAATACTGCTAGACTATTTAACTAGAGTCAAAGAAATGAGGCAAATAAAAACCATCCATAAAATAAAAACAATCTTTGAAAACCCAGAAGCTATGGTAATTAGGTCTCAGGCCATTACTTTTCCTTAAATGGAATTTGTCTAAGGGGCCACATCTTCCCTATTACCACGTCCTTAAGTATCCACACCCAAATGGAGCATAAACATAACCATCAAAACTTGCTCCCTGATATAACGGATTGAGGATAACTTCTGAAGATGATTTTGTCCAATTCTTCACGCCTCTGCATATGGGATAAAGTCAGTAAGAAGGAATAACAGAAAAATATAGTTAAAAAATAATAAAAAGATTTAGGATCCTCTAAGACCTGGCTGTTTCCAAGTGTATCAGCCACAGCTGAATGTTGAACGCTAATCACTAAACGCTAGAAGAGAGATCTTAGGTTGCCAGCAGTTCTTTCTGACATACATATGAGAATATTCCTTAAAAAAGACAATCTCAGAGTGAGTTTCGTGTAAGAAGAAACGGGGATTACTGATGAATGAGGAAAGAAAGGAAGAAGATATCAGCTGACAATGCAGCAACTCCCTCATCCCCTTTTACCCCTCCCCAAAAGCTGTAGGAAATAGAAGCTGCGGAATGTACCTTCCAGGCCAGAAGCAAAACATTGAGGATGGCCAGTAAAGGGCAGGGGCCATTCTCATTCTGGGTGATGATAGGTGTGTTCTCTTCCTTCCACTGGATCCACTTGATATGATAGACAGACTGTCCCGGGAAGCGTTCCTTGGAGGCCGCCAGCACCTGGGCTGTCTCCCCTTCCTCCTCCTCCACCACCTCCTCTCCACACAGGGGCACAGCCCCGGGCAACACCGCCGCGCCCTCCTCCTCCTCGGGGACCCTGTTCTCAGCTCCTTCCTCACTATTAAACTCGGAGCTACTGGGAAAAGAAGGTAGGTTAGAGAACGACTCCAGGGAGTCCAGGCTCGGCGATTCCCCAGGAGGGCTCGGGTCGCTGCAACTGCTGCTGAGGCCGCCGCCGCTGCTGGGCTCTGAAGAGCCCGCGGCCGCCGACTCTTCCCGGCAGGTGCCGGCGGGATCCGGGCGGGCGCCCGCTTCTCCGGCAGGACCCAGCCCATGGTCAGCTCCGGCCTCGGCTGTCTCCGGGGAGGCGGTCACCTTGTGTTGCCCTCCTAGAGGCTTCTTCTGGGCAGCAGGACTCTCCAAATCGCTCTCCTTCAAGTCCAAGCTCGGGAGCGAGCTGCAGGGTACCAGAACCTGAGGAGAGCCAGCGGGAGAAGCCGAGTCCGAGAGGCTCCTCCCGGCGGCCACCGCCCCCTGCCCCTTCCCGCCGCTGCTCTCCGCCGCCCATACTCCAGGACCATCCCCAGCGGCGAGCCTGGTCTCTTGTTGTCCTTCCTGCGGAGAACCTGTCCCTGGCGCTGGCCCGGCGGCCACCCCGTGTTCTAGCGGCTGCAGGCTCTCGGGGCCGCTCTCCATACCCAGCCGCCCGCCCCTCACTCTAAAGAGACCGCGGCGGGTTCTCCTCAGACAGCGACTCAGACGCCATGACAGCGGCACTGGCAGCTACAGCGCCCTTGCGCGGCCTCGGCCAGGCACGTCACGGGGGAGGGCATCGGGAGCGCGCGCGCGCGCCGCCGCGCTGTCCGTGGGCCCTGGGCGTGCCTGCGCGCCGCCGGGTGAAAGGGACACTCACAGCGACCGCCCACGGGGCTCCGCCTCGCCTGCGCGCCCGCGCGCTCTTGCCAGCGCGGGGAGTGGAGGGCGTGGCTAGGAGGGCGTGGCCAGGAGAAAAACATCCTCTCATTTTGTGGCCGGAAGTTGAACTCTGGGGCAGCTAGACCGCGCGCGGCTTCTTTAAAGGCGAGCGGGGAGGCGGTCAGCTCGGTTGTGACCCTTCAGAGCTGAGTCGTGTGTGGTTCAGCCTGGGGCTGAGGGATGGGGAGTTGGCAGCAGTTGTAGTATTTGGAAAAGAACTCGTCCCTGAAAAGCTCCGATTTGTTTCCCCAGCTTGTAATATGGAAAATTGAAGGAATTTCTTACGAAATGTAAATTTTAAAGGCTGGGATCCACTCAAGGTGTTTGGATTACTACAATGCACGATTTCCAGTCTCTCTCGGTTTTGGCTGAGAAACATCCTGCTCCTCATCAGCTACTGGGGAAAACGTTCGCTCTACATGAGGCGTCAGTGCGTTTGTGGATATTGGCCTGCGCGGCAAACAAAAAAGTGGGTGATTTGGGCCAATCATAATAAATTAACTTGTGCTTGCATTAGCCAAGTCTTTGCGGTTTTAACTTGGCCTCCTTTTGCATGGAGTGGGAAGTGCCTGTGTCAGGAAAAGTGAGTTTTCTATTGAGTGTACTCCTCTTAAGGACATTCAGTTTTCAGAGAGGGCAGAGTAGGCTGGTGCTACTCTGATCTGTGATCTGTTCCTGACGGGGGCTTTTTTCTTTTTTTTGCCTTTCAACCTTCTTTAGGTAATGGGGATCCGAAAATGGCAAGACATATCTTCCTTCCTAGTCAGATACATCAGTTCCTGATATCTAACAGAATGTGGTCTTTCTGTATCTCTTGATTAGAGAAGACAGACAAAGTTACTAAGCAGTGTTTCATTCACTTTAACATGTTTCAGTACCCATTACATTGCTGGATTCTGTGGCACTAGGGATGCCATGGTGAATAAGAGGAAGGGCTCATATCTTCTTGCTGTTTACTGTCTGATGTTTTTTCTTACTGCTACATTTTTGATATTTGCTTGGGAAATACTATTTCCTGACAATGCAGAAATGACGTTCCTTCCACCTTTTTTACAGTGACATAATATGATACTTATCCAACTCCTGGCAAAGAGGAAAATTAGAAGAGATAATAGAAAGCTTCTTTAGAGTATTGAATTTAGGAGTTTTGTGTGTTTTTGGTCTCCGTGTCAATCCATAAGCAATAAATACTATTGTTCAGATTAGAATCTTTCCCTGAAAAAGAATTGCAAATGTTAACAGATTAAGATATATGTTGCTGGATTAAGCACTTTACAGTATTTAAGATCATTAAGTACAAGTGAGAATATTACAGATTTCAGGAAATTCAGAAGTCAGCATGCTGCCTTGATTTTAAAAAGGATATTTATAAAAGTGTATTGCATGAAAAAATTGAATAGATGAATCATTTTTACAGGCCAGAAACCATAGTAGAGCTAAAAATCTTGAAAGTGCAAAAGGGAAAAAAAAAAAAAAAAAAATCTTGAAACTGCATCTCAAATAATGACCATTCACCATTTTTCAACTGCTACTGCTACTGCTAAGTCACTTCAGTTGTGTCCGACTCTGTGTGACCCCATCCCTGGGATTCTCCAGGCAAGAACACTGGAGTGGGTTGCCATTTCCTTCTCTAATGCATAAAAGTGAAAAGTGAAAGTGAAGTCTCTCAGTCATGTCTGACTCTTGGAGACCCCATGGACTGCAGCCTACCAGGCTCCTCCATCCATGGGATTTTCCAGGCAAGAGTACTGGAGTGGGGTGCCATTGCCTTCTCCAACCATTTGTCAAAATTGCTACTTAAACCTTCTTGCTCTTGTAGTTTTTATCAGTATATGTTTCAAATGTTCACATGCATAGTTTAATGGCTTATCTATAATAAAAACAGAATCAGGTTTTTTTTCATAGCAACTATATAAATCAAGATGACCAAATATATATATTTAAGTTTGTGAAAATGTGCAAAGTATTTTCTAAGAGAGGTGGCCAGTAGCATCTAGGGAGAAATGTCAGAAGATACTAAATTGGAAAATATCCCATTCTTTTTTGCTTATTTGCATCTCTAGTTAAAATAGATCATTTTAAAAACAAACTTGTTATTATCCATAATTTTTAATTTTTTTTCAGGGTTACAGATGTAATAGCCTTAAAAGTCAAATGTTGTTGTTATTTAGTATCTAAGTCCTGTCCCATGTTTTATGACCTCATGGACTGTAGCCCACCAGGTTCCTCTGTCCATGGTATTTCCCAGCAAGAATACTGGTGTTGTCGTTTCCTTCTCTAGGGGATCCTCCCAACCCAGGGGTGGAACCTGCATCTCCTACATTGGCGGGCAGGTTCTTTGTCATTGAGCCACCAAGGAAGCTCAAAAGTCAGATAGTTTATGTAAAAAAGCAGTTACTGCTCTATCTCTCCACGCTGATGCAGTCCTGTTCAACACCTAGATGTCTTTAGCTCCTTATCCCCATATTTCTGAGCAACATGATTACACTCTGATGTCTTCATTTAAAAGTTGTAGATATTGTTTATTGATTTAGTCCTATGAAAGATGAGGATTTAATTTTTTTTCTTTCATACCACTTTTTCCTTCTTTTGCTCCAACCTCCCAATTTTTTTCAAAACTTTGATCAAAGTACTCAAAAGGTAAAGCATTAGATTTATTCACCACAAAATCAGGTATTTTACTGTGACTGTGATTACTTTTTTTGCTAAAGTTTTGTTTTCCCTGGAATTAACAATTGCCTTATCATTTTGTTGCTTGGCTTTAAAACTCTTCACCTATCACGAACTCAGCCAGACTTAGCAGTACTGTCAACCATATCATGTTACTTCTCAGACCCATTGTAATCTTGTGTACATCTCTCCTGAACACTCATTTCTGCTCTGATCTGGACTTGTTTTATAGGCCTGCTGAGCAGCTGTCATCCTGGGATTTCTTTTTTCTGTTGTTTTATAAATTGCTTCTTCCTCTCTTCTGTGTTGATTCCTTTCTTTCTTGGATCTCCTGTCTTCCTGTTTCCTTGATTTGGTGGAATATATTCTCGGCTTCCTGAGAAAGAGTGCATAGGAAGCATATTTTTGTAGGTTATATTTGTCTGAAAATAGCTGGACCTTTATTCTACTTTTATATCGTATAGTTTGGCTGGAATATAAAACTCAGCATTGGAGATACTTTTTCTTCATTTTAGTTGTTGAGAAACTGTCTTCTAGCTTCCAGGTGATTATAGAGTAGTCTGATACTATTAGATTCTGAAACCTTTTTATATAACCTAGTTCTTCTCTCTGACATTTATTTGATCTCTTTCTTCTTGGTGTTCCACCATTTCAGTATTTGATATACTTCTGGGTGGGTCTTGCTTTATTCATTGCACTGGGTATTTGGTGATCACATTCAGTGTAGAGACACATCCTTCAGGTCTGGGAAATGTCCTTTTCCTTTCTTTTATAAATCTTATCTTTTCTCTAATTGTATTTATCTTTTTGTTCTGCTTTCTAAGAGATTTACTCAAATTTATCTTTCAGTTCTTTTTGATGCATTACTTATTGACACTATTGTATATTTAATATCCAAGAGTTCCTTCTAGTTCCTTTCATCTCTTAGAACACTGATCATAATTTTTAATATATCCTTTATATTTTTTAAAGGATGTCTGAACCATATGCTGTAAAATAGTATCATTTAGTTAGTATGGAGTTATTGGTAGTGCCAGAGAATGAGATATTGGGATACTAGTGTAAAACATTGGTTTTATTCTTTAGGAGAGCAAAATCTACTTTGAGAAATAAGACATTCACGTGAATTGGTCATTAATAATACAAGTTAATTAATAGTTAATTCTGAAGGAGTGGTATAAGCAGTAACTTAAAAAGATTCCGATGAGAAAAAAAATCTTTTAGTGTGAGATAATGAAGGAGTAATTAAACTCTATACTCTCCTGATTAAAATCACAGGCTGGTTATTACTTCAGCCTTAAGAAATCTAAAAAATGTATCTCTAACTCTCAAAATAATAGTTTTTTTTTTCCTTTTTTAAATTAATTTTTATTGGAGTATAATTGCTTTACAATGTTGTGTTAATATCTGCTGTGCAGCGAAGTGAATCAGCTCTACATATACGTACATCCTGTCTTTTTTGGATTTCCTTCCCTATTAAGTCACCACAGAGCAGTGAGTAGAGTTTCCCTATGCTATGCAATAGCTTCTTATTATTTATCTATTTTATACATAGTACTGTACATATATCAATCCCAATCTCCCAATTAATCTCACCTCTCCTCCTCTCCCCCTTGATATCCATAAGTTTGTTCTCCATGTCTGTGTCTTTATTCCTGCTTTGGAAATAAATTCATCTTTATCATCAGAATGATAATTCTTTTAAAATTCTCTGTTTTTCATGGTTAGATCATGGCTTTTCTAGCTACCATGACAGAAAAATTGATGCTATATCTGGCTTTTACCCAAATTTATTTACTATTATCTCATCTGTCAAGTCTTACTGATATTGTACACCCCTTTACTATTTCATTTATGTATAGCCTCTTCCTCACTGAGTCCTTATCATTTTTCTACTAGAATCTAGCAGCATTTTAGTTATTCCCCAGTCTATGATTCTGTCTTCCTCACCTTATCCTGCATAAA
Source organism: Dama dama (assembly GCF_033118175.1). NCBI lineage: Eukaryota > Metazoa > Chordata > Mammalia > Artiodactyla > Cervidae > Dama > Dama dama. The sequence goes on along the minus strand of NC_083692.1, from coordinate 50,789,936 downwards.
CCTATCAGAGCTATAATTTAAACATCTTGCTTTTATTTTGTGGATTCTACTAAAAATAATGCAGTGGTTCTTTATTGTTAGTTGAGTCAAAATTGGCTCTGATTACTGCACAGGTACAAGACATGTATACCTTTACTCCTCTTAGCATTTTACACAAGAGAGAGTGATAAAATTCTGAGTTAAAATCAAGGGTTTCCATGTAATTCAAATTGCCCTGGCTCTGGCCCTCGAGTGACTATGCAGAAATTCCAGCCTCCTGTAAAGTACATCCCGTATTTAATTATTTCTGAGAGCCCCCATGAGGAGTCCCACACCTGTTCAGAAACAAATCCAATCCTGTGATATTCTACCAGGTGCTGCTTCTACTACATGCTGTTTCACCAGATGCTAGTCTGTTCTGGTGGTGTTAAAGATACATGATTGTGACCGGAGGGAAGTGACCTTCTTTTCCCTTTTACTGTAGCTCTAATGTGCTACAGCATTAATAAAACTTCTCTCAATTTTACTTATGTAGACTTTTTAAAAAGTGGGACCTAAATATAAGTCCAGATAGGTTTCACCAGGAGTGAATTAAAGGAATATAGTCCATCACCTTCAGTTCAGAATCCTTGTTCCCCTGGTAACACACCAGATGTTAAGGTTTGTTTTCATTTTTTTTAAACTCCCACGCCCCAGCTCCTTCTTGCTGTACAATTCCAGCCCAGTTCCCTTGCCTAGTGCCCCATGCTCCTCTTGGATCAAGACTCTTCTGCCTCATGAGAGAGGGCCTCTGGAAGTGGCTCTGTTCATCTAGTTCATTTTTTTTTTTTTTTTAATTGAATCAAGTATATTTCCTGGCCTCCCTTATGGATTAGCGGTAAAGAACCTGTCTGCAATGCAGGAGATACAGAAGACACAGGCTGGATCCCAGGGTTCCAGAGCCCCTGGAAAAGAAAATGGCAACCCACTCCAGTATTCTTGCCTGGGAAATCCCATGGACAGAGGAGTTAGGCAGGCTGCAGCCCACAGGGTTGCAGAGTCAGACGCAACTGAGCGACTGAGCATGCATGCACATATCTCATGCCTTAGGACTTCTCTCCTCAAACTTCTACCCTGTCAACCCAACAGTTAACCTGATCTCTCTTAATTCTAGTATGATTGTTCTCAATCTGGTTTGAGGATTAGCAGTATCAACATCACTTGGATTCTTGTTCAGTTCAGTTCAGTTGTTCAGTCCCAGTCTGACTCTGCGACACCATGAACTGCAGCACGTCAGGCCTCCCTACCATCACCAACTCCCGGAGTTCACCAAACCGATGTCCATCAAGTCGGTGATGCCATCCAACCATCTCATCCTCTCTCGTCCCCTTCTCCTCCTGTGCCCAATCTTTCCCAGCATCAGGATCTTTTTAAATGAGTCAGCTCTTCACATCAGGTGGCCAAAGTATTGGAGTTTCAGCTTCAACATCAGCCCTTCCAATGAACACCCAGGACTGATCTCCTTTAGGATGGACTGGTTGGATCTCCTTGCAATCCAAGGGGTCTCAGGAGTCTTCTCCAACACCACAGTTCAAAAGCATCAATTCTTCGGTGCTCAGTTTTCTTTATAGTCCAAATCTCACATCCATACATGACCACTGGAAAAACCATAGCCTTGACGAGATGGACCTTTGTTGGCAAAGTAATGTCTCTGCTTTTCAATATGCTGTCCAAGTTGGTCATAACTTTCCTTCCAAGGGGTAAGTATCTTTTAATTTCATGGCTGCAATCACCAGCTGTAGTGATTTTGGAGCCCAGAAAAATAAAATCAGCCATTGTTTCCACTGTTTCCCCATCTGTTTGCCATGAAATGATGGGACCGGATGCCATGATCTTAGTTTTCTGAATATTGATCCTTAAGCCAACTTTTTCACTCTCCTCTTTCACTTTCATCAAGAGGCTCTTTAGTTCTTCACTTTCTGCCATAAGGGTGGTGTCATCTGCATATCTGACGTTATTGATATTTCTCCTGGCAACCTTGATTCCAGCTTGTGCTTCTTCCAGCCCAGCGTTTCTCATGATGTACTCTGCATATACGTTAAATAAGCAGGGTGACAATATACAGCCTTGACATACTCCTTTTCCTATTGGGAACCAGTCTGTTGTTCCATGTCCAGTTCTAACTGTTGCTTCCTGACCTGCATACAGGTTTCTCAAGAGGCAGGTCAGGTGGTCTGGTATCCCCATCTCTTTCAGAATTTTCCACAGTTTATCGTGATCCACACAGTCAAAGGCTTTGGCATAGTCGATAAAGCAGAAATAGATGTTTTTCTGGAACTCTCTTGCTTTTTCTATGATCCAGCAGATGTTGGCAATTTGATTTCTGGTTCCTCTGCCTTTTCTGAAACCAGCTTGAACATCTGGAAGTTCACACTCCATGTACTGCCAAAGTCTGGCTTGAAGAATTTTGAGCATTACTTTACCAGCGTGTGAGATGAGTGCAATTGTGCAGTAGTTTGAGCATTCTGTGGCATTGTCTTTCTTAGGGACTGGAATGAAAACTGACCTTTTCCAGTCCTGTGGCCACTGCTGAGTTTTCCAAGTTTGCTGGCATATTGAGTGCAGCACTTTCACAGCATCATCTTTCAGGATTTGAAATAGCTCAACTGGAATTCCATCACCTCCACTAGCTTTGTTCATAGTGATGCTTCCTAAGGCCCACTTGACTTCACATTCCATGATGTCTTACTCTAGGTGAGTGATCACAGCATTGTGATTATCTGGGTCATTAATGTCTTTTTTATACAGTTCTTCTGTGCATTTTTGCCACCTCTTCTTAATATCTTTTGCTTTTGTTAGGTCCATACCATTTCTGTCTGTTATTGAGCCCATCTTTGCCTGAAATGTTCCCTTGGTATCTCTAATTTTTTGAAGAGATCTCTAGTCTTCCCCATTCTGTTGTTTTCCTCTATTTCTTTGCATTGATCACTGAGGAAGGCTTTCTTATCTCTCCTTGCTATTCTTTGGAACTCTGCATTCAAATGAGTATATCTTTCCTTTTTTTCCTTTGCTTTTTGCTTCCCTTCTTTTCACAGCTATTTGTAAGGCCTCCTCCCACAGCCATTTTGCTTTTTTGCATTTCTTTTTCTTGGGGATGGTCTTGATTCCTGTTTCCTGTACAATGTCACAAACCTCTGTCCATTGTTCATCAGGCTCTCTGTCTATCAGATCTAGTCCCTTAAATCTATTTCTCACTTCCACTGTATAATTATAGGGGATTTGATTTAAGTCATCACACCTGAATGGTCTAGTGGTTTTCTCCACTTTCTTCAATTTCAGTCTGAATTTGGCAATGAGGAGTTCATAATCTGAGCCACAGTCAGCTCCTGGTCTTGTTTTTGCTGACTGTATAGAGCTTCTTGTTAAAAATGAAAATGCTTGGACTTCCCTGGTGGTCCGTGGTTAAGATGCTGCCTGCCAATACAGGGGACATGGTTTCCATCCCTGGTGGTCTGGGAAGAGTCCACATGTCACGGAGCAACTAAGCCCGTGTGCTGCGACTGCTGAGCCCGTGCCCTGGAGCCTATGCTCCACAACAGGAGAAGCCACCACAATGAGAACTGCGCCACCGCAAACTAGAGAGTGGCCCCTGCACTCTGCACCTAGAGAAAAGTCTGCTTGCAGCAGCAAAGACTCAGCACAGCCAAAAATAATAAATTAAAAATGTAAAAATAAATTGTCTATTTCCACCCAGATTATAGAATCAAGGTGTAGAGCCCAGCAACAAGAGGTCTGTTTTAATAAGATTTCCAGGTGATTCTGGTGCATGATAAAGTTTGAGAATTACTGTTCTAGCATTAGTGGAAGCCTCCCCTCCTCATCCCTACTGCTAATAAATAAATCTTAGCAAGACAAAAATTTTCTAAGTTCATCTTCTACAGCCAGTGTTATTTTCTTATTACTCTCCCAGAACTCCACACTGCCTCAAAGTTACTTTTTTGGCCACTTTTCTATATTCTCTCCCTTTAGATATGTATGTAATCCCGGTCTCAAAATGCTGTTTTGCTCTTGTCTTTCCTCCACTTTTCATTTAGTACCAGTCTCTGTTACCCAGGCTTAAGACATTCAAATAGTTTTGTTTTAGTTTCTTCATGGTCAAGTCCTATTTTTTAACATAAATGCTTAATGTAAAGAAATAATTAACTCTGCTTTTTTTTTTAAAGTACAAATCCAAAGCATGTTCACTTTCCAAAAATTAGAAAACAAGCAAAAAGAGGAAAATAAAAAACACCCATCTTCGAATTATGTGGAATGAAGTGTTAGAAATAACACTGGTGATACTTTATTGCACGTCTATCCTTCCCAAACTTTTCTAGGCATCTGAACACTTACGTATTTTTATCAACAAAAACTAGACTATTCTAAACATGTTTGTTTCAGTTATCAATATATCATAAACATCTTTATGTGTTAGTATCCAATCATCAGCAACATTCCTAGTGAGTTAATAATATCCTACTAAAAAATAAAAATAAAAAAATGAAGGAGGAAATGGCAACCCACTCCAGCTTTCTTGCCTGAGAAATCCCATGGACAGAGGAGCCTGGTGGGCTATAGTCCAAAGGGTGGCAAAGATTATTTGCTTTGCTGCTCTTTGGTCTGTTAAAATAACATTAGGGAAAAAAAAAAAATAATGTCCTACTATATGGCTGAACAATACCTATTTCTTAGATATTTAGATCATTTTCATTGTTTATTATGAACTTCACTGCAATCAATGTTCTTGGAACTGAATCTCTATAACTGTACATAAAATTAAATCCATCAGATAACTTGCTGGAAGTGCAAGTCAAGTCAGGATATAACTCTTTCTCAGTGTTTTATTCAAGCTTTGTTTTCCATTCTCTCTGCTGTCCTAGGTTACTGAGTGTGTTGGAATAAACTTGCTGACTGATTTCTCTATGATTTCTGTTCCTTTGAGTACATTATGTATATTGCTAGATAAGCAGTGCTTTTGTTACTTCCTCCTACTGCTGAAAACCTTTAAAGGCATTTCCTTAACCACTAAATATCATGAGTTGGCCAGATAGTAAAAGCTTTCCTTAATCTGTCCTCATTCTTTTTAACCACCATTATCAGCTTTCCAAGAGAACTTTGTATTTTACATTCACCCTATCCCTCATTATTTTTATTTGGAACAGTGATTGTCAAACGTCAGTGTGATTAACTGTTAGGTGAAAAGCCTATTGAAATGTGTGTTTCTGGGCTCCATCCCCTAGAAGTTTCATTCAACAGAATTGGAAAAAACTTGGGAGTCTGCAATTTTGACAGGCATTCTAGGTGACTCTAATACTGTTGTGCCACTTGTCATATGTTGAGAAATACTCATCTGAAACAATATCAGATAATAACCATTTGCATTATTGAAATGTATAGTTGATATATTAACAAACAAATAGTAAGAATTAAGACTCATTGGCTTATAATTACAAACAAAACCTCTGATTATTTATTCAATATTTACAATCTGATGTTGTGGGGCACAGAAGAGATATTAAGCATGAGCATGCAGAAGCAGCCTCATGTGATGAACAGTGTGATGTTCAGAGAAAGTGTGATGAACAGAGACTGCAAGAACTGGGACTAGAACCTGGTCTTATCATTGACTAATTTTATAAACTTGGGTAGGTCAATTTACTTCTCCTAACTTCAGTTTTCACCTTTTGTAAAAGAAAAAAATAAAAGCAGGCGATAAATAATAGCATGAATGATTTTGCTAGATGGTTTTGTAAATAAAATGGGAACAGAGAGTAAAGCTCTTCAAAGATATTGTTGTTACTGTCCTCAAACTGGTTTTAATCTGGTTAGGAAGACAAAGCATAAGCATCTACAAAGTGAAATAGAGATGGGACACCTAAGGTAGTGCATAAGGGCTACTATAAGGTATTTCCCAGAAAGATGAGAATTAAAAAACCAAATAAGTATAAAATAAATCAGTTTAGCTATTTGTCATAGTTCCCTTAGAAAACGGAATTCCTTCAAAGTTCAAAAGAAGCAAAAGTAAGCTCTGGAAATTAAATCGGAATAGGTGTAAAAAGTTGTAGACTAATCAATTACAACTGAAGAAAGCAAATAGTAATAACAGAAAGGGAGATGGTAGTCTTTATAGAATATAGAAAAGATCCCAAAACATAAGGGTTTGTCACAATAGGCTTTAATCACCATCTAAGGAGACGGGCTGGGGGGAGGGCACGGTGTGTGTGGGGGGCACCTGAATAGGTGGATGGCCTGGTACTTGTCTCGTATCTTGATAGATTCTTATGTAGCACAGTCAGTTGGATAGTTGGATGAACAAATCAGTAAAATCATTCTATTAATTTCTTCTGTACTGATACCTTGTTCACTAAGCCACTTTCAATTATGACTTAGCCTCTGAAGCATCGAAGATTACAAAAGAATGTATTATTGATTTAACATGAACATCTAAGTTCTAAAACAATAAGGTGGCATTTTGATTAAGACGTAAGTCCCTTGAAGTTTAGTTCCTATGAATTAGTCTTTGTTGGCTGATCAATTCAGATTGCGGTGAGAAAAATCAAGCTTCTTGAACTTCAAAGCTAAGAAGTAGATCTGGATCATGGCAGTGATAATAAGAATGAATTCATCCAGTAATTCAAAAGACTAGACTACACGATTTGGAGTCAAACATACTTGGTTTAGAACCCTGGTCTGCCCCTGCTTCCTCATTTATAAAATGGAATCTTACCTACTTCACAGCATTGTTGCAAAGAGTAAATGGGATCGTGTTTGGGAATTGCTTACCTTGGTGCCTGGCACTACATCAGGAATATTGTCTGGGTGGTCTGGAAATCCCCAAAGCAGGAACAGATCAAATTTTGGTTGCATGAATAACCTATAATTATCATTGTCATCCTGTAAAGTTTTCTGAGTGCCCTCTGCTCCTCCTCAAAGCCTCTTCATCAATAAAGTAACACATGATTAATTGCAGATGAAGGATATAAATAATAGGTGTTTTGTATTAAATGTGATTGAGATCGGGGGCCCCAAGATTCTAGGAAAACACTTCAGGACTATTTGGAACTTGGTCTAATTTTTAAAACAAATATGATAAGGTAAAATACTGAAAGGGATAAGGCAGACTGCAGGGACATTAGGCCAGCCCCGTCCAAGGAGGGCTGTCTCTCCTCAGTCTCAGCCAGCTAACGCTGGGCAGGAACTTCAGTCTGCTTAACCTTTCAGTTTTCACAGAAAATCGGGCGTCCAGGCTTTAACATGAACATTCCTAACTGTTGAAGAATGACATATAATTAAGAAAAAAAATATTTTCAACTACAAATCAAACTGAACTTGTCTGTGAGTCTAGATTGGTTTATGAGCTACCGGTTGTCACCAGCACTTTAAAGCCTATGTCTGAAATACATGTTAAAAGGTAACCTGAGGCATATTAAACATTTTAAGAATTTATTTGAACAAAAATAGATTTAAATCAGGAAGCATTCAATCTAGCAGATAGAAAGGTACTGTAAAAAATGAAAGACTTTTATAGGCAGAAGACAGTGAAAGCAAGGAACTTATATTAGGCAAAAGAGCATGTTTGTTATCGCAAAGCTACTTTCCTTTAGGGGACAATAAGGGACTGACCCAATATACAGTTTGGTATATTACCTATCAGGTGCTGATCAGGTGATTCCTGATTGACTGGTTTAAGTTTCTGTTTCTGAGAGAGCTGAAACTATTAAATCTTAGTTTGGTGACAAGAGGCCTAGTATAAGTAACTCCATTTTGGGCCCATTGCCTTTCTTTCTCTTTTAAACATACCGTATGAGCAGGGAGGATGAGAGAGAGAGAAAGTGTAGAAGGGAGAAAGTTGACGATATTTTCGCATTCCCACGTGCAGTTTGACAGGGTGGAGTAGAAGCTGTATTGTAACAATAAGAGAGAAAATTTCGACAATTGAGGTTTTTGGAGCATCTTGAACGTTAGAATAAGATATCACGACTTTAGACAGTGAGGGGAGCAATCACTCCTAGGTTTTGAATATGTTAGTGAAATGGATTCTAGTCTGGCATTAAGATTCAATAAACATTTGTTGGATATTTAACTCTCTGAGGTTCTGTTTTCAAAACCCCTATAACATGTGATTCATTACTATCTTTAGGAATTAAGGAAGATTTAACATAAACAAATACAGTACAGTTTGATACAAATACATTAGAATTATGGATATGGTATACTTAAATTTTTTTTTTCAGCCCCTTGACTTCCCCTGTATGTTTTCTCAGCATCCTGTGCATGGAGCAGGTTGGGTTTGAATATCACGGTTATTGAGCAAGTGATTTTAAATTTTGTCTAGTGGTAAAGTTAGTGAAATGTTACAAAGGAGAAACCTGAGCTATAAGTTTAACAATATCTATTCCTTTACATTTGAAAAGAAAGTGATATTTATAACACTCTTCTAAATGCCTTAAGTTGTAAATACCATTTTCTACTGTTCTCTTTTCCTCAAAAGTGGATTTTCATTTTCATTTTATTATTTTTATTTGGCTTTGCCAGGTCTTAGTCAGAGCGTGTGGCATCTAGTTCCCTAACCAGGGATTGAACCCCAGCCCTTTGCGTTGGGAGCTCAGAGTTTTAGCCACTGGGCCACCAGGGAAGTCCCCAAATGGATTTTATAAGTGTTTTTCTTCTCTGAGCCATCTTTTATACAGAAAGCAAAATCCTGACCAAAAAAAGTGTCGTAACATGAATTATTGAAATTCCTTATGGAGGGAATAAAATGTGCAAAGATACTGAAGAGGGAAGTGATACGTGCGTCTGAGAAGACAACTGCAGTTGAACAGCAGTGTATTGGAGTGATTAGAGCACATGCTTTCGAGTCAGATTTAACTTTGGGTGCTGACTCTGCCAGGTACCAGCATTGAGATTTTGGTGATTTATTTAAGTTCTTTAAGCTTCCATTTCCTTACTAATAACGAGCTTGCTCAGTAGTGTCTGAGCATACGACCCCATGACCCGTAGCCCGCCAACCTCCTCTGTCCATGGGGATTCTCCAGACAAGAATACTGGAGTGGGTTGCCATGCCCTCCTCCAGGGGGTCTTTCCAACCCAGGGAGTGCACCCTGGTCTCCCATATTGCAGGCGGATTCTTTAACATCTGAGCCACCAGGGAAGCCCAACAACCAGCTAATACTATTACTCTGATCTTTGTCCTTGCTACCTTTAGAAGATAAAGTAGGAAAAGAGCCATGAAAGATGAATCTGTCATGGAAAGCAATGAACAGATCATAAAGGCCTTGCATTTTATCCTGGAGATAAAAGGACATATTTTTCAAAAAGGTCACTCTGGCAGCAGTGGTGGTAAAAAGTCAGGGAATAGGTGATATGAACTGGGAAGACCAGAGCCTGGGCTGTGGCAGTAGAAATAGGTGGAAGAGGTGGAATTTCATACAGTGGAGAATAGAGATGACTTGATTACTGGAATGGGAGAGAAGTTTAGGTAATTGCATGGACAATGTTGCCTTAACTCAAATAGGGAATTTAGAAGGAAAAAAAAAAACAGTTTGGGTAGGTTGATGTAGGGATTTGTTCACTTTGGGACATGTTGAATTTGGTGTGGCCATATAATGTCAGGAAGGAATTGGCTAGCACATGTTAGATATGTAACAACACCTAAGATTTTATAATGCTTGCTCTAATGCCTTGCTATATTCTCATTACCTTACCTCTATTAATTTATTTAACTCTCTACCTTCAAAGGTAGGTATTACTACTCCTACTATTCCTAATGTAAACATTAGGAAATTGTGGTACAGATGCCTTATTCAAGGTTGTTATACTGGCAAACTAGGATATAGGGCTGGTGCTTGGGGCACGGGTGTAGGAAAAGTGCTGACTATGTGCTAGGTAGCAGGATAGAACTCAGAACAATACAGATCCAGGCTTTGTTTTCATGGAGTTTACAGCCTAGTGAGTCAGAGTATTTGGAGGTAGTAAAAAATAGTCATGCACATGAAGAATGAGAAAATATGAAAGCCAAAGATAAAATCCTGAGGAATATCAATATAATATCTAAAGGATAAAGAGAGGAAAAAACCCCAGGGAACAGAAGCAGAAAAGTGAAAGGGAAAGTGTTAGTTGCTCAGTTGTGTCCAACTCTTTGCCACCTCATGGACTGTAGCCCACAAGTCTCCTCTGTTCATGGAATTCTCCAGGAAAGAGTACTGGAGTGTGTAGACATTTCCTTTTCTGGACAGCCATTCCTTTCTCCAAGGGATCTTCCCGACTTAGGGATCAAACCTGGGTCTCCTGCACTGTAGGCAGATTCTTTACTGTCTGAGCCACCAGGGAAGCCAAGAGATGCAGAAGTCACAGTTAAAAGTAAGGAGGAAAATCAGGGGTGAGCATGACCTTGGGAAACATTGGAGGGGGGAATTTTGAGGAGAGAATGTTAACTGACCAAAAAGCCTAGTTAGATAAGGAGTGAAAGTGTGTAGTGGCATTGGTTAACTAACAGATCTTTGATGGCTCCAGCAAGGGTAGCTTCTTGGGGCTGATGGGGATGGAGGCAAACTGTAGTGGATTGAGGTGAGATTTGAAAGCAGGACCAGAAGTGAGAGAGACTGGAGTGAGATGGGTTAAAAGTCCAGTAAGCAAGAGAAAATGATTGTGTGAATTGGAGTGACAATAGTAGGTAGGGAAGGATTTAAGGCACAAGAAAAACATTTTTAGGGAAGAATTAATAGTTGGTGACTAGTTATGAGTAGACAAAGGAAGAAGAGTCAGATAATTTCTGAACTTCTGACTGTGTTTTTGAGCTTACTGATGTTGGAGCAAAACTATAGTAATCCATTTTTCAAAATGAGAATTAAAAAAGCACGTGGTAGTAAGTTGAAAAAACCTACAGTAAAAAGTAGGAATTCAAAATTATTATTAGTATTAATACCTATCTTCTTTAATTCAGCCTACTGAGGCAGGATGCTAAAGATGAAGACTAATTTGTTGCTTAGTCATGCAGTCCTGTCTGACTCTTTGCGACCCCACAGACACAAGCTCCTCTGTCCAGGGGATCTCTCAGGCAAGTGGATTGCCATTTCCTCCTCTAGGGGATTTTCCCGACACAGGATTGAACCCCTGTCTCCAGCTCGGCAGGATTCTTCCTAGATGAATCATCTAGGAAGCACAGATGCTGAGTCATGTCCGATTCTTTGCGACCCCATGGACTGCAGCACGTGAGCATTGAGTTGGTGATGCCATCTAACCATCTCATCCTCTGTCGCCCCCTTCTCCTTCCGCCTTCAGTCTTTCCCAGCATCAGGTGGCCAAAGTATTGGAGTTTCAGGATCAGTCCTTCCAATGAACATTCAGGACTGATCTCCTTTCTTATTGACTGGTTGGATCTCCTTGCAGTCCCAGGGACTCTCAAGAGTCTTTTCTAACACCACAGTTCAAAAGCATCAATTCTTTGGTGCTCAGCTTTCTTTATAGTCCAACTCTCACATCCAAATATGACTACTGGAAAAACCATAGCTTTGGCTACACGGACCTTTGTTGGCAAAGCAATGTCTCTGCTTTGTAATATGCTCTCTAGGTTGGTCATAATTTTTCTTCCAAGGAGCAAGCGTCTTTTAATTTCATGGGTGCAGTCACCATCTGCAGTGACTTTGGAGCCCCCCCAAAATAAAATCTCTCCCTGTTTCCATTGTTTCTCCATCTATTTGCCATGAAGTGATGGGACCGGATGCCATGATCTTAGTTTTCCAAATGTTGAGCTTTAAGCCAACTTTTTCACTCTCCTCTTTCACTTTCATCAAAAGGCTCTTTAGTTCTTCTTCACTTTCTGCCATAAGGGTGGTATCATCTGCATATCTGAGGTTATTGATATTCCTCCTGGCACTCTTGATTCCAGCTTGTGCTTCATCCAGCCCAGCATTTCGCATGATGTACTCTGCATATAAGTTAAATAAGTAGGGTGACAATATACAGCCTTGACGTACTCCTTTCTCAATTTGGGACCTGTCTGTTGTTTCATGTCCAGTTCTAACTGTTGCTTCTTGACCTGCATACGGATTTCTCAGGAGGCAGCTCAGGTGATCTGGTATTCCCATCTCTTTCAGAATTTTCTACAGTTTGTGGTGCGCCACACAGTCAAAGGTTTTGGCATAGTCAATAAAGCAGAATTAGATGTTTTTCTGGAACTCTCTTGCTTTTTCAATGATCCAGCAGATGTTGGCAATTTGATCTCTGGTTCCTCTACCTTTTCTAAACCTAGCTTGAACATCTGGAAGTTCACGGTTCACGTACTGTTGAAACCTGACTTGGAAAATTTTAGCATTACTTTGCTAGCATGTGAGATGAGTGTAATTGTGTGGTAGTTTGAGCATTCTTTGGCATTGCCTTTCTTTCGGATTGGAATGAAAACTGACCTTTTCCACTCCCGTGACCACTGCTGAGTTTTCCAAATTTGCTGGCATATTGAGTGCAGCACTTTCACAGATCATCTTTTAGGATTTGAAATAGCTCAACTGGAATTCCATCACCTCCACATGCTTTGTTCGTAGTGATGCTTCCTAATAAGATCCACTTGACTTCACCTTGCAGGATGTCTGGCTCTAGGTGAATGATCACACCATCGTGATTATCTGGGTCATGAAGATTGTTTTCGTATAGTTCTCCTGTGTATTCTCGCCACCTCTTCTTAAATATCTTCTGCTTCTGTTAGGTCCATACCATTTCTGTCCTTTATTGAGCCCATCTTTGCATGAAATGTTCCCTTGGTATCTCTAATTTTCTTGAAGAGAGCTCTAGTCTTTCCCATTTTATTGTTTTTCTCTATTTCTTTGCATTGATAACTGAGGAAAGCTTCCTTATCTCTCCTTGCTATCCTTTGGAACTCGGCATTCAAATATATATATCTTTGCATAATCAACATACCACATGTAAACTGTATACATGTTTTTCATGTAATTGACACATGATTTGATACACTTAAGTACTGCAAAATGATTACCAGTATTAGATTCCCAGCACTTATTCACCTTATAACTGGGAGTTTGTACCCTTTGACCAATATCTCCAGATTTCCCCCACCTCCCAGACCCTGGTAACCACCATTTTACTCTCTGTTTCTTTTAGTTTGGCCTTTTAAAATTCCACATATAAATAAGACCACACAGTATTTGTCTTTCTCTGTTTGATTTAGTTCACTTAGCATAATGCCTTTCAGGTTAATCCCTGATGGCAAGATTTCCTTCCTTCTCATTGCTGAATAGTATGCCATGTTATCTATATACCACATTGTGTTTAGCCATTCATCCATACAGGGACACTATTGCAAATGATATTATAATGAATATGTGCGTGTAGATTTTGCTTCAAGACCTTGACTTCACTTCCTTTGGTTTTATACCCAGGAGTGGGTGTTGCTGAGCCCTATGATAGTTGTATTTTTAATTTTTTGAGGAGCATCTATGCTGTTTTCTGTACTACTTTCACCAATTTACATTCCAACCTAAAATGCACAAGAGTTTCCCTATCTCCATATTCTTGCCAAGAAGTATCTCTTGTCTTTATATATATGTATATATTTATTTATTTTTGGCTGTGCTGTGTCTTCACTGCTTTGCGCGGGCTTTCTCTCGTGGTGTGCAGGGGCTACTCCTCATTGCCATGCACTGGCTTCAATAGTCGGAGCGCGTGGGCTCAGTAGTTGTGATGTGGGGACTCCATGGGCTTCAGTAGTTGTAGCACACAGGTTCATTAGTTCTAGCTCATGGGCCCTAGAGTGCTCAGTAGCTGTGGCGCAGGGGCTTAGTTGCTCTGGGGCATGTGGAATCTTCCCAGATCCAGGACCGAACCTGTGACCTATGCATAGGCAGGCAGATTCTTATCCACCGAAGTCCAAATATCTCTTATCTTTTTGATGATAACCATTCTAACAATGTGGCTTTATTTCACTGTGGTTTTGATTTGCATTTCTTTGATGATTAGTGGTATTGAGAATCTTTTCAAGCACCTATTGGTCATTTGGATGTTTTCTTTGAAAAAGCACTATGTTCCTCTGCACATTTTCAAATTGGATTAATTGGATTGTCTACTTTGTAACCTCTGAGTTGTAAGAGTTCCTTATATATTTTAATTTATTAACCCCTTATAAGAGAAACAATTTGAAGTGTTTTCTCTCATTCCAAACACTGCCTTTTCATTTTGATTCTTCTGCCAAGGGTTTTTAGTTTGATGTGGGCCCACTTATTTACTTTTGTTTCTGTTGTTTGTGCTTTTCGAATCACATCCAAAAAAACCATTGCCATCAAGCTTTCACTCTGTTTCCTTCTAGGTCTTACGGTTTCAGGTTTTATGTTTAAGTTTTTAATCCATGGAATACAAGTTTAAAAAATCAAAGTGAGTTACTGTGAGCTCAAACAGGAGCTTCAAAGAAGTTGGGGTGAAGGAGACTCCAGAGTTCTCTTCAGAGAAGGAACAGAAAGTGGTAACTAGGACATTTTTCAGGCTAGATTCAGTACCTGTGGTAGAGGCTGCACGCTTTTAGAATGGCCAAGGCCTGGTCTGTGACACAGTTTTATAGAATTCAGAAAAATAGGACTTAGGCTGTATGTTTCTGCTGCTTGAAAGGCTTTACATTCAGGTTCTGAGCTTTGTTGGCTGTCTCCAAAGTAATTATTGTTTGTTGGGATTTTGCTTCTATTGCGGGGTGGGGGAGGCTTTGCTTTTGTTTACTTGGTAGAAGTTGTACACCCAGGGAGGCAAAAAAAGAAGTAACAAAAATCCCCATTCCCTGTGAAGTTAAGACGAGGACAGCGACGCCTTAACATCCCTCAGTTTGCCTCTTCTGCTCAAGACACAGTTCTCATCAGCACTAAGAGCGAACCCTGTACGGTCCGCAGAGTTGCGCTCCAGTCCGGAGGCGGAACCCCAGGAAACCCCGCCTCCCAAGCCCAATCCCAGCTCTCCGCCGGCGGACAGGAAGCGGCGGCGGGCCTAGCAGCCCGGGAACCGGCCCCAGTGCGCATGCGCGCGGCCCTGGGGCGCCTGGGGGAGGGGGAGGGGCGGGAGGAAGGGGTGCGGCTCCGCCTGCCCGTTGGGCGCCGGCTGGTCACGTGGTAAGGAAGGAGGCGGAGGTCCCGGGCTCGGGGGAGGGAGGTAGAGAAGAGGGAAGGAGCGAGGGAAGGAAAGCGGGGAAGGGAGGAAGGAAACGAACGAGGGGGAGGGAGGTCCCTGTTTTGGAGGTGCTGGGAGCTTTGCCGGCCCCTGAAGTGGGGCGAGAGGGAGGTGTTTCGCCGTTTCTCCTGCCCGGGGAGGTCCCGGCTTCCCGTGTAGGCTCCGGACCAAGCCCCTTCAGCTTCTCCCTCCGGTTCGATGTGCTGCTGTTAACCCGTGAGGAGGCGGCGGCGGCGGCGGCGGCGGCGGCGGAAGATGGTGTTGCTGAGAGTGTTATTTCTGCTCCTCTCCTGGGTTCCGGGGCTGGGAGGTGAGGCACGACCCCCAGTGCCGGGGGCGCCGTGAGCTCGGCGGACCGCGCGGCGGCAGCGGCGGCCGGGCCGAGCGGAGCCCAGTCGCGCCGTGCGGCGGGTGCGTCAGTCAGCCCGGCCGGCCGGCGGCGCCACTCGGGCGCGTAGTGCTCCCCACTCCCTATTGTCCCCCGCGCCCCGACCGCGTTCCCTTCCGTGGCGGGCCGAGGACGCTCTGAATCTCCGGCGAGGCCTTTCCCGCCCCCTGCCGCCCCAGCAGCAGGGGAGGCTGGGGTCGCTTGCCAGAGAAGCAAAGTCGGGAGGTCCGGTGGCCAAGCGAGAGCCGTGGGGCTCAGGCTGGTGGCACCGTCACTCCAGCGGGCTTGCCGGGCGACGGGGCGGGCAGCTGCCACGGGGTCGGTGATCTTTGCCAGTCTGGTCCAGCACTCACCCTCCTTACCCTTTTGCCCCAGCCCCTGCCCGTGGCGAATTCCGGAGTCCCCTCCGCCGCGAAGAATCACCGCGCAGGCTCGTGGGAAGTTGCGATTGTATTGTTCTTTACCGGGCGCGGCGATCCAGACCGACCCGGTTCTGCGGAGGGGTCGCCGGAGGAGGTGTAACAGTGGTCTCCGGCTGGTCTAGAGCCGGGCGGCTACGGCTCTCCAGAGTGCCCCGCCTCTGTCCGACTGTTCCGAGAAGATTAGCAGGAGGGTGTGTTTCTGCTCTGTGAAAACATTCTGTTGCCCGGGGGAAAGGGTTTCGTGGAGAGAAAGCTAAGTCGTTTCGGGATGTTCTTTGGTCTGTAGGCTGCTTTGCGTCTTTCAGAGGGACGGTCCCTCGTGACCTAACTTGGAAGAGTTTTCTTCAACCCTCAGGTGGAATAGACATATAGTGTAATTAATGGATTGTCAAAACAGTGGCAACCCTCCACCACCCCACCTCCCCACGTTGGAGTTAAAGTGTGCTAAAGCGTATAATTTCTTGATGACTCCGGTTTTGAAGACTTTTTTTGTTTCCAGTGTAACCCAGGACCAACTGCATCATTTTATTCTTGTGTGAAGTGCTTTATTTTTGGTTAACTTTTTCACTTCCCACCGTAGTAAACTTAAAGACTTTAAAGTATGTTTAAAAGAATTGGATTGGAATTTTTTCGGGGTGTTTTGGATGAGTATAGATTCATTTGATAATTTAGAATATGTCTGAATATTTCATGTAGTGGATTGTTTTTGTTCTTTTCCCTGACTTAGGACTGCATAGCCTAGCATATTTTTTGTTCCGTCTTTTACTTAGTCTGAGGATGCTTTGTAGGTTGACTTCTGTTGCAGTTTGTAGTGTTCATTTTCTAGAGAAACATTTTAGATTAGGAGCTTCTAGTAGATGTTTAGTTTGAAATATCTATGCTGGATAACCTCTATAAGGGCCTTTGTTTTTACATTTGTATTTATGTTCTAAATGTGACTTCCAGCACATTTCTGTTTTCGCTTTTTGTTAGATGCTGATTTCTATGAGGTAGTAAAAAGTAAGGCATCCACATGAGGCAGTTTAAACTACTGATTAGTAGTATGTAAAATGTCCTTTGTTTTTAAAGAGTTAAACAGTAAGAATAGACACTGGTCTATTCTGTTGGTTGAAGAAAAAGTATAAATTGACAGCGTAATCTTTGCGGACTAAGACCCTTTTTAAACAAAGATTTTCTAAATTCAGAACTCTGGAGTCATTTATAAAGTATCGTTTTTCATTAAACATTGGTTAAAAGGCTGCTTACTTTTTGATGTTTGTTTTAAGCAGATTTTTTTTTTTAAAAAGCCACTGAGAAATCTTTAATTTCAAAATTAACATCAAGATTGTAGTTTTGGGGTACCTGGAGATATTTGTAATGTATTTTTATCCACACATCTGAGCTATTTATGGTCGTTTGTAAGAAGTTTATCTAAGGATGATATGAGAATAGAATGCATTCAGACTCTCCTATGAGAGAATGAATACACGTTTGTGTAGATTAGGACAAGCTATAGTAGAAATGTGGATTTAACTTTAAAGTATAAGTCGTTTTAGATACTTAATAATCGTTTTTAGTTGCTTCCGCTTTGTGATTTGTCAATCCTGTTTTGCATTAGTTTTATCTTGCTCTTAGTGTGATGGTGGGAAGCTAGAAAAGAGAATGTGTTTAGAATCTTGAAACTAAACTTTCCCAATGCTGTCCGTTTCTCACACATGTCCACCCTGTGTTCTGTTTGTAGGAAGATGCACGACTGAGCGACTGAACTGACTGACTGACTGACCATGAATTTTCTAGAGCTTAGCATCTGTATAGACATGTACTCAAATATATGAATAAAATGCTTTATTATATGCAACCACATTAGAAATTTATTAGAACTATTCTGATTATATATAGCCCAAAGAATTTTTATGTATATGTGAATTGTACTTTTTAACACAAATATATTGGTGAGTTGATATTTTTTCTTTCTCTTTAAAAAAGTTGGTGTGTTTGAGAGGTCCAAAGGTATTTCAGCGGTAGTAGTAAAATCAATCCCCTGTTTTTGTTTAATGAAATCATACTTTAAATGAACTCTTAGAGTATGATTTTTTTTTTTCTTTGTGCTGTCTGGGCTTGTGGGGATTTTAGTTTCCCAACCAGGGATCAAATCCAAGCTGAGAACATGGAGTCCTAACCACTGGACAACCAGGGAATTCCTGACATGTTTCTTATATTAAAAAGTCTGGTGTAGATGCTTTGCTTTGTTGCATGCTTCTTAAAGAAATAAGTTTTCTGGAAGTTGGGCCAAAAGTATGAAAAGTATAAAAGTTTAAGCTTAAATTATTTCTCACTTCTACCTGCAAGTCAGAGTCTATGAATTTAATAAAATGGACAGACTTTTGGTCTTTATCTTTAAGGAGCTGCGACTCTTCATCTTTTTAATCTTGATATTGATAGTCCAGCTAACTGTACTATCTTGAGAAGACCCATTTCAAGCCATTAGTTAGCAGTATCTTTTCTGTGTGTGTAAGGACCTCTTTGAGTAGCAAAGAACTGGGCATGGCAAGCACCCCTCTCTTTTGCTCTCATTTTTATAACTTGTTTAACATCTTCCAGGGTGTTTATTATCTAATATCTTTTAAATTATCTTACAGACTTGCAGGGTGGAGCAGGGAGAGTAAGGGACATTTTTGTAATGTCTGCTGTATTTCTGATACTGTGTTAGAAGTTTCACTTTCCAACTTGTATGAGAGAGTGGTGACATTCTATATTTGAAGAAACAGGCTTGAAGAAATATTTTTTCTGACATTGTCCACCTGCTCAGTGGTGAATTAGACAGTCAAACCCAAGCCAGTTTGACCTAAACCTGAACTTTTCACCTATTGCCCCCTCATGCCTTTTTGAAAGCAGTTTTAACATGTTAGTTCAACGGTGTTCTCTGGACTGAATCACCTTAGAGATGTGTTTTGTTTGATTTGCAGTGTCTTTAAGTTTCAAGTGCTGATGAACTTTGAAAAATTGGGAAACTTCTTTTAAAAATTTCTTCTTCTCTTTGGTTAAAATTTACTGACTGTGCTGGGTCTTAATTGCGGCATGTGGGATCCTTAGTTGCAGCATATGGGATCTAGTTCCCTGACCAGGGATCGAACCCAGGCTTCCTGAACTGGGACATGGAGTCTTAGCCTCTGGACCACCAGGGAAGTCCCAAATTGGGAAATTTCTGAGTGAAGTTTATGGATTTCTGTATTTTGAGAGGAAGGCTTGAAAATCCTGTTAACTGCTCAGAAATATTACTATTGTCTAGAGCAGAGCAGCAGCTGTTCCCCTCTTTAAACTGGGCTTGGGAATCAGCGTGATTCCCTTCAATCTGGCTGGCTGTATGTATGCTTAGCCTGCTGCACTCATTTTTGTTACTCGCCTCAGTCCTTGTAGGTATGTTATTTGCATCTTTGCTTCAATTTCATCTTGCAAACATGACAGCAACATTTATTTGGTTGTGCTGTGTGAAATGTGGGATCTTAGTCCCCCAACCAAGGATCAAACCCATGCCCCTTGCAGTCCCGACAGCAACCTTAAAATTATTTCTTTTGGATTGAGACCTCTTATTCAACTTTTATTATATTGTTTATAATATTGATTTTTCTGTGGTCCTAGAAATTTGCTAATAAAAACTGTGGCATACACAATACTTTTTATCTGGCATTAGGGTATTAGATATTTTACAAAATTCTTATGTTCATAATAGTAACAATTTGAAGGTCTTAAATAATGATAGTTACAATTTTTCTACATCTCTTTATCTCAGTGAGGAAATAAGAAACTACTTCTTTTTCTGCTGGGATGGGACTCAGAAAAAAATTGGTTGAGAGTCCTGTAGATAACTTAGAAGTTTTTATAAAACACATTTACTGTGCCCCTTTTAAAGGGGCTGGATTTAATCTTTTCTTAAATGATTGAGATTTAGTATAAGAACAGCTTACTGTTTTGGGCTAAACTTAGTTTGGTTGTCAATTTTTTTACAAGGGAAAGGGAGCAACGTTAAGGATAAATGGAATAATCCTACCATTTAGAGTCTTGTGAAGGTAGTAACACTGCCACATAGCAGTGTGAAGGCTTTGCCTTAGGACTAGTGGGGACAATTCTGTCCTAGCTAGGTTGCAGAAACAGCAGTACTGAGAACAGTTCTCAGGGAGTGTAGATTCCCTTTGATATTGGGTGATTCCATTCTGAAGCTACTATAGCTCCAACTAAACAATGTGAGAACATGTACAATAAGAACATTGTTGTTTAGTCATCAGTGTTTATTGTATGTCTGTGGCTAGTAGGAGTCATGAAGGCACAGTCTTGAGTGAGAGGAGAGGTAAAAAGCATTGAGCTCGCCAGAGTAGACATAAATGTCAAGGTATAAAAATAAGAGTTCCAATTATGTACTGTAGTTGAAATGAGAATTTATTAAGCTGGAGGGACATCAACCAGTTGAAGAGAGCTTTTTGAGATAAAGCAAATATTATAAGGTGTAGTAAGATAACATGTAGGTTTACTTGCCTAGAATGGAGAGTTTACGGTAGGAAATAAGGAGAAATGCTAACTTGAGCCATGATGACTGGAACTCTCATTTTTCATATAATAGGCTATGGTAACTATAGCGTATTGTGGACTTTTAGTTGGTTGAGCAGTTGGGAATTTGGTTGGTTGAGTCAACCAATATTGTGGAATTTTGGTTAGTTGAACCAACAAAGGTCTGTTGAGTCAAAGCTATGGTTTTTCCAGTAGTCATGTATGGATGTGAGAGTTGGACTATAAAGAAAGCTGAGCGCTGAAGAATTGATGCTTTTGAACTGTGGTGTTGGGAGAAGACTCTTGAGAGTCCCTTGGACTGCAAGGAGATCCAACCAATCAATCCTAAAGGAAATCAGTCCTGAATATTCATTGGAAGGACTGATGCTGAAACTGAAGATCCAATACTTTGGCCACCTGATGAGAAGAACTGACTCACTGGAAAAGACCCTGATGCTGGGAAAGATTGAAGGCAGGAGGAGAAGGGGATGACAGAAGATGAGATGGTTGGAAGGCATCACCAACTCCATGGACATGAGTCTGTGCAAGCTCCGAGAGTCTTGGTGATGGACAGGGAAGCCTGGGGTGCTGCAGTCCATGGAGTTGCAAAGAGTCGAACACCAATGAGGGACTGAACTGAACTGAGCAGTTGGGATATGATACAATAAGGAATAAGTTAGCTACTTGATGAACTGGGTAATTGAGTCCTGGATTGGGGTAGTGATTGTAGAAATAAACAAGAGTACACAAGAAATCATATGGAAGAATAACTGGTAAAACTTGTCAGATGTTTAATGCAAAGATACCACAATTTATTGAGGGCTCACTCTGTGTTGAATTTGGACCTTAGAGGCTGTTGTATTGGAGACAGAGTAGTTTTATAAAGCTTTGAGGACCTCAGACTTTGTAATTGAAAAATGTCTAAGATTTTGAATCTAGATTGAAGGTTCAAAGTTGGAATGTGTGTTAGAGTTGAATTTTATCTGACTTGTATGCTAATACTTTTGTTGCTAAGTTGCTTCAGTTGTATCTGACTCTTTGAGACCCAATGGACTGTAGCCCACCAGGCTCCTCTGTCCATGGGATTCTCCAGGCAAGAATACTGGCACATGTTGCCATTTCCTTCTCCAGGGGATCTTCCCAGCCCAAGGATGGAGCCTCTCTCTTTTGCGGCTCCTGCATTGCAGGTGGATTCTTTACTACTGAGCTGCCAGGGAAGCAATGCTTTTGTTGAATGTTAGCTAAAACTTTGCACAGTCCTTCAACAGTTTGTGGCTAGTCATTTAGGAAGCAGTCTTCCCTGGTGGCACAGTGGTAAAGAATCTGCCTGCAGTGCAGGAGATGTGGGCTTGATCTCTGGTTTGGAAAGATCCCCTGGAGAGGGAAATGGCATTCCTTCTCCGCATTCATTCCAGTATTCTGGTCCAGAAATCCTATGGCCAGAGGAGCCTGGCGGGCTACAGTCCTTGGGGTCACAAGAGTAGGACATGACTTAGCAACTAAAACAAAACGAAAACTTAGGAAGCATTGTTCCTGATAGTTAGGAGATAGAATTTTGGTGAATTTGAGGTGGAGGGGATAGGTTAGATTTAAAGATACATAAATTGGAATTAGACTCTTCAGTTCAAGAATATGCTTGATACTTTTGGTTATATGTGAATTGTGAAATTTCAGACACAAATTGGGGAAAATAATGTGATTTCTGTACTTGAGCCAAGTGTACAAATATGATTTGTGGAGCAGAATTTTCTTTCCATTTATCTTTGTTTGCATTAATGATTGAAAGGGATATGCACATACACAGACACACATATATATTTAACAGCTTTGAACTTTGGATTTAGTTTTCAAAAGAATACAGGTAGAACCCTATACTTTTTTTTTTTTTTAATACTTTTTAATTGGGTGTAATATAATTTGCTTTTTTTCCTAAGAATTAAGTGGGATAAATTTGTAAAATTGCTGAAGAGATTGTAAAGTGCTGTGCAAAATTATTAAAAATATGTTGTTTCCAAGCCTAATTTCATTTGGAATCTATTAGTTACAGAATATAGTTAAATAAATGTATTTATAGAAGTTGAAATACTAGAACATCATTACCACACATTAAGAAATAGAATTTAAGAAATCCTTAATTTCCTCTTGAACACAATTCTGTCACTTAATCATTGAATCTTTTAAAATGTCTGTTCTGAATTTACATCATAGTATTTATGATGTAAATACTATGAAAAATATTTGAAAAATTTGAAAAATTTTCAAATTTTGAAAAATTAATGTGTAGTTGAAATGTATATGCAAAGCAGACATAAAAATATCTGTAAGTCTAGAGATAGTTTTGGTTGTCACAACTTGAGGGATGCTTGCTGGTATCTATCTAATGGGTAGAGGCCAGAGATACTGTGAAACATCTTAACAATTCATAGGGCAGCTACCCGCCCCCCCCCCCCCCCGCCCAACACAGAATTATCTGGCCAAAGTGTCAGAAGGACTGAGGTTGAGAAACCCTGCTCTGTCTAGCACGAGTTTTCCACCATTGTCATCATCCTTTTTTGTTGTTATTTCTGATAGCTTGCTGTCTTAATTGATTACAAGTCACTTAAGCATCCCATACTCTTATCCTGTTGAAGCCTTCATCTTGGAGTGCTCTGTGCACTGCAGTTAGAAAATTTTTTTCCCCAGTATTGCCCATTCTTCCTTCAGCTTTGAATTTATATTTGATTTGGTTAATTTATAAGAGTGATTAAATGACTGATAGCCCGTAAGGATTATCTGAAAACCAAACCAGTTTCTTGTTAACCTAGAAAAGCCATGGATTAGCTGGATTTTAGTTTCTGTGGTGAAAGATACTTTGACCAGCAGTTTACTCTGCAAATCTCTCTTCAGAATTAGTTTTACTCAGCTTTACCTTTTCACAATTTATTTTCTTTAGAATTTTAACTCATAGTAAGTCCTCAAAGACCTTTATGTCTTTTTCATAACTCCATCCTTCCCTACCATTATTGTCATTGGTAACATCTTTGGCTGAATTGTTTTATTTACACATCAGATTTCCTGGAAGGAGGCAGAGGCAGATGGTTTGGGGTATAATATGGGGGAAGGGCGAGGTAATGAGAGTAGATTTAGGATAAGGTGCGAAGTGTGGGGTAGATGTATGTCAACATGGGGTGGTAGTTGGAGCCATTTTGTGTGTGTGTGTGTGTGTGTGTGCACGTGCACGTGCATGTGCGTGGTGGGCCAAAAGTCATAGTCCCTTGTCTGTACTTATGTTTGCACTTGACGGTGTAAAGGTGTTTCCTTAATCTAAATTATGTGCATGTTTCCACTTTTGGAATTTTAAGTATTTCATAAGTGGTTGAAATTTAATACATTTGTTAGGTTTTAGCTATTGATATTTCATATTTTTGTGGTTGATTTACTTTAAAATTTATAGTTTATAATTTCACTTTGAGCCAGCTAGCTTTACTATTTTTAATTCTTAGAGACCAGCTTATCTGAAAAAGTGTGTATATTGTAATATGCTTACAATTCAGACATACTCTCCTGTCTTGAGCTTTCACTTATAACTGTTAGGGATGGATAGTTATAGAAAATGATTTGACTGGTTTCTAATGAAGAAGCAGGTACTGTGGCTTAAGTTTGAAGTCACATTGTAGAAGTAACTTTTCTAAGACTGTAGTAAAGAAACTTAAGTATATTTCTGAAATAGAGGACGTTATAGTTCTTGAAGTCTACCTTTGTCATACAAGAGAACAGATTGTTAATGGTATTTAGTACTTCAAGATCAGAGTGATTATATATCAAGTCTAAGAAGCATTGGTCAATGTACTGTGATGCCTAAGACACAGCTGATGACTCAAGTTCCTTAGGAAGGAAGCACACTTGATAGTTGGGGAAAAATGCTCTTGGTGCCTAATTTTAAAATTACACAAATGAAAAGTCTGTAGAAAACAACTTGATTACAAGTAATTTTTCTGATGAATGGAAGTGTGCCAGCCTTAGCTTATTCTTACACATCCTCTCATTTATTGAAATTGAGTTTTTCTGTAAATAGGGAGATGTGTAATGTCAAAAGATTTTTACAGATTTTCTTCCTCCATTCTTAGCATTGTCATCTTTGTTTGATAAAAATAGGAAAAAAATTATTTCCTTATATAATATTGCTACCCCACACAAAGATGATACCCACCATCTGTAAGATATACTCTGATTATATTTTCCTTCTGACATTGTTGAAATTTTCATTCTGTTTTTCTTTTCCCCCCTGTTCTTATATTTAATTTGATGAGAACAGAAGATTGTAGGTTTTGGACTCAGGAGTTGGGAAGGAAGCTTTTGTTTGCAAAGCATTCCTGCCAACGTGTGGAATAAGGAAAATAATCATAGTGGTTAGTGTTTATGGTGTACTTATTTTATTCCAGGTATGATTTTAGGGAATTTTTTGTATTAACTCAGTCTTCACAACATTGACATAAGATTCTGTTGTTCTTTTTTTTTTTGATTCTGTTGTTCTTATTTCAGAAAAGAGGTAACGGGATCAGGGAGGGTAACCTATTCAAGGTCACAAAGCCCTATAGCTACTAATTGTGGAAGCCAGGACTTGAATATAGTCAGTCTGGCTCCAGAATTCATACTCTCAAAGACTTTACTGCCTCTAAAAAACACATACTTTAAAAAGTGTTATAAAATACATTAAAAGTATATAAAATATATAAATATATATGTATTATATATACTAATTTTTAATATAAGAATAAAAAGTAATATAAAAGGTATAATGAGGTTGTTAGATTTTGCCTTTGTATGAAGATTGATTACCATCAGCGCATAACTCAGGCTCTTTATGCTTAGTATTTGAGTCATTTGATTTTTGGTCAGTCAAGTTCTTTTAAAGTTTTTTTTTTTTTTTGACATTAAAAAATATTTACAATTAAGATGAGAGAAGCACCTCAGAGAACATTTTATGCACAGTACCATTTCAGTTTTGTCACAGATAAATTTATATATGTATTCCTATTTTAAGAGGTTGAGGACAGATAGTAAATCTGGATGATGAGATATAGGTTATATCTTTTTTTGTTTTTAACTTTTTTGGACATGTACACCCTACTATATTTCTTTTTATTTATTTAGTTTTGGTTGCTCTGGGTCTTTGTTGCTGTATGTGGGCTTTCTCTAGTTACAGAGAGCAGGGGGCTACTCTCTAGTTGCATTGGCGCTGGCTTCTCATTGTGGCTTCTCTTGTTGCGGAGCACAGGTTCAAGGTGCATGGGCTTTAGTAGTTGCAGCATGCAGGCTCAGTAGTTGCGACTTGCTGGCTCTTGGGCACCCGAGCTTCCCTAGTTGTGGCACAGGGGCTTATTAGCTGTTGCTCGTGGGCCCTAGAATGCAGACTCGGTAGTTGTAATGCATGGACTAGTTGCTCTGAGGCATGCGAAATCTCCCTGAACCAGTGATTGAACCTATATGTCCTGCATTGGCAGGCAGACTCTTACCTACTGCACGACCAAGGAAGTCCCCATCTTTTACAGAAGTATCTATTCCAAAACTTTTGTGATACAGAGAAAAACATTTTTTAAAGTCGAATTACCTTTAGTAAATACCAGTATCCTGGTGACTTTGAAAACACGTATAGGAAATAAAATAGTGTTCTCTGTAAAAAGGAAACAAGGTCCTTGAGCTCTCCAGTGTGGTGAGGAGACCAAGTTAGTTTTTTTCTACTTTGAACCTACTGGTCATTTTTTCTGCCATTTGTGTATGTAGGTAGTTTTTTGGTGTTGCTTTTTACTTTTTACCCAGTTTTTCTTGAAACTTAGTTATATGTTTTCTCCATCTTATAGGTCCAGTCGCATTATTCTTCTACCAGTTTTACACATAGGCGTTTGCTTGATATACTGCTAATTTCCCCCTAACTTTTTGTCTTAAAAACATGTATGTTTTCTGAAGGGTTGGAAGTATTTATAGGCCAGCTAACATTAAGATTATTAATGATTATCTTTTGCCACGTTGCTTTACCATTCTTAATATATACATTCTTTTTTTTCATTCTGAACCCCTAAAGTAAGTTGGTGCCCTTAAATACTTCAGTATGCATCTAATAAGGTTGAGGACATTACCCTTAAATAGCTGAGAAAATTGTTTTCTATTTTTTTAAGTGTTCAAATTTCCCATGGAGGTTGTAGGTACTAGGTACCAAGGAATTGTAATATGTGCTTTGTGAAGGCTGGATTTCTGGCAACCACAGCTAAGGACTAGAAAGTAAAACAGTGTTAGTCTCCTTTTCTATTTAGTAAAAAAAAAAAAAAAAGGTTAACGGTAGAGAAAGGAGACATTGACAGAATAACTGCACTTCAGGATGGGGCTATTATGTAGAAACAATGGTACAATAATGTAATCGCCTAGAGGTTATCACATTGTTATGAGCTCTTAGGCTAAAGATGTTAATAAGGAGGAACCTGGCTCTAGAAGATGTTAGAGGGGGGAAAAAATTCAGTACTGGTTCAAAAGGAAAGGTATTTGGCACCTAGATAAACTTCAGTTGTTTAGAAATTTTCCTCAGTGGAACCTTTCATTTTCCTTTCATGTTAGATTACAAACATCTTACTGTACTCTAGGTTTGATGTCTGGTAACAGATTTGTTTCTCCATTGTTAAGAACTTTACATGATGAGAACATCTTCAGTGAGTATTCCATTTATCAGAAGGGAGAGAAGGAGTTAAAGATTGCCATCCATTGAGTCCTTCCTTTTACCTTCGCTCATTCATGTTGCCCTGCTTGGGTGATATTTCAGAGTGATAAAAGAACCTCTAGTTCCGTATGCATGGACGACTGAACATTAGTATTTTTTTTTCATTGTTTGTCGTCGTTTTGTTTTTTCACTCCTAGACTTGTAGGCTATGATTCCTTTTGTACAGATCTATTCCATGTAAATAAAGGATTTAAATTAGAGGAAGAATAGTAGTCTTTTATGGGCCACAAATCACATATTAATTTAAATGGCTATAGACCTTTGGAAGAAGTAGTTCCTGTGCTGGTACTTACTGGTTGTTTTAAATAACCCCTGGAGGAGGAAAATGGCAACCCTGTCCAGTATTGTCTGAAAAATCCCATGGACAGAGGATCTTGGTGGGCTATAGTCCATGGGGTCACAGAGAGTCAGACACGACTGAGCGCTAAGCACAGCAGCACACTGCGTGATGGTGACCCCACATTTGAGTCTCTAGCCCAGGACTCTCCTCTGAATTCTGGACTCCAGTATCCCAGCTATGTCTCCAGTTAGATGTCTGGTGGGCCTCTGGAGTTAGACATGTCTGAAATCAGACCTCTGATTCCTCTCACCCACAGTCTTTTTTCCTGTAGAATTTCCCATCTCAGTAGGTGGGAGCTCTGTTCTTCAGTTGCTCAGGCCAAAAACTGAGTTATCCTTGATTCATTGTTTTCTGTTACACTCTGCTTGCAATCCTGTCAGTTCCTCCTTTAAAGTATATGCAGATTTTGACAACTTCTTATTAGCTCCACTACTACTGCCCTGATTGATACAAGTAAACACCCATTTCACTTTAATTACTGTAAAACCTGCTAACTCTTCTTCCTGTTCTCTTGTTCTCTCAGCATAGCAGTCATTGTGATCCTGTTCAGAAGCTACTTTGGCCAAAACCATCCATTGGTACTTTGTACACTTTAAAATGGTTAAAATGGTGAGTTTTATGTTATGTGAATTGTACCTCAACAAAAAATAGCAAGATTAAAAAAAAAAAAACTCCATCCAGCGGCTTATTATTTTAAGTAAAAGCCAGTGTCCTTATAGTGGCTCTTAAGGCCCTACATCATGTACATGTATGCTTATCCTGCCCCAGTGCTTCCCCATTGTTTATTTCTGCTCCTACCACACAGAGCTTTTAAGAAAAATGCCAAGCTTACTCCTGTCTCAGGGATTTTGCACTTGCCAATCCTTTTACATGGATCAGTATTCCCCGTAGATTGCTATAGTGTCAACCCTATTTCTTTTTTATTTTTTTAAAAAGTTATTTATTTTTAATTGAAGGAGAATTGCTTTACAGCATTGTATTAGTTTCTGCCATACATCAGCACAAATCAGCTGTAGGTATACATTTGTCCCCTTTTTATTTTTTAAGTAAAAAAAAAGTTACATGGTGGTGAAATGCACATAAAATCTACCAGCTTAACCATTTTTAACTGTTCAGTAGTGTTTAAGTACATTCACATTGTTATGCTTTGCTCTCTTTCTGTTGTGTTTCTGCAGATATTATGAAGTCTTCTGATTACCTCATATAAAAATACAAACCCTTACTTGGCATTCTCTATCCACTCACCCTGTGATAACAGTCTTAGAGCCGTCTGATGTTACTTACTTGTTCACAGGGAACTCTTTTTGATATCCCGTGACAAACCATAATGGAAAATAACGTGAAAAGATAGATATATAACAGTCATTTTGCTGTACAGAACAAATTAACACAACATTGTAAATCAAATATACTTCAATAAAATGAGAAAAATTTATAAACCACAAAAGTGAAATTATTACTTGTTATACTGTCTGCTGTCCTTCTCTAGGATAAAGTTTCATAAGGTCAGTAATTTTGTTTTGTTCACTTCTGTATTCCCAGCATCTAAAAACAGTGCCCTTATAGTATACAGTGCAGATAGTAAGTGCCCAATATATATGTGTTGAGTGAATAAATGAATGTTTACTGAACTAAATAATTTCATTTTTTTAATGAACTACATAAGAATTCCAAGTTTCTGTCTGGAAAAAAAAAAACTTCCAAAGCTTATAATTAATCTTTTTACTTTAATTGACTTTAAAATGGAATGAAAATACCATTTTTGTTATTGTATTGGTTTTGCTGATTATTTTTATATGCCCAGTTAATTAAAGGAATTAGTAGATTGAATGGGTTATATTTTCTTTGTAAAAACCAAATTGCTTTTTCTCAACTACTCTGTGTTTCTGTTAATATTTAAAAATATTATTAAAACACTTGGCACTTGTCATTCACTGCAAAAATTATCCTAAAAGGGGAAATGTAGAATGTCTTCATGGTTATCTGATTTTACTCAATAAAACTTGTAAACTTTGTTATGTTACTAAGATGAAACTTTAAAAATACCCTTTTCATTTTAGGGTAAGTTTAGAGTCACAGAATATTAGAGCAAGATGGAAGTTTTGTAGTCTTGGGTTGCTTACTTAACCTCTTTGTGCCTCATTTTAAGATTAATTATACTTCCCCTACAGAGTTGTTATGAAGGTGAAATGAGATAATATATGTTCATTGGTTAATTTAGCCATTATTTACTGAATTCTTACCTATTATGTACTGTCAGTTCAGTTGCTCAGTCATGTCCAACTCTTTGTGACCCCATGAATGGCAGCACGCCAGGCTTCCCTGTCCATCACCAACTCCCAGAGTCTACCCAAACCCATGTCCATTGAGTCGGTGATGCCATCCAGCCATCTCATCCTCTGTCATCCCCTTCTCCTGTCCCCAATCCTTCCCAGCATTAGGGTCTTTTCCAGTGAGTCAACTCTTTGCATGAGGTGGCCAAAGTATTGGAGTTTCAGCTTCAATATCAGTCCTTTCAATGAATACCCAGGACTGATCTCCTTTAGGATGGACTGGTTTGATCTCCTTGCAGTCCAAGGGAGTCTCAAGAGTCTTCTCCAACACCACAGTTCAAAAGCATCAATTTTTTGGTGCTCTGCTTTCTTCACCGTCCAACTCTCACATCCATACATGACCACTGGAAAAACGATAGCCTTAACTAGACGGACCTTTGTTGGCAAAGTAATGTCTCTGCTTTTTAATATGCTATCTAGGTTGGTCATAACTTCCCTTCCAAGGAGCAAGCATCTTTTAATTTCATGGCTGCAGTCACCATCTGCAGTGATTTTGGAGCCCAAGAAAATAAAAGTCTTCCACTGTTTCCACTGTTTCCCCATCTATTTGCCATGAAGTGATGGGACCAGATGCCATGATCTTAGTTTTCTGAATGTTGAGCTTTAAGCCAACTTTTTCACTCTCCTCCTTCACTTTCATCAGGAGGCTTTTTAGTTCTTCTTCACTTTCTGCCATAAGAGTGGTGTCATCTGTATATCTGAGGTTATTGATCTTTCTCCTGGCAATCTTGATTCCAGCTTGTGCTTCTTCCCAGCCCAGTGTTTCTCATGATGTACTCTGCCTATAAGTTAAATAAGCAGGGTGACAATATACAGCCTTGACGTACTCCTTTTCCTATTTGGAACCAGTCTGTTGTTCCATGTCCAGTTCTAACTGTTGCTTCCTGACCTGCATACAGGTTTCTCAAGAGACAGGTCGGTGGTCTGATATTCCCATCTCTTTCAGAATTTTCCCTGGGTTTCCCACAGTTTATTGTGATCCACACAGTCAAAGGCTTTAGCATAATCAATAAAGCAGAAATAGATGTTTTTCTGGAACTCTCTTGCTTTTTCGATGATCCAGCAGTTGTTGGCAGTTTGATCTCTGGTTCCTCTGCCTTTTCTAAAACCAGGTTGAACATCAGGAAGTTCATGGTTCACGTATGGCTGAAGCCTGGCTTGGAGAATTTTGAGCATTATTTTACTAGTGTGTGAGATGAGTGCAATTGTGTGGTAGTTTGAGCATTCCTTAGCATTGCCTTTCTTTGGGACTGAAATGAAAACTGACCTTTTCCAGTCCTGTGGCCACTGTTGAGTTTTCCAAATTTGCTGGCATATTGAGTGCAGCACTTTCACAGCATCATCTTTCAGGATTTGAAATAGCTCAACTGGAATTCCATCACCTCCACTAGCTTTGTTCATAGTGGTGCTTCCTAAGGCCCACTTGACTTCACATTCCAGGATGTTTGGCTCTAGGTGAGTGATCACACCATCGTGATTACCTGGGTCATGAAGATCTTTTTTGTATAGTTCTTCTGTGTATTCTTGCCACCTCTTCCTTAATATCTTTTGCTTTTGTTAGGTCCATACCATTTCTGTCCTTTATCGAGCCCATCTTTGCATGAAATGTTCCCTTGGTATCTCTAATTTTCTGAAGAGATCTCTAGTCTTTCCCATTTTATTGTTTTCCTCTATTTCTTTGCATTGATCACTGAGGAAGGCTTTTTTATCTCTCCTTGCTATTCTTTGGAATTCTGCATTCAGATGGGAATATCTTTCCTTTTTTCCTTTGCTTATGTACTGTACATTATTATTAATCTCTTTATATATATTAGATAATTGAATCCATATAACAACACTATTAGCTATAGGTATTACTATTTCATCTATTTTACAGGCAGGGGAAATGAGGCACAGAGTTAGGTAACTTGTCCAAGATCACTCAACTAATAAGTGGCATAGTTGGGATTTTAACTCATGGTGTTTAGTTATAAATAAAGATAATGTTTGCTAAACTGTTGAAATATGAAGTAAGACATGTTGACCTTGTACTTCTGTGGTTATTGATAAACTTAGTTGCAAAAAGGAATACTGTGTGAAAGTTTG
The DNA here is from genome assembly GCF_033118175.1 of Dama dama. Classification (NCBI taxonomy): domain Eukaryota; kingdom Metazoa; phylum Chordata; class Mammalia; order Artiodactyla; family Cervidae; genus Dama; species Dama dama. The sequence continues at coordinate 50,757,946 of NC_083692.1, read as the reverse complement.
TAAAGTCATGCAAAATAGAGACGAAAGCTGCATGGATAGTTGCAGAGACAAGTATCTGAAATGTATTCATATCGTTGATATAAAATTTGAAAAAAAAACCTCTTTGCAACTCCATGGAATTCTCCAGGCCAGAATACTGGAGTGGGTAGCCTTTCCCTTCTCCGGGGGAATCTTCCCAACCCAGGGATTGAACCCAGGTCCCCCTCACTGCAGGTTGATCTTTTACCAGCTGAGCCACAAGGGAAACCCAAGAATACTGGAGTGGGTAGCCTATCCCTTCTCCAGGGGATCTTCCCGACCCAGGAATCGAACCGGGGTCTCTTGCATTGCAGGCAGGTTCTTTACCAACTGAGCTATCAGGGAAGCCCATAAATAAAGATAATTTTTGCTAAACTGTGCTAAACTTTTGAAACATGGAGTAAGATATGTTGACCACATACTTCTGTGGTTATTGATAAACTTAGGTGCAAAAAGGAATGCTGTGTGACAGTTTATAAAGTCATGCAAAATAGTGATGAAAGCCACACGGATGATTGCAGAGACAAATACCTGAAATGCACTCATAGCATTGATAGAAGATTTGGAAAAAACACCTAACTAATGAATAGAATTATAATAATTTTATTTTTTAACTGATAGCACTTTGCAAATACTAGACCTATTAGAAATTCTGATACTTCTTGGATGAATATCATGGGGTCACATTTTCTGTTGGTTGATATATGGCTCTCTTAGCAGCAGAATACTGGCTGCTCTTTTGATAAATACAAGTGAAAGTGGAAATTTCTGTGAAACGTTGAGTGGATCCATTAATTCTTACAGCAAATGTTTACTGAGCGCCTATTTTCTTCCTTCCTTCTAGATAATGAGGGTACATCATTGAACGGATCAGAGTTCTTGTTCTCATGGAACTTCTGGTCGTAGAGGGATATGTCAGTACAAAATAATATCAGGGAAGATAGAGCAGGATATTAGAATGAGTATGATTGGGACTTACGCGTTTAGATAAGGTAATCAGAGAAAGACTGAAGAAATTGTGTAGATACCTGAATGAAATGTGGTAGCCACGATATTGGCTGTGGGGGAAGATATTCCAGGCAGAGGGACGATCAGGAGACGAATGTGACTATAGCTCACAGAGAAAGGGGAGAGTGGTAGAAGATGAGATAAGACTGATATAGAAGTGGAGTAGGGGAATGCTGCTCCTTATAAGGATCACAGTCAACCTTGTGAGCCATGGCTAGGACTTTTTTTATTTTCAAATTATAAATTGAGATGAAGGCTCAATTGAGATGGAGGGGAAACCATGGGTGAGGAGTGGAAGATTTTGAGCAGAAATGTGACATGATGCAACTTTACTTGAACGTTGTTACTCTGACTGCTGTGTGAAAAATAGATTGTAGTGGGGCAGGAGTGGAAGCTAAGGGGCCAGGTATTTGTTACGAATTCTGTCTAGAACCTTTTGAACCTTGCCACATTTTCAGCCTTATGAATTCCACCTCCCTAATTTAGATTCCCCAGCCTTTCATTTGCAGCTGGGACACAGACATGTAAACTAGTCTTTTGAACTAGGCTCCTCTGATCAGAAGCATCACTGGAGACCTGGATTCTGAACTGAGCAGACAGGTATGCCTGCAAAGTTTTGCCAGTAGTGTGCATCTCTCAGACATTATGACAGATTTTTCCTTAACTGTTTTAAGGTTGTGTTTCTGGTACAGACCTGGCATTGGAGAGGCAGGGCAGTATTGGTGTTTTTCACAAGATACTTTTGGAGTAATTATGGTGTGTACTGCTGCTGTTGGGGATACCTGGGTAGTTTTGAGGAAGATAAAAATGGGGAGGGTTCCAGTATTGTCGAGTAGTAGAATATTATTTCAAGTAATGGAATACTGTATGAGAAGTATGGGAATTGATCAAGATCACAATAGAAAATGTGTTAGTATTTATGGAAATATCTATAGGTTCTGGGTCAGGTTTCCTGTGTAGTATTTACTTGTTGATTTGCAGGGAACACAGAATCTTGGATTCTTATTTGTGTCTGATGTCTCTTGATTCATGATTTCTCTTGGTTCACGCTTGGTATTAGAGAAGCAATGATTTTTTTTCTTTTAAATTAATTTATTTTAATTGGAGGCTAATTACAATATTATGGTTTTTGCTGTACATCAACATGAATCAGCCACAGGTTTACATGTGTCCCCCCATCTTGAACCCTTCTCCCACCTCCCTCCCCACCTCATCCCTCTGGGTTGTCCCACAGCACCGACTTTTGAGTGCCCTGCTTCATGCATCGAGTTGGCACTGGCCATTTATTTTACATATGGTAATATACATGTTTCAATGCTGTTCTCTCAAATCATCCCACCCTTGCCTTCTCTCACAGAGTTCAAAAGTCTGTTCTTTACATCTTTTTTTTTTTTTTTTTGGTTCTTTACATCTTGTGTCTCTTTCACTGTCTTGCATATAAGGTTGTCATTATGTCTTTCTAAATTACACATGTATGCGTTTAATATACTGTATTGGTGTTTCTCTTTCTGACTTATCTGTATAATAGGCTCCAGTTTCATCCACTTCATTAGAACTGAACTCAAATGTGTTCTTTTTTATAGCTGAGTAATATTCCATTGTATATATGTATCACAGTTTCCTTATCCATTCATCTACTGATGGACGTCTAGGGTGCTTCCATGTCCTAGCTATTGTGAACAGTGCTTCAGTGAACATTGGGGTACATGTGTCTCTTTCAATTCTGGTTCCTTGGTGTGTATGCCCAGCAGTGGGATTATTGGGTCACTCAGCTGAAAGAACCTGCCTGCAATGTGGGAGATCTTGGTTTGATCCCGGGGTTGGGAAGGTCCCCTGGAGAAGGGAAAGACTACCCACCCACTCCAGTATTCTTGACTGGAGAATTCCGTGGACTATACAGTCCATGGGGTCACAAAGAATCAGACACAACTGAGCGACTTTCACTTCCACTTTTCCCTTTTGCATGTAGTTCTATTTCCAGTTTTTTAACTGTTCTCCATAGTGTTCTCCACACTGTTCTCCATAGTGGCTGTACTAGTTTGCATCCCTGTGAACAGTGTAAGAGGGTTCTCTTTTCTCCACACCCTCTCCAGTATTTATTGTTTGTAGCCTTTTGATGGTAGCCATTCTGACTGGTGTGAGATGATACCTCATTGTGGTTTTGATTTGCATTTCTCTGATAATGCGTGATGTTGAGCATCTTTTCATGTGTTTATTAGCCATCTGTATGTCTTCTTTGGTGAAATGTCTGTTTGATTCTTTGGCCCACGTTTTGATTGGGTCATGTATTTTTCTGGTATTGAGCTGTATGAGCTGCTTGTGTATTTTGGAGATTAATTCTTGTCAGTTGTTTCATTTGCTATTATTTTCTCCCATTATGAAGTCTGCCTTTTCACCTTGCTTATAGTTTCCTTTGTTGTGCAAAAGCTTTTACGTTTAATTAGGTCCCATTTGTTTTATTTTTATTTCTGTTACTCTGGGAGGTGGGTCACAGGATCTTGCTGTGATTTATGTCAGAGAGTGTTCTGCCTGTGTTTTCGTCTAAGAGTTTTATAGTTTCTGGTCTTAAATTTAGGTCTTTAACCCATTTTGAGTTTATTTTTGAGTGTGGTATTAGAAAGTGTTCTAGTTTCATTCTTTTACAGGTGGTTGACTAGTTTTTCCAGCAGCACTTGTTAAAGAGATTGTCTTTTTTCCATTGTATATTTTTGCCTCCTTTGTCAAAAATAAGGTATCCATAGGTGTGTGGGTTTATCTCTGCTCTTTCTATTTTGTTCCATTGACCTATATTTCTGTCTTTGTGCCAGTACCATACTGTCTTGATGACTCTAGCTTTGTAGTATAGTCTTAAGTCAGGCAGATTGATTCCTCCAGTTCCATTCTTCTTTCTCAAGATTGAAGGAATGATTTTTTTTTTAAGATATTTATTTATTTGGCTATGTTGGGTCTTAGTTGCAGCGAGCAGGATCTTTTATCTTTGTTGCAGGATCTCTGGTTACAGCATGTGGGATCTGGTTCCCTGACCAGGGATTGAACTCGGGCTCCCTGCATTGGGAGCACCGAGTGTTAGCCACTGGACCACCAGGGAAGTCCTTAGAAGCAATGATTTTTAGTATTAGGGCATGTATATTTATAGGCTCCTGGAACCTGGGAGAGTCTAGCATGTAACAAGGATAAGGAATAGAGTAGCTGATTAGGAATTGTAGTAGACAAGTAGGCAGGGAATCAGGAAAATCTGTAACAAAGGGAAGCTGAAATATGATGATGAGTAGGTCAGAAGTCCAGGTCTGTTCAGATATAGTTGCAGAGATGGGTGATTATTTAAGTGCAACAGTGAGATTTAGTGATAGAGTTGTATTCTGTCCCTACTTCTTGAATTTTTTGACTGGTTGCTAAAGTATAAGAACAGATTTCAGTAGGTTGAGACTCTGCATGTGGGAACAGGCAATTTTGTGGTGTCTGCCTGAGCTAAGTAGTGCAAGGGTAGGAGATTGGCATGGGCTCCTGTGGAGTAAATTGTGCCAATTTCAATCACTAGCTGTGGAAATCAAGGGTATACATACACACACACACATACACACACATATATATATATATATTTTTTTTTTTTGGTCTATAAAAAGCACATTCTTTTCTGGTATTTCATTACTCGTTTTTGTGCATCTTAGAGGTAGATGTCAGTTTAGGTTTTTGAAGTTCCCTGCCATGTGCTGTTATTTTGGTAATTTTTTTCTTTTCAGTTTTTTGTAGTCCCATCAGAAATGTGAATGGTAACTTATCTTGTTTATGATGAGAGTAATACAATTATTGTAGAATGTTATGAAGTCACTGAAACCAAACTGATCTTGGATTTGTTACATAGCTCTCAGACCTCCATTTTCTTTAAAATGGGCTAGTAGGTCCGTGTGTATGTGTGTGTTTAATCGCTCAGTCATGTCTTACTCTGCGACCCCATGGACTGTAGCCCGCCAGACTCCTTTGCCCGTGGGGATTCTCTCGGACTAGAATACTGGAGTCAGTTGCCATGCCTTCCTCCAGGGGCTCTTTCCAATCCAGGGATTGAACGTAGGTCTTCTGCATTGCACGCAGATTCTTTACTGTCTGAGCCACCAGGGAAATCCCGTAGGTCTGTTGGGTGTATTAAATGAAAAGCTGTAGAGCAACTACTAGACCTGGCAAGATAGCAAGTGCTTGATAGCAAGATAGGAAGTTTTAGTTATCATTACATCTAGTTTATAAACATTGTTTAATTAATCAACTTAAGTAAGAAGCCTATCTAGTCAGGATATATATATATATTTTGTACATAGTAAACTATCAGTGTCCATTTAAAACATTGAATGCTTTTTACAAATAAAATAGACATATATATGCCCCTTGCTTCCAACTACAGCGTGGTGCCCCCGCACTGCCCGCACCTCTGCCCACCCTTCCCGCACACGCCCCGTGCTCACTTAGGCACGAGGCTGTTGCCCCTTCCTGTGCTTGGCTGCCCCCTCTAGCCAGGTGCTCCCCGGGCTCTACAACTTCTGTCCAGCTGAGCAGCCTTCATGGAGACAGTGCGGAGCGGGAGGAGGAGAGGGAGCCCCTGCAGGTGTCCTGGGAAGGACAGGTCTGCCCCCACCCTATCCCCCCAATTCACCCCACAGGACCAGCCTCATGCAGCATTCCCCTGTGCCGGCAGTGCTGGTCACCCAGCAAGAGATTCCCGCACCTGGACAAGGGTGGCTTCCTCTCCCCAAGCTGAGCCCCCAACCCCTCGCAGGAGCCATCACTGTCTGAGGGTTTGTGGGGTGGGTGGGCTCTGGCAGGACCCTCACCGTGCGGTGGACCAAGGGCATTGCTGCAGGACTGCTGCTGGGAGATGGCCCGAGACTGACCTGCACAGAGCGAGAGGGTCTGCTCTGCTGCGACCACTTCCACCGCTCCCGAGGGTCCCGGCCGTGTGCGGCCGCGCACACTCCACCACCTGGGGCTGGGTGTGGCCAGGAAGTGCCGCTCAGATCCCGGGCGCCGGCTGCTCCTCTGGTCCTGCTCTCCCTTCACCGCCTAGCCACCTCCTTTCCTCTTCCCTTCAACGCGATGGAGACTCCGAAGCATTCTTCTTTCTGCTGTGCCAAAGCTGGTCAGAGGGGGAGAGGAGGGGCAGGAGTGAGGGGCAGTACAAGGCCAAGGGGCCAGCTCCCCTGACCCGTCACAGGGACAAATCTGATTTATTTATTTTAGTTAAAAAAAGTAACAACAACTTTGCATTGCATTTGGCTTGACCCGTAAAAACTGAGTTCTCCTTGAAAAAAAAAAGTTTATAGTTTTGGATTTAAAAATTTTTCCATTTAAAACTGAAAATGTGAAGCTTTTTTTTTTTTTTTTAAAGCAATGTCTTTTAGTCTAATTTTCATGTGAATTTTAAAATACTGCATTTCTAAAATAGGAATGGGAAGAAACAACCTTAGCATAGTATTATGAATGTATTATATAATGAAAAGTAAAGGCTAAAGTCAGGAACAAAGTAAAAATGCTCTCACTGTTATTCAGTGTGGTTTCATAGTCCTAGCTAGTGTAATAAGTTTAATAAAAAAAATTATAAATAGATGAATAAAATATTTAAATATGAAAAGCAGAAGCAAAGTACCAACTATAAACATACATATATACCATATATATATAAACACACACATATTTATTCATAATATTTGCATGCAAATATTAAGGGGGCGGGTGCTCATGAATCCCCTAGGGAGGCACATGGATCTTGGTTAGAAATCCTATTGTAGAGGGGGGACAAAGATGATTATAACCAATCACAGTAATAAAACTGAGTGCTTAAGTAACTTTCTATAGATTTGATATCTGTTTTGCAGTGCTCTGCTTGTTCAGCTCTGCCATTGAAAAGCAGTGATAGGAAATACATAAATTAATGAACATAGAGCTATTTCGAGAAAAGAGGTGACCAGTTCAAATTGACCTTTGGGCTTATAGTTTGTCTACCCCTGTTTTATATTATTTGGGAGCTTTTCCTAATCAGTACATTACCTGTGACTTCAGATAAAGTATTTCTTGCTTAAATGGTAGAACTGGTGGTACCTGACCCTAATGATATACTGTTAAAGGCTTAGGTTAAAGCAAGTACATAGAAAAAGAAGGATATAGCTGCTGGTAGAAGTTAGGGTATTTCTGTATAGAGAAAAGCTGCAAGCTCCTCAAAACTTCTATATGCATACAGATCACTCTGGGGATCAGATACATCTGGGTAGAACCCGAGTCACTTGGGGATCAGTAGATCTGAGATGAGCCCAAGTTTTGTATCCCTAACAGTTCCCCAGGAGATCCCAGGCATTCCTGAATCACAGTATGAATAGCAAGGTATTATGTGTGACAAAAATGCAAAATACTGTACACAGAAAAAGATTTAGTTCTGTAAGGACAAACATTCACAAACACAAATTTCCAATCTCAGTGGTAACAGTCTGATGAGTAGTAGGCGTCCAGGTTTTCTTTTAGCTTGTTAGCTTAAATGTTGAATTGGACCTTTTGTACTGCCAAGAAATTCTTCAAAATGGGCTAGTAACTACTTCTCAGCTGATACTTTTCCTTGATATTTGGTTTCCCCCAGTGTTCTTTTCGTACTTGGGGTCACCAATTGTCATTTAATCTTTTATTTCCCCCATCTTTTACTACTTAACGTCTGTCATATTAACAAAAATACAGTTACTTGTGAATAATGAGTCATTATAGGATGCTTCATAGTTTCTTGAAGGTCAGTAGAATGTTTATTTTTTTCTCAAAGGGGAGGATTAGTAAGTTGGACTATTTTGAATTGTTTTAGATTCTGGATTTTTTTTTTTTTTTTTTGAAAAAGTTTCTAACCGTGGGAAAAAGTAAAAGAAAGGCCAAATACCCAATATGCCTACCACTTCGACTCACTGTTTTTCTTTTAAAAAATTGTAATTAGCTTTATTGAGGTATAATTTCCATAAGTAAAATTCAGCAATTAATTTTGAGAAAGGTATGTAGTGGTATATAACCACTGCCATAACAATAATTTAGAACTTTTACATCAACCAGTAAAGTTCCCTGTGCTCTTTGCAGTCAATTAAAAATGCTTCTCATTTCCCTTTTGATTTCTTCTTTGATCTATGGGCTATTTAGAAGTGTGTTAAGTTCCCAATATTTGGGACTTTTTCCAGATATCTCCTACTGATTTAATTTCACCAGGGTATGTTTTCCAGAAGTTTTACTTTCATTTTAGGTTTGAAGAGTTCGTTAACAAACCTTTCGTTACACTTATAAACAATTTCAATTTTTTCTAGAAGATTATTTAACTTAATTTCCACATGCAGTCATTAAGAGAAAAGAAATGGGAGAAGGAACTGGCAACCCACTCCAATACTCTTGCCTGGAGAATCCCATGGACAGAGGAGCCTGGCAGGCCCCAGTCTATGGGGTCACAAAGAGTCGGACACGACTGAGTGACTACACACGAGGGAGCTCCTCTGAGCCGAGGGGGCAGGAGCTGCAGTGAGGCCCAGCAGGGTCGGGGCCGCTCTTCCTGGCTCTGGGGGACTCAGCTCTAGCCCCCCAGCCCCGCCCCGCGGGTCACAGGCCACTCTGCCCTTCCCACAGAAAAAAAAGAAAAAAAAAAAAAAAAAGAGAAAAGAAATGGGCTTCCCTGGTGGCTCAGATGGTGAAGAATCTGGCTGCAGTGCAGGAGACCCGGGTTTGATCCCTGGGTGAGGAAGATCCCCTGGAGAAGGGAATGGCTACCCACTCCAGTATTTTTGCCTGGAGAATTCCATGGTCAGAGGCTACAGTCCATGGGGTCACAAAGAGTCAGACATGAGTGAGCGAATAACACTTTCACTTTTCACTTTTTCCAAAAGAAAAGGAAAAGAAACAATAGAAGTAATAGTGTATACATCACCAAAATGGATCCTCATTCAGACTTTAATAGTGCTGGGAAGTCCCTCATTAACAGCAACGTGGAGTCCCAGTTGGGAAAGGGTCCTGGGCTGTATGCCCACCCCACGGGTGAGGCTTCAAATTGCTGTTTCAGTGGCTGCTTATAATTCCAAGCCGCAAACTGCTCTCATTAATGGTTTGCGCGCAAAAGTGCTTCTCTGGTTTTTACTTTACCCTTTTTACAATGCTGTTTACTTCACCTTGTGAGTCATAGGCTTTCTTTAAGGGGGTTGTCCAGACCTCCAGGGGCTCAAGAATTCCAAGACCTACTCTTTTTCTTATCTAAAGTGTTAGCTGACTTGCTGTGCTTGCGAACTGGGAGGGTATCTGGGCAATGTCCAGTCAGGTTAAAAGCAAGTCAAAGGCCTGTTCTGTTGCTTCTGAAGCCTGAACAAGACTTCCTCCATTTTAATTGCACTAACAGAAAACGTGATCTATGATTTCAGTCTGTAAAAATTTATGGAAATACACTTCATGGCCTAGAATGGAAATTTTTTTTTTTTTTTAAATACACCATGTGCCTGTGAAAATACGTACTCTGTGATTGGGTGGAATATTTTATAAAATGTTAATTGAGTCAAATTGCTTGATAGTGTTCAGTCCTTATTTTTGTCTACTTGTTCAGTGAGGAGTGTTATTTCCAGGTATAATTACAAATTTGTCTTTCAGTTCTGTCAGCTTTTTGTTCACATAGTTTGAAGCTCTATTACGTGATGCACACTTAAAACTCAAATGTCTTTTTTTAATCCCTTTCTTTCTCTCCTTTTTTTGGTTTGTTTTGAAGTTTACTTTGACAGTACTGTAGCCACTCTGGCTTTCTTGTATTAGGGTTTGGATGGTATAATTTTCCCATTTTTTTTTTTTAGTTTAATTCATCTTTACCTTTCTTGAAAAATAAGAAAGTGACTTTCTATCTTTTAATTATGTTTAAATCATTAACTTTTAATGTAATTATTGATATGATTGAGTTTAAAACTTCCATCTTACTGTTTGCTTTCTGTTCCATTTGTTCATAAGGCCTTTTTTAAACCCTTCTTTTTCTAGGTTTTTTGGGATTAATTTGCTTTAAAAAATGATTTAATCTTAACTCTGTTATTGGTTTATGTAATGTACCTGTTTAGTTATGTATTTTTAGAGGTTGTTCCTAGGGTGTACAGTATACACCTGTAACTTGTCAATGTGTACTTTTGGATAAAATACCACTTCTTTTACAGTGTCCTTTCGTGTTTCCTCTCCTCCATTGAGCTGTATTATCATACATTTTAATTCTATGTGTGTCATAACTGCTATGTACTATAGTGTTTATACACATAGTGTTTTTTAAACACAATCATTTGACTTTGAAAGAGGTTAAAGAATGAGAAAAGAAATCTTTTTTATTTTCTCATATAGTTATTGTTCTTGACACTCTTCTTTGGGTCAACACAGGTTTCCATCTGGTATATTCCTTCTGCCTGAAAACTTCCTTTGACATATCTTGCAATGCAGGTCTGCTGGCAATAAATTGTCAGCTTTGATGTCTGAAAAAGGGTTTATTTCACCTTTTCCCCCCTTCATCTTCATTTATGAGATATGTTTCACTGGGTATGGAATCTTAGGTTGAGAATTTTTTTTTTTGGTAGTATTTCAAATATGTTGGTGAGTTATCTTCTGAGTTATGTAGTTATGCTATCATTTGTACATTCATTCTTCTATATGTAATGTGTCTTTTTCTCTAGTTCCTTTTGTCCTAACCCAACAGCTGATTTTAAGGTGTTTTTTTTTTTTTTTTTGTCCTTAGTTTTCAACTGTTAGCCCATGATAACTGTTTCAATTTCTTTGTATGTTAATTCTGTCATCTTTATAGTTTCTTTTGCTAATGTCTGACTTCTTCATCCAATAGTATGAGAAAAAGATGTTTTCCTGAGTCTTTACATGCATGGTAATTATTGACTGGATGCAGTTCATTTTTGATATTTACTTTTTTGGTGTTTGATTTTGTCTTGCCTTTAAACGTGGTCAAATTTTGTTGTTGTACAATTAAACGACTTGGAATCAGTTGAGTTCTTTGGACGAAGTCCTTTAAGCTTTGTTAGGGTGGATCCCAAACAGCCTTTAGTCTATGGCTAATTTTGCCCTGTGAATAAGATGATGTTTTCCTGAGGGCTCTACCAGTGCTCCGTATATTACAGGTCTTTGTTCTCTGGATGGTGGGAATACGAACACTTCCCAGCCCTAACTATATAAACTTTTAAGATTGTTCTGCTTACTTTTTTTGTGGTTTATTTTTCTGGTCTGGGATAGTTGATTCTCACATGATCAGATACAAATTTGCCAAACATATAGGGGGAACCCTTCTTTAGATCTCTGAGCTCCCTTTCTGTTAGCTTCCTCTTTGGCACTCTGGTCCACAAATTCTAAATGCCTGGCCTCCCTGTCAGCAGGTTCTGTTTGGTTTCTATACTCTGCATATTGACCTTAAACTGCTTATAGGTAGTTAAGTTGGGCCAATTGTAGATCTTACCTCATTTGTTTATCCTCCCATGTATTTCGTCAAGTTTTCTGAATGTTTAGATTTAGTTCTTCTTACTTCATTGTAGTCAGAAGTGGAAACTGATAGCAGTTTGTGTCCTTTTTCTTTTTTGTCTCATTGGGAATCACTTCAGTGAAAATTATGCTTGTCATTTTACTCCTAAGTACTTCAAAATACATCTCCCCAAATTCAGATTATTTTCCTACTATATAACCACAGTGTTTTTGTATTGAGGAAAATTAATAAGAATTCCTTAATATCATGTAAGTCTGGTTGATTCTGGTTTGTTCCAGATAGTTTCCAAATGTTTTTGTTTCCTTTTAATTGGGTTTTTTCTCTTTTTGTTGTTGATTTTTTTTTTTTTTTCATTGTTTTTACTCTGCTATGTTTTGCCATGTTTGTGGTGGTGAGGCTTTTCTTTGTTCTGTTGTTTTTTCTATGATATAATGTGGGTAAGTTCTGTTTTGTTTGTCTCTGAGACCAGTGTATTTTTTTCCTTTAAGTCATAGTTTGAGGGGCTCATTATTTTCTGTTTTACCTACTTTTCTGTGAATCATGACTCATGATCATATACAGTCTTTCTGAGAATTCCAGGGTTCTGTTCTCTTGAAATTTTTCAGAATCTTTATAATTGAGATAAAACATAATTTCATAGCGTTTAATTGGGAAAGTTAAAAATGCTCCGCAGGTACATACAGTTCTGATTTGCAGAAAGTAGGTAAAACAGAAGAGAGAATTTTTTTAAAAAGTGAATTATGCGGCTAGGGTCAGCATTAGGAGTTCAGTGTGCTGTGCTTTTCCACTTTCTCATTAGAGTATTCTATTTATTTCCTTGGCTGCTTGTTTGAAAGATTATACCATTAGGTTATATACCCTGTGTTGTATTAGTCCACTGACTCTCTTGATAGTAAGAAAAAAAAACAATAAACCCTCTGATTTGTAGCTTTTCTAATTTCATTAGTATAAGTACTCCACCCATGGCTGATTTCGAGCCACCAACATGTCATTGAACAGAGTTGGGAAGAGAATTGAGCCTGTATCAGTCAGCTCTAACACACACTTGATTATATCCTTTTCTTATTTGGTTTTAGTTCTTGAGGATTTTTTCTTAGTGTTGGAGGGCTGCTTTTTATATATATATATTTTTTCTCCATGGTTTCCCCATTATTTCATTAAGTATCAGAGGGAGAAGTAAGATAATGCAGTTTCAGTTCCTGTGTTAACTATGCCTAAATACCATTATATATGTGGGATCTTAGTTCCCCAACCAGAGATTGAACCCAGGCCCTGGCAGTGAAAGTGTCAGAGTCCTAACCCCTGGATTGCCAGGGAATTCCCTCATTTAATACATTGTGTTCAATAATTTTAAAAGTATTACTATGATCATATCATAAATACTGATAGTTAGGCATAGTTAACAAAGGAACATAGGTCTGATAATGAAGTGGACTTGTTAACTGTATGTACCTGGGTAGCATTTTTAACTTTCCCAATTAAATGCTGTGAAATCATGTTTTATCTCTGTTATATCTCTGAAAATCATTACTCAGGTCCTTTTCAAGTGCAAGGAAACATTATGTTGCTTTATAAAATTCCTTTGTGTGTGGGATAGAGAAAAGATGACTTTCTTTAATGTCTTGCTGAAGTGTTCTGTCCATGCAAATAATTGAGCCTTTATGACATGTGCTTCCCTAGAACAGCCACAGTTACTGTTTTTTTAAGTTATTAAAAGTGGCAAAATACTTTATCTGCACTGCGATTTAAAAAGTCACCTTTTTGGTGCTGAGAAAGGAGTGGGAGAAGTAACTTTGCAAAGCTAAGATTGTACTGTGACTACTCAGTCCACTTAAAAGAAATATAACTTAGTAATCCTACTTTGATTTTTTTGAAAAATATAATTTATTTTTGGTTGCGCTGGGTCTTCGTTGCTGTACGTTGGCTTTTCTCTAGTTGTGGTGAGCATGTGCTACTCTTAGTTGTGGTACACAGGCTTCTTGTTGCAGTGGCTTCTCTTGTAGTTGTGGCATATGGGCTTAGTTACTTGGCAGCATGTGGAATCATCCTGGACCAGAGATTGTCCCCTGCATTAGCAGGCAGATTCTTAGCTACTGTACCACCAGGGACGTTCCCCTACTTTGATTTTTAAAAAGGAAGAAACTACCCTAAAGTTCTCTTAGTACAACTTCACCATTTTTGATATTTTTCTTGATGTTTTCTCTTGTGTGGGGTGTTTTTAAAAATCCATGTATAAATGTAAAGATATCTTTAAGAAATATGGAACATATATTGGTACAATGTATGATTCTGTTATTTAGTCCCGATTTTTAAAATTTCCATACCAGGAGGCTTATTTTCTCTCATACCTTGGCTTCATTATATTTTCTTTGCTAGTTGTAAGGTAGCTTTGAATTCTAGTTTTGGACTACATTTCTGTCGCCTCTCTTGAGAACAGTGCATTCTAAAGTATGGTGAAGTGACTCAGTAGTTTAAACTGAGTGGTCTTTTCATTCTACCCTTTCTGCTAAGCAGTTTACTTGCATTTAAAGTATTCACGGTTGTCTTTATTTTACAGATTAAAACAAAACAAAAAAAAACCCCTGAGGTTTAAAAAAGTTAAATAGTTACTGGATCATGTAGTCATGGTGAGGAAATGTCAGAATTCAAACCTACTTCTGTCTTTATTCCTGAATCTCTGGCCTCAATTTGTGTAAATAGGTCTCAAAGACAGGTGTGAAAGGAGGAGGAAATGGAAGGGGAGGAGAGGGAAGAGATGATGATAACTGTGAATAATTTATTGAGCCTTTACTGTATGGTGGGCACTTTGCTAACTACCACACATAGCTTAAGTCATTTAATCATTGTAACAGCCTTAAAGGAAAGGTATTCTACTTCTCTCTATTTTAAGGATGGGAAAATGAAGCTGAGTTTTCCATTTGATCAGGAAAACAAGCTAATAAATGAAAGTAATGGGATTCAAACCCAGATAATTTTTTTATCCTAACAAAATATTATGTACCATAAAATTTATGATCTTAAGCATTTCTAGTGTATAGTTCAGTAGTATTAAGTATACTTACCTTGTTATGCTGTCTCCAGAACTTAAACCCAGATGATTTAAGAGCTTGTATCTTTAACCATGTAGTGACTGGCAGCTGATTGTGTAAGCAGAAAATTTAGTGATGAAACATTTAGGCTTTATGCAATGCATTAGGTGAGAAACAATGGTTTTTAAGACACTGGTCACCAGGTGGTGAATGACATGATCCCCAAGAGAGGGGAAACAAATGAAGTGAGACCTTTGATTGTTCCAGCTTTCTGCTTGGAATGAATTTCCATCTATAAGAGGGAACCTAGGTGGAGACCAGCAAACTCAGAGTTGTGGAGATGGAATTGGACTAAGGCAGCTTGTTTGTAGACAGAATCTCACAATGAAGGGTGCTGCATAGAGAGAGAATCCTTGAGATCTGCAGAGGGTTCCCCTGGAGTGTTTGGTAGAGTATTTTTGATCAGTGTACATATGTGGGGAAACTACCTGAGGCCAGGGAAAGAACAGTGCCCCGTGTTCATATAGTGCTGGAAATAGTGATTGTTCATACCGGCCAAACTGGAGAAACTCATGATTTGTGGAGCACTGGATAGAGTACTCAAATATGTCTTGCCCCAGTAGTAGGGGGAAATTAGCCCTACATTGAACACTGCTGCACACTCATGTAACAAATCATAAAGGGAAGACCCAAAAGGATCAAACTGTTTCCAAATACCTTTTAATTTGTCCTATGACAAACCAGAATATTTGTAAGAGTACAAAAAATGTTCCAGCCACTGCAAGGTGAAATTCACAGCATCTACCATCCATTCAGTGCAAGATTATAAGACATGCAATGAAGCAGGAAAACACACTCTCTAATGGAAAGAATAAGCAATCAATTGGAACCAACTCATAGCTGTCGTGGGCATTAAAATTAGCAGACAAGAACATTAAGAGAGTTATTATAACTGTATTTCATATGTTAAAAAAGTTAAGTAGAGACATAAAAGATATAAAACAGATGCAAATCTAACTTGCACAGATGAAAACTAACAGTGTTTTAGATGGAAAGTATACCGGATAGCATTAACAACAGATTAGACATTAAAGAGAATATTATTGAACTGAAATCACTAGAAGCTGTTCAAAGTGAAACAGAGAAGAATTTTTGATAAATATGAGAAGACCCATCAGGGGGCTCTGGGAAGAATTTGATGACCTTAATATACTAATAATTGGATTCCTTGGGCAGGTGGGGGTGGAGAGAGTAAAAAAATTTTTGAATAAATCGTAGTTGAAAAATTATAAATCCACAGATCCAAGAAGTTTACTGAAACTAAAGCTTAGTAAGTATGAAGAAACCAGAGCACATCATAATTAAATTGTTCAAAACCAGTGTTAAAGAGGAACATCTTAAAAGCACTAGGGAGGGAAAAAACATTACCTTCAGAGGAGCAATGGTAAGGATGACAGATTTCTTGTCAGAAGGAATACAGGTGAAAAGATAGTGGAGCAACATTCAAAAAATACAAACCTGTCAGCCTGAAATTCTATGCCCAGTAAAAATATCTTTCAAAAATAAAGACAAAATAAAGACTTTGAGACAACCAATATCTGGAAAAACCTTTCACCAGCAGAAGAAATGTTAGAGGGAGTTATCCAGGTAGAAGAAAAATGATACCAGATGAACATGAGTTCACACCAAGGAATGAAGAACCCTGGAAATGAGAAGTAGAGATTTTTTTCTTGTTATTTAAATCTCTTCAAAAGATAATTGTCTCTTTAAACCAAAACATTAGCAGTGTATTGTGGACTTCATCAGACATAAGTAAATAAAGTATGTGATGACAGTAGGAGGAGAGGAATGAAAATATAGTAATGTCAGATTTTTATACCTGAAGTGCTATAATATCATTTGAAGGTAGATTAAGTTAAAGACGTTTACTTATAGGCCCTAAAGCAACCACTAAAATAACCAGAGAGTTTTGCTAATAGGCTAGTGAAGAAATAAAAAGAGAATCATAAAAAAATAATCCTGAGAAAGGAGAAGGAAGCAAAGAACAGATGGGACAAACATAAATAGCAATATGATAGACTTAAACTTAACCACATTAGTAACTACTTTAAATGTAAATGATCTAAACACCCTAATTAAAAGATTGGACAAAAAAGCAAGACCCAACTCTATGCTGCCTACAATGAACTTGCACTAAATACGTAGGCACAAATAGGCTAAAAGGAAAAGGATGGAAGAGAAAGAGACCATGCTAGTCAAATAACAAAAAAAATGGGAGTGGCTATATCAATACCAGACAAAGTAGATTTTAGAACAAAGAATAAAGAAGATCATCTGAAAATGATAAAGGAGTGAATTAATCCAAAAGGCACAAAATTATTAACATTTATGCACATAATAATAGAACTTCAAAAATCAATTAAGCAAAGAACTGCCAGGAGAAATTAGAAAAAGCCATAATCATAGACAGATTTCAGGGCCTTTCTGTTAGTAATAGAACAGGTAGGTAGAAAATCATGAAGGATATAGAAGATTAAACAACACTGTGAACCAATTGACCTGGTTGTTGTTTATGTAACACTGTACTCAGTATGTGCAGAGGTTGACATTTCTGGAATACTCATCCATTAACAGTAGAATATACATTCTTTTCAGCTGTGCATGAAACATTTGCAAGGATAGACCACATTCTTGGTCATAAAATAAATCTCAGTGTATTTAAAAGGATTGTCATACAAAGTATGTTTTCTGGGCATAGTAGAATTAATTTAGAGGTCAGTAACAGAAAGATATCTGAAAAATTCCTCATATTATAGAATCTAAATAACAGGCTTAATAGCATCTAAATAGCATATAGAATAGAATAGAGTAGAAGCTAAATAGCATATGAATTACAGAAGAAATTAAAAAGGAAATAAAGTTATTGAAGAGAATGAAAATGGTAACACAGCATAACAAAATCGGTGGGATGCTGCTAAACAGTATTAAGGGGACACTTATAGCACCTGGATAGAAAAGAAAATAACTGAATACAGAAGTCTTAAATCATTGTTGTTCAGTTGCTCAGTCATGTCCGACTCTTTGAGACCCCGTGGACTGTAGCATGCCAGGCTTCTCTGTACTTCACCATCTCCTAGAGCTTGCTCAAACTCATGTCCATTGAGTCGGTGATGCCATCCAACCATCTCGTCCTCTGTCGTCCCCTTCTCCTCCTGTCTTCAGTCTTTCCCAGTATCAGGGTCTTTTCTCATGAGTCACCTCTTCCGATCATGTGGCCAAAGTATTGGAGCTTCAGCTTGAGAATCTGTCCTTCCAATGAATGAATATTCGGGCCTGATTTCCTTTAAGATGAACTGATTTGACCTCTTTGCAGTCCAGTGGACTCTCAAGAGTCTTCTCTAACACTACAGTTTTTGAACATTCTGTTGTTTGAACATTCTTTGGCATTGCCTTTCTTTGGGATTGGAATGAAAACTTATATCAATTGTCTTCACTAAAAAAAAATAGAGTGATTCAACTCAAAGAAAGTGGAAAAGCATCAGTTCTTTGGCACTGAGCCTTCTTTATGGTCCAACTCTCACATCCATACATGACTACGGGAAAAACCATAGCTTTGACTAGACAGACCTTTGTTGGCATAGTAATGTCTCTGCTTTTTAATATGCTGTCTAGCTTGGTCATAGCTTTTCTTCCAAGGATCAATTGTCTTTTAATTTCATGGCTGCAGTCACCATCTGCAGTGGTTTTGGAGCTCAAGAAAATTAAGTCTGTCACTGTTTCCATTGTTTCCCCATCTATTTGCCATGAAGTGATAGGACCAGATGCCATGATCTTCGTTTTCTGAATGTTGAGTTTTAAGCCAGCTTTTTCACTCTCTTTCACTTTCATCAAGAGGCTCTTTAGTTCCTCTTTGCTTTCTGCCATAAGGGTTGTGTCATCTGCATATCTGACGTTAGTGATGTTTCTCTCTGCAATCTTGATTCCAGCTTGTGCTTCATCCAGCCCAGCATTTCGCATGATGTACTCTGCATGTAAGTTAAATAAGCAGAGTGACAGTATAGAGTCTTGATGTACTCCTTTTCCAATTTGGAACCAGTCTGTTGTTCCATGTCCAGTTGTAACTTGTTACTTCTTGACCTGCATACAGGTTTTGCAGGAGGCAAATCAGGTGGTGTGGTATTCCCATCTCTTGAAGAATTTTCCACAGTGTTGTGATCCACACAGTCAAAGGCTTTAGCATAGTCAATGAAGCAGAAGTAGATGTTTTTCTGGAATTCTTTTGTGTTTTCAATGGTCCAGCGGATGTTGGCAATTTGATGTCTGGTTCTTCTGCCTTTTCTAAATCCAGTTGGAACATCTGGAAGTTCTCAGTTCACATACTATTATTGAAGCCTAGCTTGAAGAATATTGAGCATTGCTTTGCTAGTGTGTGAGATGAGTGTAACTGTGAAGTAGATAAATTTGTTCAGAAAATTGAAGAAGAGGTAGTACTTTCAAAATGTTTTTTTGAACATTCTGTTGTTTGAACATTCTTTGGCATTGCCTTTCTTTGGGATTGGAATGAAAACTTATATCAGTTGTCTTCACTAAAAAAAAATAGAGTGATTCAACTCAAAGAAAGTGGAAAGAAAGAACTAGAGATCAAATTGAAAATTAAAAAATAGAAAGCAGAAAAATAATACAGGAAAATAAAAGGAAATAAAAGTTGGTTCTTGAGAAGATCAGTCAAATCAATAAATCTCTAACTATCTTGGTTAGGACCCAAAGAGAGAAGATATAGATTACTGATATCTGGAATGAGGGAGGTAACATTATTATAGATTCAGAAGATATTAAAAAACATATAAGGGAATATTATGAGCAGTTTTATTTCCATAACTTCAAAAACTTAGGTGAAATGGACAAATTCTTACCAAAGATCACTCAAGAAATAGATAACCAGAATAGCTGTTTATGTATCAAGTTGATGTCATTAATAACCTTTCACAAAGAAAACTCCAGGCTAAGATGGCTTCACTGGTGAATTCTATCAAACATTTAAGGAGGAAATAATACCAGTTGCACATGAATTTGTCCAGAAAATTGAGGAAGAGGTAATACTCTCAAAATGTTTTTTTATATTGATACCAATACTTGACAAAAACAGTCCAAGAAAACTACAGACTAGTGTCGCTCGTGAACATACATAATAAAAATTCTAAACAAAATTTATCAAATCTAACACTATTATAAAACACATATTATAGTATAATCAAGTTGGATTTATTGGTAATGCAAGGGTGATTTAACATTAGAAAATCAACAGTTTTTAAAAAAATTGAAGTATAGCTTATTTACAATGTTAATTTCAGCTGTACAGCATAGTGATTCAGTTATACACATATATATGCAGTCTTTTTTTAAAATTGTTTCCCATTATGTTTATCATAGGATATTGAATACAGTTCCTTATACTATACAGTAGGACCTTCTTTCTCTCTTCAGTATATAATGGTTTGCCTCTGCTAACCTCAAGCTCCCACTTAATCCATCCCTCCTCCTTCCCCACCCTTGGCAGCCTCAAGTCTGTTCTCTGTGTCAGTGAGTCTGTCCACATATAAGTGATATAATATGGTATTTGTCTTTCTTTTTCTGACTTAAGTTCACTTAGTATGACATTCTCTAGTTCTATCCAAATGGCATTATTTTGTTCTCTTTTATAGCTAAGTCAGATTCCATTGTATACATGTAGCACAGCTTTATTCATTTATCTGTTGAGGGACATTTAAGTTGTTTCCATGTCAGCATTCACTGTTGTGAATAGTGCTGCTGTGAATATAGGTGTGCATATATAGTCCTGATTTATAGTTTTGTACAGATATATGCCCAGGAGTAAGATTGCTGGATTATATGGAAATTCTAGTTTTACTTTTTTGAGGAATCTCCATACTATTCTCTGTATCTGTTGCATCAGTTTACATTCCTACCGACAGTGTAGGAGAGAGTTCCTTCTTTAGCATTTGTTATTTGTAGAGCTTAAAATTTTTTTTATATATTATTTGCTTTTGGTTTCACTTGGTATTCTTTGCCTCATGTGGGTTTTCTCTAGTGGTGGGAAAGAGGGGGCTACCCTTTGTTGTGATACCAGGGCTTCTCATTGCTATGACTTGTTACAGAGCACAGGCTCTAGGACATGCGGACTCATAGCCGTGGCTCGGGAGCCCTAGAACGTGGGCTTGGTAGTTGTGTTACACAGGCTTAGTTGCTCTGCAGCATGTGGAGTCTTCCCAGACTGGGGATCAAAGCTGTGTCCCCTGCATTGGCAGGCAGATTCTTTACCTGCTGAGCCATCAGGGGACCCCCAATAATTAGTGATGTTGAACATCTTTCCACGTGTCTGTTGGCCATCTGTACGTCTTCTTTGGAGAAATGTCTGTTTAGTTCTTCTACCCATGAGAATAAGTCAGTTTGATTTTACATATTAATAAACTAAAAGGAAAAAAACACAATCATCTTTTTAAAAAATTATTACTTATTTTTATTGCAATATAGTTGATTTACAATGTGGTGCTAGTTTCAGGTGTATGTCAAAGTGATTAATTTATTCATAAATATATGTATATATATTTCAAATTCTTTTCCCATATAGGTATAGTTCCTAGTGCTATAGAGTAAGTTTTTATTGATTATCTATTATAATCATCTTAATAGATGCAGACAAAGATCAACATCTCTTCCTGGTAGTTTTTATCAGCAAAGTTAAATAAAAGAGAACTTCCTCAGCTTGATTAAGGACGTCTTAGACAAACTTATGGCTAACATCAACACTTGTGTGTGTGGTTAAAATTCCCATTATAATAAGCTTTTAGGGACTTCCCTGGTGATCCAGTGGTTAAGACTCTGCTTCCACTTGCAGGAAGCACGGGTTTGATCCCTGGTCAGGAAACTAAATATGCTGTGTGACGTGACCACAAACAAAAACAAAAAGTTAAAAAACGTTTATGAAAATAAAGTATTAAGATTGGTGAAACAGTTGTTTAATACAGAATAATTGTGGAATCATTTTAGAACTAAAATAAACCATGAAATAATATTAATTCAAACTGTTTATTTTTTGTAGGTCAGTATGGAAATCCTTTAAATAAATACATTAGACATTATGAAGGATTATCATATGATGTGGATTCATTACACCAAAAACACCAGCGTGCCAAAAGAGCAGTCTCACATGAGGACCAGTTTTTACGCCTAGATTTTCATGCTCATGGAAGGTAAGTAAATTTATTGCTGATTGTGTCTGAAGTTCCAGTGTATTCAATGTATGTTAAGAGAAGAAATTTATACCTTTAATTTTCCTTCTCTAATGGAATAGTCCCCATTTGTAAATTCAGCCTACACTGGAATTTGGTGTGTACATGAAAAATTGTTTTCTTTTAAAACAGATTGCCCTTTTTATATTGTTAAGGAAACAGTCACATTTAAATGTTTTTAAGTTCATGAATCAGATCCTCAGTTGTATTAGTAGAGGATATGTCTTTAAAGAAGAGTCTGTGTTTGTGATTTCCAACTATCTTTTATGTGTTTTATGGCCTATATGTCTATTCCCTGGTGCCAACAGTGAAGGTAGCCGGTTGTAGGCCATTGAATGTCATTTAATTTCTCATTAACTCAATTTTATCAGCTCTAACATGACAACTTGTAGACAGATGACCTACTGTACTGCTTAATTCTCAGTATAGTTAAGGCATAAAATGCAGGGAGCCAAGGGAGGGAGGTAAAAATCACATTTATTTAGTGCTGTTGTGTTCCACGTACAAGAACATAGATGCTTTATGTGTATTTTCTTATTTACTCTCTCAACATCCAAACAAGGTAAATCTTTTTATATCCAAGGAAACTTAAGACTCAGAGAAGTTAAATAGCTTCTTTAAAGTTATGTAACCCAGGGACTTCCCAGGTGGTCCAGGGGTTAAGATTCTGTTCCCATTGTAAGGGGCATAGGTTTTATCCCTGATCCAGCAACTACAATCCTGTATGCTGTACAATGCGGCCAAAAAAAAGTTAATAGCACAGATTTGACCCAGATCTGGCTGACTGAAAACCCTATATTTTTCTCTTTGTCTGTTCAGTTCAGTTCAATTGCTCAGTTGTGTACGACTCTTTGCGACCCCATGAAACGCAGCACGCCAGGTCTCCCTGTCCATCACCAACTCCCGGAGTTTACCCAAACTCCATTGAGTCGGTGCTGCCGTCCAGCCATCTCATCCTCTGTCATCCCCTTCTCCTGCCTTCAATCTTTCCCAGCATCAGGGTCTTTTCAAATGAGTCAGCTCTTCGCATCAGGTGGCCAAAATATTGGAGTATCAGTTTCAACATCAGTCCTTCCAATGAACACCCAGGACTGATTTCCTTTAGAATGGACTGGTTGGATCTCCTTGCAGTCCAAGGGACTCTCAAGAGTCTTCTCCAATACCACAGTTCAAAAGCATCAATTCATCTGTGCTCAGCTTTCTTTATAGTCCAACTCTCACATCCATACATGACTACTGGAAAAACCATAACCTTCACGAAACAGACCTTTGTTGACAAAGTATTGTCTCTGCTTTTTAATATGCTGTCTAGTTTGGTCATAACTTTCCTTCCGAGGAGTAAGCGTCTTTTAATTTCATGGCTGCAGTCACCATCTGCAGTGATTTTGGAGCCCAAAAAAATAAAGTCTTTCACTGTTTCCCCATGTATTTGCCATGAAGTGATGGGACTGGATGCCATAATCTTAATTTTCTGAATGTTGAGCTTTAAGCCAACCTTTTCACTCTCCTTTTTCACTTTTATCAAGAGGCTTCTTAGTTCTTCTTCACTTTCTGCCATAAGGGTGGTGTCATCTGCATATCTGAGGTTATTGCTATTTCTCCCGACAATCTTGATTCCAACTTACGCTTCTTCCAGCCCAGCATTTCTCATGATGTACTCTGCATATAAGTTAAATGAGCAGGGTGACAATATACAGCCTTGATGTACTCCTTTTCCTGTTTGGAACCAGTCTGTTGTTCCATGTCCAGTTCTAACTGTTGCCTCCTGACCTGCATATAGGTTTCTCAAGAGGGAGGTCAGGTGGTCTGTTATTCCCATCTCTTTCAGAATTTTCCACAGTTTATTGTGGTCCACAGAGTCAAAGGCTTTGGCACAGTCAATAAAGCAGAATTAGATGTTTTTCTGGAACTCTCTTGCTTTTTTGATGATCCAGCAGATGTTGGCAATTTGATCTCTGGTTCCTCTACCTTTTCTAAACCCAGCTTGAACATCTGGAAGTTCACACTTCACGTACTGTTGAAGTCTCGCTTGGAGAATTTTGAGTGTTTCTTTACTATCGTGTGAGATGAGTGCAATTGTGTGGTAGTTTTAGCATTCTTCGTCATTCCCTTTCTTTGGGATTGGAATGAAAACTGACCTTTTCCAGTCCTGTTGCCACTGCTGCATTTTCCAGATTTGCTGGCATATTGAGTGCAGCACTTTCACAGCATCATCTTCTAAGATTTGAAATAGCTTAAGTGAAATTCCATCACCTTCACATGCTTTGTTCGTAGTCATACTTCCTAAGGCCCGCTTGACTTCACATTCCAGGATGTCTGGCTCTAGGTGAGTGATCACACCATTGTGATTATCTGGGTCATTAATATCTTTTTTGTACAGTTCTTCTGTATATTCTTGCCACCTCTTCTCTTAATATCTTCTCCTTGTGTTAGGTCCATACCATCTGTCCTTTATTGAGCCCATCTTTGCCTGAAATGTTCCCTTGGTAACTCTCATTTTCTTGAAGAGATCTCTGGTCTTTCCCATTTTATTGTTTTCTCTATTTCTCTGCACTGATCACTGAGGAAGGCTTTCTTATCTCTCTTTCCTATTCTTTGGAACTCTGCATTCAGATGGGTGTATCTTGGTATATCTTTCCTTTTCTCCTTTGCTTTTCACTTCTCTTATTTTCACAGCTGTTTGTAAGGCCTCCTGATGCAGCCACTTTTTTTTTTTTTTTTTGCATTTCTTTTTCTTCAGGATGGTCTTGATCCCTGTCTCCTGTATAATGTCATGAATCTCTGTCCATAGTTTATCAGGCACTATGTCTATTAGATCGATGTCCCTTCAATCTGTTTCTCACTTCCACTGTATAATTGCAAGGGATTTAATTTTGGTCATACCTGAATGGTCTAGTGGTTTTCCCTACTTTCTTCAATTTAAGTCTGAATTTGGCAATAAGCGGTTCATGATCCGAGCCACAGTCAACTCCTGGTCTTGTTTTTGCTGACGGTATAGAGCTTCTCCATCTTTGGCTGCAAAGAATATAATCAATCTGATTTTGGTGTTGACCATCTGGTGATGTCCATGTGTAGAGTCTTCTCTTGTGTTCTTGGAACAGGGTGCTTGCTATGACCAGTGTGTTCTCTTGGCAAAACTCTATTAGCCTTTGCCTTGCTTCATTCTGTACTCCAAGCCCAAATTTGCCTGTTACTCCAGGTGTTTCTTGACTTCCTCCTTTGGCATTCCAGTCGCCTATAATGAAAAGGGCATCTTTTTTGGGTGTCAGTTTTAAAAGGTCTTGTAGGTCTTCATAGAACCATTCAACTTCAGCTTCTTCAACATTACTGGTCAGGGCATAGACTTGGATTACTGTGATATTGAATGGTTTGCCTTGGAAATGAACAGAGATCATTCTGTCGTTGTGGAGATTGCATCCAAGTACTGCATTTCAGAGTCTATTGGTGACTGTGATGGCTACTCCATTTCTTCAAAGGGATTCTTGCCCACAGTAGTAGATATAATGGTCATCTGAGTTAAATTCACCCATTCCAGTCCATTTTAGTTCACTGATTCCTAAAATGTCAACGTTCACCCTTGCCATCTCCTGTTTGACCACTTCCAATTTGCCTTGATTCATGGACCTAACTTTCCAGGTTCCTATGCAATATTGCTATTTATAGCATCGGACCTTGCTTGTATCACCAGTCCCATCCGCAACTGGGTGTTGTTTTTGCTTTGGGTTCATCTCTTCATTCTTTCTGGAGTTATTTCTCCATTGATCTCCAGTAGCATCTTGGGCACCTACCAGTCTGGGGAGTTCATGTTTCAGTGTCCTATCTTTTTGCATTTTCATACTCTTCACGGGGTTCTCAAGGGAAGAACACTTAAGTGGTTTGACATTCCCTTCTACAGTGGACCACATTTTGTCAGAACTGTCCACCAAGACCCGTCCGTCTTCATAAATTAATTCAAAAATTCTTTGCAAATTAATTCAACTCAATTCTAAACTTATTTTGTTCCACTTCCCAAGATCAAGTGTCTGTTTCGTTCAGAATGAGCTTCTCATTGCTGAGTATATCATACATAGGTTTGTTCCCTGTGTTATTTATCTTAAATAAATTCTGATCCTCTTTTAATGCACAATTCAATATCTGCTTCTTTGAAGTTTTATTTACACCTTACTCTGAACTTCTAAATTACTTATGTGTACCATTGGCATTTGATTCAATATCTCTTCCTTTTCCTGTGTTTATTTCTTGTTTATTTTTCTGTAACTGTTTTCTTCCTCACAGGCAAGATATCTGCTCCTATTTAGTGTGTCCACTATTTGCCATTATATTACAGATACTCAAGAAAGATTTTAATGGATGGAAAAATAAGATTATAAGAAATGTTGTGATACTTAAAGTATTTTGCAAATCGAAGTAAATAGTTTACTTAATTTCCATATTAGAAAGCAACGATCATTATAGAAAAAGCACTTTCAAGTTATATTTCTACTTTGATATGAAGGAGAAAAAAGTTTATTTTAGGATCTGAGCTTTTGAGATAAAAATTTTGATTATGGCAATTCATATACATTTTTATGACCCTTAACCTCAGAGAAAATTTTAATTACCCATTTGTATTGGCACCATGAAATTGTAAGCAGTCTTTTATCCTTCCTGTTTTTAGTGGCTATCTCAAAATAAATTTAATACTATATTGCAAATGTGGTGTGACTGCCAAAAGGAAAAGTAGAGATTCTAGCTGCCTTTGGTTTGGATATCACATTTCTATTCCATTGCTAGATTTTTATTAACTCCATTTTATATTTCATATTGAACATATCGCAAAACCAAATCTTAGATCCTTCTGCTTTTTTTTGAATGTGTGTTAGAGTAACTGAGAGAGAGTGTGCTAAATAACACGCTGTTATTTAGTCATCCTAATAGAAGCTTCAAGATGAATGTCAGTCATTGCATAGGAAGAAAAGTGATATGGTGCTTTACAGATAGAATGCTATTGATGTTCAAAGGAGGGAGAACTCACTGAGGCACTCAGAAAGAACCTGGAACCAAGAAATCTCATTCTGTGTATAAGTGGTTATCCTAGGTACTTTTAACAGAAATCTATTTAGTTAATTATATACATGAACTGCATTTTCTAGAATAGATTTGAATTCAGAAAATTTATTTTTTTGTCTCAATTATTATCCTTGTATAGTCACACTGTCTCAGAGTTTGTGCCCTAAAACACGGTTATAGTCACTCCCTTCTAACATACTTTAGTTAAAAATGTGATGATCTGATAGTTTTATTTCTCTTTTTCCTTGAAATAGACTTGTAAAAGTGACCTCTGTAAGTATAATTACAGATTTTCTACTAAGTCTCTTCTCCTACCCAACCATATACAGAATGTTAGTTTGGGATATAAGCACAGCTTCTTTGGAGTGTGGGTATGTGAGTATGTGTGCATATATGTCAGTATTTAAGTTATTCTTTGTTCTGTTTGTTTTCATGCCCAGGCACACGAACACACTTCTTTCAACCTGTCTTCCAAGTTTCCTAAAAAAGAAAGGACATACCCAGGGCTAATTCATGTCAATGTATGGCAAAAACCACTACAGTATTGTAAAGTAATTAGCCTCCAATTTAAATAAATAAATTAATTAAAAAAATAAAAAATAAAAAGAAACTTGTTCAATGTCAAAAAAAAAAAAAAAGTGTGTACCATACCCCAGGTTTACAAATATCAGTGAAGAAATGTCAAGGTTCTTTAAGCCTAAAGGCCATTTTTGACAATTCTATGAAAAAGCATTGTTCTTTTCTTCCCCCTTGCAGTTTTATTGAGATTTAATTGACATGGGGGCTTCTCTGGTGACTCAGTGAGAATTTGCTTGCAGTGTAGGAGATGTGGGTTCGATCCCTGGGTCAGGAAGATCCCCTGGAGGAGGGCATAGCAATCCACTCCAAGATTCTTGCCTGGAGAATCCCATGGACAGAGGAGCTTGGTGGGCTATGGTCCACAGGGTTGCAGATTTGGACATGACTGAAGCCACTGAGCATACACACACGCACTCTATAAATTTAAGGTGTATAGCATAATAGTTTGACTCATATACATCATGAAATTTCAGTTTTTCTTACGTGTGTTTGTGTATATGTATTTTTTTTTTTTTTTTGTACTAGATAGAGAAAGGAGAATTGTGGTAATTAGGAGACAGATTGGTGTTCCCCTGTGACCTGACATGTGTTATCTAGTGACTTCTTTTGAGCCTTAGTTTGCTCATTAAAACCTTGACGTTTGGATGAGATAATGTTTAAGGCCTCTTCTGCTTTAAAATTCTACAAAATACATTAGTAACACCCAAATAACTGAATTAAAAAAGAAAACAAAAAACCTCAATACTATCTAGTCTGTAATAATTGCACTCATCTCACACGCTAGTAAAGTAATGCTCAGAATTCTCCAAGCCAGGCTTCAGCAATACGTGAACCATGAACTTCAGATGTTCAAACTGGGTTTAGAAAAGGCAGAGCGCACAGAGATCAAATTGCTAACATCTGCTGGATCATCAAAAGAGCAAGAGAGTTCCAGAAAAACATCTAATTCTGCTTTATTGACTGTGCCAAAGCCTTTGACTCTGTGGATCACAATAAACGGTGGAAAATTCTGAAAGAGATGGGAATAACAGACCACCTGACCTCCCTCTTGAGAAACCTATATGTAGGTCAGGAGGCAACAGTTAGAACTGGACACGGAACAACAGACTGGTTCCAAACAGGAAAAGGAGTACATCAAGGCTGTATATTGTCACCCTGCTTATTTAACTTATATGCAGAGTACATCATGAGAAATGCTGGGCTGGAAGAAGCACAAACTGGAATCAAGGTTGCCGGGAGAAATATTAATAATCTCAGACATGCAGATAACACCCCCCTTATGGCAGAGTGAAGAAGAACTAAGAAGCCTCTTGATAAAAGTGAAAGAGGAGAGTGAAAAGTTTGGCTTAAAGCTCAACATTCAGAAGACTAAGATCATGGCATCCAGTCCCATCACTTCATGGCAAATGCATGGGGAAACTGTGGAAACAGTGAAAGACTTTATTTTTTTGGGCTCCAAAATCACTGCAGATGGTGACTGCAGCCATGAAATTAAAAGATGCTTACTCCTTGGAAGGAAAGTTATGACCACCCTAGATAGCATGTTAAAAAGCAGAGACATTACTTTTCCAACTACAGTCCGTCTAGTCAAGGCTATTGGTCGTTTTTCCAGTAATCATGTATGGATGTGAGAGTTGGACTATAAAGAGAGCTGAGCCCTGAAGAATTGATGTTTTTGAACTGTGGTGTTGGAGAAGACTCTTGAGAGTCCCTTGGACTGCAGGGAGATCCAACCAGTCCATCCTCTAGGAGATCAATCCTGAATGTTCATTGGAAGGACTGATGTTGAAGCTGAAACTCCAATACTTTGGCCACCTGATGTGAAGAGCTGAGTCATTTGAAAAGACCCTGATGTTGGGAAAGACTGAAGGCAGGAGGAGAAGGCGACGACAGAGGGTGAGATGACTGGATGGCATCACCTACTCAATAGAGATGAGTTTGAGTAAACTTCGGGAGTTGGTGATGGACAGGGAGGCCTGGTATGCTGCAGTCCTTGGGCTCGCAAAGAGCTGGATACGACTGAGTGACTGAACTGAACTGAGGTGTAATAAACTATTTTTCTGGCTCTTTGTTTAATTTTTTCGGTACATAATCAGTAAGTCAAAGCTCGTTTTTATCTAATGTATGATTTGCATATAGTATAGAAGATTTCAAATTTTATCTAAATGTAATATAATATTTTAGAGTACTTATATACTCTAAAACCAGTAGTTTTTTCTAGTGTTGACAATATTTCTATTATTCCTGTAGCCTCAATTGTACATTTCCAAGCTATAAATGGTCTGATACTTGATTTGAAATTTGCTTTGCTATTTGAGACTTAGGTTCTGACATCCTCTGATATATAAGGATGTCGAGAATGTAGTCCAGGTAACTTGTGAAAGGCATAGATATCTCCATGACTGGAGTTGGGTTAGTCAGGTAGCATCTTAGACTTGATCTTTGACATATCTTGAGCAGGGTAATAGAAACCCAGGACCCTTTTAACTCTGTAGACAAACCAGCACACTTAAGAAGAAGAGATAAGAATCTGGACAGCACAAATGGATGCCAACTCATGAGAAATAGAATAAATTTGAATTGTGTAAAAATGCTGTTGTTTTGGATATGGAAAGAGTTTTAAAAAGTTTTAAATTTAATCTATGAAACTCTATTGCATTTAAATCTCTTCCAGCAAAAGTTGAGCAAGCTACAGGAAAAATTTTGCAGGGAGAATGGTATTTCTTTGGACCTACTTTATGTCAGGTACAGTGCCTTTTGGCATAGACTTCATTTCATACCACTCTGTCTCAGCAGTGGATTTTCTAAGATAGCCTATTCTTCATGCTTACACAGATAATAAAAGCCTAACATATATCTTTTAAAAGCTCTGAAGGCTACACTGGCTACTTGAATTACTTACTAAAATAAGAATAGGAAGAGCTTCATTGTGTTCATGTAATTTTGTGTTGAAGAAGTTAAATTGAGAGCTGATGATTGCTCTGAACTTAGCTTCTTAGATAAGATTTAAACATGAAGCATTTTTATTTTACATGTTTTTAAGCACAAAGTAAGATTTATGTAAAAGAGAGGATGAATTTTTAAAAAAAACTTAAACTGACCTTCCTACCTTTTTGAGAAGGGAATGGAAATAAGAGTGTAAAAATGTTTTTCTGACTGTTTTTAGTTCTTTGGAAAGTTGATCTAAAACAGGCTTGTATCTGATAGCATATTGAATGTCAGAGTTTCTAGAGTCGGTGACCTAGACACATAAATGTCAGAAATTAGGTATATGCCTAGTAGGAAAGCCCATCCATCATTGTTCAGTTACAGTCCTCAGTTGTAAGTTATATTTCACACTAAAATGTTGCATTTGCAGTATGGTCTTTTGTGAAGTAAGCTCCCCAACTCAGACTAAATTCAGATTCATAGCCAACTTTGTTTTTTTTCTGTTCTTTAAGTGACTAAGCCCCCTCTAAGTTGTTATGTTGTCTCTTAAAAGCATGGCAAGGATTTTGTATGACTAATGTTTATCCTATTTCACTATACCTGAAAATCCTTTATATTAATATAATTGTGTTGAATAGATATGTTTAGTTTATTGGTAACATTATGCCTGCTTGGTTGTTTTATTAAGTGTCAGTGAAATCTTTTAAGTAATATTTTATTTTATTTATTTTGTTTTATTTTTTGTAAGTAATGTTTTAGAACATTAAAGCATTAAATAGGTTTAAAAAATCTTTGATAATCGTGTATACACTTCCTATTTGAAGTAGCTTCTGGATACCAAGAGTCCTCACTTGGTTGTATTATAACCTCTTCAAGCTTTTTTCTGCTTTTTTAGATGGGAATATATTTCTGATATTTGTTCCTAAGGATAAACTTGAATTGTTGTGTGCATCTCTGAAATTTTTTTAAGTTCTAGTCACTTTGTACTAGTTAAGTTCCAAAATAGTCTGTACTGGGAGAATAATGCTGAAACAAGGAATAGCATATCGGGAATCTTAAATCTTAGACAAATAATTGTGTTACGTAGTAGCTGTACTTGTCT
Source organism: Dama dama (assembly GCF_033118175.1). NCBI lineage: Eukaryota > Metazoa > Chordata > Mammalia > Artiodactyla > Cervidae > Dama > Dama dama. Next base: position 50,726,458 of record NC_083692.1, on the reverse strand, counting down.
TTTTCTTTTTTTAAACCCTAAATCACAAATTCTGTTAAATGGAATTTTGATCCTTGGATCGAAAGAACAAATATATTGTATATTTCCTTTATTTTTATTTAAGCTCCAAGAGATGTTTCTCTAGTTTTAATATGCCATAGTTTACTAAGTCCACTTGTATGTTTTATTTCAGTCCTTTCATTGTTTTATATATTTATTAAGCATCCAATGTATTTCAGGTACTTCTGTTTACTTTTATTTTAGTTTTGGTTGTGCCACGTGGCTTGCAGGAACTTAGTTCCCCAACCAGAGGTTGAACCTGAGCCCCTGGCAGTAGAATTGCCACTGTGGAAGTGCCAGTTCTCACCACTAGATTGCCAGGGAATTCCCTTTCAGGCACTTTTAGTAGCTGCTAGGAGTAGAGAGGCTGAAAAAGAGAAGTTCTTACTGTTCAGGAGTTTATGGACTCATGAGAAATAGACGTATTATATCAGGAATGACAGCTGTGATGAATGTTAAGAATGTTTTCATAGATTGCTGTGGGAGCATAGGGGAATGCCATCTTGTCTGGAGGTCAGGGAAGGCCACTGGTCATAGAAAATGAGTTTAAATGGACCCTGGAAGGGTGACTAAAGAAGGTGATTAGACAGAAGAAATAGCATGTGTGAAGATACTGAGACGAAGGAATTTCAGTATGGCTGGTTCCTAAGATGTGAGGAAGAATGGTTTTTAATTAGGCTGAAATAAGCAGGAGCCATATCTTTGAGAGTGTATGTAAGTCATGGTGATAGTTTTTTTAGTTAGCCATGGAATGTTTCTAATGGTAAGTAACTTTATGAGGTAAAAAAGTCTGGTCTGGCTGCAGATGAAGAATAGTTTGGAAAGGAGTAACGTTAAAGGCATTAAGACATCCTCATGAGAAGTGGTAGCCTGAATTAGGATGGTACTAGAGATGATGAGGAAAGCTGAGCGCCGAAAATTGATGCTTTTGAACTGTGGTGTTGGAGAAGACTCTTGAGAGTCCCTTGGACTGCAAGGAGATCCAACCAGTCCATCCTAAAGGAGATCAGTCCTGGGTGTTCATTGGAGGGACTGATGTTGAAGCTGAAACTCCAATACTCTGGCTACCTCATGTGAAGAATTGACTCATTGGGAAAGACCCTGTTGCTGGGAGGGATTGGGGGCAGAAGGAGAAGGGGACAACAGAGGACGAGATGGCTGGATGGCATCACCGACTCGATGGGCATCAGTTTGAGTAAACTCCGGGAGTTGGTGATGGACAGGGAGGCCTGGCTTGCTGTGATTCATGGGGTCGCAAAGAGTTGGACACGACTGAGCGACTGAACTGAACTGACTTAGAGATGATGAGAGTGGATAAATGTGAGAGATATTTTGAAGGTAGAATTTATTGGGCATGGTTGATACATATTGAGGTCCTAAGAGAAGGAGTCGAGGATGACCTTTTCTAGTTTGAGCAACTGAGTGACCGCTGGAGCCATTTACTGAGATATGATACTGGAACAGCTATAAGTTTTGAGGAGAAGTCAGAAGTTCAGGTTTGAACATGTTATGTGAAGTTTATCAAGAGGGCCCAGTTGTTGAAGTGCTGCTGAACAAATTTTAAGTTGTAAGTGGAGGAGGGGGTGCAAAAACTGAAGAGTGGTAAGAAAAGTAGAAAACCTGAGAGCATAATACCTAGAAGCCAGGGGGAAAAGCGTTTAAGAGGAAGAGAGTGGTTAATTGTTGCTTTTTGCTTTTGTCTTGCTAAACATTACCAGTATTCCTAGTCCATGTTACTGATCCTTTGAATTTCTCTAGTTTTGTTTGATCTCACTGATCTAGTTATGCAAAGTAATTCAAATTTGGGGACTTCATAGTCATGTATAAGGGTAAAGAAGTAACATTTTTTTGTTTGAATTTCTAATGATTCATGATAATAACTAGTGTGTCTTTGGGCATTTTGGTTAAAAGAGCATATTGGGCCAGTATCTTTGAAAAACCATCTATACTAATTCTCTGGTGATTGAATGCAAGAATCTGGTTATTTTTTTAGTATAGCTTGGCTAGTTTTTTCCTAAATGTAAGAAATACAAACATTTTAATTGTCCATAATAAAATTGTTCTCACATGACTCCTCCAATTTTTTAATGTTTTGCTTTCAGCAGTAGCTTACTCATACCTGTTATTAAACTCAGTGAGCCTTTCACATTGTTCATCTTAGAGACTTCAGAGGTTACTCTGTCCAGCTTGGATGACATTTTGGAGACATGGTCAATCATTCAACTTCACTTGTGTATATTTTAAGTCCCCAAATAGGAGATTTTACTCATACTTTCTGTGAATGTTTAAAAATCTGCTTTATTAAAACCTTTGCTACAAAGGTACATCTAGTCAAAGCTATGGTTTTTCCAGTAGTCATGTATGAATGTGAGAGTTGGACTACAAAGAAAGCTGGGTGCCAAAGAATTGATGCTTTTGAACTGTGGTGTTGGAGAAAACTCTTGAGAGTCCCTTGGACTGTAAGGAGATCCAACCAGTCCATCCTAAAGGAACTCAGTACTGAATATTCATTAGAAGGACTGATGTTGAAGCTGAAACTCCAATACTTTGGCCACTGGATGAGAAGAACTGACTCCTTGGAAAAGACCCTGATGCTGGGAAAGATTGAGGGCAGGAGGAGAAGGAGATGTCAGAGGATAAGGTGGATGGATGGCATCACCGACTCGATGGACATGAGTTTGAGCAAGCTCCGGGTGTTGGTGATGGACAGGGAGGCCTGGTGTACTGCAGTCCATGGGGTCGCTAAGAGTCAGACACGAGCATGAGTGCCTGAACTTAGAACTTACTTTCTTTCTTAGGCTTTTTCTTATTTCTTGTTTTAACAGACTCCCTGATGATAAGATGATGGTGTTGTCTTCTTAAGTTCTTGTTACTTCATCATCAGCCGGTTATTCACAGTTTATCAGTATTAAATCTCAAGTAGAAGTTCTCATCATTGTGTTCCTTTTCTTTTAGAGGTTGCAAAGCAAAATAAAAAAGCTGTTAAACACTTTGTTGTAGCAGAATGGCAGTAGCTTTTCTTCATCAGAAACTCTACCTTAAGTGGGAGGGAGGCTGAGGATAAGAATTCAGTGTTTCAAGAGAACAGCATCGAAACATGTATATTATCTAGGGTGAAACAGATCACCGGCCCAGGCTGAATGCATGAGACAAGTGCTCGGGCCTGGTGCACTGGGAAGACCCAGAGGAATCCGGTGGAGAGGGAGGTGGGAGGGGGGATCGGGATGGGAAATACTTGTAAATCCATGGCTGATTCGTGTCAATGTATGACAAAAACCACTACAATATTGTAAAGTAATTAGCCTCCAACTAATAAAAATAAATGAAAAAAAAAAAAAAAAGAGAGAGAATTCAGTGTAGAACCCAGTTACCCAAATAAAAGGAGACCTGAACTGCTTATGTGGTTGCAGTTGAATGAGAAGAGCCCGGGAGTGGGGCTTGGAGGAGGGGTTTGAATCTTCAAGCCTCCCTGGATGTGGAAGGGTTACAAGGGCAGAAAAATGTTATGGGAGTAGAATCCCTGAGGAGCATGGGGGAGGAGACGGCAAGTTTTATCTTTTAAAAGGAGAGATTTGAGATTATGAGAATGTGCAGCAGGATGACAAGTCCCCTTTCTCTCACATCCCACAATGGGCACAGGGAATATTGTAGTTTAAAGAAATATATTCATGGAGATGTTTTAGACAGTGTTTGTCACGTAAAGAATAACTTGCTGGCTGCCCAGGTCTTCATTAATTGAACAAAGATTTTGATCTCTTCTGTGTGCTATATTCTGTTTTCTTACCATATCTCCTCCCCTCCCCCCTCTATATACCACTTCAGCCCAAGTGATTTTTCCCTGACACGCAGTGTGTGTAGTTCTTCTGCTCACAGCTCTTTCCCACCTCCACTCCATAGCCACATGGCTCTTTTTTTTTTTTTTTTAAGTCACATGGCTCTTGAGCCTCCATTTCATTCAAATCTCTGCTCAAATGTCATCCATTCAGAGAAATCTTGCCTGCCACCCTTCGTAAAGTAGCACCTTCTTTCCTTCTACCATTCTGTCCTTTTATCCTGCTTTGTTTCTCATCATAGCACTTAACTGCTACAAACTTCAGTTTTAGTTTCACTTTTATCTTCCTTGGTAATTCTTGAGGAATCTTATAGGTTTATTTTTGCTTATTTGGGGCAATCTGTCTACCTCGGGACCATTAGTAAAGCCTGGAACTGTGTTTTCCAAACTATAGAGTCCTAGAATTTCTGTGGAGAATGCTTCAGGTTTGGCCCCAAAGCATACACACGGGCTAACTGTTCTTTCCCTTTCTATCAACCTCTTCTGTTTTATCCTTTTTCAGGGGGGCAGGGGGTGGTGGCTTCTTTAAGATAATTTGAAAAAGGACTTTTCTGTTTCAAAAAGTGTGCTATTTGACTCACAGTAATATTTGCTATTAATACTGGCAACATGTCTTACAAAAATAATTTGAATGCAGACTTTTTCAAGCATTTTTATGAAGAAGAATGTGAATGTTACAGGGATAGAATACCTAGAAACGTCTATTTTCTAAAGAAGGCCTGTTAAATCCTGTTTTATTTCTAGGGGTCATTCTCCAGGCCTGTGACAAACCTGTCCCGTTTAGACACAGTAGACCTCTCTGGGACTGCCAGATCACTCAAACATACTTGGAAGCAAAGCTTTTGCTCTCAGATTTCTTTCCCCAGTTAACAATGTACTTCATTAGCTGAGGCTTTTTTGTCCTATTAGGTTGGTACAAAAGTAATTGCGGTTTTGGACCATGAATTTTAAATCATTATAACTAGGCTCAAACACATCTTTATTAATCAAAATAGGAACCATTACAATCAACATATTTTTGCCAATGAGAAGTAAGTTTGTTTATTCCTGTAGTGTAAAAATTTGTGTCTTGGGATTTGACAATCTCTTGGAAAGCATTTTCTGCTTTCTGCTGGTTGTGGAAGCGTTTTCCCTGCAAAAGTTGTCAAGATGCTTGAAGAAGTGGTAGTGAATTGGTGAGAGGTCAGGTGAATATGGTGGATGAGGCAAAACTTTGTAGCCCAATTTGTTCAACTTTTGAAATGTTGGTGTGCGACATGTTGGTCGGGCACTGTCGTGGAGAAGAATTGGGCCCTTTCTATTGACCAATGCCGGCTGCAGGTGTTGCAGTTTTTGGTGCATCTCATCGATTTGCTGAGCATATTTCTCAGATGCAATGGTTTCATCAGGATTCAGAAAGCTGTAATGGATCAAACTGGCAGCAGATCACCAGAGACCATGACCTTTTTTGGTGCAAGTTTAGCTTTGAGAAGTGCTTAGGGGGTTTTGCTTGGTCCAGCTACTGAGCTGGTCATCACTGGTTGTTGTAAACGATCCACTTTTCATTGCATATCACAGTCTAATCAAGAAATGGTTTGTCATTGTTGTGTAGAATAAGAGATGACAACACTTCAAAACTTTTTTGAGTTGCAGTCAGCTCACAAGGCACCCAGTAACCTAGCCTTTTCACCTTTCCAGTTTGCTTTAAATGCCAAATGACCATAGGATGGTTGATGTTGAGTTCTTCGGCAGTTTCCCATGTAGTTGTAAGAGGATCACCTTCAGTGATGGCTCTCAGTTGGTGCTCGTCAACTTCTGATGGCTGGCCACTATGTTCTTCATCTTTGAGGCTCTAGTCTTTGCAAAACTTCTTGAATCATCACTGCACTGTACATTCATTAGCAGTTCCTGGGTCAAACGCATTGTTGATGATGCGTGAGTTGTCTCTGCTGTTTTACGACCCATTTTGTACTGGATTAAAAAAAATAGCTCAAATTTGCTTTTTGTTTAATGTCATTTCTGTAATCTAAAATAAACAGCAAAAAGTAAGTCATTAGCAGAAAAACATGAAGTGAGAAATGCCATTAAAATGATGTATAACATAACCACATTTGTTTAAGAATATATTCCAATATCAAATGGCAGAGTTTCACAATGATGCAAAATTGCAATTTTGCACCAGCCCTAATACCATGACCAGTTCGAGGGATGCATCTTTAGCTATTGCTGGTTTCTTCTGAGAGTCAGAGCCATATACTGTCTTTAGCCTATAATAATGTGAGGGAAAAGACAACTTCTTTTTACTCTATAATCTTTAAGTGTTCTAATCTATAGAATCTATAGAATACCTCATTAGTATAGAAGGTATATGATCTAGAAACTTACAGAATCATATACTAACATAATTTATTTTGTTGTCCATACTGAAGGTGGGTCTCCTACCTCTAGTACTGCTTAGATTCAGAGTGCTTTTTTAAAGCCTAAGAGGGGAAAACCAGCTTTTATTACCACATGGTACAACTGCATTTTCAAAGCATAAAAGTTTCAAAGCCAGAGATTTGGAAAATCCGTTTCATGTATTTTTTCAAACGACTGTCATTTGTTAGCTGATAATTTCACTCCGTTCTTTATAACTTTACTATATGGCACTACAGAAAGAATGATAATAGAACTACTGTAATCGGGATGAGATACAAAATACTATTGATCCATACAGTGAACATAGTGGTTAAATCTAAGAGTAGGAAAACATCCACAGTGCAAATAATGTTCCTTATACAGAGCATCTTCCACCTCAGAGGAAATCTAAAATTTATCTTTGGTGGCAGTGCACTGTAATAACAAAAAAAGAACTAAACTTACTGAAAGAAGCATAGTAAAAGGGGACAGAGTTTAGCCTTAGTCTTAAGAGTATCTCAGGCATCAAAAGGTACTTTGTATGGTGGTGTAAAGTAAAATTTTCAGTAAAATTCAAATAAGGTTATATATTTCACTTCTATATCTTACTTGAATTTGTTCAAATTTTAAAAGGTAACGTGTTGGCGAAGACTGGTAATATTACATACATTAAGACCACTACAGTACTCAGCAAATATTAAGTTGACTGCTTCCATCACATGCTTGAGAGGCATTTGTGATACTATCAAAAGCAAGATGCAGCAACCAAATACTAGAGCTCTAGTCCTAATTCTAGTCTTGTGACCTGAGTCTCATAAAAACATTCATCATGCTTCACTTGCAATGTTACTGTGAGGATGAGGTGCAGTAATATGTGTGAAAGGGCTCTGAAACTATTTAATTTTTGTTGCTTAATCACGAAGTTGTGTCTGATTCTTTGTGACCCCATGTGTAGCCTACCAGACTCTTCTGTCCATGGGGTTTTCCAGGCAAGAATACTTTAGTGGGTTGCCATTTCTTTGTCCAGGGGATTTTCCCAACCCAGGAATTGAACCCGTGTCTCCTGCATTGACAGTTGGATTCTTTACCACTGAGCCACCAGGGAAGCCCTAAAACCTACATTAATTTGAGAAGAATGTTATAATCTCATCGTTATCACAATACTGCTATCTCAACCAGTAGTATCTCAACCAATATTCTCGGGGCTTTTACTACTGGAATGGATATCTTTGCCCACACAATTTTATTTATACCTTAGCTTTGGGGAATACATGATTTCTAAAATTTTATTTTTATGTTGGCAAAATAACATGTAACTTAGGATTTTGACCATTTTTAATGGTTACAATTCAGTGGCGTTAGGTACATTTAAAGTGTTGTCGAACTATCACTGCTGTTCATTTCCAGAGCTTTTTGATTATACCAAACAGAAACTGTGTACCCATTAAACAATAACTCTGTATTCTGTCCTCCTACCAGCCCTTGGTAACTTTTATTCTACTTTCTGTCTCTAGGAATTTGCCTATTTTAGGTACTGCATAACTGGGGTCATATGATACATGACCTTCTGCATCTGGCTCATTTCACCTAGCATAGTGTTTCCAGGGTTCATCCGTGTTGTGTCATGTATTAGAGTTCCATTCCTTTTTAAAGTTAAATGACCCGCTGCATGCTTACACTGCACACACACATGTCTTAAAATCCATATGTGGTGGACATCAGGGTTGTTTCCGCCTTTTGGCTGTTATGAATAACGCTGTAAACATTGGTGTACACGAGTCCCTGACTTCCAGTCCTTAGGGTGTATACCTAGAAGTAGAATTTCTGGATAATACAGTAATTCTCTGTTTAACTTTTTGAGGAACCACCAAACTTTTCCCAAAATGCAGCGATTTTTTTTTTTTTAAGGCAGTGTTCACTGTAATTTTTCTTTTCTTTGAGCCAAAAGTTTAAGCTCCTGCTTATAATGGTTTTAAGGTATAACAGTTTTGCTAAATAATAAACAAATCCTGAATGACAAACATATTAAGCCCATGGACTTTTATTGTTTAGTCTATTTAACAAAGATGCTCTTTTAGAAGTACTATTTATATAGTAAATTAAAAGTACATAAATGAATAGAAATGAATGATTTTCAAATCATTATGATCCTTTAAAAAATAATGTGTGTATTTATACTTGTATATATGATCAAGGATTTCCTGTCTTGTTAGTTGATGAAAGCAATTTTATGAAAAGGATATGGAGTAAGAATTCAGGCAGGATTCCTATTTGTTTAGGATTGTTTTTTTAACTGTGGAATTCCCATTTAGAAGATCTTTGGCTTTGTTGATTGCTTGCTGCAGTGGATTAAAACCTTAAGGTTCTAAGGATGTCTTTCCTAGCCTACAGTCATTGTCACAGTACTTGGGAAGCCCTAGGAGATTTTTTGTGAGAGTTTTAGGCAAATAGAAATGAGTGCAGCCACAAAATAACAGATTGCCAATATTGACGGGAAATTAAAGAAAAAAAGATTATAGTGTTCAAAAAAGGTGGCATTATTATGAAGCTAATGAATAAAACCCAACTGTTGACCCCTATTCACTTGAAAAATGATTGATTCTTTTTCTTTAAAATCATCTGTATTGAGGTATAATTTACATTACATTCATTTCAAGTGTATAGTTTCAGTTCAGTTCAGTTCAGTCACTCATTTGTGTGTGACTCTTTGTGACCCCATGGACTGCAACACACCAGGTTTCCCTGTCCAGCACCAACTCCTGGAGCTTGCTCAGACTCATGTCCATCGAGTCGGTGATGCCATCCAACCATCTCATCCTCTGTCGTCCCCTTCTCCTCCTGCCTTCAATCTTTTCTAGCATCAGGGTCTTTTCCAGTGAGACAGTTCTTCCCATCAGGTGGCCAAAGTATTGGAGTTTCAGCTTCAGCATCAGTCCTTCCAATGAATACTCAGGACTGATCTCCTTTAGGATGGACTGGTTGGATCTCCTTGCAATCCAAGGGGTCTCAGGAGTCTTCTCCAACAACCACAACTCAAAAGCATCAATTCTTTGACACTCAGCTTTCTTTATTGTTCAACTCTCACATCCATACATGACTACTAGAAATACCATTGCTTTGACTAGACTGACCTTTGTTGGCAAAGTAATGTCACTGCTTTTTAATATGTTGTCTAGGTTGGTCATAGCTTTTTTCCCAAGGAGAAAGTCTTAATTTCATGGCTGCAGTGATTTTGGAGTCCCCCAAAATGAAGTCTCACTGTTTCCACCATTCCCCATCTATTTGCCTTGAAGTGATGGGACCGGATGCCATAATCTTTGTTTTTGACTGTTGAGTTTTACACCAGCTTTTTCACTCTCCTCATTCACTTTCATCAAGAGGCTCTTTAGTTCCTCTTTGCTTTCTGCCATTAGGGTTGTGTCATCTGCATGTCTGAGGTATTGATATTTCTCCTGGCAATCTTTATTCCAGCTTGTGCTTCATCCAGCCCAGCATTTCACATGATGTACTCTGCATATAAGTTAAATAAGCAGAGTGACAATATACAGCCTTGACGCACTCCTTTCCCAATTTTAATCCAGTCCGATGTTCCATGTCTGGTTCTGTTGTTGCTTCTTGACCTGCATACAGAGTTCTCAGGAGTCAGGTAAGATGGTCTGGTATTCCCGTCTCTTTAAGAATTTTCCACATTTTGTTGTGATCTACACAGTCAAAAGCTTTGTGTAGTCTGTGAAGCAGAAGTAGGTGTTTTTCTGGAATTCTCTTGCTTTTTCTATCATCCAACGAATGTTGGCAATTTGATGTCAGGTTCCCCTGCCTTTTCTAAATCCAGCTTGAACATATGAAAGTTTTCGGTTCATGTGCTGTTGAAGCCTAGCTTGGAGAATTTTGAGCATTACTTTGCTAGAGTGTGAGATGAGTGCAATTATGCGGTAGGTTGAGCATTCTTTGGCATTGCCTTCCTTTGGGATTGGAATGAAAACTGACTTTTTCCAGTCCTGTGGCCACTGCTAAATTTCCCAAATTTGCTGGCATATTGAGTGCAGCATTTTCACAGCATCATCTTTTAAGATTTGAAATAGTTCAGCTGGAATTCCATCATCTCCACTAGCTTTGTTTGTAGTGATGCTTCCTAAGGCCCACTTGATTTAGCACTCCAGGATGTCTGGCTCTAGGTGAATGATCACACCATCGTGATTATCTGGGTCATTAAGATCTTTTTTGCATAGTTCTTCTGTGTATTCCTGCCACCTCTTCTTAATATCTTCTGCTTCTGTTAGGCCCATACTGTCTCTGTCCTTTATTGTATACTTCTGTCATTTCAGGTAAATAGTTTAAGTTTTGACAAATGTATGTACTTGTGAACCACCATTCAAATCAAGGTGTAGAACATTTCCATCAGAGCAAAAACATTCCTTCATTCCCATTTGCTCTTAGTATCTCTCCATCCCAGGTAATCACTGATCTGCTTTCTGACACTACAGATAGATTTTGCCTGTTAAATTGCATGTATATGGAATTATACTATGTGCAGTCTTTTGTGTTATAAAAGTACCTATTTTTAGGAATTTAATCATTTTATTAAATGTATAATGCTGATATGCAGATGATACAACCTTACATATCTCAGATATATGGATGATACCACCCTTATGGCAGAAAGCAAATAAGAATTAAAGAACCTCTTGATGAAAGTGAAAGAGGAGAGTGAAAAAGTTGGCTTAAAGCTCAACATTCAAAAAATGAAGATCATGACATCTGTTGCCATCACTTCATGGCAAATAGATGGGAAACAATGGGAACAGTGACAGACTTTATTTTCTTGGGCTCCCAAATCACTGCAGATGGTGACTGCAGCCATGAAATTAAAGACGCTTCCTCCTTGGAAGAAAATCTATGACCAATCTAGACAGCATATTAAAAAGCAGAGACATTGCTGACAAAGGTCAGTCTAGTCAAAGCTATGGTTTTCCTAGCAGTCATGTTTAGATGTGAGAGTTTGGACCATAAAGAAAGCTGAGTGCCGAAGAATTGATGCTTTTGAGCTGTGTTGTTGGAGAAGACTCTTGAGAGTCCCTTGGACTGCAAGGAGATCCAACGTGTTCGTAAAGGGGATCAGTCCTGAATATTCATTGGAAAGACTGATGCTGAAGCTGAAACTCCAATACTTTGGCCACCTGATGGGAAGAACTGACTCACTGGAAAAGACCCTGATGCTAGAAAAGATTGAAGGCAGGAGGAGAAGGGGACGACAGAGGATGAGATGGTTGGATGGCATCACCGACTCAATGGACATGGGTCTTGAAGCTCCGGGAGTTGATGATGGACAGGGAAGCCTGGCGTGCTGTAGTCCATGTGGTTGCAGAGAGTCGAACATGACTGAACAGCTGAACTGAACTGAATCATTTTATTGTTGAATAGTTTGCTACTATATGAATAAGCCACAGCCTTTTCTCTCTCTACTTGCTGATTGACATTAAGGTTATTTCCAGGTTTGGCTATTTTGAATAAAACTGGTTTGGACATTTGTGTCCAGTTGTTTGTGCAGACATACGTTTTATATTTTCATTTCTCTTGGTGTAGAATTGTGGGTCATAGGGTTTTTGAATGTTTAACTTTATAAATAACGGCCAATTTTCCAAAGTGTTCCATTTTTTACCTTCACCAGCAGTGTGTCAGAGTTTAAATTATTTCTTGTCCTACTAACATTTGAGCCCCTTTTTTGTGGGGAGGAGCAAGAATACTGGAGTGGGTTGCCATTCCCTTCTCCAGGGGATCTTCCCGACCCACGGATTGAACCTAGGTCTCCCACATTGTAGGCAGACACTTTACCGTCTGAGCCACCAGGGAAGTCAAATATTTCTTTGAGCCCCTCTTTTTTGGGGGGGGCAAGAATACTGGAGTGGGTTGCCATTCCCTTCTCCAGGGGATCTTCCTGACCCAGGGGTTGAACCCGGGTCTCCTGCATTGTAGGCAGACGCTTTACTGTCCGAGCCATCAGGGAAGTCAAAGCATCTGCCCGCAATGCAGGAGACCCAGGTTCAATCCCTGGGTCGGGAAGATCCCCTGGAGAAGGAAATGGCAACCCACTCCAGTACACTTGCCTAGAAAATTCCATGGATGGAGGAGCCTGGTGGGCTACAGTCCTTGGGGTCGCAAAGAGCTGGACAGGACTGAGCGACTTCACTTTCATTTTCACTTTACTAACATTTGGAGGTTGGCTAATACTCCATGGCTGATTCATGTCAATGTATGACAAAACCCACTACAATATTGTAAAGTAATTAGCCTCCAACTAATAAAAATAAATGGGGGAAAAAAAAAAACTTTGGTTCATATTCTTTAAGCAGAAATTATATTATGTGCAGACTTTTATGGCAGTTATGAAAGTCAGTTAGTTGATTATGAAAGTTATGGCAATTGATTTAATTCTAAAAGTTTACTAGTGATAGCTAATATGTTATCCTTAACATCTCCTTTGTGCCAAGTACTGTGTTAATGAGTTTATTTTTTCATAGATTATAATCCCTAATCCTTAAAATGGTTCCAGAAAATGGAATGTGTTATCTTTATTTAGTGGATAGGAATACTGGACTAGTAAATTTAGTCTTAAGATTTTGATTCTGAGTTTGATTCTAAAACCTGAGATTTCTTTGCTTAATTTTATTTTAGTATTTTGGTCTTTTCTTTTATAGAGGACAGTTAGAATGAGTATGATTTCAGCTATCATGGTCCTTTGTGTTTGGAATCTCCAAACTGAACTGAGAAAGGTCTAAAAAGAACTAGAAGTTGCCCCAGGGAAAAATAAAGGATTTGAAATGTTTTCTGTGTGTGTATGTATATATGTGTGTGTGTCTCTTTCTGTATGTGTCTGTAGGAAAGAGTATGCATACTTACTTTTCTGAGAGGAGATGTTAACTATGTAATTAGGTGACACTTTCATATGTATTATCTGAATTGTGGATAAGAGGAGAAAATGGCAAAGCTGTGGAATTACTAGAGAGGAAAGACAGGTAGTGGTGAATAACAGTAATTGGGTCAAGAAGCTTGTTTTTATCTTGAAGCACGTTAGTTGCACTCAGAATGATCTTGTTTCACCATATAGGAATCAGCCTATAGGCATTTATTTTTTAATATATTCCTAGATGATTACTGATCATTTGTATGTGAGTTGTATCAGTGTTACGTTGAATTTTATTTTATTTTATTTTATTTTTTTAACGTTGAATTTTAGATCAGAATTTTAATGAGAAAATTGGTCAGTTATTTCCCAAATAGACAGGTTTTGTGGAACAGTCCACATTTTGCAGATTTCCTTTATTTAAAAAAATAATTGTTTAAATTTGGATCCTTTTAATTTCATTTTTTTCCTTTCCCACCCTGTTTGCAGACATTTCAACCTACGAATGAAGAGGGATACTTCCCTTTTCAGTGAGGAATTTAGGGTGGAAACATCAAATGCAGTACTTGATTATGATACTTCTCATATTTACACTGGACATATTTATGGTAAGTTGAACCTTAAAGAACTCTGATTTTTTTTCTACACAAGAAAATTTGTGTTTTTTGAAGTGTAGGCAAATATTTCAGAAAGATGGTGTAAATCCTGGGCAGATTTGACTATATCATGAAGAACAGTGGTCTTTGAAGGATGAAGTAATTCTTGGATCAACTTTTACATATATATTTAGTATCGAATTATGTAGTGCCTGACTTTTAAAAGGTATGAAGTTTTGATTCTTTCATTACCTCCAGACTGCTACATATTTTTAAAAAGTTTAATGATTTGTATAATTTTTCTGTTTTTCCATGAAAGAAATTAACAGTAACTTAACTGTGTTTTATAAGAGAAGTCTACAATGAAACTGTAAAATGATCTTAACAGCCAAAAATAATGTGCAAAGTCTTTCATAGGAAAGTCCTCTGAAGGCCTTCCTTCCTCAGAACCTATTTGCTTTTTGTTCACAATGCTAACAACTTTCTCTTACTACACCAGATTTAAAAAGATATTAGGGAGATGAGGGCACACTTACTAGTTCAATGGAAAACTACATTTATCAGCTTAGTAATGAATGAAGAACAGAACAATTTATGGAAGTTGTAAAAAGCTAAAAAATCAAAGTCTTCTGGGGGTACTACGGACAAAATATCATGGAATTATAACTGTACGTTAGTAAATACCCAAAATGATCCTCATTTATTAAGACTTATTAAAGTTAACTGAAAGTTAAATTTCATTTCTACATAGTAGAGAGATTTCCCCTCAAATCTTAACTTGAAAAATTAAACACTTTGAGAAAGGTTTCTTTTTTTTTTTTTTTTTTAATGAGGATAAATGAGGTTTTTTTGTACTTAAAATTTCTCATTTGTAGATGGAGCACAGTTAATAAATTTAAAGTTTTTTGTACTGTTATAATTGTGTAATAGAAAAGTAAAGTGTTTTTCCATTGATCAAGATTTCTAATGTTATAGTTTTTTTTTTATTATTTTCTTAATAGTTTATCTTGCTGGATAAGTAGCTTAGTAGTCCTCCCACCCCCTTTATTTTGCTAGGTGATAGTCGAGAAGCATATGACAAAATGAGTTTGTAGATAAATGTCATATCATTTAAAATGCAAATGTCTTGGATTCAGCTTCAGTCTATGATTAAAGTCAACTAATTAGTGCTAATCTACAACTTAGAAATTGAAAAAAAAAACTGATGTTTAGAATTTTTTTTTTAGTTGTGTTTGTGTATATTCATAGTAACTTTTAATTGTTAGTATCTGAGAAAGTTATACATTATGGTTAATAAAAGAGAAAGCCATACAAAGTCAGAAAATAAAAGCTAGACCTTTGTTTTGTTTTGTTTTAGTGAAAAAATTTTAAATGGTAAATTAAACTTCATAGACCCCTCCTACTTCCCACCTCTTATCATTTGATGTTTTGTGACTATTAAAAACCAAAACTACTTTCTTTTTTATTATTTTCTTTCCCTAAAGAAGTATCATTGATGAGATACTGTCACAAACTTCCAATATCTTGAAAAGAATTAGTGGTATACTTCGAAAATTTTTACACTCTTCTATTTTGAAAATGTATTTCTAAAACCCAGTTGTGGTAAGGAAGCCAAGATGCTCATGCAGAATATATTAGGTGGGAGAGAACTTTTTTTTAATGACAATTAGAGCAGAAATTCAAAATATACTTTAATGTCTTTATTTTGAAAGTATGTATTTTATACTTGTATTTTAACAAAGAGCTGTTAAATGTATGTATTTTAACAAAGAGCTACTTGTCTCTTTCTAAGTTTATTTCGCCGTCATTTATTCAATGACTATTGCATACATACCAGGCTCTGTGCTAGGTGTTGGGAATTTGATTGTCGGCAAGACAGATGTTCCATATTTCATTGTTTTTATGTATATATATATATATATATAATATATATTTACTAAGTTCTAGTTGTTCACATTTACATTGATATATTTCATGTGAAAATTAATTTCTCTGGTAAATTTGTATTTAGGTTTTTTTCAATACATAAGAATGGCTTTTTAAAGAAGAATGAATTTAACATTCATGTGCAAATTGAATTTTTTAAGAGTTTGTTGCTTTCATTAATAGGTGAAGAAGGAAGTTTTAGCCATGGGTCTGTTATTGATGGAAGATTTGAAGGATTCATTCAGACTCATGGTGGCACCTTTTATGTTGAGCCAGCAGAGAGATATATTAAAGACCGAACTCTGCCATTTCACTCTGTCATTTATCATGAAGATGATATTAGTAAGTACTTAATTTTGCAAAAGCATATAAATAGTTAAAACTATGTGGAGACAAATGAAATCTGAGCTGTTTTCTTTCCTAAGCTATTAACCAGGCTAGAAAGTAGGTTCACAACCAAAATCTCAGTTAAATGATAGATTTATATAGTGAGATAATATCATTGTCGGTCTCTGCCTCCACTTTGTTGACATGATACTACCAATTGTATTTGAACTATGAATCAGCCAACTCTGATTGAACTGGAAATTCTATATTCTGATGTTATCTAGTCATTTAATGCTGTAACACCTGTATGCGTATGCATGTGTATGGCCTACCGAAGCACCATCTTCTTACGTAAATTTCAGTGTGGATATTTGCATAGCATTTAAAGAATATTTTAGATGTTTTTGTAATTTCTAAGCCTTTTGAATATTTTTGGGATCTTGAATTGATGACTTGCGCTGGGTAAAACTTCAGATTTATTGTTACAGATTTTATACTTGACCATAGTCTTTATATGATGGTAATTTGTTGGGAAAGTTCTTTTTCTGTGTTTTAAGAGAGTAGAAAATGTATTTGGACTTGACCTTTTCATTCTAACATTGTCTGTATATCCATAATCATTAAATCATGAGAATGCTGAAATGAAATGACCCAGAAATACATTCCTCTAATTCACATGCCTCTTGAATACTCATATTTTATTTTTGACTGTAATAAGACTAGTCTCTCAGTTTTTGCCTATTTTCCTTATCTGGCAGGTTCCAAGCTTCATTTTCTATTATGCATATAGAAATTTGTTGTCAGTAATTTTGTTCTCACCCCTGGTAATGTACGGGAAAGTCTTAATCATGTTGACTTTTTGCTCTGTCAGCTTTGACAGTTTCTATACTGAAGTCTGTCATCTCTAATGCTCGATTACTATAGAAAATAGCATAATTGCTCTAGATGGAACACATTTATGGTTTTACTACTACCTGATAAATCATAAATTTGTTGTTAATACTGCTTATCCACATTTTTGCTCATCCCTATTTGATTTCTGTTCCAATTCCCTTCTTGATATTTCAGATTCTCCTCAAACTCCAATCTACAGTCTTCCTTCACAAGCTGGAGTATGGATTCCTTTACCTTCCTTTCTTTTTGCCAACAGGATCATCATCTACTTGATTTGTATGATACTTTTGAATTTTCTTAGTAATTTAGTTGTTTTGCAGGTTTACCTCCCCTGTCAGGGTGTGTAAGTTCTTCAACTACAGTTTCTGTTTTTTTGTTTTTCTCCTTTAACATCTCACATATCATTTACCTCTGGAGGACTTTTCTTCACTGATACTTAATAAAGTCCTGCAACATTTTCCCTAGAAAGTATTCTCAAAATCGAACAAGACCTTTGGGGAAATAAAGGAGAGGAAGAGAGTGATTGACAGATTTTGAATTCATGGTTTCCTTCTTATCATATTGTAATCAAGCAGTTCTTCTCCTTCTATTTCCTATAAGTATCCTCTACTGTGTTTGTTTTGCCTTTTATGTGTGTACTACTTGTATGTAGTTTAAGCATGTCCTGCTCTTTTTTCAGAATTCTGTTTCTTCTTCATCATATAATTGCATTTTTCCACTTTGCATCTTTTAGTGATTTTCAGATATCTCCCTTTATTTCAACCTTTCTTTTTCCCCAAAGGTGATGAGTCAGCTTGGAGAATTGATGGCAGTGGATGCAACTTAGTGTTCAATTCCTTTTGGCATTTAACTTTACCATTGATTTCAGTGCTTAATTCTTAATTGTTTTAGTAAATATATATTCATGGTAAGGAGATCTTTTCACATTGTGTTTATTATTATATACCAGTAGTGGTATTAGAGCTTAAAAATAGTAATATTTAGGGTGATTTTGTTTGTAACTTTCTCTGGTAAATGGAAATGTCATGATGTGACGATGACAATATGGGAAGCATTGCCTTAAACAGACTTTTTAATGCTTGCAGATTTAAACTGTTACTTTCGAAAAACTAGCTGAAAATCTGTCAAATTAGCTATGAAAGGAAAGCATACACTTGTTAACTTTTTAGTTAAATAGTTGCTCTAAGTCTAGATTCTAGACCAAGGTTGATAGACTGTAAAAGGTTCAGATATTAAATATTTCATGTTTATTGGCCATATTAGTTCTATTGCAACTGAATTCTGCCATTGTTGTATGAAAACAGAGTAGAAAATATGTGAATGAATAAGAATGACTGTGTTCCAATAAAACTTTAGTTATTGACACTTAAGTTTGAATTTCATGAGATTTTTACATGACACAAAATATTATTCTTTTAATTTTTTCCCACCATTTGGAAATGTAAAATCCATCTTTAGCTTTCATGCCAAACAAAAGAACTCATCTATCTAGTAGGCTTTTGTTTGCCTACCTCTGTTCTAGAGGATGGATAGATAAATTTTATTTAAGTTAAAATATAGTTGATATACAACATTATATTAACTTCAGCTATATACATTATGAAATGATCACCATGATAAGCTAGTAACATCAGTCACTATACACAATTATTAGAGTATTACTGACTGTATTCTCTATGCTATGTATTATTTCCTTATGACTTCCTTATTTCATGACTGGACGTTTGAGCCTCTTAATCTCTTTGATCTATTCGCCCAGTCTCCTACTCTTCTTCCTGGCAACCACTGATTTGTTCTCTGTGTCTATAAGTCTGTTTTTGTTTTGTTTTATTCATTCATTTGCTTTGTTTTTTTAGTTTCTGTGTGTAAGTGAAATCACATGATACTTGTCTAGATTAAATTTACTTTTAATTGGCCCTTTAACCTCTCAGTGTAGAATACCTAAGGTTCTAATAACAGTAGAAGTACAAGTAGTTACTATTCTTTAATGTATACCCAGCACCATATGAAGTTCTTTGCCTGCATTATTTTAATCTTCACAATAACCCTATGAGGTATGTAGGCACACATGTTACCTCTACTTTACAGTTGAGGAAACGGAGCATAGAAACTTTATGTTGCTTGATTGTGGATGTTGTGTTCTTATCCCTGTGTCTTCTGCTTCATTCTTGTAAATGAAGCTGTAAATTCTCACTGCCCTTATTCCAAGGATTTCTGGGTCTTTTCTGAAATCTGTAAGCCTCCCTGAAATCACACATTTGCATTTATTGCTGCTTAGAGCCAAATTCTTTCCTTAACATATTTAGCAGTGGATGTTTTATTTCACAGCTAATTAAAAGGGAGACCGTGTCCCTTTATTATTTAATAATAATATTATTTTCATATAATTTACTTAAGTGCCAATAGTTTATTTTTACAACTAAAGTACAGTATGATTGTTTAGGTCATTGTCTATAGGCTTGAGTGAATTTGGTGTCCCTATATGTATTACTTTCAGCAGAAGTAAATTACAGGTGAGGCATGCCAGCTTTGGATAGGAATCCTGATGAGAATTTGGCTACCTTCCTCTTAATACTGTTCTTGTAGCTCTAGACCTGAATATGTGAAACTACCGTGGAATAAGATACTGCTCTTCTGGAGAACCTTAGGGAATGGCTTCTGAGGCCATTCCTGTATACAGGAACACAGAGCCAGTTTTCAGTGAAAATACTTAATAACTTCTAGATGCTTTGATATAATTTTCTTAAGTGCCAATAATTTGACATGAAGGTGATAACTACATGTAGTGACCAGCTTAAAATTCGCACTTGTTCAATTCTGTGCTTAGGTGGTTAAAAGGCACTGTCTTCTAGGACAAAGAGGTATGAACAGTTATGACAGGGTAAGAATACCATTTAGTTCTCTACCTCTTGGACCAGTTTATTTCAAAGAAACTGGAAAAAACATTGTCCTGTAAACTATGCTATACCATAAACTATACTGCTAATCTTACTAATATGAGTACTTTTAGGAATGTCTGTGTAAGTGCTTTGGAATTGGTTTGAATAGTGGTAAATAGTGGCTCTTTGTACCCTTTTGTGTACTACCTTTCTGAGAGGCAAAGGTCTAAGTAATTTTTCCATGCTGTACTTATAAAGAACTATTTTGCCTCTGAATTAAAAGGTATTTTAAGTAAATATTTGACGCTGCAGAGTAAGAGTCAAATTCTTTCACTTCAGATTATTGTCCTTTGGGTGGTATAGAGAAGCCCAGAGAGCTTGCATTGGCTTGTGCCTCATATGGCAGTAGGATACTTTTACTGTCAGCCTGTGTGCTAGCTGGGACTGTACTTGTAGCTTCATTATCTTGTGTTTCAATGAGAAGACTCATTATTCCTCGTTCTGAAAAATTGAGACTGTTGAATTTTACTTAATCATTTCAAGATGAATGACTCCTTCACGTAGAAGTCTCTATTTCTGAAACGTAAGGATATTGTTTTTAATTAACCTTAAAAAAACAATTTGTTCCATAATGTGTTTTGGAAGTTGTTGACATAAATGAGTTTTCTCATAGGCATTAAGACTTTCAACTCTTTTTGTGTTACTGTTAGTGAGAAGAAGGGACAAGGAATAGAAGAAAAAGAGGGAAGGAAGAATTGAATTGGAAAGTATTGATAATGACTAGCATTTTTCATATCTGATATATTGATTGATCGTGTTCATCTAGAGGTCACAGGAAATTCTGAGGATTTATCTTGAAATGTTTCTGTCTGTGCTTAAGGTCCAGTCTGGAGCTTAGAAATATGCTTATGTGTATTGAAGTTGTGACAGACAGTGGTAGACACTTAGAAAGATTAAGGAATGAAGTGTTCTGATTGATAATTCAGTCACAGAATGGCTCAACTGTGATGGGAAGTGCCCATGACTTTAGAACTTCCATAGTGTATACAAGTTTATTGTCAGTCTATAAACTTGCTTTACTTAGCATTGATCTTAAATACTTAATTTTATTAAGCACAGTGATAATATTTGAAAGAAGTATAAAAACTTAAAGGCATTGTTGACTCTTTTTGTTTTTTCCTGAGTTAATCTCTAGGGAAATATAATTTCTTCAAACAATCCACAGGCACAAATGAAGAAAAGTTGAGAAGTCTGTGAGAAATGATAGCTTTTTGAAAAATATTTAATTAGAAATGTGAGATATTTAATCGGGAACACATTTAAGGGGTTTGATTCTTTTTGCAGAATTTGGGGAAAATATGCCCAGCACTTTCATATTATTCAATCACAGTTTATTTTATGTATGTAATTAAGACTCAAGTTAAAGACATTTTAAATCAAGACATTTTTTGATTGGTTAGCATGTATATTTGTATACATATTTATTTAAAAACATAAATAGAAAATATTTTAGCTGCATAATGATCATTTCAGAAACATAGATTATTTAAAAATAACAAAGCTGTTACCTTATAAAACAACTTTAAAACTCACCCTAGAAAGTAAAATTATATTTGAAAATTTTGTTCTTTTTCTTCTGAGAAATATTACCTCACGATTTTGTTTTGCAGTGTTTTGTTATAGTTTTACAAAGAGATGGAATAAGAAATTTAGTTCATTGTACACCTGAATATTGTATTAAGGATGCAGTTTGAATATGTTCTCACTATACTGTTGTAGGTTTTGAGAGTTTGGAAAAAGTTTATAGATATTTGATTTGATAGTAAGAAGAAAGAAAGTTTTAAATTAAGACTTCATAACCATGTGTGTTTAAAAAATAAGGATTTTCTTTTGGGGGGCATTGTTTCTTCTTCATACCTCATCGGCAAGCTGTTTGTGAAAAAGAGTTTTTTGGAATAGACCGAAGATTGATGTATTGATAGTTCTGAATTTAATGGAATTCTGTAATTTTAGTACTGGTACAAAAGGCACTAGAATTACTTCTAAACTCTTAAGTTTTAAGATCATGGAAACTGAAGTCTGTGTGTGTGTAGGTGCATGCTCAGTTGTGTCTAACTCTTTGTGACCCTATGGACTGTAGCCCACCAGGCTCCTCTGTCCATGAAATTTTCCAGGCAAGAATATTGGAGTAGGTTGCCATTTCCTTCTCCAGGGGATCTTCCCAGCCCAGGGATCAAACCCACATCTCTTGCATCTCCTGCATTGGCAGGTGGATTCTTTACCACTGTGTCACCTTGGAAGTCCGAAACTGAAGCCTAAAGAGTCTTTTTAAACAGCTTGGGCAAGATATTTTCATGGCAAGGATCCATGTATCCTGACTTCCCTCCAGTACATTATTAGTTACATTGTACATTGTAAGTTAGGAGAGACTTGTTTAAAGGGGCTAAAGTCAAAGGACTTAATGACAGTAAAGACAGTTATTGTGAGGATTAAAAATATTAGGAGAAAGCTAAGGCTTTATTTTTGGTATCATTGATTTTGCAGAAGTATGGCTATGTTTGCTACTGGAAAATAGGGTAAGTTGACATTTCAGGTTCAACTTTTATGAGTGATGATTTATAGAAAAACTAATAGAAGTAGCATTAAAAGTGTGTATATGTTTATATTTCACATCTCTTCTAGCACAATTCAGTGCTTGATGTTTATGTTTAGTGACCTTGTAAGTGTGTCTAAAGACATAGGTCTGAGACTTGAGCCCTGTAAAGAACAGCTTTACATTGTGGTATCATATTTATTATAAACATGTAAAACTTCTGTTCATGGTTTATAAATTTGGAGATTAGATATCTTGGTAAGCAATCTTGTATCTTATGTTTATATTCAAATAGACTAGGAATTCATTGATTTGGATTTTCCTGCTTTCACCAACTGTAGAGTCTTGGATTTTGTTGGGGAAGGAAAAAACTTTCCCTGTGTTCCATTTTTGTTCTTCTAGCTGATCTAAGAATTTTAAAAGAAGAAGAAGATCGCATTTAATTATGTACGTACAAGGTCTCCATCAGGAAAATGAGACCCCAGAACAACTTAGGCAATTGAAGTTTATATGGCATTTCATAGGTGAAGAGGCTAAGGGTTTGGTATTTAAAAGGGGAGCAAAAAACTTACAGGAAGATGGGAGAGCAAATGTTGGGTAAACAGGTGTTTGCTGTGCCACGCAGGGACAATGGGACACAGAGAGGGCTTTGATCTCCAGGCCCTGCTGAGTTCTTCCTGCCACACCTACTCCATATTTTTTGTAGATCTCTGTGTTGATAGTGCTCTTCCTAGACCTGACCCTTTATCTAAATTCTTTCAGGCAGTTAAAGGGGAGGTAGAAAGAAAGATTTTTTTTCTTTCTACCTTCCTCTTTCTTAAAAATAATTGGCCTAAAATAATCTGTATGCCAAAGAAAGACATTTTGTAGTATGTTGTAAAACAAATGAACAGGAAATTAACAAGTGATACAGTGTTAATAACTAAGTACAGATTTTCTTCAAATTTCACAAAATTTTACACCAGTGTCCATTATTTGTTTTCATATTTTCTTCAAGACTCTGCATGGTATTTAATTGCATTGATCAGCTTCAGCTGCATGCAACAGATTCTGGTAAATTCTCTTTTCATTTTTATTCTATAGCAGGTATTTTCTAATTTTTCTTGTTATGGCTTCTTAAATACACCCATCATTTAATAGTAGAAATTTAATTTTCAGATACATGGGATTTTGTTTAAAGTATCTTGAATATTAATTTCTCATTTTGATACTAATTTCTCATTTAAATGTTTTCATCTCTGTAGTCACCCTCTGTGTTTTTTTCAGTCTAACTTTATTGAGGTTTTTGATGGCCCAGTTGAAGCACTTTCTTCGTAAATGTCACACGCACTTGAAAATATGTGGGTTATTTTCAAATATCTTTTGATACTGATTTATAATGTAATTCCACAGTGATAAGAGAAAGACTATGATTTCAATACCTTTAGACCCTGAAATTTTTGCACCTTGTTTTATGTCCCTCTGTATGTTCCAGTGTCTCCTAGTTTAAAATTAATGGGAACTTAAATAGAATTTGTATCCTACTGTTGTGTGAAATTTGTATAAATCTTAATTACATTCAATTGGTTCACAGAACTTTTCAGGTTTACTAAAAAGTAGAAGGATACTTCTACTTCTCTATATTCATTCTTTTAATTTTTGAGAGTTTGGTATTGAAATTCCAAATAAAGATCTTGGTTTATCCACTTAAAAAATAATTGTAATATTTACTGAAACTCTATATAACCTTGTTTTGTATTTTCCAAGTCTCCTATAAATATGTTATCATACTTTCGTAACTTACGAAAATAAAAATGAAAGCTAAAAAATACCAATGAAAGACATTTTCAGGTGTCAAATTTTGCTCCCTTACAGAATCATAGATTTAAAGATGACCTTGTAGATCAACAGTTAAAACTGTTTTTGAGTTTAATTCATTTACTTAAAATCACATAAGTTAGTGAGAGACAGGTTAGGGAAAAAGCATGGGAGGTAACATGTCAGAGAACTGAGGCATGGCATGTGTATGAGAAGGTAGTTTGAGGGGAAATCAGGATGATGTTTTAGAATAGCTTTGTGACCTTAGGCAAGTAAGGAACTTTCTTTTTCTGGGTCTCATTTTCTTCGTATTATAAAGTGAAGGTGTCACATTGTTAACATTCCTTATTTCTTCTAAAATTTGATAATTCCAAACTACTTTTTCTCCAAAGCTGGAAACATTCTTAGCTTTTCTGATTATGAAATGACTATATAAAATAGACATTTTTCCTTGTGACTTAATTAGAAGATGAAGTGTGTCAAATATAAATACCTTATATTTGTTTCTATTCCAATAAATATAGCCCTATCTTTTTTGAACATGAGGCTAGCCCTACCTTTTTAATGCCTGCATAGTATTTCATCGTTTCATTGATGAATATATTATTTATCAACTCATCAACTAAATGGACATTTAGATTGTTTACTCTTTTTTTTATTACTGCAGTACACATTTTTGTGCATAATTTTCCCCCTCAGCATGTTGTATATTACCAGGTGATGCTCTAAGAAAGTCATACAGATTTATACTTTTCTACCTAGAAACTTAACATTGATGTAATAATGTGTTAATGTAGTTTGCAGGCCTGTTTCTCTAATTGCTCCACAAAAGTGACATTAAAAAAATGTATATATAGGATGCAGTTGAAGCTTATACATTGTCTTTGGTTGTCTCATCTTTCTTTAAACAATTTTATTGAGGAAAAATTGACATAAACTGTTAATATGTAAAGTATACAGTTTGGTAATTTTAAACATATGTATTTATCTGTGAAACTGTCACCATAATCAAGAATAGTATAAATATTCATTGCCCCCAGTTGCTTCCTTCTCCTCAGTGTAGTCCTCCTTTTCTTCCCACCTCTCTTTCCTCAAGCACCAATCTGTAGGTGAATTTGGCATTATCTAGAATTTTATGTAAGTGCAATTATATGTTATATACTCCTTAAAACTGTCTTCTTAACTTAGCTCTAAAGAGGGGGCATTTTGGAAATTTAAGACTAGCCTTGTGGAAACAAGAGAGCAGAACGAATGCTCATCTTATGTTACTTACGTATAAATTCTCTCTTCGCCAAACCCACACTCATCCTTCAAAATATAATCCAAGTATAATGTCCTGGAAACCTTTTCTGGCCCCTTAGTTCTGGGTATCCTCTTTTTACTTCGATTGGTATATTGGTGAGTCCTCTGTATGTTTTGAGTTCAGTATTTACAGATCATTGGTCATATGATGACCTTTGAGAAGAGGCATGGAAGGAAAATTGCTGTTGGCTGGATGAGTAAATTCAACCATTATTTAATAAACTGTGGATGATTGCAGAGAGACTTAATATTTAGCAAGTAGATAATTAAATGGAATTCTTGTTTACATATCTGATATCCCAGCTAGACTGTAAGCTCTTTGATCGTATATATTGTGTCATTTATTCTTGTATTGCTTATGTTTGGTAAATAATAGTTTTTCCTTCCCATTATTAGTTTTGTAAATAAATTAGTAAAATTAGGAATAACATTGACATTTAATTAGGAAATTTATGTGCATACAGTATGGCCCTAATTTTGAATGTGCCCTATTTTATAGTCAATCTGTAAAGTAGTTAGAGATTTAGAACATAATGAGAGACAGTGCCTAGTTATTGCAGGTGGAATGAAGGTTAAAAGGATGTTGTTGGAGCCAACAATTTACAGATCTTTAGTTAGTTGATGACCTTTGAAAAGAGGTGTGGAAATCAGCTGCCGACTGAAAAATTAAATTTAGCAAATGTTTATTGACTTGGGAATATTGAGGAACCATTCAGACTTCTTTTTAAACCTTCAGGAATATTCTTAGTCAATAATTGAGCGTCACTATGTGATAAATTTTGTATCAGAAATGTTATCATCAAAGCACTAGTATGCCCTGGGGGACCCATAGGAATATGTAGGAAGATTCCCAGTGGAGGTGGCATTTAACTTGAACTTTGAAGATAGGGGTAGACTTTTGACTGCTGGAGATAAGAATCTGTGATAATAGGAGAAAGATAAATATTATTCTGGCTAGGACCATATTTACATTTAGCTGCTGCAGCTCAGGAACTTCAGAAAAGGAACTAGTCTCTTTGGCCTGGAGTCACCTGTTTTCTGTGTATAGGTTTATAGTGCTAAATCAAATAAATGGAGTTAACAGTCACTTTAAATCAGTATGATACAAGTTTTCATTCCGTTTCAGTTTTAAGATTTACAGGTTTAATGATAGCTTAATAGTTAATATTGTTTGAGTGTCTAATCTGTACAAGACACTTCTAGATATCTTGGATACAGTGATGAACAAGGCAGAGTTTCTGTCCTAATGCCCTCTAGAGTCTGCTGATCAGAATAATAGAGCAGCACATTTCCTATTGACCTGATACCCATGACTCCCCTGGCCCCCAACACCAGCCCATCTTAAAAACTATAGGTGGGAAGGGACTTGCCTGGACCAGCTCCAAGTTTCTGTTTCCTTGGAGATCAGTGTTGTGAGAGCATGTGGAAAAGGGGACCTCTTTAGCTTACTCTCCTTCCCAGGGACATTCATACTATACCTTTCTTTTCCTGGTCTCGCCACCCTCCCCAAACAGAGACTGGTTGTGAGAGATGGGGAAAGGGAGAAAAGGACCTCTGTCCACTGGAATTAGAAGGGGGAAGGATATTTGGGGGCTGCCTGACCCATTCTTCCATTCCTTCAAATTCAC
Organism: Dama dama; assembly: GCF_033118175.1. Lineage (NCBI taxonomy): Eukaryota > Metazoa > Chordata > Mammalia > Artiodactyla > Cervidae > Dama > Dama dama. The sequence goes on along the minus strand of NC_083692.1, from coordinate 50,699,368 downwards.
CATCTCTCCTTGAAAAGAAGAAGAAAGAAAAAACCTCCTCTTCTTTTTACTGTTTCAGTGAACCCTTGCTGTTTTTTGGCAACTTTGGGAATAAATGGCATTTTCATGGGAAAGGACCTCACCTATCTACCTTTCAGATACTAGCAAAGCAAGTTTTTGTACAGTAACTGTCTATGGAGCCACTCTCTTTTAAATTCATTGACTAGCATAAAAGTTGGGTCATTTGATTAAATTTAGTGATTCATAGTGTGTTATTGATACAGACAGAGTAAAGGGACAAATGATGACTAGATAGTTAATCCTGCCTAGAGGATTTTAAGTAGAAAAAAAATGAGAGATCCCTATAATTTAATGATTACTTAAGAAAGCAGGTTTGCTTAATGACAAAACCAAGCCAGCTTTCTTAGCAACAAAACCATGCAACAGAAGCATGGGACATGTCCCAAAACAATAAAATAGTGGTGGGATGAGACCCACATATTGATTGCCCAGTGAGCTCAGTAAGTTAATGGTCCCTAGGACATGCTGTTTGTACATATAAAAAACAATAATTTGTGGACTTAGCTTGACCATGTAGGGATAAGAAAATTCCCCTGCCCAACCTGGAGGAGAAACTAATGATGGAAACATGATGTCTACTCAAGAAAGACAAAGAAGTTTTCCACCCCCTTCCACTTTTCCTGATTATGAAACTAGCCCAGTAAGTACTCGAGACGTGGCATTTCTCCCTGCATGCTTGTAAGCCTCACAAGGGTCCTATTCTAATACATCACTTCTTATCTATCACTTTGCTCTCACTGAATTCTTCTCTGCACTGAGACATAAAGGACTATGGTACCAGAGCTCTTCGGAGCCCCTTGAAATGACACCAAACTGTTTCATTACTAGAGAAATTATACCAAGTTTTGATTGTTAGAATTATCTCAGAGTTAAGGCTTAGGATTCTGCAGTAAAATTCCTAACCTGGCAGTCACATTGAGGGAGGGATGGCTTGCTAGGAGTAGTGAGGATGTTAAGTCTACTGTAGTTAGTATCTAGTGAGAAGTGGGTGTTTTATGTGTGACTCTGTTGGGGCAGATGATCTGAACTGTAAATATTTCCCCTTCCTGAAGTGGATGATTGAGAGTTAATTAGAGCTATTTCCTGCTTGAGGTGGTATCACAATATATGTATTATTTATATCTGTGCCTCCTACAACAAAGCAAAAGCAAGAGGTTGGCATGCAAAGGAACTGGAAGAAAGGCCTTAGATTTAAAGCTGATCTTTGTTTTAAATAGGCTGAATATTCTACACCAATGACTCATTCTTTGTGAAAGAATATGCTGTTTGGCCTTTTCAGGGGAACTACAGTGCATCCTATGATTTAGCATCTCAATGAGGGCTTATTCATTAGTCGAACAAAGGCTTTTTCTAGAAATGGGGATTATATTGTCAGTAATTTTAGAGGGAAATGTCATTGTCCCATTTTCATAGTTTATGTGGTGACCAGGGAAAATAGGCTCTTTTAGAAGTTTTGAAAGTATATGGGAAACATTTTATACTTGTTTCTTGTTTTTTCTATTGAGAGAGTATTGTGTTGACAGATTTTGAGGCATATATAATACTGTTTTGTGACTTTGGAATTTTTTTTTTTAATCCTGAATATCAGGCTTTCCAAAAGAATGTATATTTAAACTTCATGATATATAAAATACAATTTACAAAGAAATAAAACACTTTAGTTCTTTTAAATATACTAACTCTTGATGTTTGTAATGTTTTATATTGTGGTGTACTAAATATAAATAGTCTTATTTTTTATTTCCCTACACATTTATAAATAATAGAGTTTCAATACTTTGACAAAAATTTTTGAAGGTCATGGAATAGTTGTAATTTCCTCCGCTGATTATTAAGATGACTTTGCATAGTCTCAGCTTGCTTGGTCCGTTTTATTTCCTGTACTAATGTGGTAGGAGCCAACTCATTGGAAAAGGCCCTGATGCTGGGAAAGACTGAGGGCAGGAGGAGTAGGGGGTGGCAGAGGATGAGATGGCTGGATGGCATCACCGACTGAATGCACATGAGTTTGAGCAAACTCAGGGAGATCGTGAAGGACAGGGAACCCTGTCGTGCTGCAGTCCACATTGTCACAGAGAGTCAGACATGGCTTAGGGACTGAACAACTAATGCGGTAAAGTTAAACAATGAAATAGGATTGAGAAGGGTCTCTGGAAATGCCAGGTGGCATAAAGGAACTGCTTGAAGTTACAGATTATAATTTTTGAATGAGAACAATTATAGTTAGCATTTTCTTCTCCAGCTCCATTGAACTGGAGGGGTACAGGTAGAGAGTTGAATTTTTTTTTTTTTTTTTTTTTTTTTAGTAGAGAGTTGCATTTTAACAGGTTTTGTTTGAGAGTTGGGAAGTGGAGGTGGCAAGGGGGTTGAAGGTAAATGAATGGAGTAATTATAATAATAATTGACTCTGGGATTTAAGCTGAATAAAGAGAAAGAGAATATCCAGTGGTGGACAGGGTAGTAGCATTGGTGGATTGGAGGGTTTTCAAGATGTTGAAGGATTGCTGGAGTCTAAGGGGGAGTGTTCTGAAAAGAGGAGTGGTGGAAAGAAAGTAGGATGAGGAAATTGAGATTAAGAAGGGGTTTCAGTAATTAGTGTTGACAGGTTCAAAAGTATGACCATGTAAGTGAGAAACTGAGCTAGGAGAAGACCATTGGAGAAAAGGTAGTATGAGTGTATTTAAGGGTCATCAACCTGAATGTTGAAATCACTAGGAATTATGATGGAGTGGTGTCTGAGAGAGTGATGGTGAGTTAGGAGCTAAAAATAAGATAATAGAGGGGAGTAGTGATTTGGAGGCTGCAAAAACTTATAGTAAATTGAAGTATTTGGTGGTATAGTCTCATGACCATAAAAGCTGAACCCCAATGAAAATAGTGCTGATGGGCCCAAGGCAGAAAATGGTAGATAGTTGTGAGTGTTTAAGGAAGTGGGGGTCAGGGGAATGTCTTCCTATGAACAGGAAGAGTTCTAGGGTTTCCCTTGGTATTTGCTGGAATCCTGCTGATAGAGGTGAAGAGTGCTGCAGAATGATTCTCTTGACCCCTGTCATGATGGACCAGAGGAAGTGATTTTGTGGAACATTAAGGACTCCCTTGATTCCAGCCAAATGCAGCCTATTAGGAATGAGATAGGGGCAGGGCAATCTTACTTTTGAATCCAGGCTACCTTTTTACTGGGGAGTAGTAGCCTGCTATATGGATGGTTGTTCTACTGGCTTCCTGTCAACTCCTGCTGATATTATCTTATTGATGGTATGGTATTATACCAGTACTTGCCTGACTTCTGATCATGTGGAGGAGTGGTAGGGAAGAGATTGACTCTAATATCACCTGTATTTACGATGTCACAAATACATTCATGTGTATATATATATGTATATGTTTGCATATATAAATCAACTATGTATTTTATCAAGTAGATGAGATACCCAGTAGTTACTTGATTACCTTAATCCTAATGGTCACATGCCTAGCATCAGTACCAGTATGTTGATGATACAGAGTGCCAATGTGCTTAGTATTCAACATTATTAATATCTGGAAGATATAGTTTATTGGGATACTATATAATAGGGAATGCTGACTATATATAAATCAGACATATATATTGTTTGTTGACTTCCCTTATCATTGCATTAAAAATGATGTTGCAGTTGTTTAAGATAGGGATATTTTTGTTCCATTCCTCAGTTTTGTAAGATGTTTAGTTAAATGCTATACACATATAATTTGTTTATGTGTTGGCAAGGAAATTTTCTCTTCTAGAAGTACTTTGTAGCAGCTCTTTTATGCCTGTGTAGGAGGAGATTCAAAATACCTTTTATGGTATGCTTTGAATGAAAGGTAAATCCTAATATCTGTCATGATTATGTTATGATATTTGGCATTTCTTAAATTTGAATAAGATCAGGCATATCAACTGATTTCACTTTATTTTGAAGTGTTGGTTAAACTGGATTATATATGAAAACAAAAAATGTTGTTTTGACATATTTGTTTTGTGGGGGACTTATAACTAGATTCCTAATGAACCACAGCTTTTTGGTTTCTGAAACTGAAAATCTTGATTTAGTAAATTCTCTTAAAAAACTGTTTGAAAAATGATAATAGCACTTATTTCTCTAGACATGCAAAATGTTTAATCTGACTGTTGTAGAGTCTATGTAGGTATCAGTCTTCGACTTAACCATATGACTGATTTTTTGGGGGGCAAAAGTTGTATCTTGGGATAAATGAAAACTAGTTTGAGATGAAAATATGCAGGAAATAGTGGTAAATACTAATACTGCTAAACATTTTCTGATATGCTGGGCCAAAATTATTTTGATATTGACTGTGACAGGAAAACTGCTAAATTCCAGTGCAGCTCAGATATAGAATGAGTTTTTCTATTCTCCTTAACAAAACTTTTTACTGTGTATAAGGTGATGCTGCCTGCAGTACCAGATAGTCCCAAATTAAACGACAAAAGGCACTGAAACCCCATTTCTCACTACTGTAACAGTTTAATGTGAATATTCATCATCGGTCAGCTTTTTTTCAAGAAGTGACTCAGGAATCTAGGCTGCTTTAGTTGGTGCCAATTTTACCCTTGCCGTTCTCAGTTTGTCTGTTTCCAGCCATTCAGATTCGTCTGCGGTGCAGGAGACACAGGTTCGATCCCTGGGTTGGGAAGGTCCCCTTGAAAAAGAAATGGCTACCCACTCCAGTATTCTTGTCTGGGAAATCCCAGGGACGGAGGAGCCTGGCGGGCTACAGTTCATGGGGTCACAAGAGTCAGACACAACTTAATGATTAAACCACCACCTATGGGGTGATACTTTCAGGAACTTTGAATATCCTGGTATGGTACATTTTGACCTAATGGCTTTGGTACCCCTTAATGCCAAGTTGCTCAGTCGTGTCCAACTCTTTGCAACCCCATGGACTGTAGCCTGCCAGGCTCCTCTGTCCCTGGCACTTCCTGGGCAAGAATACAGAGTGGGTTGCCATGCCCTCCTCCAGGGGATCTTCCTGACCCAGAGGTCAAACCCAGGTCTCCTTCATCTCCTGTATTAGCAGCCAGATTCTTTACCACCAGTGCCACCTGGGAGGGGGTGGTCCTTGCCCATATCAACTTATGCAAATGGAGTTATAAAATGGTAAATTTTTAAGTCTGTCATTTCTTCCACATTTATTGGTTGGAATTTTACAACTGTTGCAGTCTTGACTTCTGGTAAAAACTAAAGTTTAAATCAGAGCTACTGTATCAGTGTAGATAGGTTGGGTAGGCATAACCTCTGCCTCCTACCAGCCAGTTTAGATTTATATTGTAATATTTAATTAGTATTTCCGATGGAATAGGTCACTAGTGTCCACTTTAGGTTCTAGATTTACTTAGGAAAGTGTTTTTTAATTATAATTCTGTATATTATAACTATAGCTACTTATAGATGTTTTAGTGCTTCCCCTCTCACCCATGTCTTGGTATTTTATTTTGACAGTTCTCTTAATTATGGGTACTAGATAGAGTTATAAAATATGTTCATGAACTAAGGCAAACCTTAACAAGGGAGAAGTATGTGAACTGAGAGAGTGAAATAAACTTTTAAATGACTACACTAAATTGAACAGCTATCAGTAAATAGAAACAATTCAGTTAAAGCAAAATTAATCACTGTTTAATTAGAAAAGGAAAACAAATGATAATAAAATAGTTATTGCTTTGTAAAGCATTCACTTGAATTATACATTAAAGAAGTTTAAACTCAATCTGTTTTTACCACGCCATGGAGCATGTTTCTAGATTACTTTCCTTTAAGGCTAGTTGGTATTCATTGAAGGAATTCAAACAAATAAGTATTATATTAGCCTAACTAGTTCAGATTGAAGTAGTTTTATATATTCACAGAATAGGAAATTTAATGTGTTTGAAGGGAAAGTTATAAATTACAAAATGAAGTAAATTGCAGTCTTAAAATGCTCTATATGTCTGAAGTGGGCAACATTTGGAAATTTAAACCCAGAATAAAGAACGATTATTGGTCTTCTTTAGAACTCACAAATCAGTCATATGAAAAAAACCTAGAGACCCGTGATGTTGAAGGAGAACTTTGGAACCTGCCAAACTTTTTAAAAAAGGAAATTTATTTATTTATTTGGCTATGCCAGGTTTTAGTTGTGTCATGTGGGATCTTTGGTTGCAGCATGTGAACTCTTAGTTGTGGGTTCTAATTCCCTGACCAGGAATCGAACCTGGACCTCCTGCGTTGGGAGCATGGATTCTTAACCAGTGGACCACCAGGGAAGTCCTTACTTGTCATATTTTAAAATTAGAATACCTAGCATAATGCCTTTCCCATTGGTGCTCAATAAGCATTTATGGCTTTCATGAATTATGACACATACATTTTTGTTTACAAGATAATTGGTACTATCTTAACATGTGACAGTAATAGCATTTCTTCTTTGTGTTTTAGAGTATCCCCATAAATATGGTCCACAGGGGGGTTGTGCAGATCATTCAGTGTTTGAAAGGATGAGGAAGTACCAGATGACTGGTGTAGAAGAAGTAACACAGGTAAGATTTTAATACAAGTTTGTGTTTAAGAAATGAAAGTGAAGTTGTGTGTGGTTCTGCATTTAAGATGTATGTTCTAGGATTTATAAAATATTTATACTATTGTCAGGAAATACTTATATTTCTTAATTCTCAAAGAGGCCAAATAACTTGCTTATAATAAAAAAATACGATCCTGAGATTTGAATACAGTCTGCTTGACCCCCAAATCATAACATGTCCAAAATATTCTCTTTAACATGATTTATCATAAAATTAAAAGTATTCAATCTGAACATGTGTTTCGTATAAATGTCAGTGTTTCTTTAGTATGAAAATTAGAGTGACCAACTTCCCCAGGTTTGCTTGGGACATCTTCATTTTACCATTGAAAATCATGTGTCTAAGCAAACTCAGATGGTTAGTTACCCTAATAAAAATCACAGTGCTTTTAACATTTGAATTGTAAGTTTTTCTGCTGTTGACTATTGACCTTTGATTCTTTTTTTATTTTATTTATAGGTGATAGTTTTGTAGTTATTTAAAACATGAGTTTAAAATTTTTAAAGTTTTGTTTTTATAGTAAAAACATTTATCATGTATTTTGAACATCCTTTCTAAAAGTAGTAGGGTAGATTAACATTTCTTGAGTCACAAATGCAAATTTGTATGTTTCTTAATCTGCAAAATGGCATAAGATTATACCATTTCAAATGGGTCTTTCAAGTCTAAGTGAGATTTTATTCTTATATTCACTGAACAATTTTCTATTGATCTCCCATATACTGGAATATCTGTGGCAGCTTCTGGGAATATTTAAGATGAAGGCTTATCCTCAGAAAGTTTATGGTTTAATTGGAGACACAGAAAAATTGAAGGTAGTAAGAAATTGAGAATTAAGTTAAGAGTTAATACTTGTGGGTGGTATTCTACCCACAAAAAGACTAGTTAACCTAGCCTCGAAAGTGTTTGAGGACAATAATCAGAAACTAAAAGAATAAGCAAAAGTTAGATTGACCATGAAGAGATGGAAAGAGAAGGAACAGTGAATACAAGGCCAGAGAGATAGCAGTACCAGTAAAGAATTCTTAGCTTCAGGCTAGGGGTGAAAAACTAGAGACTGGGAGATTAATTAGAAGCTGTTGCAATTATTCAGTTGAGAAATGATAGTCACTTGTATAGGTGTCGGCAATGTGGATAGACAGGATGAAACTATAGACTGCTAGGTATAATAGAGTTTATCAGTGGCTAGATATAACATTAATATACAAAAGAAGGTTATATATATTTTTTATATCAGCAGTAGCCCACCAAAAATGTAATGCAAGAGTGGACATCATTAAAAATAGTGTCAAGAATATCATGTATCAAAGAGTAAATGTAACAAAGAAAGACCTATATAAGGAAAATTGTAAAACTTTATAAGAAATGTTACAGGTGACTGATTTTATTATAGAGAGATATACTGTATTAATGGAACTGATACCTAATAGAAAAATATTAATTTTCCTCATATTGATTTCTTGATTCAATGCAATTCCATGTCAGTTACAACATGATTATTCATAGCACTTGATGGATCTAAAATGTTTCAAGAAAAAGTGAAGGCTAAGAAGAAATAAGGCCCATCTAAAGATAGTGAACAAGAAAAAGATTTACCCTGGAAGATATTAAAACTTACTAAAGTAACTGAGAGAGTACTTTTAGCATAGGGATGAACAGATTGACCAGAGGGGTAAAATTAATTGCTCAGGAACAGATCCATACAGATATGAAACTTTGTTATGTGGTAGAGATAAACTCTCAAAGGTAAAATAGAGACTGTTGAACAAATGGAGCCCCCCAAAAATATTTATCCATTTGGAGAAAAAATGAAGTTGTATCTTTACCTCATATAATATTTAAAACAAAACTCGGTAAGTACCACATGTCTAAAACAAAAACTTTGAAACTCTTAGTAGAACAGTAGGTGGAAATTTCCCTTTCCAGCTATGCTAAAGTAACTGGCATCCAACTAGCCATTCTGCAAAAAACAACTGGAAAAACAAAAACCAAAAAAAAAAGTCCCAATTATTTTCAAATATTGGCCAACAGGCAATGCAGGATTGACATCCCTGAGAGAGGAGAAATAAATATCTCTGATTTCTATGACTTTTTGACTGGAGGCAAAATTTCAGGAATGGCACAATGAAGGGCACTTCAAGAAGAGTATGAAATGCATGGCACTCTTGCAGAATTGAAGAGATAGGTTAAGGTTCAGAAAGGCTGACGAATCTGGATTTATGGACATAGTACCTGGGAGAAGGAGTGAGCTAAGCTGACAAAAAGCTGTAGATATCTGCACAGTGGTCACCTTGAATCTTAGCTGGATTCCAGCCTATGCACACACAGGGTGAGATTCTATGAGAAAACTACCCGAGAAAGAAAAACTACTGAGAAATCTATGAACTAAACAACTATCAAAAATTGTACTTGGTAGAGGTCCCAGCCCACCCTTGGAATAGGCTAATCTCACCCTAGTCTAAAGGACTACTCCAGACCTGTTCTAACTAAGCTGAAAAACCAAGCTTCAGAAAGATCAAAGTGCTTTTCAAGTAAATTAGCTGCCTATCTTCTCACTGGAGAAGGGAATGGCAAACCATTTCAGTATTCTTGCCTTGAGAACCCCATGAACATTGTGAAAAGGCAAAAAGATAGGACCCTGAAAGATGAACTCCCCAGATTGTTAGGTGCCCAATATGTTATTGGAGATCAGTGGAGAAATAACTCCAGAAAAAATGAAGAGACGGACCCAAAGCAAAAACAACACCCATTTGTGGATGTGACTGGTGATAGAAGCAAACTCCAGTGCTGTAAAGAGCAATATTGCATAGGAACCTGGAATGTTAGGTCCATGAATCAAGGCAAATTGGAAGTGGTCAAACAGAAGATGGCAAGGGTGAACGTTGACATTTTAGGAATCAGTGAACTAAAATGGACTGGAATGGGTGAATTTAACTCAGATGACCATTATATCTACTACTGGGGGCAAGAATCTCTTCGAAGAAATGGAGTAGCCATCATAGTCAACAAAAGAGTCTGAAATGCAGTACTTGGATGAAATCTTAAAAACGACAGAATGATCTCTGTTCATTTCTAAGGCAAACCATTCAATATCACGGTAATCCAAGTCTGTGCCATGACCAGTAATGCTGAAGAAGCCGAACGGTTCTATGAAGATCTACAAGACCTTGTAGAACTAACACCCAAAAAAGATGTCCTTTTCATTATAGGGGACTGGAGTGCAAAAGTAGGAAGTCAGGAAACACCTGGAGTAACAGGCAAATTTGGCCTTGGAGTACAGAATGAAGCAGGGCAAAGGCTAATAAAGAGTTTTGCTAAGAGAACACACTGGTCATAGCAAATACCCTCTTCGAAGAACACAAGAGAAGACTCTACACATGGACATCACCAGATGGTCAATACCAAAATCAGACTGATTATATTCTTTGCAGCCAAAGATGGAGAACCTCTATACAGTCAGCAAAAACAAGACCAGGAGCTGACTGTGGCTCAGAGCATGAACTCCTTATTGCCAAATTCAGACTTAAATTGAAGAAAGTGGGGAAAACCACTAGACCATTCAGGTATGACCTAAATCAAATCCCTTGTGATTATTCAGTGGGAGTGAGATATAGATTCAAGGGGTTAGATCTGATAGACAGAGTGCCTGAAGAACTATGGATGGAGGTTCATGACATTGTACTAGAGACAGGGAGCAAGACCATCCCCAAGAAAAAGACATGTATAAAAGCAAAATAGCTGTCTGAGGCGGCCTTACAAATAGCTGTGAAAAGAAGAGAAGTGAAAAGCAAAGGAGAAAAGGAAAGGTAAACCCATTTGAATGTAGAGTTCCAAAGAATAGCAAGGAGAGATGAGAAAGCCTTCCTAAGTGATCAGTGTAAAGAAACAGAGGAAAATAATAGAATGGGAAAGACTAGAGATCTCTTCAAGAAAGTTAGAGATACCAAGGGAACATTTCATGCAAAGATGGGCTCAATAAAGGACAGAAATGGTATGGATCTAACAGAAGCAGAAGATATTAAGAAGAGGTGGCAAGAATACACAGAAGAACTGTACAAAAAAGATCTTCATGACCCAGATAATCACGAAGGTGTGATCACTCACCTAGAGCCAGACATCCTGGAATGTGAAGTCAAGTGGGCCTTAGGAAGCATCACTACAAACGAAGCTAGTGGAGGTGATAGAATTCCAGTTGAGCTATTTTAAATCCTAAAAGATGATGCTGTGAAAGTGCTGCACTCAATATGCCAACAAATCTGGAAAACTCAGCAGTGGCCACAGGGCTGGAAAAGGTCAGTTTTCTTTCCAGTCCCTAAGAAAGGCAATGCCACAGAATGTTCAAACTACCGCACAAATCATTCATCTCACAGGATAGTAAAGTAATGCTCAAAATTCTCCAAGCCAGACTTCAGCAGTACATGAAGCGTGAACTTCCAGATGTTCAAGCTGGTTTTAGAAAAGGCAGAGGAACCAGAGATCAAATTGCCAACATCTGCTGGATCATCAAAAAAGCAAGAGAGTTCCAGAAAAACATCTATTTCTGCTTTATTGACTATGCCAAAGCCTTTGACTGTGTGGATCACCACAAACTGTGGAGAATTCTTAAAGAGATGGGAATCCAAGACCACCTGATCTGCCTCTTGAGAAATCTGTATGCAGGTCAAGAAGCAACAGTTAGAACTGGACATGGAACAACAAACTCATTCCAAATTGGGAAAGGAGTATGTCAAGACTGTATGTTGTCACCGTGCTTATTTAACTTATATGCAGAGTACATCATGAGAAATGCTGGGCTGGAGGAAGCACAAGCTAGAATCAAGAGAAATATCAATAACCTCAGATATGCAGATGACACCAACCTTATGGCAGAAAGTGAAGAAAAACTAAAGAGCCTCTGATGAAAGTGAAAGAGGAGAGTGAAAAAGTTGGCTTAAAACTCAACATTCAGAAAACTAAGATCATGGAATCTGGTCCCATCACTTCATGGCAAATAGATGGGGAAACAATGGAAACAGTGAACGACTTTATTTTTTGGGCTCCAAAATCACTGCAGATGGTGACTGCACCCATGAAATTAAAAGACTCTTACTCTTTGGAAGCAAAGCTGTGACCACCGTAGAGAGCATATTTAAAAGCAGAGACATTACTTTGCCAACAAAGGTCTGTGTAGCCAAAGCTATGGTTTTTCCAGTAGTCATGTTTGGATGTGAGAGTTGGACTATAAAGAACGCTGAGTGCCAAAGAATTGATGCTTTTGGACTGAGGTGTTGGAGAAGAATCTTGAAGAGTCCCTTGGATTGCAAGTATATCCAACCAGTCAATCGTAGAGGAAATCAGTCCTGGGTGTTCATCAGAAAGACTGATGTTGAAGCTGAAACTCCAATACTTTGGCTACCTGATGCAAAGAATTAACTCATTGGAGAAGACCCTGATGCTGGCAAAGGTTGAAAGTGGAAGGAGAAGGGGACGACAGAGGATGAGATGGTTGGATGGCATCACGGACTCAGTGGACATGAGTTTGAGTAAACTCCGGGAGTTGGTGATAGACAGGGAGGCCTGGGTTGCTGCAGTCTATGGGGTTGCACAGCGTCAGACACGACTGAGAGACTGAACTGAATTGAGCTGATTATAACTTAAGCTCAATAGTGCTTGTTAAAAAAGGACACTGAATGTAGATACTCAGTGATATAACATTCCGAATGTAAGACGTTTAGAAAACATTGCTGGATGACAAGAAGCTCAAGAAGTTGAAATATATGATCCATGATCAGGACAAAAAATACAACCAGACAGAAACAGACTAGAAATTACAGGCATTTACATACAAGGACTTTAAAGCAACTATTACTAATATATTCAAAAATTACTGATAACAAAGAGAAGAGTGATTATAATGAAAGAATCAGGTATAATCCCCTAGTGAGGATTTAGCTAGTAATCAACGAATAGATTTTCAAAGTTATGTGGAAATGTAAAGGACCCACAGCCTAAACAATTTTCAAGAAAGAACAAAAGCCAGAGGACTTATACTACCTGAATTTGAGACTTAACTATAAAGCTGCAGTCATCAAGATGGTATCATCCTGACCTCAGGATAGATTTATTACAGGTTATGGAACAAAATAGAGAGTCCATATCCATATGGTCTGTTAAATTTCACAAAAATCCCAAAGTAATTTAAAGGACAGAAGAATGGTCTGACAAATGAAAGTAAAAGTGAAAGTCACTCAGTTGTATTCGACTCTTTGCAATCCCATGGACTGTACAGTCTATGAAAGTCTCCACGCAAGAATACTGGAGTGGGTATTCTTTCCGTTCTCCAGGGGATCTTCCCAACCCAGGGGTCAAACCCAGGTCTCCTTCATTGCAGGCAGATTTTTTACCAACTGGGCCACAAAGGAAGCCCAATAATACTAGAGTGGGTGGCCTTTCCCTTCTCCAGCAGATCTCCCTGACCCATGAATCAAATCGGTATCTCCTTCATTGCAGGTGGATCCTTCACCTACTGAGCTATCAGAGAAGGTCTGACAAATAGTACTGTAAAAAAAAAAAAAAGAACCTCAACTTACACTGTTATGGGCTGTGTGCTCAGTAGCTTCAGCCGTGTCTGCCTCTTTGTGACCCTGTGGATTGTAGGCCACCAGGCTCCTCTGTCCATGGGATTCTCCAGGCAAGAATACTGGAGTGGGTTGCTGTGCCCTCCTTCAGGAGATCTTACCAACCCGGGGATTGAACTCGTATCTGCCTACGTCTCCTGCATTGCGGGTGGATTCTTTACCCACTGAGCCACCTGGGAAGCTTGTTTATACCATTACACCTTATACAAAATTGATGATAAATCTGCATAAAGCTAAAACATAAACTTCTAGATTAAAACGTAGAAATTTTTGTGCCTTTGGAATAGAAAACATTTTCTTAACATACAAAAATAGCCCCCCCCGCCCCCCTCCCCACCCAAAATCGCAAGTTTGACTTTGTTAAATTAATAACTTCTCAAAAGATAGAGTTAAGAAAATGTAAAAAGAAGCCACTGACTGTGAGCAAAATGTCAACAGTATGTATATCTAACAGAAGGCCTCTCCAGAATATAATAAGAACTCTTAAAGTGAAAGTGAAAGTCATGTCTGATTCTTTGCAACCACATGGACTATTCAGTCCATGAAATTCTTTAGGCCAGAATACTGGAGTGGGTAGCCTTTCCCTTCTCCAGGGGATCTTCCCAACCCAGGGATCGAACCCAGGTCTCTTGCATTGCAGGGGGATTCTTTACCATCTGAGCAACAGGGGAAGCCCAAGAACTCAAAAAGAAATACACAAACCTCAATTAAAAAATGGGCAAAGGCATTTGAAAAGACACTTGACAAAAGAAGATATTAAAAAATATTTTGTATTTTGAGATAGAGAAACTCTTTAATAAGGCATGAAATCGTTGACTACTGAAAAATTGGTATATTTCACTATATGAAAATTAAGAGTGAAGGACACCTTACAGTGAAGACAGTTATGAACTCTGAGACAATGTTAACAATACATGACATTGACAAAGAATTGTTTTCAAAAATAGAGAAGTAGTCCTCCTGCTTAGAACAACTAATAGAAGCCAACCTGACCTCAAAATTTGAATATTTAAAAAATGTGTTTATGTTTATTTATATATGTATCTACATATGTGTTTGTTTATTTCAAGGCATTAGAGAAATAACAGGACTTTGAAGAAGTGTGGGCCAGATCTTAGGGGGAGAAAAAGGACTCTTAGGAAAGTGACCGTGACACTTCGGGCTACCTTTTCTCTAGCTATATCTTCTAGTTCCTGAGTAGAAGTGTCCAGGTTCTTGAGGCTAAAGATAAAAGTACTGTTTAGGGACTTCATGTTGAGATTGTGAATGAAAGAAGGGCTGCTCTCTAGAAGTAAAAGTGAATCAGAAAGTGTTCTACCTTCCCTAAAAGGGATTAGAGTTTTTCACCACATCTTCTTAATCTCTGACTGAATTAAGGTAATGGAGGATTACTAATGCATCTAGCCTCATTGCTTGCCGGAAGTGAAAATATTAATAGATCTTGAGAAAGATATCATTACTTGAAGCCTCAGATTATGTCTATGATTTTCCATGTACATTGTCCAGCACTCAGTTCAAAATAATCAGCATATTAACAAATGAGACAACATGGTAGAAGAATGAGAGGGAAAAAATTATTTACCAAACATTAGTCATTCAAGATTAAATGACAGGGTTTCTCTTGGTGGTCCAGTGGTTAAGACACTGTAGGGAGGAAGGTGTTGATCCCTGGTCAAAGATTGCTCATGCCTCATGGTATGGCACGACCAAAAAATAAGAAATAGAAATTTAAAAAGAAAGATAAATGACAGGTGTATACCCTCAAAAATGTATAGATGAGGTGTCAGACATGTTAACAACCTAAAGGTATCTGAATAATGAAATGATCAGACTTAGATACAGACTTTATAGTGTGTTCAAGTACATAAAGACAAAATTAAAAATTTCAGCAGAAAATTGGAAGTGAACTGAAGAACCTAATGGAAATTCTAGAACTGAAAAATATAATAACAGAAACTAAGAATTTGATGAACTTAGACCTGGATAGTATGTCATAAGAAAAAAATAAACCGCTTAGAAACAAATGGGTAGAAAATACAGAAATGAGTTTAAGAGACATAGTGATACATCAGAAAGTTTTAAAGTATGTAATTGATATCTCAGAAGGAGAAAAAATGAGAGTGAAATAGAGACAGATAGTGGCTGAGAATTTTCCACATATGGCAGAGAATATCAAACAACAAATTTAGTCAACCCTGTTATTAGTGCAGGAAAAATCTTTCATGAAGAAAATTATACTTTACACAGTATTAGAAAAGTCTAAAGACCAAAAGATATACTCTTGAAAACAACCAGTAAAAAGTCCAGTCACCTTCAAAGAAGCAGCAGTAAAAATGACAGCTCATTTCTCATTGGAAACAGTTGAAACCAGAAGACAGTGGAATGTGCTGAAACAATAACTGCCATCCTAGAATGATGTACTGAGTGAAAATAGGTAAAAGTACAGTGAAGACAGTAACTAAGAGAACACACGGAGTTGTCAAGGGAGAAGGAAATTATAAAATGTGAGTGTAAATTTGGAATCGTGGCTTAAAATTTAAGTTAAACTCTCTATTACTGTCATTATAGTTCACTTAACATGGTGCTTTTAGATGTCAGCAAATATTTAAATCTAATAACAGTGTTACTTCTTTAAACAAATACTTAAGAGTGTCGACCATTTGCCTGTTAAGTGTATGTTGCAGCTAGCAGTATAGTAAGAAGCAAACACAGAGATAGTTTCTTCTTTCCAGAGCTCATATGCTAGTGGTTGAAGTAATGGTGGTGGACTGGGGACAGAAAATAAATAACCACATGATTAACTGTGATGGACATGGGTCCGTGGTTCTGTGAGGTGTAAAATGGGTGATTTAACTAACCTTTGCTAAGTCTGAAGAAAGAAGTTATCTAGATCAGGGAAGGCAGCATCACCATGTGCAAAATACTGTGACGTGATACAGATGATGTGTTGCAGGATTGGAAAGAAGCTCTGTTTAGCTGTAGCAGAGAGAGCTAGAGTTGGGTAGTGTTGTAAGGTTTCTCTGTGAAGTAATGTGGAATGGGACAAAACTGGACAGGTAAACAGAGTCTGTAGTGTTGACTAGGTGGTGCATATAAAGGGTTTACGATTTTATTCTTAGAGTGATAGGAAGTCATTGAAATACAAATGCAGATGGGTAATATTTTCAAAATCGTATTTTGAAAAGATTGCAGTATGAAGATCACATTGAAGGTCAGCCATGGATAGAGACGGATTCCCATCACTCTTATTGCAGTACTGTAGGTAGTAAGTGATGGTGGCTTGGGCTAATGTGATGGACTAGAGGTAATGTGGGCAGATGCCCTAAGTACTTAGATGCTAAATTTGACACTGCTGGGTGATAGATTGGTAGAGGAAGATATCAAAGTGTTATAGACTACTGTAAGACTTGTTTTATATACACACACACATGATTGCATATTAAATGGTATGTTTTGAAAATGTTTCAAAGTTAAAGAATTGTTTGAATAAATAAATCATCTATACAGTAGAATGTTACGAGACTGGAAGTGGTGTTTAGGAATTTTTAACAGTGTGAGGAAATAACCTATGGTCTTACATAATAAAGTAGAAAATGAAGTTGTTTAAAATGTATATCATTAATTATATAAATTATGATAGTGAAACATGCTAATGATCAGAAATAACTCTTTTGACATATAGACACCTCAAGAAGAACATGCTATTAATGGTCCAAAACTCCTGAGGAAAAAACGTACAACTGTAGCTGAAAAAAATACCTGTCAGCTTTATATTCAGACTGATCATCTGTTCTTTAAATATTACGGGACACGAGAAGCTGTGATCGCCCAGGTATCTATAATTTTGCTACTACTTTAGTTTTGATATTCTCATATTGTTTCATTATACCTGTAATTTCCTCTAAAAGTTAAAGTTAGTGCATATCTCATTTTGGAAGAGTGAAGAGTATGTATTTTCAGTTGTGATGTGATAAAATATGTAAGATAAGAACGTAAATAACTGAAAGACCAGTTAGGATATTTTAGTGTCGTTCAAAAGAGAGATTTAAGAAAATGATTTCATGAAGAAGATGATGGCACTGGAGCTTAGCTTTGAAAAGAGGGTCAGATTATCATTTGTGGTCTTAAAGGAGAGAAAGGTAGAAGAATCCTAGTGAGAGTATTTAATTTCTAGTCTGTATTCTCATTATACTTAACACTCTGTGTGCTCTGTGCTTCGTTGCTCAGTTGTGTCTGCCTTTTTGTGACCTCATGGACTGCGGCCCGCCAGGCTGCTCTGTCTGTGGGGATTCTCCAGGCAAGTATACTGGAGAGGGTTGCCTTGCCCTCCTCGGGGGGATCTTCCCCACCCAGGGATAGAACCCAGGTCCTCCCACATTGCAGACAGATTCTTTACTGTCTGAGCCATCAGAGAAGCCTACTCTATAAGTTACACTATTTTCTGCATTTGTATCTTTTCAACCCTTCAGTTTAGTTCAATTCAGTCACTCAGTCATGTCTGACTCTCTGCGACCCCATGAACCGCAGCACGCCAGGCCTCCCTGTCCATCACCAACACCCGGAGTTTACCCAAACCCATATCCACTGAGTCAGTGATGCCATCCAACCATCTCATCCTCTGTCATCCCCTTCTCCTCCTGCCCTCAATCTTTCCCAGCATCACGGTCTTTTCAAATGACTCAGCTCTTCGTATCAGGTGGCCAAAGTATTGGGAGTTTCAGCTTCAACATCAGTCCTTCCAATGAACATTCAGGACTGATTTCCTTTAGGATGGACTGGTTGGATCTCCTTGCAGTCCAAGGGACTCTCAAGAGTCTTCTCCAACACCGCATTTCAGAAGCATCAATTCTTCAGTGCTCAGCTTTCATTATAGTCCAACTCTCACTCTACTGGAAAAACCCTTATTAAAGTATAAATTTTTTGGAGATACTCTTCAAAATATCCTTCATTTTGAAGGTATCCATTGAGTTTGATGAATGCATTTTGAGTCCAAGGATTTGAGACTGAGATGGTGGAGGTGTCATTTGTACAAATGGTGAACTTGTTTTGTTGGTGGTAATGAACTTACTTTTAGACATGTTTTAAAAACCCATGTATATGATTGTCCCTTTAGGGTATTGAAAATACAAAATTGGAGCATGGGAGAGGTTAGCCTTGAGCTTTCTGCATGGAATTTAAGGGTTTAAGAGATAGTTAAAACAAGGAAAGAGAATGAAAAGGAGAGAATAAAATATAAAGGGAAGGAACTGGGAGATAAAATCTCTTTATAGTGAATAGATTGAAGAGAAATTATGGGCTAAAATGTAATAGTTAAAAGAGGTAGGAGATAAAGTAGAATCAGCCAAGGAATAAGAAAAGTTTCAAATTAAATGCATAGCCAGTAGTGTCGTATTTGGAGATACCAAAGAGAATGACTTCAATGTGTTAATTAACTTGATGGGAGGGATCCTTTCCCAGTGTGTATGTCTGGCAAATTGTCATGATATACACTTTAAATATCTTACATTTAATTTGTTGATTATACCTCAGTGAAAAAGACCCTGATGCTGTGAAAGATTGAAGGCAGGAGGAGAAGGGGACAACAGAAGATGAGATGGTTGGATGGTATCACTGATTAAATGGACATGAGTTTGAGCAAGCTTCAGGAGATAGTGAAGGACAGGGAAGCTTGGCATTGGATGGTTGGATGGCATCACCAACTCAGTGGACACGTGTTTGAGCAATATCTGGGAGTTGGTGATGGACAGGGAAGCCTGGTGTGCTGCAGTCCATGGGGTCACAAAGAGTCGGACATGACTGAGCGACTGAACTGCCTGACTGAACTGAACGCTGAAAAATGAGAGAATGATTATAAATATTAGTTGATTTAGTTATCAGAAGATTGTTGATGTGTTTTAAGCAAACTTTCAGTAAAGTTGTGAGGGTGAAAACATTGTGAACAATAAGGAATTGGTTGGCAGGAACAGTTAGGGTTTTAAGAGACATGAAAAACCAGAAATATGGTGGCTTAAGAATAATATGGAATATTTGAGTGAAAGGGGGACACACGAGCAGTTGGTCAGAAGAGGAAAATGATCCAGTAGAGAAGCAGTGTAAGATATGAAAAAGAAAAATTGATGGAAGACAATGTTCTTTTGAAGATCCAGTAAGGATTGGGGTTAAGAATATAAGAAAGTTACTCCATAAGGAAGAGTTACCATTTGTGGAAGATAGAAATGGATAAAGATATAAAAGTTTGAAGGTTAAAAGAGCAGAAACTCAAGATGAACTCTTAGTAAACTAAGATATTTAATTAGTCATCTGTGGAGAAATGTTTGAACCGCCAGTGTTCAGGGTGGAGAAAGAACCAAGAATTGGATAAGGGATCACTAAGCCAAGCTGAGTGTAGGTAGCACAGATTTATAAGGGACTTTATCAGCAGTGTTATGATGTTCTTTATCAATGTGTGGCAAACTGCGCTCCTTTTAAAATTGTTAATGCTTCTACTTGGCTGTTCTATGTTTATATAATTTATTTGAAAGTAGTTTTGAAACTATATATGCATGTATATTTTCACATAAGTGGTAGCAGGAATGCTTTTTGTAAATGAAGATGGGACGGTTCATATAGAGTGATTTAGAAGCCAGAGAGTTAAGTTGGGAGTCAGCTAGGTAAAAAGAGGATCTTTTCTGTGTTCTGTCACTCTGCTTGTCTCTCTCAATTTTAGCAAAATCTGAATGTATATTATTTATATTTGTATTACTTCCTTCCCTTTCTCCCCCCTCTAAAATAAATCTCTGTAAGTTTTTTGGGACCTTCTCAGTTTTGTTTACCACTATACCTCCAGCACCTAAAACAGGCCTTTGTTGTTACTTAGTTGCCGAGTAATCTTAAATGCTTTTTGGACCCCATGGGCTGTAGCCTGCCTGACTCTTCCTGCCATGGGATTTCCCAGGCAAGAATACTGGAATGTGTTGCCATTTCCTTCTCCAGGGGATCTTCCCAACCTAGGAATCAAATCTGTGTCTCCTGCATTGGCAAGCGGGTTCTTTACCCACTGAGTCACCAGGGAAGCCCAGTGCCTACTACCTAGTAAGTGGTGGACAAAACTTACAGAATATGTACCAGTGCAGCAGTGGAAAGACTGAGTCAGAGAATGACTGAGTATCCTGATACTAACAGGGAGATATTCACAGAATATGTTTGAATTGAGTCTAAGGAGTAAAACCCTAGGTATAAGGCAGCAGCATGTGAAAAAGCATGCAAGTATGACATTGCAGGATGAATTGAGGAAACAAAGTTTCATATGACCGAGGCAAGAGTGCATGTTTGGTTTTGGCCAGAGAAAAGTCTGGAGAGTCTTCAGTTTCTCTTCTCACTAATCTTTTTCATCCTTTCATCTAGTATATGATATTGACATTTTAAAATTTGAATGTGGTAGAATATGAATAATTCTTGATTTGGAAAATGGAAATTCACAGTATTTTTCACGTTTCAACATTGCCCCTAAAATGTTTTTCTTTTTTTAAAATATCAATAGATATCCAGTCATGTTAAAGCAATTGATACCATTTACCAGACAACAGACTTCTCTGGAATCCGTAACATCAGTTTCATGGTGAAACGCATAAGAGTAAGTAAGGAATTTCAATAGTTAACATTAAAAAGAGAAACAATAAGGATCATGTTTACAAAATGAAAATGCTTGCCTTTTATTTCATTTTTATGCATTAAATAGTTTAAATTGTATTTACTAATACAGGTTATCTTTACTCTTGGGTTGTATATACACACAGAGTGGATACCTGGACTTAATGACTTAAGAATGAAATCTATAGATTTAATCTGGACTGTAGAAGAAGTATGGTAGAAAGTACTGTTTTCTGTTTGTCTGATTAATATGCTAGTTATAAAGCGCTCTGGTAACTAGAGACTTGGTACTTGACATTTCCCCAGTTTCTGTAGTTTCTGTGGATTTCCCTTATAGAGTATACTTTAGAGTGTGTCCCATTGATGCTCCAGTGGAGGGAAGGATAGATACAGTGGTTAAGTAAAGTTGGAAGTTGGAGAAACACTTAATTCTATTTCCTCTTGAAATTTAACAGTGCACACTAATGCATTCCAGGTTTTGAGAAATCCTTTGGGAAAGAAATCCATACATTTCTAAGCTCATTTAACCTTTTTTGTATTAACATCATCTGAGACTCCAAAGAATTGCAGTACACGTTTTGAGAAATGCTGATTCTTAGTTTTAATGTTATAAATTGTTAATAAGTAAATACTCAATTATTAACAAAATAGGAGTTTCAAACATTTTCTAAATATGAATTCTTTCAAAGTATATAGCTTTTAAGAATCTGAGTTTATAAGCTAGATAACCCATGTTTTAAAAATACCATTGTACAAAAGTACTTTCCACAGAACTTCTTTATTTTTAACAAAAATTGTAATGTTTTTTTTTTTTTTAAATTATATATTTATTTATTTTTGGCCTCACTATGCAGCTTGCAGGATCTTAGTTCCCCAACCAGGGATTGAACCCTAGCCCTCTCAGTGAAAGCACTGAGTCTTGACCACTGGAACTCCAGGGAACTTCCCATAGAGAATTCTTTATATTTCTTAAAATATGATTGACTAGATTATAGTTTTAGTATACATGTGTAATATATTTTTAAAAATAACTGAAAGTGGTCTTTACTTTTAAAAGTGACATGATTAAATACTACATTGAGTTGTCTTGAGGTGAAATAATATGGTTTATAGACAGATAAAGAACTGTAATCAGTTGCTTTTGTGTATTTTGAGAGTGATATAAACATTTAAATGAGCAAATAAAAGTGATAAGTGGTATAAGTATTGCTGTTTAGTAGACAGAGGAATAAAGTGCAAAGTAGTGAAAAACAGAGAACACCCTAAGAAGTTTTAGTAAGGTACATTTTTTTGAGTAAAATAATTTGCATTATGAAGAAACACATGTATATAAAAGGGTAATGTGGCAGTTGGTTCGTTCTTTTTCCGGCCTTTAGTCAAGATTAAAACTTTAGTTTAAAATCTCATCAGTTGAAGTTTGTGACCCATTAAATAATTTGAAATTTATATTTTGTAAGCATATATTTAAATATTCATCATCCCATTTTTAATATAGGTAACTAAAATTTAGATGCAGTTTTTATTTATAACCAATATTATAGAAGTATCAGAATTTCATTTCTGTGTTTTGTGGGGAAAAGCAATATGTAGCATGTCTCTAAGCATGGGCTACTTACAACACATAGTGTTCTTGTTTTGGGATTTGTGTATGTGTGTGTTATATGACCATAACTAATTGTTTTTGATTAATTGTTAATGGATAAACCAGATGTTCTCATACCTGTCCTTGGGCAGTTAACCTCAAGGGGTTTCTGCCACCCTGTTTGTAAACCCCTTGGTTTTACTGAAAGATGTGGATCATAAAAAGACCTGTAGTTTTCATTTTATTGACTGTAATAGCCTTACCTTATCAGTGATATTTTCAGTAGACTGAGATTTGCCTTCTAAGCAGTGTTTATTCTCATATATATTCCTTTTTATTCCCTGTCAACAGTCTTATATGTAATTCTCTTACTTAGAGAAAACCAAATTGTTCTAGGACTTCAAAAGATAGGCAGAGGTCTCTGAAAAGAAGTAATGACTCATAAATAAAAGCTTTTGTTTTGGTGAAGTTTGGTATCAGAATGGATTATTCTTCACATTGTGTAAGAGAAACCTGCCCCAAGAGTATAGTAGCTAAAATGTTTGAAGGAAACATTCTGGAGGAATTCAGCTTGAAATAGAGAAACAAATGGGCAAAGAAAAAAAATTTCTTACATTCAGGGAAAAAAATTGAACTTGAAGCTAGTTGGGCTTGACTCATAATTTTCTAGGCAAGTAGAACCAGGAATATGATCTGTCTGCTGAATTGACAGTCTTGGATTTAATGTCTATTTTATGTTCTGCTAATTAGGTGAAATATAGGGTTTTATATCCTTTACTTATCACCATATGTAGGAGATCAGCACTAAGGGAGACTGATCAGATGATTAAATTTGAGAAACTGTACTTCCTTATTAGAAATTTTGAAAGCAGAACTTGTTTTTTCATCCCAAGTGTTCAGGAAAGGGGTGAATATTTGCTCAGAAATGTAACCTACTCAGTTTTAATTCCCCTACCTTGTCTTTCCATTTTTCTTTCTTTTTGGTGTCTATGATCAGCTATAGGGTGGAGGAAGTGGGAATAACTGTAGAAGCATTAATTTAGCCCCAACTTCCTTGGGCCCCAAGTATATTGTCCAACTTGGTCAAATTTTTCTAAATCTTCAGTTATCCTCATGGCTACTTAAAAAAAAAATTTGACTAAGTAGTGGATACTACTTCCACTAAAGCTCTGCTGACATTAGCTGCTTATTAAAATCATTGTTTTGTGGATTTTAGATCAATACAACTGCTGATGAGAAGGACCCTACAAATCCATTCCGTTTTCCAAATATTGGTGTAGAGAAGTTTCTGGAGCTGAATTCTGAGCAGAATCATGATGACTACTGTTTGGCCTACGTTTTCACAGATCGAGATTTTGATGATGGTGTCCTTGGTCTGGCGTGGGTTGGAGCACCTTCAGGTAGTTTATCTAAATATGTCTTGACTTAACTACTTGAAATGAAAAGCAGTTTCATGATGGATTGAATTTTACAGAGTATAGGAGAAAGTGATGCCCATGCAGTATTTTCATTTGTACAGCTCAAGTTAGGTAAAATTCATAAGCATAATGTAAATGGAAAAATAGATGAAGCAGCTTTTTATTCTGAAATGAATTACATGAGTACTAACAGGGAGATATCCTGACATTTGGTGGTGTACATTCAGTGACTGAAATAAATAATTTTATGGGGAAAAGTGGTACTTATTTCTGAAACTGAAAAGCAGAATGTTAATTGTTCCACAAAAGTTAATGTAATTAATTAATGGGGTGGGGGTTGGGGAGAGGTTCTTAGAGTCAACAAGGGAAAATTATCTTCTTGCTTTTGTTCTGGAGTGAGATAAAATGGAGAGAAATCCTGCTCAAGAACATCAGGTGGGAAGAAAAAGAAAGACTACCTTTACTATCATTATTTTATTTCTAGCCTTTATTTTAACAAAACTCAAGTGTTGCCTGAAAAGAGATGTGAGCAGGAGACCCCAGGACCCATAACTCCACTGGCTTGACTGCATGGACCCACATTCTGCTGGTGTCTACCTTAGCCATGAAAGCCACTGTCATTGAGAAAGCTGGAATAGGATAATCTCCTTTCTGCTGCAGTACAGTGGGGATCTGTCATTTACAGTACAATAGATTCAGTAGCCTAGTTTAGAGAAATACAAATTTATTAAGTGAAAGATAAGTAGAAAGAATCCCCAACTCTTTGAATATAAATTTGCCATATAGAATTTGATCAGTAGTCTGTCAGCTTCTGAGCTGTAAACAGCAATTTCTCCTTCTGATATATATTTTTAAAAGAATCAACTTCAACTTTATATGGAGTAAGACAGGCTTTTCTATTCTTAATTTATTCTTTGATTAATTCTTTGATAAATTCTTTGATTTGTTATACATATTTTAACATCTTTAGTACTATAGTTTTCCTCTTATATATTTTGCTCTTTTTTTAAAACCAGCAGTGAATATCCTTTTTACAGGTTCCAAAGCTTTTGTTTCTCTGCCACATTTCTCTGCTGTCATTAAACTACATGTTTATATCATAGGCTGCATGTATCATATAGTACAGTATTTTTGGATATTTGTCCTTAAGAGTGATCTGTGCCGATTTTGTGTTACTTGCATTGTCAGCAGACTGTACATCTCACTCTTTCCTGTGATGTGATAATTCACATATTTTATAACTTGTATATGCTGAAATCTTTTTTTCCCTGCTTGGGAAAAAGATTAGTTGGATAATTTTATCATAAAGTTTATAATCCTTTATTCTTATTCATCAGTAAATACTATAGAAACTCAAGGATTCATTTGGTTTTTCTTTATATGTTGTGGTTAATATAGTGGTTCTTTAACTGTGCGCCATGGACTAGCAGTATCCATATGACCTGGGAACTTGTTAGGAATGTAAATTTATGGGCCTCACTTAGGTCTACTGTCTCAGAAACTCCAGGTGGTGTGGAGCCCATCAGTCTTCATCTGAAGAAGCCCTCCAGGTGATTCTGATGCATTCTAAAGTTAGAAAACCAACATATTAATATTTTTGCTCACAAAATGTCTCCTGGGCAAATGATTAGATGATCTCAGACTAAAAACTTCCTGCCGTTTTCTATTTTCAACTCCAGACTGTTGTTCATTAAGAATGTAGTGGTTCTGAGAGAGCTTGGTCAAATTTTTCTGAATATTCAGATATCTGCATGTCTACTTGAAAAAAAAGACTATATATTTAGAACAGTTTTAAATTTATACAGAAATTGAGCTGATAGTATAGAGTGTTATCCCCCCTACCTTTCTATTTTATAACAGCTTACATTAGTATGATACATTTGTTACACTTAATGAACCAGTATTGGTACATTATTGTTAACTAAAATCACCCCTTAGTTTATTCAGATTTCTTATTCAGATCCTTTTCCCATTCCAGGATCTTGTCCAGGATACAACCATACATTTAATTGTCATTTCTCTTTAGTCTCCTCCTAGCTGTGATGATTTTTCAGACTTTTCTTATTTTTTATAACCTTGACAGTTTTGAGGCGTATTGGTCAGGGATATTGTTGGATGCCCCTCTGTCATAAGTCTGTTTGATGTTTTTCTCATGATTGAACTAGGGTTTGGGGGACAGTTAGTTTTTCTGTCTAGTTTGTGATGTCTGGACCACTTACTTTATGAAGTACTGTTTATTTTATTAAAGTGACAGTAGGCAGAGTTTTGGTTTGAGAATGCTAGGCCACATTACTTGTATTTTTGTTGTTGTTCTTCATCTGATGCCTTCTTCTTTTACTCTGTGTTAAACCCCCAACTCTAGCTCTCACAAGCCTTTTCCTAGAAGCTTCTGGAGGAACAGCTAGGCAGGGACGGAAGAATGGGGCCAGAGTGGGAAAGAGAAGGGCTCTTTGTTCTTTTGACACAACTTTTTCTAAAATAGGATACCTACCCTGACAGCTTTCTTCTTCATTTCCCTTTGCCCTTAGACTACCTGAACTGAGTTTATTTGGTTTGCATTTTATTTGTTTTTATAAGCAACTTTATGTATTTGCTCTTACTAATTAATTCAGTTCCCTTGTGATGTATAGGTGTTATTTTCTCCATTCTACAGACGAGGAAAGTTGGATTACAACCCAGTACCACAAAGAACCTAGAATCTGGACCTTTTGACGCCACGTTTTGTGCATTTGGTAGTTATTTTACTCCGTATTATTATAATATAACAGCCTACCTTTATCTCTCTAAGACATTTCCAAGAAGAAGTTGAAATGTTTCCTGAATCTAAGTAGAGATGGAATCTGTTTCCTTCTTAAGAGAGAGGAGTCATGTGTGTGTGCCAAGTCACATCAGTCGGGTCTGACTAGAATTTAGGCATCGTTTTGGGTAATTGTCATGAGATAAAGAGAAGAATTCTGGATTGGGAGCTAGTGTACTGGGTCCTTGTCTGTTCTGTCTCTGTAAATTCAGGTAAACCATGTTATTTCAGCTTATTTATTTTTCATTGTAATTTCTTCTGTCTTTGCCCTTCCTTTGTGATTTAATGTTTCTGTATGCAGATCTTAGTAATGCTAGTTTTAGACTAATTTTTTGCAATAATATTTTATAGCTGATCTCTTCAGCTTGTGGTCTGTTGCTTGTCTTAACCTTTTTCATTTTTATTTGACCTAATTAATTTCTATTGTATTATTTAGCTTAATTTCATTTAATTCTGCAGCTGTTTCACTATTCAAATATATAGTAGTGAAAAGAATTTTGTTGTGATACTGTTGTGTTAATTTTCACAGGATAGTTACTCAAATTACTAGCTGTAGTCTTCTTCATTGACTCAGTTAATGTGGAAAAAACAATGAGAGTTGAAACATTCCAATAATGTTTCTTGTGTTTTAGTCTTTTTTTATGCTACTTTTTATTTGTTCTCTTAAAATTTTTTATTGTGGTTGGGTTCTGCCTTCAGTTTCCTTTTAGTGAGAAAAACAGTTCCTCCTGCCCTGACTCCATAATAAGTAGAAACATCTGGTAAACTGGGCTAACTTGGAGGCTTCCATGTGAAATCATACAGGACCTAGAAGGGAGCTCTAGAAAGGGAGGAGTCTGGTCTCCGAAACGAAGTTAGTCTTGAATAGGAAACTGGAAAGATTAAACTTCTCTTTTTATAAGCAAAGTTTTGTGTTAAGCAGGTAGTAAGTAGTCTCTTATTTAGAGACTGAAATGTCAGTCCCTTCACAAAGTAAATTCTGTATATTAGATAGCCCTTTGTTGTACTTCATTTGCTACACTCTTCTAACATGATTTTTGAGGGGGTCGTCTTTGTTTTATTAAGGCATATTCTGCTCACCTGTTACCCACCTTAACTGTTATCAGTTAACCCAGTGAACATAGTCTCAGTTTGCCAGGTCACTGAAGAAGGCTGACTGTGGAATTCATCTGCAGAGCCAATCCTGAACCATTGAGTATTCCTCTGACCATTTGTGAAGAACATTTTGAGGGACATTTCATTTGGTAGAGATCTTCTTTTCTGTTTTTCTTTTTTAGAACCTGTCTGGCAGTATACTAACTTCTGCTTCAGAATTACTGCTCATATTAATGTTGAATGGTCAGCATGCTACTATTGTTGTAGATGTTTAGGCTTGCTCTCACCAAAACTGTATTTATGGATTCTTTCAAGGCATTAAACTTACCCTTGTAGGTTTTATAATTTTTTTTCTTTTGGGGAATTGTTCTAACAAGTTTAGGACTGATATTCTGTGACTAGCCCTCAGACTATCTTGTAGATAGAAAAATGTTTCTGTTTCTTTGTTGGTCTTTGAGTTATCCATTCATCATTGTTATTCATAATTTGTATTTTTCAGTGATGACTGTGTAGTAAACTTTTAAATTTACAGTGTAAAGCAATTACTGAAATTGAGTTATGACTTAGCTGTAGGTATTTCTAACATCATTAATTCAGTTTCTGGCATATCTAAAATTGTTATAGTATTTAAAAAGTTAAATCACAACTAATAAAGTTAGACATAGTATTGTATTTCTTTCTGTATAACTGAATTATTCCAACATATGCTGTTAGTCTGTAAAAAGAGCAAACTTTCCAGATAAGCAATAGTTATTGAAACCAAAAGCAGTTAAGTATATTAAACTAGATATGAATTAAAAAGACTGTATTTCAGAAGACTACACTCAAATTTATGCATTATCTTTCCTTAAATTAGATAGACCTTAAAAATATAGGAAGTACATTATTGGAGTTTTTAATATGTGCTGTTTACTTTTTTTTTAACTGATAAAGATTTGCAGTGTGGAGTCTTCTATGCTTAATTCAAGTCTGACAGTACAGCACTGGACCAATTTGCGTATGACACATCTTCAATAAGGCAGGATATTAATTTGCTACTTATTTAAAACTATAATATGTAGACTGTAATTATTACATACAGAATGCTTATTTATATCTTTTCTAGTTTCTAGAATAGTGATACAGTCCTTCGGACTCCAAAAGTAAAAGTAGATTAACAGAATATGTTAAATATTTGTAAGTCATTTGATGTTATCTTTCTATTCAGTTTTATGTGTAGAAAACATAGTAAATATTAAATACAGAGGTTCTCAATCTTTTGCCCTTTAAAATCTGCATATGTGACTTAGTCTTTCAGTTTAGTTTTTTATGAAAGCACATTATCATTTCAGTTTCTTGAATTGTATCATAATAGTCATTAAATTTATTATATGTTTTCCTGTACTTTCTAATATTAAAAGGAACAAGGCAACGGTTGTAGTTTCTTGCCATTCTTGCATATCTTTTTTTTTTTTTTTTGAACTTTTAATTTTGTATCTAGGTATAACCGATTAACAATGTTGTGATAGTTTCAGGTGGACAGCGAAGGGACTCAGCCGTACATGTGCATGTATCCATTCTCTCCCAAGGCCCCTTCCCATCCAGGCCGCCACATTCAGGCTTCTTGTTGGTTATCCATTTTAAATATAGTATGTCTTGCACATCTGTTTTGAATTGCTTTCCTATTATATACTTTATCAGAGATTATAAATGTTAGACTTTAAAAGATGTAATTTGGTTGTAACTTTGTGTGTAGAAAGTTAATTTGAAATAATTAGATCATTTATCAGAATATCCTAATCCATTTGATTGTATTTTAATGAAAAAATGCAAATAATCTCTTAAAATGTGAATGTAAACCAAAGTATTTTCCCTGAAAGTCTTTAGTAGTTATTTAAAATACTGTGATCGTCTCAGTGCAGTGTACGTAAAAGCAAGGATTGGCCAGTTTCTAATTTGCTGATGTTCTTTTTTTTAATTTCTAAAATTGACTGCATTTATATGTGAAAACACTTTTATATTGGTATTAAGCTCTGAAGTTTAGGAACTGTAAATGAACAGATGAAATACAAAATGATTTCATATTTTTCATACAAGTAAAAGATGAAGACTGAAATTTGAAAATATCTTCAAGTCATGTTGGAAAATCATAATTGAGGTTTTTGAACCTATTTTGGAAAAATATTCAAACTTGCCAAAAAGTTGCAAGAGTAGTATAGTGAACTCCTGATAAATTAATCAGTTAACATGTTACCACATTTGCTTTTTCTCCCTTCCCACTTTCTCTCCTTCGTTCCTTTTTTCTTTTACCCACTTGACATTTTTTGAGTTTTATTGAGATATAATTGACAAATAAAATTGTAAGCTATTTAAAGTGTACAATGTGATTTGATATTTGTATGCATTGTGAATGCATGATTCCCGCCACCAAGTTTAATACATCCATCGCCCCACATATTTACATTTTTCCTTTTTGTGTGTGAGAATGTTTAACTTCTGTTCTCTTAGCAGATTTGATTTATATAATACCATGTTTTTAGCTATAGTCATCATGTGTTACACATTAGAACCTCAGACTTTACTCATCTTACAACTTGAAGTTTGTACCTCTATCAGCCTATATCCTCCACACCCTAGCCTCTACTACTTTTTTCTTTTTAAAGAGTACATAGTACATTGTCTTTTAGGACATGAATCACATACTCCTGTGCATCGCTATTATTATTTGTAGAAGTGACTTCCTTAGCATCTCCTTGAGAATATTTTGTCAGCTTTCATTTAACTTAAATATAAGTTTTCTTCTTGAAAAATGAAAAAGTATAGGCTTTGACCCAGTGTAAATGCTGAAATATTTAAATTTAACAGAATCTTAAATATGTGTTTTGCTCAATTAAGAGGAGTAAAAATTTGGAGACATTTTGATTATGAAGAGGAACATTTTATAAGGGCTTTGTATTCAATCCTGAGAATTTATTTGTGCCATAAAAACTTTGATTTGAAATGACTTTGTAATCGTTGACCAAAGAAACTTTTTAGAACTTGATATATGTATATACCAAGTTTGGACTCAAAATACATATAAAATGTTTCAAGTTAATATGGCATTTATTAGAGAATTATTTGGGGGGTGAAGATGCTAATTTTAGCCATTTTTTGTTTTGAATTAGGAAGCTCTGGAGGAATATGTGAAAAAAGTAAGCTCTATTCAGATGGTAAGAAGAAGTCTTTAAACACTGGAATTATTACTGTTCAGAACTATGGGTCTCATGTACCCCCCAAAGTCTCTCACATTACCTTTGCTCATGAAGTTGGACATAACTTCGGATCTCCAGTAAGTATTGCCTAATTATTAGTTTCTTTTTTTAAGTTGCTGGTCTTTCATGTTGTGTAATTTTTGTTGATACTGTTTACAGTGAAAACAAGTCCACATGAATGCTTAGTTTTTATATGTCAAAACACAGTAATGTACTTGGCCATAGTACTGAAAAGGAGGAAGATCGAATGCTTGTAATTAAAATAAGAAAAGAAGCACAACAGTGCCAGAATTATACGAAGGCAGGAATTTTGTCTCTTTCATTCACTCCTGACCTTGGAACAGTGCCTGGTACAAGACTCATTCAAATATTTATTGAGTGAGAATCACTTTTCATTGTTTAAAGTTCTTTTTTCATTGTTTGAATGTTAGCAAATTGCATTTTTTTTGCTTGGTTTCTATTAAAGCATTATTGGGGTTTACTAGATTTGTCTTTCTCTACTTAGCAGGTTATTTAAAAATCTTTCAGTATTAAAACTTGGTAACATGCGCAAAAGTAGAGAAAGATAGTACCACAATCTTACGTTCATCCTACAGGACAGAGGTCAACAAACATTTTCTGTAAAGGGTCTACTAATAAACTAGGTTTGTGGGGCAGCGTTTGGTCTCTGTTGCATATTTTTCTTTGTTTTGTTATTTTTTACAATCTTTTAAACATGGAAAAACCATTCTTAACTTAGGTCATATGAAAACAGGCTGTGGGCTGCTGTTTGCTGACCTCTGATTCAAATTCAGCGATCATCAAGATTTTGCCACATCTTTCTGTATTTCCTTTTCTTTGTGAGGTGTTAGAAACAAAGTCATTCACCCTTCCATATTTCAGTGTGCATTTCTTAAAAAATGAGACATTTTCTTCTATAACCACCACATGGTTATGATACTTGACAAAATGAATAATTCTTTGGTGTTATTTAATACCCTGGGGCTTCCCTGTGGTTCAGATGGTAAAGAATCTGCCTGCAGTGTTGGAGACCTGGGTTTGATACCTGTGTCAGGAAGATTCCAGTGAAGGGAATGTCTACCGACTTCAGTATTCTTACTTGGAGAATTCCATGGGCAGAGGAGCCTGGCTGGCTACAGAGTCGGACATGATTGAGAGACTAACACTTTTACTTTCACTTTTTCAATATATAGTCTATTGTATTGATTTTTAAGTGAACCGAAGATTAATATACATGGAAGTACAAAATACTGAAAGGTATTCTGTCTTTGTGATTTTGGTGGGGCTTATTAAAATTACAAGTTTGGGAAATTTTCATTTGAAAACTGTATAAATTCATTTGTACTTTATCAGTTGTAAAAATGGGAATTTTTGAGTTTGGAAAAAAATTGAATTCTAATAACTTAAAATTCTCAAGCTCTTACTTAATGTTTCCACAGTTCATAAAATGTAAGTGTCCTCTCACTAAGTTGCAAGTCTTTCTTCTTCTAATTCCAATCAGGAATGGATGGATAAAGTCTTTGAAATATGTCTAATATCTCTACCTCTTGGCTGCTTTGGTGATCTGTTCTTAAAAAAGAGTAATTGAAATTTTAAAGATGAGCAAAGAACTCTTGTTCATGGTTAACTTGCATTTTCAAGGTCAGTTAAATGTCCTCAACTCTCCCAGTCAACTTCATCCAACCCTTACCAGGGGAATTTTAGTATCCTTCCAACTACCCTTCAGTTCATGAGTCTAGGACCTCTCAACCTCTCAAAGTTTAATGTGCATACAAATTACTGAGGATCTTACAGTGTAGATTCCATTTTAGTGGGCCTTTGATGGGGCCTTAGTGTCTGTTTCTAAGACTCCCATGTGATGCTGCTGCTGCTGATCTGTGGATCACACCTTGAGTGGGATATCTACTGTCTTCTCTTTGCACTTCCCATCTAATTTGTCTTCTAACTGGTTGCCAGAAAAGTGTTTTTTTTTTAATACATTAATGTAATATTACTTATTGTTGAATGTATAAATTGGTTCACATTTTTTTGCTTACCTTGTTATCTTTTCCTGTCATACCAGACTACTTCTAATGATTCTGTCATGCTCAAATACACCTCATTCCTTTGTGTATATTGTTCATGATACTATACATAGAGTACACATGATACTATACTGTAGATAGCAGGTGCTTAGTAAATTTGTTTTCAGTAATTTAATATTGAGATCAGCCAGACCATGAACTCCTGAGCCTGTCTTCTTTGACATTTTTGTCTAAAATCTGTCTTTATGTCTTCTGTCATATATCTGTACTATATCAATGTTACTTTCTGTCTGAGTGGTTCACTGTATTGTGTATATTTATTTATGTGAAATTCACTTAGTCCTGTCTCTTTGTGACCCCATGGACTGTAACCCTCCAGGCTCCTTTGTCCATGGAATTCTCCAGGTCAGAATACTGTAGTGGGTAGCTGTTGCCTTCTCTAGAAGATCTTCCCAATCCAGGGATTGAACTCAGGTCTTGCACATTGCAGGCAGATTCTTTACCATCTGAACCACCAGGGAAGCTATCCTAAATGTTCATTGCACACCTGTTGTTAACCAGTTTATAAACATTGTTGGAAATTTGCAATCAAGAGGCGAGTTCCCTTCTCCCAGTATGAAAGTCTTAATGTATTTACTCTCAGCAGATTAATCTTTGTCTAGGTATGTGCGTGCTAAGTCACTTCACTTGTGTCTGACTCTTTGCGACCCTATGGACTGTAGTCCACCAGACTTCTCTGTCCATGGGATTTTCCAGGGAAGAATACTGAAGTGAGTTGCCATTTCCTCCTCCAGGGGATCTTCCCAACCCAGCGATCAAACCCATGTCTCTTATGTCTCCTGCATTGGGCACGCAGGTTCTTTACCACTAGCCCACCTGGGAAGCCCTTGTCTAGGTATAGTTCTAGTCATTCTGATCATGTCACTTCTGCTTATAACCCTACATCCAATACCTGTTGATATTGCTAATACAGTTTCCTTAACTTATTTATAGGGTTTTCCATAATTTGGGGCTTAACTTATTTATAGGGTATTTATAGGGTTTTCCATAATTTGGGGCTAAGTATGTTTCCTGTGTTATTTCCTCTTCCCTGTCAAATTAAGTCATTTAAAAAAGTGTACTTCTGCCAAGAAGCCAATTCCTTCCCATCTCTGCCTGTTGAAATCTTGATCCATGTTGCTATATAATATAAGTTAATATGGCCCTTTTGTCAGGCAGTTTGGCAGTATGTTTCAAAATCTTTAAAGTGTTTGACCTTTTAATGCAGTAACTCTACCTTTGGGAACCGAACTAAAAGAAATAATTGCAGAATGTGTCAAAGATTGATGTGAATTAAAAAAAAAAAAGATATCCATTGCAATTAGACCTTCACTGATTTTTTTCTTCTTTATGAAACAGTGGCCCCTGAAAGAGCAAATTATCTTTCCTTTTCAGAGGCTAAAATAACGGTAAGGTCTAGTCTAAAGGAGAGTCCTCAAGCTTCCATTGTTCTTCTGATGAGAAAATTACATCTAATCAGATGACCTGAAAACCCTATTTTACTTCCTGTTTATGTAACTTTATATTCTTTTTGACAGCATGATTCTGGAACAGAGTGCACTCCAGGAGAATCTAAGAATTTAGGACAAAAAGAAAATGGCAATTACATCATGTATGCAAGAGCAACATCTGGGGACAAACTTAACAACAATAAATTCTCACTCTGTAGTATTAGAAATATAAGTCAAGTTCTTGAGAAGAAGAGAAACAACTGTTTTGTTGGTATGTATATTTTCCCAGCATTTTAATATGAATATTTTCAAACATTCAGAAAACTGGAAAGAATTAAATAGCAAACACCTGTGTATCCACTATTACCACCTTTATATTTTACAGTTGTTAGCACTTTAATACATTTGCTGTATCACATAGGGGGCTTCCCTGGTGGCTCAGATGGTAAAGAATCTGTCTGCAATGCAGGAGACCAGGTTTGATCCCTAGGTTGGGAAGATCCCCTAGTAAAGGCAATGGCTACCCACTCCAGTATTCTTGCCTGGAGAATTCCATGTTCAGAGGAGGAGGCAGGCAGCCTATAGTCCATGAGATCGCAGAGTTGGACACAACCGAACAGCTAACACTTATCACATATGTATCAATCTATTCATCTCTCAATCCATGTTTTATTGTTACTGTAATTTAAAATGGATTTGGGATATCAGGATACTTCACTCTAAGCCCTTTAGCCTATATTTTTTACATAAGTGAAATACACAAATCAACTCTACCCTTTGATGAGCTTTGACAAATGCATCTCCCTGTGTAACCTAAGCACCTGGCAAGATGTACAACATTTCTGTCACCCAAGAACATTCTCTCATTTCCTTTCCCCATCAGTCTCGGCACCCGTTTCATAATAAATGGATTTATTTCTCCATAGATAAATTTTGGCTTGTTTTCATATAAGTGGAATCATACAGTTGGCATTCTTTTGTGGAAGGCTGCTTTCACTCATCATACTATTTTGAAGTTCATTATTAGTGTTTTGTACCTTTTTTGGGGGGGGGGAGCTAGGTAGAAGTACATTATATGAATTTATCACAGTTTACTTATCCTCTCTCCTGTTGAATGAACACCTGGGCTTTTCAGGTTTGGGCTATTATGAATAAAGTTGCTGTGAATTTTTTTCTTATTGTGGTAAAATATATATAACAGAGTTTATATTTAAACTAGTTTTAAGTGTACCATTCGGTGGCATTAAGTACATTTACCGTGTTGTACAACCATCACCGCTTTTCCATTTTCAAACTTTTAAAAAAATCACCCCAGATAGAAATTCTGTAACCGTTAAGCAATTAACTCCTATTTCTCTCTCTCCCCAGTTTCTAGTAACCTCTATTCTATTTTGTGTCTCTGTGCCTTTGCCTATTCTAGGAACCTCATATTAGTGGGATTATGCTTTTTTATCTGATTTATTTCACTTAGCATAGTATTTCCAAGATTCACACAAGCTATAGCCATGTATCACAATGCCATTCTTTTTTATGGCAGAATAATACTCGGTTTAAGGGATATACTACATTTTGTCTATCCACTGATCTGTCTTGCCTCTCTTGGGGCATTTAATATGTTCTAAATACCCCTCCTTATATTACATTTTTGGGGATCCTTCTCCCATTTCATAAGATTTTAAGTTACTTGAGGGTAAACACTGAGGCCTGCTCACATTGCACATAAACAGCAGTCTCAGATACGGCACCAAGGGGAAAGAACTGAAGACGTTTTCCAGATAAGCACGGCTTTTTGGGTTTTTTAGCTGCATTTTTTTGTTTTGACATAAAATTGTTGTAACACTATGTCCTTTTGTTTTTAATTGAAATTTATATCGAGATAATTTAGATTCCCATGCAGTTTAAGAAATAATGGAGATTCCATATTCCTTCACTCAGTTTCCCTCAATGGTAACATCTTGCAAAACTGTGTAGTACAGTGTTACATACAATAAGGATGTTGACATTGATTAACAGTCCACAGATCTTATTTGGATTTCCCCAGTTTTTCATATTTTCATCTCTGTGTGTGTGTAGTTCTATACAGTTTTACCATTGTAGGTTTATGTGTCTGTCACCATAGCCATGATTAAGAACAGTTCCATTGGGACTTCCCTGGTGGCCCAGACAGTAAAGAATCTGCCTGCAGTGTAGGGGGCCTGGGTTCAATCCCTGGGAGAGGAAGATCCCCTGGAGAAGGGAATGGCTACCCACCCCAGTATTCTCGCTTGGAGAATTCCATGTTCAGAGGACCCTGGTGGGCTACGGTCCGTGGGGTCACGAAGAATCAGACATGACTGAGTGACTAACACTTTCACTTTGGCTGTCTAGTGCTTGGGACCACATGCTCCTAATGCAGGGGGCATGGGTTTGATCCCTCATCGGGGAGTTAGGATCCCATATGCCACATGGTGTGGCCTGAAAAAAAAAAAGAACAATTCCATTACCACTGTTTTATAACCTTAAAAAGCAACCTCCTCCTTCTTGCCTCTCACCTGCCCCACTAAATCATTCTCCATTTCTAAAATTTTGTCACTTCAAAAATGTTCTATAAATGGAACCATACAATATGTAACTTTTGGGGATTTTTCACTTGATATCATTGCTTGGAAATTAATCAAAATTTTTACCTGTGTCATTAGTTTGTTCCTTTTTATTGCAGGTAGTATGTGTGTACCTCAGTTCATTCAGCCATTTTTCTGTTAAAGAATATTTGGGTTAACTTCAGTTTTGGGCTGTTATGAATAAAGCAGCTATAAACAGTTTAGGCTTTTCATATGAATATAGGTTTCAGATGCTTCCAAATCGAACTGATAGGTCAGTATAGCAGTTGTTTGTTTTTATTTATGTTTTTATGTTTTGGCAGAAACTGCCAAACTGTTCTCCAGAAGGCTGTGCTATTTTACATTCCCACCAGCAGTGTATGAGTCGTCTAATTTCTCTCTATGCTTGTCAGCTTTTGGTATTTTTTATTTTATCCACTGTGGTATATGTATAATGTTAATTCATTGTGGCTTTACTTTGTATTTTTATGATGACTAATGACATTGAATATCATGTGGTTTTTTGCCATCTGTATATCTTCTTTGGTGAAATGTCCATGTTTCTTGGCCACTGAGGTTTTTTTTTTTTCTGTTGAGTTTTGATGGTTCTTTATGTAGTTCAGCTGCTAGTCACTTATCACATATTGGTCTGCATGTATTTTCTTCCTTTCTGTAGCTTGTCTTTTCATCCTCTTCACAGTCTTTTCCAGAGCAAAACTTAAATTTTAAGAAGATTCAAAGTCAATTTTTACTTTTATTGATTGACTTTTTCTTATAAAGCCTTCATTTTCTTTTGAAAGGGCAAATTAAAATTACATTGATATTATCATTTTTGTTATTATTCTCAGTGATAGAAGTGACATATAGATTCTTCATTTGTAAACTAGAGTTTTACAATAAGCTTTCTGATTGAAAATGACTTTAAAAATTATGAACATATTTACCTTTCTCTGTCTGGCTTCACTTAATATGATGATCTCTAGGTATATCCATGTTGCTGCAAATGGCATTATTCATTCTTTTTATGTCTGAGTAATATTCCTGTGTCTGTGTGTGTGTGTGTGTGTACACCACATCTTTATCCATTCATCTATTCATGAACATATGTCTTGGCTGTTGTAAATAGTGCTTCTTTGGACATTGGGGTGCATGTATTTTTTCAAATGAGAGTTTTCTCCAGATAAATGTCCAGCAGTGGGATTGCAAGATTATGTGGTTTTAGTTTTTTAAGGAAACTACATACTATTCTCCAGAGTGGCTACACCAGTTTACATTCCCATCAACAGTGTAGGAAGTTTCTTTTTTCGCCACCTATTCTCCAGCATTTATTATTTGTAGACTTTTAAATAATAACTATTCTGACTGGTGTGAGGTGATACCTCGTAGTTTTGATTTGCATTTCTCTAAT
The DNA here is from genome assembly GCF_033118175.1 of Dama dama. NCBI lineage: Eukaryota > Metazoa > Chordata > Mammalia > Artiodactyla > Cervidae > Dama > Dama dama. The sequence goes on along the minus strand of NC_083692.1, from coordinate 50,660,832 downwards.
AATTAACAATGTGTGCGCATGCTCAGTTGCTTTAGTCATGTCCGACTCTTTGTGACCTTAAGAAATGTAGCCCACCAGGCTTCTCTGCCCATGGGATTCTCTAGGCAAGAATACTGGAGTGGGTTGCCATGCTTCCTCCAGGGAATCTTCCCCACTCAGGGATTGAACACAAGTCTCCTGCATTTCCTGAATTGAAGATGGATTCTTTATCCACTGAGCCACCTAGGAAGCCCAATAATTAGCAGTATCGAGCATCGTTTCATGTACCTGTTGGCCATCCATATGTCTTTGCTGGAGAAATATCTATTTAGGTCTTCTGCTTAGTTTTTGATTTGGTTGGTTGGTTGTTTGATATTGAGCTGCATGACCTGTTTGTATATTTTAGAAATTAAACCCTTGTTGATATCATCATTTGCACATATTTTCTCCCAGTCTGCAGGTTGTCTTTTCATTTTGTTTATGGCTCCCTTTACTATGCAAAAGATTTTTAAGTTTAATTAGGTCCATTTGTTTGTTTTTGTTTTTATTTCCATTGCTCCAGGAGATGGATCCAAAGAAAAATGCTGCTGCAATTTATGTCAAAGAGTGTTCTGCCAATGTTTTCCTTTAGGAGTTTTATAGTATCTGGTCTTATATTTAGATCTTTAATCCATTTTATTTTTGTATATGTTAGAGACTATTCTGATTTCTTTCTTTTACATGTAGATGTCCAGTTTTCCCAGCACCACTTATTGAAGAGACCATCTTTTCTCCATTGTATATTCTTGCCTCCTTTTTTTTTCATTCTTGCCTCCTTTGTCATAGATTAATTGACCATAAGTGCATAGGTTTATTTTTGGGCTTTCTATACTCTTCCATTGATCTGTATGTCTGTTTTTGTGCCAGCACCCTACTATTTTGATTACTGTACCTTCCTAGTATGGACAAATGTCAGAGAAAGACCAGTATCATATGATATTACTTATATGTGGAATCTAAAAAAAGAATACAAATGAACTTATTTATAAGGTTGAAATAGACTTACAGACATAGAAAACAAACTTATAGTTACCAAAAGGGATAGTCAGGACAAGGGGTGAGGGGGAGAGACAAATTAGAGGCTTGAGATTAACATATGTGTGTACTATATATAAAATAAGTAAACAACAAGGATCTACTGTATAGCACAGGAAACTACTTAATATCTTGTAATAACATGTAATGGAAAGAATTCTGGAAAAATAAATAAATATACACACGACCTTCCCTGGTGACTCGGTAAAAAATCTGCCTGCAGTGCAGGAGACTCCAGTATTCTTGCCTGGAGAATTCCATGGACAGAGGAGCCTGGCAGACTGCAGTCCACGGGGTTACAAAGAGTCCAGCATGACTGAGCAACTAACACTTGTCACTTTTACACCTATATGTATAACTGAATCATTTTGTTGTACACTTGAAACTAACACAATATTGTAAAATAACTACTTCATTTAAAAAAATACCTAAATAAATAAAAAATGTTTACCATAAGATAGAAAAAAATGAGCATATTGCTTCTTAAATTACAATGAAATATGTAGCTCTTACAATTTTTGCATTTTAAGCAACATCTTTTCCCCTGTACTTAAGCCATTAGCAAATAGCTGATTTGAAGTATTATTTCTGTATGAGACACAAACTAATGTGTAATGAATATTGCATGTGTGGTTTTCTGACTTTTTCAATTTTTCCTTTTCTCCTAAATTACATGTCACATGAATTGTAAGATGATTATTGCTAAACTTTAGAAAAATCATTATTATTTACTTAGTATATATGTGTATGTACATGCTTCTAGCTTTAGAGAACAAACGAGATGGTATAAAGTGAAGGAAAGGAGGAATTACCTGGCTGTCCAATGGTTAAGACTCAGTACTTTCACTTCTGTGGCCCAGGTTTGGTCCCTGGTTGGGGAGGTAAGATCCCCACGTGGCCAGGAAAATATAGAGAGAGGGATGGAGCTTCAGTTAGCCCTAAAATTTCCTTTAATGTTTGATGTGGCCAAGTGTAAGCATGAAATTTCTGAATATAAAGCTAAGGTCTCTGTATAGAGTATTTTTGATTCAGATGTACCTTGTTTTGGGTTCCTGTGCTTGGGGTATGTTCCCTTCCACCTACTCAGCTTTCGGTTTGAAGTCTGTGCTACAGCTGTTTCCCACGCTGATTTGGTGTAGCAGAAAGAGCACAGACTTTAGATCTAGGACACCTTGCTTTAGTCCTGTGTTTTGCCCAGACTGGGGCCTGTGGTTTCCAGCAAGTCCCAAACCCTCTAAACGTTAGTTTTCTTTTCTCTAAAATGAAGAGATTTGATTCTTTTCATTTCTCTGCAGATGTTGAAGTTCTGTTATTTTTATGTTCTTATTAAGAGTAGCATTCTTGTTCCAATTTTAAACTTCACTAACAAAATCAAAGAACTTTAGAAAAAGAGCCTGAAAGTCTTTCTGAAATTCCTCACTATGCTTAGACCAGACAGTCTAACCTTAATGAACCAAGGTTTGACCCACTAATGTTAGACTCTGTGGAAATACAAAAGATATAAATAATCCATGGTTCTTTCCTTAAGGAGTTTGGTCTAGCTGACGATCAAAACTAATGTACATTAAAAAAAACTACTGGTTGACTAGGATACAGTCAGCCAAATAGAATGCGGGAAATTCCATAGGACACAAATGACCCAATTTCTTTAACAACTAATAGTGTAAAAACAAAAGAGAGGAGGGAATCTGTTATCTATTAAAAGAACTTAAGATGCATAAAAAGCAACTAAGGGGAGAGGGGTTGGGGAAAGCGTGTGTGAAACTTGGTTCACATAAACTGATGTAAAGAGGTAGCTGAAACAAATTGAACATAGATTGGCTGTTAGATGCTATTAAGCATACTGTTGTTTTGAGAAGTGATTATGGTTAGATTTAAAAAAGAAAAAAACTCTTTATCTGTTAGATTCATCTTGGTAGATGAATTTGTAAGAGCAGATGAATAGGTTAGATGGAGTTGTTTACAGCGTATCATTGATAGTTGTTAAAGCTAAGTGATTGGTTCATAGGAGTTCATTGTACTTACTTTTTTACTGCTTCTCTGTATGTTTGGAATTTTCTAACATAAAAGGTTTGATTTTTTTCTGGTTGGTGAAGCACTGACTTACTCTGCAGTCATGTACTATAAACAGTACAGTCATTGTTCAATAAAGCTCAGCGTGGCAGGCCTAAATAGAGTCCTGTCACTTCTGGAAGGGACGTCAGAAGGGAGCCTCAGGTCAGATTCCCTCACTGCACAGGTTGAGAAACAGGCCCCGAATGGGAAGTGACTCGCTTAAGGCCACACTGCTAGTCAGTGACTGAGCTGCTGTTATAATTAGATCTCCTCATTTCCGGATTCTTAGTTTGTTCTACTTTTCTTAGTCTTCAATGTTTTCCTTTCTCCTTTTTTAAATGAGGCTTTACAGAGTTTGTGAATTTGAAATAAAATAAGTGTTGCTTACAGTGCTTACTTTGTCTTATTCATTTTCTCCAGAATCTGGCCAACCTATTTGTGGAAACGGAATGGTAGAACAAGGTGAAGAATGTGATTGTGGTTATAGTGACCAGTGTAAAGACGAGTGCTGCTACGATGCAAATCAGCCGGAGGGGAAAAAATGCAAGCTGAAACCTGGAAAGCAGTGCAGGTACCTTGTTAATTCCAGTAATGCTAATGTACCTATGAAGTCACTTGAATGTAGTTCGTGAAAGTTGCTCAGCCATGTCTGACTCTTTGCGACCCCATGGACTATACAGTCCATTCTCCAGGCTAGAATACTGGAGTGGGTACCTGTTCCCCTTCTCCAGTGGATCTTCCCAACCCAGGGATTGAACCCAGGTCTCCCAAATTGCAGGCGGATTCTTCTTCAGCTGAGCCACCAGGGAAACCCAAGAATACTGGAGTGGATAGCCTATCCCTTCCCCAGGGAATCTTCCTGACCCAGGAATTGAAATGGGGTTGCCTACATTGCAGGCTGATTTTTTACTAGCTGAGCTACCAGGGAGGCCTGAAGGTAGTTATGTCATATTTAAAACCAGATTAAAAAAGAAGAAACTCGATTAAGAGATGTATGTGGTTTTGGAACTTTTGTTATTTGTTTTATTTTTCTGGAATAGGATTATTTAGTGCACCTTTGCTGGCAGATTGAGCTACTTATAATTTGTGTGGTGGGTGTTAAAGACATGCAAAGGATGCTCAGTTCAGTTCAGTCGCTCAATCGTGTCCGACTCTTTGCAACCCCATGAACTGCAGCACGCCAGGCCTCCCTGTCCATTACCAACTCCCAGAGTCCACCCAAACCCACGTCCATTGAGTCGGTGATGCCATCCAGCGATCTCATCCTCTGTCGTCCCCTTCTCTTCCTGCCGTCAATCTTTCCCAGCACCAGGGTCTTTTCAGATGAGTCAGCTCTTTGCATCAAGTGGCCAAAGTACTGGAGTTTCAACTTCAACATCAGTTGAATTATGTTTCATTTCCTTCCAGTGAAAACCCAGGACTGATCTTCTTTAGGAGGGACTGGTTGGATCTCCTTGCAGTCCAAGGGACTCTCAAGAGTCTTCTCCAACACCTCAGTTCAAAAGCATCAATTCTTCGGCACTCAGCTTTTTTTATAGTCCAACTCTCACATCACATCCATACATGATCACTGGAAAAACCGTAGCCTTGACTAGACGGACCTTTGTTGACAAAGTAATGTCTCTGCTTTTTAATACGGTGTCTAGGTTGGTCATAACTTTCCTTCTGAGGATTAAGCGTCTTTTAATTACATGGCTGCAGTCACCATCTGCAGTGATTTTTGGATCCCCCAAAAATAAAGTCAGCCACTGTTTCCCCACTTCATTTGCCATGAAGTGATGGGACCGGATGCCATGATCTTAGTTTTCTGAACGTTGAGCTTTAAGCCAACTTCTCCCCTCTCCTCTTTCACTTTCATCAAGAGGCTCTTTAGTTCTTCTTCACTTTCTGCCATAAGGGTGGTGTCATCTGCATATCTGAGGTTATTGATATTTCTCCCAGAAATCTTGATTCCAGCTTGTGCTTCCTCCAGCCCAGCATTTCTCATGATGTACTCTACATATAAGTTAAATAAGCAGCTCAGTAAAATACATATTATTTAGTTCATAACATTAAAAATGTGACTTTCATCAGTATTTTTAGAATTTTAGCTTTAAATATTTAGGGAATATGGATTCCACACATTCTTGTAACTTAGTGTCATACAATTTATTTCACTTCTCAAATGATTCTGGTAGTGATAAATACAAGCAATAGAATGTAGTTTGTGCAGTACTTTTAAAATGTATGTTCTGTGTATCCTAATTTGATTTTAATGTGTAAATGTGAGAAAAAATGATAAATTGACTAATGTGTGATGTATCTATGAAAAACTGATAACTTGCCTAGTATTTAACCCATTTTCCATTGTAACCTTTTATTAAAGGCAAATAGAATAAGAATGCTGAATATAGTATGCCTTCATTATAAAGATTCCTCATCATTTTTCTGTAATTATTAGAATGTTAAAATTTAGTAACCTCTTGTTCCAATGAGAGTTCTATAACAGTAACATACTTAACATTTAAAAGATAATATTTATTATTTAAAAATTAACACTGTATCTATTGTATAGGAAATGTCCTAGTGATTTTCTTTACTTAACTCAGTGCTTCTTTTAGTCCAAGTCAAGGTCCCTGTTGTACAGCACAGTGTGCATTCAAGTCAAAAACTGAAAAGTGTCGGGATGATTCAGACTGTGCAAAAGAAGGAATATGTAATGGCATCACAGCTCTCTGCCCAGCCTCTGATCCTAAACCGAACTTCACAGACTGTAATAGGCATACACAAGTGTGCATTAATGGGGTAAGCATTTGATTTGATTTTCATTTAATTTTAGGAAACCTTTTTCAGAATAATTGTTTGTTGACACTTAAAGCCTCACAGTTAAAGTAATTCATCTCAGTTCCAGTTTCAGCATCCGTATCTATTTCCTCACAAAGCTGTGACTGCATTGTGTGGCATAAGTGCCTGGTGGCATTCGACTTGTTATTGACTTGTCTTTCATCTTTCTACTGCGTGTGTTTGATACTCTAGAGAAAAATAGTTATGTAACTAGGCATGTAACTTTGTACTACTTTTAAGTTTTTATAAATTAATATTTTAGTACCCTAAATAAAAGGACTCTTGATTATTTCCTCTGCCTTTGAAGCCTTTAAAGCTTTCTTGGCTAAACAATCACTTTCCTCTACACGAGGAGCTTTTCATTTTTCTCTTCTTATAAAGGAGCCATAATAACCAACATAAAGTTCGTGTTCATCTAATCGCCCCTGTTTCTGTTTTGTCTAGATTTTTGTTACCATTTTTTTAAGATTTACTATCTTATTTGCATTTGCTCTTTTTAAGATGTGTTTATATGGTCTATTTCTGATTCTAATCTATGTTCCCACCACCTCTTGTATTTTTACTGAGTTGTTTTAGCATTGGAGGCATCTGTCTGTTACTGGGAACAAGAGGTTTGACTGTATAGGGATTAAATAATTGGTCTTTTATTTTTCTTTCAGCAATGTGCAGGTTCTATCTGTGAGAAACATGGCTTGGAGGAGTGTACCTGTGCCAGTTCTGATGGCAAAGATGATAAGGAATTATGCCACGTCTGCTGTATGAAGAAGAGTAAGGCTTTGAAAATACACGAGTATAAAATCTGTTTGAAAAACCTTATTTTCTCCTAAATATTAAGTGTTAAACTTTGGTATACAGTTGGGACAGATAATTTCCAGCTTAACTGATTCTCTTGAGAAATATTTAAGTGTAGCATAGCATTGTGTTTCCAGTTTTGTGGTCCCTACAGTGTTTTTAACATGATGAACTAGACGAAACCTGCCAGTGTTTTTGCAATAATTAATATATACACTGTTAGAAGGATTTTAAGCCATTGTAGACACTAAGTCAAAAGAGCTGCTGGTTGTTTATGTTGTGATATTTAAGGTGAATTAGTAAAGGTGTTATCCAGTCTAACTAATGAAAGCCTGTGTAGCATGTCACAGTGATGATTTTAGGCAGTTTCTTCCTTTCCTCCCTTTCTCCCAGCTAACCCAGTAGAGATCTTCAGCTTATATTTGGCACTTCTTTTACAGTGGAGCCATCAACTTGTGCCAGTACCGGGTCTGTGCAGTGGAACAAGTATTTCCTTGGTCGAACTATCACCCTGCAACCTGGATCCCCATGCAATGATTTTAGAGGCTACTGTGATGTTTTCATGAGGTGCAGATTAGTAGATGCTGATGGCCCTCTAGCGAGGCTTAAAAAAGCAATTTTCAGTCCAGAGCTCTATGAAAACATAGCTGAATGGATTGTGGTAAGTATAATTTTTATTTCTAAAGAAACCTTATCTTAAAATGATTTGATCATAATTTTACTTGGTTAGAGGTCACCAATGTTATGAGAAAATCACTTCTTTTCTGTGTGTGCTGTGGAATTATAGTTGACCCTTGAACAACGTGGGTTGAACTGCATGGGTCCACTGACAAGTGGCTGTTTTTCAGTAGTAAATACTGTACTAGTACACAGTCTGAGGCTGGTTAAATCTACAGATACGGAGGAACCATGGTATAAAGGAACTGTGGATGTGGTGGGCCAACTGTGATTAACCTGTCTCCTTCAGGGGTCAGCTGTACTTTGTCTGAAGAATGAGTTTTAAAGTTCAAATAGCCCTGAGCTTTATCTGATAAAGCCATCAGATACACACTTCACATGTATATCATGCATAGATTTGGTTGGTAGGTGATGGGAGTCATTCTGTTTTACTCTGCTCCCTGGCTCATGTCTTGGATGCGTTGCCTCCTCCTTTGGTCCGTATGATTAGAGTATGGTCATAGAATTTCTTCAAGTTGGTTTTGGAAAGCCCTGCTTGCTTTTTATACTTCTCCCATGTCTCAGTATGACAGATAGCCAGCTCTGGGTTCTGCTTTGCTGAACAGGAGAGATGAAAAATTTTCTGAAGATTTTTTCTGATGTTTCAGTGTAACTCTGGGTCTTCATCTTGTCCATAATAGGAAATGTTGAACAGGGCAAGATCAGATACAGAGCCTTTTGCAGATTTATTAATGAAAACATTGTATGTGACTCATTTTTGTACCCCTGTGTTGGGTGTATAATGTGTATTCAGAAAGTATCTGTTAAACTAAAGATGCCTTCTGGCTCTGTGCTAAAGCGAACCGAGTATAGGCTTGGAATTACACAGGGGTTCAGGTCATCCTTCTCACATCTGACGGTTCTGTGATTTCAAGTAACTTAAATTTCTTGGCCCCCTTACTTATTTCCCTGTTTTCAAATCAAATCCTGTTCCTATTTTCCTTTTTTTCTGATTATCTCTAATAAGAAAAAGTTGAGATCTGGTATACTTGTCTACAATGGGAAACAGTATGTTCAAAGAAAAAAAAAAATCTGATAATTGGAATCTCAGGGTTATGTTCTGCTGAGTTTATGTTGTGCCATAAACTCAGGCATGTTTTAGGTTTTCTAGATAGTAAATCATATCACCTAAAAAATTTTTTTTTTCATTTTTCACCATTGTATCTAATTTTGACTCATTTAGAATTTCCAAAACTCATTTATTCCTATTTTAAAATGTTTACTAGAAATGATCTTTTTAGTTAAAGTGTTCTTAAGACCTTTTTTTCATATTTTAGTTTTGAGGATTTTGTGAAATGCTTCTTGCAATGGATTTTAGCAATGTGAAGTCTTTTCTTATGCTGTGAACTGATTAATCAGGCACTTCTAGGTTTATGCAAATTTGCCTTAAGTAAGTATAGAATAGCAATGTTGATATCCACATGCCACCCTTTTGAAGAGCATAGTCCATAATACCTGAGTACTATTAGGCTGTTGCTGCATTTGTAGGCATTAATCAGGTCAAACAGTAAGGTAAACAGCAGCCACTTCCTTATGAGTTATTTGTCACATTTGTGCTCTTTGCAGAGTTTAGTTGCATGGCATAGTTTGTTTTGTTATATTAGTAGCTGTGTTTTGGTCTTTCATCATGTGTAAGGAAACTGTCCATCCAGTTAGTAATGTAGGTTGTTAGTTTGCTCTGGTGTAAGAGGCAATGAAAGGAATGATGAGTTAGTTTCACTGACTTTCCTTTCTACTGATACCTGGTGGCTTTTTTGTCTCCTTTCCATGGTATCCTGCGGCCAGCATTTTCCCTCTTGAAGGTAGAGTGGGAATAACCTTAACAGTTTAATAGTTCAGGGTATGAGTTACTGCCTGCTACTGGCACCAAAGAAATGATGTTATAAAGACTTTTTCTTTTCTGGGGAAAAGTTGTCCTTGACAGTAACATTTGAATAAAATAGGCTGAGTGCCTACTGTGTGTCTTGCCAGGAGATAATGATAAACATCCTTTGGATTTATCAGAGAGTTACCTAGTTCTTGAAAAGTTGGAGAGAATTCACTAGGAAATCTGTTTCGACCCTGCATCACTGTCACTTTTTCTTTAAATAGGTACATTGGTAATTCTTTTTTGTTTTCTTCCATAATTCACGTTTTCTGCACCTTTTGTGTTAGATCTGACATAGAAAACCATCTTTGACCTTGATTTTTTTTAGGTTTATTAGTGTGTTTCCCCTACACTTTAAGATAATTGTCTGTTGGTGGCTTTTTTCTTTTTAATTTCTTCAGATTTATCAGAAGTTTATCTTTTCATTATTATTTTTGACAAACACCAAATGTGTTTCTCATTTTTGAATTAATTTCCTATTTTTCTGTAATTTTATGAACCTAAGTATTAAGTACATAGTATTCTTTATGAAAGATTTAGAGCAGTGTTTCCATGTGCTTCACAGAACATTATGCGTTTGGTTGTCAAATGAATCCAGAAAATATTGCATATTATAGTTCCCATCTTGGAGATTTGTGATAATATTGTGAGACATCCTGCAATAAGAAATCTTTTTAACTTCGTTTTCCACACTTACCTGACTTTTATTCATGTTGTACATGAGAATCATCTAACGACGTAGACCAGTTAAATCAGAATCTCTTGGAACAGAGCCTAAGTGTTTGGGTCATTTCAAAGCTCCCAACACTCAGTTTTGATGAGTAGCTGAAATTGAGAACCAATCATTCATGTAGAGCAGGGGTTGGCAAACTATGACTCTTGAGCCAAATTCAGCCCACTGCCTATTTTTATATGGCTCACAAGGTAAGAATGGTTTCACATTTTTTTTTTTAATCTTCCCCCTCCCCAGTCAGGATTTTCCTTTAACTGTATTGCATTTTTTTTTCCATTTATTTTTATTAGTTGAAGGCTAATTACTTTACAATATTGTAGTGATTTTTGCCATACACTGATGTGAATCAGCCATGGATTTACATGTGTTCCCCATCCCCATCCCCCCTCCCGCCTCCCTCTCCATTCTATCCCTCTGGGTCTTCCCAGGGTACCAGCCCTGAGCACTTGTCTCATGCATCCAACCTGGGCTGGTGATCTGTTTCACCCTTGATAGTATACTTGTTTCAATGCTGTTCTCTCTGAACATCCCACCCTCGCCTTCTCCCACAGAGTCTAAAAGTCTGTTCTGTACATCTGTGTCTCTTTCTGTTTTGCATATAGGGTTATCATTACCATCTTTCTAAATTCCATATATATGTGTTAGTACACTGTATTGGTCTTTATCTTCCTGGCTTACTTCACTCTGTATAATGGGCTCCAGTTTCATCCATCTCATTAGAACTGATTCAAATGAATTCTTTTTAATGGCTGAGTAATATTCCATAGTATATATGTACCACAGCTTCCTTATCCATTCGTCTGCTGATGGACATCTAGGTTGCTTCCATGTCCTGGCTATTATAAACAGTGCTGCGATGAACACTGGGCAACACGTGTCTCTTTCAGATCTGGTTTCCTCGGTGTATATGCCCAGCAGTGGGATTGCTGGGTCATATGGCAGATAAAATAGACTTTAAAATAAAGGCTGTGAAAAGAGACAAAGAAGGACACTACATAATGATCAAAGGATCAATCCAAGAAGAAGATATAACAGTTATAAATATATATGCACCCAACATGGGAGCACTGCAATATGTAAGGCAAATGCTAACGAGAATGAAAGGGGAAATTAATAATAACACAATAATAGTGGGAGACTTTAATACCCCACTCACACCTATGGATAGATCAATTAAACAGAAAATTAACAAGGAAACACAAACTTTAAATGACACAATGGACCAGCTAGACCTAATTGATATCTATAGGACATTTCACCCCAAAACAATCTATTTCACCTTTTTCTCAAGTGCACATGGAACCTTCTCCAGAACAGATCACATCCTGGGCCATACATCTAGCCTTGGTAAATTAAAAAAAATTGAAATCATTCCAGTCATCTTTTCTGACCACAGTGCAGTAAGACTAGATCTCAATTGCAGGAAAAAAATTATTAAAAATTCAAACATATGGAAGCTAAATAACACGCTTCTGAATAACCAACAAATCATAGAAGAAATCAAAAAAGAAATCAAAATATGCATAGAAACGAATGAAAATGAAAACACAACAACCCAAAACCTATGGGACACTGTAAAAGCAGTGCTGAGGGGAAGGTTCTTAGCATTTCAGGCTTACCTCTAGAAACAAGAAAAAAGTCAAATAAATAACCTAGCTCTACACCTAAAGCAGCAAGAGAAGGAAGAAATAACCCCAGGGTTAGTAGAAGGAAAGAAATCTTAAAAATTAGGGCAGAAATAAATGCAAAAGAAACAAAAGAGACCATAGCAAAAATCAACAAAGCTAAAAGCTGGTTTTTTGAAAAGATAAACAAAACTGACAAACCGTTAGCAAGACTCATTAAGAAACAAAGGGAGAAGAACCAAATCAACAAAATTAGAAATGAAAATGGAGAGATCACATTTTTAAGTAGTTGAAAAAAATGAGAATAATATTCTTTTGAAAGTTACATGAAATTCATATTTCAGTGTCCATAAGTAACGATTTGTCAGAACATGGCCACACTGATTCAGTTACATATTGCTTATGGCAAGAGACTGCATGGCCTCACAAAGCCTAAAATATTTGTCTGGTCTTTGATAGGAAATGTTTGCTAAGCCTAATCTAGACTAATGGATGTCAAAGTGTAGTCCCCTGACCAGCAGCATCAGCATCACCTGGGAACTGGATAAAAATGCAAATATGATCAGGTCCCACCTAGACCCACTGAGTCAGTAGGTGATGATGCACACTAAAGTTTGGGAACCATTTTTACAGTCTCTGCAATATAATGACTCCTTTTAAAGAGACTTGTAACAGAAATTGTCTACTTTGTCATCCTGCTCTGTTGAAAGTGGAAAGTGGTTGTGGACTTTTAGAGTCCTTCATTGCCTGATAGAATAGGCCGCATGGACATCTCTATTGAAACCTTAACAACAAAGATGCATTGTTGTCACAGGGCTTATTTAATATTTAGCATATGATAAGGAGTCAGTATGCATTTGCTAGATGAATGAATGTCATGATTTATATGGAGTAGAAAAATTGTACATATTATTGTAATTTTAAGTTATAATATTTTGGGGTTTTCACTCAGTGGTATTTTAACTCCTTGCCCAGGCTGAGTTTAAAGTATGAGGAAGATAATAGCCAGTTGCCTTCCGCTTGGCAGATCGGTGTAAGGCGTGGTGCATGGGGTGTTGAAGGATAAAAGAATATTTAGTCAGAGTCTGGACAGTGGCATCTTCTGAAGGATAGAAGGGAAGCTTTCTGCCCCTGCAGGATGGCATAATCAGTATCATAACAAGGAACTGTGGGCCCCACATGGTCTTGTGACCCACAGGAAGTCGAGTGAGTTTGCTATGAGTGAGCATTGTTAACACTGGAAATTCACTGAGAGGATTCTGTGGTTGACTTTTTCTAGAGATCTTAAAAATCAGTTCAGATTATCTTATGTCTGAAGATACTTAATTTAATTGCTTGTCTTGCTCCTTCCCCCTCACAGTTTTTTGGATGAAGCCTGTTTTTTTTTTTTTTTTAAATTATCCTAGAGGTCCTTTTTATTTAGATTATTAAATAAAAAATTATCCCAATTAGAATATAATAAATTAGACTGGTAGATTTTGACCTTTCATTTTGTCATTTTGACTCCATTTTTTCTACTTTGTTTTCTTTCGGCCATATAAGTGGATGTATTGAACATCATCTGTTTGTTTCTTTTGTAGGATTATTTTCTCAGACTTGATTTAGTACTTTGTTAGCGTCTCAACTTTTTTTTTTTAAACTTTTGGATGTCTTTTCTTTGTCTCTTTAAGTTTTACTTAACACCCTTGTATCTATGAAAGACAAGAGCCTGGCTCATAATTTACACTCCTTAAATGCTTATTGAATGAATGACAGTTCTCTTTTATTTTAAACTCCTAACAAGTGGACAAATCGTGATCCCTTTTTTGAGATGAAACACATATTTTGCGTTTATTAGCCTGGTTGGTATTCTTTTCCCAGATTTTATAGTACCTATAAAATAGAAAACATGTAATTTAACATTTACTGCTTTCTGATAATTCTGTTTTAAAGGAAGCATTTAAAAAATTTCCTCTACCCGAGGTGGCTATATTTATTAACACTCTCAAATGCACTATTGCTTTGGTTTTTTTCTTGCTATCTTCTGTCCATTGTGGTATTCAGTTTCTGAAAAGCTACTATTATTGTCATGAAAACATCTCAAGCTTTGGGCTTTTGAATTATGTAGTTACCTGGAAGATTTTAGAGGCAGACCAGGAACAATGCTAGAAGGGACCTCAAATACTCAGAGACCTAAGTGCCATATTTTCGCAAATGTCTTTAATCTCAGCTGGGACTTCGTCTTTTTGACCTTTTTTCCTGCAAAGTTATAACCAGTATTAAATTCAAGTTTCCTCTTTCTAGTCTGCTTTTCTTATTGCCATACCACTTGCATTTCTATATAAGACTGTGTAGGTACTGAAAAACTGGTATCAGAAGAGGTATTGAACGATAATTTTTTATGTTCTGCATTGTAAGAGCCTTTTACATTATTTGTATGTGTGGAAAATCTAGATACAATAAATGAGCTGGTAGAAGTGTTCTGAAAAGTCAGTGTTTGGAGTAATGATTCACGTGTTAATAACTAGTCCAGTGGATACTTTTTGGTAGAGTAGGTACTGAGTTTATAGAATATAAATTCAAAAAGCTCTCAGTCCAGTTTGGGATAGAGAAGGTAAGCACACAGAAACACATTTTCAGTTGTGCATCATTTTCACAGGAAATAGAGAACCTATTTGGGGAAGGCTTCTTTATGGAGGTGATGCCAAAGCTAAGTTCTTAAGGGCTAGTAGAAGTAGAGGGACAGGTAGATGTTTTAGAAGAGGGAGTACCTGAAATAGTAACCAGAGTATGAACTAATTTAAATAATATTTTTGCACTTTTTTCCTTTTGAAAAGTGTGATTATCCTTTTTTTTTAAATTGATAGAGTAATACATTGAAAAGTAAGCCTTCTTTTTACTCTTGTGCCTGGTTTTCTCAAGATGAGTTTCTTATATATTTTTCAGAAGCTGTATTTTTACAAGAAAATACAGTTTTAAAAAACAAGCAGAATTATATGTATATTGGGCTGCAGTTCATTGCATGCACAGGTTTTGTTTTTTTCTGTTTCCCACTTATTTATCTTGGAGATCTTTGGTGGGAAGCTTTTGAAGAAAAGTTTTACATAGAGGAGTGATGTAATTCCATGTTTTAAGTAACTGTAACACTGATGGCCATGTGGAATGGTTTTCAGCAGTGAAGACTGGAAGGAAGGAAATGTGTTAGAGAATATAATGAATACTAGGAATGGAAGTGTGTCTCCTGAAACAGACCTAGATCACCAGCCTGAAAGTAGTAGGAAGATCCTTGCCTCTTTGTCCTTTGGATTGGATCACATTTAGAAGTGATACTGCCTTTCCAGAGGATATTTGGAAATATACAGTAGTTGTCAGAGCAGCTGAGGGACTCTGATGGCATTTGATGGATGAGAGCCATGTATGCTAGACTCCCTGCATTGCTCAAAATGGTCCTTCCCACAGTGCCAGCATGTCTACACTAAGAAGCACTCATCTGCATGCTGGTCACAGGCATGTTCATTTAAAATGCAGTTGCCTGGGCCCTACACCAGCACATTGAATTGTAAATAATGTTTTCCTGGAACACAACCACACTCACCTGTTTGTTTCTTTTGTATGATTGATTTTGTACTACAGTGGCAGATATGAATAGTTTGACTGAATCATATGGCCTGCAAAGCCTAAATATTTATTGTTTGGCCTTTTATAGAAAAAGTTTGCTGACCCTTGTTGGTAGAGACAGGTAGTTCTCAGTCTTGGCTACATAATGGAATCATGTGGGCAGCTTTAACAAAATTGCTGATGTCAGGATCTACCCCAACCCTGTCGGAACCTGGGATTTAGTCCGGGTAAAGTTAAGTCGCTCAGTCGTGTCCGACTCTTTGCGACCCCGTGGACTGGAGCCTACCAGGCTCCTCTGTCCATGGGATTCTCCAGGCAAGAGTACTGGAGTGGGCCCAGGTAACTGAGTTTTAAAAGCTTTCCAGGCAATTCTAATGTGTAGCCAAGGTTGCAGATCTCTGTGATAGTGCAGGAAGAGTGCTTATAGCAGTACAAGCTGGTGATTTTGGTTCCTAATGTTTTTTACTAGGTCAGAGTGTCAGAGTTGCAGACAGGAAAGGTCGAAGAATGTCTTACTGCTTTAAATGCCACATTTCAAAAGCTTCTGGATGCTTGGAATAGGACAAAAGCTATGTGTATGTGACAGTAGGCAGAAATGAAAAGAGGAATGAGCCTGCACTTGAGTTGAAAGACTAACAACAGGACTTAAACCCTGTCTTTTGATAAGTAGCAGGTCTGTTATTTGAGGATGAATAAAACAGGAAGAACAACTGGATCCAATGGGAGATTTATTTAACAACGGAAAGAGTATATTATCCTAAAGACTCACAGGGAGGAGCAATCCTCTGAAAATTATTTTCTATAGAAAACAAAAGAAAAATTTAGGAAACTATCTGGCACTCTCAGGAGGATATAAGAAATAGCTTCTGAAAAGTAGATTGTAAACTCTGGTTTCCAAGCCACATTCAACCCAGCACATGTGTCTTGTATGGTCTACCTGTTGTTTTTAGAAATTTTGAATGAGTTGTCAGCATTTAAAAACAGATTTCATATAAAAATTCAGATTTGTAGCATCTCTTGAAAGATCAACTCTTTCAGCAGCAAGGCTGAATCACATCACCCCTTACTGTCTCCTTTCTTGAACACTTCATCCCTAAAGGTAATTAGGTGATGCCAAGCAGGCGAGGCATCCCTGCCTGGTGAGGGGAGCTGTCCTGGCACAAGGCAGGGTGCCCTGTGTGCCCTGTGGAGGGGTGACTGTCTTGGGATGTCAGAGTATGAGTATTGAGAGGAAATTGTCTGCTTAGGAAGGGCAGTTCTAAGAGAAACTGGGGCTCCTTGGAGAAATGGCTGATTCCAGGGCTGGGGCAGGGAAAGAATAAGATGGATCTGGAACTTCTCATGCCAGCTTCAGTACTCAGAGAATGGTGAGGACAGACCCAAAAGATACAATAATGATAGTAATGGATTATAACCATTCAGGAAAATAGGAAACCGAGAGGGAATAAACAAATGAACAAATGAATAAATTGTAAGCTTTATAAGGAATAGAATATTTACTTAGTTCTAAACTATGTCTGTACAAAATACTCATTGACTTGCAAAAGAGAAGAGTATCTTTTTGGTCAAGGTTGGCAGTTTACACCTTGATGAAGTGGTCAGGTAAACCCTCTTCAGTAATGAGGTCAAAGTCGTGTGTCACATGATCAGATGCAATGAGAATAAATCATCATTTTTGAGATACTCTAACCAAAGATGTGTGACCTGAATCTAATAATGGAGAAACATCTGAGAAACCCAAATTGAGGGACATTCCAATGCAAAATAACTGACCTGTAATCTTCAAAAGTGTCCAAGTTATATAAGGTGCAAAGACTGGATTATTTCCAGACTGCAGGAGACTAAAGAAACACAACCGCTGAAGGCAGCGTGGTCTGAATTGGATGGTATTGGGACAAATGGCGAAACGTGAATGAGTCGGTCAGAGGATTTAGCGGTACTAATGTGACAATACCAGTTTCCTGATTTTGATGATTATATTGTGATCATCTAGGGAAAATACCCATAGATTGTAGGAACTATATGTCGAATTGTTCAAGTGTAATAGGACATCATGGAAACAGCTTACTCTTAGATGGTTCTAGATTTTAAAAGCTTCTTTGTATTGTACTTGGAACTTTTCTGTAAGTTTGGGGTTCTTTCAAAATTAAACAAATTTATATGTATGTATAAATTTATACACATGGCTTTACACACATGGGGAAAGTGGGTGGCTTGGGGTGTTTGACCACAACATTCATTTTTGTTTTAGCTTTTATTTCTTTAATTGTATTGTCACTACTGGGTAAAGAAAATCTCGAAGTAGTAGCCTGTTTGTTGTAAGGCCCTGGATCATAGTAACTCTTCTTAAATGTGAGTTTTATTGGCAAAATTAGCAGTAACTATGTATACATTTTAATAATATAAGGTTCATAGTTTTCTAATTGTTAATATTTTGTATGGTGTTTATTATATGCTATCTTAAGACAAAATTTGAATATTTTGAATTGCAAAATAGATTTAGGATTTATTAAGAATGGCAGCATAATTTTTCTATAAATATGCCAGTAATTTTTGAAGTTTTTTGTTTGGCTAATTGATCTAATATGATTTAAGTTGGAAGTGAAACTTTAGTACCTTCTCAAAGGTAAACTTTGCCTGCTTCTAGCATGTGTGTATCCTTCCACTTTTCATGTTAAAGAAGGCAGTTAACCTTTAAATAAATGAATATATATGTAATATATATATATATAATGAAAACTAAGATAGATTGTATAAAAATAATTTAATAATGGTAGCCTAAGACTAGAGTTCCTAATGAAATAGAGAAACAGGAAAGAGGGGCCTCAGAAAAGATAGAATTTCAGTCTTAGCTTTGATGATTAGAAAAATTGATAGGTTAAAGAATATTTTAAAAATCTAGTAGACTTTAAAGCAAGCTATATATCTTCTAAGTCACTGGAGAGTATAAAAAGCAAAGTCTATAAGAGTAACAGGCAAAAGAAAGGAAGGAAATGTTTAAATCAGAAAATATTTAGTAACATGGGAAAATACAATATAAACCATGTGTGGGATGAGCCCAGTTTTGCACATGGGTTTTCTGTGTGTATAACAAGCATAGTTATACAGAAAAAGAAACTGAAATGAAAATAAGATTGAGTAGTTTCCACTAGGAAGTGAAATTATGGGTGATTTTTCTTTCCTCCTTTGCACTTTTTTATATTTAAAGAAATTAATATGTATGTGCTTTTATGTGATAGCTATCAACACCCATTGAGCAAATGTTGTTTAAAAATTCAAATGTAATATATCCTATTATATATTTTATATAGTACAGAATATTCTAAAATATTTTATAGTTTTTTCATTGGAAAAATCTTTTTATTTCTAGGCTTATTGGTGGGCAGTATTACTTATGGGAATTGCCCTGATCATGTTAATGGCTGGTTTTATTAAGATATGCAGTGTACACACTCCAAGTAGTAATCCAAAGTTGCCTCCTCCTAAACCTCTTCCAGGTAAGACAGTTTGAGCAAGGTATATATTTTTATTACTCAGAACCATTCGCAAGTAGAACTGAATTATAAAGGAGTCTTTAGTAGTTGATTTATAGTACTTTCTCCTTGAGAATGGGATTACTAGATGGATTATTTAGTTGATTTTTAAGTGTGGTTTTTTTTTTTTTTTCCAATCAACCCAGTCTAGCTTATGGCTGCTGATTTAATGCTAATATATTCTTTTTAAAAAAAAAAAATGGTAAAATCTTCTCTTTTTGGTTTTATTATGATAGACCACTTATTTTTTTCTTTTTTTTTTTTCCATTTACTTTTATTAGTTGGAGGCTAATTACAATATTGTAGTGGTTTTTGCCACTTTTAAACAATTGGTCTTTCCAACAGCTATGCTTCAGTTATGGGTTTTGTATTCATGCTCCTGAAATATATTCTGGCACATAAACTTATTTTCCCTAGGGAAAAATACAGATTTCTCTTGTGGGGGCATACAGATTCCAGTCTGTGGGAGAGTCTTAGGGTAGAAGCTTCAGTTACCAAACAAATGTAGTTATTCTCCATCTCTGAAAACAACTCCTAAGGTTTTATCTCCACCTTTACCTCTCAGGAAGCCGGGGCTGGGGGGAGATGAGAGATGGGAAAGATCTTTAGATGAGAGACCCTGGAGAAGGGAAAGGCTACCCACGCCAGTATTCTGGCCTGGAGAATTCCTTGGACTGTATAGTCCATGTGGTCACAAAGAGTTGAACATGACTGAGTGACTTTTCATTTCATTTCATGGATTTGGAGAAGGGTAAGAAATCCACTTACCAGATTATTTAGGCCCCGCCTGTTTCTCCCTCCTCCTCACCAGGCTGGGTGTCCCTTCCACCCTTTTCTTCAGGACCCTTGGACTCTGTTCTTGTGTGTTCAAGGGCGGGCACCATCCCAGGGTTCCCTCTCCTGCCTCCCACTCAACTTCACCTCTTGAAGCCTCTTGCCTCAGGCCAAATCCACTGCCCTACATAAAGTTGTTTAAAACTAGGGCTTTCTTATAATTTTCCCTCAGTTGTTCTCCTGTATTTCCCTGTCTTAAGGTAAGAAACTCTCAGTAGTCATGCTGGGATAATATCTTGGAGGTAAGCAGAGGAAATTTGCTTTCGATGTCATTGCTTTTCAAAATTACTGCTTTAGCAGTCAGGAACTTTTGTTAGTTTCTTAGGGATTTCCAAGGGCCACATGACACTTTTTAACTACACTACCAGTTCATTTTATTGAATGAGACTACATTATTCTCATTCAAGGAAAATTCTTTAACTTAATTTCATTTTAAGAAAATGCCAGCTCTTAACTGCTGTTTATTGAACCCTCACAAAAGATGTTGAGCACTATGACATGAATTATCATATAATCCTCACAATAGACTATATGAGTTAGTTAATTGTCTCTGTTTTAGAGACTAGTCATCTGAACTTCAGAGAGGTTAAGTCATTTGCTCAAAGATACCCAGCAGTTTCTTCCTCGTGGAGTCTGTCCTCAGAATCCTTACTAATCTGATAGTTGTAACTGTTTAGCAGTTGTAATGTGGCTCGTCTAAGTTGAGATGTATTGTAAATATAAAATGCCTACCAAACTCTGAAGAATTAGTATTTTTAAGATGAAATATTTTATTAATAATTTTTAATATTTTGGCTATATTGGGTTAATGAAATCAAAATATTATTGAAATTATTTTACCTGTCTCTCTTTTATTTTTTTCATTATGGCTACCAGAAAATAGAAAAGTATGTATGCGGCTCATACTGTATTTGTTTTGGACAGAGCTGGTCTGTCCACTTATTGAAATGGCAACTTTGTCTTTAAAAGATTGAAACGCTCGTGATAAACCTCTTTTGCTTTTGTTTGTGACCCACAGGCACTTTAAAGA
The DNA here is from genome assembly GCF_033118175.1 of Dama dama. NCBI lineage: Eukaryota > Metazoa > Chordata > Mammalia > Artiodactyla > Cervidae > Dama > Dama dama. The sequence continues at coordinate 50,640,173 of NC_083692.1, read as the reverse complement.
GGAGAAGACCTCCCCAGCCCATTCAACAGCCCCAGCGTCAGAGGCCCCGGGAGAGTTATCAGATGGGACACATGAGACGTTAACTCAGCTTTTGCCTTGGTTCTTCCTAGTGCCTACAATGGGAAAACTTCACTCCAAAGAGAAACCTATTAAATCATCATCCCCAAATGAAACCCTCACAAATAACAGTAGAAGAAAAAAAATGGCAAGAGATCATGTCCTCAGATCAGGTGGAATTACTTAAATTTTAAAGCCTGAAAATTCCAATTTGGGGGTGGGATGTGAAAAAAAAAAAGAAACCCCATTTTCTTATAGACAGATATTTTTAACCTAATGGCACAAAGTCTTAGAATATTATTATGTGCCCCGTGTTCCCTCTTCTTCGTTGCTGCATTTTCTTCACTTGCAGGCAAACTTGGCTCTCGATAAACTTTTATCACAAATTTAAATATATATATTTTTTTCAACTGCCAATCAAGGCTAGGAGGCTCTACCACCTCAACATTGGAGACATCACTTGCCAATGTACATACCTTGTTATATGCAGACATGTTATTTCTTACGTACACTGTACTTCTGTGTGCAATTGTAAACAGAAATTGCAATATGGATGTTTCTTTGTATTATAAAATTTTTTCCGCTCTTAATGAAAAATTACTGTTAATTGACATACTCAGGATAACAGAGAATGGTGGTATTCAGTGGTCCAGGATTCTGTCATGCTTTACATGGGCAGTTATGAGAAGAGAATCAGTTTACCTTTTCCTCATGATGGAGTTGGTTCTGATATTCGTTTTGTTTTATCAAACGGCTGCTAAGAGCACAGGATTGACGACACTGAAGAACACAGTTAAGTGTTGTGAAAACTGGACATATGCAGCATACTACTACTTCAGACTTAGTTCTTTATGTAAATGTCTGATTTCTGCTTACTTATTTTAAACTTTCTAATTCAATTCCATTTTTGAATTGATAGGTGAAATTTTTATTCATTTTGGTAGCAGTTAGGTCAATGAAATGATTCTTTTTATTTGCAGCCTCTTGTTTGTATGCTAATTATGTTTTGGGTTTTGTCTGATATGGAAAAGAAAAGCTGTGTGTCTGTTTTATCAAGATATTTGAACAGAATTTTCAGCATATCATCATGATCATTGGTAACCACTAAAGAGGAGTGATTTGCTCAACTAGTAGTTAAAATTGTAGATAGGCTTTCTGACACTTTTTTTCCCTAAGATATTTTATCAGCAATGAAGGTGAAACAGCACAATGTCCCATTCCAAATTTATTTTTTAAACAAGTGTAAATAATTGGCTTTTTAAAGAAAGAAGTCAAAAGCATTTAATGTATTAACAGGATTATTGCTATGCAGGAATGGAAGGGGGCATTACAAAAAAAACTTTTAAGCTTGTGACGTATTTATTGCTTCTGTTTTCCAACTACATCACGTTAAATTAGAAGTAAACAGCTATGATTTTCCTGGCTTCACATAGGAGTCAAATTTAGGTAAAGTTGAAATGATTTGTGTTTGGCTTTTTTTTTTTCCTTTTTTTCTTAAGAGTATAAGGTTTACACAATCATTCTCATAATGTGACGCAAGCCAGCAAGGCCAAAAATGCTAGAGAAAATAATGGGATCTCTTCCTTGTAAACTTGTACAGTATGTGGTGACTTTTTTCAAAATACAGCTTTTTGTACATGATTTAGAGACAAATTTTGTACATGAAACCCCAGATAGACTATAAATAATTCTAAACAAACAAGTAGGTAGATATGTATGTAATTGCTTTTAAATCATTTAAATGCCTTTGTTTTTGGACTGTGCAAAGGTTGGAAGTGGGTTTGCATTTCTAAAATGGTGACTTTTACTCCGCCAGAGTTCTTAGTAACTTCTTGAGTGTGCTAGACTTTGAACATGTACATTTTTTGCTTGAAATGTTATCCTGTGGTAGGGTTTTGGCAGGTATACAACTGCCCTATTTTATTTTGAGTCTAAGTTAAATGTTTTCTGAAAAGAGATACGTGCACTGAACTCTTTCCACTCCAAATCAAGATGTGGTAAAACAAAAGGATCAAGACAAGTGAGATCTAATACTACTGTCAGTTTAATGTCCACTGTGTTTTATACAGTATCTTTTTGTTCACTTTGGAAATTTTTACTAAAATTGCAAAAAATAAAGTATTGTGCAAAGATGTAAGGTTTTTTGAAACTTGAAATGCATTAATAAATAGACTTGACGAAATCCACTTGAAGGTTTCATACTCTTTGAACTCTGAGAACTATCAAAAGAAGCGTCCCGCAAGGCAGCCTTTCCTTGCTAAATGAAAGAGATGGTTAAGCAGAAAGGGAATTGCCTCTTCCCACACAAGTATAGATATCTTTATTCTTAGTTAGGACTTCATGTAAAAATTTTGTGGTTAGATCTCTCTCTTTCTGTACACAGTGAACATTTGAAAAACATTTAACTAATCTCAACTGCTTTGCATTATTTCTACTCAGTATTCAGAATGCTTAAACGTGTCTTAGTGGAAGAGCTGAGTCATTTTGGAAACTGTGGTCTTATATATATTTTCCAAAGTTTTGAATGCTAAGTACTTCATGTATTTTAAAAGTTGAGTTTGATGGTAAGTGTATTTTAAAAATTTGAGCCATGTTTTCCTGCTTTGTCAAATTCATAGCATGTAAGAAGACTTGACATTTCAGCCTTACCTAGAGAAAGAATTGTAAGCCCAGAATATAGTACCCTGCACAGAATAATCTACCCCAAACCCAAGTTATTTTTTTAATATATTGAGGCCAGTTTAAATAAGTAGTATTTGTTAAGTTAGTAAAATCATGCAATACTTTTTACTTTAATTCAGAAACCTCAAAATATATATTATGTTTATTAAACTATTGATATTAAGTCAGATGATTGCAAGTTTACTATTTTTACTTACAACTACATATTTAAATTTTGTTTAGATTAAATCAGCTATAGAATAAATTATTAAGCTTTCTGGACTAGTGCCCTTTATCGTGTCAGAAAATATACAGTTTGGGGAAGGACTTCTTTTTGGGAATGGCAGCTTTATCTGATCAGTCTTGTTTTCTGAGGTGTCTTCAGCAGTTTGTGCTTTGGGTACTTTGTTTTTGTTATATTCACAGACTACTGAAAACTGAAGATTTCTCCAAGCTGAGCAAACCACTCTCAAGTTCTTATATCTGTCCCTGTGGTCTGTACATTTTAAGACCTAAGGATTATTATTTCTCCAAAGGTGGGATTAGCGTCCATGGCAGCTGTGCAATTATGGGTTCTTGTTCTTGGGAAGGCTTTTAATTTCCTAAGTATTTCTAATCGAAAGTATAACAGTAGTAAGTCCATTATAAAACTGGACAGCCCGTCTTCAGGGGTTTAGGAAATGATGTTCCTTATCCAGATTTAAAGAGTCAAGGTCTCCCAAAACTAGAAAGCAAGTTGGATTTAGCTTTAAAGCAGCTGCCAGGGACAGTTATTCTTCAGAGAAGTCACTAAAGTTGCAAGAAATTGTAGTTTCCTAAAAAGCACTTTTGACTTCTAAGTAGCAGAAAGGATAATCAGTTTGCCTTACAGAACTCAGCTTCGGTTTCAGCATTTCTGGTTTTATGTTCTCATTTAAAAACAACTTCCATTCAAATCTTTTTCTGTTTATTACCAGTTTAGTTTTTCCACTCTCATGTCTGTATACAAACCTTTAGGATACAAGTGAACCCTTGTATTCTGCACTACTGTATTATTTGTGTATGTTAACATGTTTGTTAATGCAAACATGTATGCACTATTTTCAGTAGAAATTTATGTTTTATAATTGATAAGCTTTTCAGAGTATTTGATCTCTCTTATGAAAAACAGCGCAATGCTAGGTAAAAATGGAGGGTAGAGCAAAATACTTATCAGCCTCTGTTTTTTCCTAAAATTTCTGCTAAAATCACAGTGATTGGGGAAAGAAAAGATCATATCCAACAAGGATAAGGAATACTGGAGATAACAAGAACAGCGTTTTGGAGACTGGAGAGCATTTGGAGAAATAGTGTCTGACTTGGCAGATCCTGGGAAGTCAAATCCTAAACCAGCATTGGAAACATGAGAATAGCCCAGTTTATATTGTTAACATTTTGGGATATTCTATGTAGCTTTCTTATTTAATAATATATTGATATTGTATCTACATAATTTTAATGACTGTAAATATTTCATTCTATGGATGTATTGTACATTTTAAAAAGCCTATTGTTTGGACATTGAGGTTTTTATATTGTTCATTATTTTAAGTAATCCTTTAAGGAAAATTCTAAGCCAAATAATGAAATAAATTCCTAAAAGTGGAATTAAAAGTGAGTTAAAGACTTTCTAAAGGTTGATAAAAGTAATGATGCTGTCTTCCAGATAATATGTACCAAGTTATACTTCTGCCATTAACATATATTAGCATATTATATAGATAATTTATTAAAATCTGAGAGCCCTCTGGTTAAACATTCACATGCATGTAGCCATGTGGACTTATTAGAAACAATAGTAGGACTCCTGCTTAGTTGACTTTGTTAGCTTTGGACAAAACCCAAATGAAAGTCAAAAGTAGTGCCCTTATTTGGTCTCTAAATATCACTGTCTTCAAAGAAACCTGACTTCCTTGGATAACTGGCTAATTCCAGGTATAGGGAAAGAAATGTGTATGTAGAGCTGAGAAAAAGCACTGTCATACCAGAAAGTAAGGAGGTCTATCAGACTAGAGGTCTATCAGGAAAGATTCAGGAAGCATCTTGAGGAAATTTTCATTGGCCAAAACTGTTTTTCTGTATGAATTAATAATGATAGTTTACAAAACTCTAGTTACCTTTGGAACTTAACTATTCCAGTTAATAAAGAGGAGTGATACAATATCACCATTTTTATCCCACAATGATTAAGGGACCCAGACAATGACCACTAACCTCACAAAAGTACAGTCAAATAATTTGTGCCTCCTAATGGAAACACACATACCACTTATGAAGCAGGCCAGCCAAAAGTCAGATCTGATCTTGATCAAGCCTCTGGATCTAACCACCTCTTTACTAGAAATGACACCCATGGCTTAGCAGGTAAAGAATCCACCTGCAATGCAGAGACACAGGAGACTCGGGTTTGATCCCTGGATTAGGAAGATTCCCTGGAGGAGGGCATGGCAACCCACTCCAGCATTCTCGCCTGAAAAATCCTATGGACAGAGGAGCCTGGCGGGCAGCAGTCCACAGGGTCACAGAGACATGACTGAAGGGACTTAGCACGCATGCATGCAAAGGAACATGTCAAATGATACCACAAAAGATTTAATCAGCAAAACCCAGACTGGAAAACTACAGGACAAATGACCTTGTTTCTTCAACAACTGAATTGCAAGGGAAAAAGAAAAAGATGGATTAAGAGAGATTTAAGATATTATACCTGCCAGATAGTATATCTGCCAGTACAATTTGTGGACTTATTTGGATCCTGATTGAAATAATGAAAAATGAGACCATTGGGAAAATAGGAAAACAACTGGATATTTGGTGATTTTAAGGATTTTTGCAGTTATTTTTAGGTGTGAAAATGGTATCATGGTTACATTTTGAAAAGGAGCCCTTTTAGAGATGCATATTGAATACCTAAAAGTGAAATGATATGGTGTTGGCTTAAAAAAAGTTGTGAGCTGCAATTGGGTAATATCTGGGAGTAAAGTTGAAAACAGTTTTGACCGTGAGTTGATAATTGTTGAACCTGGGTGATGGCTACTTGGGGATTCATTATAGTGTCTTCTCTACCTGTGTTCCTATTCAAAATTTTCTATAAAAATTAAAAAAAAATTTAATGTGAATTAAATTCTTATAGAAGCTCATTACTGTTTTTATTTTAGCAACAATTCATGATAATGGCCTATATTCTTAATGATTTTTTAAATAATGATTTTAGTGGAATTAAACTTGAACCAGTCAAGCAAGCATAATTAATTATATTCTGCTCCAGTTGTGATGAATGATTAATTGATTTCAACTGCTAGGGTGAGTGCTTGAAGCTATCAGTCACTTAGTAATCATAGCAAGCAGGCCATTAGATCCCTCCTTGCTCACTAGATTTTGTGGGGCTTAATAGCTATTTAAGGAAAATATTTTCTATTAAAACATGTCAGGGAGTATGATCAGATTATCCACATTTAACCTGTGTGTCCCATATTAGGATGTGTTAAGTAGCTCAGTACAGTAAGCTGGATTCTACTCTTTCTCCTTAAAATGATAATCATCCCTGGAGGTGGAAATATATGTTTAAAAAGATATCTTGAAATTGTTTTCTGTGTAAAGAAATCAGAATAATTTGATTATAAAGTGTCAATGTTATGATTAATTTTCATTATTTTGGATTTGTGATTGTAGTTTTTTTGCAGTTCCTATTAGTAGCAGCTCTGATTAACTGAATTGACCTATTAACCATTGTTTCTTCTTCTCCCTTGAAACCTTATCAGAACATGTTTGGAATTCTTTGGCTTATGTGGTCTGCACATGTTGATTTGTGTGGACTGGTTGCCTCGGTTATTCACTGGATGGATAGATCTGTGTTAAGCTCTTGGTTGCTCCATCACCTCTGCTGGATGATAGGAAATCAGTAGTGAACTTAATAGTCCCTGCCCTTTAGAAACTTAAGGCTGGTAGGTGAGACAGATACTAATCCTATATCGTGTGCCCAGTGCTCAGTCATGTCCAACTCTTTGGGACCCCATGGACTGTAGCCCACCAGCCTCCTCTGTCCATGGGGTTTCCCAGGCAAGAATACTGCAATGGGTAGCTATTTCCTTCTCCAGGGGATCTTTCTGATCCAGGGCTTGAACCCAGGTCTCCTGCATTGCAGGTGGATTCTTTACTGTCTGAACCACCATTTGAGCAATAATCATGTGAATACATGTCAATATCAACCATGATAAATGCTGTGAGGGGAGGCTTTGGTGGTCCAAGAGCTGGTCATGCAGAGATGGGATTGAGGAAGGAGATGGGACCTAGTCAGGGAGGACATGGCATGCATCCCCAGAAAGTGATGCTTGAGTCCAAATCTGAAGAATGAAGAGAGATTAGATAGGGCAAATAGGGTTTTTATTAATAATGAATGGTTATATATTGGGCACTGAGAGCTAGTTTCTCTTTGGGGAAAGGTAATATTTTTTGCTCTTGATTTTATCGTATGTGAACCCAGCTATTTGGATTCCTTTGTGTAATTTTTTTAAATGATTTTTCATTTTTACAGAACATATTCATTTACTGAAGAGCTGGCTTGTACTTTGGCAGATGTCTTACTTGGTTACTGTTCTTAAGGATGTTGGCAAAAGTTTGAGAGTTGTAAAAGGCCCTTGGCTTTGCAGACCTTGATATCTGTATCCTGACTACCATAAACTGAGAATCAGGACCTCTAACCTCCTACCATGCTGGGTGAGGTGTCCTTCTTATTTGCTGTATTGTGGCATTCTGTCTGGGGCTTCCCAGGTGGCGCAGTGGTAAAGAACCTGCCAGCCAACGCAGGACACGCAGGTTCCATCCCTGGGTTGGGAAGATCCCCTGGAGTAGGAAATGGCACTCCAGTATTCTTGCTGAGAGAATTCCGTGGACAGAGGAGCCTGGTGGACTACAGTCCATGGGGTCATGAGTCAGACACGACTGAGAGCACATGCAGGCGCAGCATTCTCTGCATTCTCTGTCATTTCACAGCACGTATCACACTGTGGTATAATCCTGCCCCACCCAAGCCAAGCTCTTGAAAGAATCGTCTATTCCCAGTGGCTTCTTCAGTTCCCATTCGCTTATCAACCTGCTGCATTTTGTCCTCAGCCCCCCAGGGACTGTAATCCAAGTTCTCAGGGACCTCATAATCTAGTGGAAAGGAAAAAAGCCAACGATGATAATGCAATGGTATCTGTGCATAAACTATGACTACAGTGTAGCTAGAAACTCAGAGGAGACGCCTGTGTGAGCCAAGATGATTTCCCAGAGGATATATGCTTGAGCTGAATTTTGAAGTTTTGGCAAAAGTTAGCCCAAACTTACTTTTACTTTTAGATATAATTTAACTGCAAGGCAGTTTCTTGACTGTTTCATGCTGTTATACTTTGATGCCGGTGGGAATCCAGTTTCCTCTGTCTGGATTGCCCTTCTCTCTCGGTTCTTCTACAGCGCTGACTTTTATTGATCTCCATTTTCTTGAACTTGTGTATAGTAAGTATTCAAGAAACATTTGTATTTTAATCACGGGTGTGTGCTTTGCACAGTAGGCAGTGTGGCTAATTTCATGAAATAATACGCAAAAGTTAGTGTCATCACGTTACCCACACCCATACGTGTAACTTTTAACGTCTCTGATTCTAAGTCCCTTGGCAGCATGTCTTCCTCCTCTCACCCCCAGAGAGAAGTTTGCTTTCAAAATCTAATATGCATTTGTATTTTTAGAATATAAAATATACCCACCATGTTTTGCACAAGTGGGAAAAGCACAGCTTAGCTTTGGAGTCTATAAGCAACACATTATAACTCCTGGCACAAGAAATGGATTCCTAAAGCTCAATTTAGAAATCAAATGGGGAGGCCCTAGCTTCTTTGTATGTGTGGACAAGTGTTTTCTTTAGCTAAATCATCAACAGTATTTTTTTGTCTAATTATTTCATAATAAAAGGTAGAAGTTAAACATTTTCTTTTCCTGCAGCAAACGTCCAGATCAACATTTTTCTATAAATTTCACAAAGTATTAGTTCCATAGGTTTTAAAATAACTATTCAAAAAAATAAGTTGGGAGGGGATGTGGATTCCAGGGTCACATGAAAATGCTGAGCAAAAGTCAAATGCGTTTTTGTTTATTGACTGATTTTTTAAAAAGTCAGGTTCTTCTAAGTGCATCTAATACTGTATATTAACTCCGATTGTGCTGTCTAAAAGGGCCTTATAAGAGTGTTCCCAGACTAGGAAACTCCTGTTCTCCTCTGTCCCCTCCATCCGAGGGTCTAGATTCTGTATTGTGTGTTGCTGTGTAGAAGGTGTACACCTTTGTAAGATCCCCAACCAGGGACAGGTTCTCTTACCTAAGGAATTCTTACAGGTTTGGAGCTTCACAGCTACTACACTTGTCACCGATGAAGCGTGGATCACAGAGGTTCAGATGTCAGGCTGTCAGCCTGCTCTTTCAGTCTTACATGCATCTCTGCTTTCTGTGAGTGTGGTTGCCAACTTTGTTGATCTTGTATCTCAAACTGAAAAATCTTGAGTAAACATTCATAATATGGAAATATTTATAAATAATGCAAGTGTTATGTTTCTATGTTTTAAAATAAGCAAAAATTTAAAGGGATGAGTAAAAGATTAATGGAAGCTACAGTATTTCTTCCCACATTCCAATAGGTCTTTTCACACACACCTTGGTGTGTACCCAACCCACTTTGTAAACCTCTGGCTCTAGAGACAGAATCTACATATCTTTCCAGTCAAGTAGCTTTCACCCTCCCCACATTCCTGGGTTAAGTATGCTTTCCGATGGAACACCATAGCTGTTGAGGAATGCAGGGCACTCTTAGGTGCTCACTTCTGAAGGCCTCCAAGATAAAGTAAACAGTAAATGGAAAAAGCAAGTATTAATAAATATGTGTAGCATGATTTCTTATGTGTGAAATTTTTGAAGTTTATAAAGATACATAATTTATGTATAGAAAATGTCTAGTTGATACATTGGAAACTATTAAATTATTTCTGAGCACTGGTCTTGGGAGAGGAAGAGCATTTTTTTTAACTTTTTTCTTCCATATTGTTTGAATTTTTATGAAATATTCTTTTTATAATAAATAATTAAAAATTACTGCATATAGTGTGGTGTCAAATATAGTGCAACACATTGTCACTGTTGATGGTTGAAGTTGGGTGATTGGAACATTGCCTTCCTTACTATGTTTCTACTTTTATGTATCTTTGAATATTACCATAAATGGAAATTAAAAATTAAAAATAAATCCACCACAAAAAGAGTCTATAGAAATACACCACATAGTAATTGATCATCTTGGGAATAGGAAGAGAGCTGAGGAACGGAGCTTCAGATACCTTCTCCCTGTAAGTTCTTATGTTCCATGAGTGTGTATTGCTTTTAAGGGGTATAAAATACTTGTTTGACTTCCCACATACTTAAGGAATATACAGAATGAATGCACAAGCCATGAGTGTTTAATGGGTAGGGCTCAGCTGTATCATAGTAAGATCTTGAGGCTTGTTTTATATTTGGATTCTTGAGCTCGATAGATAATAAACAAAGGTAAAACTCCAAGGCATGGCCAGACACCTCTGCACTTCCCCAGCTTCATCAGGAGAGGACAGCTGAGGGTTTGCTGTGAACGATTTGCACTGTGAGCTAGTCACCAGGCTCTGTAACATGAAAGACATAGAGTACCTAGTGACAACTCTTACGGTAGGGTCCAAGGGAATTGATACATAAAGGGTATTTTCTGTTGCCAGCTGCAATGCTGGGCTGCATTCATAGACATATAGAATCTGTAAGGAGGAAAATGATGGTTCATTAACTGTGTGACTTTATTAAAGTTAGTTAAGCTTTAAGTACCTCATCTGTGAAACAAGGATGATAATATTAGTTACCTCGGGGACTGTGATGAGGATTAAATGAGAATGTTTGTAAGGCACCTTGCATATGGTGAACACTCAAATGCCAGCTATCCTTATTTTCATGTGAAAAACTGCTTATCGAGCTGAGAACATTTAGCTTGTGAGCACGTGTTCACTGATTAAGTATTTTCTCAAACAGCCACGGGTTAGGGATGGTTGGTCTTTGGTTGATGCCGTCACTCGCAAGTTTAGGTGTGGGCATACAACCCAGTCCGGCCAGTAAGATATTCGGGGATTCTGACTTTCTCTGGTTGTTGTTAAGTCTTAGTGTGCTGCCTGAGGCTGCAGCATCCAACTTGCTATCAGCCTGAGGATGAAGCCAACATCAAGGTTGGTAGAGAGAGGGGAAAAAAAACCACTTCATCTTAATGATATTAAAGAGCTGCTGAATCAACCTTCCCCGAAGCCCACCCTATCTTGGGACTTCCTGTTTGTTGAGATTTTTTTTTTTTAATGTTTTTTTATTTAAGCCAGTTTGAGTTAGCTTCTAAAAGCATAATGATAAAAGCTGTACCAGAACATATTTGTGGTAGGGGTGGTGGCATTTATTCAGTGATAGTCATTGAGCACTTTGAGAGAATAAACAAGAAGTGAGGAAGTTCTGACACACGAGGAATGAGGAACAGGAGGTTCTAGAAAGATTAGCAGCCTGAGTGCATTGTGTCTTTTTTCTACTTGCAGCTTAACCCACCTGCCTCTCCTGAGCAGAGCAGCTGCTGGGGCCTCGAGGAGGCAGACAGTGCCTGGAATGAGGTGTCACTATCCTGACAGAGGATGTTGGGGCTGGGGGAGGTCTTGGGAGTGTACCTGGTCTCCCTGGTTCCTGAGGAGCTGAGCAGATGAGTGGAGTTGCTTCCAACCCTAAGTTGAAGAGGTGAAAAGACCAGGAAAGGCTTCCTTCTCGTGCTTCACTGGAGGACAGGCAATCTGTCTGCTGTTAAGCTGTGGCCAGGGGAAGTTGAGACTACTGTTCCTTCCACTACTTTGGGAATGCTCCCACTTAAGATACCCCAATACATAGGACAGAGCCCGAAGGAACAAACAAGGGAAAAGAAGCTCCCATGTGAGGCCCAGCAGCCAGGGAGAAGGATTACAACAGAACCCTCAGAACAGAAATAGCTATTGGCGTAGATACCTTGAACCAAAAGAATAAGAAAACTTGAGATATAAGTGCAACGTGCACGCGTGCGCATGCGTGCACACACACACTGATTCTCTGAGACCAAAAAAGATTTTGATATAAAAATTTCAAGAGATGAAGGAGAAAGTGGTCACGGTTGATGTCTAAATTAGTATCCTGGAAGATAAGAGAAAGACACCTCAAAGCACGGTGCAAAAACACAGATATAAATCAGGAGATGGATAGACACTGAGAAGCGGGTGGAGGATACACTAGAAGAGGCAATCAGTAATGAAAGTTTCTTCGCTGATAAGAGATTTGAATCTCACAGGGTTCCAAGAACGATTGATGATAAAAAATACTCCTAGGCATATTATATCTCTGAGCTACAAGAATAGAAAAAAAATCTTATGAGTTTCCATAGCAAAGAACAAGTGACTCCTAAAGGAGGAAGAGCCATCCTAGTACTGAACTGCTTATCTACAATGCTGAATGCTGCCACCGAGAGAAAAGGACTCTATGGAAATTGAGTGAACTTTTAGCTCACTCAAGCTTCAAAATGACTCAAGAAATACATTACCAGTTTCTTTTACTTAGTGACCAGATGAACTCGGAGTCAAAGTCTCCATAAGAATGAGAAAGGGCCAGGAGAATGTAAAATCTTAGAATGGTAGAAGTGATCATAGCCCAAATCAGGGTGTATCACTAGTACCTGGACGGACCCCACGCCTGGAGAAGCTCATCTCTCTGAGGAGTGCTGCTGGACTCTCCACTCTGTGAAAGCCTGTTCTTTTCCTGAATTGATCACATCACCATCTGCCTTGACAACTCCTCTAAAAACAGTCTGGAACTAAAAATAGAGAATCTCAGCAAGTCTGGGCATTGCAGGTGGGTGGGAAGCAGGAAAATGTTCCAAAGGTCTCCTTTGGGGCGTTAACTGTGGAACTGGTAGGGGAAGTGGATGTATTCTAAAGTTTGGAGTGAAAACAGTGAAAGAATATTTTGGTGGGAGAAATGTATGTCTGGTTTTCATATAATGGTAAAGTAAAGTAATTGTTATCTGATTGTGAGCAACAGGAAAGGGACACCAGCAGGAAATATAAGGAAAATTCACAAGTCATGTTAACAAGATGGAAAGGGGAAATACCAATTTGATCAGTCTGCAAAAATAAATACAACAAAAAGTAGGAAATAAGTAAGCCAATAACTAAAATAGGATAGAGGAGTACAATTATGTTAAATTTGAAGGGAATGTGTTTTCCCACTAAAAGAGACACTGAAATTGAGCTGGAAATATAAATCAACCAGCTATACAACATTTAGAAGGAAAATGTCTAAAATTTTTAAAGAAAAAATTATAAAGAAAGGGATGGACAAAGATACTAAGCAAATATAATTTAAAAAAACAGCAAATTTAAGAGTAGACAAGAAGAAATTTAACGTTAAAAGCAACATAAGAGAAATTTTATCTAACCATGTAAAGCACATATGCAGAATTAGCATTAATTAAGACTATGTGTACCAAACAATATAAATGTAAAGACAACTTGATATAAATTTTGTAGATTTCAAAACATGTTTGTCCTTGACGGGGGGAGGAGAAGCCATTAAACAAACAGACCCACACATTGTCAGGACCAGGGTGAGGGGACCGAGGCACTTGCCTTTGGTGTACAGTTTAAGGCGACTCCAAAAACTCAGCTAATCAAGAGAAACAATATTTTAGTGCAGTATTTAAAAAAATAAAAATTAATGCAAAAATCTATGATGAATGAAATACCATATATTATATGACGACAGGAGCACTGATTTTTTGTTGTTGTTGTTGTTTTGTTCCAAAATGGCATGGTCATGTTTAATTTTTCCAGAAGAATTAAAAGATGTTAAGAGTGGGTGGGAATAGCGGGGTGGGGGCCAAAATATTCATTCGAATTTTCCCATAAGATGTTACAGAAAAACCCGGACAAACTTTTTGGCAACCCGATACATTTGTGTAGTGTGGGATAAGCTTTGTTAAATTACCCCTGGGGCAGTACTACCTCAATTGGGACTTTAAGCATGGGAAGAAGCAGGGAGAACAGGAGAGGGGAAGGCAGAGAAGCAATAGAGAGCTTTGCACCTTTCAGGGAATTGAAAGACGGCCCACATGCCTAGACCCAGGTTCTCAAAATTAGCGCATATTAGAATCACCAGGAAAGCGTTCAAGTCTCGCGATACCCAGGCTTTACCCAGACCAAGTTAATAAGAGTCCTTAGGAGTGGGGCTGAGAGCTAGGCGGTTTTGAAAGCTTCCGAGGCAGTTCTAACGTGCAGGCTGAGTTGGGACTGGGTGGACCGTGACGTACGGAGCGAGGGCGACAAGACTGGAGGGAAAAGGGGAAGCTACCGTATTGGTAATTTATTTGGGGTTTTTTTCCGAAGAGCATTGGGAAGTCATTTGAAAGGCTCAAAGCAGGAAGACACACCGTGGTGCTGTAATGGGAATGGATTGAAAGTGGATCCGGTACAGCGAGAAGAGGCGGAAAGTTGTCGCCCACATCCAGGTAAGAGTGTCAGCTTGGGTTAGAATGATGGCGGCGGAAGCAGGGAGATGTAAACGCAAGAAGTATGGGTAGGGGACTTCCCTGGTGGTCCAGTGGCCAATACTCCGTGCTCCCAGTGCAGGGGACCCTGGTTCAATCCTTGGTCAGGGAACGAGATCCCACATGCTGCAAGCAAGACCTGGCATAGCCAAAGAAATATTTAAATATTTTTTTAAAAAGAAGTTTTGGTAGAATCCATAGGATTTGGTGATTGCTCCATTGTGAAGGGCCAAAGGGGAGGCAGTATTACAGATGCTCCCCTCCCCACCCCCATGCCTGGAATCAGCAGCTAGTGGTGTAGTAAATGATACACACTGAGCCACAGAACCGGCAGTTTGGGGAGAAGCAGGTTTGGAGGGGTGCAGGGAGGACCCCATGGGCTTGGTTCTGAACCTTTGGCACTTGTGAGACAGCAGAGTGGCAGTTGCATATGCAGGAGTGCCTCCACTCAGGGGGCACCCCACACTGCAACTCTAATGTGGGAGTGGTTGGCCTACATGCGTCAAAAATGAAGCCAGAGAAGTGGGAAAATGGCCTAAAGCGGGAGAAGCAAGTGAGCAGAGAAGGAGGCCTCGACCTGGAGGAGTGCCAACCTTGCCAGGCTGAATAGAGGGCAAGGAGCAGAGAGGAGACGGAGAGGTGGTGGGAGAGCCAGCAGGGTACCAGTTCCTAAGGCCCCAGGGAGAGCGTCACTCACATAACAGCCGAGCATTCAGAGGACAGAGAGCCCTGTCAGCTGGGCTGAGCTAGGAAGTAGCTGGTGAAGTGACTGTGCCTGGGTGGATAACTAAGGTCCAGTTAGGCAGGGAGGAGGACATTCTGGAGGAAAGAAGAGGAAGGAGGCATGGGAAAAGGCAGAGATGAGAAGTGTCGGGAGGGGGAGGTTTCCCCCTCTGCTCCTCTTGAGTTCTTATGGCTGTGCATGCTAAGTCGTTTCAGTTGTGTCTGACTCTGTGTGATCCCGTGGACTGTACCCCGCCAGACTCCTCTGTACTTGGGATTCTCCAGGCAAGAATACTGGAGTGGGTTGCCATTTTCTTCTCCAGGGGATCTTCCCAGTCCAGGGATCAAACTTGCGTCTCTTACATCTCTTGATTTGGCAGGCAAGTTCTTTATCGTTATCTACCTGGGAAACCCTTGTGGCTGGACTAATAATAAAGTTGACACAAGACAGATTAACAGGAGAAAAAGAAACATTGAATTCATGCACACGGCAGCCTCATAAAATGGGACCTAAGACGTGGCCAAAGCAGGCAACTCATACTGATTAGACAAAGAGACAATGCATTTGTGAGGAATTGACAGGATGAAGAAACTTAGGTTTTGGGTGTTCCATTAGTAAAGAATATAAGCAGAGTTTGGTCTTGGGGTAGTAAATTAAAGAAGTGATGAGGTTTGTTTATACAGGCTTCTCAGACCTAGTTCTTTGGCTCTGGTGATAAGGATGTCTGTCCTACCTTCAGATCAGAAAGGGCACCTTCACAGGACAGATTTCCCTGCTTTTAGGGAGGTACAAAAGGGTGTCCCTCTTGCACTGGCCATTTCCTAAGTAACTTTAATCCAAAATAACCCAATATGCCATTGTGGCATTTTGGGGGGCAGCCTATCCGGAGCCCCAACGGAAGGAATGAGGTTTGCTGGTGGCCATTCATCACATAGAGATCATTGGAATTCAAGAAGTTTGTAGTATGAGATAAGGTGAGGAGGTAGGTGTGAGAGTTGGATGGTGAAGAAAGCTGAGCACTGAAGAATTGATGCTTTTGAACTGTGGTGTTGGAGAAGACTCTTGAGAGTCCCTTGGACTGCAAGAAGACCAACCAGTCCATCCTAAAGGAGATCAGCCCTGGGTGTTCATTAGAAGGACTGATGTTGAAGCTGAAACTCCAGTACCTTTGCCACCTCATGCGAAGAGTTGACTCATTGGAAAAGACCCTGATGCTAGGAGGGATTGGGACAGGAGGAGAAGGGGACGACAGAGGATGAGATGGCTGGATGGCATCACCGACTCGATGGACATAGATTTGGGTAGACTCCGGGACTTGGTGATGGATAGGGAGGCCTGGCATGCTGCGTTTCATGGGGTCACAAAGAGTCGGACACGACTGAGCAACTGAACTTAGAACTTAAGCAGGTAGGTGGTGACTCTGTAGATTGACTTCAGTTTCCCTCTTTTTTAACATATATTTTTCAATGTGGACCATTTTTAAAGTCCTTATTGAATTTGTTACAATACTGATTCCATTTTATGTTTTGATTTTTGGCTGTGAGGCATGTGAGATCTTAGCTCCCCAACCAGGGATCAAACCCAAACCCCCTGCATTGGAAGGTTTAGTCTTAACCACTGGACTGCCAGGGAAGTCCCCTCAGGCTTCTTCTTGTCCATCTATTTCCCATCCATCTGACCTCCCTCTCATCCAGGCTCTGTGGGAGAGCTGGCCTTGTCCTGGGCAGTCTGACTTCTTGCTTTGCCACCCCAGAGATGTGTAACAACCACCAAAACTTTCAGTGTTTGTGGCAACATTATCAAGGTGAATGCCAAGGATGGGCAGCTTTGCTTTGGAGGTCAGTACATTCATTTTAGTGTTGAATGAAATGCTTATTTCCCTTTCTCTGACTCCGGGCACCTCAAAGAGCCCAGCTGCAGTGTAATTGACGCCCCATTTCTTTCCTTGAGCTTTCTTACAAGTAAAGCACAAATAGGCTTTTGCCTGAAAGGCAAGATGCCAGTGTTATCTTTCCTGAGTGGGTTCATAAATACAGATTCTTTGGAGGAGAGGTGAGTATAATCAGCAAACCAGCCAGCATTTTGCATGTGCAATGAACAGATGTGGCTGCATTATTCAGTTTCCCTATTTGACTTCCCTCCTAAGATGTTCTTCAGAAAATGTGATGTCGATGAACACATCTTCCCGAGTGAAAAGTAATCCATGCCAAGAGGAGTCTCAAATGCTCCTGTGAGCCATTTGTCGTGTCGGTTGCTTATTGATTTCTCTGCCCAAAATGTTATGACGTCCTGTGTCACTTCAAGTTTTCCTACAGAAGTTGAAATAATTTCTAATTATATTTTGTGTGAAACTAATTAGTATTGGAAAGTATGCTAGAGTAGAAAAACGGTTTTAACTCTGCCCTTTATTTTTTCTTTGTATTGTGAAATGTGACATTCATACTGATAGTGCATGAAAAAATTCACTAAAGAATGGTGATAAAAATGAACACCTGTGCACCCACCATCCGGAGTGACACGTGCAGTGTTGCTGGTACCCGGAACTCTAATGTGCACTTCCTCTTTTCAGATTACCACAACCTCACTCTTGTGCCAGGGGTGTTATTGATTTCACTTAGTATTTTACCACCTTTTTTTTTTTTTTTTTTTCATAAAATTGGTTTTATTTTTTAACTTACTTAGAAAAACTTATTATTTATTTTTAAATTTTTGGCTGAGCTGGGTCTTTTGCTGTGCATGGGCTTTCTCTAGTTGCGGCAAGTGGGGGCTGCTCTCTCTGGTTGTGGGGCTGGGGCTTCTCGTGGCAGCGGCTTCCCTTGTTGCAGAGCAGAGGCTCTGGGGTGTGTGGGCTCAGGAGTTTCAGCCCAAGGGCTTAGCTGTCCTGCGGCATTTGGGATCTTACTGGCCACAGGATTGAATCCATGTCTCCTGCATTGGCAGGTAGATTCTTAACCACTAAGTCCTTTACCACCTATTTAATCTATCATTAATGGTACAGTTTAGCTCTCCTTGTAACATACTACATATATATTTTGTGTCTTTGTGTAAATGCATAAGCCCACAAGTGCTTCCTTAAATTCTGCTGCCTCCATACTTCTCTTTCTCACTTCTAGACTCAGCCCTATCTTGTTACATGTGTAGCTTTGGGTCATCTTTTTTGCTGCTCTTTAACAACCATTAGTAAGAATGTATCACAGTTCATCGCATTGCATGGGTGAATATGTGGACTGGTTTTGGTTGTGATGTTTTCAAGGCTGATAGGAGTATCCTTTGACGTGTGCATAGATTCTACAGGGTATATAGCAAAGAATATATTTAAAAAGTGATGTTTAAAAATTTTTTTAATTTAATTGTTATATTTTTGACTGTGCTGGATCTTCATTGTTGTGAGTGGGCTTTCTCTAGTTGTGATGACCAGGATTCTCATTCCGGTGGCTTCTTACTGTGGAGCATGGGCTTTAGGGTGTGCGGGCTTTAGTAGTTGCAGTTTGTGGGCTCCAGAGCATAAACTCAGTAGTTGTAGTGCATGGACTTAGTTGCTCCAAGGCAATGTGGGGTCTTCCCAGAGCAGGGAAGGCATTGGCAGGTGGATTCTTAACTACTGGACCATCAAGGAAGTCCCAAAAAGTGATATTTAAAATTTTCTCTGGATAGTCAATGATAAAACATGCCCATCTAATGCAGAGGTTATCTTATTTTAAATCTTAGTATTTCTGAAATAATGGAAAATGTTGTTCATTTTAATATCTAATATTTCTAGCTACACACAATAGCTAAAAGGGCTGTCGGATGCTTTTGCAGTCAAGAGTAGCATTCAGGACACAATATACAACCTTGACCCAGCTGTCCTTCCTCCCCCACATCCTTTAGTTCTGTGGGTCTTTCCAAGAAAAATAAAAGTGAATCATGCAGTTGATTTCATCAGAGGCAGACATCTCTTTAGGACTTTTGTCTGCGGGAGTCCTTCTTGGGGGAAGAGCATGTGAATGATGAGCTGTGTAGAGCTGAGGCTATGCCAAGGTCAGGTGAGGCTTTGACGTGCATAGTGAGATTCTCCTCTCTGAATTACTTGAAACACAGATCCAAGTAATTGCCAGATCTAATATTTCCTTCACATGCTCTGTGGTGGAATTTGCTGGTCAAAGCATCATTATTTCATTTATTGGGCAGTTTGAGATTTGATATCTAAGTCTTTGAGATAGTCCAAGTTTTCCATTAGCTTTTGTGGCAGGCATTAGTGAAAGAGGAAAATGGTACTTAAATAGTAATTTAATCATTACAGTGACCAACTGCCCAGCTTTTATGGTTATCGTTAGTAGTTTTAGGAGAATTCTACTACTCTTGGTTTGGTTCAGTGAAATAATTGTATGATTTGTTTGATGGAAACTCTTAGTTTAAGTAGAATTTTTTTTCTTTGGTCTTAAAGGGTATGTGCTTTGGGACACAAAACTGTGATTAACTGGAATTTCACTTTATGAAAGTGCTAGTTATATTGTAAAGAAGTATCTTCCCAGCATGCTTCAAAAAACTGATCAGAACAAACTAGCAAGGAAATAAGGGAAATTTGACTTAATTGTAAAAGACATTTTAAATTAGAACAGTGGATCTCAGATGGCTCTTAAACTTGTACTTATTTGCATATATTACCAATTAGTCAGAAAATTGGGAAAGTTCTGGTTACACTAATATTTGAATATAGTTACATAACAGTTTTGAAAATCTCAGTTTATAACAGTGAAATGAGCTCCCTTTTAAATCTAAACCCTAGTAAAGCTTTATGCAAGATTCTTTATGTAACTTTGGTTTCCAAACAAAGCAACCATTCCAGATAAGGTATAAAGTCATTTATTCTTCACACTGGGTCTTCATTAAAGCTCATCTGATCTTTTGCTTCAGTGTTTCAGAGTTTGCTTCACATCTCACAAAGGTTTTCTCCTGGGCTGGGTGAAGTTGTAGATCATTCATGTTTTCTGAGCAAAATGTCATTCTGCATAGGAAACATCAAGCAAACATAGCACTAAGTTTTGGATGGAGCTTATTGAAATGTTTTGTCCTTTGTTAAATACTCAATTCATGTAACATGAACTTTATGCTATTTTTTTAAAAGAAAAAAAAAAAAAAAAAACTAGGTCTTTATGACTGCAAATATTTTTATAACTTCAGAGAAAAACAAAACCCAAATCAGTTAAAGCAATCTCTGTGTAAGGCTTCCAGGAGCTCTTCATGGTGTGATATTTCACTTCTGTAGAGAACTCAAAGTCCTGGGGCAGTCCTGCTTTGTTCTGCCTTATACAGCTCATCAAAGATTTGAGAGTAACAATTGTTTCTTTCACTACATGACCCTGTCTCCAAGGCAAACATTCGCACTTTCTTCAGCTGTTCCTCACAGGCAGGCTTCGCTCCCAGCCTTCCTTCTTTGGACACACTCCAGTTTGTCAATAGCCTTCTTAAAGGTACCCGGGCATGAGGCCACTGTCACCAGCATCTGCCTGGCTCAGCTCTATAAGCCTGCCCTTCCCTCTTATTTGATCTTCCAGTCACAAAGGACATCACCATGGGTTCTGGGTCTCTCTTGGAGACCAACAGCTGATGACTTTGACCATTGGTTTGGCCTGAGATGCTATTTTGTGTTACTGACTTCAGTTGAATCTATTTGGGAAAAAAAAATAGCAATAGTCACAGAGAATTGTAGTTTATAGCTTCTTTAAAAAAAAAATTGTATCTAAGGTCAAGTATTTACTAAATCAAACTTCTAAAATTAAAAAGTATTGTAATTATGGATGCATTTGAAAAATTCAAATAGTAAAGAAATATATAAAGTTGAGTATTAAAGGTCTTCTGCATCACCTTTCACTAATATGACTCCTCTCCCTGTTTTCATGGTTTGGCTTCTGTCTTTCCAGACCTCTTTCTATGCATCTACACTTGTATGGATGTTCATATACAAACATAAAATTTGTTGTATGAATTTTTCTGAAAAATTTCCTCCTCATCAAATAACATATTTGGAGACCTGTTTGGGTAAGTATATACACATCTATTTCATTATCGGATGGACCTAAAGATGATCATACTAAGTGAAGTAAGTCAGACAGAGAAAGACAAATACCATATGATATCACTTATATGTGGAATCTAAAAAATTATACAAATGAACTTGTTTACAAAACAGAAATAGACTCACAGACATAGAAAACAAACTTATGCTTACCAAAGGGAGAAGTGAAAGGGAAGGATAAATTGGGAATTCGGAATTAACAGATACACACTACTCTACATAAAGTAGATGAACATCAAGGACCTTAGCACAAAGAACTATATTCAATATCTTGTAATAACCTATAATGAAAAAGAATCTGGATAGGTGAATCACTTTGCTGTACACCCGAAATACTATAAATCGACTATATTAAAAAAAAAAATCTATTTGATTCTTTCTCACCTGCCACATAACATTCCAGTGTATGGATGTATCACAATGCATTTAGCCATTTTCCTATTAATGGAGATTGGGATTTTCCCCAATGGGGTAGTGTTTACAAATAGTACTGCAACAAACAGTGCATAGATATCCTTAGTGGATATGTTGGCTATTTCTCCAGGGTAGACACCTAGCATAAAATTCTGGGTCAAGATTCTGCATATGTCAAATTTTGATAACATAAGCTCCATGAGACCAAGGACTTTATCTACTCTGTTTACTACTGTATATCCGGTGCCCCTAGCAGTGTCTAGCATAAGATATATGTTCACTAAATGTTAGTTGTTGAATGAAATTCGCCTACAGAGGCTCTGTAATTTATACTTCCACAAATAGTATAAGAGAATGCTCATTTCCCCACACCTTTACCAACTCTGGATGTTGTCTGTGTTTTAACTCCTGCAGAACTAATGGGTGATCAGTGATAATTTCATTGATTTTTGTTCTGCATTTATATGATTACTGAGGCAATCAAATATCTTCTCATTTTGTTTAGCCAATCACTTTTCATGTCTTGCTATAGAACCAATCTTCTCTGCTCTCCGTCTTCACCCTACAACAGTCCCTCTCACCCCTGAATTTGTGCTTTTGGGGAAGAAAGTCACCTCTCATTCAACTCCTTCCACAGAGGTAAAGAGCAAGTCACTTGACCATTTTTTTTTTTTTTTTTCCTCTTGTTGTTAGCAAAGAGATTAAGAGTATGAGGTTTAATGTTTGCATCTCAGCTCTGGGATTTTAGTTTGTAAAAGGTACTCAGAAATTGGTAGTTGTTATTAGCCGCATGAGGTACATATTATAATTCCCATTTGTTCCTAAAGAACAGAGTCTCAGAGAGGAACAGTTATTGTCTGAGCCTACATAGGTGGAAGCAGTGAACTCAAAGTCTGACTTCAGGTCCAGCTGATGCAGAGGTCACTGGATTCCGTCTGCGTGTTGCCCTTCTCACTGCCTGTCTCTCTGGGAATGCCTTTTGGCCTCCCTGAAGCCTGCTGCAACAGTGACCCACAGAACCAACCTGAACCAGTCTTTCTTAGACTTCTAGACCGTGCAATACTAGACTCACTATTCAGAATGTGATCTGTGGACCAGCAGCATCAGCAGCACCGGGGAGCTTGTTAGAAATGTAGACTCTCAGGCTCTACCTACTTGAAGCAGAGCCTACATTTTAACATGATCCCCAGATGATTCATGTGCTCTTTAAAGTTTGAGAAACCCTGGGATGAAGCAGATCATTAGTAAAATTAACGCATCTTGTTTTCCTAATTAGGTCCTGGAGTTTCTTAATGCCCAAAGCCACAACTCTGACTTTTTTGGCATCCTTCCCAATGGCGTTGGGTACTCCAAAGACCCATAGGAAGCACTGAGTTAAAAACTTAAAAAACTATAGGTCCCAGATCCCTTCCCTCCTTTGCATGAGGTACCTCTTACAGCCCTGAGGAAAGCTGTGATGTGCATATATATGCATTTCCAGCTCTACAACACTGCTAGATTAAAGAAAGTCAGATCAATGGGACCACCACTAAAGGAGGCGGAGCTGTTAAAAACTGTGCAGAGGCAACGAACGGGCAATGATTCAGACAAACTAAGTCAGACCTGGGCTCAGACAATTATTAGCAATGTCCCCAAGCAGTGGAACTCCCGTGAGCCTCAGGTTTCTAAGCTGCTCAGCAATACTACCTGTTTCAGAGGGTCACTGGGAAGCTTCCATCAGGTGAATGCTGTCGAGCCCCTAGTTCAAGCCCATGGTGCAGCAAGGGCTCTGTAAGCACCGCTCGCATCCCTCCCTTCTTTCCTTCTGCCGAGCTGTGTGGGTCAGCACCAGGGGAGAAGGTAGCTCTGTGTTTTATACTATCGTTCAGGTCGAGGCACCTAGAACTCTCATGGCGAGCAGCCTCTAAAACTGAGGATTTACTCTCTAGCTGAGAGAATCCTGGGAGGGTTGGTGCTCAGAAGCTGAGCTGCTCTAAAGGGCCAGCAAGTCATGCAAGAATAGCTAAGTGCCGAAGAGGAGAGAAGCAGTTTAATTTTCTCAAATTGATCATGTGGAGAAATCTGTTGGCTGACTGCAGAGCATGCTTTTAGTAATTGCCAGGATTTTGTATCCCAGGGAGATAAAATCTCGGAGTGCGGTTGTGTGAGGGACTCAGGGGGCATAAATCTGCCACGGGCGGCTGCTAGCAGCGGCACCCCAGGGGTGAGGGAGGAGAGAGCGGTTCAGAGGTGAGGGGCGCGCTGCTCTTCAGCTCCGCCGGCGGCACTCCAGAGGGAAAGCAGGCTGCTTGACAGAGGGCAGTAGGAAAGGAGAGACACATTTCCTGAATACAGTGGGGAGGAGACAGGAGAAGGTCTGCAGAAGTGCAGAACGACAGAAAAGCACGGCAGCCCCAGGAAAATATACCGAGCATCCCTTTGCTCTGCTGAGAGGACTGAGGGAGCAGCTGGACATCCTTTCTTGCCTTAACTCCCTGCCCTCAACCCACCCCTGCATGTCCCAGGGCCCCTGGGCCAAGGGAGACATTCAGTCACAGAACCGCACCTCCTGAGGGCAACCCGCTGGTCCACAACAGAATTTCCTAGGGCTCTCATTACCAAATGTGTGGTCCTCCATAGACCACAGCCGGTCAGAAGCTCTTCAGGTGGGTCTGGGAATTCTGCATGTTAAAGCTTCCCCGTGATCCCTTGGCATTCTAAGATTTGAAAGGTGCCGCTTCAGTGTGAGATTTTGAGATTGTGATCTGCTAAAAGCTTTTCTCTGGATAAACAACAAAGAAGAAATGTCACTTCTAGGTCCTTGCTGTTCAAAATGTGGTCCTTGGGCCAGCACCTGGTGAAATCTGAAAAGCACTGGGCCAGTGAGTGGTTCTCAGACTCTGGAGGCAGGTAGCTGGTAACTGGGGGGCAGAGGAAAGAGGCTAGATGGGAATCAGAAGACCTGGGTGTAAATCTTGGTCCTTCCACCTGTGGCTTTGGGAACTCAGGATTGTCATTGCACCTTTCCGAGCATCTGTATGTCATCGTTGGAACATAACAATGCCCACTTCGTAAGATAAATGCAAGTATTAAATTGTGAAAGTGCTGACGTAGGTAGATGCTCAACAGATGTTAGGAGGAGGTTGAAATAGCACTCACCTTTGCTGTGTTTCTCCCACTTTGACTCTGATGCTCTTCAGAGCAAGGCCCGAGTGAAGGGACTCTTTTCGCCAGGGGATGATGGTTTGGACCGTATTCCAGACATTGGACCACACCATGCTGTTTTCCCACTTGAACTTGATCATGATCAGTTCCCCAATATCCACATCCAGTGTGATAAGAAAGGAATAGGTTTCATTACTAGTAATTCCTTTGCTCCTTGAAGATACAAAGGAAGCCAGACATAGTCAGTTGATTTGTAGCAGCAAAGTGAGGCTTAGGGACTTTCAGGAGGTCTTAGATTTGCCTGAATGACTCGTGATGGTCTTTTCTGCTGCATTTCCCAAAGTGGTGTTGGACAGACTATTAATAGAGATAGCAATAGATGTGCCAGGATAGAAAAGGGTTTTCCAGAATAGTAATACTGGGAAAACCATCTTATTTTCTGTGATAACATATTTAAAAGGTTGCAAGTGTTCTGCAGTGGTGAATCTAGTTAACTTTGTTTAGCTCAGGCTTCCTAATCTCTAGCTTAACACATCAGGAGAACTGCCTCCAAAAAAGGCAGGTGTCTCTGGGCCATACAGCTCTCTGTAGGTTTGATCAACACATGAGCACCACACTACAGTCTTCTCTTCAGATCAGTGCTTTTCTTCCTCCCCAACGTAAATAGAAACTTCTGTTAAAACAACAAGTATAGCAGTAATAGAAAACCACATATAAAAGGGATGTACCAGTTTGGAGCAAAATTTAAATGCAGGTCCTTAGGTATCATTATCAGCTTTACTCACTAATCTCCAAGACATTAAAATGTCCCAATACTGACAGAGCAGTCAGGCACTCTTTCCACTACTTAGCACAATCCCTGCTCCCCCAGGGAGAGATTTGGGATGGTGCAGAGTTAGCACTGGATTTAGGGTGAGACAGGTGGCTGGAGGATTCCCTGGCTCAGCTCATTTTAGCTCTTCCTGCAGGGTGTTGCAAAGCACCGTTTAGGAATCCACCCACCCCACGAGGATGGGAGCACTCTAAGGATAGAGTCCTCTCTACCTCTAGTGCAGAGCACTGACGCATCCTTGCCGAGTGACTGAATCAGTGGGATGATTGAGGTTCAAAACCAGGGGTGATTTTCGGGAAGCTGAGAACCGTCCCTGGAGCGGGTGAAGGCTGGTGTCACTTCCCAAGGAGAGCCCATGCTGAGGGTGGAGATGCTGAAATAAAGCGGCCGGTGAAGCTGGCCAGCCTGTGCAGGAGGCGTGAGGCCACTGCCTGTGTTGTGAGCAGGTGTGCAGCAGGGCGAAGGACAGGTGGGGAGGGCTGGCAGTGCAGGCTGACTGAATGGAAAATTCGTGCCAAGGTGAACGAGACCAGTTTTATTTCCGGGTTATGGTTTTCAGAGCTCACTGGAGAGGTGCTCAGGGCCTGCTGGGTGGACAGGAGTGCGTCCTGCTCCTGCTCTCGGCACTCCTCCTAGACTGGCCACCCCCGGTCCCCTCTCCACTCAGCCCCTGTCGCTTCGGGCCCATCACAGACGCAGGTGGCTGTGACATGAAGCAATGGCTGGGACTGGGGGAGGCCGGGGAGGGGTGACAAGGTGCCGAGCGTGGGCGGATGTCCCATCTGATGGGGTGCTTGGGACACTCGTACTGAGCTGAGAAAAGTAAGCTGTGCCTGGCCCGACCCTTGATAAGCAGAGTGCATCCAGGCCCTGTGAGAAAGCTAAGCCTGTCCTCACCATGGATGGGGCTGTATTGCGTACTCACAGAGTGATGGGGATCTTCTGCCTCTCCCCTCTTGTTCCGAGGAATGACACAGTGAAAGTTGGTTCTACAGAGTTCTCAGTTTGGTTGATGAACCGAATCTTGAACTGGTAATGATAAACTAGAGGGGGATGGGATGGCGCGGGAGAGAGAAAGACAATGTAAGCAGAAATTTTAAAAATAAAAAATCTTGTATTTTTTAAAATTTACGAAAGCAGAGAGAAAAGTATGGATGCTATTTTCCTCTTTTTCCTTTTCTGAATTTCTTAAATGTCTAAGAGGACTTATGTTTGTAATATAATAAGTATTATCCAGCAAAAAAAAAAAAAAAAGGCAGAATAGAATTATAGTATAGTTGGTATTCTCACTAATTTCTAGATGAAATTCTGTTGCTCTATTCCATGTATTTAGCAAGGGTCCCCATTTATAAATGAAAGGATAGACTGCCTTTTAGGCAGCAGACACTAGCAGCAGTGGCTAGTGGCACATTGCCAACACATCAGCTGCAGGGTTCTGGTGTGCCTGTACTGCTGGGTTTCTGGGTTATTTACACAACTCTAACCTTTGGCATAAGCCCATTTTCCCGTTTGGGTTTTGGAGTGGATTGGCTGCAGTCCTCTGCATAATAGGTGGTCACGTACTCCAGCCTGGGATAAAATAGTTAGATGCTCTCAAGACTGTGAGGCTGTGGGTGAGAAGTAAGAGGAGAACTGAGGGACCCTAGGAAAGTTCGCTAAACCCTTGAGTGACAGTGGTAGAGACAGAGCCTCTGGTCTATCATCCCAGAAGCCTCTGGAGAGATCTTATGCTATTTGGGGTCTGTCTAGGGAACTCTGTAACAAGTAAATAGTCTTGTAAGTTGAACTGAGACAAAAAGATAAGAAACAAGGCATTGGGGGTGTGGGGTAGAATGTGGACAGGATGACATAAGCGAATTGGTGTCTAGTTAATTCCCAAACAAGGAGGCAGAGAATCTTCCAGAGTATGCAAGGAACTCATAGCAACCAGCTTAATATGTATTCATGAGAAATCTACTACCCAGCCCAGTGCTAAAAGCTGTTGGGTATAAAGGAATAAAACAGTGTAATTGGCTGTATACATGGTAACACATTGACTAACATTTATTTTGTTTACCTGTGCCTGGCACTTTGTATTTTTATCTCATTTAATCCTTATGACAGGTGATACTATTATTATTTCATTTA
The DNA here is from genome assembly GCF_033118175.1 of Dama dama. NCBI lineage: Eukaryota > Metazoa > Chordata > Mammalia > Artiodactyla > Cervidae > Dama > Dama dama. The sequence goes on along the minus strand of NC_083692.1, from coordinate 50,612,502 downwards.
AGAGAAGAGGAAACTGAAGCACAGACAGGTTGATTTTTCCAGTATCACACAGCTAGTAAGTAGCATAGCTGTGACGGAAGTCCAGGCCACCTGACTCCAGAACTTGAACTTTTAAATGTTTATACCCAGGACCAATAGTTTTATATACCCTAAGGAAAATGTTCATGTGTGGAAAGAGGTTGAAATTCAAAGACCTTGTAACAGAATTTTTAATTAAAAATAAATTTAAAACACCCTAAATATTCACCAATAGAGAAATGACTATGGACTAATAATGACAATTATTATAATTACCATTTAGCTCTTTGTTTTGTTCCAGACACTGAACTATTGTTTCTCAAAATTATTTCATTTCTCTTTACTACAACTTTATAAGATGCCTCCTTTAACCTCGCTTTGCTTCATTTTACAAATGAAGACGCTGAAGCTCCGGAAATTTGAGTAACCTGTCCATTGTCGTGCAGCTATGAACTAGCGAAGCTGCAATTAGAGTTTAGTCTACTGATTTCAAGTTCATATTCCCAAACATGTGATTTACTCTTATGAAGTGATTAAAAGATATTTTTGGAATGGTTTCAATGCTTATGAAAGAAGTAGGGAAAAAACCCCAACCAGCCATCAGGATACACATTGAACATCTAACATGAGACTAATTCTAATAAAACTGAATGCACAGAAAGAGGGAGATTTGCAAAAATATTAAGTGATTATCTCTGGGGAGGGAAGTAATTTTTATTCTCTTTTTTGTGATTTTCTGCAAGTTCCACATTTTCTGCAATGAGCATGTATTCTAATTAGACTCTTCCTGGAAAAAGAAAAGTTTTAAAAAGTATTAAGAAAGATAACAGAACCAGAAGCTGTGGTCCTGGCCTTAGAGGTGCTTGCAGCTGGGAAGCAGAGTCACTTCTGTGACCCTTGTCACCTCCTATCCAGTCTCATGGGCATCAGTGTCCAGGATCTTCTCTCCTTGAGGGCAGTGTTGGGGTCATGTTAACACTTGAACCTCCACAATTCACAGCACACATTGGGAATCTAAGGAGTGCTTCTGGGGCTTTTTGTGTGAAAACAAGGCAGAACACATGTTACATTAAAGAGTCTAATTGTGAGTAGGACTAATTGGAATATTGCTTCCACTTGTTGAGATCCCACTAAACATCAGGCTACGTACTAAATGCTTTTTGTTGTTGTTGTTCAGTCGCTAAGTCGTGTCTGACTCTTTGCAATGCCCTGGACTGTAACCCACCAGTCTCCTCTGTCCATGGGATTTCCCAGGCAAGAATACTGGAGTGGGTTGCCATTTCCTTCTCCAGGGGATCTTCCCTACCCAGGGATCGAACCCACATCTCCTGCATTAGCAGGTGGATTCTTGACCGCTGAGCCACCACAGAAGCCCTATACTAAGTGCTTTACATACATTATTTTTGTCCTCCAGACTATATGAGGATAACACGGTGAGACTGCATTTTCTATACCTACCCCTGCTGTCTTGGTCCACTCTCTACCCAGTTCTGGACCCCAGGATGTGACCCCCAGAGCCTCATCTCTCGGCTTCCTTATTGGATGGCTTCTGGTTCATACTAACCCACCGAGGACGCACCAGCAGGAGATCAGGGCAGAGCAGAGTGAGGTCAGGGTATTTCTCTGCTTCCTCCTGCTTTGAAGCCTGACTGTAGTAACTGCTCTCCCTGATGAGCTGCTGTCAGGAGCTTCTCCTTCATAGCTTACATTCTCTTAGGCTATTCCTTCTCTTCGCTTCTCCCAGTACCCTGTTGTTAGATTTAGGTGCATCAACACCCCATGTTGCTTTCCTTAATATCACCCACCCTCTCTAAGGAGTTCTGCCTGCTCTCTTTAGCTGACTCAGGTGCGTAGAGTCCTGTTTACTGCTGAGACCCAGAGAGATAGGGTGTCAGTGATCCTGATGAATCACAGATAAGGAAGCAGAGGTTTGCAATTCCCTGGTGTCTCACTTGGTAAAGAATCCTCCTGACAATGCAGGAGATGCAGGTTTGATCCTTGTGTCGAGAAGATCCCCTGGAGAAGGAAATGACAACCCACTTTAGTATTCTTGCCTGGGAGATCCCATGGACAGAGGAGCCTGGCTAGTTACAGTCCAGGGGGTTGCAGAGAGATGGACATGACTTAGTGACTAAACAATAACAAAAAAGCAGAGATTTGAAGGAGTCCAAGGTGACTCAGATAGATAGTCAGAAGTGGAGCCGACTTTGAACCCAGGTTGTCTGTCTGATTCCAAAAGGCCCTTCCCACTGTGTCCTGGGATTCTGGTTCTGGCAAGCTGAATCTTCCCTTTGAAAGCAAACAGCAACAGCCCTGAAGAAAAGCTTCAGTCTAAACCTGCCTCCTGTGAAGCCACCAAGACAAAGTGCCCGCCGGGTCTGATCCACTGACATCCATCCTGGGCTATCGCTGTTGCGGCTTCTTCCCAGTTGCTGGTCTGCTAAATGTCCAGCCCCCGGGGCAGGGGTAAATGTTTCATGTCCCTGCACTAGAGATGAGTTTTTGTCTTCCTTTGGTCTTAAAATGTGAGTAGGAAGAGACCAATTTCCATATCATGAGATGTCATGGTTCCCCACGATTCTGAAGGAAGGGATTGGCTTTGATGATTGCAAAGTTCCTGTTAGCTCTCACATCCTATGGATGAGAATTATCTGTGCCCTGGAGTGTCTCCCTGGGGCAGGATCTATGCAGGAGGTCAGAACCATCAAGGGTGTGTAAATCGTGGAGGTCACAGACGTGCAGGAACATGGGCACCCACGTCTGCAGAAGCATGATGCCCAAACCTATCACACAATGATAGCACAAGGAATTCCTTTTGCCTTGTACTAGGAAAGCCACTTTTGGGGAGAAATATTGAAATTATTTTTTTTAAATATGTAAGAGACTTTCATGTTTAGAACTAATTATTTTTTCTCATTTTGGGTTTTGTGTTTTTCCTTAAAAAAAAGGAAGACCATTGCCTTTTATTTCCCACCACTCCCCAGGACAATGATGCTATTCTAAAGATTGAGGAAAAAAGCATGAATAATTTTTGCTCACTTTACCTTATGGCATGTTTAATAAGGATTTTAAAAAATGATTTCAGGGAAATGCTTTTGATCCTGTGACTGCAGGGAGTACAAAGTGTTCCTCAGTCCAGGCAGGAGAAGTTATTTCAGGTCTTAACAGTGCAAAGCATGAAATAGCCCATTAACCCTGGACGAGATCAGGCAAAGTCCACCTGGGGCAGAGATATGAGGCCTCTGGAGAGTCTCCTCACCAGATCGCCCCCCTGGGGTTCAGATACCCTAGAAACCCTGGATCCTAGTTTCATGTGGACCCCACTGATGCCACTTAACAAAAAAAAATAAGTTTCTTTTTACAAGGTAGCCACTATGGGCACCAGGTGATGGAAATTTATAAAAAAAGGAAATTTTTTTTTTTTTTGGTCTCATGGAAAATATTCTGAATCATTAGATAGTGGCTTTGGGAGATATTATGACTCTTTTTGCAAACATCAGAGAGGTCTTTTTTTTTTTTGAGTGTATAGATTTTTCTCTCATGGAGATGGTAAGAATGAGATCTTGTGTTCTCTTGCAGCACTAAGGTCTTGTTCCTAGATCTCATATGCCTCTAACCCGAGAGGGAGGCTGATGAGCATGGAATTGATATGATGGACTTAAGCAGGGGATTAATGTATGAAGAGCCAGCACTAGCAGGGGCTGGCTGAATGAACTCAGAACAGGATCAAGGGAAGAAGAGAAATGGACTTTTTTGTTTTTCTGATTTTAGTTTAAGATAGCATTTTTTCCCCAATTTATCCTCTTTTAATTGAAGGGTAATTGATTGACAATATTGTGTTAGTTTCTGCCATACATGAACATGAATCAGCCATAGGTATATATGTGTCCAGAAGAGAAGAGTGCTCTCATCAGCAGGTGTGAATTTTCACTGGCTGGCTGGGCCCAGGAGCAGGGAGAAAGTACAGGCAGGAGGAGGGAAGAGAGGAGGGATGATGGACTACTGTGTCTCAGGAATGAGCTGTTATTAATACTGAGTGAACTGATCTCAGTCCTAATGCTTAGGCCATGTGCAGTGAAAGGAGCAAAGGCCATGGAATGGGGGAGACTTGGGGTCAAACATTATGTTTGATACTGTGCAGGGCCCTGTGGGGCTCCCGGGCACAAGGTCCTTCTGTGTCCCCCATTTCTTTGATTATAGGAAACAGCCTTCATTCAGCCTCCATGAACTTCCCTGAGTTCCAACCGGCAGATTCAAGCAGTTGCTAATTAGGGAAGCGAGGGGATTTGAGACCAGGGAGACACTAACAGTCAAGAGAAACCATAGTGCAGCCTTGGGGGCAAGGTCCTGTTTCCCCATCAAGGGACACACACCGCAGTATCCTTTACCCATTTTGCAGATACTGGAAACCCGCTGCAGGTGGAAGAAGTTATAACAATGGTATGCTGCCCACAAGCATGTAGACCCCAGAGCAACTGGTTGATGATGCTGATTCCCACTTAGCTCACACCAGTCCATCAGAAGAGTGTCCACAAGCTGATCAGACCCTTTTTAAACAATTACTATAAAACTTCTCACTATTTTCCCCAAGTTGGGACACATGGTTTTGAGGGCATTAGCCAGCTGTGGCCCCCTTTGCCTGGCAAAGCAATAAAGCTCTTCTTTTCTACTTCACCCAAAACTCTGTCTGAGATTCGATTCAGCACCAGTGTACAAGTTTTCAGCATAATGTTTGCTCCTTATAAGCTGGGTGACTTTGGGGAGGTGATTTAACCTCACTGAATCTCAATTTATCTGTTGGAAAATTAGGCAACATCAGTCTCCCCCCTTCCATCTCTGTCTCCGTCTGTAGGTTGTTGTGAGGATTAAATGATAGATGAAATAATTGATGCAATACATCCAGCGTAGTGCCTGAACCTAGTAAGCTCCCCTGAGGGCTGCTTCCTTCTCTTCCACCCCATTACTGCCTCCAATTGCTGTGAGGATTAAATTAGATAAGGTGCTTGCTAGCAGGACTACATACAGGTTTGTTTCCCACCTCCTTCTCTTAAAAAAAAAAAAAGGGCTCCCAAACTAGCAAAATTTCCTTCCAAAAGAGTGGGATTGGAAGTGGGCGATAAATTGCCTGGTTTCCCTCAGTGACTGTTTCCCAATTCTCTTTCTGCTCCTGCTGTCCTCTCCCATGTTTACCCGAATTCTGGCGTATGGTTGTAGAAAATAGATCCTTTGATGGTTTTGTCAAAATATCTTGGGAGCCAGAGGAATGAGGACCAAGTTAGTCATCCTTTCTGCAACTACAATCAGGAGGCGATGTTTATCTTGCCCAGCCAGATCCTGCACTGAAATATATGGTACAATTAGATGTCCTTGAAAAATGTGGCTTGTGGATGTTCTGTCACCAGGGATGGGTAAGTTTGTCCCTTTATGAATCTATAAGTACTCATCAAAGGCTGGAGGTGGTCACTGAAATAGACTTTGGGAGTCCAAATCACAATGATCGTGGCATGGTGGCTGAGGAGGGGAGCAGTTATGGGGCCTAGATTAAAGACTTGATGTCAGCACTATCAATAGAACTTTCTAGATGATGGAAATGGTCTATTTCTGTACTCTCTGATATGGCAGCCACATAGTTGAGCATTTGAAAGGTGACTAGTATGACTGAGGATTCAAGGTTTTAATTTTAAGTAATTTAAATAGCCACATATGGTTAGTGTAGCATTATATAGGGCTTCCAAGGTGGCACAGTGGTAAAGAATTCACCTGTCAATGCAGGAGACATGGGTTCAATCCCTGGGTTGGGAAGATATCTTGGAGTAGGAAATGGCAACCCGCTCCAATATTCTTGCCTGAGAAACCCCTTGGACAGAGGAGCCTGGTGGTCTACAGTCCGTGGGGTTGCACAGAGTTGGACACGACTAAGTGCACATGAGTGCAAGCAATGTACAGGCTGCGGCACCCCAGGAGCAGCGGCTTTCACATGGGTGGGAGTCTCATCTGGGCATAATTTCCAGCTGTACCCAGGGTACCTGGTGTGGCCGAAGGGCTGTGCTCCCTGCCAGTGAGGGAAATTAGGCTGAGCAGATTAGGACTGGAAGGGCTGAGGTGGATCTGGGGGGAATTTGGAGGGCCCAGGGGACGGGAGGGTGCGGTGCAGGGTGCAGCTCATCCCTGGAATCTCTCTGGGGCTAGGGGTTTGGTTCAGGCCGTCTTATCTCACAGTCTTATCTCACAGTCCAGACCCTGTATCTTCACTGGATATCCCTGGAGCAAGATGAGCGGCTGGTGAGAACGAGACCCAGGTGCTGCCTCCAGGGGACTCCTCGTCTGTCTTCTTGGGATAGCACCTTGTGTGCAGAGTATAGGAGGGGGTTGGTCTCCCCCCTGAAGGAGGGCCTCTGCCTACCCTGGCTCAGATTATACTTGAAGAAGGAGTGATGGCCTGGCACAGTGATTTTGGCAACTGCTGCGTGAGATAGTTGCTGCTGCCCTAATGCGATTCCTTGGTTCTCCTTTATAGGAAAAGGTTTCCTGTGAGTTCATAGCAGCCGTGTGTGGTGATCAGGCATCTGGACTCCCTGGCAATGGAAAAACTCAGCCCTGCTTGTGGCAGCGGCTCTCCCCTCCCCTCTTCCTTCTCTTGACTCTCATCTCCTGACCCCATCTCCATGCCCCCAGTAGAAGTCCTCCGGCAGGACCCAGTCCCTCACTTCAGATGCACAGCCCTGCCCAGAAAGGTGAAAAATGACCCTGTCTCTTTCCAGCTGATCTCAAGGAGAAAGCAAGAACCTTCCCCACCTCTCCTCCCTCCCTCAACCCCATAGACAGACCGTGGGCAGGTCACTGAGATAAAAACCACTTGACTGATTGTTGGGAGTGCTCAGTCACTTGTGTCTGACTCTTTGCGACCCCATGGACTGTAGCCCACCAGGCTCCTCTGTCCTTGGGATTTTCCAGGCAAGAATACTGGAGTGGGTTGCCATAGCCGCCTCCAGGGGATAACCTGGGTCTAAATGCTGGCTCTGCTGAGTTCTTTTCGTGTCCCTGGGCAAATGATTTTCTCTTATCTGGGCCTTTGTTTCCTTGTCTGGGAAATGTGGAATTGAACAGTTTCTTGAAATGCTAACATTCCAGGATTAGAGTAGATCCAGTGAAATGTGATTATCTGAGAGGCTTAATCACTCCAGGCATTTGAAAGAGGAGCTGGTTAACAGAAGTAAGTGTCTAATTGGCAGCCTGGAGGGGGGGATCTCCCTGAGGCAGGAGGCCTTCCAAATTCCCTCACCTGCTCCGGGTGCCTCAGGCTCCTCCACCCCTCCAGGAAGGACAGCTGAAGGGACCCTCTGCCCCTCAGGCAAGAAAGATCCTGCCCTCACTCCACGTGCTCTCAGAAGCTATCTGCTGTTCAAATGGATTTCTGTCATTCCTGGGCTGCACAGAAGGGCAATCTGACTGGAGAGCAAAAGTTCAGATAAACAAAAGACTCCTGTGCCGTGGGAGCTTGAACTTGGGAGTGTGGTAATGATAGGAATGCCAGCCTGGGGATCAGAGGGACCTGGGTTCTAAGCCTCCTTCCAGGCTAAGCGACCCTGCGGACCTTGCTGCTGTTGTGGGCACCATGAGGAGTCTGTGGCTGCACCAAAAGTGTTTGTGTAAAACGCTGTGCAAATGCAAAGCGGTGCTGAGGGCGTTCACCTTCTGTAGCTACAGATATCTGCAGAGTAACAATCAAACGGCACTGGGCTCCTCCCAGGGCCGTGAGCCAGTGCTGTGAACAGTAAGATGCTAAATCACTCCCGAGCTGTTTTAAGGATTAGGCAGAAATGTTAATGGCAACAGATGTCGGCTTGTTCCCTCCAGGAGGATTTAGGTTTCAGTGGAGTATTTCTCTGCTGGCTTCTGCCCAAATCATGGCCACAGCCCTTTTTCTGACCTCTAGTTCAACCCAGCAAGCAGAAGGGGCTTGCTTTTTCCCCTGAGGCCAAGAAGCAGAGCTTCCAGGGAGGGCCTCAATAAGACAATGATCTCTTGTAAGATGAGCTGATTCAAACTTTAGAAGAAATGGGGAACCACAAATGTAGTTTGGAGCCCAGGTTTTTCCTGGCAGCGATGAAGAGATATGAAAGTACTGGGTTCTAGCCTGGGTTTGGAGAAGCTTCCAAGGCTCTGTACAACGAGACCTGGTGCTGCAGGCTTTCTGGATCTAACATTCTGTTAAGGGAAACACACTGACTGAAACCCCCCATCCTGGTCAGGCTCCATAGTAATCACTTGCAAGAGTTATTTTACCACAGGAGGTCCTGGTAAGGAACGTGGAACTAACAAGCCATCACCAACTGGAAGAGTTCAGGAAAGGTCAAAAGGAGACACCCCGTGTGCTACCACTTTCCAGAATCTTCCTTGCTGGCATCCATTTTGGCTGAGCGATGCATGTGCCACCAGGAAGGACCCTGAGTCAGAATGATTGGCCAGAAAACCTGGAAACTAATCCCGTCACCTTTAAACCTGAGACATCTAGCCATATGGAAGAGCAGTCCTCCTGGGTTCCCTTACTCTCTTGCTCTCTGCCCCCATGTCCCTTTCCAATAAAGTCTCTTGCTTTATCAGCTCAGACAATTCATTTCTGAGTGTTAGAAAAGAGACCACTCTCTGGTCCTGGAAGGGGTCCCCCTTCCTGCAACAATGCTAGGGGACCATGTAAATAGATGAAGAGAGCAGCCAACCAAAGGACTGTTCCAGAAAGTATCAGGCTTTCTCCTCCAGCACTTTTCAGCGAGGAGGCCACATTCTTGGGGAAAGAGAGAGGCGTGTGTTATCATCCTGGTCTGGAGTCTGTGCAAACAGCAGATCCAGCAGTAGCTCCGGGAAAAGACTCTGGGGAGCTTGTGAACCTTCAGACAAGCGGCTGCATTCTGCCCTTCTGACGGCTCCCCTGCACTCACCTTTGAACGGGGACTGGGCTCGAGTCACCAGGAAGAGGCTCTTGCTCTTCTTGCTTTGCCGCTCTTGGCGGGTGTGGTAGCCCAGCGTGTTGCAGCGACCCTTCTTGCAGCTCAGACACAGGCCTTGGCTGAAGCTGTCCATGTCCCTGCACAGGTAGGCTGTGCTCTGCATGTCAGCGTGCAGCAGGGAGTCGATGAAGAGGTGCACTGACCGCTCGTGGGCGCATTTAACGGTCTGGGTGATGGCTGGAACACAGGGCAAGAGGGACGTTATCATCCCTTAATCCGGAGGATCGCCTTGCTTCTCAGTGCAGAGTAGCACCATCTCAGGAAGGAGGATGGGAGTGCTGAGGTCACAGGTCAGCCCATTGACTACAGTGGTTGGCATAGCTGGCGGAAAACTACAGAAAGAGTAAACCGTTTGCAGGTACTTAGTGTAGGGGCATAATCCCAGGCTCTGAAGAGCTGCCCAGGGCACTCTGTATGTTACGGTAGGTGTTTTAATAGGAGCCCCGAGTCACTAAGAAAATACTGAGTTCTTTAAGCAAGTGTGTGTGTGTGTTAATCGCTCAGTCATGCCTGACTCTGTGACCCCATGAGCTGTAGCCTTCCAGGCTTCTCTGTCCATGGAATTTTCCAGGCAAGAGTACCAGAGTGGGTTGCCATTCCCTCCTCCAGGAGATCTTCCTGACCCAGTGATCCAACCCAGCTCTCTTGTGTTGCAGGCAGATTCTTCACCATCTGAGCTACCAAGAAAGTTCTCTTTAAGCTATTCATTTTGGAAATATTTTAGTCTCAAACAGTTAAAAATGCACAACTGCTGATACTCTAAGGCTGAGATGGCAGAACAGGCTTGTGTGGAATGCCTCTTTTTATTTATTTAATTAAAAAAACTATTTTATTTTTGGCCGTGCTGGGTCTTCGTTGCTGCACGCAGCCTTTCTCTGGTTTCAGAGAGCAGGGTCTACTTTCTCATTGTGGTGCACAGGCTTCTCCTTGTGGTGGCTTCTCTTACTGTGGAGCAGAGGATCTAGGGTGTGTTGGTTTCTTCAGCAGTTGTGGTGCACAGACTCAGTTGCCCCATAGCATATGGAGTCTTAGTTCCTGGACCAGGGATGGAACTCATTCTCCCTGCGGTGGAAGCGGGGAGTCTTAGCCACTGGACTGCCAGGGAAGTCCGTGGAATGCCTCTTTTCTTAATAAAGCTGGTTAAGCCGGTGCCCAAGCACTCTTGGGACTTGGCTACTGGTCCGGTGAGGGCTGAGCCCTCCCCGACCATGTCCCAAAGCAGCCACAGCCTGCCGGAAGTAACTGGCCGGGTGACCAGCATGGGGTTTTGCTTTGAGAAGGATGTGCTCCAGTGACCAGGTCTAAATGGACCTAAGCCAAAACAAGTTTAGGAGGTTTCCGTACCAAGGGTTTTGACCTTATTTTGGGGAGGGGAGGTTGTTTTGGGGTCTCCAAATCTTAACCTTTAGTGTTCTCTAGGAGTGTTGAGGAACCACCACAAGGTATGGTAAGAACTTCCTGTGAAAGTGGACCCCAGGTAGCTTAGCCAAATCATTTTCCCTAGGATTAGTCATGTCAGTTCCTGGTCACGAGCGGCTCTTTTTGTTGAGCACCCACTATGAGGCAGGTGCTACTGAGTACCTTCCCTGGATATTCACCACAGCTCCTCAAGGCAGCTCTTACAAGTGAGGAAACTGAACTTCAAAGACAGTCTCTAACTCACACAAGCTCACCGAGCCGTGAGGTGGTGAGGATGGTAAAGCAGTTATCAACTGACTGTGTCAACACGTTCACCCCAGGATGGGATCACTTTCAAACATAAGGGTGAAGAAAATGGAGAAAAAACACCCTAAGGTGGGCAAGATGTTTAGCACAAAATAGAAAATGGTAGTAATTGGGCAGAGGCATTCACCAGGTGATCAGCTAATGAACAGCATCTAGGGGTCTCTGTTGACCTTAGGGAGGGTGTAGATCTGGTAAGAGGGCTGGCTGATCACCAGGGACTGCTGGTGACCAGAGGGCAATGATAGGAGAGAGATGTTAAGGAATGATAAGGGGAAGTTCCCAGAAAGTTCTCAGGCGTGGGCTGGTGAAAGGCTGGGAGTCCAGCCAAGATGAGATAATGTCGAATGTGAAGGTCATTCTGATACAGGAGACATGAAGGTGGTTAAAGAAACACAAGATAGTGTGTGCTTAGCTCAGTTTTCAAATGATTGGGAGAAGGTGGTAAGTGGGGGTGGGCTGGGGTCTCCAGTTGGCTTAGAGTGAGTTGGCAGGTGTCAATCAGGATATTATTTTCTAATAAAGAGAAACTTGGAATGCCTATGAAATGTATGGTTTTTGCTCACATTTTTGTTCTTTAATCCAGGGCCTGTTATCAAGGTTCATGTTAATGTTTTGGTTTTAGGGTTTGAGAGAGAAGAGGGAAATCATGACCCAGATAATTCCACAGTCATTTTCTGCACTGAGACAAAGTTCCAAGGAAGTCACAAGGACCTATTTAGAGCTGAACTTTGAATTGGAAGAATCTCAGTAATGAATGTCCCGTGGGGTCAGCTGATTAAACCTCATACTTGGAAGACCATGATCTAAGAAGCCGTGATCTATTAAGTGGATTAGCCTGGGGCCAGAATAGAGGCAGCCCCCTGAGTGAGGAAGCTTCTGGAGAAAGAGGAATGACCACAGACAGCAGGGCTCAATTTTCAGAAGGGCTGATACCCCAGGAGAGACTTGTCTGGGTATGATGAGTGGAGATGAGAAGTGGGAATTCCTGGATGTGCCCTCAGCTCATCCTCCGTGTCTGAGCTCCAGCGACCACTGCCTGTGAAGAGGAAGGTCTTGCCTGGGGAACAGCACCCTTTCCCACACACACAAGCCCTCTCTGCATGGAGTAGGTGACCAAAGTGTTGAGCCCCATCCTTGCCAAACTCCTCCCAGAATCTCGCAGATTGGATTCCCCTGGATCCAGAGGCCACACCAACTGTGGGGAGTGTAAGCCATTGTAGGCTAGTGTCTCTTTCTCACCGTTTAAGCCATGCTTGGCGAAATGTTTGTAGAGCTCTAGGAAGTGGCATCCGGGCTGGTAGGAACCCCCATTGGGGTAGAAGTCATAGTGTGCTATGGGCTGTTTGATGCCCACACTCAGGCCCATGTGCTCCCAGGTAAAGGTGTGAATGGCGTCCACAAAACTGGCGTCATCCGGTGAAAGCCGGTCGCTGAGAGAGGCTTTTTCAAACAAAGGGCCTGCGGCATCCAGCCCTAGGAGGAAAGCAAGGGGAAGAAGGATCAGATTGGAGCAAGAGGAGGCAGGGAGAAAGGCTCTTTTTAGCTTTCTGATGTTATTGCACATTCATGAGCTAGCAGGAAGAAGAAAATCCTAGGGCATAATCTTTCTCTAGAAAATCTTGCCATAACTTTTTTGCACTAAAATTAAAGTAATTCATGGTGCTTAAAATCGGACACAGGCTGGTTATTATCTATGGGGAAAAGAGGTTTGCAGGAACTACCCAGTGGTAGAAATGAGGTTATAAGGGAATGCTTGATTTATTTAAGCAAATCAGTTTTAAGTACCTTTCAAGCTACTTTCGAGAGCATCTGTTTGCATACAAAAAACCACTGTATTATTGTAAGTAGTTCTAACCTACCCATCAAAGAAAGAATTTATTTGTCTGCATGTTGTCAATAATTTCCCTAAACAAGCTGGCTTTCTCTCTACACTAATGTCATTTCATTGGAATGTTCAGAACAGCCTTAGGACATTACTGTTCTCTGGGGAAAATGTCCTGAGCAAATAGGACTGCTCACAGCTCTGGTCCTTAAGTGACAGATGTGTTTGCATGAGACAAGTGGCAGTCTTGGCAGACTATAGTTGGGGAGTATTCATGCACTCAAGGAGTTTTGTCTGTCTTTCTTGCTTTACCTTTTCTGGAGGACCCCTTGTTGACCTGTATCAGGCCTGGCTTCGATCCTTGGTGGGGATAAAGGAATTGACACGGGGCCATGACAGTCCCTGCTCTCCAACCCTCACCTGTAGTTACATGTGAAGGCTGTGATTTATATTTCTTTGTTCATCAGGCTATGAGATGACAACAGAGTAATTAGCTGTCCTGTCACTTCTAATGTGTGTGGGCCTGGCTAATAATGCCTGGTGTGGCCTGTGACACCAGCCAGCGTGGGGAGGGTCCCAGACCCAGTGCTGCCTCTCTGCAGTTCTGACTTCTCCTTCTAGGCCTGGTTTGTCTGTGAAGGGCCTCACTGGCCTTCTGTGATAAGTTCTTATGGGAGGTCTGTTCACTGCCAGCCTATTGAGGGTTAAATCATGGAGGGCACCAAGAACTGATCCATGGTCAGGCCTCCCCAGTCACCAATGAGATGGAAAAAGAAATGGAAAATGAATTCTCATCATGACAGACTGGCTTCATTTAAATGTCTGCCATCATCCTTATCTTTTTTTAATGCTAAAATAAATCTCTTCTTTTATGAAGGAATGGTCACAGTAGATAGCAGTTGCCGAAAGTGTTCTTTCTTGATAAAATAAAAGGTCACAGCAACTCTATTCATCTTAAATTTTGTTCAGACTGTTTTAGATTGTGAATTATTATTTTAGGCTGCTGGGTCTTGAAGGATGAGTAGCCATTTGGTAGGTAGACAGGCAAAGGGAATAGTGATTGCAAAGGCCCAAAAGGATAAGAGGCCATGGCGTGTTTGTAGTAGAGTAGAGAAAAATCTAGTGTCATGAAAGCCTAGAGCCACAAGAAGGGACCAGGGGGAGGAGACTCTGGAGAGACTTGGGAACGCTACACTGAGAAGGGCCTTGTCTAGGCCTCCTAAGCTTCACCCTGTAGGAATCAGTGGGCCTCCGAGACTGGGCTGAGGAGTCATTTCATCAGGCCTGTTCCTCTGAATGTGACTCTGGGTCAGCAGGGGGGAGGGGTGAGGCTGGGTGGGGGGATGAAGTGGGTGTCTGGGCAGCCTGCTAGGAAAGGCCTTCTTGTGCGTCGTCAGCTCTTCCTGGGTATCTCGGGGTGTTTCCAAGCTGGCATAGAGCTTGGGGTTTTTGGTGCTGGGATCCCTCCCCCAATGCAGATGGGCCCCAGCGTAGGACCCACGTGTTTCACTAAAGTGGAAACAGAGGTCCAAACATGGCTATCACAGGAAATGTAAGGCTGTCGTTCTTTTTTTTTTTTTAGTTTATTTTTAATTGGAGGATAGTTGCTTTACAGTGTTGTGTTGGTTTCTGCTGGACAATGAAGTGAATCAGCTGTGTGTATGCCTATGTCCCCTCCCCCTTAAGACTCCCTCCCACCCTCCATCCCACCCCTCTAGGTCAGCACAGAGCACCGGGCTGAGCTCACTACGTGATATAGCCGCTTCCTGCTAGCTGTCTGTTTTACGCGTGCTGGTGTGTGTCCGTCAGTGCTGCTCTCAGCTCGTCCTACCCTTACTGTCCCCACTGTGTCCACACGTCTGTCCATTCTCTCTGTCTGCGCCTCTGCTCCTGCCCTGCAGATAGGTTCATTAGTACCATTTTTCTAGATTCCATGTATATGCACTAATATACGATATTGTTATAGCTGTCATTCTTTAATTCACGTTGGGCTTTTAAAACTATAGGTTGGAAAATAAACTCTTTCCTATTACAAAAGTGTACAGAAAGTGTACCTTTTAGGTCCTATTTGGCATGACTGTGAGAGGCATTTGTTTGAGGAAAGGCGGTGATTTGCTCTAAATTCTCGGAGAACAGCAGTCTATGGCAGCGGTCATGTTTGAAATAAATAGTGCTACAAGTCCTCCTGTGAACTCTAATACAGCTCGAAGGAAGCCGGGGGTGTGTTAATTATGAGCCTGTTGGAAAAGCAGGTCCGTGCTCCACGCCCCCGTGCAGTCGTGGAGATTATAGTTGTTAGTTATCAGGCATGGTTACCTGTAATTCTCCCAATCTTGTGCTTTCTGCTCATGTAACTGCCAGCGAATCCTGAGACGTGTGCACCCAGGCTGTACCCAATTAGATGAACATGGCTTGGAGAAAATTGAACAGATTCCTGGAAGACAGTGGTGAGATGGTGGCAGGAGGGGGAGAGCTGCCTGGATAAAAGCCTTTCGTGGGTCCAGTCTGCTTGGCTCTCTGTTCTTTGTACCACAAGTGAGATGCTTAATTCCTACTCAGGACCCAAACAGTTTTCTCATCTTGCTGACTCTGTCCTGTTTCCTCTCAGGCTCAGCTACCTGGGCCCCTGCCTGGTGATGCCACCTCTTGTCTGCCCATCTTTGTTCTTGCTGTTGAGTCGCTCAATTGTGTCTGACTCTCTGAGACCCCATGGACTGTAGCCCATCAGGCTCCTCTGCCCGTGGGAGTCTCCAGGCAAGAATACTGGAGTGGGTTGCCATTTCTTTCCCCAGGGGATCTTTCTGACCCAGGGATGGAACCTGTGTCTCCTACATTGCAGGTGGGTTCTTTACTGCTGAGCTACTGGGAAAGCCCCCTGCACATCTTTACATGGACATGAATTCCTTGCAGGAGTGATCTCATCCATGCATATGGGAGTTTTATAGTTTACAGGGTGTGTTTAGATCCCCTAGTACATACAAAGAGGTGAGCATAAGAGGAATAGATGATTCTACAAGACGGGGCTTCAAGGAGGCATCCGAGAGAGCCCTGGGGTCTGGTCTGTCTTGTGCCTTCCTGTTCCTGTGAGCTTAGCAGAAGTGGTTGTCTTGTCTTGGCTGCTGTAGGAGACCAGCCTAATTCACTCAGTCTTGGAGGAAGGGAGTGGAAGGGAGAAGAGGGAAGAGAAGAGAGGTCAGGGCAGGTCTCACCTGCAGCCACTGGAGAAGAGCTGCGATCTCCTGGCCGACGAGGCGAGTGTTGCGGACGGCAGTGGTGTAGTGGTTGTGAGCCAGGGTGACCCATTCTGCCAGCCCCACGTTCACTGGCTGGGCCAGGTGAGACTTCAGTGCGGCTACCATCTCCCAGACCCAGTCTTCCAGTATGCCGTCCACCTGAAGGTAGGCCCGCAGTATGATCAGCCTCTCAGGAGAGAGGAGGGAGCCCTGGACAAGCTCCCTCTTTTTTCTTGCTCACCTCTTCCCTTCTCCAACTCTGGGCTCATTCTGGGTCTTTCTCTCCAAGAGAAAGGGCTTAACCTGGGGTTTCTCAGCACACTGTCATTTGGGGCCAGATATTTTTTTGTTGTGGGAGCTGTCCTATGCATGGTAGGACATTGAGCAGCATCTCTGCCTCCACCCACGAGATGCCAGCGGCACCCCATCACCCCCCACCCCCAAACCCCAAGCTGTGAAAACCAGAAATGTCTCTGGACATTCCAAATGTCCCATCCCTCAAATGAGAACCATTGTCTTAACATTCTCTATTTTAGGACTTTGCAAGCCTTAAAACAATGTAAGTGTTTGTAGATGGGGCACTGAAAGACGACCTGTCCTTTGGGAGTTGACTCCAGTGCTACCTCCTCTGCGAGGCCTGTGCTGCTGCCCCTCTGAGTCACACCTCGCTTGCTCGCTCTGTCCCCACCCACTGTGTTCTGCTTGCCTTGGGGGGACTAGCACCATGAGCGGGAACATAGTAGGAACTCATAACGATCAAGTTGATTGATTATGGAGAATCATTCTGTCCATGTACCTGGTTGAGAGCCAGTTTGCAGGACATGCCTGAAGGGTTCACAGAGCAAACATGTTTGTGTTGGTTCTTGAAGGATAAATAGGAATTTGCAGGGAAGAATCAAGGTGGGCAGGTAAGTGCAGAGGTGCTTGGGGGCAGAGTGGGTATCTAAGGGATTCCAGGTAGAGGAAATCATGTCCAGAGATGCAGAATCACAAAAGGGCAGTGTGGTCTGTCTGGGAAGAGGGGAAAAGTTGGGTGTGATCAAAGATGAGAAGACAGAAGTGAAGCTGGACAGCAGTACTGATGGTCTGGCTCATGAGTAAGATGCATTCATTTAATAAATGTCCATCTAGGACCTTCTGTGTGGATGTAGCATCTTGGGTTCAAATCTAGACTCTTCTAGTTACTAACAGAGTAACCTTAGGCAAGTTATATAACTAGTCAGTGGCCCTGTTTCCTTGTTGGGAAAATGGGGATAATAATAGTGTCCTTCTTCCAGGATTGTTGTGAAGATGAGATGGATGAATAGACATACAGCACCTAGAACAGTGCCTGGAACACAGTGAGGACTCAGTGCATGGCGGTTGCCACAGCCGTTGTTGGTATTTTTATTACCAGCAACAGTACACGTACTTCAGTTTGCACAAGATTTTGAAAACAAAGAACTCATTCTAATAAAAGGATCACAGGGAGAGGACCCTGCTGTCTTCATGTTTGTAAATAAAATATTTAGTCAGCCATTAATTCAGTTAACAAATATTTTTAGAGCACCTAATACATTCAACAGCATGGATCCTGTCCAGCAGAAGATAAGAGAAGGGACACAGTAGGCAGAAGGCGCAGCCTATGTCGAGGCCAAAAGGAGAGAAATCACCTGGTCTGTGGAAGGAGCTGCAAGCGGAGGTGAGGGGGAGGCGGGGAGCGTGGTGGTGGGGCAGGGTCAGAAGGGGGGTGCCTGCCCTGCTGTGTGCAACCTGCCTTGCTTTGAGGCTCTCAGCTCAAGTTCCCCCCCTCAAGTCAGGCATCCAATTCCATGCTTTCCTTAAAGGAATAGGGACGGAGCCCCTAGCTCAGCTGGAGAGAGGTTGCTGTGAGGAGGTTGCAATGTGATGGGGCCCCTGTCAAGCCCATCCTTGACAAAGGTTTGTGGGCTTTGGAGCATGAGGGTTCTGGTTTTGGATTTCTGTCCACTGAGGCCTGTGTGACTGTGGTTGCTGCTTGACCCTTCTGGGCTGCAGTTTCCTCATCTAAGAGATGAGACTAACTCAAGTGGCCATGTAGGGAGGTGTGCGGATTAAATGAGCTGACCACTAACGTAAAGGGCCGAGCTCCTGTAGGGCCTCATCTGTATTAGGTCTCTTCTCTAGGGTCAGGAGAGCCTTTACCACCCTCACTGCCAGCCCTGTGCTGTGGTGGAATCCCCGCCCCTTTTCCCTAGAATTCGTGCTTGTGTGCTAAGTCACTTCAGTCATGTCTGACTCTTTGTGATCCAATGGACTGTAGCCCACCAGGCTTCTCTGTCCATGGGATTCTCCAGGCAAGAATACTGGAGTGGGTTGCCTTTCCCTCTTCCAGGGGATCTTCTCGACCCAGGAATTGAACCCACATCTCTTATGTCTCCTGCGCTGGCAGGTGGGTTCTTTACCACTAGCGCCACCTGGGAAGCCCTAGGATGGGGCTCCTTTAAATCCTAGGAGGAAGGTGCTGGCAGCCTACAAGAGGCCCTGTGCTTTTCTGGGATGGCAATAGCAAACACCCCACCTTGTGGCCACACCCACATGGCATCATGTGGTTCCCACTACCCCATGAGGCCAGGTGTGGGGTCTGTTTTGTTCGTGTGAAGGGTATGAGTGAATACATGTTGAAAGACTGGTGGTGGGCAGATGGGCTCATTTTTCTCTCTAAGGTAGGATGGATGGGGGTCTCAAGAGTAGTTTTCAGAGAGATGGTAGGGAAGGGTTTTCAAGTCATGAAATAAACCCCAAATCTCTGCAGGTTTCACATTGTGAACCATGCTTCAAATTGTGGGTGGCCTAGAAACTAGTTAGGCAGAATTTCTTCTTGGAAACATTTGTTTGACTTCAATCATTGCCCACAATATTCTTTTCCCCCTTCTTCCACAGTAACAGAATTTTAGCATCACTGAAAAGCTACACCTTCTCTAAGAGGATACATATCTCAGCCACCTTTCCATCTAGGTATGGCCAATGGATGTAATTGGAAGCATTTCAGAGATGCTTCTGGGAAGCTAACCTAAAAAAACACACTTGTATACCAAAAGCCAGTGGACGAATTATATGGTTTCAAATAATACCTCAATACAGTTGTTTTTAAACAATCCTACTTTTTGACTTTTTGTGTGTATACCTTTTACTACCTTGTGCTACCTGGGATGCAGATGTGATAGCTAGTGCTCTGGCTGCTATCTTGGATTATGAGGATGAGGACCATACTCCAAGGATGGCACCATTGTGAGCAGGGAATGAGCTAGGTAATTGAGGACTTCATTGACTAAAGCTCTTTATTAGTTTTGGGTGACGTACATCTGGACTGTTATATGAAATGGAAAAAGAAAAAAAGCTTCTGTTTTATCTGAACTACTGCCAATTTGAGTTTCTGTTATCTGCAGCTGAGTTTAACCCTTACAGATAGAACATCTCATTGGGAGACTGTGTCTTCTGGCTTCCTCTCAACTCTTGGGAAACATGCAGATTCACCTTCATGAACTGCAGTCTCTTATGGGCGCTTATGTGCTGTGTGACCTCTTTGAGTCACATTTTATTATATGAAATGTGGAGATAATTATACTTCCCCTGCCCTGCTTACTCATGAAATTGAGATAATCAATGAGATAATGCGTGGGGAAGCACTTGGAAAATTAGAATGTACTTTACAAATATTATGCATGGAGTTGTTATCACCAGCTCCCTATCTCTTTATTAAAATTGAACGCACTGTTGAGGGGAAAAAAAAAAAAGTAAAAACAGAGAGAAAAAAGGCGTGTCAGCACTTCCTACCAACCACCCGTGGACTATCATCACCAGCGGCAGCGAGGAGTTGAAGCCACACTGCTGTAATGTGTCTGAGTGAGTGAGCCGAATCTGACAGCCCTTATCGGTTTCTCCTCTAAAGAGCAGAAATCTGGTTCTTGTCTCCTTCAATGTTTCATTTGTTTCAGCAGCTCGAGATCTCCTTCCAAATGATTCTGGAAGATAAAATTGGGGACAGTGCTTCACCTGGCATCTGTTCCACCTCTGCCAGTTCCGGGACAACCCCAACATTTGTAAGAGCACTAGGCAATAAGGTTACTGCAAGGTGCTGGAAGTAGGCCCGGGATGTGGCTTTGGGGAACCCAAGGAGCATTTTATTTCCAGCACAATGGCCATTTCTTTCCTGGGAGATGATGGAGGGTGACCAAGGAGGACCCCACACAGAGATGGAGAGGCCCAAATCCTCCTTCCTGCCATCCCAGTGACCATAGGATTGGCCAGTCAGACCCCAGACTAACTCTAGGTCAGTGGGAAGATGGAAGAAGCAACTGGGACTGAGGTCAGAGAGGATGAGTGTTTCACCCCAAATCATGATGCCAATAAGTGGTGGGATTTGGGACCCAGTATCTCTGACTCCAGTTGCCCACATCCCTATGCCAAGGAGATAGCACATAGAGCATCTCAGTTAGACAACACCATGCATTCTGTCATGTGGCTCAACCAATTCTCACACGTAGTCTTGCATGGACCAGGTAGGATGGGGGTGGGGAGGACTACAAAGAGAGTGATGAATTGTACTGAGGGGGAGCGGCATTCAGGGAGCGCTTTTCAGGGGGAATGATGCTGATGCTGGCCTGGAGAGTTGAATGAAGGCTTGGGTGTCTGTGTGGATGGGTGAAAGGAGCTTTCTGAGAGGCAACAGCTGAGGAAGGGCTCAGAGCCAGGAGACCTTGTGGGTATAAGGAGGCAGAAGAATGGGCAGCCAGAGTTTATGGGCCCTTGGGACACTGAGGCTTTATGCTCTAGACGATAAGATGCTGCTAAAGATTTTTTCAGTAGAAAAGGATAAATGAATATCCATTTGGAATCTTTCAAAGATTGTGGGAGGGTGAGGTAGGGAGAAAAAGACTGTTTTTAAGATTATACCTCCTGCTGTTTTCCTGAAAGGCCTTCTAGCTTCTCTTTTGGGGGAGCCTCACCCTGACTTTGAGCCACTTTGTGGAGGGTGAGCAGTCTCCCAACATCTGTTAAGACCATGGTGTTGATCAGAGACACGACCCTGTGATCAGGAGCGGAGTGGAGCCTGAGGGAGGGGCTGTGGTCCCAAGGTGTGGCACCCCAGGAAGGGTGACATCTCTTCTGCCAAGGTCAGGAGTCAGACCAAGAGCCGGGGAGGATGCTCCCACAGCCCCTACCAGCCGAGGGGGGCCTCCCCTGTGGCTGAGGGGTGAACACAAGGCCATACCAGCAGTTTAGGTCAGTGAACTCAGTTCAGCCCAGTTTCTGAGAACCCTGATCATTCCTTCTGAGCACAAAGTCACTCAGGCTTCTCAAACAATAAGTCTTGGGCTTTTGGTTTCTGGGGACAGCAGGACAGAAAGATGATGAAATGACAAAGAGCAAGGAGAGGTATTAATGAAACCAATTTTCCTACCCAAAGGTTATTAATTTGAAAGGTTATTAATTCCCAGCAAAGGGCAATGATTTTTCACAATGATGACAGAATGAAATGCATCATATTTTATTAAAAGGAGAAGTGAGGGAGAATCTGAATAACTTCTCTGAGCTAATGAAGAAAATTTCTGGCGCCGAGAATGGCTTTCCCAAGCTCCCAGACTGTCTGAGCTTATCCTCATTCATGCAAGCGTAATCCCAGATGATGCTCCCATCTCTTTGCATGCACTACTCCCCTGGCCTCTACGTCAGAAGCCAGGGTGTCATCTTACACTATTTTAGCAGCTATTTAATCAGTCCAAAGCTTCAGGTTCCCAAATATCCCTAGAATCCAGTGCCTTAGCTCAGGCGCACACTGTTTCTTGCTTGGTTTATTGCCACAGCTTCCTAAATGGTCTCTCTCTGGTTAATCTCACCTCCCTCCCTCACAGTGCTGCTCAAAGACTCTTTCTAGAACAGAAATGACTATTATACCCGTCAGTGACTTTAAGATTCTTGGTATTGCAGCCCAGGCCTGTCACCTGAATGGCAACCCTGATCCCTCAAATTCTCCCCTCTCTACGCTCCCCTGCTGTCCCAGACTGCCTGCAGTTCCCCCATTGCCATTTCACTTCCCTGCCCCTTTGCATTCTCACTTCCCTGCCCCTTTGCATTCTCACTTCCCTCTCTGCTATTCCTTGGTGAACTCTGGTCCATCCATTACAATCGTTCTCAAATGTCACCCCCTCCGGGAAGCCTTCCCCTCTAGCCAGAGGTAATTACTGCTGCTGCTGCCAGCACCTTACTGGGCCCCTGATCCTAGGGTCAGTTGTTTGTTTCCAGGCATGCTGTTTTCACCACCAGGCTGTGAACTCATGGAGGACAGACCTGAGGATGCTTGGTAACTGCTTAGTGTGTGATGTGGTATTCTGTGGGGTCCAGGTCTCAAATTAAAGGCTATCATTTGATTTGTCAGCCATTTATGCATTGGGACTCAAGGCAACTAATTTTCTTTTATCCAGTGATTGAATAGCTTTATCTTCCTTCATTTCAGGATAGGTGACTTGAATGCTAAAAAGACTATATAAAATAAACGGGGGATAGATATAATACCCATCTTGTGAAGTCATTGCAAGGATTAAAAAAGGTGATATTTGTAAAGACCTTAGAATAATGCCTGGCACACAATTAGCACCCATGTAAGGGTATGTTGCTAAAATAAATGTGGCTCAGAGCCTCCAGCATCTTCTATTTTTGATCCATGAAATTCTTTCTATGAAAATTTATCCCAATTGCCCTCGTAGGACCAATTCTGTCTTATGTGTATTTACTCTGGATTTAGCTGGGAGAATCAGCTCTGGCCCCAGTGCCTGGGACCTTGAAGCTATTCAGGAGAGTCCCAGGGAAAAGCAATTGTTAGATGGAAAGGCTCATAAACACCTGGACTGGGCTGGTCTTTCGCTTTTCTTCCTTGGGGCTTGGCTCTCTTTCAGCATGTGTATGAGTGAGGAAGTTGTATATATATTAATTCATTTAGTTTCTCAACAAATACTTATTAAGCATGTATTATTATATTCTGCCCTGGGCCCTCTCTAGGTACTAGTTTTTGGCAAGCAGGGCCTGATGTCTGTGTTTCAGGACTCCCCAGTCCAGTGGGAAAAGCAAGAGTGAGAATCAGCCATCGCTTGTGGTTGCTGTGAGTATTGCAATGGAAGGACACCTTGCGTAGGGGTTCTAGGGAAGATGCCAAGAGAAAATGAGGCATCAGTTGAGTCTGGAAGGATGAAAGATTCTTTTTTCCTTTTTGCTATTCTTTTTTTAAAATTTATTTTTAATTGGAGGATGATTGCTTTACAATGTTGTATTGGCTTCTGCCATACAACAACTTGAATCAGCTGTAAGTATTCATATGTCCCCTTCCCTTAGGTCATCTCCCACTGCCATCCCATTCCTCTAGGTCATCACAGAGCACTGGGTTGAGCTCCATGTGTTATATAGCAAGTTATCACTAGTTACCTGTTTTACATATGGTAATGTATACATTTCAGTGCTACTCTCTCAATTGGCCTCACCCTTACCTTTCCCCGTGTGTCCACAAGTCTGTTCTCTATGTATATTCCTGTCTTATGTGTATTTGCTCTATTCCTGCTCTGCAAATAGGTAGGATGAAAGATTCTTTAGGCACTCACATCTAGGAGAAATTGTTGAAGAAAGAGGGGCTCTGTGACCTGAGTATTGAAGGGCTGCTGTGGGGCAAAGGGCCTAGAATTCTTTTGTGCAACTCCAGGAGACAGAAACAGAGTCAATGGGTGGGCATGACATGGAAGGAAAATTTTGCCTTTAAGTGGTTTGTAAAAATTCATGGTTGAAGAAATTAGGTCAAAGAGAAAGGTGGCAAAACAACTAACAGAAATGTTAATAGATTAGCAAGCTAAACTGCACACTCTGTGTTTGTATAAGACTGCAGAAGACGGGCCACAGATTTTGTTCTGAGCTTCCTATTGGCCAAATCAAAGATGGAAATAGCAATTACAGAATTCATGCTGTCCAGTTCTCACACTTTCTTGGTCCTGAAACCTGAGATGGTTTTCCTGTGGGTTGTTGTATAAAGAGGCCACTGCATGAGGCAGGGTCATTGTCTTGAATACTATTCCTGTGAAATATACAGGAGCAAGCTGTAGTTGACTCTGAGATGCATAACAATCTTCAATGGAAGCAGCACTGACAGTATGAAAAATAGCATAAGTCACAGTGAGTCTCTGTAAGGCTCTTTGCTCTAACCCAGCAGCAATTCTATGACTGAAGGAGGCAAGGGCTACTTCAGGTCACATTTTGGGTGTGGAAGGAGTAGAGCTTCAGTGCCTGAACGTCTGAGCCATCTTGGAAGCAGAAACTGATCAACCCCTTCATAGAACACATAGAATACTGGAGCAACCTCAGGCAAGCCACAGCTTCAAGGATGCTCAGTTCAGTTCAGTTCAGTTCAGTTCAGTCGTGTCTGATTCTTTGCAACCTCATGGACTGCAGCACGACAGGCTTCCCTGTCCATCACCAACTCCCAGAGCTTGCTCAAACTCATGTCCATTGCATCAGTGATACCATCCAACCATCTCATCCTCTGTCATCCCCTTCTCCTCCTGCCTTCAATCTTTCCCAGCATCAGGGTCTTTTCCAATGAGTTAGTTCTTCCCATCAGTTGGCCAAAGTGTTGGAGTTTCAGCTTCAGCATCACTCCTTCCAATGAATATTCAGGACTGATTTCCTTTGGGATTGACTGGTTGGATCTCCTTGCAGTCCAAGGGACTCTCAAGAGTCTTCTCCAACACCACAGTTCAAAAGCATCAGTTCTTCGGCGCTCAGCTATCTTTATAGTCTAACTCTCACATCCATACATAACTACTGGAAAAACCATAGCTTTGACTAGACGGACCTTTGTCAGCAAAGTAATGTCTCTGCTTTTTAATATGCTGTCTAGGTTGGTCATAGCTTTTGTTCCAAGGAGCAAGCGTCTTTTAATTTCATGGCTGCAGTCACCATCTGCAGTGATTTTGGAGCCCCCCCAAAATAAAATCTATCACTGTTTCCATTGTTTTCCCATCTATTTGCCATGAAGTGATGGGACCCAGATGCCATGATCTTAGTATTCTGAATGTTGAGTTTTAAGCCAACTTTTTCATTCATCCCTTTCACTTTCATCAAGAGGCTCTTTAATTCTTATTTGCTTTCTACCATAAGGTGGTATCATCTGCATATCTGAGGTTATTGATATTTCTCCCAGCAATCTTGATTCCGGCTTGTGCTTCATCCAGCCCGGCATTTCACATGATGTACTCTGCGTATAAGTGAAATAAGCAGGGTGACAATATACAGCCTTGACATACTCCTTTCCCAATTTGGAACCAGTCTATTGTTCCATGTCCAGTTCTAACTGTTGCTTCTTGACCTGCATACAGATTTCTCAGGAGGCAGGTCAGGTGGTCTGGTATGCCCATCTCTTTAAGAATTTTCCACAGCTTGTGATCCACACAGTCAAAGGCTTTGGCGTAGTCAATAAGGCAAAAGTAGATGTTTTTCTGGAACTCTCTTGCTTTTTCGATGATCCAACAGATGTTGGCAATTTGATCTCTGGTTACTCTGGCTTTTCTAAATCCAGCTTGAACGTCTGGAAGTTCATGGTTCACGTATTGCTGAAGCCTGGCTTGGAGAATTTTGAGCATTACTTTGCTAGTGTGTGAGATGACTACAATTGTGACGTAGTTTAAACATTGTTTGACATTGCCTTTCTTTGGGATTGGAGTGGAAACTGACCTTTTCCAGTCCCGTGGCCACTGCTGAGTTTTCCAAATTTGCTGGCATATTGAGTGCAGCACTTTCACAGCATCATCTTTTAGGATTTGAAATAGCTCAACTGGAATTCCGTCACCTCCACATGCTTTGTTTGTAGTGATGCTTCCAAAGACCCACTTGACTTCGCATTCCAGGATGTCTGGCTCTAGGTGAGTGATCACACCATCATGGTTATCTGGGTCATGAAAATCTTTTTTGTATATTTCTTCTGTGTATTCTTGCCACCTCTTCTTAATATCTTCTGCTTCTACTAGGTCCATACCATTTCTGTCCTTTATCATGCTCATCTTTGCATGAAACGTTTCCTTGGTATCTCTGATTTTCTTGAAGAGATCTCTAGTCTTTCCCATTCTATTGTTTTCCTCTATTTCTTTGCATTGATCACTGAGGAAGGCTTTCTTATCTCTCCTTGCCATTCTTGGGAACTCTGCATTCAAATGGGTATATCTTTCCTTTGCTCCTTTGCCTTTAGCTTCTCTTTTTTTCTCAGAAAAAGAAATGCAAAAAGGCAAAGTGGTTGTCTGATGAGGCCTTACAAATAGCTAAGAAAGGATGCACTACTATGACTCAAATCCAGAAGTATATACCAAAAATCTCTCTCCTAGGCATTGACCCTGAGCATAACCAGCTCTTGACCGGGCTTCTTTGCCTGAAGATCTTTTGACACTATAGACTGAGTGAGGCCAAACTGAATTTATTTTCTTTCCTTCCAACTCATTCTTCTTCCTTCCTTTCTACATTTTGTGGTTCATGACACTATCAGTTGTCCATGCTTCTGCTCAAACTAGAAAGTTTAAGAGCTGTCCCGGAATGCCTCCTCTGTCCCCTTGGCGATCCATTAGGGTCACCAAATTCGGAGGACGCAGTCTCTGGATTATTTTGTCAGGATTGCTTCCTGACAACCCTCACAGTAATTTCTGTATTAGTTGTGATATTGTAATAGACTCTTAACTATTTTTTATTTTGTTTTTTTGTGGAATTAATACATGTTTTATTTATTTTGTTTTTTATTTTGTTTTTTTGTGGAATTAATACATGTTCATTAACTATTTTTTATTTTTTTTTTTTGTGGAATTAATACATGTTCATTATAGATGTTTGTTCATTAACTATTTTTTATTTTGTTTTTTTGTGGAATTAATACATGTTCATTATAGATAAACACTCTGAAAAATACTCAGAAAAACACACAAGTAATATTTGGAGTATTATATTTCCTTTCAACCTTTTCTTATAGAGGTATTTGTTCCATAGATGTTTATTTGGAGTGTCTATAGCTGAGATCATATGATGTGGAAGGTTTTTTAAAATTAATTAATTAATTTTTTGCTTGTGCTGGGTCTTCATTGTGGTGTGTGGGCTTCTCATTGCAGCGGCCTCTCGTTGCAGAGTGTGGGCTCTAGGGCAGGAGGGCTTCAGTAGTTGTGGCTATTGGGCCCTGTGTGTGTGGGGTTCATTCGTCATGGCACACAGGCTTAGTTGTCCTGCGGCATGTGGGATCTTCCCCTACCAGGGATTGAACTCATGTCCCTTGCATTGGCAGGTGGGCCCTTAACCACTGGACTACCAGGAAAGTCCTGTGAATGGTTTTATACCCCTTTTTACCCATCATGATAATTTTCTTACAGCATTAAAAATTCTTTAGAAATATGCTTGGAAAGTAGCATTGTTTGCTTCATTATTGTGGGACATTTAGGTTGTTTCCAGTTTACTTTTTTTTGGTTCCTGTTACTAACAGTGCTCTGATGACCGTCTTTATACATAAATCTTTGTCTGAATCTATGAGTATTGTTTTAGTGAAGATTCCCTGATGAAGGGACTTCCTTGTACTCCCAATGCTAAGATTCTGCACTCCCAGTGCTGGGGGCTCAGATTCAATCCCTGGTCAGGCATCTAGATCCCACATGCTGCAATTAAGAGTTCATATGCTGCAGCTAAAGATTGCACATGCTACAACTAAAGATCCAGCATGCTGCAACTAAAACCCGGAGCAGCCAAATAAATTAAAAAAAGGGGAAAAAAAAGATTCCCCAAAGTAGAATCATTGGCTTCTTAGGTGTGATCTTATTTGTATCTCTTTATATAGGCATATGCATCCAAATTGATATTCAGCACTTTTTAAAGCTAATATTTATCGAGTGCCTTCTCTGTGCCAGGCACTTTTCCGACAGTCTTATTTGTATGAACTCATTCCAGCCTCACAACTCATGAGTAAATGGTTAGGAAGTTCAATGATTTCATTATGTGTGAGGAAATTGGTCCTCATTATATTGGATAGGAACTTTTCCTTCTTCAGGCATGTCTTCTGAAATCGTTATTTTCTCGTGTCTTTAGAACAGATAAATACACACCGGTGATAAGCTGGGGATGAGGTTATGGTTTTGAGAGGGAGAATGTTAACTAAGGCAGACAGTCAAAGCCTTCCGAGGGAGTCAGCCCCTGTAACCACGCAAAGCAAGCTGAGGGGCTGGAGAGGCTTGGGGTTGTCTCCATGGAACGGTGGGTTCCCAGAGCAGCAAAACAGCTTCAGAATTAGTCAGAAGGAGAAACTGGGTGCAGCCACTACAGTTCTGATATTATTTACAATAAGTGATTTCTCTGTTCTTAAGTCAGCCCCCAGGTTTGGGCGTTCCTAAAATTTCATATAAGAGTTAATTATTATTCTTTTTTTTTGGTGGGGGGAAGGACATCGTTAGGTGGATGACTGCAGGCAACTGAGCTGGCTTAGGGCAGAACCTACGATTCTACAGTAAAAAGCCCTGGTAGGAGTCAGGACCTGTCTTCTGCCTGTGATGTCTGAGCTGGGTGCTTCTGCTCCCTTCCATGTTTGTCGAGCACCTCGTGTATATTGGCTGGTGTTGAGGACACATGTGCATAAGACGGGAGCTGCAAGGATGAATATGCCCCTCCCCTGCCACAGAAATTTCTTCACATTCATTGTTTAAATGACTAACTCTGTGTGTGTGTGTGTGTGTGTGTGTGTGTGTGTGTGTGTGTGTGTGCGCGCGCGTGCGCGCATGCGCGCGCGACGTGCATGAGATTTCACTTGGTTAACATACTGAAAATACTGCCGGGCTCTGGAAGACCTTGACTTCATGATTACTCTGAACATCCTCTGGGCCTTATCCTCTGCTTAGGATGGAACAAACCTATGAGATGAATGTAGCCACAGCTCTGCCCCTGGATGCTGTGGTCAGACCTGTGATCTGTACATGGGCAACACTGACTTCAGAATTTCTAGGACAACAGCAGGATGGAAAAACCTGAATGAGAATGTTTTCACTGCTGTGCCTTTCCAGATTCAGCTGCTGTTGCTGATCTTTGACTATAAGCAGGTTCTGCCCAAGGCTTCTCCTTCTGCCCAAGGTGTGAGCAGTGCTTCTCTCACGCCTGCCATCCTGAATTTTGCAATGACCCAAATATCCCACGTTCCCATTTACTTAATATCTTACAAATATTTCTGTGCCTGAATTTCTCAGTTTAGTTACTGGTATAGTAGTTATATAGCACAGTACAATTACTAATCTTTGTGGTATCCCCCAGCTAATGTGACACCCCCACATTACTGCACTGTAATATTGAACCCAAAGGACCCCACACATAAATTGCTCCTATGAGGTACTTGAAATGGCTGGGGTAACTTTTCAGGTCATTAGACTATTGTTTTTTTTAATTTATTAATTTTAACTTTTTAAAATTTTATTTTTTATTGAAGTGTAGTTAAATTACAGTGTTGTGTTACTGGTGTACAGCAAAGTGACTCAGCTATACATATATTTTTTTCACATTCTTTTCCATTATGGCTTATCACAGGATATTGAATATATTTCCCTATAGAATATTGTTTTGAACTCAGCAGACATTCCTAAGTTTGCCTCAAATGAATTTATTTTATATTGGGTAGGCCAAAAAGGTTGTTAGAGTTTTTCTGTTACATCATATGGAAAAATCTGAACAAATTTTTTGGCTAACTCTATAGCAGGTCTTCAAAAAAGCTTTGAGATCTAGAGCTGCTGAGGTAAGTTATTACCTTTTAGAGGTTGCCATCTTCCCATCCTCTTTTGAATTCCTATTTCACCTGTTCTCTTTGAGTCTTTGTTTTTGCTTTCTACTCTTCACCATTTTGTTGTCATGTAAGATGATGAGATGAGAGATGGAAGGAAAACCGTTGTCACAAGTCTGATGTATTCTGTTTTCTTTGTCTACTCTGCCTGATTTTGCTGGCTATCCTGTAGTCTCAGACTACAGCTTCCCCTTTTGTGGATTCCAGGAAAGAAAGTAAATAGAGGCTGTGTTTTCTTGCTGGAAAGTTGTTTTTTTTCCCCTTTCCAAACTTTCTTCTTAGGCTGTACTTCCTTGGAATTCTGGCTTGAATCAGATTTTTTTTTTTTTTTTTCTTTCAAGAAATCTGATTATGAAAGAGTATGCCATTCAGAAAATCTGTCCATTTGTACTGGAATCCTCTCGGGGTAATGGGGCTTACTTCTCTAAAGTGGTTCCAAAGTCATGGGTATATTCCACTCCGGATTGGTTTGAGGTAGGGTAGCCAATTATTCTGTCAAACCAGGATGAGTTGGCCACCTTATTTAGCTCAAGGGCAATTGAGTGAAGAGAGAAAAGGTGAAAAAAATTGTTCTCCCTATTGATGATCATTCTGAGAGTTTCTGTGTAACAGCCTGATCTTTGCTTTTGGGTAACTTATATCCAGGTGAGAAAAGAAGAGAGATTGCTGGCTCCTTTCTAATCTGGCCCCATGGATGGAAGAGACCCAAGATGAACCCCATCCTGTACGTGGCTTGTGAGTGCAGAGAGAGACGTCATGCTGTGAGAGATTATGAAGAGTTTAGCAGTCTGGGCTCTGGGCTCAGATGACCCAGCTCTGCTGTTTGCTAGCTGCATGGCCTTGGGTTATTTACTTAACCTCTCTGTACCTCCCTTATAAAATGGGACTAGCAGTAGTCAGTCCTATCTCACGACAGAGGAGCCTGGTGGGCTATAGTCCATGGGGTCACAAGAGTTGGACTCAACTTTTTCAACTTAATGACTAAACCACCACCACCACCACCACCACAGAAGTAGTCTTCTAGTCCTAATCTCACCCTTAAGATTATTGTGAGTTATGGATTAAATATATTGTTTTAAAACAATTTGAAGGAAAGATTTATGGATTTCCTCTCAGTAACCCTAAGGGTTGATGCATGGTCTGTTCTCAGCCACAGGACCACAAGATCAAAGGAAGAATAGATTCAGCTTGGAAAATTTACATCGACTTACTGACAAAGGGGTCAGCTCTTTTTTGTGGAGGGGTGCTTTTCAAAGGTAGGAGTATCAACACTTCTACTAGGCCATATTTCAACATAAATAGAATCAGCAGATTATACTTGATAAAGGTGAATGGCTTTAACCATTATGAATTAGCCTCAGACTTTTGTCCTGGAATGAATCCTAATGCTGAGAAAGGTCTTTGAGAACTTTCTAGACACAGAAAGCTCATAACGTGTGAATCCCAGTGGTGTGTTGGTGCCAGAGGTGTGTGCAACTCTTCTCAACTCTCCATGTTCAGGGACTTAATATTGGTAGTTTGAAATTGGCCACATGGGAATATTTACACCATGGAAGTTGGCTACATTTCAAGGCATGTGTGTGTTTGTTTTTGAGAGAACATCAGTTAAAAAACAAGCTCACCACTGGGTGAGATCTTAGTCCACCAAGCTTGAGTGGCAAGCAGCACATTCCTTTATTTTCTTTTGATCAGCTTAAATGAGGCATTGAGTCCCTATCCTGTGTGGTTTGGGTAGAGTCCATTTATCCCAATTTTGTGCAAAGCACTCTCTGAACTAGTAATTTTTTATATCCGGTCCAGTTCACACAGTCCCGTTTCACACAGTCCCTTCAGAAATTCCACTTTTTGGGGTTGTACTTTAGGGATGGGAAGCCCTGTGAGGAAGGGGGCACCACGCCACCTCCTCCCTTAAGAGTGTCATGAAATCTCTGGTTGGGTTCTTGCTGCCTGGGGACACACCAGCCCTTATCCTCTCCCAGTCAGGGAGTTAAGCATCCTTTCACTTTCTCATCTTTTGGGGATACTTAGAGTTATCTTTTTGATGAGTTTAGATTTTTACAAAAGAGAAGAACATATATTAGACTCAAGTGGCTCGTGCTCTCAGTCCTGAAAATACTTCTAGGAATTTCTCTGGCCGTCCAGTGGCTACGACTCTGAGCTTTCACCGTAGGGAGCATAGGTTTGATCCCTGGTCGGGGATCCAGGATCCCACATACCTCGAGGCATGCCCCCTCCAAAAACATTAAAAAAAACCCTCTAAACTAAGTAATGGTGGTGGTAGGAAAATAAATTCAAAATAATAATATCTCAATAAATTGTTCTATATATAAAGATGAAGATGTTGAGACTCAGAGAGACAAACTGACCTGTCTGAAATTATAGAACTAGTTAAGGACAAAGAGGAGATAGAATACAGGGCTTCTGTCCCCAGTCCAGCTTCTTCCCACAATAACACTCCTCTTCAGAGGAGACCAGGTAATCTCTGATAGATTGCCTCTGCTCTGGCCACTACTGATGGTCATGCAGGCGGTCAAGGTTTGCTGAATGTTTGCTATGTGTCTGATACTTTCCTAGCCTTGCGCATACTTTATCTTCCTTTGTACCTGCTCAGGTGTGCCAGTGCCACATCTACCCTTGTATTCTCAGCTCCACAGGAAGAGTAAACCTGGGATAGCTTTTCCAAACAGACCTTGGGTCGGTAGCTTAAATAGAAAAGGAGAACACAAATCCTTCTTCCTGATCTGATTTGCCTTTCCAATGGCATGGCTTTGGTGTTCTATTCATTCATTTCTTCGCTTTACTCGTTCATTCTTTCTACCAACACTTCCACAGTACCTATTCTGTGCCAGGCATTTCCCTACAAATGAAACTTGCCTTCAGCTAAATTGTTTCTGGAGCGAGTATTGAGTTTTCTTTCCTATTCTTTAAAAAGTGTATTTGTTGCACAGAAGTGGTGTAACAGTAGAAAACAAGTTTTAAAAAACAGACTCACATTCTCATCATCCTAATCAACTGACTTTTTATTTTCCCATGTTTCTATTCTATAATCAGAAGCAAATAACATTTTTAATGTAACCATGCAGATATAACTGCTTTTTGCTTTTTAAAATTTCACATTATGTAATAAACATCTTTCCATATCCCTACAGTATTCATACTCATCATTTTTAAAGGCTGAATAATATTCCACCGAGGGAGTACTTTGTAATTTGTGTATCCATTTCTCAATCTGAGATGAGCATTGTGTTTTCAGCTTTTCACTTTTGTAACACAGCTGCAATAAACTTCACATGGAGAGCTTTTCTTTTCAAATAGTCATTCCCATGAGGATGAATTACCTGGTGTAGAATTACTTGGTTAAATAGTGGGATCATTTGGCTGACGTGGAGCTGAAGCAATCTTACAAGTCCCCCACAGGTGTAACTGTAATTATTACCCACCCAGAGAATCCATAAAACCCAAAAGTTCTCATTAAGGTGTGATGGGGTGCTGGAGGAATTGGTAAGGCTGGTGAAAGGGCTGTTTATGCGTCTATCATCTACTTTTTGCTGATAACTTGGAGTTCTATATTTTATCCCATCCTCATAACACCTCTGTGAGTAGATGCTATCTCCAATGAAACTGGGTCTCAGAGAAGATAAGTATCTTGACCAAGGTCACACAGGAAGTTGTTGAGTTGAGCCTCATTCTGAGAGTGGCTCCTTTATTTATTTGGCTGCAACAGGTCTTAGTTGTATCATGTGGGATCTTCTGTTGTGGCACACAGACTCTCTAGTTGCAGCTCCTGGGCTGTCTGGTTGTGGCGCACAGGCTAAGTTGCTCTGCGGCGTGTGGGGTCTTAGTCCCCTGACTAGGGGTTGAACCCATGCTCTGCAAGGTAGACTCTCAACCACTGGTCCACTAGGGAAGTCCCCGGAGAGTGGCTGTCTTGCACCCTAGGAAGTTAAATTACCCACTGGGACAGACCCATAAATCTCCTTTGCTAGGCCTTTCAGCACCCCATGGGAGGCTTGCCAGCCACGAGGTCCCTGGAATCAGTCTTCACAGTTGCATTCCTATGGTCTAGAGTGTGGCTGTGTTGACTTGTGTTTATGGTGACTCAGAAGAGAGCTCAGAGTCTGACATGAAGCTATTTCACATGAGATAAGCAACTGAACGTGTTCTTGTTTGGACCTCTCCATCTGTTGTATAGACAATGTGGCTTTAGACACAGAACTATCTCACTTATATTTAACTACTGGTGGACTATGTGTGTTGGCAGATCTCCATAGGTCCTGGTTTCTCATTAACTCATCCTGCTTGACCTTAAGAAAGTCATTTAATTTTCTAGACCTTGGTTTCCTCATCTGGAAAATGAGGACATAGGACCAGCCAGCTCTGAGGTCTCCATGGTGGTACAGTGAGACATCCTTGGCATTTTGAGTTCTGCTGGACCACGGTTCTAGACCTGGCTTTTCCCCAAAACCAGTTGGGCTTCAGTTTCCACCTCTGGAAAACCGGAAGGTTGGGAGAAACTTTCAGGGTCCCTCTGGTTCTGAGATGTGTGAGTCCTAAGACCACCCTATCTTTGACTTTCAGTAAATAAAAGATGCCAGAGTTTTTGAGACCAGAGCTAATAAGGCAAAAAGAAAAGGGAGAGTCAGAACAGGGGTGACCTGGGGACACCTGAATCTGTTCTCACAGGACTGCTGGCCTCTCCTGCTCTGGAATCTGAGCCTGACGCTTTGCAAAGATAAACACTTGCAGCATGAGGAAAGCATTAAGCATTAACTTGGTCAAACAGCCTCAGGGTTACTCTGTAAGGCAAAAGTGAACCATGGGGGAGTGGAATGTGAGCTGAAGCACATGGGATAGAAAATCCTAAAGACTCCATCAAAAAACTAATAAATGAATTCAGTAGAGTTTCAAGATACAAAATCATCATACAAAAATCAGTTGCATTTGTATATACTAACAATGAACTATCTGAAAACAAAAGCAAACCAATCTTGTTGTTCAATACAATCCCTATCAAAACACCCAAGGCATTTTTCACAGAAATAAAAAAGGTTCTAGAGCTTATGTTGTTGTTCAGTCACTAAGTTGTGTCCAGCTCTTTGCGACCCCATGGACTGCAGCATGCCAGGCTCCTGTCTTCCCCTGTCTCTTGGAGTTTGCTCAGATTCATGTCCATTGAGTCAGTGTTGCTATCTAACCATGTCATCCTCTGTTGCCCCCTTCTCCTTTTGCCTTCAGTATTTCCCAGCATCAGGGTCTTTTCCAGTGAGTCAGCTCTTAGCATTTAAAACTCATATAGAACCTCAAAAGAACCTGAATAGCCAAAGCAATCTTGAGAAGGAATGAAGCTTGAGGCATCATGCATCCTGATTTCAAACTATATTATAAAACAATAGTAATCAAAACAGTATGGTGTTGGCATAAAAGGAGATACACAGACCAATGAACAGAATTAAAAACCCAGAGATAAACCAACATATATATATGCCTTTACTGACCTCGGGTTCAGGGGCCCTGAACTTCAGCTATTGAACAAGTCAGGGCGTTAGGCTCCTTCCCGTGGGGTCTGCAGTGGTCTGAAAGAGTAAAAGTGCTGCCACAGGGAGCTTCCCAAGTGGACAGCTTCGTCTCTGGTAGGACTGGACTCAGCAAATGGCAAATTGTTTGGCGTCGTGGGGAGCCCAAGTTTGAGGAATTCTATGGGAAAAAGCCTACCTAGAGCATGAAAGCCAGGCAGAGAAGGAAGTCCCGGAGGACTCAGCTGGCTCAGCTTTGGAAGGGGTGGGTGGAGGGGGTGTGAGAGGAAAGCAGTTGCGTCGCAGTCAGGAAGCTTCTTCCCAGGGCCTCTCTGAGGCCTTTCAGAGAATGACACATCCCCAGCAGCCAGGCCATCTGGGCTGGTGCTCTTGGAGTGCTGGGAGCAAGGATATTTTAGATGTGTCAAAAGTGACGAATGTTGGAAAGTGCCATCGGCATCTCTGGGAACTCGCACTTCACACTGGCAGCTGAGATGTGCCAGGCTTTTTGGAAGCAGTTGAACTCTGGAGGAAATTAGGAAGTTTTTAAAGCAGGCAGCTTCTGCTTGCCATCTCGGATGTGGGTGGCAAATGAGGTGGGCTCTTCAAGTGGACACAGAACCACGAAATCAGTGAGGATGGGGCTGGCATGTGTGAGTGCCTGTGGTCTTGGCAGAAAGCAGTGGCATTCAGAGAGGCCAGCAGGAAGGAGCAGAAGCATAAAGATACAGAAGGGCACAAGCCGGGGCCTGGGGTTGGAGTTGGTAAGGCTCGCTGCCCACAGCACTGGGGCTGCAAGACTGGCCTAAGAAGTGCCGTCCTCCAGGACCGAGCAGGGGCAGCAGCCCGGGCCTGTTGGAGGCTGGAGGCGAGCTTGGGGTCTTTGCCCAGCTCAAGGCTGAAACAAGGCTCCAGTGTGTCTGGATTTGAAAACTTCCCAGGGAGTGTGTTACTAGAATTCCATATCTACCCTGGAGATAATGCATTCTCAGAGGAGGGTATCTTGCTATTCTGTTTTCAGTGTGACCTTGTTTTGTATGTAGTGTTACTGGTTCTCTGCCTCTGCAGGGAGATGGCTCATCCCAGGCTTTTTGGGGAGTCAAGGGGTGGAGGAAGCTGAGGAGGTGACCACTGAGGACCATAACCTGCCAGAAGAAGGAGGGTGGGATCACCCCATAAGGGGCTGCCATCAGGCCTGTAGGGCTAGGCTTAGGCAGGTCCTGAGGAGGAAGGAGAATAGGGAGAAGATGTCTTGGATGTGGACCACTGGGGTCCTGGGAGTGGTGATGCAAGAACAGCCTGGCCTATCTGTCTTCTGCAGAAGGACAGCTGGGGGGTGTGGGGAAAGCAACAGGGATGGATGGGGGAAGCTTGTTTCAGCTCTACCTACCCACAGGTGTTCTCCAGAGAAGACCTGACAGCTCTTTTCTGATTATTGTCTTCTGCTTTCCCCCACAACTCCCACAACCAGAAGAGAAGGGAGGTAGAGTTCACGGTCATCTTTGTCATCATCATCACCATCAATGCTTAGACTTCTTATATAACCTGCTCAAGTTGTCGAGGACTGAATTTGACTTTACACCGCCTACCTCCAACCAGCTTTTGCTGACATCCTCATCCTGCTCTCGCGTGCCCCTTGTTCCAGGCACCTGCTTACCCCCTGAGTCATCTCCGCCTTCTCCCTCCTCTTTTTTCTCCTCTTGTTATCAGCAACTGCAGCTCAGCGCAGCAGTAATCCATGAGCTTCTACCCGGCACTTCCATCCTTCTCTGTCCCCCAGCCCCAGCTGCTCAGGAGCCCCCGGCAGCCCTGCCATCTCCTTCCTCCATGATTTCACTCTCACAGTTCCTTCTGCTGGGAGTTCTCACTCCCCTTCTTAGACTTCAGCCCTCACCTTGGAAGGAATGAGAATGCATGCTTTAGGGTTGAAGCTTCAAGAAACATCTGACAACTGGTCAGGAGAAGGGCCCCTTCTTTGTGCTACCCAGACCCCTTTGCAGACCTTGAGGAAGGGATTTTTTGTCTTCTTGCTGACTTTTTGACTAGGCTTTGAGTGGTACATGCCTTGGGCTTCCCAGGTGGCTCAGTGGAAAAGAACCCACCTGCCAAGCTGGAGATGTGAGTTCGATCCCTGGGTCAGGAAGATCCCCCTAGAGAAAAAAATGGCAACCTACTCCAGTAGTCATGTCTGGAAAATCCCATGGACAGAGGAGGCTGATGGGCTTCAGTCCCTAGGGTCATGAAAGAGATGGACATGACTTAGCAACTAAACAACAACAGTACATGTCTTAGGCATCTATATGCTCTAAGCACCTGTGTTCACAAGGCTGCTGCAGAGGAGGGTATTTGCTGAACTGAATTATCAGGATAATTTCAATTTTCTGCTTTTCCTAGGCAAAGATGTGTCACAGTCAGCCAACTGTGGGAGAAAGAGGGAGGTAAAGGCAGGGACTCCACACTGTGAGCTATTCAACTACTAACAGTCATCCTCACCTCTGTCTACTCTCTAGGAATGAGCTGGGAAAAAAAGGCACTAGTAGATAAGAAGAAAGTTCCAGACATTCTTTGGAATCATAAATAGTCCTTTGTTCTGTCTTCAACTCAAAGTCCTCCAGATCCCAAATCATCTCTTTCTCTCTCCTCTCCTCTTTTGCCCTTCCTCATTTATTTCAAGCCTCACAATTCAGTTTTTAAAAACTGCCTTTGTGATGCCTGTTCTCATATTAAATTTGTTGAGATATTAATAGGGGTTGTGGGGGAAAGAGTTCTGTAGTCAAATAAATTTGGGAGGTGTGGTATTGAGCAACATTAATCAGGCTTCCTGCTAGCCAGAGACGTTAAGATGCTACTTCCTGTGCATTTAATCTCTAGGAGGGACAAATGGTATGCTGTGATTCTCAAACTCGATTAGAGCTGACCTTTGAACAATGTGGGGATTGGGGTGCCAACACCCTATGCAGTGGAAACTCTGTGTCCTGCTATCTCTGCCTCAAAAACAAAGAGGGAGATAAATGACTCACCCAGGGGCAGGAAGCTGAAGCAGTTTAGATAGAATCAGGACTCAAATCCTAGATCTTTTGAGTCCATATTGTGATCTCTAATTGAACACAAACTTTCCCCCATACTTAGTTAATTTAAAGATCTGTAAAATAAGTACAGGAAAAAAATCACATGTAAGTGGACTTGCACAGTTCAAGCCTATTTAATGCAGATCGGCGTTGTTTAAGCATCAACTGTGCTTTGGAGTAGGGGTAAGTCGTCCCTGTCCCCTGCCCCCATACCTTTTTGTGGCTGAACATTTCTGGGACTGATATCTCATGGGACACGCTGGAGGAAATTCCATTTGAGAAGTGTTTTCCGTCGTGCCTGTATCCTGTAGAGCCGCACGCACGCTCATCTGTGTCTGGAAGCTGCTCTGGCTTCCCTGGTGGCTCAGCAGTAAAGACTCTGCCTGCAATGCAGGAGACCCAGGTTTGATCCCTGGGTTAGGAATATCCCTTGGAGAAGGAAATGGCCACGCACTGCAGTATTCTGGCCTGGAAATCCCATGGACATAGGAATCTGGTGGGCTATAGTTCATGGGGTTGCAAAAGGGTAGGACATGAGTGAGTGACAACCACAAGCTACTCTAGTGAAGGCAAGGGAAATACCTGCCTTGTGATGGTTGTTAACCTGAGGGTCTATGAGGGACATGGCCAAGTCCTGGTGTCCCTGGTAACTGGTGAGCCCACTTGAAGTCAACTCCCCTACAGATGGTAACCTCCTCTTCTTGTGGCTGTTGAGTTGCTAAGTCCTGTCTGTCTCTTTTGCGACCCCATGGACTGTAGCCTGCCAGGCTCCTCTATCCATGGATTTTCCAGGCAGGAGTACTGGAGTGGTTGCCATTTCCTTCTCCTGGGGATCTTCCTGACCCAGGGATTGAACCCAGGTCTCCTGCTTGGCAGGAGGATTGTTTACTGCTGAGTGACCAGGGAAGCTCAGCCTCCTTCTCTCCTGAGTAGCAAACACTGCTGCCTCATCTTGTCTGCTGTGGGCTGTACGCAGTGTAGGTATTGTTCCAGGACCTGCAGGCCTGCGGGACACAGCCCAACAGAGAGGTATAACGGTCTTCTCAGACGTTGGTTATGGGTTGTGATGCTAGAACGTGAGAACCACACAACATCTGTTGTGATCATTGCTATGATATTCTCATCACTTAGAAATGACGGCTATCCTTAATTTTTTGGTGTATTTCCTTCCAGCTTTTTCCATGCAGATATGTCATATAGGATTTTACTTATGTGTTTTCTTAACGTCCAGAGGGTCTGTGAATTAAAATTGTGGAATAAATAGAAAGAAGGACCCTTTAGAAAACCCAGTATTTTACCTGGCTGAGAAATGACTTAAAAAAACAAGACCAAATGTAATGGTTTTTAAATTGTGTTCCTAGGATCCTAAGCCTAGGGGCCCTGTGGAGGTACTTTGGGGGCTGCTGTGGGGGGTGGGGAGGGGATGCAGAATTTGAGAGGGTAGGTTCCTGATGTCCACCTCTGTTTTAACCCAAACAACACTGCTTTCAGGTTTTAATTTTTTTTTTTTTTTCTGGGAGTCTTGTTTTTAGGAGGACTTCCACGGCTAATATATGTTCATAAACCATAGTCACTCACCTAACAGATTAAAACAAAACAAAAACTGGTGCAGAAAGGTTAAAACACATATAAATCACTCACACATCTGGATAATGGATCCAGCATCCAAGTTTCCTGACACACCATTGAATGCTCTTTGTACATAATCTTGTGTTTATTTCCTATGGACTGAACCACTTTTCAAAGAGAAGAATAAAAGATAGCAAGAGCAAATAGTGACAAGGATATTGGGAGTAAATCTACCAAGAAACAGCTGGGAGAAAGGTACAGAGCGATCCCATCTGCTTCTCATTTCATCTGTTTCACAGCAGTTCTTCTAATGCAAGCCCTTAAAACGTAAAGAAATGGATGATAAGAGCCAGGGCTGCTTCTGCCAAAAATAACTTGTAAGGGGACACAGTACAATACCCCCGTCTTCAGCGGAATGAACTATTTGATCAGAAATGCTGTGTTCTGTAAATATTCAGTCTATTGATGAAGAGCTCTGTAGACAGCTCTGTAGAGCCTAAGTACGCCTCCTGAGAGAATTCCAGAGGAGCTAAGCAAGACAGAATAATGGCAGATGTGTCTGTCTTGATGACGGGGTGGGGGGGGGGGGTACCTACAAAGGAAAGGGATTAATTGAGTTGTTGTGCCTCAGCCACATGGACCACTCTGTCTTCAACGCAGTGACAGGGTGGAAGGAGGGGACGACAGAGGGGCCTAGAGGCGCCTCTCCTTTTATTTTTCAGTTTATTTAATAATTTGTTAAATTTTGTATTGGAGTATAGCCAATTAACATTGTTATGATTTTTCCAAGTGAACAGCAAAGGGACTCAGACGTATGTATATGTGTATATGTATGTCCACTCTGCTTCAAACTCCCCTCCCATCCAGGCTGCCACATAACATTGAGAGGAGTTAGTTCCATGCAGAATCACCTCTCCTAATCCTTAGCTTTGCCTGCTGGTTAGAAGTGTGGTCCCTTTAATTATAACGATGCTAATACTCACTGTGTACTTCTTGTACCCCACACAGTTTATTGACCGCTCACAAAATCCTCTGAGGTAGGAGAGTCCTCTCCAAACCCGGGCAGCCTGGCTCCAAAGTGGACATTCTTTATGGAGGTGATAAAGCTTATCTATTTATCTGAAGTATAATTCATGCACAGTAAGGTGCACAAATTTTAAATGTAGACCTCTGAGTTTCCACCTCTGTTTACAACCTTGTAGCCGCCACCTAGAGCAAGACAGAACATTTCTGTTTCCAGATGGTCCTCTGAAATCTGTCTCCAGGTAATACCACTGCAGACTTAGTCACTGTCTGACTTCTGTCACCAGAGATTAGTGTTGCCTGTTCTTGTACTTGGGTAAGTGGGTTCATATAGCATGTGCTTTTTTTTATGCCTAACTTCACTCACTTAATAATATGTGTTGTTCATCCATGGTGTTGCCTGAACAGAACCTGCATCATAACTATAATACTGTGTTATACTGCCTCTGGTCAGGTTAACTAATTCTGTGTTGCCTCCTGGAAATGTCTCCTTGGAAACTAGTTTGGGCCACTCAGAGTTAGCTGAACCTCAAGGGGTGGGGAATGAGAACACAAGAGCTTAACTTCAGGGTATGGCCAAGGAGAGAACCTTCTAGCTAACTCCCAGGTGCTGAACAATTCTCTGTACCTCGCTGCTGGGTTCCAGGCCCCAGACTCATTGGATAAGCACAAGTCCCTCTTTTGCTTTTCTGTCTCTCCTTTTACAGAACAAACTTTGTCCCCGACACCCCCTCAGTCACAGGCACAGCATTCTTAGGCATCATTTAGGACAGTGCTTTTCAACTGAGGGGTACTCTTTTTGGTCTCCCTTTCTCTCTTCCCTGAAGGGGACACTGGATGATATGGTAGCATTTAGAGATATTGTTAGTTGTCAGGAGTCGGAGTGGAGGTGCTACTGGTATCTAGTGAGTGGGGGCCAGCGGTGCTGCTGAATATCCTGCAGCGCACAGGCTAGTGCCCTCCACCCTCACATCTGAAAAGAATTGTCCAGCCCCGAATGTCAGTAGAGCTGCAGTGGAGAAACCCTGGCCTCGGATCCACACGAAATCCGGAGGTTGCTTTCTAATACAGGGAGAGAAGAAGCAGGGCTTAATGGGAGGAGTTCTTGACCTAGAGTTAGAAGACCCTAGAAGTTCAGGGTCTTACTCTGTCACCAAGTAGCCATCTGACCTCATTCACACCACTGAGGCTCACTTTCCTCATGTTTTGCTGGGAACTGTTCTGCCAGCCTCTCTTGCTTACAGACTTTTTGCAGGGTCAGGTGAGGATGTCAGTGAAATCACTTTGAAATGCTTACATGTTATTGTTTTATTGGACTGTGACAGCAGATCCAGCCTATGGATGTTTTTTGTCTAATGTCAGAGCGAGAACATGCTCAGCAGGGTTTCTGTCTTCCTGTGTTCCGTTTCCAAGGTCATAGCCTCATTCTCACATCTGTGTGGGAAAGGCGCTCACACAC
The DNA here is from genome assembly GCF_033118175.1 of Dama dama. NCBI lineage: Eukaryota > Metazoa > Chordata > Mammalia > Artiodactyla > Cervidae > Dama > Dama dama. The sequence goes on along the minus strand of NC_083692.1, from coordinate 50,570,233 downwards.
AAAGGGTGTTTCCTGGAACTGTGGGCAGGGCTGCAAACATCCCTGACATTCTCTAAGGCTGCAGTTCTCAAACTGCAACTTACAGTCTGCAGATTCTCTTTTAAAATCTTGTGAGACTTCCAAAGGGGTTTGCTTCAGAAAAGAAAGGTATTTTTAGGGTTGAATCTTGGATTTGATTTTGTCACGGGAGAGGCTGAGGGCTATAGGCCCTTCTGGGTGAGGATGTGGAGTGTTGTGACAATAATGGTTTGATGGAATATTGTTCAGCTGAGTGTTGTGTCATGTAATGTAGAGAGGGGTACAACCCTCAGAGAGCGAGAGGCAAGAGGCCTGGGGCTTGTGCCAAAGAAATGTTAGGTCTTTATTAAAACATCAGGGAACTTTCCTTTTTTAAGAGGATGAGGTGAGGTAGTGAACAATTCTACTTAAATATGGTGCTGAAGGGAGACTTCAGTGTGGTAATGGATAGTGTGGGGCATGGTATTTTGTAATTGTTAATAACATCAGCAGTCTTGTTAAGAATCTTAATACAGGGTTAATACAGGGTTGAGATTGGTTGAATGGTTTTAAGAGAGCCAGCCCAAATTCTAGTATTCATGAGTGTATACCAAAGGACTTCTGCTGTCAACCAGGATGGAGTAAGAATTCAGGTCTCAAATCTAAAGCTATAAATATGTACAAATATATAAAACAATGTGTAAGTACAGAGCTCAAATACATGGCTGCAGTGACATGCTCTGGAACATTTTTGCTTGTTTTCAAAGGTTGAGAACTTGACCTACAGGTTTTCAGGGCAATTTAATACTTTTATGTGGAGGTGAGACTGTTTGTGAATTATCATCTTTGGTTGTTTTCAGTGATATGGGTTAGTGTGTATGACAAGGATATTGTGTTTCTGAAGGAATATAAATTAAAAACTGGTTGACATTCACAAACATTAATATTTTATGACTATAATATATTTTGGACTCTTAAATATAAAATGACTAAAAACACAGCAATAGTGTCACATATGGGTTATATGCTAACTCTGAAACATACTTGAGAAAAACAGCTGAATTGTCTTGATTATTAACATATGTGAAGTGAAAGCCACTCAGTTGTGTCTGACTCTGTGACCCCATGGATGGTAGTCTGCCAGACTCCTCTGTCCATGAAATTCTCCAGGCAAGAATGCTGGAGTGGGTTGCCATTCCCTTCTTCAGGGGATCTTCCCAACCCAGAGATCAAACCTGGGTCTCCCTGGATACTTTACTGTCTGAGCCACCATGGAAACCCAGCATTAATGTATGATGTGCATTAAAAAAAAAAAAAAAAGAATTCAGATTGATTTTCTCACCTTATAACAACTGGGCAAAGTATACTTAAGCAGTTTTCAAATACTTGTTTTAAGCATATGACAGAGAGGAGAGATGAATGCAGAGAGCTTGACCATTTTGCAACATAAGGAGAGTTTTCATCTCACAGGCCCCTTCCACTGGAGGGGGAGAGAAAGCTGGGAGGCAATTCTGAGGCAGTTTGAGCTTATGGAGAAGAGTGTTAGGAGGCGAGAGCTCTAGAGAGCTGCAGAGGGCCTCCCTTTAGTCTTCAGCTGACAGAGATTAGCACAGGCATGTGAGGAATCTTTGTGAGGCTGGAAAAGAATGAGCAGAAAGGATCGAGGGGAACAGTCCCCTGGCACTCACAGAGGCTGGGAGGAGTTGTGTTCCACCAGCAGAGGTGAAAAAAACATGTAAACATAAGGCATTGACTAAATTATTCACTTCCCAGTTATCACTTCCTGGGATTCCCCTGGTGGCTCAGTGGTTAAGAATCCACCTTTCAGACACGTGCACCCCAATGTTCATCGCAGCACTGTTTATAATAGCCAGGACATGGAAGCAACCTAGATGCCCATCAGCAAATGAATGGATAAGGAAGCTGTGGTACATATACACCATGGAATATTACTCAGCCGTTAAAAAGAATTCATTTGAACCAGTTCTAATGAGATGGATGAAACTGAAGCCCATTATACAGAGTGAAGTAAGCCAGAAAGATAAAGAACATTACAGCATACTAACACATACATATGGAATTTAGAAAGATGGTAACGACAACCCTATATGCAAAACAGAAAAAGAGACACAGAAGTACAGAACAGACTTTTGAACTCTGTGGGAGAAGGTGAGGGTGGGATGTTTTGAAAGAACAGCATGTATATTATCTATGGTGAAACAGATCACCAGCCCAGGTGGGATGCATGAGACAAGTGCTCGGGCCTGGTGCACTGGGAAGACCCAGAGGAATCGGGTGGAGAGGGAGGTGGGAGCGGGGATCGGGATGGGGAATACATGTAACTCTATGGCTGATTCATATCAATGTATGACAAAACCCACTGAAAAAAAATAAATAAATAAAGGAAAAGGAAAAAGAAAAAAAAAAGAATCCACCTTTCAATGCAGGGTACATGGGTTTGATCCCTGGTTGGGGAATTAGGATCCCAAGCTCACAGCTAAGCCTGTGCCACAGTGAAAGATCCCACATGCAATAAAGATCCTGCAAGCTGCAACTAAGACCTGACCCAACATGACCAAATAAATAAACAGATAATAAAAAAAATAAAAGGCTATCACTTCCAGAGTAAGGTAAATTAGCCCTTAAGGTTGCACTGGTCCTATCCAATAAAGTTTTAAAGCACTCCTCAAAAAGATTGCTGTAAAATAGTTTAACTGCATCCCAGAACAAAGCTAGAGAATGTTTAATACAAGAATATGTAGCACTAACAAGGTAAAATTCATACTGTCTTCTCTAAGCTAAAAGTACCAGGCATGCAAAGAAGTAGGAAAATACAACCTATAATGAGAAAAACCCAACATTAAAACAGTTGTTGTAACTATGTTTTATATATTCAAGAAGGTGGAAGACATGTAAGCATGGTAAGAAGTGTGGAAGATATAAAAAAATACAGATTGAACTTCTAGAGATTGAAAATAATGTCTGAGATGAACAATACACTGGGTGGGATTAACAGAATAGACATTGCAGAAGGGAGGGTCAGTGGACTTGAAGGCCTAGCAGTAGAAGCTTTCCAAAGTGAAACACAGAAAACAAGACCGAAAATAAGTGAACAGCACAGTAGGGAGCTGTGAACAATTGAAGATGGTCTCGCGTTCATGTAACTGGAAATTCCAAAGAAGAAAGAGGGGACATAAAAAAATGCTTGACGAAACAATGGCAGAGAAGTGTCCAGATTTGATGAAAACTTTAAGCACATAGATGTTAACAAACATGAAAAACAAACAAACAACAACAACAACAAAACTGTGCTGAAGCACAGCATAATCAAATTGCTTAAAATCAGGGATTAAGAGAAAAATCTTAAAAGCAGCCCGAGGCCTAACTCAGTGTCAGCAGGAAAGAAAAAGCACTGCCTGCAAATCTATAGACACAGTAAAAACATAATTGGTAACCGGGGCTGGGGACAGGGGGAGGGAGGGGTGAATAGGTGGTGCAAAGAGGATTTCTAGGGCAGTGAAACTACTCTGTAGGATACAACAATGGTAGATACATGTCATTAAACTTTTGTCAAAACTCAGAGGATGTAACACACCGAGAATGAACCTTAATGTTAACTATGGGCTCTGGGTGACGGTATGTCGTGTAGATTCCCCAAATGTAATGAGTGTGCTGTTCAGGTGCAGGCTGTTGACTGTGGGGGAAGTTGGGTGTGGGAAAAGGAGATATGTTGGAACTCTGTACTTTCTGCTCAATTTTGTTGTAACCTAAAAGTGCTCTAAAAAATAAAGTATATCACTTAAAAAAAAAAAAAAAAGGCAGTGATCAGTGATTATCAGATGAAGACTACAGTTTCATGCCCATAGTTGTGAGAGTACATAACAAGAAAGAGTACTGGAAATTTCACAGTCCTACAAAAAGAGGTCCAAGTTCCAGAACACATTAAATACATTATTGTCCCTAGAAAACATGTTTCCTCTGCTATATATCCTGAGCTCATGACACTCCCATGCTATGAACTTCAGGCACCTCTGATTCCTACACCTCTTTAACTTAATTTCCAGCCAGGTGATATTTGTCTCCAAGATGTCTCTCAGTTTGCTTTTATTCCTCCAGGTCTAATTCAGGGTCTCAAACCATCTCATAAACTCACTCTTTGACATTGGGGACATCATATTACTTCTCTGGGTCTGAGTTTGCCCCGGTATAAAATATGAGTTTTGGCTAATGATCTCTCAAAGTTCTTTTCACATTTAAAGTCTGGGTTTCAGTGATGTTTTAGGTTATGTATGTACAGATCTCTTCTATTTCACACTAATGAAGCTTGATTCTGATGTGGTTACGCCTAGAGAGGAACAGGTTATAAATTATAAATGTGCCCTGCACAGAATGTTTGCTAAATAAATAAATAGTTTTAAGCAAAACAAAAACAGAAATAAAACCCCAACCAAATCCTAATGGTTATATTCTGCAGAACAGGACTCGGTCTGTGGTAGGCTGACTAATGACCCTTCCCCAGAGTTGTCCATATCCTGATCTCCAGAACCTGTGTATGTTAACTTATATGGCAAAAGGGGCTTTGCTGATGGGATTAAATTAAGAATCTTGAGATGAGGAAGTGACCCTGAATTATCTAGACGGGCCCAAGGTAGCCACGTGGTTTCTTAGGCTGCTGGCTTTGAACATATTGGAAGAGGCCACAAACCAAGGACTGCAGACAGCCTCTAGAAACTGAAAAAGACAAGGGAATAGATTCTCTCTTCAGAGTATTTAGAAGCAACACAGCCCCACTGACACTATCATTTTAGGACTTTCAACTTGTCTAGCTGTCAGGTAATAACTTGTGCTAAATATCTTAGGGTATCCCTGGCGGCTCAGATGGTACAGAATCTGCCTGTCAGTGCAGGATACATGGGTTCAATCTCTGGGTTGGAAAATCCCCTGGAAAAGGAAACGGCAACCCACTCCAGTATTCTTGCCTGGGAAATCCCATGGACAGAGGAGCCTGGCAGGCTATAGTCCATGGGGTCACAAAACAATCGGACATGATTTAGTGACAACAACAGCAAAATATCTTAAGCCATTAAATTTGTAGCAATTTGTTGCAGACACGAAAGTAACACACAGTTCTTTCTTCCCCATCTTTTTTCTTACTCATCTTTACATGGAGAGACATTTAACCTTTCTGGGTCTCTATTTTACTTTCAGCCAAATAGTGTTAAAACTTTCTCTCCTATGTGAGATTAAGGGCAAAATGAAACAGCACTTAAGACTGGGTGAAATAATAAAAATGCTACTTATAATACCAACATTACTACAACTAGGATACTTGTAATGTTGTATAAATGCCTTACAGACATTATTTCATTCAAACCTCCAAATGGCCTTACAAAACAGAGGTCATTATCCTTTTAAAGATGGAAAACCGAGGCTCAGAAAGGTCAAGAAAGTAGCTCCGGGCCACAGCACTAGAAAGCAGACGTGCAGGCCTTCTGTTTCAGGTCTGTCTGACAGCAAACGGGCGCTCTTGCGCATTTGGTTATCCTGGCAATTAAAAATGTTATGTAAATGGGGACCATTACAATGATGATTATTACTATACCACTCTGTTATTATTCTGTCCACATGCCTCCTTCCTGTAACAACAGCTGATTGCTCCACTCATCATACCCCAGCCTGTCGCCAACTTGTCACAGATGTGATTGAAATGCTACTAATTTAGCATTACGACTTTCCGGCTGGGCGAAGCTGGCAGAGGCAGAGGAGATGTTTGTTTATCTGAGAGCAAATGGCTTTGAGGTTTGGAAGTGGAAACACCCCTCTTTCCACACCCTAGAGAAAGGCGGTTTCATGTGGTGAGGCCAGTGCCTGGCCATTTGTGAGTGGAGACAGGACACAGATACCGGCTACCTCCAGGCTCCTCAGACTCCGTGGTTGCACAGGCATGAGCTCAAGCAGTTTCTTTGAGGGGGCTGTGGGATTTGAGCCCTCATTCCTTTTTGTAATAAAATGAGGCACATGCTAATTGCAGTCTGTTTTCCAGTCCTCCGGCCCCTTCTTTCATGTACCTATTTCCTCTTCCCTTTTCCTCCTCTTACCTTTGACTTCCTCCCATTGTTCTCAGGTCTGTTTGTTTTTTAAGGGATTGGCTTAGCTAATGGGAATTAGGGCCAAATGGGCCAGCTTTGCTTGAGCCGTGCTTCCCAGAGTAAAGAAGAACGGTTTGCTTTGAAGGCTGTTGAGAATATTTGGATTACTCACACGCGTTCTAATATTTTCCCTTGATTCTGATCATCAAAGAGCTCTGAAAGGTTTGAGCTGGTGCAGAGTTTATTCTAGTTTGTCCTTGGGAGCAAGTGTCTGGAACAGGGTTGCCCTAAAAATGTTTTCTGAAGGAAGCCTCCTTAATGGGGCAGGCTGCAAATTCACATTAAGGGAGTGTCATCTTTCAAAATGGCTCCTTGTCAGAAAGGGATGTGCAGTTGTCGAGAAACCTGAATCTGCCAAGCTTCCATTAGATATACTCCTTGATTCCCGGTGGTGCTGAGTGGAATCTGGGGCCCTGGGCTGTGAAAACTGGACTTCTTCGGGGGCAAGAGGCCCGAGAAATGTGGACTGTTCTTTGGGATGAAATGGTCATCAGTTTGGACAAGATGAGATTTTTGTTTCTGTGTGCTTCTCTGTGTCATCTTTGCTAAGTACCTTTTTCTGGTGACATTTTTTTGGGTTAGTGTATTTTGTTTTGCCTAGTTTAATGGAGGTGGAAGCACTTTGGCCCTGAGGTCTGGAGAATGTTTGCTGAGTGAGCCCCATTGTGGTGGTGGTGGTGGTTTAGTCGCTCAGTTGTGTCTGACTCTCTGCAACCCCACCGACTGAAGCACACCAGGCTTCCCTGTCCTTCACCATCTCCCAGAGTTTGCTCAAACTCATGTCCATTGAGTTGGTGATGCCATCCAAATATCACATCCTCTGTCATCCCCTTCTCCTGCCTTCAGTCTTTTCTAACATCAGGATCTATTCCAATGAGTCAGCTTTTTTGCATCAGGTGGGTAAAGTATTGGAGCTTCAGCTTTAGCACAGTCCTTCCAATGAATATTCAGGGTTGATTTCCTTTTTGACTGGTTGGATCTCCTTGTAGCCCAAGGGACCCTCAAGAGCCTTTTTCAGCCCCACAGTTTGAAAGCATCAATTCTTCAGCTCTCAGCCATCTTTATGGTCCAACTCTCACATTTGTACATGACTACTGGAAAAACCACAGCTTTGACTATACAGACCCATTGTGGTAGTTCCTCTTTTTATGACCATCTCACTTCCTCATGCTGACTGCAAGCATCTTGAGGAGAGGGCCTATGGTTTCACATTTCATCCCCACTTCCCACCTTGTACCTCATGCAGCAGATGCTCAGCACATGTTTGGTACCTGACTCCAAGTCATGTGCATCTGCTAAGGCTCCAACTCCACAGCCAGACCACTTTAAGATGGGATGGGATTGGCACAAATCTCCATCTGCCTTCTGAAAAGACTACTGAATCTAGAGAAGTCACTCCATGGCCTTTGATCCCTGTGGTGTGCCCAAGCAGCCTGGCTGGCTCAGCCTCCTTGGGTTATCCATCCACCTTCCTGGGACCTTCCTGGCTCAAAGACCTCTGTCCTTATTTTTCATATCTCTCCCTGCCTCTGACTTGAATGGGCTTTTCTCTCTTAAAAATACAAAATAAACCAAAAACCGAAGTTTTTTTTTTTAAATTAAAAAAGGAATAAATGTTCATTGTAGAAAACTTAAAAAATAGACACACTAAAAGTACAAAGAAAAATATCTAAAATGATTTGTAATCCTACAATAAAAGATACTCATTGGATTATGGTTTCTGTCTAGTTTTTAAAAATGAGATATGTGCTGCATGTATATATATACGGAAAATTGTGTGTACATAAATATATCCATATTTCTTAAGTAGAGTCCTGATTTTACAACTTGATGTTTTGTCTTGGACATTTCTCATGGCATCAATAATTGGCTTTAATGTCCACAAAGAATTTCAAAGTGTAGTCGTGTCAGAATTATTTTTCCAGTCTTCTACTGCTGTTGTTTAAGGTATGTCCATTCCCCTCCCCCCAAATATAAACAACACGTGATTCAGTCCTTCCTATTTATGGACCTCTTTCTATAACCCAGATTCATACCTTTTTGAATAAATTCCTGGAAGTAAAACTATAGGCTGAATGACTTGAACTTTTAAAAGACTTCTAATGCGTATTGTCAGTTGTCTGTTAGCTCCAATCTAGCACTAATTCATGCAAACCAACGAGAGGGCATCCTGTGGGCACAGTGGGTCCCACCTGCTTAAAGTCTGCTCTACTTATAGTTCTCCCTTCCCCCACCCTGGAGCCTAACCTTTGGATGGGATATTCGTGGTTCATGTCCCTGAAGGATCTGCCATCATCACTGGAGAGCCCCATGGCAGATGCAGTGGGATAAGTTATTGCCTGCGTTTCTTTGAGTTAAAGGCGCACATTTAATGAGGACTCAGTTACTCTCCTTTCCTCACTCTCCCTTTCCAGGGACTAAGAAGGAATCACAGGAGAGAACTGAAGGATAACTTTGAGTTGGATCAGCAGCTAGAAACATCTCAGCTGGAAACATGGTAGAATTACATATGAATGTGTGGTTATTTAATTCATCTTTCGTACCTTTTTCTGTAGTGCAGAGGAGAAAACCCAGGATGGGAAGTCAGGAGTCTTGGATTCTAGTTTTGATTCTTCCAGGCATTAGTTGAGTGACTCTGGAGAGTCTCTTACCTAAGCCCCAACGGACTCATCTCTAAAAGATGCATAATAATGACGCCTTCCAGGCATGGTTATTGAGATGCTGCAGTGAGATGCTGTGTGCCAGCACTCTGTGTGTGTCCATTAGTGTATCCATTAGGTGACAGCCAGAAGGAAGCGCTGTCGTCCTCATGGACTCCATCGGCCACATCATTGGTGGTGTGAGTTTCAGGACAGCTGCCTGTGGACCAGCCTGGTGCAGGTCATCAGAAACTAGACTGAAGGGCCTCCATGAGGATACCCATCTGTCCTACAGGTGCTCTTGTCATTTCTGAAGACATTGAGGTTTCTAGTGAGGGAGACAAAGTCCCAGGCCTGGCCACAAGATAAAGTGACCTTGTGGCCTTTGCCATATCTGAGCCACCTCCTCAGAACCTCAACTCCCTCATCCGTGAAGCGAGGGAGAGTAACAAAGTGTACAGGAGGCTTGATTCGGTAGGATGTGTCTAGATGTCCTGCTGAGGCTGGATCAAGTACGAAGACAGTAGAAGAGTGAGAAAGCTACTATTTCTTGAGTGCCAACAATGTCCCAGGCATTTTATTAGTATCATCTCCCTTCATTCATGATCCATTCACTCATACACACATAGATCCTTTTTCTTTCTCCCTCTCTCCTTTCCTCCTTCCTTTCTTAATTAATTATGTGCTAGGTTAGATACCAGGAATAAACCAGTAAATAAGGTGGACACAGTGCTCACAGCCTTACAGTAGCCGTTGTTTAGTCACGAAGCTGTGTTTGACTCTCTTGCAACCCCACGAGTTGTAGCCCGCTATGTTCCTCTGTCCATGGGATTTCCCAGACAAGAATATTGGAGTGTGTTTCCATTTCCTTCTCCAGGGGATCTTCCCAACCCAGAGATTGAACCCACATCTCCTGCACTGGCAGGTGGATCTCTACTTCTGAGCCACCATGGAATCCCATTACAATAGTACTTTATATTAAATAATAACTTTGTAAAGTCTTTAGCACATTGCCTGGCATGTGGAGGGTTCAGCTTTCTATTACTTGTATAGTGGTGGTTTAGTCGCTAAGTCATGTCCCACTCTTGCGATCGCATGGACTGTAGCCTGCCAGGCTCCTCTGTCCATGGAATTCTCCAGGTGAGAATACTGGAGTGCTTGCCATTTCCTTCTCCAGAGGATCTTCCTGACCTAGGAGTTGAATCTGGGTCTCCTGCATTGCAGGCAGATTCTTTACCGACTGAGCTATGAGGGAAGCCCAAAAACCTACAGCACCTGGTATTCCCAGGAGGTCTCCCATCCAAGTACTAACCATGCCCAAACCTGCTTAGGTTCCAAGATCAGCCAAGATCGGGCGTGTTCAGGGTGGTATACTTGTAGATTAAATAAACTAATAGGAGTCTTTGCACACATTGGGACAGTGAGATCCAGGAGAATGTGTGGGGCATTTATCATTCTCTGTGAGAATGCAGCTTGGAAAGAGACGATTTTTCTTAAGAACCCTGTTCTCTCCCTTATGGAAAGGCTGCCTGGGCCGCAGATGAGGTGTGGGCGGGGGGCATCCGTGGTTCAGAGAGAGCCTCTGGCTCTGCTCCCCGCATGTCTCTCACAGCTTGGTTTGGTACTCACACTCTATGGGCACTTGTTTGTGCTGCTTTGCTGGTGGGCTACTTGGCTGGGACAAAAACTAGAGATGCCAGCAAGGTTTCTGGTTAGGAAGCTGCAGAAGGTTGTGAGCTAATGAGAAAGTGCCTGTCCTCCATATGGCAGGTCTGTGCTGTCTGATGAGTGGCTGGGTTGGAAAAGAGAGATGATGGAGCACCCATTTAATAAGGGCTACTGAGAGCCAGGCACTTGGGAAGATAATTCCATTCGGTCCCCGAGAGCCAAGAGCCTTGCACAGGCAGCATCGGCACCTAACTCGAGCAGGTGGAGGAGTGGAGGCTCAGAGTCTGATGGCTCTCAGGTCACTGATGGCTCAGTGACCAGTCTGTGGGAGAAGAGGCCTGCTTGATTCCAGCAGAAGCCTGAGGAGCCAGCTTTCAAGGTGTGGGGCCCCTTGGTCTGAGGGGATGCTATTCCTTGGAATACAGCAGAGTCAGTCTGTTTGGGGATGATGACCAAGTTGGTGAATTAGCTGGAAATTAGTTCCTTATTTCTTCCCTACACTTTTTTGGGCTTTGCACTATTAGTTATCACCAACCACAGAGGCTGGGTCCCTTTATATAAAACATGCCGGTAAGAAGAGTACACGGGGTGGATGGCCCAGTGCAAGCCGTGCATCGGTGAAAACAGGGAACATAGAGCTCTGGGCTAACTCGTGGGGAGGAAAAGCCAGTGCACAGACCGAAAAGAGGGGTGGAACGGCCAGAATCCTTTAAGGTAGCAGTCCCAGCCTTTTTGGCACCAGGGGCCGGTTTCATGGGAGACAGTTTTTTAATGGATGAAGTGGTGGGGAGGATGGCTCGGGCGATAACACGAGCTATAGGGAGTGGCAGATGCACCTTCGCTTGCTTGCCCACTGCTCGTCTCCCGCTGTGCAGTCTGATTCCTAACTGAGGACTGGTACTGGTCCACGGCCTGGGGGTTGGGGTCCCCTGTTTTATGGTGAGATATGATTGAGACTGACACAGCAGGCCACAGTCCTTCCTTCCCTCCCTCCCTCTTCCTCTTGCCGTAAAGACACATGACATGCCTACACTGTGCTTGGCACCGGTGGTGCAGCAGAGATGAGCTGTCCCGTCATGGTCATGGTCCTGTCCTCTGGGGCTGATGGTCAGTGGAGAAGGCAGAGGAGGCAGCAGGCCAGCAACGTGAGAAGTGCTCAGTGGAGGGAGCACAGTGAGGTCTGCATCCAGGTTCAACACAGGCAGGGAATGGGGTGGGGATGGGGTGGGTATAGGTGGAAGAGAGGAAAAGGTGGAAACATGTATAAAAGCCTGAAAATAAGAGAAAAATTTGGAGACAGTGATGGAGAAGAAAATGACCTTCTCAGGCCTCTTCCAGCCTCGATGGGTTTGAGGTATTGGACTGAAGAGGAATGTTTTGGGGATATGTGACTGGTAACTGTGGTGCTGTGATGGGCTAGCAAAGGGGGAGGAGAAGGGGTTTAGAGAAATGACAGCTAAGAGGTTCTTAACCATTTTGTTCTGTGAATCCCTTTGGCAGCCTGATGAAGCCTAGGAACTGATTTCAAATGTAGGACATAAAATACCATGATACCTATAGAGTTCCTTTATCTAAGTGGTCCTGGCAGTGCACTGTCCAGATGCCCATCTAGGAAGGACATGCTGCCCTGGATGCTGGCAGTGTGATCAGCAAGTGGCCTTCAGTTACTGGTCCTTCAGGGTCTGCTTTAGTTGCAGAGAAGAGCCTCACCCAAGGTCATCCACATGGCCAGTGACGGTGGAGGTGAGCGTTAAAGGCGGGCCATCTTGGTTAATGGGGGTGATTCTGACAGCCCACTTGACATCCAGAGCTGACTGTGCTGTTGACCAAAGCTTCTGGGTCTCTACTGAGGCTCGACTGCTCCCCTACCTGCTTCTGCTTCTTTCTCCTCCCTTAGTAAGCATGGATCCCAAAGGCCCTCCCTAATAAACCTCTGAACACTGAATTCTGTCTCTCTATCTGCTTCCAGAGGAATACAAATTGCATCATGCATTAAATAAGATCCAGCAGCCAATCTAATAACAACCGTAATTTTGAAGTTGTTGTGAACATAAATTATATTTGGAAATATTTGCAACAACCATAATGTGATCTGTTTTGCTTGGTTGCCTATGTTCATAATCAAAAGAAATGTTCAATTCTAGTTAAAGGTTAGTGAAGAGATAATTTTTCCCACTCAAGTTCATGAACGTTCCTGAATTCTATCCATAGGTCCCCAGAGAGTTTATGGACGCTTAAGTTAAAGAATTCCTTATTTAGGGCTTCTCTGGTGGTTCAGTAGTTAAGAATTTACCTGCTAATGCAGGAGTCATGGGTTCAATCCCTGGTTGAGGAAGGTCCCACTTGCTTAGAGCAACTAAACCCAAGTGCCACAACTACTGAGCCTGTGCTCTAAAACTCTCAAGCCATAACTACTGAGCCTGTGTGCCGTGGAGCCTGGGCTCTGCAATAGGAGAAGCCACCACAATGAGAAGCCCATGCACTGCAGATAGAAAGTTGCCCCCACTCACTGCAACTAGAGAAATCATGCATGCATCAATGAAGACAGTGTCTTTTTTCCCCTTATGGTCAAAACAAACACACAAACCAGATTCCTTATTTGGTTGGAAAAGAAAGAAATGGTAACTATACAGACTGGTCCAAAGGTGCGCACATCCATGTGACTGGTAGGATTTAGCAAATCCAAGCACAGGACTCCCAGTTAGATATGAACTTCAGATAAGCAGTGAATAGTTTTTAGTATGAGTATGCACCATGCAATACTTGGGACATAGTTATACTAAAAATTGTTCATTCTCTGAATTTAAATTTATTGGATGTCTCATATTTTATCTAGCAGCCCCACTTGAACATCTATTTTGGCTCCTTGTGAAGTCATGTGACCTACTTAAGGACATGAAAGGGCCCTGAGTTGGGCTTTCATCTTTGCTCTGAAAGTCGCTTGTCCTGGCCCCAGCTTCAGTTTCCTTGTCTGCCGATGGAACTTAGTACCTGTATCATAGAGAGGGTGTGAAGATGATGCAGGATAGTGTGTGTGAAACTTATTTCAGAAACTGTAGTGCCTCAGGTGAATAGTGGTTATTATTGCTGTCTGGAAAAGGATTCTAAGCTCTTGAAAAAGGAACAGCTCTTAAAAGGGAATCCTGGAAGATCAGTCTAAGTGTCTGAAAGTAAGCAAACCAACAGAGCAGGCCAATTTACTATGGGAAATTAACTAGTTTATTTATCAATATTCTGGTGAATTTGAGGTTAATTTGCTTCTAAATTCTTGTAAATATCCCAAACTAAGCCATCTACTGGTTTGAAGGAATTTATGGCATTTCTGCAAAGTGTAGGGTTGTGAAGGACACCAAGAGAAGTGAATAGGAGAATAAAGCACTCAAGCTAAAGAGGCAGAAAAGTGAGATTTGCCTTATCTGAACTGGTTTTTCATTTTTTCCACTTATGGTTATTTGCTATTGAATTTCTTTGTGGGTGATGATGCCAATGGGCATTGCCTTTACCAGAAGAATTAGACTATGTTAGACTCCACATATTTATCAGGGTGAAGTATAATAAATATTTATAGAAGTTTCAAATTATTTTTATTACAGTAGTCCCCGACCCCTTATCCATGAGGGATGCATTCCAAGACCCCAGGGAATGCCTGAAACTGGATGGTTCCAAATCCTATATGTACTGTTTTTTCCTATACTAATGGGCAGATAGCATATGTAGTATGGATGTGCTCGACAAAGGGACTATTCATATTGTGGATGGGATGGGATGGGAGGGTGCAAGATTTCAACATGCTACTCAAAACAATGTGCACTTTAGAACATATGAACTGTTTCTGGAATTTCCCTTTAATATTTACAGATGGTGATTGACCGAAGTTAACTGAAACTGAGGAAAGTGAAACCACAGGTAAGTGAGGACCACTGTGTAATGTTTGCTATGTGTTGGGCTGATTTGTGGCCTTATGATGTTGTCATGGGCTTCTGAGCAGGCCAGAGCTTTGTATGCAGTGATAAAATTCTCCCAGAACATATAACCTCTTTCCTACTGCAGGACCTTTGCACTACTGGTTCCCTTTGCTTAGAATATTCTGCTGGCTCTCTGCAGGGCTGGCTTCTCTTGGACTGCAGCTCCTCAGGGAGGCCTTTCCTGCCTGTCTATACAGAGTAGGTTGTACTGGTATTCCCTATGGCAGCATCTGGCTATAACATTTTCAAGACCTGGAAAAATTTTGTTCTGATTACTTGTTTTTGCTTGCTTTTAATTTTTATTTTCTATTGGACTACAGTTGATTTACCATGTTGTGCCAATCTCTACTGTATAGCAAAGTGACTCAGATATATACATATATACATTCTTTTTTTATATCCTTTTCCATTATGGTTTATTATAGGATATTGAATACAGTTCCCTGTGCTATACAGTAGGACTTTGTTATTTATCCATCCTGTATATAATAGTTTGCATCTACCAGCCCCAAACTCCTGATCCATCCCTTTCCTGCCTCCCTCCGCCTTTTGGCAACTTCACGTCTGTTCCCTAGGTCTACAAGTCTGTCTCTGTTTTATAGATAGGTTCATTTGTGCTGTATTTTAGATTCCAAATATAAGTGCTATTCACATGATATCTGTCTTTCTGACTTACTTCACTTAGAATGATAATCTCTAGTTACATCCATGTTGCTGTAAATGGCATTGGTTTTTTCTTTTTAATGTCTGAGTAGTATTCTATTGTATATGTGTACCACATCTTCTTTATTCCATCTTCTTTATACCACACATTCCTCTGTTGATGGATATTTATGTTGTTTCCATGTGTTGGCTTTAGAAACAGTGCTGCAAGGAACATGAGGGGTGCATGAATCCTTTCAGGTCATGGTTTTCTACAGATATATGCCCAGGAGTGGATTTCTGGATCATAGAGTAGTTCTACTTTTAGTTTTCTAAGGAACTTTCATACTTTTCTCCATACCAGCTATCCCAATTTACATTTCCACCAACAGTGTAGGAGGGTTCCTTTTTCTTCACACCCTGTCCAGCATTTATTATTTGTAGACTTTTTGATGATGACCATTCTGACTGGTGCGAAATGATATCTCATTGTAGTTTTGATTTGCAGTTCTCTAATAATTAGCAATATTAAGCCTCTTTTCATGTGCCTGTTGGCCATCTGTATGTCTTCTTTGGAGAAATATCTATTTAGGTCTTATGCTCATTTTAAAAAATTGAGTTATTTGGGTTTTTTTTTTTTTTTAATGTATTAAGCTGCATGAGCTGTTTGTAAATTTTGGAGATTAATCCCTTGTTGGTCATATTGTTTGCAAATATTTTCTCCTATTCTGTGGGTTGTCTTTTCATTTTGTTTATGACTTCCGTTGCTGTGCAAAAGCTTTTGAGTTTATTGCAGTATTTCACTAGGGCTTCCCTGATAGCTCAGTTGGTAAAGAATCTGCCTGCAATGCAGGAGACCCCGGTTTGATTCCTGGGTCGGGAAGATCCGCTGGAGAAGAGATAGGCTACCCACTCTAGTATTCTTGGGCTTCCCTTGTGGCTCAGCTGATAAAGAATCCGCCTGCAATGTGGGAGACCTGGGTTCCTTGAATATAACATGCCATGGATAGTATGATTGTTTTATATACCACTAAAAAGGGAAAAAGAAAGCTACAAATTAAACTGTGACATGGATGCCTTAATGATAGTCCTGCCTGGGCCATGCATGAATTGTTCACAGTAGCCTCTTATTGCTTTGAGAGTTCTTTCATCTATTTTGAGGATTTGGCAGTTTCTCCTACTGTCAGTTGCTTTGCTTAGAGTGTGGACAGTCCTCATGTATCAGTACAGCATGACTTCATATATTGTAATTATCTTTCCATAAAATATCTGTTTGTTATCTTGTAAGAAATTAGGGGATGGCAGTCATTTCTCCCATAATAAATATCAAATTTATGCCTTACCACCATCTTGATGCATTTTTGCCTGAAAAATCAAAGCTTAGTCATTTTGAAAACATTTTAACCAGCAGTTAAGCTGGGCCCAGGCAGTCTCAACAGTGCACTTAACTCAATTGAAGTGATGATAATATGGGTACATCTGATCAATCTCACAGACATGGCCTAGCCCATGGCATTTATAAGATAAATTCCAATTTCACAAGTATTTTGAACATGCAAGAAAGGTGAGCCTTCTTACTGATGAATTATCTCTTTCCTCTTCCAGGGAACTGAGTTCTTGTAGGTTGTGTCCACCATCCAGTGCCCAGCACCTAGCACATGTTGGCATATCTATAGCCAATAAATCCAATAAATATGTGTCAAATGAATGGAGGAAGTAATAGGATTCTGTATTTGAACATTTTTGTTAACCGTGAAGCTAACTGAAGTCTTATGGAAATAAAATAGTATATAAATAGCATTGCTATTTTTAAAAAGCTCTTTTATTCTGAATTCATTTAATTACTGATGTCAATTATGAGAAGTAAAATTTTAACTCATGGGTGTAAGGGTAGACTCCCATTGATAGAATTCTCATTATCATATTATGATGTACTTTTTCTTAACTGTTCAGTTTTCAAACACTGGGAATAGTGACAGAAGTAATTCTTGATCACTGAGAAGTGTAAGTTGGAGAGGAGAGGAGACAGAGTTGCATTCCTGTAAATGATGTAGCAGAGCACTCAGAATGCATGGAGGGGGCCTGGCTTGTTGAAGACTGGCAAGCCATAGTTTGGCTGTTATGCTTTAGAAAGTTGTAAAAGAATTAGGGCTGTGCCAGTGGTGGTGGGAAATGAATTCTGAAGGATAATACAGATTTACCTGACACTTGTAGGCTAGCATGCAGTCCTTACAGAAACTCTTGGATTAGTAGATATTGCTTCATTTGCAAATGGGGAAACTCCAGGAGAGGAACCTGCCCATAACTAGTGGGCAGCTTCTCAAGGATTCTAATCTGAGTCTTCTTGATTCTGCAGTCATTGCTTTCCCAACTACTCTATGCCAACTCAGAAAGTCTGGGATTTGTGGAATATCTAATAAGAGTTAATGAACCTTCAGGAATATTTGGGCCAGCACTGGAATTAGGATAGAGAATGTGGCCCATCCTGTGGAGACAAGTCAGGGCATCGAATTTGGTGGATTCTTTTGAAGCCCATTTCATCTGAAGCATTGGAAGTGGACTGGTGTATCTCCCAGATGACACTGGGGAGAACTTGTGGGTTTGGATATAGTAACAAAGAAAACAGTGGCTGACTTTATTTTTGGGGGCTCTAAAATCACTGCAGATGATGATTGCAGCCATGAAATTAAAAGACGCTTACTCCTTGGAAGGAAAGTTATGACCAACCTAGACAGCATATTAAAAAGCAGAGACATTACTTTGTCAACAAAGGTCCTTCTAGTCAAGGCTATGGTTTTTCTAGTGGTCATGTATGGATGTGAGAGTTGGACTGTAAAGAAGGCTGAGCACCAAAGAATTGATGCTTTTGAACTGTGGTGTTGGAGAAGACTCTGAGAGTCCCTTGGACTGCAAGGAGATCCAACCAGTCCATCCTAAAGGAGATCAGTCCTGAGTGTTCATTGGAAGGACTGATGTTGAAGCTGAAACTCCAACACTTTGGCCACCTGATGAGAAGAGCTGACTCATTTGAAATGACCCTGTTGCTGGGAAAGATTGAAGGCAGGAGGAGAAGGGGATGACAGAAGATGAGATGGTTGGATGGCATCACTGCCTCAATGGAGATGAGTTTGGTTATACTCCGGGAGTTGGTGATGGACAGGGAGGCCTGGCATGCTGCAGTTCATGGGGTCGCAGAGAGTTGGACACGGCTAAGTGACTGAACTGAACTGAACAAAGAAAAGATTCCAGTAACATGTCCCTCACCTTCCCCCGCACATCTGCTTTATTGTACTTCATGTGGCTTGTTTTGTCCTCTAGTCCTGTAGCATTAGCCTAGAAGAGTTACCGTACCAAGTGTGCCCTGATACAGGACTGGACACAAATGCCTTGGACTGCTGTGAATGGAGGAGCACTGGCCACAGCTTGTACCAAGAGAGAGGAAAGAAAGATGCATAGAATTATGGTGAGAGAAGGTAGCAAGAGCGGAGGGTAAAAATCCTGTTTTTTCCACCAAGGTCAGGACATGTTGATTGGTTCTTCACACATGGGATTGGACAGGATGCAAGAAAGAATGGAGAGAAAAAGGCGTCCCAGGAGCTGGTCTAATGAGGACTTCATCACAAACAGCTTCAGCCTAAAGACCCCCCCTCCCCCCGCCTAGTCCTCAGTTTTGTATTTGGGGATGAAAACAGCTTTGGTCCTGAACAAAGGTGATATGCTCAAACTTTCCCATTTCAATGAATTTGCTAATAAAGAGAATGCCTTTACGACAGGCACAGACCTAGGAAAAGCATTTTGTATTTCACCCAAGTGTGAGAGTTTAGGGTCACCTTACCCCCATAGTGACTGCAGTGCAATAGGAAAACTCTCTGAGGCCTGTGTTCAGGTCACTTGCCTTTTTGCTCAAGCAGCATATGTATATTGGTACTGACTTTTTCTTTCTTAGATATAGTTTTTAAAACCTCAATTTTCTTAAGAAAGGAAGGGATTAATTTTTCCCCTAAATCTTTTGAAAGTCACTGTCTTTATCCATGAAAAAATAGTAAATAGTAATTTGTAACCTATGTGATGCAGCAGCCAGCCTTAAAATAGTCCTTTCTGACTAAAGATTGGAACAATGGGTACTAGGATAATTGTTTGGGCTGCTTTTAGTTTCTCTTAATCAAAATTACTAGATGATTGAATTCAAGAGCATGTTACTACTTGATGTACTGATACTATATGTGCTGTCTCTCAGTCATGTCTGACTCTTTGTGACCCCATGAACTGTAGCCCACCAGGCTCCTCTGTCCATGGGATTCTCCGGGCAAGAATACTGGAGTGGGTTGCCATACCCTCCTCCAGGGGATCTTCCCAACCCAGGGATTGAACCCAGGTCTCCCTCATAGCATGTGGATTCTTTACTGTCTGAGCCACCAGGGAAACCTAAGAATACTGGAGTGGTTAGCCTATCCCTTCTCCAGGGGAACTTCCCAACTCAGGAATCGAACCAGGATCTCCTGCACTGCAGGTGGTTTCTTTACCAGCTGAGCTACCTGGGAAGCCAAGGTAAAGACTCCGTCAGGCAAAAGAAAAAAAAAAAAAAAAAAAAGCGAAAGGAACTGGACTGGACTAATTGCTTTGGGGATGACTGGCTTAATTTTTGGAAATACCTGGTAGAGTCTGGATTTTGAAATTACTAGCAAGTTGCTCTTTCTGCCTTCTAGAATTCCAGAGGCTGAAATTGGTACTAGGGTCTACTCTCTGTTTCAGGGACAACCACTTCAGTGAACTCTTTTGTTTATCCAGGTAAGGTGAGTACTTGTGCTTTTTGAGGGGAGCAAGGCACCCCCTCAAGGTAGATGTGTCACATGACCTGCAGGAAGGTGAAAGATTACATTCCAAGAAAAAGGATGCTCTCATTTGTATGTTTTTAAAAATAATTTTATCTATTTTTATATTTATGTGTTTTTTGCTGTGTTGTACAGACACATTGCTGTATGAGCTTTTCTCTCGTTACGGCGATCCGGGGATGCTCTTCATTGCGGTGTGTGGGCCTCTCATTGTTGTGGCTTCTCTTGTTGCGGAGCATGGGCTCTAGGGGGCATGAGCTTTAGTAGTTTCTGTGCATGAGCTCAATAGTTGGCGATTTCCCAGTTCTAGAGCACAGGCTCAGTAGGTGTATCCCACAGGCTTAGTTGCTCTGTGGTATGTGGGATCTTCCTGGACCAGGGATTGAACTCGTGTCTCCTGCATTGGCGGGCGGATTCTTTACCACTGAGTCACAACGAAGCTCCCCATTTGTATGTTTACTACTGAGCTAAGTCAAATCACTTTGGCTTATATTGGTTTCCTTTTTGTTAAAAAGAGGAAAAAGAAAATATGTATTTCCCTCTTTTGGTTAGACATCTGAGTGGATGAGAGAAACAAAGAAAGACTTTCAGGTGGCAGATTTCAGATGACCTATCCATTGTAAAAACAATGTTCATTTTTGAACCAGTAAGTACACATAAATATGCTGATGCGTTCCTGGTTGCCCCCGTGCTCCGGTAGTGTCTTCCCTGGGCGGGGTGGAGGCTGGGGGAAGCCAGCAGGACTCGGGAATCAGGGAACAGAGCCAGATTTAAGCAGAGCACAATTGTAGCCTGTGTTTCCAGGGAGAACACTAGCCCTTTATTGGAGGGGCCCCTTAGCAGTTGGCATCATCTGGAGAAAGAAAATATTGCCATCTGCCCACAAGGGTTTCTCAGAAGCTGGGGGTCTGGGTTTGGACTTGTGGGCAGAATTGCCTGGGAATGGAGGGAGACGGGCAAGGGGGCCTGGGCCCCGTCTGCTGTACCTTCTCCTCAGCCCCTTCCCTGGGGCTGTCATTCGCACAGCTGGCCGGGCGTCTCTTGTGGAAGCGTGCCCTTTCGGTCCTGGCAGGAGAACAAATGCCAGAGCAGGCTGGGCGTGTCTTCTATTTCTGGCCTTGAGTGTAGCTGTGGTTTTAAAGATCTACATGGGCAGCAAAACAACACCCTTGTCCCCAGTGATGCCACGGGCAGTAGAGCCATATCCTTCCTGGATGGTCTCTCCTCTCCTGGGCTAAAGAGCCCATTTGTAAGGCCCGGGTGCTGGGGGAAGGAGCCCATCACAGGGGTTTCTGTGAGCAGAGCAGAGCAGACAGGTGGTGCATAGTGGTCCAAGCGCAGCCTGGGCAGGGCACACCCTACGAGGGCAGGGGCAGTGGAGGCTGCTGCCCTCCCCTCTGCGGGAGCCCCTCCAGGTTGGCTGGGCAAAGAGGACACTCCAAGTACTTAGATTCCTCTATCAGAGGCACGAGAGGGCCAGGCATCTCCTGCAAGCAGGGAGCTCAGGAGGCCATGTGTGCTGGCTCCGCAGACCCGAGAATTGCAGTCTGAAGTCCCAGAAATTCAAGTGGATAAGTCAGCGGTGGAGGTGATTCATTTTGTCCTTGGAATGTAGGTTTGAGTGCGAACTGGCTTTAGAAATGGACATTTGAAATGCAATTTGAACTTGTTCTAAGGAGAATGACCTAAGAGAGAAGGAACTGGAAATCATGTCCTCTGAAGACCTATTGAAGGGGTATTTAGCCAAAGAAGAAGGCTAGGGTAGGGCAGGGTGGAACATGAAGGAAACAGATACAATAAAGGGAGGCACATTCTCACAGCAATTGATTAGATCATCAGAACAGCATGTCTTTATACTCATGAAATGTTCTACCTCATATGGTTCACTACCCACTGGCCTGATGGTCCAACAGTAATAACTATTGAGCACTTGGTGCTGAGCCTTGTTCTAGGTGCTTTTATGTGTATTAGATCGTTTAATCCTCAAATGGACTTCTCAAGTGACTCAATGGTAAAGAATTCACCTGCCAATTCAGGAGACATGGATTTGATTCCTGACTCGGGAAGATCCCCTGGAGAAAAGAATGGCTACTCACTCCAGTATTCTTCCCTGGGAAATCCCATGGACAGAGGAGCCTGGCAGGCTATAATCCATGGGTCACTAAGAGTTGAACATGACTTAGCAACCAAACAACAACAGTCCTCACAACAACCCGATGACGTACATTCACCTTTTATAATTTCACCTTTACAGATGAGGACACTGAGGCTCAAGGATCATTTATAACTTGCCTGGGACCACATGGCTAGTGAGTGGTGGGGCTGGAACCATATGTAGCAGAGCCTCCCATCATTACGTGGGCCTGAGTCTGCTCCCACCAGCCCTACCCCTGGCCTGGCCCCTGGGTAGCTTTCCAGCAGCATCCCTACCCCTTTGGTTCCTGCCTGTTCATGGACGGTTGGCCTCTTCTAGTGCTGTGCTTCTAGTCACCTCAAGTTTCCAATGCCTCCCAAGAGTGGGGACCCCTTACCTGATGGCTCAGTTGGTAAAGAACCTGCCTGCAATACGGGAGACCTGGGCTCGATCCCTAGATAGGGAAGATCCCCTGGAGAAGGGAATGGCAATCCACTCCAGTATTCTGGCCTGGAGAATCCCATGGACTAGTCCGTGGGGTCGCGAAGAGTCAGACATGACTGAGCGACTTTCATTGTCACTTTCTGATGCCCAGCATCCAGGAAATTTCCATCCTCTTTGCTTCAGTGGTTACTCCAATTTCTTTGTGACCCAGGTTTTGAAGCCTGACATGAATGAAAATATTTGACCACATGAGTTCTATTCTTTCTAGGGCTGCGGTTCTTGATGTCCCCAAAGCCACTTAAGAACCAGGAGATTGGTTTTTTTTTTTTTTTTTTTTTTTTTTGCTATCAGAAGCACAACAGTCCTTATAAAACAGAGTACAGCTTGCCCTGCTCTCCTAGGGTGGAGATAATTGGGCCTTTGGACTTCCGGGCACTGGGTGGTACTTAGCGATCTGTTACCCTTGGTGTGCTGCGCTCTGGTAAAAAGAACACTGGTATTTGATGGTGGCAAGTTATTTGCATCTTGTTTCTGACAACAATGGTAGAAATGTTCTTTCTTTTGACACATTTGAGATTGCAGGGAGAAGGAAGAAAAGAGATCCAAATTTGTCCTTAACAATAAAAAAATCTAGAAAAAAGTGTTGTTGAAAGTGTCAAGGAGACCAGGCTGGTCTGGAGACTCAGGCTGAGGGACAGGACAGTGCAGTCCTCAGACCACGCTCGGATCTTCCTGAGCCTGTCAAATGCCACCCTGACCACCTCAGAGTCCTTTCTACATGTGTGTGTGGGGATGTTGACCTCTAGAGACAGATTTGGCTAGTACAGGAATTTCTTTGTGGCTTTGGCTTGAAGCATTGCCTGCTTGAAACTCAGAACCCGTCTCTTTTCTGAAAGGTCTAAAGGTGGCCACAAGGTAAAAAAAGAACATTGTAGAATGGAGAGCTGCCCTCACTTCTGCTGCGGGGTTCCTGACAATGGCACATTTATACTCCTCTGCTTGGAAGGCTTAGAGCACTGGATGGGGCAGGAATTACCCAGCTATAGTGGGCATGTTTATGTTGCAGGCCTGGGGTTTCACTGGAGGCAGGATAGAGCTCGTTTATTCCAGTTAGGACACCACAGGGCCCTGCACTCTGACCTGGTATGACAGGAAAAGATTTCAAGCTAGGTTTTGGAGCTCTATTGTGTACAGGGTTTTCTGAGCATTTCTTTTCTTCTTTCCATTTGGAAGTTATGTCCTGTCAGCTCTTGGGACAGTTCATGGACTCAGGAGTGCTCCTTTCTGGTTTCCTTATGAAAACGCCCACCTGAGGAGCGTGTGTGTGTGTGTGCGTGTGTGTGTGTGTTCATGTGTGTGCACGTGTGTGTGTGTTTGCCCTGGGAGTTGAGTGCTATGGGTCCCAATGCCTGGAAATCCACAGGCTGAGGAGAGCCCCTTCTCCATAGCTTCTGCAGTATTCTTTCTGCTCAAGTGTTTTTGTTGTTGTTCAGTTGATAAGTCCTGTCCAACTCTTTGTGACCCCATGGACTGCAGCACACCAGGCTCCCATGTCTGTCCTTCACTATCTCCCAGAGTTTGCTCAGATTTGTGTCCATTGAGTTGTTGATGCTATCTAACCATCTCAGCCTCTGCTGACCCCTTCTCCTTTTGCCTGCTCAGGTGACTTGCTCTCAGATACTTGCCCTGTGGCTTGGTCCCTGACAGGTGTGGGGTCTCATGGAGACACGTATCAATAGCATCTCATATGCACTCTGCCCTTGGTTGACACCCAGGGACTGAGCCCTGCTCTGGGATGAGCAGGCGAATTGGAAACCTGACTTGCTGGTAACAAGACCCGAATTGGGGTGCTGTGTGTTTGAATGGCAGGTAGAATAATGGTGGGTTCCTGGACTAGATGCAAAGTTCTGCCCATGCAAACTAAGCCCTCACTTCCCGGGGTCCTGACAAAGACACCTACTGGTGTTCCCATATCCCAGTCACCCCAGGGCCATGATACCCCTAACGTCATATCATAAACCACTCTGCATGATTCCGACTGCAAGGCCTCTAACCTTGGCCTCTGCCCTCTTCCTCCAGCCTCTGCATCGACAGCTGGGAAACCCAGCAGGAAAACCAGGATTCTGACCAGGGTTTAAGGAACACACTGAGTTCTCTTAGGAAAAAAAAAAATCCTGATTCTATCACTTAACAGGCCGTGTGACTCTGGGAAGATTATTAATAGTTAACTTTCTGAGCTTCAGTTCCTTCACTTTTGTTACAGGACTAGCAATGTTGTCCTTATTTAATTGTAAGGATTAAAAGAGATGATTTGTGTATAATATAGGCAATTAATTGTACAAACCTCATAGAGTTTGTGAGGGACCGGGAAGCCTGGTGTGCTGCAGTCCATGGGGTCACAAAGAGTTGGGCACGACTGAGCGACTGAACTGAACTGAACTTGGATGCTAAACCCAAGTACTCTAGGAAAAGACAGTGAGCAGTGGCCTAGTAACAGCATTTGTGGGAAGATCCATGGGTTTATTTGATTCTGATTTTTATTTTCAACAGGAGTAAATACTGTACAGAGTCCCCCCACCCCACCCTCAGCCCTCATGTGATTGTAGACTGCGTTGTTAGACGCATGTGTTTTGGAAAAGGGAGATGACAGTGCTGTTTGATTCTGTGCTGGTTAAGTGACAACGGAGCATCGTGCTTGGTCTCAGAGCACATGGAGCCACTGGAGCATGTTCAGAGGAGAGCCAGCATGATGGTGAAGGGACTAGAGATATCCCCCCCCCGACCCCCCACCACTCTGCATTCCCGTCATCAACACCACCATCTGCTAGTTCTTACAGCTCATTCTTCACCACACCCTACAAAGCAGACATTATCATTGCCATTTTACATAGGAGGAAACCGAGGCTCAGGGATTAATGCTGTTTGTCCTGGTTCTACAATTTGCACAAGGGAGAATTGATACCCAAAACCCATGCTCTTTTTACTCCTCACCGCCTCCCAAACCTACCCTCTAAGGGTCTGCTTGGGGATCTGGGGACCCCTAAGTTTTGGTCAGCCCCCTACCCTCTCCCTGGGATCTGATCACTTTGTTTCTGTTATACTCTCCTTTCTCTGTTCCAGCTAGATCCTACTTCTGCATCTTTGTGCCAAATCAGACCTCCCTGATGGATGACTCTGACCTTCCCCTCAGTTGGTAAAGGCTGCTGCCTAGAAGACTTTTGGTCAAGTCCTATCTATGACTTAACTTTATCTCCCAGGACAATGTTGACTTGGACAACTTCTGTTACACTTCCTCACTTTGGGCCGGGGCTGTGCAGCTGTGACAATCAGTCTGTATAGCGGGAAGACCGCTCTGGGGCCAGGGTAGCTTCTGGGCTGGGGAGCCAGGGCTTGGGCCCAGATGAGACGTTTCCAGAAGCTCCCTGGAGAGACATAGAGGATCAGGTCCCAGGCCATCAGAGAGCCTGGAGCAGAAGAGCAGTCCTGCTTGGGGTAGATCCACAGGGTTTGGTGGCTGGTTGGACGTTGAGACTGAAGGAGGAGTGGAAATTGATGACAACACCCACTTTTGGGGCTCGGGAGACCGGGCGGATGATAACAAAACTAAGAAGTGTGACTCAGGGGTGTGACAGGTCCTACATGCGAGTCTTTGTTTTTGAGACAACACAACATGAATGTATTCTCAACCCCTCTGGACTCTAGCCCCAAATAACCACCTGGTCCCCAGATCATTATTTAGTGACAGGAGACTTAGTTCAGAACTCAGAGGGTGATGAAGAAAGAGTTTATATAGCTGCCACTCAGGAGACTGCCCATGTCAGGATCGGTTTGTGTGTTTTAATACACTTAGGACTCTCCTGGGCTGCCCCCAGCACCGTCTCTCTCCATCCTTCCCCACACATCCAAGAGGATGGAGGAGTCCTGTCCTGCCCTGAAATGTGCATTCCCATGCTCCTGTTGCTCAGCCAAGCAAGGTGGTGGACAGGCCCTACTCCTGGGAAGATGCTGCTCTTCTTACTCAGCCTTGTACTCTGGGGGCTCGCAAACTCCATCCTTGTAATAACTTACAGGTTTCTCGCTCATCCACACACAGCACTCCCTTCCAGGGTAGGATAGTATATACTGTTTCAGTGTAGAAGCTCAAGGACAGTGTGGGGGGATAGATCTCACAGTTGCTCCTGGGCAGAGCTAGTTGGGATTTGACTACAAGTCCGGTGCTCCTTCCACAGCATCTGGTATGGTGTGTGGTCTGGGTCACCAGACTGTGGGGCTCAGCACCAAGTAGGAAGCTGGGTCAGATCAGTGATTCTCAACCATGAGATTTCAGTGCATGGATATTCTGTAGATTTATTTTTGTACTGTATGTTTATCTGCTTTATTATAAAAAGGCATAAGCTTTTGTCTCCCCCAAGATCCACTTTTCACTTCTTTAAGGGCAATGTCCTCCCTGTTAAAAATGTACAGATTCAAAGTGGTCCTTAAGGTCTAGTCCTCTGCCAAGGGGCAGCAGCAGCAGCCCCTGGGAACTTGTGAGAAATGCAGATTCTTGGTCCCACCTGGGACCTACTAAACAGATACTGTGGGGTGAGCCCAGCCTCCAGGGGATTCTGCCACACACTGGAGTTTGAGAACCACTGGGCTAGCTGCTAGAGGACACCATCGGTTCTTTTTGGCTTGATGGCAGAATGATTAAAGGCTACTTGAGGGACGCACACATCTTCCTTCTTTTGTTACATACTGATTTCTAATCAGTTGTGATCCTAGCCAGGATCCATTCTTTTCAGTCCTCTAGGGCTCCCCTGGTAGCTCAGTTGGTAAAGAATTTGCCTATAGTGCAGGAGACCCAGGTTCGATCCCTGGGTTGGGAAGATCCCCTGGAGAAGGAAATGGCAAACCACTCCAGTATTCTTGCCTGGAGAATCCCATGGACAGAGGAGCCTGGCGGTACAGTCCACGGGGTTACAAGAGTCAGACATGACTTAGCAACTAAACCACCACCAGTCCTTTTTAAACACTGATTATGTGTAAGGCATGCAGAGTTCTGGAGATCACTGTGGGCGGGGAAGAGATTCTATGGGCCCCGAATTGTGGATACCATCTGGGGGGACCTCTTTAAGAAAAAGAGCACAGAATCTTTGAAAGGGTCTTGGGCAAGTGAGGGATCTTGAAACCCAAGCTCCATGGACGTCAGGAGCAGAGGACCCAGCAGGTGGTAACAGAGTCTCTGGCAGCTGGGCAGGTCTGAGCTACTGCCGGCTGGGGGTGTGTATGGGGGCAGAGTGTGCCAAGCACCTCTGATGGAGTTGGGGTATGTGCAGTTGGGATATGGAGTGAGGAGAGCGTCATCCTGATGTGGAACCTGGGAAAAGCCTCCTGTGGTGGTGTCATAGGGGTTCTGGAAGAGGTGCATCTATGGAGAGTAAGGGGAGAATCAAAGAGGGAGAGAGGACCACACAGGGACTTTTGATCTGATGGTTTCAAGGTTTTCTCTGGGTTGCTCACCTCACCTTGATGAGAACACAGAGAAACACTGTTCTCTTCTGGTTGACCATGGAGCTTTACTGGCTGCATAGTGCAGGAGCTGAATTTTGCAAGAAGGTGTCAGAGACTCCTTCCCCTTGCCCAGCAGCCACAGGCTGACATCCCATCTCTTCCCTACCCATCCTGAGAATTAGTGGCTGCTGACTAGTTGTCCTACCGTAGTGGGTCGGCTGGGGGGAGTGGTGTGTCACTTGCCAGCTGTGATGGGGTAGCTGTTTGTCACTTGGTCAGGGGCTGAAGCATTAACTGCACTTGGATATGTGGATTTACAGCCCACTGACCTCCCCTCCTTGGAGGCTCGGCTGCCTCGGAATGAAAGCTGTCTATTTTGTCTTCCTCAGCATTGTCTGTGACTACTGCAATTTTCCCAGTGGACACCTCTAAGGAACGAGTTATTTTCAAAAGGGCAGTGCATTTGCACCTCACTGTCTCCATCATACCCATCAGTCAGGGCTTTCTTTCATAGTGGGACTATTTCTGGAGCAGGAGTTGCTTCTCCCTTTAATTTACTTTGTTAGTATTAGCCTAAATGATGCTGAAGCATAATTAAGAAGGTGTTCAGACTTAGTCCCCTCTCTGGAAAGACATGCAAGAATTCATTTCAAACAATCAATAATCTTGTTTTATGAACAGAGTTCTTGATTTACAGAGTTTGACTTTCTTGCCACCAGGAAAGCCTGATATCTTTTTATGATGTTCTTTCTCATTCTTCCTTTTTCTCTCTCTTCTTCCCTTATCCTTTTCCCCCTTCTCTTATTCAGTGAGTTTTTATTCCACACCAAGTACTTTGTTGGGCTGGAACCAAAGATGACTAAGACAAGATGTCCAACTGTAGGTGACTATGTGTAATAGACAGAAGTAAAGAGCCTTATGTGCACCTGGTGAGTCCCAGAGAGTGGGTTTCTCAGTGTCAGAACTTCAGATGTTTGGACCAGATAGTTCTTTGTTGGGGGGACTGTGCTGTGCCCTGTAGGATGTTGAGCAGCAACCCCGGGCACAGTAGATGCCAGTAGCATCTTCTTTCCCAGCTGTGACAACCAGGAGTGTCCCCAGACAGCGCCAGATGTCCTGGGGTGCAAAGTCACACCAGCTAAGAACCGCCACCCTAGCCTGAGCTCCTGACAGGACAGAGCTCATGCCCTGGCTCTGCTGCAGGGAGCTGTGTGGTCGGAAGACACTCACCTAACCTCTTCAGACTCCCTTTCTTTATTTGTAATATGAGGGCTGGGAAAACACTTCTTCTAAATCCTCTGGGTCTATGAAAAGCTTGGGTTTGGCTGTTATCATATGTTAGATCATATGTTCTGGAAAGGAGCAGAGTTAATGCTTCACCCCATGCCTCAAAGGGTGCTAGTGGTAAAGAACCCACTTGCTAATGCAGGAGATGTGAGAGAGATGTGGTTTCAATCCCTGGGGTGGGAAGATCCCCTGGAGGAGGGCATGACAACCCACTCCAGTATTCTTGCTTGGAGAATACCATGGGCAGAGGAGCCTTGCGGGCTATAGTCCATTGGGTTGCGAAGAGTCGCACATGACTGAAGTGACTTAGCATGCACGCACTATGGTGCAAGTATCTGGTCTGGAAGCTTGTGATAAATCAACAAATAGTTATGAATTCTGACTGTGTGTAGAAGAAATAGGGCCTGTGATCAAGAAGTTCAGATTCTTTGTGGAGGAAGAGGTCTACCTTAAGAGAGCCCACCCTTGTCCCCCACAGCCTGTGTTTGTATCTTGGTTCTGCCTCAAATAGGCTGCTGCTGCTGCTAAGTCGTTTCAGTCGTGTCTGACTCTGTGCAACCCCATAGACGGCAGCCCACTAGGCTCCTCCATCCCTGGGATTCTCCAGGCAAGAACACTGTAGTGGGTTGCCATTTCCTCCTCCAAAGTGAAGTCGCTCAGTCGTGTCCGACTCTTAGCGATCCCATAGACTGCAGCCTACCAGGCTTCTCCATCCATGGGATTTTCCAGGCAAGAATACTGGAGTGGGTTGCCATTGCCTTCTCCCCTCAAACAGGCTGAGTGACTTCAAATTGGTTGCTTGTCTTCTCTGAACTTCAGTTCCTCATCCGCAAAATGGAGATGTTGGTAGTTACAACCTCAGGGCTGTTGTGAAGCTCAATGTTATAGAACAGTGCCTGGCACATAGTGAGTGTTCAGTAAGGGTCCGCTATGCTTGTGAAAATGAGGCTGAATTACCAGGTCAGTGCTATAAAGGTTCCGTGCCCAGTGCTTGACACTCACAGGTGAGTCCTGCCAGTGTTGAAAGGAAACCCCCCGGGGAGAGAAATAGAACTAGGGGGAATACCTTAGAAGGTTGCATATACTTTGTTTTCAGTGAGGTGCTGTAGGGCAGCTGATGGGGTTGTTGGAAAAGGCTCAGAAGTGCTCAGTGAATACTCTAAGCGGTGGTATCAGCGTCTTCGATAAGCAGATCTGAATCACTCAGAGTAGTGAAGTGACCTGCTCAAGGCCACACTTGGACAAGGATCAGAGCCAGGATCAGCACTCTAGCTTCATGACACCTATCCAGTGCTCTGACCAGCACTGTGGGAGTTCTAGAAAGAGGCATTTCCTAGTGAGGAAGTTCTCAGAGTCCTAAATGCCCGGAGTTAAACCAGATCTTGTCTTGAGAGCCCCTGTAACAGGGCAAGGGATTTGGGAGGGAAGGACAGTCAGGTGGGTTTCAGTTGGAACCATTGACATCAGACCTGGCTGAGTTGGAGCCTGTAATACTCAGAGACGGCTGGGCTGATGCTTTCTTTCAAACTGCTTATTAAATAGGAAAGCCAGGGTTGCTAAGTAAATGGGATGAAAGGAGGACATTTAAATGAAGAGAACAGATCATTTCCAAGCAGGAATCAGCAAGAACTTGGGCGCCTTATTTGAATTCAGGTGAAAGGCTAATTATAAATCAGCTCTAACAGATCATTAAAGGGGTCATGCCCAAGCTGTATTTTGTAACACTTCATTGTCTGGCGTGGGGTATTGGCAATTTGAAATGCACTGTTTCATACCGGTAGGTCAGGCCAGAGAGCACAACAGAGAAGGGACCCCCAGAACTGTGCGCCCTAGCTACTGCTGGTAACAATCACAATACTGTTTGCCTTCTGTTCATGCTACACTTTACTCAACTCCCTTTTCTAGACGTGTTGATCCCTGACAGCTCTGTTACCTGCATCTTACAGAAGTGCAAGCCGATGCTGAGTGGGCACACCTGCCCAAGGGCCTGCTGTGTAGATTCTTCCAGCTGTGGACTTGACCATCCTCGGTGCCCTCGTGGGGCAGCCAGCCTCTGAGATGGCCCCAGAGGCCCCTGCCCCCTGTCCCCACACCTTCGTGTGGCCTCTTCCCACATGCTGCCAGGGTTCCTCTGTGTGACCAAGAACATAGAGCAGGTGTGATGGTGTGTCAGTCTCTGGGATTAGATTGTAGAGGACCAAGCCTTCTGTCTTGGAGTCTCTCTTCCTCTCTGTGATCTCTGACTATGGAGAAAGCCTCCATCCAGTCAGGAGTATGGACGTTCCCCATGGCAAGGAGCTGAAATCTCTGCTCGACAACCAGTGGGGAACTGAGGCCTGCCAACAATTCCCTGAAAGGGCTTGGTGGTGGTTTTCAAACTCCAGTGGAACTTTGAGGTGTCTGCAAATCTTGCTGACTTGCAACCTCATCAAAGACCCTGAGCCTGAACCACTCAACTAAGCTGTTCCCAGGTGTTTGATTTGTGATAACTGTGAGATTATAGATTTTGTTTTTATAGATTTATTTATTTTAAATTGAAGCATAAGTACTTTACAGAATTGTGTTGGTTTCTGCCAAACATCAACATGAATCAGCCATAGGTATATATATGTTCCCTCCCTCTTGAACCTCCCTCCCCATTTGTTTTGTTTTAAGCTGCTAGGCTTGGAAATCATTTGTTACATGGCAGTGGACAACTTTTACACCCTCTATGCTAGAAGGTAAGATGACCTCTGCCAGAGCCCCTACCCTCATCTCTCAAAACCTCTTCTACCCTGGGTTGTTCCAGGGAACAGAACTCCACCATAGGTGGCAAACCTCCCTTTCAGTTAACCATGGCCATCTTCACAGGCCTCTTATAAGGAAAATACCCCTGGGAGATGAAGTTTCTACTTAAGGAGCATCCTTTTTAAAAATGTTTTATTTTTATAGGGAGTGTAGCCACCCCCCCCCCCCACCTTTTTTTTAATTGAGAAGTATAGGGCCTAATATATGTGTATTGGGCAAGACTCAAATATGGGTCCAGTGTACTTGGAGACTTTATTGCTTCTCTGCTTTCCTTAGTTCCCCATGATGCCTCCAATTTTGTGACATGGTTCTAATGGAAATAAAGTTGAGCTTCAAAATGGTTTAACTCCAGGCATTTAGGGCACTGAGAACTTTCTCACTAGGAAATGCCTCTTTCTAGAACTCCCAAGTGCTGGTTCGAGCACTGGGTAGGTGTCAAGAAGCTAGAGTGCTGATCCTGGCTCTGATTGACTTGCTGTTTACCTGAACTTCCTAATCACATGGGATTAATTTTCCTAAAAAAATCTCTGATGAGTCTGGGGTATGCTTTGGGTCTGATGAGGATGTGGGGTGTCATTGAGGTAGGTAGAGATGGGTAGAACTTCTCAGCATGAGTTCATTTATGAAATCAGTTTTTGACAAAATGAAGTTTCTAAATGATGGGGAGAATGGAAATACATGAGAAATGAAAGGCATATGGGGGAAAAATAAGCTTTGATGTGATGTTTCAGGTCTACTCAGGGCCTCTCTCCTGCTCTTAGTGAGCTGCTTGGAGAAAAGGCCTTATTCATTAGTTTGACTTAGACATCTGATGGTGGATTTTGATCCTGTCTAAAAGGAATCTTTGGGGATTTCCCTGGTGGTCGAGTGACCAAGACACTGTGCTCCCAATGCAGGGGTTCTGGGTTTGATCCCTAGTCAGGGAAATAGATCTCTCATGCCACGACTAGGAGTTCACATGCTGCAATGAGAAAGATGCTGTGTGCCACAACTAAGACCCAACACAGCCAAATAAATAAATAAATATATATTTTTTTAAACGCAAAAGGAGTATTTGGGTTTAAGAAGAAGATGAAGCTTTAAAACAAAGGAACACAAATAGGGCAATTTCAGGCACTAGGTGAAGGTGGAGCAAGTGACATTTGTGTGGCTGAGCTAATTTCCCAGGTGCTTGGATTGGTCTGGAGAAGTCGGCCACCAGCAGGACCAGCCTGTAGGTTTGGGTGCCCACATTTATGGAGTTTCGTCTGTCTGAGTGAGAATCGGACTCTTATGGACTGTGCGGTCTGGGGCAAATAGTATAGCCTCTCTGGGTTGTCCTTATCTCTAAAATGGGATGGAACAATAGTTTCTACCTTGTATGTGGGGAGTTTAGGCTAAAATAATGTTTGGCACAAACTTGCAACTCTTATTTGTAAGAGTAAATGTTAGCTATTTTAGCTACATTATATGTTTATATTATAATTGAATATATTATAGTGACACTAATTCTAGTTGTATTGGTTAATTAGAGGAATATTATTATATTGTAGCTATTTAATAATAATGCCTATAACATCCCCATGGCCATGAGCAGAGAGTAAGTTTAAGTTTCAGTTGTGTCCAATTCTTCGTGACCCCATGGACTGTAGCCCACCAGGCTCCTCTGTCCATGGGATTTCCCAGGCAAGAATACTGGAGTGGATGGTTATTCCCTTCTCCAGGGATTCTTCCCAACCCAGGCATCAAACCCAGGTTTCCTGCATTGCAGGTGGATTCTTTACTGTCTGAGCCAAATGGGGAGCCAGTATTAGTTAGTTATAGTAATATTACTATATTACAGCTAATTAATAATGATAATGCCTATAACATCTCCATGGCCATGAGCAGAGAGTAAGTTTAAGTTTCATCTGCTTGCCCAACCCTGCCTCCCTACCCTTCACAAATAGCAGAGCAGACGGACTTGAGGATCTTGTGGGCACTGAGGGCCAAGTGGGCCACTGGCCATGTGGGTGAGGGTAGCTGTGCTTCTGGGTGGAAGGTTGGGGAGTCTCTCTCTGCTGCTAGAATCTGGGTGGGTCCTCTGGACTTGGCAGGCAGAGTGCCTCTGTGGGGCTGGGAGGGCTGAACAATGGGTGCTCTGTTGCTGGCTGGGACCGTGTCAAGGTATCCAACTTGGTCAGAGAAGCAGCTACAGAGCGTGGGCTCCAGGCCCCAGGCCGTGGGTGACAGTGTGGGCAGAGAGGGCCCCAGTTTTCAGGCCTGTTGGCACCATCAGCACCACAGGGATAAACAGTCCGGGTGCTCCAACCGTCTTATTAGGACAGTCTGTGGTCAGTCCCAGGATGAGGGGAGGGACAGTGCTCAATGTCCCTGGTCAGGCAAGGGTCAGTTCCCAGTCAAGCCCGGTTCTCTGCTTCTGGTCCCTGAGGTTGTGCCAGGTGCTGAAAGATGGAGCAGAGGGGGCAGGACTGTGGAGTCACTGCTGCCTGACGGCTGGGTGCAAAACTGTAATCAGTATTTAGCAGAGATATCCCTTAGTAATTCGTCAGGAATTTGCTTTCTGGTGTATGGGGATGGGGTTGAGAAGGACAGATTAAACATATCCTGGCATTTCGTATATTCCAGATGGTCTGCTGGGCACTTCATGTTCATTTTGTCTCTTAAACTTCACAACCAAGGTAACAATATAATTATTCCCATTTTACAGTCTGGGAAATGGAGGCTCAAAATAGTTGAGAGACTTGCCTAAAGTGAGACACCTAGTAAGATATTGTTACTGCTTATTCCCTTGGTCATGTCTGACTCTTTGCAACCCTATGGACTGTGGCCTGCCAGGCTCCTCTGTCCACGAGATTTCCCAGGCAAGAATACTAGAGTGGGTTACCATTTCCTTCTTCAAGTAAGAAGTAGATTCAGGATTAGAACCTGAGGCTGTCTGGCTAAACCTCTAGGTGACAACCACTCTATGGCATTGCCTTGCTGCATTAAGCCACTGTTATTTCTCTTGTGTTGGGGTGGGCACTGGCATCTCTTGAAATGCTAGCTTCTGAGCTTCCTCCTTTGGGGTTGGGTAGACAAGATGTCTGTTCCCCTGAGGCCTCGGCTGTCAGGAGCTAAGGATTGGGCAGCTCTCTCTTTCAACAGGGCTCCCTTTACCTGTTCTTAAAGGACATTTTTTTCCTTTACCTCCAGATTCTAGGATAAGTTTGAGAAATGACTTCAAGGCTGCTGTGTAGAAATCCAATCCCCTGTGAACACCATTCCTTCCTGGCTATTTAACGGGGTCACTCTTTGCTTGGCAGGTGAGCTGCAGTCAGGCTTCCACCGGGTATAATTATAATCCTCTATGCTTCCCAGCTCCTGGCTCCTGGAGACATGAAGTTTTAGCAAGGGCTTCTGCCCTCCCTAATAGCTGGTTGGCAGCCATTTATCAGAGCAAGAAGCCCCTGGGTGATGCCTGTCCTCACTGCTTTCCTCTCCCCATAGCTTTGGAGACAAGTCAGGGCTCCACCCACTCCCGGCCCTGGGGTTCAGAGAGCTGGAGATTATGATCGGAAAAGTATTTCTCCATATTTCATTGTTGTGTTTTCATTTATATTCATCTAGAGAGTGGCAGATTAGAGGCTGTGAAACTATCGGGGAAAAACAGCTTCTAAAAATACAAGTGCCGCTGGCATGATGGACCAGATTTGGAAAGAGGGTGTCTTGCATTTTCTCCTGAGGTGAGAAGACAACAGAGTAATTATCCAATGAATGGTGCTGGCTCTTAGAGGAGCAGCGGTGCCAAATATTCGTGATGCCTATCCACCCACTCAGTGACAAAGGGGCGTTCGAGAGCCCTGTAAATAATATTTCCAGATTAGCCAGAGGGGATATGCTGTTTCAGAAAATGAACGGCATCAACATCCTTTTTTTCTTTTTTGGCAGAAATGCTGGATTGTCTTTGTGGATGTGACCTGGTCATTTGGGGGCACTGAGCTGGATGAAGTTGTACACTGGCTGAGCATCACTGGTGCTGGTGTGTGCCTCTCCTGCACATCTCCCTCCCCAGGCGGCTGCCCTGTGTGTTACCCTGGGCCTGCCACCCTCCCAACCCCACCCAAACTTAAGTCCTGACCATCACTCACGTAGGCCTTAAGCAAGTCTCCTAAACTCTCTGAGGATCAGTTTCCCAAGTTTTAAAGTGTATTAAGTCATAAGCCCTGTCTCACCTATTGGTGTGGGGTGAAAAAAAGAATTAAGTATCACAAAGGGCCTGGGACATGGTGAGATCCCAATTCATATAAATTTTCTTCATAGGATGAGTAGGTAGGTCAGAGCTGAGTGATTCCTGAGTTGGGGGGAGCCTTAGAAATTAAGTAAGACTAAAGTAAGTAAGACTATTTTTTGTACTTTACTAATGAGGAAAGAGACTCTGGGTTGCAGAGCAACCTGTCCCAGGCCCCAGGCTATTTGAGGATGGAGTGTGGCTTTCCTGACCTCCAGCCTCTCTGCCACACCCTCCCGATGCTCTGGACATCAGGATTCATAATGAATCCAGGCTGAATACAAGATTCCCTCAAACCCCATGAATACTTCAGCTGAATTTCCTTCAAATAACTGTTGGGATCAACTTAATGTGTTAAGGGTTCTGGGGGTAGGGTGGGGGAAGAAAATCCTGTTAAACCTGCTAATTGCCCATTTATTTCAGTCCCAGCTCTTGAGAAAGTTGCTTCTGAATGATGGTATGTGCTCTGGAAATGCTGTAATTAGTCAGCTAGTTTGGGCCACACTGTTCTGAAGCAAGAACCGTCAGGTGGGAAATAATTCGACTGATAGTTGAGAAACAAAATTGTTTTGTTTTAAATGACAATTTTGTTGTTTAGTTGCTGAGTTGTGTCCACCTCTTTGCGACTTCATGGACTGTAGCCCACCAGGCTCCTCTGTCCATGGGATTTCCTAGGCAAGAATACTGGAGTGGGTTGCTATTTCCTTCTCCAGGGGGCTTCCTGATCCAGGGATCAAACCCAAGTCTCCTGCGTTGGCAGGCAGATTCTTTACCACTGAGCCACAGTTTTAAATAACAGATCTTCCAGAAGTTATTTATTAAGGGACTGTCGTTTGCTTCAGCAACATGGTGGAATGCTCAGATTGACTAACCAGTTTTTTAATTGTTAAAAGTTGTAAATGCCCAGTAAAAGCAATGCTATTGGTATTACCCTTACTAAAAATCATAGCTGTTGTTTACTATTTACTGTCTACTGAGTATTATTATGTCCTAGGCATTCTGCTGAGCATTGCAAATGCCTTCTTTTCATTTAATCCTCACAGCAAGCCTCTGGGGCACAGGTATTACCTTTAGCCCCATTTGCACAAGAAGGGGATCAGAATTCTGCGAGGTTAAGTCATTCACAACACTCACTCTGAGTTGGTGCTCACATTGTACACTCATTCCACAAGCACTGACTACACACGTCAAGGATGAACTTCCCTTGTTCATCAGTGGTAAAGAATCCGCTTGCCAATTCAGGACAATTCAAACACATGGGTTTGATCCCTGGTCCAGGAAGATCCTACATGCCGCAGAGCAGCAAAGCCCATGTGCCACAACTGTTGAGCCTGTGCTCTAGAGCCTGGCAGCCGAAACTACTGAGCCCGCATGCCACAACTACTGTAGCCCACACACCCATGATCTGCAACAAGAAAAGCCACTGCAATGAGAAGCCTGTGCAACTAGAGAGTAGCCTCTATTCACTGCAACTAGAGAAAAGCCCTGTAGCAACAAAGACTCAGCACAGCCAAAAAAATAAAATCAATCAGTCAGTAATTTTAAAAAAAAGCATGAGCAAGGCACAGAACCTTATCTTAAGAAATCATGTCTACTTTAAAGGAGGAGATATAACCAATGGATACAAGACAGCTTGGACATTTGTTAGGCTTGCAATAAACTGACACAATCCAAGCATCTAAGCACCTAACCCCACTGGTTTCCATAGGACTGCCCTGATTTAGTACCAGATGTCCAACGACCTAGGAAATCCCTTAGTCCTGGAGAACCAGGACAGCCGGTTACCCTACACTCAGCAGGAAAGTAGAAAGGATGCTCTGTGAGACGTAGCCAGAATAGGACCGAGCCAGGCTTCCCTGGTGCCTCAGATGGTAAAGAATGTGCCTTCAATGTGGGAGAACCGGGTTCAATCCCTGGGTCAGGAAGATCCCCTAGAGAAGGGAATGGCTACCTGCTCCAGTATTCTTGCCTAGAGAATTCCATGGACAGAGGAGCCTGGGGGCTACAGTCCATGGAGTCGCAAAGAGTCAGACACAACTTAGGATTAACACTTTTACTTTCACTCAGGCACACAAAAGGGAGAGAGAGGAGAGGCCAGGCAGAGGGATGGATGTGAGCAAAGCCACAGTGGCAAGAGAAAGCGACGCGGATGGAGCAAAGGGTCAATGTTGAGGGAGTAGGAGAGAAGACACAACATCTGTGCTTTGTTATGCTGGGGGTTGTCTGTTTATTGGAATTTATTTCTAGGAAGAACAGAGAAACCCTGGGTATCCGATGCTTGGGAGACACTTTGCTAGAATTCCGGGGATGGAGAAAAGCATGATGTATGGTGCATACCTGCTTTGGGTCCAGTGGTTCTCATATGTGTTCCTTGCTGTTGCCTCCCCTCACAGCCCGCAACATGGGGTTCAGAACTTCTCATTGTTCCCCAGGTTCACATCTCTAATCTGTGTGGTGAGAAACCTCAGTGCCTTTGGGAAGAAGAGGTCCCAGGCCCAGCTTACCTTTCCCTCAGTGTCACTGGGAAGGCAGCACTGGGTGTCTGTGGGATATCCCACCTACTACCTGATTAACCAGCTGACCTGGGACCTTCTGTGATCCTCAGGAATCTGTAAAACGAGAATGGCAGTGCTTCCTTGCAGGGATGCTGTGAGGTTCAAGAAGGAGAATGACTGCATCAGCATCTGGTACAGCGCTCAGCACGTGTAGGTGTGAGGAGGAAGTGACGTTCAAGCTGACTCAGAGGGGGAGTTCTCCAGGTGAAGGAGGGAGAGGACACTCAGAAAACTTGGTTCCTCATGTATGAAGGCATGGAGCCCCGAAGCAGCCTGTGACCTAGGGGAGCGGTGAACAGTGCATGTGGTTGTTGTGTGGGACCTTCTCCCCAAACTCTACCCTAAGCCTGCCCATCCCTAGTGCTCCCCAACCCTGTGAATACCTAGACTCTTTAAAGCCACCATGGACACTTTCCTGTATTCATCCCTGATAATCAGTCACCATTTCCTGTTGATGTCACCTTCTGAGTCTCCCTTGAATCCACTTTCACTCACCCCCATCCAACAGATATCATCTCTCTCCTCATCACTGACTCTCCATGGATGTCCTTGCTTCCACTTTTGCTTCCTTCCAGTCCAGTCTACACACCAGCAGGTCATGAAAACTGATGCTGGTATTTCCCTGTGTGGGCTTAGTTGCTCAGTCATGTCCGACTCTTGACAATATCATGGCCTATACAGTCCATGGAATTCTCCAGTCCAGAATACTGGAGTGGGTAGCCTTTCCATTCCCCAGGGGATCTTCCCAACCCAGGGATTGAACCCAGGTCTTCTGTATTGCAGGTGGATTTTTACCAACTGAGTCACCAGGGAAGCCCAAGAATACTGGAGTGGATGGCCTATCCCTTCTCCAACAGATCTTCCCAACCCAGGGAATTGAACCAGGGTCTCCTGCATTGTAGGTGGATTCTTTACCAACTGAGCTATCTGGGAAGTCCAACTAACACTCTTTGATAGGCTCCTAGAATTCTTGGGGAACTCCCATAGACAACCCTTGACGTGTAGCAAAAGTGCCAAATGGTGTGGCCCCTGCCCACTTTCTAGCTGCTGCTTGAGCTCCTCTGCTCCCTTCTCTACGCTCTCCTGCCATGGTGGGGGCCTCTGCTCAGTTCCTAGAACATGTCTTACTCCTTCCCCACCCAGAACCTTGACTTTCAACCCATTTCTTCCCCATTAGCTTAGTTCACTCCTGCTCATCATTCAAGTTTTTGCACATATGCTACTTCCTCACAGTGCTCTGTAGCATTCTCAGCCAGCATGTTCTATTTGCATCTGATTTTAGTTAAGTATCTTTGCATTTGGAGGAGGTGTTTCGAGAGGCAGTGTAACCAAGTGGTAGACTCATGGGCTTGGGAAGCCAGGGAGTATGGGCTCAGAACCTAGTACTGATGCTCATTGGCTGTGACCTTGGGCAAATTATTTACCCACCTTCGTTTCCCCATCAGCACAAAGGGATAATAATAGTACCCATCTCAGTGGGTTGTGAGGATTAAACAAGTTAATGTTAGAAAAGCCCTTACTAGTGCTATGCCTCACCCATATTAGGTCACTGTATAAGTATTCGTTACATAAATCAAATGATTTGCTCCCAAGCATTTTGTTCATGCCCCAGGTGTGGCATCTATCATGTTGTGTTTAGTCAGACCTGCTTCCCTCAGCTTAAGGTCCTTTTGAGGGCAGGGACTATGGCTTAGGCATTCTCTGTATGCTGATTCCCAGAAAAGTGCTCAGTGCACAGTAGGTTAGCAAGAGATGGTGCAGGAAAGGAATAACATGTGATGAGGGAGGTGAAATGCTAAGAATAGAATCATATTCTAGAGGCAGGCCTGCATGCTTAACTCTGCCCATGCCCACTAGCATGACAAACCAAAAGACAGGGTCCAAGGGGAGATCCTCCTATTTTAGTGTCCTGCCCTCTAGGGTAGATTCAACACCACTGGTAGGTCCACCCAAAATTTTCATAGAGACTTTCTCACACAGCTCAGTACTAAAGGACAAAGCCCACAC
The DNA here is from genome assembly GCF_033118175.1 of Dama dama. Classification (NCBI taxonomy): domain Eukaryota; kingdom Metazoa; phylum Chordata; class Mammalia; order Artiodactyla; family Cervidae; genus Dama; species Dama dama. Next base: position 50,529,385 of record NC_083692.1, on the reverse strand, counting down.
TGGGCATACATTTTGAAAGACAGACAATAAAACTCAAGGAGTGATCTGGAATGGCTGGGAATGTCACTTTAAAATGCCCTTTTTAAGTATGGAGGGAATTAAGATATTAGATTAACAGATAAATGTCCCAGAGAATAAATTAGAAAATTAGTCAGTTTTTTTGCTTCAGTAGCCTCTTTTGCTGAGCTTTAAATTACCAATACTAAGTGGGGAAAAAAAGAAGACTCATTAAAAAAATTGATTTAGGACAACTTGCTAAGAGATATTTTTACCCAATGAGCATGGTATTATTGAAGACAGCTGTGCTCTTTAACTCCCCAAATTTACTTAAAGAATAGATAGAAAACCATCTTTCTACTTTATATGTGTGATTTATTTTGGGGAATGAAGTCTGTATGCTGAATGGTGGTACAGCAGTGAGACAGGCATGGCTGGGGTACACGGGCCCCCCTCCCACCCCCACTATGTCCCTAGTAGTGTGTGCACGTGTGCGTGTGTGTGCATGTGTGTGTTTGTGTATCTGGGAAAATTCTGCCAGGTGCAATATCTCCTTTTACCTTCAATATCATCAGAGTCACTAAATCACAGTACTAGTGTGTCAACTGCCTATTTGTCAGGTATCAAATCAGAGGCCCCTAGAGTTGAAATTTTAGATTAGCTCTTTCTAACTGCTATTTTGAGCCAGTGTGCTCAGCCCCTCAGTCCTGTCCGACTCTTTGCAATCCCATGGATTGTAGCCCACCAGGCTCCCCTGGCTATGGAATTTTCCAACAAGAATACTTGAGTGGGTTGCCATTTCCTACTCCAGGGATTCTTCCTGACCCAGGGATTGAATCCAGGGATCCCAGCACATCTCTTGCATCTCTTGCATTGGCGGGTAGATTCTGTACCATGCGGCTGCTGGGCTGTAGAACGTCTGTTACACATGGTCCCTTCTTAATCTTTAGTAACCTAACATTTGAACAAAGGAGTGTGAGATGCTCTAAGCAGTTCATATTCTTTGCAATGCATTTCAGTAATGATAAAAATGAATTAAAGTTAATTTAAAATGTTTACACATACTTAACCCCTTTTTGAAGAATGTATTTAGTTAGTTAGCTTTGAAGCATTTAATAAATGCTTGTTCTATACCCACATCATTTGATTTGTAAGTAGGGACATCATAGTTGAGGTTGGAAATCATGCTTGCTTCCGGGAGACTCCACCCCAACCACCCTCTCTCTGAGTGAAGGGCTCCCTTAATACATTCCATACTTGAGAGTCCAGGGCTGTCCAAAGTCTGAGAAAACACCCACCCACTCTGTGCAAGGCTTGGGGTGAGAAGTTAATTGTTGAAGGAGGACCAGTTTGTGGTAGAGTCGGGTCTCAGAAATAGGTTTCCTGACTTCCCTAAAACCCTTTCAGAAGTCCCCAAACCCAAGGTGAAAAACTGGTGTTGATCATTTGTGTAACGTCACATCACAAAGTTTCTAATTCACTGCAGATGTTTGCCACAGAATGTTATCCCAGAGATACAGAATGTATTGGGTTGGCCAAAAAGTTCATTCAGGTTTTCAGTGCCGTCTTATAGTAAAACCTGAATGAACTTTTTGGCCAACCCAGAACGTGGGGTTTGGTGGGGACGGCCATCGTGTTGTGCTCTCCTGCTGTCCCCAGGGACGCTGCTCAGGGTGCGTGGGCCCAAGCAGAGGGGGGGGGTTGGTGCCCAGAGCTCTAGTGACCACAGTAGCTCCACACACCTGCTTTTCTTGAACTGTTTCTTACTCTTACAAACTAAGAGGTAGGTAGGTATTCCTTGTCCATTTTATCGATGAAGCAATGTGGCCCAGAGAGGTTTGCTGTTGTTTATTGCAGAGTCGTGTCCAACTCTTTTGTGAGCTCCATGGACTGTAGCCCACCAGGCTCCTCTGTCCATGGGATTCTCCAGGCAAGAATACAGAAGTGAGTTGCCATTTCTTTCTCCAGGGGATCTTCCTAACCCAAGGACTGAATCCAGGTCTCCTGCTTGGCAGGCAGATTCTTTACCACTGAGCCATCTGGGAAGCCCTCTAGAGAGGTGAGGTTAGGTAAATACTGAAGACTCGGGTCTGCCTGACTCTGAAGCCTGAGGAAGCTCTTCCCATTTAAATAGACACCATACAAATGGACAACACTGTCCAGAAGTTGAGTCAGCTGTGTAGAGAAGAGAGGCACAGAGCCTTAGCTGGAGAGAGAAGATGAGGTTGATGGAAGCTTTCCGTCCGTTCATTTTATTATGATTATTTTTAAAGAGAATACCTGCAGTGCATGGACTACCTCTAAAAGCAGACAAATGAAAAGGCTCCCACTAGGTGCCTCTGGAGTAGAAACCAGGAGGCTAGGGCTAGGATAGGAGGGACTTTTTTTTTTTTTTTAACCATATACTTATTTTGTACCTTTTAAAATTTTGTACATGTAAATGTGTTACCTTATTAAGGGTAAATAAAATTTAAATTTAAAAGAGGAAAGAAGAGAAAGGTAATGCATGCATTTGCTACAGAATTTAGCCTGTACAAATAGAATGTGGGACACAGCCGTGAATGTCCTTCTGCTGTTGATCCCAGTCCTTCTGGCTACCCCTCCTCCCCACCACCATGGCCCCCATCAGCCATTGCTGTCGTTTTGAAGACCCTTTGTGCACACATGTACACATGTCCTCTTTAGCGTAAGTTAGATTAGATTATACATATTGGGTGATAGCTTGTTTTTTTCACTGACTATTCCACATCAGTACATATAGGTTTACTTCATTCATTTCAACGGCTGCCTGATGTTTCCTCTATGTGGATGTACTAAAATGTATTTATCCAGTTCTCTGTTGATAGATATTTAAATTGTCTCCAGTCTTTGCTCCTATAAGAAACCTAACAGTGAATATTCTTATTATGTCTTTCCACACTTGTGCAGGTCAGTCTGTAAGATAAACATTTAGTGGTGCACATCAAAAGATCAAAGGATATTTGTGTGTCTTTGATTTTTTTTTTAAGATATTTTTTTGATGTGGACCATTTTTAAGTCCTTATTGAATTCATTACAATAGTGCTCTGTTCCATGCCCTGGTTTTTCCTGATCCTAACTCTCTGACCAGGAATTAAACCTGCACCTGCTGCATTGGAAGGTTAAGTCTTAACCACTGGACCACCAGGGAAGTCCCATGTCTTTGTTTTTAAAAATGATATGTGCAGCTTAAAATTTGAGAGAGGATGTTGGTTCTTCACACACAGGGAAGGTTTTTGCAAAGAGGAGCAAATTTTCTATGGAAGAGAAGTCTTTAAGACACAGTGCAAAGGCTGTAAGGGCTGGTTCCGTGGCCTCTCCATGGCAGGGGCAGAACCATATCCGCAGGGCCTTTGCCCATCTCCACAGGGACTGGGTTTCCCTCCTTAGTCATTCTATGGATATTTATGGAATATCCATTGTGTGCCATGTACTTTACTAGGACCTGGAGGGATCACCAGGAGTCAGACTCTGGACTTGCCCCCAAGAAACCTGTGATCTAATTGGGCAGCTAAGAAATCCCTTACGAGAAGAGAAGCAACAGTACAAAAGACTGAAAGCCTGGGTTCTAAGTGAGGTTTACCAACAATAAATGTCTCTGGAGGCTGGGGGGAGTTGGATCACTTTTGGCCTTGGGAAGTCTTCTTAGAGGAAGCAAAATCTATGCTAACCTTGAAGAATGGGTAAGATTTTGCTAGGCCAAAGGGAGAAGGTGAGTGTTAGAGGTGGGAAACAGATTCTTAGTTATTATACAACAGTTAATTGGTGCTGATCACAATGCATGAGACAAAAGAAATGTGGGTTCAATCCCTGGATCAGGAAGATCCCCAGGAGTAGCAAATGGCAACCCACTCCAGTATTCTTGCCTGGAAAATTCCCATGGACAGAGAAGCCTGGCGGGCTACAATCCACGGGGTCACAAAGAATTGGACATGACTGAGCAATTGAATGAACACACACACACACACACACACATACATGCCAGATCCTGTGCAAGACATTAATTAATTTGCTCAAGTAGCAAGTCCTGCATGCCTACTGGGAGCCTGGGGAACTTAGATTCTAGGCATTTTCACACTTGTATGTCTCATTTTACAGAGAAGCAAACTGAGGCCCAGGGAGGTTAAATAACTTGCCCAAGTTCACCCAGCTAGTGAGTGGCCAAGCTGGAAGCCTAATGTTGGTTTTCTGATCCTTATTGTCTGGTCCTTATTATCCCTTGCTAACTGCTAGAAAGCAAAGGTACAGAAGGAAGAATGCACAAAACCCATTTGGGAGATAAAATATAGGTCAGTTTATGAAGGATAATTTAGGCACCAGACCTGAGGTCTATTCCAGTTGCCCAAGCTGCATACCCTTATAACAAAACAATCTGTAAGAAAAGAGGACATTTTTGTGGTTCGAAATTTCACAGCTCATGCAAGTGGTGTTTATTTTTTCCTGCAAATTACAATCTGCATTGACATTATTAAGGAAATCACATGGACCCAGCAGAAAATGAAGAATCCAATTGATTATTTTTATTGCTGTAGAAGTCTTTTGTAGGCGGGCTGGGCAGAGACCCAATTTCATTTGCTTGTAATATTGCAAACGCTGCTAATTGCCTGTCTTTAGTAAAGGATAGAGACAAAGGAACAATCAAAGGTATTTATTAGAATTTGTTGGGATAAGTTAGCTTCACATTTCAGTGGGCTTCATCTCAGTGCAGAATACCCAAACTCCACGTGTTAATAAATGACAGTCGAGACATCGCCTTTTGCACTGTTTGTACAGTTGTTTCTAGCAATGCTGTAAAATACCATTGAATTGATTATTTTCAGGCTGACTTTTTTCCTGCAGAACTTGAACTATCAGTGCATTGCCATTCAATCCAATTTAGTAGTTATGACAGTTGGAATAACTACATTGCATCTTAATGTATGTGTCTCATGCATAAATCACATTGTTTGCCAAGCAATAATGAACAGAGAAGCTGCTAGGAGACTGGAAATCAGTGCTCAACAGATAACTGGGTCTTATAGATTGGAAGGTGGAAATTCACTGAACATCTGAGAGTCCAGTAAACTCTGGCTTCATCTCTGGAACATAGAGCCCATCAGAATGTAGGTTATTTTGGTGCTTAAAAGATCTTCATTGACATGACATCCTTTCAATGTTTATAAAAGTTGCTTTAGCTTTCCAGTTTGATGCACATTTTCTTATTCATTCATTCATTTCTGAGAGCTCTACTGTTGGGGGTCTGAAGAATCATGCATTGTCTTTGCCCACTGAGCAATAACCCTGTAAAGGCTACCAAACAGATGCATACTAATTCTGGTAGTGCAGGGTAGAAGTGGTCTGTGGTCTGAAAGCTTTGTTCTTGGGAGAGATGGCAGGAGATAGGTTTAGAACCATACTCTGAGGTCAGTTCTTAACCAACTATATGATTTTGGGCAATTTGCATAACCTCTCTAGGTCCTAGTTTTCTCATCTATGAAATGGAGATAAACCACACCCATGATGGAGTTGTTAGAGGAGAAAACTACCTGATACTCAGCTCAGGAAATGCAAGCTTTTATAATTACTGTTTATTCTTAGATTTTAGGCATCAATCACCCAAACTTGACAGCAAGGCAGGTGGTGGTGGGGGTTATCAGGGAGGACTTTGTGATGGGTGAGCCTTGGGTAAGCTGAGTTGTGTGGAGGAGATGGGCCTTTTGCAGGCAGGAGCTGAAAACCAGAGCCTGGGCAGGTGGATAGGGTTTGGGTACAGGGTGTGGGTCCATCTGACATGAGTGGGAGAAGTGAGAGGAGATTGGAGAAGTAGGCTCGTCATGGGGGGATTCGTGGATCCCTGCAAACTGGCAGTTGTTCAAATTTTCCCCGAGAACCAGGCCAGTCCTCATAAGCGAAGGGGAAGTGAAAATCTATTGCTTGAGGCCTGGCTTCCCTGGAGATCTAGTATTTTATTCCCAAAATGAAATTCAATCACTGCTTCCCTGAGAAAATCCATAAATTAAGGCAAGGCAGAAAACACAGGCGTTTTTTAACTTCTACATCATCCATCTCTGAGACTCTGTGGGAACTTCCAACAGGGGCAGTCAGGGTAGACATAAGTCTTCTACAAGCTTAAAGGGGACGCATTACCAATGATTGTCAAACCTTTTATTTTCCTCATTGTGGAGTTTTGTGCCCTTTAAGATGACATAGAGAATATTTTCCCCAAATTAATAGATTTCAAAAGCCTGTAAAATGTCTGTGGGCCCAACTCTCATCTCCTCTCTCCCAGCCTTTTCCAGCTCTGTCCCCAAGGGCTGGTCCATGTGGATGAGCTGCTAAGTGGGATTTCTGGAAACTTGGGGCCTAGCCTCTGAATTAAGGTGGTTGTCTCAGCCCTGCTTCCTTCTTTCACTTCTTTCTTCAGCTATCATGGGGCTCATGAGGCCTCAGAAGCACTTTACCCCATCCTAAGATACATCTTGGCAGAGGAAATCCAAGGCAGGTTTTGTTTTAGAAGATCAGAGATGGCAGATTTCCCTTTCTTCCGTGGAAGAAACTGTACAGACAACCTTCTGGCTTCCTTATCCAGTGCCTGTGACTTCAGCTGAAGGGAAAATATCTTTAAAGGGAAAATGGGACCTCCTTGGAGGTACAGTGGATGGGAGTCTGTCTGCCAATACAGGGGATATGGGTTCGATCCCCAGTCTGGAAAGATTCCATATGCCAAGGAGCAACTAAAGCCCATGTGCCACAACTACTGAGCTCACACACTGCAACTACTGAAGCTTGTGTACCTGGATCTCGTGCTCTGCAACAAGAGAAACCACCACAGTGAGAAGCACACGCCCCGCAACGAAGAGTAGCCCCCACTGGCTCCAATTAGAGAAAGCCCGTGTGCAGCAATGAAGACCCAGTGCAACCAGAATATAACTAACTAAATAAATTGATAATAATAATAATTAAAAAGGAAAACCTAAAGGAGCTTGGTGGGGATGCTCTCAGTCAGCTCAGCGAACACTGGCTGATAGGGAGCCCAGCCACCCTGGTGCAGGACTGACTATACCGAGACATTGCTGCTCTTGACCGACACGAGTCAGAATGAGCCTGATGATTGGTGGACTGCAGGCAGAACCCTGGGCGCGATGCAAGCCAACAGAAACAGAGGCTATTTAGTTCAAGGCCAAATGAACTTTGAGTCAACTGTTACCAGGCAGCAATTATAGACCATTTGACAGCCTCCCAAACTGGGGACACGTGCCATCCATTTGATTCTGACCCAGCCCTGTGAGGAAGGAGGTCTTTGCCTTGTTTCATAGGTGAGGAAGTGAGGCTCAGAGAGGCTTGTCCAAAATGCCACAGAGCTAGCATCTGGCAGAACTGGTGCTTCAGAGGGTCTAACGGCTAACCCCATGCTCCTTTCCTGGTACCATGCCACTCATTTGTTATGCAGCCAGCAGAATGGGGCCCAGGCCAGCCGATGGACTGACCCCCTAAGTGTTCTATTCTTAGTGTGAATCACTGTAATGGTTGGGGCCTCAGTTTACCCAGCTGCGTGAAGGGCGGACTGACTCCAATTTATTGCCAGCCCAGAAGAAAGGCATAACTACTTGGCACACAAAGAAGAAATCAAGAGGAACCAGTCTACATCGCTTCCTGGGGCTGTGTCTCTTGGAGGATGATATGCAAAATGCGAGATTAAAATAAATAGGATGAAAAAGGAAGCCTCCCAGTACCCTGTGTCTCCCCTGGACAGTTCATAGGCTCTGCTCCGAGGGAACCTGTCCTGCTCTCTTCCCAAATGAGCCCTAGGAACTGCCTGCCTCTCAGCTGTACCAGAGACTTGGAGAGCTTGGGTGCCAGAGCAGATGGACCTGGGCTGGAAGCCCAAGTTCATCATTTCTGTACTGATCACTTAGCCCAGCTGAGACTCAGGGTCGTCATCTGTGAAATGGGGACATATAAGAATAGCATCCGGCTAGGGTTGTTGTGAGAGGTGACAACGCATGGACCATGCTTGGCACTCCGTCTGGCGTAAGGAGTGTTCCCTGGACTTCCCTGGTGGTCCAGTGGTTAAGAATCTGCCTGCCAATGCAGGGCACATGGGCTCAATCCCTGGTCTGGGAAGATTTCACCTGCCAAGGGGCAACTAAGCCCGTATGCCACAACTACTGAGCCCACAGTCTAGAGCCCATGAGCCGCAACTTCTGAGCCCATTTGCCCTAGAGCCTGTGCTCCTCAACAAGAGAAGCCACCGTAATGAGAAGCCTGGGAACCACAACAAAGAGTAGCCCCCCACTCACTGCAACTAGAGAAAGCCTGTGCATAGTGACAAAGACCCAGGCAGCAAACAAGCAAACAAAAAACACATAAATAACTTTTAAAAATTAAAAGAAGTGTCCACTAAATGATACGTCACGTTTATTGCTAACATTTGGTCAGTGCTCACTGTGTGTCAGGCACTGTGCTAACCACTTTCTATAAATTAAGTCACTCAATCCTATTAAACAGCATAATACAGGTAAAGAGCTTCACCTAGTTCCTGGCATAGGAAAGCACTTACAGTGGTAACTGTTGTTAACCTAAGGTTTTGAACAGTTAAACCTGCCCAGGTCTGGGCCTCGTCCTGGGCAGTCTGTTTCATGGGGACAGAATGTCATGACCTCGCTCATGTGTCCTTCAATGTCTCCCTTTGTTGTAAATCCATTTATCGCTCAAGGCCGAGCACAGAGGCCACCTCCTCACAGTTTTGCGGTTTCCTGATGGAGACAGACAACTGAATCAGCAGTTGCAATGGAGTTCCAGAGTGCCTCAGCTGGGGTGAGTGTGAAGCTGTGGTCGTAGGAAACAGGAAGGAGACAGTCACCTCTGATGTGAGGGCAGAAAGGACAGGGAAGAGGTGATGGACAAAAGACATTGGAATTGGTCTTGAAGGAAGAGCAAGAGTATGTTGGGCAGAGGAGAGGAAAGAGGACGTATTCAGGAAGCTGTGGGTCACTGGAGAGGGTCGGCAAGCAGGCAGGGGGAGCGGGTGGAGGGCCGTGGTGACCAGGCTCAGCTGCATTTTCTCTGGAGGCTGTGAAGAGCTGTTATTTTAAGCTGGGAAGATAATGTGATTAAATCTGCCTCTTTGAAACATCGCTGGGATTGCAGAGAAAGGTTGGATGGGAGAGTGGGAGCTGCTGGGGGCCTAGAGCAGGAGTGCAGGGCGGGAGGTCAGGGTGTGGAGGGCACAGGAGTCAGGGAGTGCAGGGCAGGCAGGCCTGTGAGACCTGTGGTGGAATGAGGGTCGGTGGACTTCATGACTGGCCGGATGTGCGGGGAGGGAGAGAGAGCCGCCCAAGGTGACTTCAGTGCTCTGACTTGAGAAGGTCTGATAAGGGAGGGATGAGAAGGGGCCATGTGAGGGGGCATCTGAGAAACCATTTGTTCCCTCAGCACGGGCAGTTTGGTGCACAGATGGGAGCCTCTCTGCTTTGGCCCCTGGGCGGAGGTCCTGAGTCCTTGGGGACCTGGACACCCAGCAGCCAGCTCCAGCTGCCCCAGCCTGGGAGTGGTTCGTGTCCTTGACAGGATGAGGACTGTGACACAGTGGGGAGTGGAGGGGCCTGAGGATGTTTAGCTTGGGTTGAGGGACTGAAGAAGCCGTTACCCTCACCCTGACCCTTCATGTCTTCACGGAGAAGACACAGCTGTTTGTGCTCCTGAACACCAAGCTCCGATATGTGAGAGAGAGCCCAGAGATGCTCGATCTGGGCTCAGCATAAAGGAGACTTGTTTCTCTCTCTACAAGATGGTGACCAATTACCTATGTCAAGAGAAATGTGTGTAAAGTGCTCTTTCCTGCTCCCAGCACAGAAGATGTGCTTCCTAGTGGTCAGGAGGTGCCTGCAAGAACTGTCCTCACCTCTCCCTCCTGAGGTTCCCGTGCTCCCTGCCCCAGTCCCTGGAGCTCTCAGTGGAGGAGGGATGGTTGCCTCACACTGGATGTAGAAGGGCTTCAGATCAAGGGTTACCCTCCCACTCCAAGACTACACCACTTTTGGGTGAGTAGATGGATCTGGTGTGGCTGCAACACGGTTTTAGCTGACAGTGAGTCAAAAAGGGGACAGCTTTCCTTTTGCCCAGATTTGCTTCAATGTGAAACAAGATTTGTGCATGTGTATTCAGTTACTTCAGTCCTGTCCGACTCCGTGTGACCCCATGGACTGTGTAGCCCGCCAGGCTCCTCTGTCCATTGGATTCTCCAGGCAAGAATACTAGAGTGGGTTGCCATGCCTTCCTCCAGGGGATCTATCTGACCCAGGGATCAAACCCATGTCTCCTGCATCTCCTGCATTGCAGGCAGATTCCTTACTGCTGAGCCAGTGGGGAAGCCGGTGAGACAAAGTAGAGACTGTCAAATGGCCATAGTCAGGCCAACCTGACTTGTCTAGGTTGTAGATAATCAGGACCCTTGATCCTTTGCGAGGCAGCATGGTACACTGGAATGAGCAAGAGATTTGGGGTCAGGGAACCTGGCATGAAAGCCCGTCTTTGTCCCTTGTGAGCTCTGTGGCCTTGGGCAAGTCACCTAACCTCTAAGACTCACATTCCTCCTCCTCTGTGTTGTTTCAAGGAGGGCAAGAGATGATGTAGGCAAAGCCCCTCACTGCACCTGGCATACAGTAAGGACACAGGAAACTATCACCACATCCATAGCTGAACCAGCTAATGTGAGAAAAATATTAACTGGAACAGTTTCTTCTCCTCCCACCTCCCGGATGCATCATCACATGCTGTCCCCAGACATTTCCCCTGGAGTTTTGTCTGTGGCTTGTCATTTTGTCTGCTTGCCTTTCATCCTCCTGAAGTCTTGCTAATCGCACAGGAAGTGGGTGGGTAATGTGCTTCTCTGTTGTTCCACTGGCCTCCCAGTGAGTCGTACTGTTTTGCTTTCCTCACCACGGGGGCTTCTCACACCCTCTAAGGACTGTTTTCCCTTCAGAAATGGCATATTTTTAGACAAAAGCACTTCCTGTGGTTCATCTCTGACTCGCTGGCAGATCTCTGATTTCTCGTCAGTTTTCTCTGTCTCTCTCTGGTCACAGAAAACCCACTTCAGGAGCGTGTGTGTGCAGGAAATGCAGGAACCACATGCTCCCAGCAGCCTTCTCTGCTCTGAGCTGATACCCAGCACTCAGGGGCTGGGGCCCTAGGCCAGGGCTGGGTTGTCCTTGGTTGAGGCCTTGGGTCTGAGTAGTTGGGACTTCGGTGGGTACTTTTTTTAGCTGCTGCGCTGTCCCTCCAGGTGATTGTCCAGCTCCCCTGTGCCAGTGTTGGAGAGTTGGAGGGTGGTGGTTGTTTCAAAATTACCAGAAACACTCACCCTTCTTTGTTGTTGTTTGTTGTTCAATCACTTAGTTGTGTCCAACTCTTTGTGACCCCATGGACAGCAGCACACCAGGCTTCCCTGTCCTTCACCATCTTCTGGAGCTTGCTCAAACTCATGTCCATTGAGTCGATGATGCCATCCAACCACATCACCCTCTGTTGCTGCCTTCTCCTCCTGCCCTCAATCTTTCCCAGCATCAAGGCCTTTTCCAATGAGTCAGCTCTTCGCATCAGGTAGCCAAAGTGTCAGCATCAGTCCTTCTGATGAATATTCGGAGTTGATTTCCTTTAGGATTGACTGGTTTGATATCCTTGCCATCCAAGGGACTCTCAAGAGTCTTCTCTAGCACCACAGTTTAAAAGCATCAATTATTGGAACTCAGCCTTCTTTATGGTCCAACTCTGACATCTGTACGTGACTACTGAAAAAACCGTAGCTTTTGCTGTATAAACCTTTGTTGGAAAAATGACGTTTCTGCTTTTTCTTAGTCAAACTCAAATTGAAATGACTCCCTTCCCCTTTTATTAACAACACAGACATACATGGGTTTGAATCCTGGCTTCTTCATTGACTAGCTTGGTGAGTGACTTAAATACTCTAAGCTTTAGTTTCTTTATTTAGAAAATGAGGATAATATTAGCAAATCTCACAGGGCCATTGTAAAGATTATATGCAACACAGTGTGTAGGGAAAATACTTAGCAGCTGTACCTGGCACTTAGTTGCTCTTATTATGTCTAAGTGAGTATAATGATTTAATTATAATTACATTGTAAACTTCAAACATTTATAGTTTTATAATTTAATATTAACTTGTAATGATTTATATATGTGCTTTATTCCCCTCTTAGACTATGAGCCCCTTGAAGGAAGAAGCTAGATATTCTTCAACTCTGAATGCAAAATAAGTATCCAGCAAATGTCTAAGGGGCTGAGGAGGGTAGCCCAACAGCTTTAGGAGCCCAGGGAGCTTAAGTGTTGCTGTTGTTGTTCAGTTACTAAGTCAGGTCTGACTCTTTGGGACCTCATGGACTGCAGTATGCCAGGCTCCTCTGTCCTCCACTATCTCCTGGAGTTTGCTCAGATTCATGTCCATTGAGTCAGTGATGCTATCTAACCATCTCATCCTCTGCTGCCCCCTTCTCTTCCTGCTCTCAATCTTTCCCAGCATCAGGGTCTTTTCCGGTGAGTTGGCTCTTTGAATCAGATGGCCAAAGTATTGGAGCTTCAGCTTCAGCATCAGACCTTCCAATGAATATTCAAGGTTAATTTTCTTTAGGATTGATTGGTTTGATTTCTCTGTAGTCCAAGGGACTCTCCAGAGTCTTCTCCAGCACCACAGTTCAAAAGCATCAATTCTTGGTGCTCAGCCTTCCTTATGGTCCAACTCTCACATCTGTACATGACTACTGGAAAAACCATAGCTTTGACTATACCGACCTTTATCAGCAAAGTGATGTGTCTGCTTTTTAATATGCTGTCTAGGTTTGCCCTAGCTTTCCTTCCAAGGAGCAAGTGTCTTTTAATTTCATGGCTGTGGTCACCATCCACAGTGATTTTGGAGCCCAAGAAAATAAAATCTGTCACTGCTTCCACTTTTTCCATGCAGTGATGGGACTGGATACCATGATCTTAGTTTTTTGAATGCTGACCTTCAAGCCAGCTTTTTCATTTCCATCAAGATGCTCTTTAGTTCCTCTTCACTTTCTGTCATTAGAGTGGTATAATCTGCATATCTGAGGTTGTTGCTCTTTCTCCTGGCAATCTTGATTCCAGCTTGTAATTCATCCAGCCTGGCGTTTCACATGATATACTTTGCATATAAGTTAAATAAGCAGGGTGACAATATACAGCCTTGTTGTACTCCTTTCCCAATTTTGAATTGATCCATTGTTCAATGTAAGGTTCTAACTGTTGCTTCTTTACTTGTGTACAGGTTTCTTGGGAGGCAGGTAACTTGGTCTGGTATTCCCATCTCTTTAAGAATTTCCCACCAGTTGTTGTGATTCACACAGTCAAAGGCTTTAGTGTAGTCAGTGAAGCAGAAGTAGATGTTTTCTGGAATTCTCTTGCTTTCTCCATGAAAAAGAACTTAAGTGCATTGGGCAAATATGGAAAGTTCATAGTCTGCAAGGGATGCTGTGCAAGGCATAAAGGAAGCTAATGAGATGTACACAACTAGGTCCCTGCCACCAGGGAGCTTCAGTGGGGAGATGGGCAAGAGGCAGAAGAAGGGGAGCCCAAGGAGACTGAGGAGGGAAAGGGCTACATGGAGAGAGTTACCAAGAAGGACAGACAGGATTGGGTGAGGGGATGTGGAGGCTGGAGGCCCACCCTTAGGCAACCTGCCTTTCCTAAGCCTCTCTACATACAATGAGGATTGGGTAGTCTTTCATTCTGTTTGGTTTAATTCATTCATTTAGTTGAACTTTTGGAGGACTGACTCTAAATACTTTAGTCACTGTTTAACCCACTACATCACTATGACATACGTGCGGCATTCAGATCATTTCTTTGCCCTTCTGTGACCATGACTGATATGGCTAATGGATTGTTAGTCATTCTTCTATACCACGCCTAGTATCATCTTACAATCCTCCATACAGCAGTCATCTCTGATGGAATGGAATTGATACTTGAACTGAAAGCCATTTATATCTTTGGCCTAGACTCCTAGATCACTGGATATGTGCTGAGGCCTCTGTGCATTTCAAAAGTTTATGATTTTCCCCACGAAATCCTGCCATGCTTCAATTACTTCTGCCTTTCTTTATGGAAGCCCATTTCTCCCCCCTTGCTTAGAAGACTAGAGAGGTGTTAGGTGTTAGGAAATTGAAAGGCAAGCAGACAAAAGAATAAACCTCCACCTTTATCTACTTGTAGTTGGAATGTGTTAGATAGATCTTAAGTTTTGACTTTGGATCATGGGGTTAAATGTGATTCTTTCTGTATTTTTGTTTTTTTTAATTTTACTTTTTTATAGAAAAAGTACATTTTTTTCTTTTATTTAGCTCTACTGGGTCTTTATTGCTGCTTGCAGTCTTTCTCTAGCTGCAGTGAACGGGCTTCTCACTGCAGTGGCGTATTTTGTTGCAGCATTTGGGCTCTAGGGCACATGGACTCAGTAGTTTGGTGCATGGGCTTAGTGACCTTACAGCATTTAGTTTCGTCCCAGACCAAGGATTGAACCCGTGTCTCCTGCCTTGGCAGGCAGATTCTTAGCCATTGGAGCACTAGGGAAGTCCATAAAAATGCATTCTATTTACTCAGACTTGATCACTGTATACCCTTTTGTACCTTTTGAACAGTGAACCGTGTGACTATATTGCCTAATAAAAATAAAGTCAATAAATTAAAAGCTTATCTTTGTGTTTGTACCTTTGAACACCCTTTATTCTTAAAAGTCAAAGAACATATTCCTTGAAGATACTGAGGAGGTGGAAAGTCATCTAACATTTGGGAAAGATGTTTACTGAGAGGTGATCAAGATATGATACTGGGTATTTGATATATGCAGGATCCTTGTATGTAACTGGTGTAAACTCCATTATTTGAGTGCTCTCAATCACTTTTGTGATTTAAAAAAGTCCAGATCAATTTAAAAGATAAAGCCTAGGTAGAGGTGAATTTATTCTGCAGCAAATGAAACTTAAAAAAACATTATTTGGCTGTGCTCAGTCTTAGTTGTGGCACGTGGGATCTTTTTTTCGTTGTGACATGCAGGATCTCTAGTTGCAGCAGGTGAATTCTGAATTGCGGCATGTGGGATCTCGTTCCCTGACCAGGCATTGAACCCGGGCCCCCTGCATTGGAGACTTGGAGTCTTAGCCACTGGGAAGCCACTCCCCACCAGGGAAATCCCAGCAAATGAAGTTTAAGCTTAGGCCCTCACTTACAAGGTGTCTTTTGTACTTTCATGCCTAATTTTGTAATTTTGTTTTATTTTTTCTTAAAGTGAACCTTTTCTCCCTGCCTCCAACAATCTGGGGCTTTGGCCTCGTATAGCCTGGCTCTGCTATGGGTAGACAGAAGCTCTTCTCGGTCTGTACAGTGTTCAGTGTCACCAACTCCTTGATTCTCCTTGGGATGTGCTGGGAACGGAGTATCTGCCTTTTTCCCTATTCTTTTTTTTTGTTTGTTTGTTTTTTCTCCACAAGCCCTATTCATTAATAACTAGAATCCACTTCTATGATAATAACTGGAATTTTACTAGTGGGTGGGTCACTTCTATGGAGAGGCTCCTGTAAAGACTAGCATCTTTCTCCGCTCTGGGCTGTAAAGATGGTGGCCAGGCCTCCTGCAGTGAGTGATGTAACCCCAAGCCACCCAGCCTCCTTATCTGAGCCAGGTGGGCAATAGGGCTGGCCCTTTTAGAAAGCAACTGATTTTCAATCCATAGAGTTTTGGAAGAGAAGGCCTTGGGCTCAAGCCAGATGCTCCCATCCAATGAGAGGGTCAAAAAGACTTATACTGTGCTCTTTGTAACTGTGACTATGTGTATGCTTGTGATGCTGGTTGGCCTGGAAATGAGCTTAGAATCCTTAATACTCCAACATGATCATAAAACAGTTTTCTCTGATCCTTTCTAAGTTATTAGAAGAAAAATAGGAACAATAGTGAGTCAATGCTTAATGTTTATCATACCTTGTCATGACCTTTTAGATCAAGCAGGACAGCCCTGGGTGTGGACAGGGGCAGCACAGCTGAGATATACTAAGTCAACACCTCTGTGTGAATTCTAGCAGCTGTGCAAATAAGTAGGTGCCAGGTGGAGGGCTTGAGCAGGCAGAGGAGCCAAGGTTCACAGGAAGGAAAGAAACCAATATAATGAAAGTGGATTGTAAAGCACACAAGCCTTAATGTGGCTTTAATGTCCCAAGCCCAGCACAGTTCCATGGAGTCTGTACAGGGCAGCTCTTTTGCTGGAGTTCTCAATTTAAGCTAAACTCTAACTGCTCTGCAGTGGGCCTTTGTGTTATTTTAAAAGTTCCCTAAGTGATTCTAATGTTTGTCCAGACCTGAGAACCACAACATTGTTGAACATTGTCAGTAGGTATTAACCACAAATTCTTGGCGAGGATAATATCACAGAGCTGGAAAGGATAACTCAGGTTGGGAATCATATTGGGATTTATGGACCACCCCATCTCAGGAGTTAGATCAAGAGAGACATTATTATTCCAAAGCAGGGGTTCTCAAATTTGAGTGTGCGTGGGTCCCCTGGAGGCCTTGCTAAAGCCTCTATTACTGAGCCTCATCCTGAGAGTTTCTTATTCATTAGGTCTGGGACCCCCAAACTGACACATCTTACATGTTCCCAGGTGATGCTGATGCAATGGGTCTGGGGACCACACTTTGGGAACCACTGTTGTAGAGGACACAGGTCTTGGCCCTGAGAGGTGTTGCTGGTGAAGTGGAAAGAGTGTGAGTCTAGGAAGTGGAGGACCTGGAATCAGGTCCTGGCTTTGCCATGACTCATGCACAGACTGTGGCCTCGGGTGAGCATGTGCCCTCTCTGAGCTCAGTGTTTTTGTCCATTATCTGGGAGTAAGATGAACTATTTACCTATCTTCAAGGTTTGAGTGGGATAATCAGTAATACATTTCATTTGGAATTTGCCAGGTACTGAACGTTCTCCAAGGATCACAGTAAACTGTGGAAAATTCTGAAGGAGATGGGAATACCAGACCACCTGACCTGCCTCTTGAGAAACCTGTATGCAGGTCAGGAAGCAACAGTTAGAACTGGACATGGAACAACAGACTGGTTCCAAATAGGAAAAGGAGTACGTCAAGGCTGTATATTGTCACCCTGTTTATTTAACTTATATGCAGAATACATCATGAGAAACGCTGGGCTGGAAGAAGCACAAGCTGGAATCAAGATTGCCGGGAGAAATATCAACAACCTCAGATATGCAGATGACACCACCCTCATGGCAGAAAGTGAAGAGGAACTAAAAAGCCTCTTGATGAAAGTGAAAGAGGAGAGTAAAAAAGTTGGCTTAAAGCTTAACATTCAGAAAACTAAGATCATGGCATCTGGTCCCATCACCTCATGGGAAATAGATGGGGAGACAGTGGAAACAGTGTCAGACTTTATTTTTTGGGGCTCCAAAATCACTGCAGATGGTGACTGCAGCCATGAAATTAAAAGACGCTTACTCCTTGGAAGGAAAGTTATGACAAACCTAGATAGCATTTTAAAAAGCAGAGACATTACTTTGCCAACAAAGGTCCGTCTGGTCAAGGCTATGGTTTTTCCAGTGGTCATGTATGGATGTGAGAGTTGGACCATAAAGAAAGCTGAGCGCTGAAAAATTGATGCTTTTGAACTGTGGCGTTGGAGAAGACTCTTGAGAGTCCCTTGGACTGCAAGGAGATCCAACCAGTCCATCCTGAAGGAGATAAGTCCTGGATGTGCATTGGAAGGACTGATGCTGAAGCTGAAACTTCAATACTTTGGCCACCTCATGCGAAGAGTTAACTCGTTGGAAAAGACCCTGATGCTGGGAGGGATTGGGGGCAGGAGGAGAAGAGGACGATAGAGGATGAGATGGCTGAATGGCTGAATAGCATCACTGACTCGATGGGCATGAGTTTGAATAAACTCCAGGAGTTTGTGATGGACAGGGAGGCCTGGCGTGCTGCAATTCATGGGGTCGCAAAGAGTCAGACACGACTGAGCGACTGAACTGAACTGAACGTTCTCCATGCATACTTTTGATTATTTTTCTCAACATTTCTATGAAGTAGGTCCTCTTATTCTTATAGGCTCAGAGAATGAAGTTTAGGCAGCTTCAATACCTTGTTAGGAGCGTTGAGTCAGAGGCTGTTCTGGCCAACCTCAGAGTTCAAGCTGTCAACCACTGAGCTATCCTTAACCCTCAGTTGGAAACCCTGTAAGCACTAAGACCTGCCAAGCAGTATCTAGCTGTGGTTTTTCTGAGTGGTGAGCAGGGCTTGATGTAAGGGATACCTGGTGGGCGAATCACTCTGCAACAGTGAGCAAACCCCAATTAATTCAAGTCTGGGCAGATCGGGAGGGGTTCCAAGAGAAAACACAACCAAACACATCAATCACTCAGTAACTCTGTTTGAGAACAGGCCACTCAGTTAAGACGTAGGCATTAATTAGGGGGAAAAAGGAGCAGAACAAACAGCCGGCAGGAAGACCAGAGGCCTCTGTAACAGGCTGACTGAAGCCCAGGAAAGCTGCCTCCTGGGAACCTGGCAGCAGATCACAAAAGCTGGCAACAATTCATAAAGTCAAAGCAGCCATCTTGGGGAAAGGGCTCTTTGAAGCAAGAAAAAAATGCTTACGAGAGACATCAGGAAAAGTCATCCAGTGGGACCCAATATGTGCAAATCAGAAACCATGAGCTGAGGTGCTACTCAGGGGAACTTGCAGAGTTAAGGAGCCTATAATCAAAGGTTCTGCACCTCGAACCAGGAAGCCCTGGAGAGATGAGTGTCTTTGGGTCACTGAAAACAAGACCCCATGTTCATGGCTGAGTGAGTGGGACAGGTGATCCCTGATCATTGCAGCTCTTAGATCCAGGGGTGACCTGGAAGCTGGATCCATGCTTTAAAGGTCTACTAGATTTCTTTCCCCAGGCAAGCAGTTGTTTGGGTAGGGGTACAATGAATGAAAAAAAAATTGATTATCAGAAAGAATTTGATAACGTTTCATGCTGAATTTTATTAGAAGAAAATTTGTTATAACTTTTACACATGGGTAGGAATGTTCTGTCATTTACATATGGAGATTTCCATGGACAGAGGAGCCTGGTGGGCTGCAATCCATGGGGTAGCAGAGAAGGGCACGACTGAGTGACTAACACTCTGACTTTTCACAGGAATATTGTGTAACAAACTTGTTGTTTAGTTGCTAAGTGGTGTCCAACTCTTTGTGAACCCCTGGAGTGTAGCCCACCAGGCTCCTCTGTCCATGGGATTTCCCAGGCAAGAATACTGGAATGGGTTGCCGTGTCCTTCTCCAGGGTGTCTTCCTGACCCAGGGATCGGATCTACGTCTCCTTCATTGCAGGCAGATTCTTTACCTTGGAACCACCAGGGAAACCTAAACTACTTTATGATAAAAAGGAAATGGGATTGTGTGAGGGGTCTGATCAGGCAACGGATGCCTAAAAAGTGCTTTGAAATCTGTAACTGTTATTCATTGGAATAAAGGCATCACAAAAATTCAGATCATTTTCTGAACGAAGAGTTATGAAAAATGACCTTACTCAGTAATTGCAACAATTATAAGAGTTTTATTTGATCTGGTAAGAGAAGCAAGAATCCATATGCATCTTAGGAGTTAAGATGCTTAGCCTCTGGTAATGATGAAATGGGGCCATGTGAATAGGCAGAAAAATAGAAGATGACCTTTGAGGTGGACAAGATCATGAGGTGTTTAGCAGCAAGTAACCCAAACAACAGATGAACTGGTTGACTCTGACCTAATGGGTACTGTAGGGGAGCAAAATTTCCCACCCCCGAAAGTCTGGCAGGCAGATTATTTTGAGCTGAAAACAATCAATGCCCAAAGACTCAGGAAGAAACTTGAACTTTCTCCCTAACTGCCTAAAAGATTTAGATAGAGGACCTATTCCTGAAATAGAGCTAACACCAGAGACCTGGCTAAGTGTGGTGGGGGAAACAGCAGGGCTTACAGACCAGAGTCCACTCCATCCATTGTCTCTGTGGTGGCCCAGCAAACATTTATTTACCAGACATTTGCTTTTCCATTTTCAAGTGAATGGCCTTCTTGTCCTTTGAAGTCCCAAACCACTAAACCCAACATACATTTTTGTCTTTGATTAAAGACAGTTTTTAAAATGAGGACTTTAGCTATTTTGGTGAGTTACTCTGTTTTCTTGGGTCTCTACCATGTACACATTATTAAACTTTCATTTGATTTTCTTCTGTTAATGTATCTCCTGTCAATTTAATTCTTAGACTAGCCAGAAGAACCTAAAAGGATAGGAAAATTTCTTTCTCCCTGACAGTATAAACCAGAGAAGAATTTTGGTCTTTGCAGCCTGTTTGTCTCCTGTGATGAGAGTTTGGTCAAGATAGACAACAAAGTACTTAAAATAACTAGATCCTTAGAACTTAGGAGCCATGGCAATAATGTAGTTTATTGATTAATTTTATATGTGAGAAACTGAGGTCCAGAGAGCTAAGTGGCTAACCCCATAACTAATTAGAGAATGCATTGTATTTAAGATGGAAAACATTAGTCTTACCTTTCATGAAACTAAGGTATCTGATTAAGGCCACCTTAAAAAGTGTGGGAGATTTCTAGAACATTTTTAGTTTGATGAGATGGAATGTTGACCAAATGCTCCTACAGAATGCCAGATTGCATTGCTGTAAAAAGACAAATCATTGGGACAGATAGATACCTCCTGACTAGTATGATTTTCCAAATAATCTTATATAAGTGATTTCTAATAAATCATACAGACAGGACTTCACAGTGAAATCACAAATGACTTTAAAACAAGCATAATGATGACAGCCCAAACATCTGTTGGTTTTGAGAGTAAATCTCCCAATTTTGGAACTGGCATTTAACCATCAGGAGATGGGGCTTGATAGAACTTCAGAGGATTTCTAGATAAACAACAGAACATCTAACTCCTTGGCCCCTGTGTTAATTAGGAGCAACTGACATCAGGGCTATGGTTCTGTCTCTAGTTTCATGTGTACTTACATGTACCTGGTTTGACCACAAACACACACAAAGTAGATGACAGAGGACAAAGAGCTTGGCACTCTAGCATGTGTTATTGGTGATGATTGCCCTCTGTGACTTAACTTCCAGCTTTTGACTCTCAACACTTGTCTGAATCTTCCTGCTGTAGCTGATTTCCCAGGCACATGAATGTCTGAATCAAGCTCTTCATTGGCTCCCTCCAGCTCACTGTATCATCTTTGAACTCCACCACTAGAGATCTGGACTCATACCTCAGCTCTGCTCTCAGTTGGACATTTGGTCTTTATCTCTTCTGTCAAACCTAGCCCTGCATTCAGTAATTTCCTATTATCTTTATTTATTCAATCACTTTAATTTCACATTTAAAACTTTCCGCATTTTCCTGTGGAATTTCACAGAATTCTTTCCAAATGTGGTTTTTAAAACCTTAAGTCTTCATTAGGACTGTGTAATAGCAGGCTATGTCAGAAGCCAGTGTGAAAACCATTGGAACAAATAAGTAGCAATTGTGCGTGCATGCTAAGTTGTTTCAGTCATGTCCAATTCTTTACAACCCTATAGACTGTAGTCTGCCAAACTCCTCTGTCCATGGGATTCAGCAGGCAAAAATACTAGAGTGGAGGAGCCATGTCCTCCTCCTGGAGATCCTCCTGACCCAGGGATCGAACCTATGTCTCTTACACCTTTTGCACTGGAGGTGAGTTCTTTACCACTGGTGCCACCTAGTCAATCAGTAAGCACATCACTCCCCACAGGGCAAAGAGTCGAGGTTAGGAAGGCAGTGAAGTGAGGCAAGTTGACCTCTTCTGACGGGAAGGACAGGAGTGACATGGGCACATGGGGGCCATGTGTGACCAAGACTCTTCTGGTCTCTGAAGTGATGAGATATAGAAACTCCAAAGGCCCAGAGATGTGATAGGGCTGAAATAATAGGGCTTTTATTTACTCTAGAGCAAAGCAGTAACAGTACTATTCTTTTAATTGCACTTTAAAGGTAAAGTACAAGAAAGACCCCACTATTTTGATACCTGGTGATGTCACTGAAAGTTCTAGGACCAACTCCAAGAAGATTGAAGGTGAGTTAGAAAATTGCATTCTGGGATTTCCTTGGTGGTCCACTGGTTACATGTATTTTCAAGATGGTGGAGAAGAAGGACATGCACTAATCTGCTGCTGTAACACCAAAATTGCAACTGGCTGCTGAACATCCATTGACAGGAGGATGTTGGAACCTACCAAAAAAAGATTCCCCATGTCCAAGGACAAAGGAGAGACGGCAATGCGATAGTAGAAGGGGTGCAGTCACGTTAAAATCAAATCCCATACCCGCCAGAGACTCTGGGAGGGCACAAACATAACCTTGTGTGCACCAGGACCCAGGGCAAAAGAGCAATGACCCCACAAGAGACTGAGCCAGACCTGCCTGTGAGTGTCTGAGGGTCTCCTGCAGACACATGGGTTAGTAGTGGTCTGCTGTGAGGACAGGGGCATTGGCAGCAGCAGTCCTGGGAGGTGTGGCATATTGGCATAAGTCCTCGTGGAGGAGGTCATTATTAGCCCTCCCACAAGAGCCTGTAGCATCACCAACTCAATGGACATGAGTTTGAGCAAAATCTCAGGAGACAGTGGGAAGGAAGGAAGGCCAAGGAAGCCTGGCCTGCTACAATCCATGGGGTCACAAAAAGTCAAATATGACTTAGAACCTGAGCAACAACCAGCGGTTAAGAATCCGCCTTCCAATGCAAAGGAAGTGGTTTGATGCCTGGTTGAGGAACTAAGATCCCACATGCCATGGGGCAGCTAAGCCCGTGCACCTCAACTACTGAGCCTGAGCTCTAGAGCCCTTGAGCTGCAACTAGAGAAAAGCCCATGAGCTGCAATGAAGATCCCACATACTGCAACTAAGACCTAATACAGCCAAATAAATAAATAGATAAATGAATAAATATTAAAAAAAAGAAAGAAAATTGCTTTACTGCTCAAACCTGAGAAGCTCAAAGACTGGCTTCAGTTCAGTTCAGTCGCTCAGTCGTGTCTGACTCTTTGCGACCCCATGAATTGCAGCACGCCAGGCCTCCCTGTCCATCACAAACTCCTGGAGTTTACTCAAACTCATGCCCATCGAGTTGGTGATGCCATTCAGCCATCTCATCCTCTGTCGTCCCCTTCTCCTCCTGCCCTCAATCCCTCCCAGCATCAAGGTCTTTTCCAATGAGTCAACTCTTCGCATGAGGTGGCCAAAGTATTGAAGTTTCAGCTTCAGCATCAGTCCTTCCAATGCACATCCAGGACTTATCTCCTTCAGGATGGACTGGTTGGATCTCCTTGCAGTCCAAGGGACTCTCAAGAGTCTTCTCCAATGCCACAGTTCAAAAGCATCAATTTTTCAGCGCTCAGCTTTCTTTATGATCCAACTCTCACATCCATACATGACCACTGGAAAAACCATAGCCTTGACCAGACGGACCTTTGTTGGCAAAGTAATGTCTCTGCTTTTTAAAATGCTATCTAGGTTTGTCATAACTTTCCTTCCAAGGAGTAAGCGTCTTTTAATTTCATGGCTGCAGTCACCATCTGCAGTGATTTTGGAGCCCCAAAAAATAAAGTCTGACACTGTTTCCACTGTCTCCCCATCTATTTCCCATGAGGTGAGGGGACCAGATGCCATGATCTTAGTTTCTGAATGTTGAGCTTTAAGCCAACTTTTTCACTCTCCTCTTTCACTTTCATCAAGAGGCTTTTTAATTCCTCTTCACTTTCTGCCATAAGGGTGGTGTCATCTGCATATCTGAGCTTATTGATATTTCTCCCGGCAATCTTAATTCTAGCTTGTGCTTCTTCCAGACCAGCGTTTCTCATGATGTACTATGCATATAAGTTAAATAAGCAGGCTGATAATATACAGCCTTGACGTACTCCTTTTCCTATTTGGAACCAGTCTGTTGTTCCATGTCCAGTTCTAACTGTTGCTTCCTGACCTGCATACAGGTTTCTCAAGAGGCAGGTCAGGTGGTCTGGTATTGGTATTCCCATCTCCTTCAGAATTTTCCACAGTTTATTGTGATCCACACAGTCAAAGGCTTTGGCATAGTCAATAAAGCAGAAATAGATGTTTTTCTGGAACTCTCTTGCTTTTTCAATGATCCAGCGGATATTGGCAATTTGATCTCTGGTTCCTCTGGCTTTTCTAAATCCAGCTTGAATATCTGGAAGTTCTCGGTTCACATATTGCTGAATCCTGGCTTGGAGAATTTTGAGCATTACTTTACTAGCGTGTGAGATGAGTGCAATTGTGCAGTAGTTTGAGCATTCTTTGGGATTGCCTTTCTTGGCTTAGGCTGTGATAAATAGCAATGAAGGAACAGTGGTTCAGACGCTTTATGCTCATATGTCTTTAAATCTTAGGCTAAATAAAATGCTTTCTTTGTACTAGTTAAGTATTTGTCACTATACTCTTACTGTTAAGCAGTGTTGAACTCTTGGTGTAGGGGAGAGCAGGCTGGTATTCGGCTCAGCTAACCCTGTGGATGGGAAGCTGGGGTCTGATGAGCCTGCCTCTGTCACTCAGGTGGCACTGCCCAACCACAGGTGCCCACAGCACTTACATTGCCAGCATCACAGTCCAGGAAATAGTCACAACAAAGGCCACGGTACTTAAAGGCAAAAAGGGACATGTATATTGGGGGATAAAAGCTTGAGAAGGTGGCAAGTGTGTGTTCCTTTCATCATGATCTATTTAACACAAAATAGTGCTTTTGGCAATATTTTCCCAAAAAATGAAAGCTTTGGATTTCAAATGGGGTTATTTGCCTTTCATCTGTTTTCTCTACTGTTCTATTTTCTGATCCATTACTTTCATCTTGGAAACCTGTCATTGTATCTCTGTATCAATGTAACTATCATTCAAGAAGCTTTTTCCGCTCTGGGTCAGAGTGTTTAATATCAGGCAATTTAAATGATTTTTTGTGTATTGACCTCAATATTTGAGAGTCATGCAAGATGTACTGTGAAGTCAAATGTTCAAAAATAATGAGTACCTCTATTTGATGTTTTCTTCCCCCAGATGAGCACAACAGTGAGGAATCCTAAGGGATTGGATGGGAAACTGGAAAAGGTGGTAAGTACCCAAGGCTGGGCTGCTGAGGAAGAGAGCAGGAGACAGGCTGGAGAGATAGGACTGGATAAGACAAATATGTGCTCAAGCTCGTAGAGAGGAGACCTGGAGCATTTTTCTCTCTTTCCTGGTGAGAGGAGGAGCATGGCTGGCCCTGGCTGGTTGCAGGGGCTCAGATGGAGGAGACAAGTTGGGACAAGAGGGTGGGTGCTATAGCTGGAAGGTGAGCAGTGGGCAGGAAGCCGGAGTCAGCCTGGGCTGTCACGTGTGGATACATCACAGCAAGAAGGGGCTGTAGGGGAGGGAGAGAGCACACGGGAGAGAGCTGAGCAGATTCTGAAAGCTTGACTTGGTCTGGGTTATAGACTCCTACAGA
Source organism: Dama dama (assembly GCF_033118175.1). Taxonomy (NCBI): domain Eukaryota; kingdom Metazoa; phylum Chordata; class Mammalia; order Artiodactyla; family Cervidae; genus Dama; species Dama dama. The sequence continues at coordinate 50,503,805 of NC_083692.1, read as the reverse complement.
GGCAAAAATGTTTTTGATGAAGCATCCTTCTAAAGACTTTGATTAACCAATTTAAACATTAATGGAACTTTCCCTTGGAGTAGCTATGTAGATTGTAGGAACCCAGAGCATAAACCTTGGTGTCCCACTGAAGGGACTGATCTCCCTGCCATCCAAGTGTTAACCAGACCTGACCCTGCTTAATTTCCGAGATCATATCAGATTGGGCACGTTCAGGGTGTTATGGCCGTAGATAGGACTGATCACCCAGTCTGCCTGGTGAGATGATTGGTCAGAGTGAACAAGGCATTAGAAGGAGTGTTATAGCAATGGGACAGACCAGGAAAGGGGTGTGGCCTTTACTGGGAGAGCTCCTTTCATGCTAACCATGGCTGGTGCAGTTATATGAAGAGACCCATTCTCAGAGAGTGTTGAGACTTCCCCCAAGGTTGTCAGTATTGGAGCTTGAGTTCAAACTCTGGTCTGTGGACTGGAGAGCCACTCTCTTTGCACATGGCCACACTGGCTTAGAGTTAGGACCCTTGGTCTTGAATCCCGGCTCTGCCAGTTACTAGCTGTGTGAACCTGAGTGAGTTATGTAATCTTTGGAGCCTTAGCTGCGTCATCTGATGAATAAAGATGACAGGATTATAGGGAAGATGAAATAAAAATTCATTCATAGGGCTTAGCACAATGAATGCCTGGCATGGTAAGTGTTCAAAACACATAGCTGACTATTGATTCTGTGTATAAAATAGATAACTATAAGAACCTATTATAAAGCACAGGGGACTCTACTCAGTGCTCTGTGGTGACCTAAATGGGAAGGAAATCCAAAAAAGAGGGGATATATGTATGCATATAGCTGATTCACTTTGCTATATAGTAGAAACTAACACAGCATTGTAAAGCAACTATACTCCCAAAAAAATTAAAAAAACAACAACAACAGGTTAGCTGCAAGTAGCCCAGTATTCAGAGAAGAGGGGGTGTCAGAAGCCTCCATGGGGGAGGGGAGGCTTGAATCAGACCTGAGCAAAGGGATGAGCCCTGACGGAAATAAGCTCAGAGGAGGAAAGTGGGATGAGCCCGCCATGAGTGTGTCATGAAGGAGTAAGGGGAGAAGGGATGGAGAGAGAAAACAGGTAGGAAAAAGGCTAGTGTTTGCAGGTTGGTTGGTTGGTTGGTTGGTTGGTTGGTTGCTTTAAACTAAGTTTCAGGTCAAATAGTGTAGTAAGGCTGGGGCGGGGGGCGGTCTGCCTGCCTCCCTGGGAAGACCAGGGTGGCATTGCAAGCTTGCCACAAACCTCTGTGCATCCTGGGAGAAAGGGTAAAGGACGCTAGGAGGTGTGTTCATGTGTATAATAATCAAAGATGTAAAGGAGCATGGTGTGGGTGAGGGGTGATGTTTCTGGACGAGTTCTGCCATGCTCTTGGTGGGTTAGAAACTGTAATTATCAATTTTCCTTACTTTTCTGTCTTCTCTCACACACACGAAACAGACTAGCACAGGGCCTGCTCAGACATATATTTAAAAACCAGGCGTCTCGGGGGTTGCGTCTTCTGGCTTTGCTTGTTTGGCTTGTGAAGAGGTGTTGACCCAACATACTCAACGTTTTCTCTCTTGACCCAGTGGTGACACCTGCTCAGGCCCCCCAGGGAACCTCAGTCTGGAAGTCTGCCCTTTGCTCTCTGTCTTCCCTGGTTACCTTGTTGGCAAGCAGTAGAGAGGAACCAGCTCTTTGGAGCCAGGGTCTGCCTTCTGTCCCTCTCCCTGAACTGTCTGGTTGTAGGGAGAATGCAGACAGCTTTCTGTGGCCCGCTGAGTCACACTGACACGCCCCTTAATTCTTCAGAGTCCACTCATGTCTGTGATTAGTCCTCCCCACTCAGGAGGCAGGACAGGGACTAGAGACCAGTGTTCCCAGGGACTAAGCCCTTTCCCCAGTCATGGAGCCCACTGATGCTGGCACTCAGGCTCGGGCTCCGCCAGCCTTCTTTGTACTCAGCTAGCGGCTGTAGGACCTGGAGTAAATGATATGGGATTTCCCTCCCATCTCCGTCGTCCACAGAAGACGAGAACAAAGCAGGCAGACAGGGAGGCTCTTTGCCACAGTGGGTCTCATCTATCCCTGGGGGACAAATGGTCCCTGGTTTCCATCCTCCATAACCTGGGGCTACTCCAGTGGAGTCCCTGCTGGGAAGGAGGGCTTGGAATCAACTTTTCGGATTCTCCTGCAGTGTTCTGGGGGTTTCCCTGGTGGCTCAGAGGTTAAAGCATCTGCCTGCAATGCAGGAGACCTGGGTTCGATCCCTGGGTCAGGAGGATCCCCTGGAGGAGGAAATGGCAACCCACTCCAATATTCTTGCCTGGAGAGTCCCATGGACGGAGGAGCCTATGGGAATAATTGAAGAGCTGCGCAAGTGCTGAGTGCCATGAATGACTCCATGGACCTCTCTTGGCAGGCAGGACCCGGCAGAGGAGCAGAGCTTGGTCCTTGAAGTGGTTCTGTAGGCCCAGTCCCTCTGCCTGGGCCTGCAGAGGCCAGAGCTTAGCCAGTGGGCTCCCTTCAGATTGCCTGGGAGGGGAGGATAATGTGGGAGGCCTCTGAGCCAGGTTGCACCCCTCTCACAAAGGAGGGGAAGCCAATAGCTGCCAGGCAGGTGAGAAAACCAAATTGGCGATTACCCTGCTCCATAGAGCCTTACTTCTAAGGCACGGGCTTGGGTTCATCTGACCCATTCCTGCACGGCCTGGGCTCTCTCCTCTTGTGCTTAGAATTGATTTGTCTGAGTGGAGACAGAACAGGGAGGGATATTTCTTTCTTTGGTGTTGGTCTGGGATCCACTCAGGGAAGAAATGTGTGCATATGTGTGTGTGTGTGTGTGTGTGTGTGTGTGTGATTGTGAATGCATGTGTATGTGCATATGTGTGTATGAACCAATGGAATGGATTATAGATGATGTAGAAAGTGGACCAATGATAACAACTCATAAAGAGTTTAGGATAAACTCTTATCCTAACTCAAAAAGCCTTTACGATAAACACGAAATGTGATCTTGTTTTGTGGGATGGGTTGGAGCCAGAAAGACCCCTCTCTTGGACCTAGATGTTTATCCACTTATTTAATTGTGTTAAAACACTCATCAGCATTTATCTAGCACCAACTATATACCATGCACTATGCACAGATGGAGGAGGAAATGGCAACCCACTCCACAATTCTTGCCTGAAAAATCCCAGGGACAGAGGAGCCTGGCAGGCCACCGTTCATGGGGTCGCAAAGAGTCAGACACGACTGAGCACCTGAGCACACATGCACCGATCAGGGCTTCCCAGGTGGCGCTTTGGTATAGAATCTGTCTGCCAATGCAGGAGACATTCGAGATGCAGTTTCAATCTCTGGATTGGGAAGATCCCCTGGAGGAGGGCATAGCAACCCACTCCACAGTTCTTGCCTGGAAAATCCTGGGGACAGAGGAGCCTGGCGGGCCACAGTCCATGGGGTCACAAAGAGTTAGACATGACTGAGCGACTTAGCACAACACACATGCACAGATTGGACTAAGATCCAGCCTCTTCCTGTCTTCGAAGTGCTCACACTCTTATAGGGAAGGTGGAAACATTAGCAAGTAGGCAAAAAATATATAATAAAATACAGTGTGATACGTGCCAGAAATAGGTAAAGAGATGATGGAAGCAAAGAGGCGGAGGAATCCATCTCTGGGCGCAGAAGGATGAGATTTGGCATGCAGCTTGGATGAGGTGTGGGTGTCAGTTGGGTACGAGAGGGGATGCAAGGCCAGCATAGTACTTTCTGGGACTCCCAGGAGCAGGCCTGGGTGCTAAGGGGGAAACAGTGGCAGGTAGGTGTGGATGGGTGGACGGAGCACGGTGTCAAAGTTTTAAGGAGAAGCAGAATCTGGAATTTAAAGGGAATTTGGACCAGGGAGAGGAGGAGGCATCCTAAGAAGGTCGGTTAGTGTGAGTCAAGTGCGGAGGCTCAGCTGAGAGGGGAGCTCTTCACTTCAGCGCATAGGGAGCGGGAAGTAACCTCTCTTTGGCAGCAGGGACCACCTCATTCTCTGCACCTGAGTGTTGCCCCTTCACTCACATCTGGTGTCTGCACATCTGTGAAGCAAGTCTTGCTGGCTTGCTTGCTTCCACTGTAACCAGCCTGTGCACCAGCCCCAAACACAGCTCCCTTAAGCATTATGCTGCAGTCACTCCTTTGTTTAAGAGCTTTGATGCTCCCTGTTTCAGAGAAGCACCCATCTGGCCCATTGCCCTTTTACAGATGAGAAAAGCAAGGCCCAAGAGGCTAGATGAGACCGCTGTTCTCCAAGCCTTTTGGTGCTCGGTCCTCCTATTCTTTGTCTGACTCCTTCCCTCTCTCAGATGATGGTCCTGTTTCCCCCAGCTCCCTAGTCTGGGACCCTGTTATTTCTCAGCTCCACAGCTTCTCCAGACCCTCCCTGGGAGACACAGAGATAAGGCAGAAAATAAATCTGATGTACTCAGCTGTCAGTCACTTTGAGTTTGTAGTTTTCGTGTCCTTAGAGACAGAAGTTAAGTGTTTGTGGGCCAAGGTCCTGGGAGCTGAGTGTCTTCAGCTATTGTAGAGCCAGTTAAGTGGTGCTCATTAGGAGTTGGGAAGACTTCCAGAGCAGACTTCTGGGCTTCCCTGGTAGATAAGATGGTTAAGAAACTGCCGGCCGTGTAGGAGACGCAAGTTTAATCGCTGGGTCAGGAAGATCCCGTGGAGAAGGGAATGGCAACCCATTCCAGTATTCTTGCCTGGAGAATTCCATGGAGAGAGGAGCCTGGGGGGCTACAGAACATGGGGTTGCAAAGAACCAGATATGACTGAGCGACTAACACTTGACTTTAAGTGGTGCTCATTAGGAGTTGGAAAGACTTCTTGGAGCAGGCCTCAAGGGGCTGCACTCAGATACCTATTGGTGAGCTTGGAAGCAGAGAGGCAGGACCTCCACGGCCCTGCAGGGGAGGCCTTAGGATGAAACTCTTCTTAGGAAAAAGGGAGAGACTATGCCTCACTGTTGTTCTGATCTTAGAGGAGCTTGTCCAGGGCTGCGGGGACCTATAAGGAAAGGAGAAAGCATGCTGCTTGCACGGGGACCCGCAAGGCCCCACAATAACTGCCCCTCCCCAGTGAGTAAATGGAGAAGAAATTGGGCCAGTTCAGGCATCCTTGGGAAAGGGGTGGGTTTTCCAGTTCCTTCCTGTGACGTCTGTAGACACGGCCAGAACTCTGTGTGCAGAACACAGGCTGGTTTCCTACCTCAAAATGGGCCAAGCCCAATTTGGGGGAATGTTTATTTGTTTTATCATAAATAAAAAAATCTATTTATCTGACTTGAGGGGATACGAAACACCTGTTTGCTGATGGACTCTCCATGTTTATTTTTTCCATTTTTTAGGAATGGGTGGGACTTCCTGCAGAAACTGCTTTTTTTCCTGAAAATGTGGACCATGCCTGGGACTTGTTATGTCTTTTTATCTTTTATTTGATTTAATGTGTGCATGTATTTATTGTTAAATCTCTAAAAGAGGCCCTCAAAGGGAAAAAAACAATGAAGCCAGTTCTCTAAAAGCTTTGAGAAGGTGGCTTTACTGAAACTTAGTGAAGGACTAAAATACAACCTCACCAGGAAATACTCGCCTCCTCAGTGGGTATCATCCAAATCTGGGTCCAGGAAGACACTTTCTGTCACTTCCTGCTCACTAGGATAGGTCAAAGGTCAGCCTCTAGAGTGTGACAAAGCTTGCCCGTAGTCTTCTTGTGCTAAGAGGGACCTGTCCCACCTCATGTCTACTAGGCCATTAGCTTTTAGTGATCAAAAGCTATTTTTTTTTTTTTTGCCAACAAAACAAGAAAATACATATCTCACCTGAAAAATATGAAGCAATCTCCCATCCCTCCTTTTAGAACATTTTGCATTCATAGCCAAAGGGAGATTTATAGCCTTTTCAACATTCTATAATCTATTACCTTTCCTCTTAAAAATAATACAGCGTGGACGTAAGGATCTGAGTGATGTTACTGATAGCAGGCATTGGGGTTGAGCTAATGTATAACTTAATCCATCTCCTAAAGACCAGGGAGAGGGTTGACATGGGGCCCCTTTCAGAAGGTGCTGGAACCTCCTTTATTCCTCATTCTATTGAGGCACTGGGATGAAGGACAAGGGACAGGATGGTTCTCTGTGTATAATTCCTGGGACATAAGTGTGACCCAGATTCTACTGGGAAGAGCTTGGAAATGGGGAATCTTTGGTTTCTGAGTTTTTGCTCTGATGGAAAGCTGGTCTAAAAGCTGAAAGCATCTAAGACAGAGGGTTTAGACTAGGTGGAAAAACCTCATATTTGACTTATTCTTTGAAAGATGTCATCCCAGATGTTACAACTTGGAGGAAAGAGCCCGGGATGAGGACAATCTCTGCTATATGATAATAACGACATACACATGGATTAGTGTATATAAAATACAAAGGACAGTTGGAGTAATTCTCATTGTTTTCCTTCATTAGCCTAGGTTATGCTTTAATCGCACCAAGTGGAGGATGTGGTAGAGAGCTTCAGCTGTTGTTTTAAAGATAGCAAATGTCTGTCTTGCCCAGAGAAGTCCATTTCCAAACTTCAAAGGTCGGTGTTTGAACTTCACATTGACTTAGTTCTTCCTGACAACCCCATTTAAATTTTTATTCTTCTTTTAAGAGGCATGGCATGAGATACACAGGTGCAAGTTTTTCTCCAGAATTTTCCCTGTCTCTGTAGTATTAAAAATCTGAAATAGGTGATTATTATTATTATTTTTTAAAGCTCTCCAGCTACTGGGAACAGCAAGGACTTTTGCCATTTAATTTTGGTTACTATCATGATAATTTTTGTTACTAGCTCATGAAAATGTATTTCTTAGTCCTCCAGTTACAGATGCTCCTGATCAGAAAAAGCGTAAGTTTATAAGTTCCCTGTGCTCTAGTAGTGTATAATTTAAGAGCAATGACATGGCATGTACACAGAGAGATGTGGAGACAATACCCAAAGAACCAGCATCAGTGGCAGGATGGAGACATGGGCTTTAGTCCAGGAAGGAGAGGAAAAGGAATTGTGTGAGTTATGGAGGCAGATAGGTGTTTAGGTGCAAGATAAAATCCCCATCTTATGCGCAGTTTGGTCAAATTTATGTGGAGAAAATGACCAAGCCAGTGTGTTAAGACCTTTTGATTACCAAACAAAATTATCTGGCTAGTTTGGTAAGTAAAGATAATAACAATAAGGTGACTGATCACAAAATAACAAGGCCTTAGTCAAAGAAAGGTAAGAGAAGACAGCTTTGATGGTCTCATCTACCACGTGTGGGGAGGGGATAGTCCAGTGCACCTCCAGGTTGTGTTGTGTTCAAATATCCTGTAATATTGCTTGTATGTGGAATCTAGAAAAATGGTACATACGAGCTTATTTGCAAAGCAGAGATAGAGACCCAGACAGAGAGAACAGATTTTTGGATACCAAGGCGGGGGAAAAGGGGTGGGATAAATTGGGAGATTGGGATTGACATATATACACTATTGATACTATGCATAAAATAACTGAGAACCTGAGGACCTACTGTGTAACACAGGGAAATCTACTCGGTGCTCTCTGGAGACCTAAATGGGAAGGAGATCCAAAAAAGAGGGGATATATGTATATGCATAACTGATTTACTTTGAGTACAGCTGAAGCTAACACAGCGTTGTGAAGCAACTATATTCCAATAAAAATTAAAACAAAACAAAACAAAAAACTCTGGTTGCCTTGTAGGCATTCCCGCTATCCATGGATAAGCCTGAAAAAGGATTAGAATTGGCCACGCTCTGAAGCCCGAGGCTGCTCAGCGCATCTGGTGATGAGCCTCTGGGGTCCTTTGATAGGGCTCAGATGCTGAGAAAAGAGGTGTCACGCCTGGGTGTCACCTCTGCTGGAGACTCGTTTCCACCTAGCTCTGTGCCCTTGGGTGTGCCACTTGACCTCCTTGGTTTCTGTTTCCTTATTAGTAAAGTGAGTGAGTTGAACTAGATATTCTCCAGGATCCCTTCTAATTTTCCAATTTTATGAATCTGGTGTACTTGAAAAAAAATGTATCCTTCAGTTGGAAAAACTGCAATGGTGAAGCCCTAAGAAAACAGAGGATCTCTTGTTTTTTTCAATTTGTTCTGCTTTTGTGAACATGGAGGGGAAAACTTTGCAAACTAGTGCTTGGGGGAGAAAAGAGAAAGAAGACACTCCTCTGAGGCTAAGAGGTGGGGGCAGATCCCCTGCATGGACAGCAGTTCTTCAGGCCCACGGAGCCGGGGTGTGAGGCGGGTGTGGGCGTATGCGGGGTGGGGGTGTGTAGGGTGGGCGGGGGCAGGGTGTAGGGGGAATCCGTGGTTGTGATGCTTGTGCTCCTGCAGTCTTCCCAGGACAGGGGGATTGCTCCAAGGCTCTACTGCACCCCTCCCCAGCCCCTCACTCCAGGGAACCTCTGGGCTGCCTCAGGGCAGTCCATGCTATGGCTTCAGGTTTATCTCAGTGCTGGAGGGCTGCCTGATTCTTGCACGTCTGCCTGGAAACCTCATTTTCCCCCCATGATTATCAAAGCAATACACACCACTTCAGAAGAGTAGGAAGGTACAGAAAAGTGTTAAGAAGCATGAGAACAAAATCAGCTATAATCCTGTCACCCAGAGCTATTTGCATTAAGTGCCTTTTCTTCAAATGTTTTTTTTTTTTTCCTTAACACAAGTGCACAGATTTTGTAGCCTGCTTTTTTTCTGCTCAACCTCATGGCATGTTTCCATGTCATTAAGTATATCTGGGCCTACTTCATCTCCCACTGCTCCCCAGTGCTGACCCTCTTCTCTTGGTAGTCCTGACCAGGTCAGGGCATTCCAATCTCCGTTCTTTCGCTCATGCAATAGAATGAAAGGTAACCACCCTCCATTCATTTTCAGTCCTGTAGTTCTTTAGGGTGCTATATTCTCCATGAAGCCTTCCAGGACACCCTGGAGGGCCCTGAATGTTCCTCCATCCCTGATACCCCTCCCCTTCCCTGGGCTCTGGACTGTGCCCCTGGTCCTTCACATGTGCTACTCTGAACAGTAACATCTCTTTTTATGTAAATGCCCCTTAGGCAGTATTGTGATGGGAAATATCTAACAACTGAGTCACTGGAAAAAAAATTATGTGTATATATACATATATAATTTGTTATATAATTTTTTATCATCAAAGATACTCATTACACAATTTGAAAATAATATAATGTAAAACATCCAATACTCTTTATTGTAAACTTTGCATAGTCAATTGATTCTTACAGAACATTCTTGTCAATATTCGCTGAGCTTTTATATTGCTAGCAAACCCATGGTTGCAAATGATGAACATGGATAATTCAGATATGAGTGTTAGTTGCTATTGTCACATACATGGAGTAAGACAAAAATTAAACAATGAAGACCTGTTTCAGAACTTCAGGTATTCAACAATGACATAGGCTACTTCTTTGCTATATCAGATACTATATCAGATAGTTGTTTTAGAATCCTGGAAGAACATTTCCTCAATTTTTAGTGCTATTTACAATTTGAACAACGACAGATACAATATACTTTTAAGTTTAATCTACATAGTTAAAAACATTTTCTCCGTGCCTTTCTTAAGTCTAGACCAGGGGCCTGCAGTTATGGCCTGTCAAATCCAGCCCACCACATTTTTTATAAATAAAGTTTTATTGGAACACAACCATGTTCATTCATTTATTGTCTGTAGCTGTGTTTAAGCTACAATAGCAGAATTGTGTAGTTGCAATAGAGATTGCATTACCTACCTAGGGGAAAATATTTACTACCTGGCCCTAACAGAAAAGGTCTGCTGGCCTTTGCTCTACATAGTCAGCAAAACAATTAACCAAACCCTGATTAATTATATTCATCTTATGTTTATGTATTTATTTACGTAAAATACATATGTAGTGTTTGGCAGTTTCCATGTGTGAATACAGCCATCACGGTTTCTATTTAGTTACCAGTGCGATGTTACTAATGAGTTGAGAAGACATACAATTTAGCACATCATTATATAATATTTCCATCATAAATCTCAATAACCTTAAGAACAGAGATAATATTAAAATGCAGTAAAATAATTAAGAGCGGAGGAATGTGAGTATATACTATTGTTCTTTTTTAAAAAAATTTTTCTTGCAGCATAGTTGATATATAATGTTGTATTTATCTTTACTGTACATCAAAGTGATTCAGTACTACTGTTGTTCTTAACATAATTTAAGGTTTTATGACTTAATATTAAAATAATGGCTGTGCTTAGCAATAATCTCACAGAATTCTTGAACATAAAATAACTGCTTCTATCGAGGGTAAGGGCTTTGATCTTTGGTGGGGAAATATGATCCCAGCCCATCTGGGTGGCTCCTCACTGAACCTCAGCCTTGGGGGAAGTTGTGCCCAAGACGAGGGCATGTGAGGGTCTCATGTTCACCATAAGTCATTACTTACTTAAACTTGAATGAAAGGAGCCTCTTGTGTATGTAGTAGGGGCTCCAACACCATCTGTTGATTAGAAAATTGCCATGCACTCTGCCATTGCAAGGAGTTTAACCATGAACCTCCAACCACCATGTGAGGAGATGAGTCATTTTGGACAGGGCCATCCAGAAGGACAGATGGTACCCTGACCCTGTATGACCTGGGCTGGGTGTTCAATGAGGCCAGAGCATAGGGTCTGGCCAGTCAGTGCTGTCAGCTGCTGCCTAGCTTTTTACTTTAGAAGTCCCAACTTACATCCCCTTCCCTGCCCCCTTCCTAACCCCAGAAAAGCAGGAGGGGCTGGCTGACTAAAGCCAACTAGAGGTTCCCTGGGGTTATGTGGCCTTGGGCTGGGAAGACAACCCTTAGGACTCACTGATGTGAAACATTTGTATTTTTTCTAAGGAAACAGCATGCCCTAAACTCTCCACGGTCAGCTGCTCAGTGGCTTTGAAAGCAAGCATTTTTCTGCTTAGTTGCTTTGAGTTTGTTTAGAGCTGCAAAACAAGTGTTGCTGAGGTATATGCATGAAATAGTAGGGAGGGGACAGGTGTCTAGGAGCTGCAGGGCTGCTCTTCTTCCACTGTTGTGACCAGGCATGTGACGCTGGGCTTGTGACTTAACCCCTCCAGCCAGCTTCTTTTAGGTTAAATACCTCACAGGCTCACTGTGTGGTCAACTCAGATAATACCTGTGATCTGTAGCCTGCTAGGCTCCTCTGTCCCTGGAATTCTCCAGGCAAGAATACTGGAATGGGCAGCCATTTCCTTCTCCAGGAGATCTTCCCAACCCGGGGATGGAACCCAAGTCCCCAGCATTGCAGGTGAATTCTTTACCATTTGAGCCACCACGCAAGCCCAGTACTTGTGCAAACACGTAGCAAATAGCAAAGAGGACAGTGAACAGGACCAGCACTGGAACCTTGCTGGAAACACCAGGTGCTAAGTAACCCATATTCTCTAAAGAGAGTCAGCAATTAAGGCCAGATTTTCCCTAACTCTGGGGCTCCCAAGAAGTGGCCCACCTATCATTACTGCCCTCCCCTGGCTCCATGTAGGGAGATAGGCAGGAGAAGGGAGGTAGGAGTTTGTGGGAGGATAATTTACTTCTTCCCCTTGCACTGTGACTCTCACCTTAAGATCAAGTTGGGGGCATCTATCAGAATCACCTCTGGAGGTGACAGGGTGCAGGGCCTTTAGGAGGCAGCGGTAGTCACACTGCTCAGGCCGGATGCTTGCTGGGGTGTTGAGACCCTTGGCCCTATTGGATGGAGAGAGTTTTGGGGTCTCTGTGTGAACACAGAGATCATGCCTGCTTCAGCTATCTGAAGACAGGCAGTTCAGCCAAGGGACGGAAGCACCTGGAATGTGGTGTGTCTGAGGGGGATCCTAAGGTCGGTTCCCTTTGGCACTTAGAGGGTAAGTAAGAAGATGCTGGCAGTTTCTGAGGCTCTGTATGGGAGGACAGAGTGGGAGGGGCATGGACCACTGGAGAAGCCAAAGGGGGCCATAGCTGTCCTTCTTGGTGACAGACCAGCTGGGCTCACACTGCCAGGACCCTCAAAGCCACACACACATCCTCAAAGCCAAGGCCACCAGCGGCAGATGGGCCCAGACTGGACCTGAGTGAGGCCAGACAGCCAATGAGCACTTAGAATCTCTGTGTCCCCCACTGGTACCTCATTAAGCTTCCCCAGAGAAGGTAGGCCCTGCAAAGGGAGGGGGGAGCAACTTCAGTACCAGGCCTGCTCCCCCACCCCACCCCATGTTGCCCCAGTGAGAAAATGATAGAAAGAATACAACTATCCCCTCCCCACTGCAAATCCCACTTCCTTGCTGAATCTAACTCCTAAAGGAAAAAAGGAAGAATGTCAAAAAAATCAGATGATGAGATTGAGGCTTTAGAATAAAGTGAGACAAAAAAACAGACTTAATAATAGAACTGACCAAATGTTAGGAAATCTACTCAAGATGCTACTAAGAAATGAAAAAGTATGACTTTACATGGTCAAAGGCAGGTATGGGAGCAATATAAAACCGTTTCACATTTGTATTCCTCTAAATTCAGACTGAACAATAAATCTATAACATAAAGCCTTAGTTTTTATAGTAGGTGGTCCCTTTGAACTTGGTGAATTGAATCAAACACATGTATAGAGCTTTGATTCTCAAACTTTAGCACACATCAGAATCACCTGAGGGCTTGATAAAATAGTTGGCTCCACACCCAGTTTCTGGTTTAGTAGGTCTGGGATGGGATTGAGAATTTGCATTTCTAGCAAGGTCCTGGGTGATGTTAATGTTACTAGTCTGGGACTATAATCTGAGAATCACTGTGGTATGGATTAGAGCATCACTGAAGTGTGTATTTAACACAGCTTTGAAAATAGGCTCTGAAGAAGCCAATAAAAATGTTGATTTTATTTATTTCACCCATTTACTTTCCCTGGAGGAAGCAAGGCTTGACAGTTGCATTAGGGCTCCATTGTATGAAAGAATGAATTGAAAATCCATCGCTCCACAAACAGCTGAGTCTGTGAGGTCATCCAGGATCTTGCCTATGTTCACGCACCAGCTCTGCCATGGAGATGAGCTGCTACAACACAACTTTGAGCAGGGGCGCAATGCGCATGGTCAGGGGTGAGTGAGGAACAGAGAAGTCGTTCTGCTTGCCCCTGAGGAAGCAGGAGTCATCCTTGCCTCCCCCAACATCCTCATGATTCACAGCCAGTCCTCTGTGGTCAGGCTGACATCTCCCCATCAGAAGATGCGCCCTCTCATGTGAATGCCGCTCAGTCAGGTTTGGGTAGAGCCGCGGATGTGCATGCTAAGTGCTCCAGTCCTGTCCGACTCTTTGCAACCCCATGGACTGCAGCCCTCCAGGCTCCTCTGTCCATGGGATCCTCCAGGCAAGAAGACTGGAGTGGGTTGCCATGTCCTCCTCCAGGGGAATGTTTCTGACTCAGCGATAGACCCCATGTCTCTTGTGTCCCCTGCATTGGCAGGTGGGTTCTTTACCACTAGTGCCACCTAGGAAGACCAAGTTATGGGTAGAGCTGATCCCACCCAAAGGGTGGGCATGCTTCCTAAACCACACCTATTGGCAAGCCCATCCTCCTGGCCATGGTTGTTTATTCAGAGGTGAGTCCCTAGACAAGCAGACTCCTTTCTGGAATGTCTGCCAGCGGCATGTGATAAATAGTATAATCTCTCTGGAATTTTAAGCTCTAAGGAGTGATGGGGGTTTCCCTGGTGGCTCAGACATAAAGAATCTGCCTGCAAGGCAGGAGACCTAGGTTTGATTCCTGGGTCGGAAGATCCCATGGAGAAGGAATGGCAACCCACTCCACTATTCTTGCTTGGAGAATCTCATGGACAGAGGAGCTGAGGGGGGGGTGGGGGGGTGGGGGGGGTGGGAGCTACAGTCTATGGGATCACATAGAGTCAGACACAAGTGAGTGACTAACACTATACTACTAAGGAGTGATGGGACTCTTAAGTGCCATCAGGGAGTGGGGGAAAGTGAGGAAAAGAGAGGGAGAAAGAGACAGAATTGATAGACACTGTATTTTTATTATAGGCATAGATCCAACTGTGCTTGAAGCTTGTATTTTGGCCATTCCTATTATGTGAGTAAATAAATTCTCCTTTTTGCTTAATTTGAGTTGGATTTGTGTTCTTATGACCAAAAGTCCAAACTAATATACTCAAGAGCTTCTCCATCTTTGGCTGCAAAGGATATAATCAATCTGATTTCGGTGTTGGCCATTGGTTGATGTCAATGTATAGAGTCTTCTCTTGTGTTGTTGGAAGAGGGTGTTTGCTATGACCAAGTGCATTCTCTTGGCAAAACTCTATTAGCCTTTGCCCTGCTTCATTCTGTACTCCAAGGCCAAATTTGCCTGTTACTCCAGGTGTTTCTTGACTTCCTACTTTTGCATACCAGTCCCCTATTAAAAAAAGGACATCTTTTTTGGGTGTTAGTTCTAAAAGGTCTTGTAGGTCTTCATAGAACCAGTCAACTTCAGCTTCTTCAGGGCACAGACTTGGATTACCGTGATATTGAATGGTTTGCCTTGGAAACGAACAGAGATCATTCTCTCGTTGCGGAGATTGCATCCAAGTACTGCATTTTGGACTCTTTTGTTGACCATGATGGCTACTCCATTTCTTCTAAGGCATTCTTGCCCACAGTGGTACATATAATGGTCATCTGAGTTAAATTCACCCATTCCAGTCCATTTTAGTTCACTGATTCCTAGAATGTCGATGTTCACCCTTGCCATGTCCTGTTTGACCACTTCCAATTTGCCTTGATTCATGGACCTGACATTCCAGGTTCCTATGCAATATTGCTCTTCACAGAATTGGACCTTGCTTCTGTCACCAGTCACATCCACAATTGGGTGTTGTTTTTTCTTTGGCTCTGTTTCTTCATTCTTTCTGGAGTTATTTTTCCACTGATCTCCAGTAGCACATTGGGCACCTACCGACCTGGAGAGTTCATCTTTCAGTGTTCTATCTTTTTGCCTTTTCAATAGCTTATTAATGGAAATTGACCTTCAACTGAAGATTTCATAGAAAGGGATTTAAATTCTACATTGCCCAGCAAAACTTAATAAAACTTCTTCTCCAGATGTTGTTATTCTTTCCACAGAGTGATCAACATTGCTAGTGCATCTGCCCCACCCATGTCCTGCAGTGCTTCTCATTCTGTTCTAAGGAAGTTCTTTAGGTGGGCCCCAGGGTCAACATCAGCATCACCTTGCTCCAATAGAAAGGTGCAGTGACCCCACAGGAGACCGACTCAGACTTGACAGGAGTGTCCAGGAGTCTCTGGCAGAGGTGTGCGTCAGCGGTGGCCTGCTGCAGGCTGTAGGCACTGAGTGTAGCAGTGCGTGCATGGGACCTTTTGAAGGAGGTCGACATGATCTTCATTACCTCCACCATAGTTTGGCCTCAGGTCAAACAACAGGAAGAGAACACAGCCCCGCCCATCAACAGAAAATTGGATTAAAGATTTACACAGCCCCGCCCATCAGAACAAGACCCAGTTTCCCCCTCAGTCAGTCTCTCGCATCAGGAAGCTTCCATAGGCTTCTTACCCTTCTCCATCAGAGGGCATACAGAATGAAAACCACAATCACAGAAAACTAACCAATCTGATCATATGGACCAAAGCCTTGTCTAACTCAATGAAACTATGAGCCATGCCATGTATGGCCACACAAAACGGACGGGTCATGGTGGAAAGGTCTGACAGAATGTGGTCCACTGGAGAAAGGAATGGCAAACCACTTCAGTATTCTTGCTTTGAGAACCCCATGAACAGTATGAAAAGGGAAAAAGATAGGAGAGTGAAAGATGAACTCCCCAGGTCGGTAGGTGCCCATTATGCTACTGGAGATCAGTGGAGAAATAACTCCAGAAAGAATGAAGAAACAGAGCCAAAGCAAAAACAACACCCAGTTGTGGATGTGACTGGTGACAGAAGCAAGGTCCAATTCTGTGAAGAGCAATATTGCATAGGAACCTGGAATGTTAGGTCCATGAATCAAGGCAAATTGGAAGTGGTCAAACAGGACATGGCAAGAGTGACCATCGACATTTTAGGAATCAGTGAACTAAAATGGACTGGAATGGGTGAATTTAACTCAGATGACCATTATATGTACCACTGTGGGCAAGAATCCCTTAGATGAAATGGAGTATCGATCATAGTCAACAAGAGAGTCCAAAATGCAGTACTTGGATGCAGTCTTAAAAATGACAGAATGATCTCTGTTTGTTTCCAAGGCAAACCACCCATTATCACAGTAATCCAAGTCTATGCCCCAACCAGTAACACTGAAGAAGCTGAAGTTGACTGGTTCTCTGAAGACCTACAAGACCTTCCAGAACTAACAGCCAAAAAAGATGTCTTTTTCATTATAGGGGACTGGTATGCAAAAGTAGGAAGTCAAGAAACACCTGCAGTAACAGGCAAATTTGGCCTTGGAGTACAGAATGAAGCAGGGCAAAGGCTAATAGAGTTTTGCCAAGAGAGTACACTGGTCATAGCAAACACCCTCTTCCAACAACACAAGAGAAGACTCTATATATGGACATCAACAGATGGCCAACACTGAAATCAGATTGATTATATCCTTTGCAGCCAAAGATGGAGAAGATCTATACAGTCAGCAAAATCAAGGCTGGGAGCTGCCTGTGGCTCAGATCATGAACCCCTTATTGCCAAATTCAGACTTAAATTGAAGAAAGGAGGGAAAACCACTATAGACCATTCAGGTATGACCTATATCAAATCCCTTACCATTATACAGTAGAAGTGATAAATAGATTCAAGGTATTAGATCTGATAGACAGAATGCCTGAAGAACTATGGATGGAGGTTCACGACATTGTACAGGAGGTGGTGATCAAAACCATTCCCAAGAAAAAGAAATGCAAAAAGGCAAAATGGTTGTCTGAGGAGGCCTTACAAATAGCTAAGAAAAGAAGAGAAGCTGAAGGCAAAGGAGAATAGATATATCCATTTGAATGTAGAATTCCAAAGAATAGCAAGGAGAGCTAAGAAAACCTTCCTCAGTGATCAGTGCAAAGAAATAAAAGAAAACAATAGAATGGGAAAGACTAGAGATCTCTTCAAGAAAATTAGAGATCCCAAGGGAACATTTCATGCAAAGATGGGCTCAATAAACGACAGAAATGGTATGGACCTAACAGAAGCAGAAGATACTAAGAAGAGGTGGCAAGAATACACAGAAGAACTATTTTACAAAAAAGATCTTCACAACCCAGATAACCACAATGGTGTAATCACTCACCTAGAGCCAGACATCCTGAAACTCGAAGTCAAGTGGGCCTTGGGAAGCATCACTATGAACAAAGCTAGTGGGGGTGATGAAATTCCAGTTGAGCTATTTCAAATCCTAAAAGATGATGCTGTGAAGAAAGTGCTTCACTCAATATGTCAGCAAATTTGGAAAACTCAGCAGTGGCCACAGGACTGGAAAAGGCCAGTTTTCATTCCAGTCCCAAAGAAAGGCAATGCCAAAGAATGCTCAAAACTACCGCACAATTGCATTCATCTCACACGCTAGCAAAGTAAGGCTCAAAATTCTCTAAGTCAGGCTTCAACAGTACATGAACCGTGAACTTCCAGATGTTCAAGCTGGACTTAGAAAAGGCAGAGGAACCAGAGATCAAATTGCAACATCCGTGGGATCATCAAAAAAGCAAGAGAGTTCAAGAAAAACATCTACTTCTGCTTTATTGACTATGCCAAAGCCTTTGACTGTGTGGATCACCACAAACTGTGGAAAATTCTTAAAGAGATGGGAATATCAGACCACCTTACCTGCCTCCTGAGAAATCTGTATGCAGGTCAAGAAGTAACAATTAGAATTGGACATAGAACAACAGACTGGTTCCAAATTGGGAAAGGAATACATCAAGGCTGTATATTGTCACCCTGCTTATTTAACTTATATGCAGAGGACATCATGAGAAATGCTGGGCTGGATGAAGCACAAGCTGGAATCAAGATTGCTGGGAGAAACATCAATAACCTCAGATATGCAGATGACACCACCCTTATGGCAGACAGTGAAGAACTAAAGAACCTCTTGATGAAAGTGAAAGAGGAGAGAGAAAAAGTTGGCTTAAAGCTCAACATTCAGAAAAAAAAATCATGGCATCCAGTCCCATTACTTCATGGCAAATAGATGGGGAAACAGTGGAAACAGTGGCTGACTTTATTTTTGGGGGCTCCAAAATCACTGCAGATGGTGACTGCAGCCATGAAATTAAAAGATGCTTACTCCTTGGAAGCAAAGCTGTGACCAACCTAGACAGCATATTAAAAAGCAGAGACATTACTTTGTCAACAAAGGTCTGTCTAGTCAAAGCCATGGTTTTTCCAGTAGTCATGTATGTATGTGAGAGTTGAACTATAAAGAAAGCTGAGCACAGAGGAATTGATGCTTTTGAACTGTGGAGTTGGAGAAGACTCTTGAGAGTCCCTTGGACTGCAAGCAGATCCAACCAGTCAATCCTAAAGGAGATCAGTCCTGAGTGTTCATTGGAAGGACTGATGTTGAAGCTGAAACTCCAACACTTTGGCCACCTGATGAGAAGAGCTGACTCATTTGAAAAGACTTTGATGCTGGGAAAGAGTGAGGGCAGGAGGAGAAGGGGACGACAGAGGATGAGATGGTTGGATGGCATCACCGACTCGATGGACATGAGTTTGAGTAAACTCTGGGAGTTGGTGATAGACAGGGAGGCCTGGCGTGCTGCAATTCATGGGGTCGCAAAGAGTCAGACATGACTGAGCGACTGAAATGAACTGAAAGCATTTTTATTTTGTGTTTTTTTTTTTTTTTAGAAGGACCCATACTCTGGGAGTTGGTGATGGACAGGGAAGCCTGGTGTGTTGCAGTCCATGGGGTCGCAAAGAATAGGATACGACTGAGCAACTTAATTGAACTGGAATCTCATTAGAAATGCAAAGTCCTGGGCCCTACCCTTGGCCTACTGAACCAAGAATTCTGGAGTGGAGCCCAGAAATCTCTGTTAACAAACCTTTCTGGCATTTCTGATGCTGGCTCATGTTTGAGAACCAATGTCAATATCACTGATCTAAGTGACTCAGCTCCTGTATCGGTATCCACACCCTGCCCAGCCACACCAAAGGCCAGAAGTGTCAATGAGGGGACCCCTCCTATTGCCCCTCAAGCAAGCTCCTTGGTAACCTCAGATTGTGTCTAGTGGCTTCGGTCCATAAAGTAGGGGCACTTCGTTACTAAGGTACTTTCTCCCTATTGTCACACTGGCATCTGGACTGAGGATGAGCGGGCCCCTCTTGTGTCTGTCTCAGAGTCTCAAATACATGAGAGTATTCATGGGGTTGAGGGTGGGGGGAATGGGGCTTATGCCACCAGGCAAAACAGCATGAAGCGGAATAAAAATGTCTCCGAGGGAAGAAACAAATGCAGCAACCTGAGTGGATTATAAAGCCATAGTCATCTTTCAAAGTAAATAGCAATCAGTCCAGAGGACCTAGGAGGCTTTCAAATAATGGTCAACATGTGTTGATATTGACAGTGACCCATAAATCTCAATTTCTTTGGGAGAAACTGTTGGGCGGCATTTTAACTCCAAGTCATTGAATGAAAAGGAGCAAGATTTACCTCTGCCGTGAATCTGAGTGGAGCATCCTTGGAAATACGACCCAACAGACACGGAGTTAAGTGCTAATTGATGGCCTCCAACATGCTTCATAACACTCCATTACCCAGATCGGGAGCGTGACAGCTGAAATGTGGACCAGCTGAGCCTGGGGTGAGCGGCCGTCTAAGAAGGACAAAGGGCCGTGGGGCTTCCACTGCTGTCTGAGCCGCCCGCAGAGTGACTTATCACTGCCACCCCTCCATCAGAGTTCACACTGCCCTCACTGGTGCGTTGGGGCACTTTGGACCCTGCAAGGCCCTTTCTCGATGGTTCTTTTACTTTGCTCCTCAGCGGTTTTCTCATTATGTGTGGCCAGTCCCAAGCCTGGCGTCTGTCCTCTGGGGGAGTCAAGAGGCCTTTTTTCAACTCTCCAGTTTCTTGTGACTGAGAGCAAGGCTAACTGGCTCCTACTCTCTGTTCTGCCATTTAAAGAAGGCATTTTATTTTTTATTACTGTTTCAAAATATTTTTTTTACATTGGAATATAGCCGGTTAACAATGTTGTAGTAGTTTCAGGTGCACAAGGAAGGGACTGAGCCATACATATACATGTTTCCATTCTCCCTCAAACCCATCCAGCCTGCTGCATAACATTGAGCAGAGTTTCCTGGGCAGTACAGTAGGCCCTGGTTGGTTATCCATTTCAAATACAGCAGTGTGTACATGTTGATTTCAAACTCCCTAAATGTCTCCTCCCCTAATTCTTCCCCCTAAAGAAGGCATTGTAGTTACCATTTATTTCCTACTTGTTGGACACTCTGCTAAGTGGTTTTGCATATATTATTTCATTTGAGCCTTAATAATTGTGTGGTGACTTTTGTAAGCCTCAGTTTCTTCATCTTTAAAATGGGGATGATTTTAAATGTGCACTCACTGCTGGAGAATGAAGCCCTGGCAGGTGGGGAAGCTGCCCACTCAGGGCTGCCTGTCCCCACCCATGCTGAGTTAGTTGCTATCCTCCACATCCCTGGACCACACTGCTGTGTGGGGGAGTGGCATCCCCAGCCCTTAGCACAGCATCTGGCACAGTTGTGCTCATAAACACAGTGAAATTAGGAGGGAAAGCAGGAAGACTGCAGAGTGAGCCCCAGAAACTCCCAGTCCTGAGCTAAGAAGTTGGGGTTGGGGGGTCCCAAGTGGGGACATACCAAAGAGACATTCACCCTGACTTCAGGGTGAAGGGAAGACCGGAAGACCTTTTGTCAGAGAGAAAAGAAATTAAAGAGCTTCCAATTTTGAGTCCAGGTGAGGGCAATGATTTATCCAAAGTTCAGGCCATAATTCATGGCTGAAGTTTACTAGTGTAGACTGCATTTGATCCACTGCATGAGGAAATATATTACCTGAAACAGACAGAGACCCAAGGCAAGGCACCCTCAAGGCACCCGCTGGGTCCTAACTCCCGTCTCTGGTGGTCACTTAGTGTCTCTTGCCTGCTGCCACCACACTTTCTTTCCCTAGGGGCTACCGAGGAATGCTTTAAGGGCACTCCCTGCCCTTCTATCTGAGCACTTAGTGAGAAGTGCATGAAGACCAGGTGTGAGAGAGGTGCATGGAAAACACAGGTCTCGGAGTCAGGGAGACCTCAGCTCAGATCTCACAGTATCCTTTCACTGGCT
Source organism: Dama dama (assembly GCF_033118175.1). NCBI lineage: Eukaryota > Metazoa > Chordata > Mammalia > Artiodactyla > Cervidae > Dama > Dama dama. Next base: position 50,482,378 of record NC_083692.1, on the reverse strand, counting down.
TGGATAAGACAGACTGAACGAACCCCAGTCTCTTCATAAGCAAAATGAGAACAACAATATACACTGTATAGATTAGAGGTTGTAAGAATTAAGGCCTAAATGTAGTAAGGAGGCAGATCCAGCTGGATTTGAGGCAAAGAACTGTCTCAGTTTGTCCACCTCTGTCCATCTTTGCATTTTTCCCATTTTCTGGTACAACCAGTGCTGGCGCATTGCCTTATATCTAGTTGTTATTTAGTCGCTAAGTCGTGTCCGACTTTTTGCGACCCCATGGACTGTAGCCCCCCAGGCTCCTCTGTCCATGGGATTTCCCAGGCAAGAATACTGGAGTGGGTTGCCATTTCCTTCTCCAGGGGATCTTCCCGACCCAGGGATCGAATCCATGTCTCAAGCTTGGCAGGCAGATTCTTTACCTGTGAACCACCAGGGAAGCTCTTACATCTAGAAGTAGGTGCTAATTACTAGTTCATCAAGTAACAGAGGAGCTATTTTGTGTTCTTCAGAACTTTGCTTCTCAAAGTGTGTTTTGGGGACCAGCCACATTGGAACGACCCAAACACTTGTTAGAAACACAAGATCTTGGAGCCCGTCCCAGATGTACTGAAACAGAGCATTCATTTTATCAGGCTCCTCAGGTGATTCATGTGCACATTAAAGTTTGAGAAACTCTGTTTTGAAAAGTGCCGTCTGAAGTTGCCTGCATGCAAAGTCACTTCATTCCTGTCTTACTGTTTGCAACCCGATACACTGTAGCTTGCCAGGCTCCTCTGTCCATGGGATTCTGGAGGTAAGAATACTGGCATAGGTTGCCATTTCCTCTTCCAGGGGGTCTTCCCAACCCAGGAATCAAACCCATGTCTCTTACATATCCTGCATTGGCAGGCAGGTTCTTTACCACTAGTGCCACCTCGAAAGCCACATCTGAGGCTGAGGGAAGCTTAAAACCCCTATGAAGTTTGGGAGCATTTTAGGGAATTTATAGGCCAGACAACAACACACCCTTTTCCCACCCTTACTGGTCTGAAAGTGGGTTCCCTGAAAACCTAAGGGACTTACATCACTTCTGTGAGATCCATTGTGGGGACAGAGTCAGCTTCTCTGTGCATGTGTGTTTTCCAGAGTAGATTGTGGTCTAGAGAGTATTTCCATACAGCAAATGGATAGCTGCATCGTAGTACAGCCTCTCCCCATGAGTCCCAAGTGACTTCTGAGTCCCCATGCTTTTAGAGGGGGAAGTAGAGCAAGGCCTGGACATCCTGCTCCTCTGGGTGTTTTTTCCGTTATTACCAGCAGGGACCTGGAATTTGCCAGATGAAATGACTTAAAACTCATTTACTTATAAAAAAAAAGTGTATGTTGGTTAGTTCTTTGTTGAAGAGGGATTTACTCAAAGGTCACTTGTCACATGCCTACGCCATGCCAGCATCTGTGAGTCCTGGGGATACAATGGTGACTACCTTGTCCCCACTTTTGAGGTGTTTCTAGTCCAGTAGGGAGAGAGAGATGCAACAGGTAATGTAAGAACAAAAGAGGTTCACTGGAGTTCTGAGAGACTGGGCTCAAATATATATGTGGGAAAGAAACAGAACAAAGACTTACAGATATTCATCTTCGTATATATACGTATAGCGAGAGAGACAGAAATCAAATGGTTCTGTGTCACACACACATATAAATATGCATATAGAGAGAATAAATATGCTAATGTGTTATTGAATCTATCTGGAGGGAGTACAGTCATTCTTTGTGCTCTTCTTTCAATTTTTTCTATACTAGGATACTTTGGTAATAAAAAGTGGGGGAAGCAATGGGAGTATTCAGTGAATCAGATGAGCATTATAATGGAGGACGACTTAGTAAAGAGTATGTTCTTACAAATGTTGTTTTATGGCCAGCCATGCAGAGTTGCATTACATAGTTTCACATACATAAATGATCCATTTCATCCTCAGAACCCTGTTGGGTCTCTAATACCAACCCCACTCACTATTGAAAAGCAGAGGCCTAGAGACTATGGCGATTTGCTCGAGGCCACCTGCAGTAAGTGATGTAGCCAGGACAGAGATGAGGTTTTTAGACTCCAGATCCAGGTCTCTTTTACCCAGTCTTTCTCACGATCTGTGGTTCATTTCCCCAAAGAGAGGCCATGGTGTTTATCTTCCCAATCCTGCTCTGTCCTCTGGCTGGGGATCATCCTCTCCTCCTTCGGAGTCTGTGGGGCCTGAAGGGAGAAAGCAAGACACCTGGGAGAGGATGGCAGCCATCGCTGACTGAGGCCAGGGTGAGTCTAGGCAGTGGCCTGACTGGGGACAGCTCACCTGTGTGGGGAAAATCGCCTCCCCAAGCCAGAGAGAGGCCAGGGGGGCTCACAGCGAGCATCTCCCTTGAGGATGGTGCCAAGCCAGAGGGTGAGTTTTATCACTCACTCCCACCATGAGCCAGATAAACGGCTCCTTCTTGGTCTCCAGCCAGTTATTGCTCCTGCTGCCAGAAACTCTTAATCATGCCATTGGAAAGGGCGGAGTCCCCTCCCCCGACAAGTGCCAGCTGGCTCCTGTGCACCTCAGCTAGCCGTAGCTTTCTGCACCCCCAGTAGCAGAAGCCCCCTGTTTGGGCCTGGTTTGGAGGGTATAGACTTACACTTACTTTCCAGTCTCACGTGTATTTATAAGCTTCTTTTTCTAACCCTGAAGTGCCACCATCCCTGGGGGATTGCTGAAGCTCAGACAGAACAATGATGGCCCCAGGGTTCCCCATGCCTGGCCTAGGGCCTAGGTCAGAGCAGGATGTTCTAAGTGTTTGCTGGACATCCTAACCCTCCCTATGTCAGAATGGGGGTAGGAAGCTAGGGTCTTCAGAGAAGTAATTAAGTTAAAATGAGGTCTTTAGAGAGGGCCCTACTCCAGTGTGACTCGTGTTCTTAAAAGATTAGAACAAGACACGTGTTGAGGGAAGATCACGTGACAATAGACCGCCATCTGCAAGCCAAGCAGAGACACCTCAGGAGAAACCAGCCTTGCTGATGCCTTGACCTCTGACTTCTAACATCCAGGACTGCAAGAAAATAAATTTCTGTTGTTTGAACCACCAGTCTGTGGTCTTGTGTTATGGCAGCCCCAGCAAAGGAACATACTGAAGAATTTTGGATGTGGTCGAGTCCTAACACGAGATCCGCACAGAGCTCGTGTGTGGCTACATCTGTGAGTAGATACAGGCCCAGGCACCGAGGGTGGACATCACTGCTTGAATTGATCATCTGGATGTCTCCAGGTGTGAGTGGATAGGTGGATCCGCACCCTCCCTTCTGGGTCTTCTCTCCAACTCTTCCTGCTTTTGAAACAGGAGGGAAGGAGGCAGGGTACAAACTTTAAAAGAATGACGCCCCAGGACATGACATAAACTGCTTAGAACAAAATAGGTCCAAGATGGTGGACAAGTCAACTTTCACTAGAGTTTCAGTCTCAGTGTTTTCTTGGGCTCCAAAATCACTGTGGATGGTGAGGGCACCAGTGAAATTAAAAGATGCTTGCTCCTTGGAAGAAAAGCTATGACAAACCTAGACAGCATATGATAAAACAGAGACATCACTTTGCCAACGAAGGTCTGTAAAGTCAAAGCTATGGTTTTCTCAGTAGTCTTGTACAGATGTGAGAGTTGAACCATAAAGAAGGCTGAGCGCCAAAGAATTGATGCTTTTGAACTGTGGTGCTGGAGAAGACTCTTGAGAGTCCCTTGGACAGCAAGGAGATCCAACCTGTCAGTCCTAAAGGAAATCAACTCTGAATATTCATCGAAAGGACTGATGCTGAAGCTCCAGTACTTTGGCCACTTAATGTGAAGAGCCGACTCACTGGAAAAGATGCTGATGCTGGGAAAGATTGAAGGCAGGAGGAGAAGAGGGTGACAGAGGATGAGATGGTTGGATGACATCACTGACTCAATGGACATGAGTTTGAGCAAACTCCAGGAGACAGTGAAGAACAGGGAAGCCTGGAGTGCTGCAGTCCATGGGGTGGCAAAGTGTTAGACACGACTTAGCAAGTAAACAACAAAAATATGATCATTGAAACACATCAGCAAGCTAAGTGGCACACTTATCATTGCCATGACAGTTCTGAGGCCAATCATCAAAGGTCAAAAAGTGGGTGGTCGCCCAGTTCCTCGAATCCTTGCCCCGTCCCTGAAATATTAATAGTTGGAATACTCCTCCTACTCATTAGCCTATGAAACTCAGCCCATAAAAACTAAACACACCCTATTCCAAGGCTGCTCTCATTTTCTGAGACAGTCAAAACTCTGTGGAGTGTGTTTCTCTTTAAATAAATCAACTTCTTGTCTATCAGTTTGCCTCTCACTGAATTCTTTCTGTGATGAGACATCAAGAACCTGAGTTTCATTAATTCCTGAGACCAGGTGTGAGACTGAGTTCAAGTCAAAATGTGAGTTACATGGTTTCACTTTGACATCACTTATTCTGATCATAAATCTCAGGGACAGGAGCCCCTCTATGTGGCTGAAGGAGGTGGCCAGGCCACGACAACCACACACCAAGAGGACGTAGTCATGGAACAGTGGCAAAACCTCACAGAAGGAGACTTCTCAGGTGCTGTTTTGCTGATGTCACCAAGCTCTCTGTGGAGGGTCCCGCTCAGCTTGTGAAAATAACTCTGTTCCTCGAGCATTCTTGGGTGAAGAAAAAAAATATTTTAACCTTTTCACAGCATCCTTGGTTGCCTTAAATTGGCCCAGAATTTTCAAGTTTGATGTCATGAGGCCTCTTCTTTTTTTTTGTCTGCTTGGATTTGTCCTTACACCTTGTTTCTGAACTTGACTTTGGGGAACCAGTGGCTGTGATGGAAGCTGAGATACAAGGGGAACAGGACTTTGTCCAGGGGTGGGTTTTCTCCTGGGCCATTGAGAGGTAGACATCACTCACAATGGGTAAGATGAGTGCAAACTTCTAGTTAGAAGGGGCCAGGCCCAGAGAAGCTCAGAGTATGTCTGAGGCTCCCCTGACATTGAGTAACATTCAAAGTGGCAAACCTCTGAAAGTAAATGTACCCATGTGGGCTCTGAAGGGAGCCAGCATCACCAGAAATAAGCACCAGTGAGAATCCCAGGGATCCTGGAGCTGTGCTTGCTGCTTCATGCCTCTGAACCACAGTTTCCCCTGAAAAGTAGTGACGATGATACTTATCTCCCGGAAGGTTGCATGGATAAAGGAAAACAAATAGACAAAGTATTTGGCACATTTAAAAGTTCTCAAAATTAGTAGTTACTCTTATTTCATATAGGCTTTACCTGGTGGCTCAGAGATAAAGAATCTGCCTGCAGTGTAGGAGACCAGGGTTTGATCCCTGGGTCGGGAAGATCCCCTGGAGAAGGGAATGGCAACCCAGTCCAGTATTTTTGCCTGGAGAATCCCATGGACAGAGGATCCTGGAAGGTTATGGTCCATAGGGTTGCAAAGAGTCAGACATGACTGAGCAACTAAACACATTATTTCATAGACCTTGTTTCTACTCAAAACAATGTAAGCATCAAATGTATATTTTTCATTGTTATTACTCAAACCAAAATTGAATGCGTGTCTGGACCAGTATAAAACAGCCTTGGGAATGGAAAGGTCTAATGGTTATTTACTGCTTGGCTTGCTCTTACAGAACTGCACCTTTGTCCCCCTGGTGTTTGGGAATCTTTGAATGGCTCAAGGCAACTGCGTTGCACTAGGGTTAAGGCAGGGTCAATGTTTCATGTTTAAAGTGGATAGAACTTCGTGTTTATATTTCTCTCTGCCGTTAATGGTTAAATAGCTGACAGCTGATGAGGTAGGTGTTGAAGGTCTCAGGGCACCACGATGCCTCTTGATGAGCCCTGGTGACACTCAGGCTGTCAGTGCTGGAAGGGCCAGTACTGGTGAGAAACTGTAGACTCAGGAGGTGAAGGCAGCCACCCAAGGCTGTTTGGCTAGGGCGGAGATATCAAGAGATGTCAATGACATTACCTGGGTTACTGGGTAAGTGAGAAAATGAAAAAAACACAACAGCAACAAAAATCAGCCTTGCTGGCAGCCAGACCACGATGTTCCCAACTGAACATAGACAATGCCCACAACACAGAAGCAACATGTTACAAAAACCTCTGCATCTATGTTTGCAACAGGACAAAAAGTAGGCCACTCTAACTCCAAAAACGTGACCAGAACATCGCCTGCTTCCGGCTAACAAGGAGAGACTGCTGCTCCTGTAGCAATGCCAGTTTTAGCCTCGCCTGCTGGAATGTTTTTACTTAAATTAAGCACTAATGATTTCACAACAATTAATTAGATTAAGATACCGGATAGCTGAATGATCCCCTCCCATTTTGACAGAATCCTATTGAGAACGGCTACTACCATGCAGCGTTGGTGGTACAGTGGTGAGCACAGCTGCCGTCTAGAATTCCCTAGCTTTCCCAACCTTTCTGTAGTCTCACCCAGCACAAGCCCAGATTTTCTGAGAAGCCCCTCTCAACTCCTCATGTAGGGATGCTCTCGAGTTTCTCTGGAGTGCATCTTCCCTAGCTGCAGTAAGCCAAATAATCCTAACCTTCATCTGATTCCAAGTGTGTTCCCTGTAGCCTTTGGCTGGTGAACCTTTACATCTGTAAAATGGGCATAATGATACCTGCCCAGGATATTGTGTGAATCAACTGATATCATGCAGGTAGGAACAAGATTTTTTTTTTTTTAATGAGTATTTTCTTATTTATTTGGCTGCACTGGGTCTTAGTTATGGCTTGTGGGATCTAGTTTGCTGATCAGGGATTGAACTTGGGTCTCCTGAGTTGGGAATGTGGAGTCTTAGCCATTGGTTCACAAGGGAAGTCCCAGGAGTGAGCTTTTAACGTTGAAATTGCTATAGGTCTATAAACTAGTGTGATGTGGAATTTGCAGATGGTTCTCTTTTGAGACTCAGAAGGAGATATTATACTTCTTAAATTGTAGGTTCCTATTCAAGGTTCTATTATATGTACCTGCCTCAGTTTCACTGGTGTAAATCTCTCCTACCATTAGTGTTTAGGAACAGCAATTAACATGTAAACTTCAAACAGACTTGCCCGAGGGTAAGTCTGAGTGTTGGTCGGCCTCAGTCAGGTGAGGTTGTGGAGCCTGTAACTTCTGAGCCCCACCCCTGTCTTTTCCTGCTGATAACATGGCTTTCCATCAGGGAGTGGCTAGAATTTCAGCCAGGCTGTGAGACATCCACCCAGCAGGAAAGGCAGCCATGACCAAGTCCCTCCCCTTTCCAAATACCAGCTTCAATGGCAGCCCCACTGCCTCCAGAGCGAGGGCCGAACTCATTAGCGTGGCCTCTGAGGCCTTCACCTCTGACCACTTCTTTTGTGCCCTACCCTGAGCTATGGCAATTGTCTGTGTGCATGTACTTAATTTATATTTAAGAATGTGTGTATGCTCAGTCACTTTAGTCACTTCAGTCATGTTGGATTCTTTATGACCCTACAGACTGTAGCCTGCAGGCTTCTCTGTCCATGGGGTTCTCCAGGCAAGAATACTGGAGTGGGTTGCCATGCCCTCCTCCAGGGGATCTTCCCGACCCAAGGATTGAAGCTGCATCTCTGCATTACAGGCAGATTCTTTGCCTCTGAGCCACCAGGGAAGCCCAGCAAACATCTCAGAGATTCCCAATTTCATTGCATGTTTTCAAGTCTCCAGGACTGGCTCATGCTTTTCCTTCTGCTTGCTACATCCTTCTACTTCTCCTTCAAGGCTCAACTCAAATATCACTTCCTCTATAAAGCCTTCTCTGCTAACCTTTCCTGCCTTGTGATGTTTTGTATCTAATTGTACACTTAGCACACCATGTTGAAATTATACCTCTTCCAGTCTCTAACACACACACACACAGACACACACACACACATGGTTGTAGGGGACTTCAGATCTCATCAACTGGGAAGCTCCTTTTTCATTGTTGTATCCTCAGGAACACCTTTTTGTACAAACCATGGGGCCTGGTACACAGTAGGGGGTTAATAAAGGCTGTAATTTGTTGTTGTTGATCTTGTTATATTTCAGAAGAAGTATGTTGTTTTCACTCTTTTGGTCTCTCTTGGGACAAGGAGGCTGGAACATTTGTCACTGGAAAGTTTTTCGCAGTCACGGAAAGGCCAGTCCTAGTCAGCTAGGATTATCACAGACTCTGCCCAGCTCATGGTAATGCCCAGCTCATAGGAAAAGAATTTGCTTGATCCTATTTTCAGGCCTGCCAAGGCATGCTTTACTGTGTGTGGTTAATTCATTATTGCAACTAGTATTTTTCTACCAATTACAACTAAATCTCAACTTGGGAATTTCTTTTTTCAATTAAAGAACCACTGTCTTTTTGGCATGATGATATTTTATTCTGGAGGACTAACTTGTCATGAATATTTAGTGGTTTTATATTATCTGGAATATGGCCACTCTTGGCCTCCCCTGGTGGCTCAGATGGTAAAGAATCTACCTACAACGTGGGAGACCCGGGTTCAATCCCGGGATTGGGAAGATTCCCTGGAGAAGGGAATGGGTACCCACTCCAATATTCTTGCTGGGAGAATTCCATGGAAAGAGGAGCCTGGCAGGCCACAGTCCATGAGTTCACAAAGAGTCAGACACAACTGAGCAACTGACACTCCTACGCTCCCTTGAGGGAGGTCAATATTCAGGATCATGAACACTGGTATCCCTCCATTTACCCGCTGCAGGATACCGAGAAATGAAAACAAGTTTTGCCCCAGGGTTTGCATTGTTTCTGAGGGAAAAACTTTAAGCCAGGAAGTCAGGAGACCTGGGTTCAAGTCAAGTTAATGTTTTGCCATTAACTGTCTATTTTTGTTTTTCAGTGGTTCTCATTGTGTAGTCCCCAGACCTGAAGCAACACCTGCGTCCTTTAGAAATGCAAATTCCTGGGTCTACCCCAGGCTCACTGAGTCAGGAACTTGCTAACAAATTTAATAGAATTCGTTTATTTTATAAATAAATGAGATTTAATAAAATCATATTTTAATAGACTTCTAGTGCACTCTAAAGTTTGAGTCTGACTAGTCAAATTCCTTTGCTTTATCATTTTGATATAAAATTTTAAATTATTCAAATCATTCAAGCAAAATAGTATATACAAACTACAACATTACATAAAATTTGGAAGACAGAAATTTAGGTGTAAACTCAACTGAAGTATGAACATGTTTGTTCCTTTTCTTCTAGTAATTTTTTTCCCTCAAATACAGGTGTTTTCATGGAATTGTAATCAGAAGACACACAATTAGGTATGCTACTTTTGTCCCACTTAGCCTTGGAATGAAAATATTATTCAATGCTGCCACTTTTATATCATCGTAAGCAGTGGTCCTCAACCTCTGGGCGGCAGAGTGGTACCTCCTGTCTGATCAGCGGCGGCATTAGATTAGATTAGTGCACAATAAATGTAATATGCTTGAATCATCCTGAAACCATCTCCTCCCACCCCAGTCTGTGTGAAAAGCTGTCTTCCACGAAACTGGTCCCTGGTGACATAAAAGGTTGGGGACCGCTGGTCATAAGAACTATTTTTAGTAGTTCCACAATACATTATCTAAAAGCTGTGCCAAAGCGTACCTCGCCAGGACCCTGAAGGTGAACTTGCACACATGGAGGAGAAAGTGCTGGGACAGACGAGGAGGCCTCCCCTTCTCTGTACATCTTCCTGCTCCTCCCCCCAGATCCCACACAAACATTGAAACTATGAGTGTTTCTGGAAGTAGTCATAAGCAGAGAGGAAAGTGATGTCAGTCAATAACCCTGAGTTTTCCAGAGGTATCCAGAAACACAGGTTTTCCCTTACCTAAATCCTTTCCTGAAACCCTGAAGCTGCCAAGACGTCGCCACGCTACCTTTTGGCGACATCCAAGAATGACGCCTTCTCTTGAGAAGTACGGCTGCCCCCTGACCTGAATCCAGGTTGTCTCCTGGCCCTGAGCTGGGTGCCTGAGTGTCAGCAGCTGGGTGCACCTGCTGTCTACCTTAACAGAGACACCCCACTCTCGGCAGGACTAGCTGGGCTCTGACCTATCGTTCTAGTTTTAACCCTGGGGCTAGAGTCTGGCCAGGATCCTCAGCATATTTGGCAGGGGTTCAGATGTTTTACCTGCTCCTGGCCAGCCCCCTGCCCCAGTGGGCTGGACCGCAGTCCCTGGCTGATAGGGCCCCACTCTAAAACGAACACTCTTCTAAGAACCAGCATACAGCTTTGAGAAATGCTGTGCCTCATGTCCTCCGCGGACCTCAGGGATGTCAGAGACACCCCAGGCTGAGGTCAAGGTGGTCACGGGCCCTTGGAGAATGTAACTGGAACTGCTCCGCCGTGTCTTGTGCACCAGGCCTAAAATCGGGCAAGCCTCTGGCCCAGCCCTGCCTCTCCTCCCCCTCCCCCTGCTGACTCACCGGCAGGGACACAGCATGCCTCAGAGCGGTGTGGCAGCTGGTATGGAAAACAGGCCAGTGGGAAGGTGGTGGGGGGATTTAATTCTGGGGGGCCCAGAATTAAATATGGCTTCAAGTCCTGAGCCCCTTGTGAAAGATGAGCAGGGTGGGAGAAGGCCTGCGGTCCTCTCACCCCAGACTTCTCCTCTCTGGGCACCATGCCCCCAGGAGGGCTCCAGCCTGGCTCAGCCACAGGGCAGGAAGTCTGGCAGTGTGGTGGGAGGGGCTCTAGCAGAGGGCAGGCAGGATTTCACAAGAGTTCTATGGACTGACTTTCTGCTGATTCTACTTTTCATACACTCGCCTAGGTGAGTTCCATCTCTGGATCCCGCCTCGGATATTACTCTTGAATGACCTTTCCTGCAGTTGTGGAGGCCTGTTAGGAATTTGCAGGCCACACTGGGGCTGTAATTCTGGGCCTCCCAAGCCTGTGGGGATGGGTGGAGGTGGTCTCTCTAGGGACAGCAAATCCAGGACAGGTCTAATTGCCGCTAATCAGGTTGTTTTTTAATTTTTTTCTGTTACATGTAAATACTTAAAACACACACACACACATACAGATTCCATGGCCTTAAAGCTCTTTATTGATCTTTACATATACTTTCAATCCCTAGTGATATACAAGTATAAAAAATTTTTATCATAGTTGTGATTCAATATATAATTTATTTAGTCCTGTTTTCTCCCCCACTTTACTGCATATAAAATTTCCTCATACTTGTTTTTAAAAGCTACAAGACCAGTTGTTATGTAACCTTTTGGAGGTCACAGATCTCTTTGATAATTTGCCACTATAAGTGCCTAAGTGTTAGCAGTAAGGCTTTTATTTCAGATTCCCATCATTATTGCTCCACAAATTGCCTGGCACTTCTAGTAGTAGGTATTCAACACAATGCTTGTTTAAAGGAGGACTTAGTAATAGCTGGCCGCTTCCTCCTTGATGGTTTATTGTTGGGCATTCAAATTGTTTCTAGTTTTTGACAGTTGTGATGCAGTGCTGCTGTCAACTCCTTCCTGTAGTTTTTTTCTCCTTCCCAGCAGGTCTGTTTTTGGAAGATGTTTGGGCTTGGAAAACATGTGTACTTTATTGTCTCTGTGCCTTTGCTTATGCACAAGGAAAGCCTCCTTCTTGTTTGTCCAGATTCTATCCTGCAAGACTCTGCTCAAATGCTGATTCCTCCCAGGAGCCTTTCCTCTACCTGTACTTGGAAGCGAACACTTCTTCATCTCTACCTGTGACTTTTTTTAGTTAATTCAGGCTGTTGTAACAAATTACCATAGAGTGGGTGGCTTGTAGCCAATAGAAAATTATTTCTCACACTTCTGGAGGCTGGAAGTCTGAGATCAAGTTTCTAGCATGTTGGGGTTCTGGCAAAAACCCTTTTCCAGTTTTCCTCATATGGTAGAGAGAGAGCCAGTGGGTTCTCTGAGGTCTCTTTTAGAAGGAGCCCATTTACAAGGACTCTACTCTCACGACTGAATCACCTCCCAAAGTCCCTACCTCTTAAGATGCCATCCTATTGGGGGTTAGGATCTCAACATACAAATTTTGTGGGGGACACAAAGACTCACCCCTTTGTACTCCTCTCCAGTGGTACTCATCACATTTTATGATCCAGTTGAAAAAAACTTATATATACATCTTATCTCCTTTATTAGACTGTGTTATACCTTATATATTTGCAACCCAGAACAGATCATTTTAATACCATTTGTTCTATAAGAGCTATTTTCAGTTATATGCATGCAAAAATCAGTAATAATTACTATTTTCTTGATTTGTTATTTAGTTTTAGAACAATAATTTAAAAAAGAATACATTTCCACTTTAAAGATACACAAATGCATTAAAGATATTTTCTGGAAGAACCCAAATTTTTACTTACCAAACAAAATATTACACCTCACAGTTCACTGTAAAACCTGTTTTACTGCTTTATGTTTTAAACCCAAAAGTCTAAGTGGTCACACAGGATAACAGAATCGAAGTCAGATTCTATTTCTTTGTTTTTTTAATCAGTATGATATCATTTTTAATTTTAAATCTACTATTTCTATTTAAAGGCAAAAACAAGCAATAAATACTATGGAATTTGGGACATGAGATGACAAAGTAAGTTGGGAGGATACTGAACAATTAGACAGTTGCAATGAGCATACGTCATGGTCAGTGAACATCAGGGACCAACTATGTAACTGGGAGGTCTCTAAATTGACACTAACAGAGAATATATATTCAAGGAGAAGTAATATAGAACTGTGACCATTTGAAGTTTTTGTATACATTAATAAAACCCAATAGTAACCATAGCAGTTGTTTACAACTCTGACCAAAAGAACTATTTTGGAGGGGGTGTTAATTTTTATCACTGGCACTATTTAGAATCGTGATGATGAGAAGAAGTTTTTATTACTGTCACGTTCTCTATGGATGATGGCCCCCTTATTGCCCTCTGGCAGTGCAGGCAGCTCCTGTCTTCCTGCCCCTGGTCCGCCTGATTTGTCAGTAAGCTTGTGGGGAGCAGGGGCGGCTGTGCAGTCCACGTTGTACAGTGTCTGCTTCACAAACAAAGCAGTTCTGAGTGAGGGCCTTGGCGGGACCACTAAGGTTGAACTCCCTTTCCCTAAACCTGAGGCCGGTTTTCTTTATGTAGTCCAGACAAGGAACATTTCACAACAGATTCAATACAGAAACAGATGAAAAAAAGCCCAGCCCTTTCTATTAAGCCAGACATGAAAAAAGTAGCAAAATTTCTTTGTGACCCAGTGTCACTTTTCTGATTCATTTTTCATTGTTCTTTGGCAAATACCAGTTATTCCTCACAATATCATTTCATATGCTAACATGTGATGAGTTTGTTGTTATTATTCAAAACATTAAAGAGTGTTCTCCATTTTAGTCTCTAATACAGTAAATACTGATAGCTGTGTTCCACATAAAAAAGATCTCTTTGGAATTGTGACTAATTTTTGAGAGTGTAATGGGACCTTTTGGGAAGTTGAGAATTGCTGTACTAAAGCACTGCCTTCGATATGACAGCTGCCTATGTACACTTGTTAAATGAGTGAGGGACTGATGGATGGGCTTCAGTTGCTTCTGGGATGTGGAGGCTGCTGCGGGAATTGCAGGGAGGGGCCAGGCTCCTGAGGCAGTGCTAGTGGATATCACTGGGCAGTGGGGGCTGCCAGGGTCTAGGAGAACTGGCTACCATTTAAGCAGTGTTGGCCTCAGGAGTGGGGTCTGGGGATGAGGGTAATGGAGGCTCTGTGTCCCAGGGTCTTTGGGATGCTCACCATATCTTCTTTCCCTTGGTGTTGGTGGACAGGAATTACCCAATATTCCTTTCCTGTGAGAGGAACCAAGCAGAATGGATTTCTAGGGATCTATGGCAGTTCAACCATGAGGTGAGGGCACAATGGCCAGAAGCCTATAGCGTTGAGCAGACAGATCCAGTCTAGGGACCTCTTGCTCCTCTTGTGGAATCTCTGGCAAGTCGTTTTTCTGCTGTCTGACTCTACCACAAGGTGAGGGTGCGGTAAAATGTTTGTGCAATGTCTGGCATATACTGGGTACACAATACATTAGTGGGTCCATTAGCAAAGTCATCAATAATAATAAAAAGAAGTAAGCTGGGAGGTCTCGGGTTAAGGAGGAAGGATCCCATGGGAGTTCTTCCTGGTATATGGACACTTGGTCCTGAATAATTCATTGCCATGGGGGCTGTCCTGTCCACTGTAGCATGTTTAGCAACATCCCTGGCTTCTAAGCTCTGCTTGGCAATAGCACTGTCTCCCTGGTTCTGACAGCCAAAAACATCCCCTGGGGGCCAGTTTGGGAAACTATCCTACAAGGCATAGATACTCAACCTTCTAGGGCTCCGTTGGGGTGCCTGCTTGCTTGCATTGCCCCAGGAAGAGGAAGACGTCACACCAGCCTAGTGCACACAGATCTGACTCACTGCCTGCAGAAAAAATTCTGCCAAGATGTTCTGCTCTCAAGGAAACAAAAGGCTTCCTGTCTCTGATCCTTTTCTCTGAAGGACCTTCCTGCTAATGGAAACTTCCCTCAGCGTTTGGACAAGCCGGGACTCTGGGGAAGCAGTAGCTGACCAGCACAGGCTTTGCTGAGGGAAATGTGGCTAATACCAAGCAACCCCGGGGGAGGCTGTCCTGCCTTTCATCCTTCACCTTGACTCTAATGGCGTCCAACCCCCAAGTCTCTACTGAAACATCTGGTCCAATCAGAAGCAGAACAAATAAACCAAGGGTGATATATTCATATAGCAGGATGCTACAGTGACCTGAGTGAATGTGTCATACTACATGCAACTGCATGGATGACTTACCAACATAATGTTGAGTGAAAGAAGCCCAGAACAAAAAGAGCACATGTTATATACGACCATTACTGAAAAGCTCCAAAAAATCAAAATAATCTATGTTAAGGCTCCAGGGATGTGTGTGCAAGGAAGGCTCCTGGGATGCTGGCTTAGGTTGTGAAAATTCATTGAGCACTTTATGATATAGGCATTTTTTGAGATATATGTTATGCTTCAGTAAGAAATTAAAAACATTCTGGGCCAAAGGGCAGGAAAAGCTCTTCACTAATATCCTTGTGAACACAGGGAAGAAAAATCATGAACAATTCTGCCTGCATGGCTCTAAGTTATTATTAATATTTTTGGACTCAGTTTTGTAAGTGAGATGATGTATGCAAAATAACTAACCTGGTAATTGACATACAAAATGCTCAATGAATGATAATTAATACTGCTAATAAGTTATTAACTGACCTAATATACAAAATAATAATTAAATATAAAGAATAGCCTTTTTTTCCTAAAGGAGAAAAAAAATGTTCTGGAGTTTTCAGGTATGTCTTTGGATAGTAAGCTTCTAATTCTTTTTGGAGCTCCTGCCAAGCATAGTCTTAGAGGAAAGAAAAACCAGTAACCAATACAATAACAAAGTCTCAAAGCTTGGTCTCATTTGGCCAGTGTTCAGTTCACTTCAGATCCATCATTTATTGATCCAATGCACTCTTTAGCCAGGAACCTGTGATCCACCTGCCTAATCAAGCATTTGGATCACTTTGACCATCAACCTATGAATTTCCAGAACAAACAGGTATGACTGCTTAGTCTCAGAGTAAAACTTTGACAGAAAAAGTGAGGTTTAGAAAATGTGCAATGATAGCTCCTTGTTCAACCTGACTGGAAAGAAGATTCTACAAATTCCTCTCTTCTGAGAGAGCCAGCAATTAGACAACCTCAGCAAGATGGAGGGTTTCATTACAAGCTGTTCTCTTCAACTGCAAATTAGACGCCAAATTAACTCTCAGGAAGATCTGAGACTCTTTCAGATTATTTGCCACCAAAGAAGTCTTAGCCTGACTATTTCTGAATCAGATATGAGAGAGACTTCATTGCTTTGAGAAGACATCTACTCCTAGAGCAATTTCCTAAAATTTCAGAATTTAGGAAATGCCTACAAACAGCTACACATCCCTGTGACCTGTGATGCCAATCATAGAATCACCTAATACGCTGTGAAGCAAACTCTGTCTGACATAGTCAAAACGCTTGGATTCACTGCGATGTACATTGAAAGAAGAAAGTCCATGCCCATCTCCGGAGAAAAGGCAGGCTCTTACCTGTTCCCAGGCTTTGTCCATGGGCACTTGATTGGATCAAGATGCACAAAAACAAGAAGATAGAGACACACAGGGGATTTTCCATTTCTCCTGTTTCACCTGGGGTCCGAGGTCCTCTTGCTAATTTCTGAAGCTAAAGAGACCAGATTGCCTATTGATACTTTGTTAGGGAAGACTGTCCATTAATAATTAACCTTTTAAACATGTTTTCTAGTGTTCAGACTCTTTCCTTCCTACACCCGACCCCCAAATCTAAATCTACCTCATACAAAAAAAGAGAAGAAAGTTGATTTACAGAAGTATTTTTTATCCTGATACATTTTGAAAATAAAATATCTTGTCATGTATTCTCGCCTTCTAGGGCCGAGGTCACAGTTCTAAATGCATCAGTTTGAAGTTAATATGTTTGGAAATTCTGTCAAAGGTCAGGGGTAGGTGGCTTCCACAGAATTGCCAAAGTCTCTCTCTGCCAGCACTGCAAAGGGGATACAAGCAGTGGTATTTCAAATGCAGACTAAACTCAAAGAGAAAGGAAAGGGCTCTGCTATGAGGAGAGCCCCCATGGGGTCTGTTTTCTGTTGAGTTTAGCAAAACTACTGGTTCTGTGGTCAAAGAGTGATGGGCAAAATTTCTATAACTGAAAGGGGCAGAAAACCTCTAATGTCAGTGTAAAAAGGAGTTGGTAAAGGAGCCAAGATGAAGACCTGGATGCTTTTGCTGGGGGCCCCTTTGAAAAATGAGTAAGCACACTCTTTCCTCCTTTGTATTAATGGATGCTCTAACTGTGTAGAGGACTGAGAAGTAAGGCCACTTGGTGAGACCAGACAGGGGAAATGCTACCATGCATTTCTCGTGTTAATATTCCTTGGTAAACTTTATTCATTTTTTTCAACTTTAAAAAAAATACCTATTACATACCAGGCACTATTCTAGTACTTGGGATAAACAAGTGAACAAAACAGACCAAGATTCCAGTCCTTGTGGTATTTATGTACCATTGGAGATGGGAAGAATCAGATAAGAGACAATAGGTATAATACATAAGAGATTTATGTAGATTGGTAGAATGCGATCTGAGTGACAGGAAAAGGAAAAGTATAGCTGAGTTAAGGGGGTTGGGGAAGGTAGTGATTTTAACCATTTTAAATAGAATGGTTAGGTGAGCCTTGTTGGGAAGTTGAATTCTGAGCAAGGGTTTGAGGGAGTTGCCCCTGTGGACATGTTGAGGAGGAGAGCATCAGGTAGTTAGAATAGCCAGTGCAGCCAATGCAAAGGCCCTGAAGTAGGAGCATGCCTGGAATGTTCCAGGAGCAGCATGGAGGCCGGTGACTAGGGAAACATCATTAAAAGGACTTTGGCTTTTATACTGTGAGACGTGGGGACCCACTCTGAGCAGAAGAGTGATATAATTTGTATAATATTTGTAAAAGATCATTCTAGTTTACAAGACTAGGAATAGATTACTAGCAAACCAGGATGCAAGTGGTGAGATCTGCTAGGAGGCTATTACAGTGATCCAGCGAGAGGTGATGGTGCCTTAGTTCAGCATGGTCATAGTGGAACTAGGGAGTGATGGATGGGTGGTGGATGTATTTTGAAGGTAAATGCAAGAGGATTTCCTGACTGCTTGGGTGAAGAGAAAGAAGAGTTGAAGATGACTTCAAGGATTTTGGTTTGAGCAAGTGGGACAGTGGTGTTGATATTAGCTGAGACAGGAAAGGCTGTGAGTGGAGCAGAGTTGGTGGTAGAAGATCAAAAATTCAGTTTTGGCTAGGTGGAGTCCAAGATGCTTCTTAGACATCCAAGTTAAAATATTAGGCAGGCATTTAGCTAACTTGATGATCACTACCTAGATGAAATGAACTGGGCAGGACCTTCATTTGGTCCTATTAGTTCGGACAGACTGACTCCAGGGCAAAGCTTAAGACTGTGCTGTCTGGTGGCTGAACTTCCTTCTGGAGGTCTATGGCATGGAGACCATCTAGTTGGATGCATGATTCCTGAGCAGAGGCTTCTGTGCTGGCTTCTTGGCTGGCTCCATCCTACCTGCACTGTTAAGCAAGATCTGAAGGTTCCACTTTACCGATATCCCAGAAAGCTGGAACCTAAAACAGCTGACTATCTACTTGGCTCCTCTCCCCAGGGCCTACCTTATCTCTTGTCTTCTGGGTACTGCCAGGAACCAACTCCCCTCCCGACCTCACCCTGCAGAATAACTTACCAAGACACTGGTGAATCCATCTGCCTCCAAGATCCTGGGTTTTCTACCAACTAGCTGTGCACAATGTTACTTAACTTTCATGAGTTCTGTCTCTTCATCTGTAAAATAAGAGAACATGAGCCTGAGATAATATTTTGAGATATCAATAATATATTTCTCGCAAACTCTCCCTCACACCCTCCCTCTCATCTAAGAAGAGTAAAGTAGACAGAAATCTATAAATCTTTTCTCTTCCTAAAGCTTCAGTTCAGTCGTTCAGTCGTGTTTGACTCTTGGCGACCGCATAAACCACAGCACGCCAGGCCTCCCTGTCCATCACCAACTCCTGGAGTTTACCCAAACTCATGTCCATTGAGTCAGTGATGCCATCCAACCATCTCATCCTCTGTCGTCCCCTTCTCCTCCCACCCTCAATGCTTCCCAGCATCAGGGTCTTTTCCAATGAGTCAGCTCTTCGTATCAGGTGGCCAAAGTATTGGAGTTTCAGTTTCAACATCAGTCCTTCCAATGAACACCCAGGACTGATCTCCTTTAGGATGGACTAGTTGGATCTCCTTGCAGTCCAAGGGACTCTCAAGAGTCTTCTCCAACACCACAGTTCAAAAGCATCAGTTCTTTGGTGCTCAGCTTTCTTTATAGTCCAACACTCACATACATACATGACTACTAGAAAAACCATAGTTTTGACTAGACGGACCTTTGTTGACAAAGTAATGTCTCTGCTTTTTAATAGGCTGTCTAGATTGATCATAACTTTTCTTCCAAGGAGTAAGCATCTTTTAATTTCATGGCTGCAGTCACCATCTGCAGTGATTTTTGAGCCCCCAAAAATAAAGTCAGCCACTGTTTCCCCATCTCTCTGCCATGAAGTGATGGGACCAGATGCCATGATCTTAGTTTTCTGAATGTTGAGCTTTAAGTCAACTTTTTCATTCTCCTCTTTCACTTTCATCAGGAGGCTGTTTAGTTTTTCTTCACTTTCTGCCATAAGGGTGGTGTCATCTGCATATCTGAGGTTATTGATGTTTCTCCTGGCAATCTGGATTCCAGCTTGTGCTTCCTCCAGCCCAGCGTTTCTCATGATGTACTCTGCATATAAATTAAATAAGCCGGATGACGATATACAGCCTTGACATATTCCTTTTCCTATTTGGAACCAGTGTGTTGTTCCATGTCCAGTCCTAAAGCTTAGGACCTAGCATAAGTGAATTCTAAGCAACAAAGGCAAGCAAAAGGCTAAGAATGTTTTAAAGGGATGTGAAGGGAGAAAGAATATTCCTACCTTCCTATCACTAGATAGTGTCTTGGACTTTGTAAGTAGATTGGGGAAAGGGAGAGGGAGATTTGTCTAGAGGGCAGAGGGGACAGTACATTGCTTCCAGAAGGTGGTAAGAACTCAAAGAGGAAATGGCTGTGAGTTTGTCAGTGGCGGGGCAAAATATACCCCTGTTCTTGGTATAGGTTGGGAGTAGCAGTGAGCTACTAGTAACAACAGGTCATGAAGATGGGGAGGACAGGGGGTCATCTATGTGCACTGATGGGATAGGACCAGGTGCTCACCCCAACTCCAGGCCTTGGTATTGTGTCTGACCTAGAACTGGTGGTAGGTGGGATTGGGGTGAGAAAGAATCCAGGAGGGCCTGAAAAATAGAAGTTTGAAATTATAATTCGGGTGGGTTACAGAAAGCAAAGCTATTTCTTCTACATCAGAATCTGTGGACTGAGATTCACACCTCTGCAAGCACAGGTATGTCATGAGTATTAGAAATTTCTATGTGAAGTGCCCAGCCAAGTGTCGATTTTATAGTAGCGTATGTGTGCTCAGTCACTCAACTGTGTCTGACTATTGTGTCCCCAGGGACTGTAACCTGATAGGCTCCTCTCTCCATGGGATTTCCCAGGCAAGAATACTGGAGTGGGCTTCCATTTCCTTTTCCAGGGAACCTTCTTGACCCAGGGATTGAACCTCCGTCTCCTGCATTGGTGGGCAGAGTTTAACTACTGAGCCACCTGGGAAGCCTCAGTTCATAGTAGAGGTTCAATAAATTACAGTGGCTTGTTTTGGAAGCAATCAAGGCATTGGAATCAGACTGATCTAGGTTAAGGTCCCTGGCCTATTGCTTACTAACTGGGTGACCTAGGGCAAGACATTAGCATTTCGAGATTTTGATTTTTCCATCTGTGTAGTGGGACTAAGCATATTTACTTGATCAGATTAAAGGAGAGATAAACCCTAGGCCGTCTTGCCAAGCAGGAAATAATACATAGCAGCTATTGTTATTTTTATTGTTTTAATTTGTGTTGGTAGTCATGAAGGTGTCCAGGAGGTAGGTACCAGTAAGATCACAGGATTAAAATTTTAGCAGAAAATTAAAAGGGGAGGAAAACAGAAGGGTCTGGATCAGTGGTTCCAAAATATGATTGAGGGTTAGAATCAGAGTCAGCCTGAGAGGTCAGGAAAAGGAAAAACTTCAGGCCCCTCCCATGAAAAAGTAAACAAGAACTTCCAGGACTGGGGCCTGAACCATCTTAAACAAGTTCTTCAGATTGTTCTTGCTCACCCAAAGTTTGAGAACCATTGCCTCAGAGTGTGCTTGAGAGATCTGTTGGGGAGGAAGAAGAAAATACTAGATCTTTCTAATTTTTCTCATATCACTTGCTATAGGCTGAATGCTTGTGTCCCCTACAAATTAGTACATGAAACCTAGCCCCAGGGTGATGGTAGATGTATAGGGCCTTTGGTAGGTGACTAGGTCTTGATGGCAGAGCCCTCATGAATGGGATCAGTGCTCACATGAAAGGAATGCCAGACAGATCCCATGAGCCTTCCTCCACGTGAAGTTACAGTGTGAGCATATGGCCATCTATGAGGCCCTCATCAGACATCACATCTGCTAGTGCCTTGATCTTGGACTTCCCAGCCTCCAAAGCTGCGAGAAATGCATTTCTGTTTTTTATTAGCCACCCAGTCTCTGGTATTTTATTATAGCAGTCAAACAGACCAACATATCACCTTTGAACATTTTGTTTGTGTAAATATAATGCTTATTATATATTTACACTATATCATTTGTATATAGCACTATATAATATATTGTTATTGTTTAGTTGCTAAGTTGTGTCCGACTTTTTGTGACCCCATGGACTGTAGCCCCCCAGACTTCTCTGTCCATGGGATTTCCCAGACAAGAATACTGGTGTGGGTTGCCATCTCCTTCTCCAGGGGTATCTTCTTGACCCAGAGATCGAACCTGGGTTTCCTGCATTGGCAGGTAGATTCTTTATCACTGAGCCACAGGGAAGCTCATGTAATTTATTAGTGCTATATAATTTATAAGCAGATAAATATTATCTGCTTTGGGGAGCACCCCAGAAAGCCCAGCAATCCATGGGGGACCCTTCACTTCCCATGAACTGAAAAGGGGAGCAGGCTAGATCCCATGGAGCCTGAAGCCTCTAGAGAATTATCAGCATTGTGCATAGTGGTAGAGCCCAGTGCTTACTTTGTTTTGCAAGCCTCAGTCTAAAATAATAATGATCTTATAGTTAGATCCCTAAAAATTGCTCAGTATTTGCTTTCTTTTAATTTGAAGAGCTTCTTGAAGAAATGGAGATTTCAAGAGGATGGGTATTAATGACCTGAATGTAACCTTCCTTTCAGTGTAATGGTGATAAGAGAGTTATTCAGAAGGAAAAAATATTTTACATAGATAAAGAGAGCAAGAGGAGGGAGAAACCACAGTATCAGGTAAAAATCTCTGATGAGAGAAGCAGGGTTTTCTATGCTGAATCAGATTTTCTTGCTTTTATCATCAGACGCTGGGATACCTGAGAATGGTAGTCTTTTGGTAGAATTATAGGGAAAAATATTCAAAACAGTAAGTTTTGGATTGGTGCTATTATTTTCGTCACTTCATAGTTGAGATTTAAGAGATTAAGAACTAGGATGAAACCATACTTTATCAGTGAAAGGCTGACAGCAGGGAAATCAAGGCCACCTGAATCCAGGATCACTTTTCTCAACCACAAGCCCTTAATCCCTGCCTTTTCTAAGCCCCACACTGAGCTTTCTTCAGCATTATTCCACTTCCAAGATTAAATTTATGAAATCTGTAGGATCACGTCATTGGAAAATGACCATCTCTCTTACACCTGCTTAGAGCCAGACTACCACCAGGAAAATGCTCAAGCTTTTATTGATACAGCTTGATCTGTATGGACGTTTTTGTACCATTAGAGAATGAAACTGAGCAGGACCCCGTGGGGCTTCTGGGCATGGAAGACTTTCTGTGTCCCCCATTCCTTATTTGTAGGGAACAGACTTCAGCCTCCATGACCTTCCCTGAGTTCCAAAAGGCAGATTTGAACAGTAATAAAAGAAGGGAGGGGATGCAAAGACAAAAGAGGTAGCAGCCAAAAAGAATACATATGAATCAGTTCTAATGAGATGGGTAAAACTGGAGCCTGTTATACAGAATGAAGTAAGCCAGAAAGATAAACACCAATACAGTATACTAACGCATATATATGGAATTTAGAAAGATGGTAACGATAACCCTATATGCAAGACAGAAAAAGAGACACAGATGTATAGAACAGACTTTTGGACTCTATAGGAGAAGGCGAGGGTGGGATGATCTGAGAGAACAGCATCGAAACATGTATATTATCAAGTGTGAAACAGATCGCCAGTCCAGGTTGGATGCACTGGGATGACCCAGAGGGATGGGATGGGGAGGGAGGTGGGAGGAGGGTTCAGGATGGAGAACACATGTAAATCCATGGCTGATTCATGTCAATGTATGGCAAAAACCACTACAATGTTGTAAAGTAATTAGCCTCCAACTAATAAAAATAAATGGAAAAAAAAAAAAAAAGAGGGAGCAACCAAGAAACAATAGTGCAGCCTTGGAGTAGGGTCCTGGTTGCACCTCAGGGGATACATATAATAGTATCTTTAAGCTCTTTATAGAACTAAAACCTCCAATGGAAGATTTAGCATTCTTCTTCAGAGAAGATCATCAGAGAAGTCAGATTAAAGGAACCAGAGAAGCTCATCAAGAGATCATCTAAGAGCAGTTTAAAGGAGTGCACATTCTATGAAACTAGAACACATTCTAACACCATACACAAAAATAAACTCAAAATGGGTTAAAGATCTAAATGTAAGACCAGAAACTATAAAACTCCTAGAGGAGAACATAGGCAAAACACTCTCCGACATAAATCACAGCAAGATCCTCTATGATCCACCTCCCAGAATATTGGAAATAAAAGCAAAACTAAACAAATGGGACCTAATGAAACTTAAAAGCTTTTGCACTACAAAGGAAACTATAAGTAAGGTAAAAAGACAGCCCTCAGATTGGGAGAAAATAATAGCAAATGAAGAAACAGACAAAGGATTAATCTCAAAAATATACAAGCAACTCTTGAAGCTCAATTCCAGAAAAATAAATGACCCAATCAAAAAATGGGCCAAAGAACTAAACAGACATTTCTCCAAAGAAGACATACAGATGGCTAACAAACACATGAAAAGATGCTCAACATCACTCATTATTAGAGAAATGCAAATCAAAACCACAATGAGGTACCATTACACACCAGTCAGGATGGCTGCTATCCAAAAGTCTACAAGCAATAAATGCTGGAGAGGGTGTGGAGAAAAGGGAACCTGCTTACACTGTTGGTGGGAATGCAAACTAGTACAGCCACTATGGAAAACAGTGTGGAGATTTCTTAAAAAACTGGAAATAGAACTGCCATATGACCCAGCAATCCCACTTCTGGGCAGACACACTGAGGAAACCAGATCTGAAAGAGACACGTGCACCCCAATGTTCATCGCAGCACTGTTTATAATAGCCAGGACATGGAAGCAACCTAGATGCCCATCAGCAGATGAATAGATAAGGAAGCTGTGGTACATATACACCATGGAATATTACTCAGCCGTTAAAAAGAATTCATTTGAACCAGTTCTAATGAGATGGATGAAACTGGAGCCCATTATACAGAGTGAAGTAAGCCAGAAAGATAAAGAACATTACAGCATACTAACACATATATATGGAATTTAGAAAGATGGTAACGATAACCCTATATGCAAAACAGAAAAAGAGACACAGAAGTACAGAACAGACTTTTGAACTCTGTGGGAGAAGGTGAGGGTGGGATGTTTTGAAAGAACAGCATGTATATTATCTATGGTGAAACAGATCACCAGCCCAGGTGGGATGCATGAGACAAGTGCTCGGGCCTGGTGCACTGGGAAGACCCAGAGGAATCGGGTGGAGAGGGAGGTGGGAGCGGGGATCGGGATGGGGAATATGTGTAACTCTATGGCTGATTCATATCAATGTATGACAAAACCCACTGAAAAAAATAAATAAATAAATAAAGGAGAAATTGAAAAAAAAAAAAAATAAAGGAGTGCACATTCTAATCTTATCAACAGCATCATCCTTGAACTATTGCTATAAAACTTCTCACCAAAACCTCCAGGGTTGGGGACACATAGTTTTTGAGTGCAGGAGCCCTCTGTGTCCACATTTGTCAGGCAAAGCAATAAAGCTATTCTCTTCTACTTCACCCAAAACTCTGTCTCTGAGATTCAATTCAGCGACACAGAGGCCGAGTTTTTGGCATCAGAAACATGACCTAAGCAAATTTAGGGGCACTTCTTTGAGTTGGCCTGGAACATGTCCTTATTTGAAAAGGGGTTGAACTGGAATCTAACCTTTTCCTTATCTGTTTCTTTTTAAGATATGTAAACAAATGAAAGATGAACATAAGATTGCAGATGCTGTTTTAGACTGTTTGAAAGAATGAAGTGTTTGAAGCATTTCAAGCAGGTGTTTATGCATTCAAGATCATCATGTTTGCATTAACATTTGAAGATTAACCTCTGAATGAGGTCTGCCTCTGGCTAGTTGTGTGACCTTATGCAAATAATGCAAC
Source organism: Dama dama (assembly GCF_033118175.1). Taxonomy (NCBI): domain Eukaryota; kingdom Metazoa; phylum Chordata; class Mammalia; order Artiodactyla; family Cervidae; genus Dama; species Dama dama. The sequence continues at coordinate 50,457,040 of NC_083692.1, read as the reverse complement.
CTCTCTTCACTTCAGTTTTCTCATCTGTAAAATGGAAGTGTGAGGGTCAGATGTTATCACATGGAATGTGCTTGGCACAATCAGCGCTGATTTGTAACAAATGAGACAGAAATTACTTCCTCCATTTTACAAGTGAGGAAGGTGAGAGTTCTTGTCTAAGGTCACACGTCTAATCTGTGTAGATTGGATCTGAGGACTTCTGGGTCCCTGTAAACTCTGATCTTTTCTCATCCCAGAACCTGAACCGAAGAGCTAGGGAACAAAGAACTGAGATCTTCTTTTACACTTATTTTTATGTTTCCTGCTCTGGGCTGACCCACTTATTCTATCAGAATTACAGATGCTGGTTTGTGGAACAATTAAAGAAAGAATAACAAAAGCGAACGAAACCGAAGCTGTCTTTTTGTGACTGGATTCTCTGGAACCAATAGAGCACTTTATGATTTTAGTGTTCCAGGGAGTGGAAAACCCCCTTTCCTCTGTTTGCATTGTGCTTGGAAGCAAAAGGAAGTAAAGATTTAAGTTGGTTTTGAGCAACTAGGTAGACATAGACCATTGCTGGCTCCTTCAAGTTTGACAAGGGTTTTCTCCCCGTGGGAAAGAGGGTGAGCATAGAATAAACTCTGTGCCTGCATCCTGCAGCTGCTTTGGGTGTTGACTGGGCTTGGTGAAGGGTTGTCACACTGGTCTCCTAAGGGAGACCAACCGAGCTACGAACTGAATTGGCTGATTGCAGTAAACTAAGGGCACAAGTTGGGAAGTTGGGCCATCAGCATGGCAGCTCCCTTTCTCTGGGTCTCAGTGAAACTGTTTACCTCAGATAGGGACTTGAACCCACATGGCTGGGACTCACACCAGTCAAAACCCTGCTTGGGATTCGAACCCATGTGGTTGGGACTCAAACCCAGTCAAAACCCTGCTTGGGACTCGAACCTATGTGGCTGGGACTTGAACCCAGCCAAAGTCTTGCTTGGGACTTGAACCCATGTGGCTTGGACACAAACCCAGCCAAAACCTATGGTATCTGGTTTCAGGACTTAATGAAGCTCAGGTTCTTGTTGCCTCATCACAGAAAGAATTCAGTGAGAGACAAAGTGATAAGTAAGAAAGGATTTATTCAGATTCAGAGAGAAACACTCCACAGACAAGAGTGTGGGCCATCACAGAGGGTGAATGCAGCCGTGAAATGTGGTTAGTTTTTATAAGCTGGGTAATTCCATATGTTAATGAGTGGGAGGATTATTCCAACTATTTTTGGGAAGGGGTGGAGATTTCCAGGATTTGGGCCACCGCCCACTCCTTGGTCTTATGGAAACAGTGTCAGACTTTATTTTTTTGGGCTCCAAAATCACTGCAGATGGTGATTGCAGCCATGAAATTAAAAGATGCTTACTCCTTGGAAGGAAAGTTATGACCGATCTAGATAGCATATTAAAAAGCAGAGACATTACTTTGCCAGCAAAGGTCCATCTAGTCAAGGCTATGGTTTTTCCAGTGGTCATGTGTGGATGTGAGAGTTGGACTGTGAAGAAAGCTGAGCACCGAAGAACTGATGCTTTTGAACTGTGGTGTTGGAGAAGACTCTTGAGAGTCCCTTGGACTGCAAGGAGATCCAACTAGTCCATCCTAAAGGAGATCAGTCCTGGATGTTCATTGGAAGGACTGACGCTGAAGCTGAAAACTCTGGCCACCTCACACGAAGAGTTGACTCATTGGAAAAGACCCTGATGCTGGGAGGGATTGGGGGCAGGAGAAGAATGGAACGACAGAGGATGAGATGGCTGGATGGCATCACCGACTCAATGGACATGGGTTTGAGTAAACTCCAGGAGTTGGTAATGGACAGGGAGGCCTGGCATGCTGCGATTCATGGGGTCACCAAGAGTCGGACACGACTGAGCGACTGAACTGACTGAACTTGGAACTGTCATGCTACCTCTAGGTGTATCATTTCACTTGCTGATTGAGGATCAAGGGATAGTCTTGTCTGCCATCTTGGGTCCCATTTGATTCTAATCAGTTAATGTTGTGTCCTTAGGCTATGTCATTCTTTCAAAAGTTGTGCCCTGCTCCTTTCTCTCCTGTTACACCAGTGCTTCTGACAATGGGATTGCCAGGGGCACTGTCCTTATTCTGAGTAGCAGGCAGTTCTGGGGTATCACTTAGATCCAAATGGCCCAAGCCTCTCTACAGCAGCTGGTACTTGCTCCATGTCACACAATCATTTCACAGAAGTTTTCTGAGCTTAGCAAATGAAGTTCTTGGCTGCAAGAAATCAGGAACAGTGATCTGATTCAAAGGCTGCCAATGACTCATCATTTTTCCACATGATGTCTTACTGTCAAGGTTAGTAATCAATTCCTAGTTAGGTCTAGAAGTCAGGGGTTAATAGTTCAGAGGCCTGCTTCCACATGCCAGACTCTCTATGTGATCTCATTGAAACCTCAAAAATAACCCTATGATGATGCGTGTATGGTTATGCCCTTTATACAGAGAGGAAAACTGAGACTTAGGGAGGTTACTCAGTCACCTATATCCACACTCTAGTAAAGTGGTGGAATGAAAACTGAATTGTGTTTAACTTCAAAGTATACACAACAAAAAGTAGTTTTGCCAAAAGTAGTAGGAATTGGCTATGAGCTCTGTATGAATCTAAGACTTAAAAAATGGGATTGTGTTGTGCTGTTGCACTGCAGATAAAGACATAGATTGTGTGTTTATTATTATTATTTTAAAAACAAATGTTTTCAAGCCCTTTCTAAGTGGAGGTAGCCTGAAACAGTCCATGAAACATAGTAGAAGATAGAAGTAATGGAGACATTATGATAGACTTATATAATTTACACAAAGATTAATTTTCCCCAATTGGCAGTAAAAAAAGACCAGCCAAGATGAGGGGACTGGAACCTTTGCTCATAAACTTTGGCAAGTACAGAACAAAGTGTTTGACAGGCAATTGTTAGGGTGAGACTATGCTACAAAAGACCTATTTACACATCATCAATGGTCATCCAGTTATTTTTGAAACCATCTGGGCCAGGTCATGCCTAAGGGTCCTCCAGTATGGAACAACAAGGTGCTTTGACATGCTTTGATAACTCTGTTACAACAAATTTTTTTAAAACGTAAAATCATGACTTTCAGATATAAAATTGAACATATGGTAAGTATTTTATTCAACTTATTAATGAGGAAGCTGGTAAGGGTGTTATAACTAGTTCAAAGGAAAAGCTAAAATCTCCTAAAATTTATGTGGGCAAATAGAAATGCAGCTAGCTTCCAAAGTCAATTGAACTTCTACAGGACAGCGTTTTGTACTTCTGTTACTTTCCTATGATGTATACAGTTGCAGAATGCCTCAAGGGTAGTGGATGCTAGAATCAGATAACTTAGGAAGGTTGCGCTGGGTGTGGACAATGCATAGGTTTCTACTGAAGCACAATTTTCTCTTACAATTTCTATGTTAAGAAATTATAAAGGAAGTATTTAGCTGCAGAATTTTAAGATAATAGGTTAGTGCTCCTTCTGGAGGAAAGTCTACCTCTTTTGATATTTATTTTTTGAGTAGAGGCTTCCCTGGTGGCTCAGACAGTAAAGAATCTGCCTGCGATGAAGGAGACCTAGGTTTGATCCCTGGGTGGGGAAGATCCCTTGGAGAAGGAAATGGCGACCAACTCCAATATCCTTGCCTGGAGAATCCCATGCACAGAGAAGCCTGGCAGGCTACAGTCCATGGAGTTGCAAAGAGTCAGACATGACTGAGCAGCTATCATTTTCACTTTTGTTATAATAGAGAACTGGATTTTCTTGTTGGCATCTCCACTTTTTTAGCCTCAGTAGCAAGCAAATTATTTAAAATCTTTGTGCCTCAGTTTCTCTACTCTAAAATAGGGACAGTATTGGGGATGAATAAATGAGAATAGTCTGTGAACAGTGTTTAGCACAGTGCCCACCATCCTTATTATTACAGTCCTTCATCATGCTTTTTATTTCTCCTACACTTACATGTTCTTTCCTTTTCTCTTTTTCTGCCCATTTAACTATGATAAAGAATAGGAAAGCTATTTACAGTGGTTTTGAAAAATGTATAGATAGGGTTTATGCTTCTTGGTCTTGATTTTGATAGTTAACTACATAAGTTGTTATGTATTCCTTTGTATTTTTAAAAAAACAAAAAGCATTCTCCAAAAGAATATTTGTTTTCTGAGTGATTTCCACCGTCAGTCTTAGAACAGCTAACCCTGAATTTAAATTGAAAAACTCCTTTTCAGTTGGCTCCTTTTCTCAGGTTAATGGCCAGAGAAAGCAGGTTCTAGAGTGGGAAAGGCCCTCAGAGGGGTCCTTACAGGGGCACCGAGGACAGGACCCACCACCTGGAGGTTGACTCATGGGAGTCAGGACAAGGAGCTCTGTGGTTGAGTCTCTCCCTGACTCTTCAGATCCCAGGGGTCTCATCTGAGGGCCAGAGGGTCTTCCTTGGGGGAGGTATAGCGTCTTGGAAGCAAAGGAGAAAATCGACCACACAGCTCTGCCCAGAACAGGTGGTGCAAACCTGCCTTTGGAAGTTTATTTTTTCCCTTGGGTTGGGTAGAGAAGGGACTTTTTTCCAAACCCCTGGATGTCTCTGGGTCAGAATACCTGTGTGGATTTGACCCCATTGTCACCAGCAAAGCCCATTAACAAGTCCCGATTAATAAAAATAGAATCTGGGTAACAAAGTCTACTTTTTTTTTTCTTTTCCTCCGTGCTTAGTCTAGTTTTACTTGCTCAAAGGGGGTCATGTACAGAGGCCTGGAACCCAGCCCTTCAGACCAGAATCCTTAGTGTGAAATGGCTATAGTGCCTGACACCTCAGCTCGGGGGTGTGTGCAGAGGTGCTGCACACCGCACGGCAATTCAAGATGGCGGCAGTGGCAGGCCGTGTGCAGAGATCTGCGCCTGGGGAGATGAGCTGCACACCCTGGGCCAGCCTCGCGAGACCCTCGCTCTCACGAGCTCCTTGCCCCACCCCTTGCTGAGGAGATGCCTAGAAAGCAGCCCCCGCTCAGGCTTGTCGGGGAGAGCACAGATTCTGCATCAGAAGCTCTTACTCCTCCGCCTTTCTTTGCTTCTGAACCAAAGTCAGTCTCCTTCTACTGGCTTGAATGACACCTGGCAGGAGAACAATTATGGGCCCAACAAGAAAGTCCCAATGCCATCAGCCCCGATTTCAGTTCTCATGCCCCGAGAAACTGCCAGTTTATTCAGGTGAGGCCCACAGGCATCCTCCCCTTTCCTTAGCAGCCTGAGATTTGCAGGAAACAAGACTCTCCAGTAAGCGCTTGATATGAGTGAAGCAGGTTGGGTTAGGATTTTACCTCTAGGTTAATTTCAAGGAAAGGAGAAGGAAAATACTGCTGTGTCTAAGCTTCCTTTGAATGCAAGGCTACTGGAGTGATATCCCCAAGAGAGCCATTTTTCACTCTACAATTCCACTCCTATCATTTAATCTGACTGTCAGGCTGAGTGGAGGGTGGGGATTTTGGGAGAATGAACCGTCATATCGATGCCTTAGGAAACAGTGAAGATTAGATCTCAGAGGTCAGCTGGTGTGTAATTGGAATCTCGGAGCTAGGAGAACACAGTCAGATTTACACAGGGCTTCTTGTCTCTAGGGATTCTTTTATTTTTTTTTCCTATCATATCATCTCTGATAGAGCAAAACTGCTTGTTTTAGCTCTTGATAGAAAAGTAACTTCCCTTGTCCATTTTTTTCACAATGTATAAACAAGGAAGAAAGTGGAAAGCCTGTCATTATGTGTAGCAATACCCACTTTTGGTCATATGCCACAGAGAGGGACATGGATTTGAGGGTAGAAGATCTGGGTTTGAGTCCAGTTCTGCCTTGGTTAAGTTATGACATTACTACAATGAGAATAATGAAAGCTGTGATTCCAACCTCACAAGGTCATGAAAATGAAGGATGGTAAATATCTAAACATCCTTAAGCAATAAAAGAGCCCACATGAAGTAGAGACCCCAGGCTGGGATGTTGAATAGGTGAGTGTGTTTGTGGAACATAGAGATTTTAGCAGACTTAGGGGCCCAAGCGTTTCTGCTTCCTGACCTCAGAGCAGGATACTTATCGTTACCACAGGGGCCCAGGGCAGCCAGCAGCCACCAGCAGAGGGAAAGGTCTGGTTCCTAGCAGGTTAGAACTCTCTTAGAAGGCAAAGAGGGAATGCTGAAATGCCCACTCTAAGTGGTTTATGAGTGTTGAGGAGGAAGAAATTTTCCTCTACCCTTCTGGGTTCTTCGGGCTTGTCTAAGAATTGAAATGACATGAAGCAGATTAATAGGAGAAAAATGAAACACAAGTTTAATAACACTGGAGAGATCCAGGAAAACTGAGTAACTTGCCAAAATGGCCAAAGCCCTTACCTTAAATACCATCTTCAGCTAAAGACACATGAGGATGTTGGGATAGTGGTTTGGGGCTTCAAAGCAGAGGAATGCAATTCACATGAAGATTAAAAAAGCAACATTTGTTAAACAGTTATTTGCTGGACCATAGAGACAATGGACACAGAGTGGACGCTGATCTCTAGTTCCTGCTGTTTTCCCACCAGTGCTAACCCATATTCTTTGCAGAGATCTCTGGTGATAGCTCTATTCTGGAAACAGGGCACCTATCTAAATTCTTTTAGGTAGTTAGGGAAAAGGTCACAATTTCTTCCTGAGTCTTTTGGGCTTTGATTGTTTTGAGCTCAAAATAATCTGCCTGGCAAAGAGATGTTTTGGAATAGCAAATTTTGCTCCCCTACATGGGCTTCAGAGAGGAAGGCAAAATATGAATGGGCTACCTCGCAAAAATAATTCCTGCAGACTTAGGAGGTGGGAGTCAAGGGCAGCTGAGATCTAGTGGACTGCAGGAGAACTGAGGGCTATTGCAATGAGGGAAGTACTGGGGCCCTCACCCTTACTCCTTAGTGAATAAAGCCTGATACACTTAGTTATTAACCAGGTGCGTGCATGCTAAATCGCTTCAGTTGTGCCTGACTCTTTGTGGCCCTATGGACTGTAGCCCACCAGGCTCCTCTGTCCATGGGATTTCCCAGACAAGAATACTGGAGTGGGTTACCATGCCCTCCTCCAGTTATTAACATGGTAAGGAATTAATATTGCAATGAAGCTTGCTTTAGTTGTCTCTCTGGACTCTCTTTGCTGGCCCTTCCTATCTTCATTGCCCTCTTCTTAACTGAGTTCTAAGCTGCCTTCATCTACCCACCCTCCCCACCTCAACCCATTCCCCAGGAAAATTACTGCTTGGGTCTGCTTTCTCCCTGGAGACCCATGAGGAGAGAGATCTGGGTATACAGGTGAGATCCTCTGAGCAATGCATGTGGATGGAAAAGAGAAGATGTCAAGGGGATAAGCTCTGGGAGTTTCAGAATTTAGAAGTCAGGAGAGTGAGGAGGGACCTTTCTGCTTTTGCAGAATTCTTTCTTAAGAACAAGTTCTTAGTGGTAACATTTCTGTCTAAAGAGTGGGAACAATAGTCTGTAAATGAATGTATGAATCGATTTCTGGGCAACTTCACCATCATTGAATATTAGCATTCAACTTTTTTTTTTTTTTTTGGTTCTTTTAGAATATGTAAATTGTAATCTTCAGAATGCTTTCATTTACATTTCTTTGATTTCTAGTGAGCTCTAACATTTTCCCACTGTTTGTCTACTAATTGTATTTCCCTTATGAGAATGGTCCTGTCTTTTACCTATTTGTCTTTTGGAATCTTGACATTTATCTAACAAATTTGAATTAGCTGGCTTTGATAGATCTTAATTCTTTGTAATGTTTGATAAAAATATTTTCCCTGTTTAAAAAAAATCTTCAGTAATGCTAATTCTTATAGTGCAATTATTTAAATAGCCTCAAAACTGAGAAAGTTAAAATTCCATCAGAGAGGTGGTGTGTGTGTTAGCTGCTTAGTTGTGTCCGACTCTTTGCGACCCCATGGGCCTTAGCCCACCAGGCTCCTCTGTCCATGGGATTTCCCAGGCAAGAATACTGAAGTGAGTTACCATTTCCTTCTCCAAAGAGAGGTGATAAACACTTTTTTTCAATTTTCTGCAAGTTCTGTAATTAGATTTTATATTTAAATCTTCAATCAACCAAAGCTTATTTTGGTGAATGTTTTATTTTTAATTACTTTTTCTATTATAAAAATCAATAAATGTTGATTATTGAAAAATAAGGACATTAAGAGCAAAAATAAAAACATGGTGAAAAGGATCCATAATTTCACCATCCAGAGATAGCCACTTTAGACAAATAATGAATGTTTGTGAATAGCACCTTGCACCCAGATTCATCAAATCCTAATATTTTGCCGTGTATGCTTCTTATTTTTATTAAAAAATAGAATACCTGTATACTTCTCTACCCTAACCTAATTTCATTTTCTTCTGAAAGGCAATTCCATCCTGAATTGGTACCTATAATTCTCATCTTTATTTGTATATGTTTGCAGCATAGGTATATGGTTATAAATATATAGCATTATTTTGTATGTTGAGAAATTATTATGCTATCTATAATTTGTTTTTTCTTTTTATTTTTGGGATTTACCTCTGCTGATAAAATTGCTATAAATAGTCACATTGTATATCATAATTTGTTCATTCTGTTGACGGATATTTGTGTGGTTTAATTTGTGCTTGTTTTTTGCTATTAGAAACAATGTTGCAATGGACTTTCATTTTCTACAAGTGAACTTCCATGGTTTACTCTTAGAAGTGAAATTGAGGGCTTGTGAGATATGTGTGTCTTTAGTGTTGCTAGATGTTGACAATTTATTCTCCAAAATGGTTATTCCAATGAATACATCATCAACAAAATTGAATATTTCTCCGATTTTTCCACATCATCACCAGTACTTGATAATAATGGATTATTTAATCTCTACCAGTTTGATGGATATAAAATGGTATCTCATTGTTTTAATTTTTATCTTTCTGATTACTGCTAAAGATGAACATATTTTTATATGTGCTGTTGGTCATTCAAATTTCCTCTGCTATACATTGCTTGTTCATATCTTTTATCCATCTTTCTATTAGTTCATTAGTGTTTTTCAGTAAGAAAAATACCTTCTCCCCATTTGCATTAGCTTTTCATATTGCTTATGTGATAGCACCTTGTTGTTGAATAGAATTTAAAATTTTCACGTAGTCAGATTCATCAGGGTTGTCCTTCTGGAACATTCTGCAGAAGAGGCAAATTTTTACCTTTATACTCTTAGGGTATTTTGGCAGGGCCTGAGAATTAAACTGATATAAGACAGACTAATAAGAGAAAAGTATACAAATTTATCCAAGTATTATGTGATAATGGGAGCCCTTATAAGACCCAAAGAAATTATGAAACTTACAAGCTTTTATACTGGCTTGAACAAAGAGAGGCAATTGTGGAAAAGTAAATCATGTAGAGAGGCTGAAGGAAGATAAAAATTATTTTAACAGGGTCTGTTAGTACAGGATTCTCTTGGTTTTGATGCCCCATTGAAAAGTGTTTCTTTTCTCCTGTTACTGGGAAGCCATCTTCCACATGGGGATTTTTATCTCCTGTTTTAGGAGGAAAGGGAGTGATAAGAATGTCCTTCTCACAGGATGCTTTTCAAGTGCCTGTAGCTTAAAACAATACAAAGGTATTCTGTGATTTGTCACAATCTTTTACATTCTTAGAATTTGATTTTATTGGTCACTAAGGGTTCTTGCTACAGCTGCATTCTCTAAGTTCATCTAAAAAATGATTTTTCTGCCTATGCTCATTGGGCCTGGCGTGATGTTCAGTAAAAGCAGACAAGTGATATGCACAAGACATTCCTGCCTTGCATGCCCTTAGTAGACATAATTTGTAATGCTAAATCAGTTCAGTTCAGTTGCTCAGTCGAGTCTGACTCTTTGCGACCCCATGGACTGCAGCACACCAGGCTTCCCTGTCCATCACCAACTCCCAGAGCTTACTCAAACTCATGTCTGTAAAGTCAGTGATGCCATCCAACCATCTCATCCTCTGTCATCCCCTTCTCCTCCTGCCATCAATCTTTCGCAGCATCAGGGTCTTTTCCAATGAGTCAGTTCTTCGCATCAAGTAGCCAAAGTATTGGAACTTCAGCTTCAGCATCAGTCCTTCCAATGAATATTCAGGATTGATTTCCTTTAGGATGGACTGGTTTGAGAGCCCAGGGACTCTCAGAAGTCTTCTCCAACACCACAGTTCTAAAGCATCGATTCTTTGGTGCTCAGCTTTCTTTATGGTTCAACTCTCACATCCATACATGACTACTCGAAAAACCATAGCTTTGACTAGACAGACTTTTGTTGACAAGGTAATGTCTTTGCTTTTTCATATGCTGTTTAGGTTCATTGCAGCTTTTTTTCCAAAGAGAAAGCATCTTTTAATTTCATGGCTGCAGTCACCATCTGCAGTGATTTTGGAGCCCAAGAAAATAAAGTCTGTCAGTTTCCATTGTTTCTCCATCTATTTGCCATGAAGTGATGGGACTGAATGCCATGATCTTAGTTTTTTGAATGTTGAGTTTTAAGCCTGCTTTTTCACTTTCCTGTTTCATTTTCATCAAGAGGTTCTTTAGTTCCTCTTTGCTTTCTGCCTTAAGGGTGGTATCATCTGCATATCTGAGGTTATTGATATTACTGAGGTAATGCTAAATGACATTAATTTCTTTATTCGTGTATGTTCCCATGCATTCATTTATTCACTTATTCAACAACTATTTTTGAAAAATCTGCTATGTGCCTGCTATCTTCCTGAGTCTCTCCTAATTTTTTCAAACCAGTTGTATTGGAATTGGTACTTGTGCACGTTTACCTTCCTAAGCCTGTGTATTTATGTGTGAGTGGGCTTGTGTGATATTTTTCACAAATCCGTGGATGAGGATGATACTTATCTCTTAGAATGAACTAAGTATCAGGTCTTGTTTCTCTGTGATTCGGAAAATATGTTTGTTGACTCATAGAAATATTATTCAGAGTATTTGTTTAGGCCATACTTCTTTTGGTGAATGAGGTATTTCTTAATAACTGTCTCAATTTCCTTCTCCATCAGTGTTTTCATGTTTCTTGTATTTTGTTTTGCCAACTTTTTATTTTGTATTTTATATTGTCTGTCTGGCTAAACAATTCAAATTGATTATCCTAAGTTGTGACTGCAATGATTTATATTTTAAAATACATTATATCAGTTTTAAAATCACCAGTCTTTTAATTTTATTGACTAATACCTTTTATTTATTATATTTACAAGGGTTTTAATGTCTTATACTCTTTTCAGAGAATGAACATTTAAATTTTCTATTTTTTAGTTTATATCTGTCATTTTTTTATATTTCCTCTTACGTTGACATTCTTCATAAGATTTTAAATCAAGTGCTTAGTTCACTTATTTCTGATTTCTAAAATAAAAATCACATAGATCTATACCTTTCCCTCTGAGTCTTGGTTTATCCATACTCTCACTTTTAATAGGTGGTGTTTTCACTTTTTATAGTACTTCAGAAATTATGATCATGTTTTTAATTTTCAACTTGACCCTGTTGCTTGGGAGAATTTTTGTTGTTGTTGCTAGAAGTTGTCAGCCATGTATTTGTTTATTGTTATTATAAATTTTTGCTTGCATATAATTTTAAACTTACAGAAATTTTGAAAACCAGATTAACTTTTAGCTAGATTCACCATTTGTTTGGATGGAGAGAACTGATGCTTTTGAACTGTGGTGTTGGAGAAGACTCTTAAGAGTCCCTTGGACTGCAAGGAGATCCAACCAGTCTATCCTAAAGGAAATCAGTCCTGAATATTCATTGGAAGGACTGATACTGAAGCTGAAACTCCAATACTTTGGCCACCTCATGTGAAGAGTTGACTCATTGGAAAAGACCCTGATGCTGGGAGGGATTGGGAGCAGGAGGAGAAGGGGACCACAGAGGATGAGATGGCTAGATGGCATCACCGACTCGATGGACATGAGTTTGAGTAAACTCCGGGAGTTTGTGATGGACAGGGAGGCCTGGTGTGCTGCGATTCATGGGGTCATAAAGAGTCGACACGACTGAGCGACTGAACTGAACTGACCATTTGTTTATATTTTGCTTGTTTCTATTTTGTTCTGATCACTTTATAATTCATTCTCTATAAATGAATTCTTTTTCTGAACCACTTGAGAATAAGTTGCAGATGTAATATATATACCTAAATACTTCAATGTCTATTTCCTGGGGCAGACATTTTCTCTTATAAAACCAAGGAAATTTAATGGTTAAGAAAATTGGAAAATTTCATATTGATACAATTTGATTTTCTAATTCTGTAATCCATAATTGTCAGTTATCACAATGTTGTATTTTATATATACTATAGTTATAATAAATAGAAATACTACATATAATATAAAATATGAATAATAAATAGAAACAAATGTATATCATCTATATTTAAATTTATAATTTATTTTATTTGCTATATATAATATATATTTTATATATATATATGTAGAGAGAGAGAGAGAGAGAAATTGAGAGATAATAATGAAGGTGATAGTGGCAACAACTGAAGTAGCTGTATACTTACAGAAACTGCTCCAGATAGGGCACTTAATATATGAGTATTTATTTTCTTCTTGTAGTATGATCTAAAGAAGTTCATATTTATTACTGTCTTAATATGAAGTTAGTATTTATTCAGAGTAGAAAAATAATGCAAAATAACAACAATCACTCAAATTTCAGAGCCTAGAGATAACCATCATTAGTATTTAGATGTATATATTCTAGACGTGTGCTTTCAATCAGCAAAATTTCTGGATTTTTTTCTTGTTAAATAAAATATAAGTACATTAAAATATGGTATCATATTGTGTGATGTATAGTTTTAGTCTTCATGTAAACCTTAGTATTTTATTATTTTACATACTTTATAGCTAATGTTCATAACAACTTTGCAGAATAGAGCCACATTTTCAGATGAAGAGTCCAAGGTTCAGGGAGGTTCAATAAATTGCTTAGGTCACACAGCAGTAAGGGATGGAGTTATAATCCAAATCCTGCATTGTTTGCCTCCAAGGCTATAGAGTAGATCACTATTTTGCCCAAAGCTCCTTTCTTGATTTTACTTATATCATTAACACTGAGTTTTATTGCATTGTGGGGAGAAAATATACTGATGTAATTTTCCTTGTGGCTTCCCTGGTGGCTCAGGGGTAAAGAATCTGCCTGCCAATGCAGGAGATGTAGGTTCGATCCCTGGTTCAGGACGATCCCCTGGAGGAGGAAATGCAACCCACCCTAGTATTCTTGCCTGGGGAAATCCCATGGACAGAGGAGCCCAGTGCGCTACAGTCCATGAGGTTGTAAAAGATTCAGATGTGACTTAGTGACTAAACAACAATAACAAAAATGTTCTATATAAATTTTCTCTTGATTTAGTTTTGGGGCCTTATTTGAGAGTTAGTATATATCTACTAATGCCCAATACATTGAAAAAATATATAGTCTATGTTGTTATTGAGTTTAATATAAATCTATTTGTTCTGACACGTTCATTGTGTAGTATTTATCCCTTCTCTTTGCATTTCTAGCTTTGGTAATCCATGTCTTCACTGTGGGTTTTATATTTTTTATTATAATCAGAAGCCTCCAAGCATCCTCCCTCTACCTTTTTGGCTTCAAAATCTCTTTTGTATGATATCAACTTTACCAATTGTTTTCTTTTAGTGATATAGTTTCCTTGATAATACTTTTTTATTTTTAGCATTCTGCATCTTTTTGTTATATATCATCTTTAAACAGCGAGCATATTGTTGGGTCTTGTTTTAATCCATAGGAATTTTTTTTTTTGAGAAGTGAATGGCCTAGTTATATGGAGTCCTCTGGGATGCAGGTAACTGATATGAGATGGGCTTGCAGCTATGAGCTGTGGACTTTTGCAAGTTACTTAATGATTCTGGGAGAAGCTACCTGTTTCCTTATCTGTAAAACTATGTTAATTAAGAGTGCTAACCTCATGGAGTTGTTGTAAAGAGTAAATAAGATCAAGAAAATTCAGGAATAGAAATATATTAAAGCATATTAAATTATTATATGTAGAATGTAGTTGTCATTATCTGCTATTATAGACATCATGCCTGGAAATATCATTCAAAGCAAGTTTCTTGGCAATAGCACATAAAGCAAGTTCTTAAAACAAAGATCTATGTTCAGAATGGGAGTAATCAGCTCCATCCTTTTCTCTAACTATGTCTCAAACTTCTCTCTGAGATAACAGGAGTAACTTACAATGAAGTGGCTGAGCAGCAGTGGTCCAGCGCCCCTGACGGGTTCCCAGTTTTCAGTTCAATTGTCCGTCTCTGCTTCTGGCTGCACTGTGGAGTTTCACAACTTGACTTAAGTTCAGCCCTGTCAGGAACCACTGCCTTGCTTTGCATTTAATTAAGCAAATGTTTAGGTTGTACAAATACATTATTTGCTCCCATAATGGGTATCGAAGCTGCAGGCTTAGCTGGCCTGGCTGTTTTCATCAGGCATGGGAAAACTGAAACTAAGGAAAAGAAACGAACCAAGTCAGGCTGGGTTTTCTACTTCCTGGATCGTGTAACTTGTACTACGCCCAATGAAAGCCATCTGGTGGGCACCCAGGCATGAGGACCGGCTCTCAGCCTGTGGTTCTCCTTCTAGCTGTGCTCCAACCCCCGCACAACTGAAACCTCTGGATCAGTTACAGTTGTTAGAGACTGAAACTGAACTCTTATTTACTTCTGCTCCTAAGGATAAAAGGACAGGGACAAAAGTGAAGGAAGTCTGAGGCTTAAACTACAGCCCATTTTTAACTTTCCAAAATGGTCTTGGTATTTTCAGATCCAGATAACCTTAAATCAGACAATGCAGTATTACCAAACTGAGAAATAAATATCCTATAATATTATAAACTGATAAACTCCAGAAAACCTCAATCTATTTTTAGTTTCAGTAGCTTCAAGTCTCTGCTGGCTTCTGTTTGATCAGTCAGAGGGAGATATGGATCCACTTCCTACCTGATACAATAGAGCAATTTTCTTAACCTCCTCTGATAATAATTATCATCTCATCTCTTTTAAACACAGTTTCCAAGTCCCTCCCGGGAGATTCTGATTCAGTCCCTCTGGGATGGTACATCAGATTTGTGTTCTTTATTTGAGAAAAGCTTGGGAAAAATCAGAGTAGTGGGAATAGTCTGTTCTTAGACAACTCTGAGCTGAAATCCTAGATCTTTCACTTCCTAGTTATGTGGCCTTGCACAAATTACTTAACCTTCCTTAATCTCATCTGAAAAAAAAGTGGAAATAAAAACATCACCTTGAAGAGTTGTTGAGAGGATTAAAGAAACTTAAGCCCTTTATAGTATCCACTTTTCTACATTCTGCTTAATCATTTCTTCTTGGGTTAGTTTGCAGATTGTGAAAAAGCACAGTGGTTTGATATATATGCATATATATGTGTGTGTGTGTGTGTGTGTATATGTACGTACATATATATTGTGTATGTACATATATTTATATATACTGTGTATATATATACATATTTTACTTATCTTTTCAATTTGTTCATCAGATACTTGTAAAGCTTTTGTTTATTTATTGGCTGAACTGCACAGCTTGCAGGATCTCAGTTCCCTGACCAGGGATTGAACCTGGGTCACATCAGTGAAAGCCTTGAATTCTAACCACTGGACCACCAGGGAACTCTGTGTAAAACTTTTATTGTGCTCAAGAAACTGGGGTTCCCGGTACCCACTAAATACCTTCTTGATAGTATGATGTGTCAACATAGCCCACCCCCAGCTTTTGAAGGGACTGCGAAATTTCTTGTGTGGGTGACTTTTCTGTGGCAGGCTCCTAATTATTCAGGGGTGCCCTGTGTTTAGGAGTGTCATGATCTTATCCCTCCATTGTACCAGAAATTCCAGTTTTCTTGAATCCAATCATATATGTGTGTATATATATATACATGTATGTGTATGTATACACACATGTGTATGTGTATATACATATATATTTCTTTCTGTAGTTGAGGCAATTTGCCCCAGCTTTACTGAAATATTATTGATATAAGTATGTCTAATGTGTACAGTGTCATGATTAAAGACATATATACATTGTAAACCCTGGTGACTCAGAGGGTAAAGAATCTGCCTGCAATAAAGGGTACCCAGGTTCAATTCCTGGGTCAGGAAGATCCCCTGGAATAGGGAATGGCAACCCACTCCAGTATTCTTCCTGGGAGAATTCCATGGACAGAGGAGCCTGGCGGGTTATAGTCCATGGGTTGGCAAAGAGTTGGATGTGACTGAGCGACTAACACACACACATTGCAAAACAATGACAACAATAAGTTTAGTCTCCATGCGTGCGTGCTCAGTTCCTTAGTTGTGTCCAACTCTTTCCACCCAATGGACTGTAGCCCACCAGGCTAGATTTTCCAGGCAAGAAAACTAGAGTGGGTTGCCATTTCCTTCTCCAGGGGATCTGATTTTCCCGATCCAGGGATTGAACCCACGTCTCTTTCATTGGCAGGCAGAGTCTTTACCACTATGCCACCTGGGAAGCCCCAACATCTTTGTCTCTTGACATAACTATGATATATATTTTTTCCTTGTGTGGTGATCACATTAAGATCTACTTTCTTAAAAACTTTCAATATAGTCACCATGCTGTACATTAGATCCCCAGACCTTATTTATCCTTTAGCCAGGATTTTTGCACCCTTTGACCAACATCTAAAAATATGAATGCTTCACAAATCTGCATTCTTGAGCAAGGGCCATGCTAATCTTCTCTGTATCATTCCAATTTTAGTATATGTGCGTATGTACATATATTTTTCCTTCAACAGAAAATATACATTTAAATTATTCCATTTGATTTTTGCACAGAATATGTTCTAGGTGCTTCACATTGGCAATTTCCTCTTCCTGGCCAGAAAAACCTTTGTACTTTTTTCTCCCATCCTAATAGCAAGAAATCCAATGGATTTCTGGAGAATACATTTATATTTCCTTTATATTTAGTTTTCTTCAAAAGAATTAAGACACAAGGTGGGAAAAATAAGGTGAGCTCATGATTGAAATTACACATCAAATACATGTTGTACTGTTCTTTTCCCTTCCTGGTCATGGGCCAGGTATTTGTGCTAAACTCTTAAGCAGTCATTGCAAACCCTCTACAGACAGAAAATGGAAGGGATGATCCTCAAGCCAGTTATTAGGATGATCGTCTATATAAGCTTTGAACACTGTTTTAAGTTTTCCACTAGCTTAAGACTTTATGTCCTAATTAATATCAGGATCATCAAGAACCTACATAAGAGTCATGAAGTATTACAGAAAACTAGTGCTTTCCAATATCCCAGCCAAATATAAAATGAATCAGGGGATAAGGAAATCTCCTGCTGTAGAATTGATGTTAGCTAGATGGAAGAGTTGGGCCAAGGATCAGCCAGTCTCCTCGTCCAAAAGTCATCACCATAGCAATGCTAGTGATGGCTGCTCTACTCCTATCAGCAATGACACCCTTAAGAGGCACCAGTAAAGAGAGGAGCCTGTTCTATTTGGGGGCTAGGCTCCTGGTAAGAGAAAGTCATGTTATTTTTAGGCCAAATCACTAGGAAAAATAAACAGCCTCTTTCATGTTAACCCTTCAAACTGAAATCTACAAAGTAAAGGCAAATGTACAGATGCACAGCCTGACTGAGGCCAGGTGACTGTCTCTTTTGTAGGAAACCTGTAGCTCTCTTAGATTTGCCTTTTAGTCCTATTTCTTCCTAGTAATAGAGCTGTAGAGAACCTTCAACAAGAAAAACCCAGAAGAGGATAGTTGCTTTTGAAGCCACTACTCTTGTCTGCCTTATTCATTTCAAACAGAGGTGCTTCTCAAAGAGATGAAGGCCTGTGTACAAACAACAATGCCCATTGCATTCTCTTGCCACCAGCTGTGATGTGGTGGCTTTTGATTCTACAAAGAAGCTGCCTTGTTTCAGAAACTGATTGATGGTTCTTCCAAATGAAGGAGCCGATGAGAACAAACGAGCAGGGCCCTTAGTAAGGCAAGGTACTTCAAGAGAATGGGCTTGAAAGCACTTAAAATAAAAGGTAAACACAAGCCTCTATGAAAGTAAAGCATTCTGTAAGGCACTGAGCTGTTCCTAGTTGATAATTGGCAGTTCTTAATGATATCCTTGTGTTTGTGTATATAACCTCTCTGTGGAGACATCTGACTTGGGGTTTTATGCTTTTCGGTGGAGGAAAAAAATTAAATCCAAATAGATGTCATAAAACAGAGAAAACTAATTGAAATAAAAAACATAGGCAGCCTGAGTTGGATTTAAGGCAGTGAAACAGAAAACAATGCATTGAAAAAGCTTGTGATGAAGCATTTCTGTAGGAGAGAGGGCAAGCAATTTCTCTTTAGAAGGACATGGAAAGGTCTTCAAAGGCTCATTACAAACACCACAGGCAGTGTTGGAACCTGCTCTATGTGAATTCTGAGAGATGGGCCTCTTTGTTCCATCAACTCTTGTCTTTCTCTTTTTCCTAATAGAAACAAACCAGTTCAAAAGAGACATTAGAGACATCTAGCCACACTCTTTTTATCATAAGAAACTATCACACTCCCTGTTGGTCAGCATTCTTCATGAGTCTGTGTTGGGGGCACAGTGTTGGCTAAGGAGCAGGTGGTGAGGGGTTGTGAGTGTTGGAGAGGTGGGGGAAGTTAAAGCAGGAAACCTTGTCCTGGTCAGTGGTTCTTACACACCATGTTCTCATAAAAAGAAAAAATAATGTCCATCAGCTAGATAGTATTCCACTATGTAACTAAATCAGGATATCTCAGTTTCACAGAGAAAAAGTTAATCAAATCAGACACTTGGTTGTAAACCCAGCAGCCATTCTTTTCTTTCATTTTGTAGGAAATATTTATTTATTTATTTGTTTGGCTGCACCGGGTCTTAGTTATGACAGCTCAGATCTTTAGTTGTGGCATGTGAACTCTTAGTTGTACCATGTGAGATCTAGTTCCCTGACCAGGGATTGAACCTGTACACCATTGAACTGCATTGGGAGTGCTGAGTCTTAGCCACTGGACCACCAGCGAAGTCCCTATTTTCTTTATTTTTTTTGCCTGTAGAGCCCCAGTTTTGATTGGGAGTCCTTTTGCCTTTATCATGATTCAGGGAAGGGTGAACCTACCCCAAATCCCAAGAATAAATACGGATTTTTGTTTTTTCAATGATGACCAAGCTAGGCAGAATTTTGAGATGGCTCCCATGATCTTCACCCTCTGGTGTTACTCCAGTGATCATGACAAAAGGCAGATCACCTGGATGGGCCTAATCTAACATAGGAGCCCTTTAAAAGCACAGAATTGTCTTCAGCAGCTGGTAGAAGGAAGCGTCGGAGAGACTGGAAGCATGAGAAGGATTCAGTGCACTGTTACTGGTGTTGGAGGTGGAGAGGGCCATGTGTGAGGATGGAGAGCTGCCTTTGGAGTTGAGAGCAATCCCTGGTGCATAGCCAGCAAGGCCTTGGAGACAATCCTACAGCTGCAAGGAACTGAATTCTGCCAACAATCTGAATGCATTGAAAGTTAATTCCTCCCAGTAACTCTAGATGAGAGCTCAGCCCAGGTAACACCTTGATTTTAGCCAAGTCCCTAAGCAGAGAACACTCTCAAGACTTCCCAGACTTCTGACCTATAGAGCTGTTAGACAATAAATGGGTATTGTTTTAAACTCTAAGCCCATGGTTATTTATAATGGAGCAACAGGAAGCTAATAAAGCAATCGACAGTATCAAGAAATTCACACTTCTGCTCAAGAGGCAGTAGTTTTCAGCTCTGACCCTGATTAGAAATCATCAAATGACCTGTGGCAGAGACTGGTGATTATTCAATAGCCTCTCCCAGCTTTTGTCTTTGTGCCCACACCTCCCTGATACCCCCATGAAAGTCACAAGTACCAGATTCTTGCCTTCCCCCTACCTATCCTGCTGGATAGTCATGTGACCTGGCTCTGCCTTCAGATACAGTCCTATGAGAATATGAGTTTAGAGCTGTAGCAGCCATTTTGTAGCCTTGAAGTGAGAAGCCTAAGGATGGTAAAGTGGAGAGAAGGAAAGATCTTGATTCTTTCCATGCAATTTTATTTATTTATTTTGTGACAATTTTGAGCTAAGGTGTCAACTTTGGAAATTGTGTACTTTCAGATCTGTGGTTATATAAGATAATTTTCTTTTATTGATTAAGTCACTCTTATTTTGGTTTTCCGTTGCTTGAAGCTGAGCGTATCATCACATATGCTTTCTACTCTAAAAAGTGTGGTAGACAGAGTGCAGAGACCGCTGAGGTACAGTGCATGTAGAGGTTGAGGATCAGGCTTTTGGCTCAGATAGGAAAGGGTACATGGTATCTCAGGGCATGAAGGAAAAGTAAATATTCCCTGAGAATTTTCCCCAATGCAGAAAAGTGGCACTTCCCCAGTGGCACTAGTCATATGGACTTGGACCATTCATCTAATCTTGGCAAACCTTAGTTTACTCATCTTCAAAGTGAGGATTAATGCCTATGTCACTTGGTTTTATAAAGATCAGATTTGACTGTGTATGTGAACTGGTTTCGGAAATTTAAAAGGAAGCTCTGGTGTAATGTCAAAGCCTCACTTGGTGCCTAGCACATAGTATTGATATGTATGCTCAATAAATATTTGTTGGATGGATATGCTGTGCCTGTTTCTCCACATCAGGGTTGTTTGCACCGGACTATGAACTTGGGGATTGCACTGCTGTCTAATTGCTCCTAATAGCGCCTATTCCAGCGGAAGCTTAAAGGAAGATTTTACTAAATGTTTTCTTCTTAGCACTGATGTATTAGGTACTGCAGCCTGGATGGAGAATTCAGCTTTTATTTTCTATGTGTTTTCCACTAAATATGCTATGACGAGGTGTCTGTTTTGATCAGGGATGCTGTCAATTATTCCTCTCCCTTTCCGACTTTCTCTATGATTTAGGGTATGAAGACATCTGTTGGCTTTAACCTATCACTGTTGTGTGAGATGCTTTGGCTCTAATCAACAGAGCTGTGTCCAAGGCAGGCTGGCCCCCTGTGAACTCCCAGGCTGCTGAATCAGTCATCCGCCAGGTGACAGCTGGTGCCTTTAAGACATTGTGGAACCAAAGAAGACAGTTACACCTGGCCCTTTAAGAGCTTCCCTATGCCAGACAAACCAGGAACCTATTTGTTTCCTTCAAGCTTGCCCGCTGTAGCATCAGCCACTTTTGCAGGTCCTCATCCATAGTTCATTTTCATGCATCCACTTGTGGATCTCATTGACCCTTGGCCTCCCTGAGATGGACTCCTAGAACCATGGCTTGCTGCTGATTCTCTGACACGTTGTTGTTCAGTCACTAAGTTGTGTCTGACCCTTTGCGACACTATGGACTGCAGCATGCCAGGCTTTCCTGTCCTTCGTTATCTCCCAGAGTTTGCTCAAATTCACGTCCATTGAGTCGGTGATGCCATCGAACCGTCTCATTCTCTGCCACCATGCTTTTGCTTTGCTGTGCTCTGTGCTACACTGCATATGAAACACACAGAAACGGTGCTGAGGGCAGACAGGCTGGCATCTGAGAAAGATGCTTTCAGGTTGCTCCCCAAAAGGAACTATATTGGAGTAAGGCAGCAGAGAAGGTTCTCTACAGAGTCTAGAGACTCTGTAGTCTGTAGACATCTGAAGTCTAGATGACTTAACAAGTGACAGAGAGAAGTTGAACATAATATTTATGTACCAAGACAGATGGAGTAGCACTGATGATACAGGATGTTGTGGGGGGAGGGGGAGGGGATGGGTCAATGACAGGATTGTGCAGCCAAGATGAGGGGAGGTAAAGAAGAACGCGTTGATCTTGAGGAGCAAAACCACAAGCTGGAAGCAGTGGGGCTGAGAGTGAAGAATGGACACCAGGGTCAGAAGATGGCCACTCCATCTCTTATTCCTCCTGTGAACCAGGAACTTTGTGTGCCTCAGTCTCCTCACCTGTCAAGGGAGACCCTGGCCTTTCTGGCCTCACTGGGTTACTGTACATTTTTGATGATCTAAAGCAAACATGGTCATAGTATAGACAATATTATAAAAACATGGTGCACATTGTGTTCTTTGGTTTATTCTGTGTGCTTGATATAAAACAGGAGCAAGGTGTTTCCTAGGCTCTCCATTGTTACTTCTAAAGTTGTCACCTCCTCCCCCGAGGCCATGGCGAGAGTAATGTGCGTGGCCTTGAAGGGGACATTCCTTAGGCGACAGCAGGAAGGTGACAGCTCCTGGCAGGGGGTCACAAGGCATCCTCACATCAACAGGCGGCTCAGAAGTTCAGTCGTGAAATGTATTCAGCTTCTGAGGAATTGGGTTACAGACAGATGGTCTTAATCTACAGGCACAGGTCATTTTGGGAAAAAGTGAGCAGTGAGGCAAATTGGCTTGAAAATAGGTCAACATCTCCTATATTCTTAGAGTTGGGAGGAAACCTAGAAGGTGCCTGATGAATGGCTGCTTGGGGCCTGAAGGAACAAAGGCTCCCTGCCCCCAGTGTTTACACACACTTGTGCACTTGGCCACATGATGTCTATCAATGTTTGTTTCTCACTGTCTCTCTCTCTCTCCTTCTCCCTTTAGAAACAATATTTCTGGATCTCCTTATTTGTTTCTTGTTAGCCACTCTTTTTTTATTCTTATCATTATTTTGTTAAAAATTTTTTAATTGAAGTATAGTTTTTTTTTTTTTTTTAAACATTTATTTGACCTTGCTGGGTCCTAGTTGTGGCATGGAGGATCTTCAGTTTTTGTTGCAGCCAAATCTTTAGTTGCAGCATGTGAACTGTTAGTTGCGGCATTTGGGATCGAGTTCCCTGACCAGGGATTGAACCTAGGCCCTGTGCATTAGGAGCAAGAGTCTTAGCCACTGGACCACCAGGGAAGTCCCTAGCTACTCTCTTTTTAGATGGATTCAAGTTTTCTGAATTTAACTTTTAATTAAAACTTTTATTTTGCGATAACTATAGATCCATGTGCAGTTTTAAGAAATAATACAAAGAAATCTCATGTGCCTTTTACCTGGTTTCCTCTCATGCCCTACATCTAGTAAATATTTGCTGAATAAGTGTATTGACTTCCACAAACACAAACGTGACAAATTTGGGCTGTGCTGTGCTGGGTGCTGTGGGGTAATGAGAAGGAGCTGTGGCAGGAAATGCTCCCGCCCCCATGCTCCATGCCTGACTCAAGCATGGCTTGGTTCACCTTCTTTTCTCTCTGGCCTTACCCTCTGGGGTGCCCAGGTCCTATGGGCATCAGTCCCAGTGGGACCACTTGGAGCTTTTCCATCACAAGTCTATTCCAGAGGCGAGCTAGAGTGTGTGAACCCTCTCTACCCATCCCCTACCCACTCATACATACATGCCTTTTCCTAAAGAAAAGTCATTTTTGTAACTGTCAGAATTGGACTAGAACTGTTGAAGTATTCAAAACCACCTCTAGTCAGTCACAGTTCTATTTTTCCAGGGTTGGTGTAAAAATATCATTACTTTTTCATCAAAATTGAAAATAACAACAAAAGAGAACCTGAGAACTAGGTGAGATTGGGCAAAAGACAGCAATGACTGAGAGATAACAAGCAACATATTTTAATACTGTGGACAGCGGCTCATGTGGGCACACACCCTACTTCCTGCCTCCCCCACCCAATCTCCACCCCCACCCTATACTTCGTTCTCATCCCTGCTGTACAAAGCTCATTTGGGTTTCTCCCATGGACACTGTGCAAAAGGCTGTCCCCCATGAGCCCAGATGGCTGCCTTTATGATGGCTCCGTGATGCCTCATTACCCATATTATGTAGTAGTATGTGCATCTCATGTTAAATTAACGGTATTGACTGTGCTGGGGTAATGGATTGGCTAGTTACTCTCTTTCTGAGCGGTTACTCAAGCTTACCATCTGGCGAGTCTAATAACCAGGTGGTGAACCTAAATAACCTCACTTTGGTGGGGGTAGAAGCGACCCCAGTTGCTTCTGTTCTTGCCATCTGCAGCCTCCTTCTTTTGGATCGAGATGTCCAAAGAATCAGTCATGCTATTTCTTAATGGAGTAGCCATTTGTTATCAGAGACCCTCCCACTTCACTTATGCAGAACTCCACTCTCCAGTTTCTTCACCAGTTTCGAATACATGCAGGAACCAGGAGTCAAGCCAGAAAAGGCTTTGTGCAGCTGAGATGACAAGGACGCTCATGTACTAAGGCTCATAGGCCTCCCTCATAAGAGCACTTCCTTGAGCCTTTACTCTTATTTACTCTCAGTGATATGAATGGGAGTTCATCTCATTTCCAAGGACTCAGTATATTGGAGGCTGCAGAGGTGAGGATAGGAGAAGGTATGGAACAGACACATACTTTGACAGATAATGAAGAATACTGAAAAAGCTGAAAGGATTAAAAGCAGATGTAAGAAGTAAAAGTACAGCAAACTGGGGTTGTTTGGTAAGGCTCAAAGTATGCTCCAGCTCTGCATGGCTCAGATGGTAAAGAAACTGCCTGCAATGCAGGAGTCCCGGGTTTGATCCCTGGGTCGGGAAGATCCCCTGGAGAAAGAATGGCTACCCACCCCAGGGTTCTTGCCTGGAGAATCCCATGGACAGAGACTATAGTCCATGGGGTCACAAAGTGTCAGACACAACTGAGCGACTAACACTTTCACTTCACAAATTATGCTTCAGCCCTGGAATACTACCCAAGTACACTACAGTACAATAATGCAGGCTGTAAGTTGACAGCACTGTTAATTACGATTGGTAGATAGCATTTTAGGGGCTGGGACCCATGTCATACATATGGCCTCTCTAAATGGTTAACATTAAAAGGTTGCACACACAGAAGATTATAAACTCAGCTCTGAGAAAAATCATGTGTCTATGAGTTAAGTGAATTAAAATATTACATCAGTTTTTTAAAAGACCAGTATTTTTAATCATAAAATAATTTATTGAAGAAAAATAATTTCATTTAGAAAACTACAAAACCAAAAAGAAGGAAATAAGTTATAGCTATAATCTCCACTTCCAAGATATAGTGTTAATTTTTGTTTGCTCTCATTTTCTGTCCACATGTATTTGTATATTTGTATCCATTTATCTCTCTGTCATTGCCTGCCTATCTATTAACTAGTTGAAGTTAATAAGAAAATATAAGTTAATACTTAAGAAATCGAATTACAGCATTTCATAACTAGTATTTACCCCTGCTTACTGCACAAGTAAGAAGCTTTTCATGTTAATGAGTAAATTTCTTTAGTATCATTTCTTTTTAAAAAAAAATATTTACTGTATTTATTTGACTGCACCAGGTCTTAATTGTGGCTGCACAGAGTAGGGTAGAGAGCAGGTTCTGTTAGGAAGGAGGAAGCTGGCATGAGTGAATGTCACTTTCTGATTTCCCTTGACTTCATCAGGGTTTAGAGGAGCCCCTGTGCTTGCATCCATGTAAATATCGCCCCAGCTTAATAAAAAGGGTGCTTCAAAATAAAATCGCTTTGAACATCTCGAGAAAGGGGTTTTCATGTGAATATAAAAAACAAACAACAAGAAAAGCTGTCACACTAAATTACCTCCTTAGATGATGAAGTAAAAGAGAGAAAAGAAGTATCACCCATGCACCAAGGAACCTTTAACAATCTCATCATCTTCCCTCCCAGAGTAGTCTCCCCCATTCCTACTCGTTTTCTGGACTTCAAACAGGATTGAAATGACATGGTAGCAAATGGTAACTGCTTGCTCCTTAAGTCTTCAGCTCTAACGTGCGTCACCCGGAGATGTTAAAATGGAGACTCCCATTCACTGGATCTGGGGTAGGGCCTGAGAGTCTGCACGTCTAATGAGCTCCCAGGTGATGCTGATGCGGCTATGTTGCAGGAAGGGGCACCCTTTTCAGAGCCCAAGGGTGGGGTCTTCTAACATTTGGAAATGAATTGTCCAAAGAGACACACATGTTGACAAACAAGAGACTTTACTGGGAAGGGGTGCCTGGGTGGAGAGCAGCAGGCTAAGAGAACCCAGGAGGACTGCTCTGCCAGTGGCTCATAGCCTCAGGTTTCATGGTGATGGGATTAGTTTCCAGGTTGTCTCTGATCAGTCATTCTGACTCAAGATTCTTCTTGGTAGTGTGCACATCACTCAGCCAAGATGGATTCCAGTGAGGAGGATTCTGGGAGGTTGGTGGGACATATGGACTGGCATTTCCTCTTTTTTTTAAGCTTTCCTGAATTCTTCCAGTTGGTGGTAGCTTGTTAATTCCCTGTTTCTTACCAGCCCCTCCTGTTGTAAGAGAACTCATGCATGTGGTTACAGCTGGGCCTGGTCAGGGTGGGTGGTTTCAGTCAGTGGTTCTTGTCACATCTGCACTGAGACCCACATTGAATCAGGGGGATTTAGAGCACAGCAGAATCCTTGGAGGGCTTGTTAACACCCAGCTTGCTGGGCCCTGACACCAGACTGTTTGATTTAGTAAGTTTGGGCTGAGGCCCAAGAATCTACCTTTCTAACTAGTTCCTCCAAAGTGATGCTGATGCTGCAGGTCTGGGGAACATTCTGATTACCACTGCCTTAGATGGATGCTTTTGAACTGTGGTGTAAGAAAAGACTCTTGAGAGTCCCTTGGACTGCAAGAGATCTAACCAGTCCATCCTAAAGGAAATCAGTCCTGAATACTCATTGGAAGGACTGATGCTGAAGCTGAAACTCCAATACTTTGGCCACCTGATTTGAAGAACTGACTCATTCGAAAAGACCCTCATGCTGGGAAAGATTGAAGGCGGGAAGAGAAGGGGATGACAGAGAATGAGGTGGTTGGATGGCATCACTGGCTCAATGGACATGAGTTTGAGTGAACTCTGGGAGTTGGTGATGGACAGGGAGGCCTGGCATGCTGCAGTCCATGGGGTCGCAAAGAGTCGAACATGGCTAAGCGACTTAACTAAACTGAACTAGACGGTCATCACTGGGACCGGGTGACTAGCTTTGCACCCAGAGGTCCACTTGGTCCCTGCGTAAGCTCAGCAAGTTACTTAACCTCTGAACCTCAGTTTCCTAGTCTATAAATCAGAGATGATAATGCCTCCTACCTTAGCCAGCTTTTCTGGTGCACTGTGCCTGTACTGTATAATGTCTATGATCATAAGTTGCCCTTCCTTTCAACTAGGTAGAATTGAAATGTGCACATTTGCTGCTCTTCAGACAATCTTTTGGGAAGCAAGTTATTCCTCTCCCCCAGTGTTTTCAGAGAAGCTCTCTTCTTTCACTTGTTGTTCCCTGGAATGCAGAAACCTCCCCAGATACACATTTTTCACTGTGCTGTTGATTCCTCATTAATCGTGGGGATGCTGGGCACTTCCAGCCTTTAACCTGGATGCCCAGAAAGTCCTTATAAATAAAGGATGCAGCAAAACCTAATGAGAACAACATCATCTCAGGCTGCAGCAACAAGAGCTGTCTCCCTCCACTTCCCAGGAGGGCCCGCTCTCTGAAATCTCAGTCTGTTCTGGCTAGCATGATCAGAAAGAGCAGTGCCTAGCATCCCAGGCAGCACTCAGCATGAGTGCTTTAATCATATTCAAGGCTGAAGAAAGGCAGGAAGCAAGCAGACCCCTGCAGACAGGCTTTTTACCTGCTTACTCCTGCAGGCTAGGGATGCAGCTCAGTGACTGGAAGACATTTTCAGGCAGAGCAGCCAGCAAGGCCCAGAGATCACAGGCAGTGAGGTGTTGAGCAGTATCAGCTGAGGCCCCCTGTGGCCAGGGTGTGAGTGGGCTACAAAGCTGGGGCTCTCTGCAGCACCAGGTTACACAGGGACTTGTATGACTTGCTGGGAGGGTCCCACAGATAAATAGAGGGAAGGCGACTGTATTAGGACAATTTTCATTACAAGTTATAGAAACCAACTGCCTTGCTTAAGCTGAAAGGAGCCCTTAGTTAAGGATCCCAAGGGCAAGTTGCAGCATCCTTGAGGAAGGGACTGAAGCAAAAGGCATATAAACTCATTCTCTCCCCACTGACATTTTGTCCCCTATATGAGCTTCCTCTGCTTTTGCTGTCCACTTGGGTGAACAGAAATGTTTACTGTAATAAATACTTACCCTACATATGAATGAGTTCCACTTTGAGAGTGTGTTTATACGTCCAAATTGTTCTTAAGTCCAACAAAGTAAGCCTATGTACCCAACTAACACAATCAGCTCTATAGTACTATA
This sequence comes from Dama dama, assembly GCF_033118175.1. Taxonomy (NCBI): domain Eukaryota; kingdom Metazoa; phylum Chordata; class Mammalia; order Artiodactyla; family Cervidae; genus Dama; species Dama dama. The sequence continues at coordinate 50,428,674 of NC_083692.1, read as the reverse complement.
CTATAATAGGTTTCTAATACTTGTCACACAAATAACATGTAAACAAAAACAAAAGGTATAGAAAACATTTTTAATCTTACAGTACAGCACCTTGAAAAGCAGAGTAGTGCAGTAAAGCAGCTGGCATCTAGGGGCTGGCACTGAATGAACAGTCAAGAAGAGCTCCTGACTGGAGGAGGGAGAGGGGGAAGAGTGGTAGAGCTGGAGGATCATCAGCCGTAGGAGATGGAGGGCAAGCTGCGGTTTCACTTAGGCCTGACATGGATGGAACGTCATGCACATCTTTGAAAGTTCACAATTTGAAGGTTCACATGTCGGGGACTTAACTATATTCCAAAACACCCAAGCTCGCATGCTGACAGGTTTTGGTTTTAGCCATCTCAAGAGATACTACTTCTTAGTCCCAGTTTCAGATGTCTGGCAAAGAGGCTCTGATTGGCCATCATGGATCAAGTGCTCAGCACTGGCCCAATCAGATGCTGCCCTGGTGGGGAGCAGACATATATTGTTCAAAGTGACTACTGGGGCCCTTGGTTGTGGATCAAGGATGGACAGTGAAGGGCTTCTTTATGAACAAGGTAGACTCTCCAAATGGACTGCTTCAGAGGAAGGGCAGAGCAACCTGCATGGGCTGCTTCCATCTGTGGTGCTCCGATTGAGGGGCTTCCCTAATGGCTCGTATGGTCAAGAATCCGCCTGCAGTGCAAAAGTCACAGGAGACTCAGGTTTGATCCCTGGATTGGGAAGATTCCCTGGAGGAGGAAATGGCAACCCACTCCAGTATTACTGCCTGGGGAACCTGGCGGGCTACCGTCCATGGGGTTGCACAGAGTTGGACATGACTGAAGCAGCTGAGCAGTGCTCTGAGTGAATCCTTATGTGCAACACCCGTCCTCTCTCAGCCAGCAGTGGAGGTGAACGCAAGCACAGGATTTGTGTTTGTAGGTCTGGGCTGAGAAGATGGGGATCTACCCACGGCAGCACAGGCGTGTGCCCACTTTGGAAACACTATTGAGCTCTACAAAGTGATATAATCCATAGATAACAATGAGATCAACCGGGCTAACATCCCCTTAGAAGCTGAGAAAATAAACTACCAAGTAGTTTTTCCATAGAATATGAAGTGTGGTTTTTTAACATCAAACAGCAAGTTAATGAAAATCAAAATATAAAGAAACTTCACCCACCCATGATCTCATTCTGTTCTTTTTGTTCCCTCTTTCCTTCCAGCTTCTGTTCACATGCACACAGAATCTTATATAGCTTGAAAGAGTATAAACAACATTTTGTATTCTGTATTATGTAATGACTAGTTTCCACACTGCCTTGTCATCTTTTTAACTATCTTTGTTGGTATGCCATCCTTCAAATTAAGTGTGATACATTTTACTTAGCACATAATTAAAGTCTGATTTAAAATCTGAGACTGTGAAGCTAGAAGGAGTCTTAGGAAATCATTGAGGCCCTCCCCAAAAAATGAACCTGGAGAGGAGACTGAGTTCCCCAAGGTTACAGGGCTGGTTAATTTCCAGACCTAAGGCTAGATTTCATTCATTTTTCCAAACATATGTTTATAATTACTCACTTCATATCAGGTGGCAATGCATGGGTTTCATCTTCAGATCCTTTATCGTCACCTTGCATGATCTAATTAACATGTGCTGGCCAGGAGCCATTTCTTATTTTTCTTAACAGAGGAAAGAGTGCTTTTTAAACTCACTGTCAGGAAAATAGCAGTTGTGGAGCTGAAAGGAGTAACAGAAATTTTAAATTGAACTGATTTCGTGACTGGTAGATAAGTCAGCATGCAAAGACATTTCTGTTTCCCAGGTTTGGCTTGCTTTCTCAACGCCCCTTGCAAACTCCACAGGGATTTTAAGATTTAAGTCTGGGTATAAGTTTATGCAAGCTGTTAGTCACCTTTCTAGATGAAAAGCACCACAGGATTATGCTTGAAAATGTTCCCTGCTTCAGTACAGATTCCTTTGGAGTAATTCAGCTATAGTATGATTTTGAGGGAGAAATGATTGAACAGATATATTTCAAAACACATTTGCATTTGAAAACAGGGGTTTATCAGCTGAAAGAACTATTCTTGAAAGGTACACATGCAGGGCAAATTTAGAACAAGCAGAACAATTTAGACATGATAGCTATGAATTGCCCAAAAGCTTAAAATACAGGGGGCTCTGATCATACAGAATCCTGGGCATGGATTGAATCATGAATATCTGGTGTCTTTCTTTGGAAAATGCATTGGAACAGGAAATCTTGTCACTGCTGTAACTTCACAGACCAATCCAAAACATTCTGGGCATGCATCAGTGCAATTGTAAACACTCATTTGATCAGAAGGAAAAAAAAAAAAAACAGTGAAGAAGCCTAAGTTTTTGATACAGAGAAGGGGGTGGGCTCTGGAGTCAGATTACTTGAGTTGGTGTCTTGGTTCTGCCACTTAGTGCAGATATGATCTTGTCTGGGTCTCAGTTTGCTCATCTGCAGAATGGAGAGAATACTCTTTAATTCATAGAATTGTTGATTTGATTGTGCTAAATCATGTTTCGTAGTACCTCTCAAACTCACATGTCAACACAGATCAGTTGGGATCATGCTAAGATGCAGTAGGGACAGAGAAGCACAAGTATTGTTTGATCTCATTTATTTGTAGAGTCTGAAAAAGCCAAACTCATAGAGGCAGAGTAGGCAGTGGTTGCCAGGTGCTGGAGGGCAGGGGAGATGGGGAGAAGTTGGGCAAAAGGTACAAGCTTCCAGTAGTTATAAGAGGAGTAATTTGGGGGAGCTAATTTCAGCATAGCGACTATAGTTAATGATTCTATATTGTGTACTTGAAAATTACTAAGAGAATTAATCTTAAATGTTCTCATCACAACAATAACAAAATTGTAATTATGGAACGTGAAGGATATGTTAACTAACCTATTGTGGTAAACATATATATGAATATGTATATGGTAAACAATATATGCATCAAGTCATCACATTGTATGCCTTAAACTTACACAGTATTATATGTCTATTTATCTCAATAAAGCTGGAAAGAAAAAGGAAAAATAGAGGTGCAGTTGAGCTGCTAACTGGATTTCTAACAAGCTCCATTGATAGCTGCCTTGCTTGTCTCCTGGTGATGCTTGGAGCAGTGAGCATGCAAAGAGCCTGTTGCATGGGCAGCATTCAGCAGTGCTAGTTGTTATCCTTCAGGTGGATCTATCCTCTTTCTTTCCTGCCATTGCTCCTGCATACCCAGTCCTTTCATTTCTTTCCCTCTGTTCTTGAGACGTCTTCCAGAACTTTGTTCTAGCTAATCTTGTCAGGTTCGAGCAATTGACTGCATGGACATTTACAGTGTGTGTGTGTATGTGTGTGTGTGAACATATGTATGTGTGTGTGTGTATGAGGGAGGTGGCAGAGATGCTGAAATAGTCAGGCTCAGGTTTGGAAAAAGCAGTTCCATCTTGACCATGTCTTCCACAATGACTTACACTTGGTAATGGAAGGGAACTCAGTCTTTCCTGAGTTATAAGGACCCTTGGAGCAATTAGTCAGTTTAAAGTTTAGGCTCACTTGGCAGAGCTTTCAGAGGGTGTCCCCTCCCTTCCCCAGCCCCCAATGCCTCTGAGCAAGGGAAGCATCCCATCCTTGCATCCTGTAGGGAAAGACACCTGGCCAGAACACTGTGCTTTTCTCCCAGCTTCCTCTCACCTCTGTCTGGAGTCCACCTGGCCTCTGTCCTTGTGTATCTGTGTAGACACAACCACAGTGGTGTAACTTAGGCTCTGCTGGCTTGGCACCTTCAGGGCTTGGTGGCGTCCCCTGTTTATTTGACCGGGTTTCAAACCTTACTGGCCTTATAGATCCTCTGAGCATCAGCCATACTCTCCATCTGGTCACTTGGCCTCTCATGATGGCCACCCAAGGCGGGCCCCTTGCTCTCAACTCTGCATCCTTCTTTAACCCCTGCGAGGTGGGAACTTCCAGACACTTTGTGTGAACAGAGATGTTCAGGGTACCGAATCCAGACCTCCTTCTTTCTGCACATCCCACATTGTCATCTCTGCATGCTGTGGCTGCCCCATGGTGACCCAGGTGCAGGGCAAGGTGCTCTCTCCCCAGGAATTCTAAATGGGAAGGGTACTGGATCTGCTCTGCATTCAACTTTTCCTTCTTTCCCCTCAGAGTTTCTATCTGTCCCTACTCCCTGCCCTGAGTTAAGGCTCAGAGGTAGGGGGTGTCTCAGGCAGCTACTTTTTCCCAGGTTTATCCTTTCCAGAACCTTCCACTTTCTCCCAGAAAGATCTCTACTTTCTCTTTTGTCTGTTGGGAATTGTTCTACATTGTAACTTTCTTCTTTCCTACTTAAGGACTCTTTGATCTAGGTGGGTCCAGCCTACTGCCCTTTCTCTGAGGCAGTAAACCACATGCCCTAACCCACATAATGGAAAGAAAAGATGGGAAGGGAATATTTTTGCTCATTGAGAATTAGGTTAAAAATAGTTTAAAAATATTGTCCTTATTATATATTATAGCTGCTGCATATACAATAAGAATGGAAAATGAAACTCCTTTGCTTTTTCTTTTGTCCTTAGCAGACATCACCAACCTATGGCATTACACAGTATTCTAGGCAGCCAGGAACAACCAACAAGAGCTGGATTTGGAAACAGAACTCTTTTCTATCACTAGTATAGAATTAAGTTTAAGGAAAGTAAAGAAAAGAAGCAAAATCTAAACCTCACATCTAAATAGGCAATGTAAGTTTTAAATTTGGGAACTCTATAATTAGAAATCACTTTAAAGTAGGAAATCACTACCCCATAGTGATTATCCCCAAATGATTATTCACCCTCTTCCTGTATCACTGTAATGACAGGGAACGCTCTACCCATTGATAGTGAACTGCCTTTTTATACTATTCTAAGTAGTAGAAAGATAGTATGTTGTACCTGCTCATTGCAACTGGATTCTACACAGGACATATTTAATTCCCATCCATACCATTGCCCTTCAGCCATCATGGTTCCCATTAGTGTCTGTTTTCTAGGTTCATTCTGCCCCGTTCTTTCATTGGCTCGACTTCCAGCCTCCTCAGTAGCTTAGGACCGCCCTGTGGATCTTTCCCTATTTGCTGAGCCTTTGAAAAAGCCATGGAGTTAACTTTGATGGAGAATCCCCCCTCTTCCCTACACACTGTGGGTTTTTTTTTTTTTATTGTTGTTGTTGTTGCTATTTGTTTGTTTTGAAAATTGGACACAGAAGTTACATTAAAGGTGCCAATTGCTGGGGATGTGTAAGAGTCTCTGCCACCTGTAGCCTGATGCTTTGTGCTCAGAAAACTCCAACTTGTCTGGTGCACATCCTCCTTTTCTCCCCCTCCCCTCATCTGTGTTTCTGTCTGTCTCTCTCTCTCTCTGACACACACACACCTCTGGACGGCATCATATCTCAGCTGGCTACTCAGAGCAGCAGCTTGTACATGCTTGTTTTACTGTTTGCTTGTCTGAAGTACAGGCTTAATATGGAGGCTGCAGGAGAAAATGTTTTAAACCCAAGCAGTGCAGTTGAAATCACTTCATTTTGAGATATCTGTGAAAGTATTCTATCGAAATCAGTTAGGGAAGTCCTGAAAAGGACTTGCTAATGCCTACTCCGTTTTGCCACCAGACGATTTGACGTTTACTAAATGGGCAGGAATCCGGCAGAACCTTATTGCTGGGGTTAAGGAACTGGGATTAAAATGAATGATGGTAATAAGAACAGCCAACATGACTGAGCATTTTCTATGTGCCTGTCTGGCCCTGTTCTGCCTACTTTATATTTATGAACTTGTTTAATATTCACAAGTTTGGCTTCTTGCCCAACATTGTGATCTACTAAGTGGGGGAGCCAGTCTGAACCCACATGCCCTGGCTCCAGGGCCCATGCTCTTAACACCATGTGATCCTGTGCATTAATGGTATTGTCTCTGCTGCTGCTGCTGCTGCTGCTAAGTCACTTCAGTCGTGTCCGACTCTGTGCGACCCCATAGATGGCAGCCCACCAGGCTCCCCCGTCCCTGGGATTCTCCAGGCAAGAACACTGGAGTGGGGTGCCATTGGTATTGTCTCTAGTAACACACAACTCATGTCAGCGGTCAGATGTAAGCACATTTACCAAACTTGTGAAGCAAAAGTTCCCAAACTGTGTGGTTAATGTCTTGCTGTCTCAGTGCCTTCATTTGTAAAATGTGCTAATATAAATTTGTGGGGTGTGTGTGTGTGTGTGTGTGTGTGTGTGTGTGTGTGTGCGCGCGCGCGTGCGCGCGCGCATGTGGGCACGCTCAGTTACTAAGTCCTGTCCGACTCTGCAACCCCATGGACTGTAGTCTGCCAGGTTCCCTTGTCCATGGGATTTCCCAGGCAAGAATACTGGAATGGGTTGCCATTTCCTCCTCCAGGGGATCTTCCCAACCCAGGGATCGAACCTGCATTTCCTGCACTGGCAGGCAGATTCTTTACCATTGAGCCACCTGGGAAGTCCCGTAGATTAGCAGTGCTATTTATATAAATATAAATGGTGCTCAAGATGCATTTTCTTCTACTCTCCTTCCCCAAAACATATAATTTCAATTGGTTTAAAAGCAAGACCACATCATTCATTCAAATTTCATGATGGGTTCTATTCTACTAAGATCCCAGAGTATTTCTTTAGGGTTTTAGCTGATGGGATTTAGTCCTCCTGGCTTCTTGCATGCACCATGCTCATGTGGCTTCTCCCATTTCTGAAATGTACCTCCCTGTCTACCCAAGTTCCATCCATATTTACAAGTTTCTACCTGGCCCATCTCCTCCACGAATCCCTGGAGCACCATACCCCACTTTGAACCATTGTTTGTCTTAACGTGAACACAAGACAGTTTATTCCACCAACAAACATTTTTGAGCATTTATTACACGCCTAGAATGATTCTGGATCAAAATTTCTCAACCACAGCACTATTGACATTTTCAGTGGTTTGATGGTTACTCTTACCTGTCTATTTAACTGGGTATAAGGGTACCCAGATATTTGGTCAAATACTACTCTGGGTGTTTCTGTGAGGGTGTTTTGGGATGAGATTAATGTTTAAATTGGTGAACTCTGAGTTAAGCAGATTGTCTTTCCTAATGCTGGGTAAGCCTTATCCAGCCAGTTGAAGGTTTGAATAGTACAAAAGGCTTACTCTTCTCTGAATAAAAGAGAATCATTCTGAATGATGGCCTTTGAACTGGGACATCAGTCAGCTCTTCCAGGTTCCATAACAGCCTGCCAGCATTCAGACTTGGACTGGGACATCGGCTCTGTAGATTTTGGATTTGTCAGCCTCCATAAGAGTATGAGCCATTTCCTTATAACAATTATAACATTTTATAATAATAATATTGTTATAATAGAATATTATAATTATACTATATTATAAATATGTTGTATTATATTAGAAACATACTATATTAGAAATAATATATACTATAAGTATTAAATTTTTGTTATATCTTATAATTGATATATAATGAATTTATATTTTGCTATATGATTAACATAATATATAATGTGATCATATGATAATATTATAAATGTGCTACATATTAATATTATTATAATATAAATACAATAAATGTTATCCTATTATAACTAAGATGAAATATAATAAAATGTAAATAAATATGAATTCGGTATTTACTCATCCTGTTCCTCTGGAGAACACTACTTCAGGCAGGATAATTCTTTGTTGAGGGAGCTGTCCTATGCATTGGATGTTTAGTAGCATCTTGACCTCCACCCACCTGATGCCAAGTGGCCCCTACCACAGTCCAGTTGTGACCGTCAAAATGTGTCCACAAACTGCCAGCTGTCCCCTGGGGTGCAGAATTGCTCTGGTTGAGAACCACTGCTCTAGGCATGCTTAGGAGTCAGCACTAAAAGTCAGGAGTGAATACGGGACAATTAACTATTAACTTGTGAAACATTTTGCTATCTCAATTTTAGCTAAATTTGTGACTTTCTTTTTTGGAGGGGGGAATTGAGAGAAATGACAGCAGCCTTTACAGAAAAATATGGAAGGTTTCTTTCATTGGGGAAGGAGAATCTTGTGGAATATGAAGTAAGAAAAGCTGTAGGCTGTTTGTCCCAGATAAGTGCAATTACTTTTCAAGTATTGAAAGATTCGTTAATGAGAGAAAAATTACCCGTATGTCTCAGCCCTACTGACTAACTCTAGTAAGCACAAAATCTGTGCAGTTCCACTTATAAATTCCTCTTGAGTCCTGATATTTTTGAGGGATTATGTGATTCTTCAAATGAATCCATAACCCATTGTCGGTCCTGGACACATTTAATAACAGAATTCTGGGAGAGTAAGATTAAGAGACACAATCCTTCAGTCTTTCTCCAAACAGTTTTATTACAGAAATGATTCATGCACTGGGAGTCACTGAAATTGATCATTCGTAATTTATATTCTTCGCTGACAGAGCTTTTGAGGTTCCTTTCCTTAGTTGTTCAATGTCAGTTATCCAATGAAAGTTGCCAGTTGTTCAATGAAAATTTGGTTCAATTCTCTAAGAAATTCAGTCTTAAAAACATTCATAAGCCTGTAGGGAGCTGAGAGGTGACTCTGGGCTGGTTTTAGCTAGCTGTGCATGGCTGAATATACAAAGCATTAAAGCTAATCTGAGGCACAGTGTGACAATCAATAGCAATACAGTATGTGCTGAACAGTAAAACTTAATATTAGTTCTACAACAAGAGGCAGGATACAAGTCAAGTTGGGGAGGGCAGAGCCAGGGGTGGAAAGCTTTCAGCTGGATTTAGGAACAACATAGTACCAAACTGGATGCTGGAGCTGGCCTGGGCACTTTGGGCAGAGTTCAGAGTTGGGCTCCAGCATCTCTGCTCTCCTTGTCAGCGACTGTCATTTATGAAGTGGAGCTGATGTAAAAAAGTCAGTTTCTGCCCTACCACGTGGCAGAGCTGTAGGACTTGAAGGGGATTATGTGATATAACTCCCTGTTGTGTAGGTGAGGAATTGCAAGTCCAGAGTGGTGATATGAGAATTATAATAGTGATGTTAACTTCTATGGAGTGTTAATTGTCTGTCAGACACTTGGCTGAGTGCTCTATGGACATCTCATCTTAATCTTAACGAGGCAGACACTGTTATGATCCCATAGTCAAAGACAAGGAAACTGGAGTCAGGAAATTTTAATCACACTGAAGTGAAGCGTTGACATTACTCAAGTCTAGTACCTTCAGCAGTTTGGTGTGTTTCTTATTTTGCTGCTGAATTTCCTCATCTGTAAAAGTCTTTCATTCTTTTGCTCCCTTTTTCCCTTCCTCCCTTCAGCACAGGCCACTGAGCACTTAGACTAGACCAGGCACCATCCCAGACTCTGGGAAAGCAGCTAGCAGCTTCCGTAGTTCAGAGCTATTAGTTAGTGCGGGAGGTCAGTCTAGGAGAGATAAAAGTAGGAGCTAATGTTTCTTAGTTTTGTTGTTGTTCAGTTGCTCAGTCAGGTCTGACTCTTTGCAACCCCATGGACTGCAGCATGCCAGGCTTCCCTGTCCTTCACTGCCTCCTGGAGTTTGCTCAAAGTCCACTGAGTCAGTGATGCTTTCCAACCACCTCCTCCTATGCCACCCTCTTCTCCTTTTGCCTTCAATCTTTCCCAGCATCAGTGTCTTTTCCCATGTGTCAGCTCTTCACATTAGGTGCCCAAAGTGTTAGAGCTTCAGCTTCAGCATCAGTCCTTCCAATGAATATTCAGGGTTGATTTCCTTTACAATTGACTGGTTGATCTCCTTGCAGTCCAAGGGACTCTCAGTAGTCTAGTCTTTCTCAAAAGCAATGTGTGAAGAAAGGGGTTTTGGCCCCAGAGGTCTGGGATAACCCTTGGTGACCATGAGGCTGGCCTGAGCAGGTAAAAGGGCCAGGCTGACAGTGGATGGCTTATCACTGGGGTGGGCCTTGTCCCCTGGTTTCTTCTCAGGTGATCAAGAGCTGTGGATGTGGACAGCTGAAATGACTGGCCTGAGGAGAGATGAATTTAGTTTTGTTGGACACCAAGGTTAGCCTTTGTTGAACATCAAGGTTAGCCTTTGTTGAGTTTATAAAGAGGTGAAATAGCACAGAAGGGAGGCCTTGCTGTGGGGGCCTTGAGTGTGGGATTGTACAGTCTTGAGGGGCACCTGGGGTTTGGCTTTGTCAGGACACCAGTATACCTGTTTTGTAATCACCTCCTTACTTGCCCATCTGCTTAGCAGGCTCTGAGCTGTTGATGACTAGGAATGCTATCTTGTTCTTTTTATCTCAAATGTCAAGATGGTTTCTGGCCTGCTTCATATTCATTGAGTATTTGTTAAACGATTGGGAGATCCTCAGTCTTGCAGTGTCTAGCAGCTGGGCTTTGTGAGGTACATTTAGAGTTTATGTGGACCAGGGGAACTGATTGAGGTCAAACCTGAATGATATGTACATACAGTGAGTGTATGTCCCAGATTTTTTGGAACAGACCCCGTTTCAAATATTCTCTCCAATTTTTCCTCTAAGTACATTTTTATCTGTCAGGCTTAGTGCTCTGAAATTTTGGTTTGGAAAATATGCACAGTGCAGCAAAGATGCTGACTTGTTATCTCGCTGTGGCTGGACTATTGAGGTCTGTGTTCTCCTGGGTGTCAGAGACGTTAGACCCTGAATAAGTAATAAGAGGGCTGTGTGGTGAGCACGGATGTAGCAGAGCTGTGGGTTTATTTAATTACTGTCTTTTCTGACCTATTTCTGTATGTGGGTATATCAGTCAGTCTTCTTCAGAGAAACAGAACCAGTAGGATGTATTTCAAGGAATTTGCTCACTCGACTGCGGGGGCTGGTAAGTCTGAGACATGTAGGAAAGGCCAGCAGGCTGAAACTCCTCAGCAGGAGCTAATGTTGCAGTCTGGAGAGAGAATTCTTTCTTCCTCAGGGAAATTTCAGTTTTGCTCTTAAGGTCTTTCAACTCAATGGATAAGGCTCACTCACATTATCAGGGGCCATTCCCTTTGCTTAAGGTCAACTGATTGTGGATGTTAACTTCATCAACAAAATGCCTTCACAACAACACCTAGATTAGTGTTGGATTAAGTAACTGTGTGCTAGAGCCTAGCCAGGTTAACAAAAAACTAATATTGAAACTCCAGTATTTTGGCCACCTGATGCGAAGAACTGACTCACTGGAAAAGATCCTGATTCTGGGGAAGATTGAAGGCAGAAGGAGAAGGGGACGACAGAGGATGAAATGGTTGGATGGCATCACCGACTCAATGGACATGAGTCTGAGCAAGCTCCGGGAGTTGGTGATGGACAGGGAAGCCTGGTGTGCTGCAGTCCATGGAGTTGCAAAGAATCAGACATGACTGAGTAACTGAACTGAACTGAACCATCATTGCAGATGAAATATGAATTGCCCACAATCTGTCCGAGAAGGATAATATAAAGGAACAACCATGAGTTTGGGCAAATTCTGGCAAATGTGGGGGCAGGATTATCTGATAAACTGCTGTTCTCCTCCACGAAGAGGGGCAGCCACAGCCTGTTGACCTACTTATTAATCCCAGTGGGTTAAGTTAGCAAAATCTTTGAAGTGTCCCCACAAGGAGACTGCTGCTCTAGCCCCAGGAGGGAGAAATGGAATAATACTCACCTTCCTTTCCCCCTTTCATGGGAAAGTGAAGTGAAGTGAAGTGAAAGTCGCTCAGTCGTGTCTGACTCTTTGCAACAACACGGACTCTTCAGTCCACAGAATTCTCCAGACCAGAATACTGGAGTGGGTAGCCATTCCCTTCTCCAGGGGATCTTCCCAACCCAGGAATTGAGCTGGGGTCTCCAGCATTGCAGTTGGTTTAAAGAATCCAGTTCGATTCCTGGGTTGGGAAGATCTGTTGGAGAAGAGATAGGTTACCCACTCTAGTGTTCTTGGGCTTCCCTTGTGGCTCAGCTGTTAAAGTATCCGCCTATAATTCAGGAGACCTGGGTTTGATCCCTGGGTTGGGAAGGTCCCCTGGAGAAGGGAAAGGCTACCTACTCCAGTATTCTGGCCTAGAGAATTCCATGGACTGTGTAGTCACATGGGGTCACAAAGAGTCGGAAATGACTTTCACTTTCATGGGGAAAGGGGCCTGATTTGATTGGTGTTGGAAGAGGCATTCTGTTATGGGCCCTGAGCATCTCTAGGTGTTCTTTCTGTGTGAGCCGTGAATACAAGAGCCTGATTGCTCTTCACTCAGGCCATTACTCAGGATTGCTTTGGCAGTGAGCAACCTTGAGAAAGGAGGTAATGACTTTCCTGGGACAAAGAGGAGACTTGCCTCTACTTGCTGTAAAAATGGTGAAACATCCAAGCTCTGACTTCCTCTCCTATAATAATCCTCTGCATATTGAGGGTCCATCTAGAAATACCTGCATTGTTTCCTTAGGACCTGGGGGGCAACTATTGTGAACATCATGCTGACACTCTGGCTATTTCGTGTACTGTGAGTAATAAAGTCCTTTGTCTCTGATTTAGTTGTTTGTCTCGTATCTTCTTGCCAGCCTCCATGAAACTGTTGCAGGGGAGTTTGTTAGCTTGTTAGGATGAAAATCTCAGACCCTCTGCAATTTTTTACAGTAAGAGGCCTTGATTCCATGTAGGCAACATGTATTTGTTTCACATACCTAGCCTTTCCTTCCTCCTCCATGCAAAGAGGGTCTATCCTGGAGACCAAACTCTCCCTACTCCACAATCTCATTGCAAGAGTATATATAGTAAGAACTGTTTTGGCTTTCCAGCTCTATCATTAAGAAAGCTGCTGTGTTGATTCCTGGTTGGGCTTTTCCCAAGTGGTTTAGAATCTGGAGGGATAAGAGTGGAACATCTAGGTTCTTCTAGAAATCCCAAGTTGTACTGAGTACCAGGCTCTATACTAGAAGCTGGGAGTGCCACTGTGAAAAAGAAAGGTCCCTGCTGTATTGTAGCTGATACTGTTAATGGGACAAGGGAGCCTGAACAGATGTAAGAAGATAATGTGCAGTTTCAAGAGCAGCACAACATGACTGCCTGCAGATCATATCCCTTCGTCTAACATTTTTTTCCTTTTGAGTTTGATTTCTCTGAAGTCACATTTAAATCTTCCTAGTTGGATTTAGGTTATTCTTAGGTTTGTAAGTAATACATTTACAAACTATCTCTTGGGAAGTTATTTCTGCACTGGTTAAGCTCATCATTATATATGTTGATTTGTACCAAATTCATTCACAGAGGGTGACACCGCTAAAATTTTGTAGTAAATTATATTCTAACCATGCTTTATAAAATAACTAAATCAACCATACAGAATTCAGTATTAAAACTTAAATTATAATGTGGATATTGAAATTATTTTAGGTAAATAATGCATATACCAGATCATTTAATATAATTATAAGTTCTACTTTCATTATGTTTTTCAGCAAATAGACTCAGAGTAGAGTAGAAATTGAGGGATCTATCTGTAAATCCACCCATCTATTGTCAGTCACTGTGCTAGGCACTAGGAATATAAAGATAGCTAAGAATAGATATTTCAAATACTCCAGTCTCCTAAAAGGACAAATGCAGTTCAGTCATGCATATAGTGGAAATGGCCAAATTTTGCAGAAGTTGGACTGGTACTTATTAAGGCAATAGCCCTCAGAGCTACAGCCAATCTTGGAGAATATGTTTTCTTCTTGTCTGTTTAAATGCAGGAATGAGCCTCTACATCCCCGTGCATGAGCTGATAATCCAAAAATAACACATCCAAATGTTATCTGTGATTTTTCCATAATATGTATACATTTATGAAATGAAATTTATAAAAGACAACATAATTCAATTTGTAAACATTTACTGAGTTTCTACCATACACAAGAACCTATAGTAGATTCTATGGGGGAAAAAAGACAAGATACATGCCCTTGAAGAATTTGCAATCAAGTGAGGACATTCATTATTATCATAGACTTATGAGTCTACTTGTCAGGCAAGGGTCTCCCCTTTCAACATCATGACTCCTTTATGACTTTTTGTGATGCTTTTATCAACAGTATGTTGGCTTTAGTGTCTTTGTATTAACCCAAATAATCAGTCAACATATCGGTATTGCAGGAAATGAATGAAAGGCTATAAGGGAGGATGATGAGGAGATAGGAGAGGAACTCACAGTAACACCTATTCTATAGTGGGCACTTTATGATTAATACATTCCCAGAAGAATCCAGGAAGTAGGTATTATTGTTCTTTCCCTTCCTTTTTTTTTTTTTTTTAGCAGATGACAACATTAAAGCTCAAACATTTCCTTAAACCCAGACAGCAAGCGGCAGACCTGGGATTTTTAGGTCTGTTTAATATCAAAGCCCAAGCTTTGTCTGCTATAGTTAACTCACAACCTTTCAAAAATGTATGTGTGTTTTCAGAAGCAAGCTAGCAAATAAACAAGCAAGCAAAAACACACCTAACAAAAGAAAGAAAGCAGTGAATTTTGTGGCACTGGAGGTATTTACAGTAAACTGAATAAATATTGGCAGAGATACAGAGGGGGTTAAAGCATTGAGTCGGGGGTGAACAGAGTGATACCAAAATTCCTTTCAACTCTGGATTCAACTTCTATGAAAGCGTGAACAGGATGTGCACCTATTTCCCTTTTCGTGAGATCCTCCACCACACGTGCTCTACCATGAATGCAAAGAGTCATCGGAGTAGATATTAGGAAAAACAAGGCCCATGGCCCATATCACTACAGAGCTTATCAAGATGTGCAGCAGTTCATCCTGCTGAAAGTTTAGCTTGTGTTATGTGTATGTTTCCCATTTGTTCCATGGAGGAAGTTCCTACAAATCAATCATGCCAGCTTTGGAGGAAAAAAATCTTTTAGCTTTCAAGAAGCTCCTTTCCCAAGGGGAAAGAGACAACTAGACCTTCTTTTATTTCAGATCCTGTTTTGGACTGAATGTTTGTTTCTTTACAAATTCATATATTGAAACCCTAACCCACAGTGTGATGGTATTTTGAAGTGAGGCTGTTGGGAGGTAAATTAGATCAGGTCACGGAGGTGGGGGCAGAAGGCACAATGGGATTAGTGCTGTTGGAAGAAGAGGAGGAGAGAATAGAGCCCTTTCTCTCTTTGCTTCTCTGTGAGCACACCACAAGAAGGTGACCATCTGCAAGCCAGGGCTTGGGCCCTCACCAAGAACTGAATCTGCTGGCATCTTGACCTTGGACTTCCCAGCCTCCAGAGCTGTGAGAAGTAAATTTCCATGATTTAAGTCACCCAGTTTATGGTGCATTGTTGTGGCAGGCCACATTGACTGAGATACACCCCTTAAGACTATTGTTCCAATCATTTTTAAGAGTTGGGCTGGTGGTCCTATTTGGGGAAACCTGTTTGGGGAGAGAGGTTGTGATAACATCCTTTGAGTTTCACAGATTGAAAGGTAGTGTGATTTTGGAGGATAGAGAGTGAAGTGAAGGTAGGGGAGCAGTGAGAATCTCTGGCACAGTGGCTGGGCAACTGAGTCCTTGGAACATGGGTGTGCAGGACCAGAAATCACAGAACATTGGAAGCTACAATCTGGGAACCTGAGCTGCAGCTTCACTGGCTGAACTGAGCTCTGTGGGAGTGTGGGATCTTTCTCCAGGTTCTGAAGACCACGTTCAGCAATAACACCAAATGTCAGCAACAATGACAAGGTGGACTAATTGGACACCAGAGACTTGCTGTCCCAGTCTCTCTTTGGACTGTGAAAATCTCTAATGTTTCTGCATTTTGTTTGTTTGTTTCTTGCTTGTTTTCTAAACTATTCATAGGAAGGAGGAGGCCCAGAAAGCAGGGCCAGAGCAGGGTAAATTTGAGTAAAAAAATCACTGCTGAGATTTGCAGCAGGAAATGGTGGAGCAGTCAGTCCCCCAAGGCCACCAGGGACCTCTCTTCTAGGTGGAGGAGACAGACTGGGGCTGAGAGGAGCAGAAAATTCCAGCCATACTCTGGTTCTTTGCAGTGGCTGGGCAGCCACAGTCTTAACAAAAAACTCGGTTTCTTTATTACTCTTAGTCTCAGAACTCCCAGACTTGACATCTCAATAACATAAGAAAGTTCTAGAGAGTGAAAGTGATAGTCACTCAGTCATGTCCAACTCTTTGCAACCTCGTGGACATGGGATTCTTCAGGCAAGAGCACTGGAGTGGGTTGCCATTTCCTTCTCCAGGGGATATTTTTGATCTGGGGATAGAATCCAGGTCTCCTGCATTGCAGGCAGATTCTTTACCATCTGAGCCACCAGGGAAAGTTCTAGATGGAAGCCTTATTTAGATTCTGAAGGGTAGTTGTACATGGAAGCATAGTGTTCAGATGTTTGGAGATTGGGGTATTTGGCACTTATGAACAGCAATGACAACAACAGAGAAATACAGATCTATGGGTTTAATATTTAACATTTGGGTTTTGTCATGATACAGATTTACAAAAAACAAATAACAACAATAACCCTGGCATGTGTGACATGGTTGAGTGATGGATCTTGGAGAGCACCCCTAGACATTCCCCTCGAGTTTCAGGCAACAGAATGAGATTGGCTGGTGAATAAAGGCCCTGGCTCTGGATATCCTGGGTATTTGTATCCTGCAGTCCTATTTTTTGAGGAGCTGAGAGCAAATGATGAGGGATATTTGCAGCAGGAAATGGTGCAAAGGAGACCTGCCTTTTTTTCTTACAGTTTATTAGTTACTCCCTTCCTCTGGGCCAACCTCTGAGATTCACTCATGTCTGATAAGTGCTTACCAAATCTGAACAAGTATCCAGAGAAAGAAAACCCTGGCATGGCAGCCCACTCCAGTCTTCTGGCCTGGAGAATCCTATGGACAGAGGAGCCTGGTGAGCTGCAGTTCATGGGATTGCAAAGAATCGTGCAGGATTGGAGCAACAGAGCACACATGCACTTTCATCGTCGTATCTAGCGGTGCTGTCTCTGCTTTCCCAGAACTTTCCTTTCCTTCCTCCCTGTGTTTGACTTTGTTTGCTTCCTCAGCACCAGGAATTACTTTCAGAGACCCGGGGAATCTGATCATGTGCTCTGAAAGTCCCCTCACTTAGGGGAGGGTCTGATGTTTCTTTAATCTTTACCAGCCAAGGGTCTGATGGCTACTTGGTGAAATCCTGGCCAGCTTTGGAGAAGGAGGCCTGAAAGGAGCTTTGAAGATTCCGAAGATAAACACTTTGCTTCTGTTCTGGTCCTCCCCTTACCTTCATCATATATGTCACCAACTCTTACTCCAAAGCCGTTGCCTCTCCTTCCCTGTGCTTCCTTCCATGCTTCTCTCATTTCTCCTCTGAGTGACTGACAGCATTGTAAATAATTTTTCTGACTTCAAATTCTTACTGTTCTAGTCCATTCTCTGAACAGCTACCCAGGAACTTCTAAAGTATACATCTGTTCATGCCATTCTGTCGTTTGAGAACACTCACTGGTTTCCTATCATTCTCAGGGTACTTTGGATATTCACTCCTCCCTGAAATACCCATCCTCTTTTTCCTTCCTGGAAAAGAATTAATCATTTATCACCTCCTCTGTGAAGCTATCCAAGATTCCTTTGGGTGGGGTTACTCCCTTTTTTGCTGTTGCTGTTCAGTCGCTAAATCATGTCTGACTCTGCAACCCCATGGACTGCAACATGTCAGACTTCCCTGTCCTCCACTGTCTCCCAGAGTTTCCTCAAATTCACGTCCATTGAGTCGGTGATTGTAACCATCTCATCATCATCCTGTCCCTCTATGCTTCTCTTCCTGCCTTCCATCTTCCCAGTATCAGGGTCTTTTCCAATGAGCTGGCTCTTCACATAGGTGGCCAAAATATTGGAGCTTCAGCCTCAGCAACAGTCCTCCCAATGAATATTCAGGATTGATCTCTTGTAGGATTGACCAGTTTGAGCTCCTTGCAGTGCAAGGGACTCTCAAGAGTCTTCTCAAGCACCACAATTCAAAAGCATCAATTCTTTGGCCCTCAGCCTTCTTTATGGTCCAACTCTCACACCTGTACATGACTCCTGGAAAAACCATAGCTTTGACTATACAGAACTTTGTCAGCAAAGTAGTATCTCTGTTTTTTAATATGTTTTAATATCTCTGGTGTTTAATATCTTGTCTACCTAGACAAGAAGTTTTTCTTCCAAGGCGCAAATGTCTTTTAGTTTCATGGCTGCGGTCACCACCTGCAGTGATTTTGGAGCCCAAGAAATAAAATCTGTCACTGTTTCCACTTATTCCCCTTCTATTTGCCATGAAGTAGTGAGACTGGATGCCATGATCTTAGACATTTATTCTTTAAAAAAAAAACGAGAAGAAATAATTTCACTTGTTCATTGATTTTTCAATTAACTCATGGGCACAGTTTAAAATTAGTCCCATTTACAAACTTAGTTAATTACATTCCCTTAAACATCTTCAACCATGTTTATAAATTTTATATGTTTTCTTTTTAAACACTTCAAATGCCTGGCAGGGTACACTTACAATATTAATAGGCAAAACCCTCTTAAGCATTTAAATTACTCTTGTACCCAATAAATGAATAATTATAGTAAATCAAGTTCTACTAGACATGACACAGCTATTTATAGACTTAAAATTCTCTTGTACTTTTCTGCTAAAAATTAAAAGTGTCAGATTCTCTCAAATATGACAAACACTTTCAGGGTTGTTTTTAATTGTCCAGTGTGGAAGTGATACTTGCATTCCATGCTTAACTTGCAAGGGTCTTGTGAAGACAGCACAAGACATAGCACTTGGATGATACAAACAAGCTGTGAAAAAAATTAAGATGCAGTTTTCATACCAGGAGAAAGCTAACCTCTGTCAAGGACACACTTGAACCATGTCTTAAAATGTGAGGCTGAGTTTTCTTGTTTTATCTTCCTTCCCCACATGAAAACTCACTTTGAAAAAGAGCAGATAATTTAGATGAAGTTCAAATGACTAGTAGAGACCTCCTGTGCCTTCTCTTTCAGAGGCATGATTCTGATATCATAACTAAATCTCTTTTTTAAAAAGTATAGTTGGTTTACAATGTTTCAGGTGTACAGTGAAGTGATTTAGTCATATATACCTTATTGTTTATCTATTTTGTATATAGTAGTGAGTATCTATTAATTCCCAATTCCCAATTTCCCTCCCCCAACTTTCCCATTTGGTAACCATAAGTTTGTTTTCTATGTCTGTGAGTCTATTTCTGTTTTGTAAATGAGTTAATTTGTATTATTTTTTTTAGATTCCACATATAAATGATATCATATGATATTTGTCTTTATCTGACTTACTTCACTTAGTATGGTATCTCTAGGTCCACCCATATTGTTGCGAATGGCATTCTTTCTTTTTTATGGCTGAATAATATTCCACTGTGGATGTATGTGTGTGTGTATGTGTGTATAGACATAGATACATATATGTATATACACCACTACTTCTTTTTTAAAAAATTAACTTATTTATTTTAATTGGAGGCTAATTGCTTTACAATATTGTAGTGGTTTTTGCTGTACATTGACATGAATCAGCCACGGGTGTACATGCGTTCCCCCATCCTGAACCCCCCTCCCTCCTCCCTCCCCATCTCATCCCTCAGGGTTGTCCCAGTGCACTGGCTTTGAATGCCCTGTTTCATTCATCGAACTTGGACTGGTGATCTATTTCACATATAGTACATTTGAGTAATGTACATATAGTACATTTGAGTAATGTACATGTTTCAATGCTATTCTCTCAAATCATCCCACCCTCACCTTCTCTCACAGAGTGGTTTCCTAGCACCACTTGTTAAAGAGATTGTCTTTTCTCCATTGTATATTCTTGCCTTCTTTGTCAAAGATGAGGTGTCCATAGGTGCATGGATTTATCCCTGGGCTTTCTGTTTTGTTCCATTGATCTATATTTCTGTCTTTGTGCCAGTACCATACTATCTTGATGACAGTAGCTTTGTAGTATAGTCTGAAGTCAGGCAGGTTGATTCCTCCAGTTCATTCTTCTTTCTCAAGATTGCTTTGGCTATTTGAGTTTTTTGGTATTTCCATACAAATTGTGAAATTATTTGTTCTAGTTCTGTGAAGAATACTGTTGGTAGCTTGATAGGGATTGCATTGAATCTATAGATTGCTTTGGGTAGTATACTCATTTTCACTATATTTATTCTTCCAATTCATGAACATGGTCTATTTCTCCATCTATTTGTGTTATCTTTGATTTCTTTCATCAGTGTTTTATAGTTTTCTATATATAGGTATTTTGTTTCTTTAGGTAGATTTATTTCTAAGTATTTTATTCTCTTTGTTGCAATGATGACTGGAATTGCTTCCTTAATTTCTCTTTCTGTTTTCTCATTGCTAGTGTATAGGAATGCAAGGGATTTCTGTGTGTTAATTTTATATCCTACAACTTTACTATATTCATTGATTAGCTCTAGTAATTTTCTGGTGGTATCTTTAGGGTTTTCTATGTGGAGGATCATGTCATCTGCAAGTAGTTAGAGTTTTGCTTCTTCTTTTCCAATCTGGTTTCCTTTTATTTCTTTTTCTTCTCTGATTGCTGTGGTAAAACTTCCAAAACTGTGTTGAATAGTAGTGGTGAGAGTGGGCATCCTTGTCTTGTTCCTGACTTTAGGGGAAATGCTTTCAATTTTTCACCATTGAGGATAGTGTTTGCTGTGGGTTTATCATATAGAGCTTTTATTATGTTCAGGTATGTTCCTTCTATGCCTGCTTTCGGATACAATGGACCAGTTAGACCTAATTGATATCTATAGGACATTTCACCCCAAAACAAGGAATTTCACCTTTTTCTCAAGTGCACAAGGAACATTCTCCAGGACAGATCACATCCTGGGCCATAAATCTAGCCTTGGTAAATTAAAAAAATTGAAATCATTTCAAGCATCTTTTCTGATCACAGTGTGGTAAGATTAGATGTCAACTGCAGGGAAAAAACTATTAAAATACAAACATATGGAGGCTAAACAACATGCTTTTGAATAACCAACAAATCACAGAAGTCAAAAAAGAAATCAAACTATGCATAGAAACAAATGAAAATGAAAACTTGACAACCCAAAACCTATAGGATTTAATAAAAGCAGTGCTAAGGGGAAGGTTCATAGCAATACAAGCTTACCTCAAGAAAGAAGAGAAAAATCAAATAAATAAACTAACTTTATACCTAAAGCAACTAGAAAAAGAAGAAATGACGAACCCTAGGGTTAGTAGAAGGAAAGAAATAATAAAAATTAGGGCAGAAATAAATGAAAAAGAAACAAAGGAGACTATAGCAAAAATAAACAAAACTAAAAGCTGGTTCTTTGCAAAGATAAATAAAATAGACAAACCATTAGCCAGACTCACCAAGAAAAAAGGGAGAAGAATCAAATAAACAAAATTAGAAATGAAAATGGAGAAATCACAACAGACAATACAGAAACACAAAGGATCATAAGAGACTACTATCAGCAACTATATGCCAATAAAACAAACAACTTCGAAGAAATGGACAAATTCTTAGAAAGGTATAACCTTCCAAAACTGAACCAGGAAGAAATAGAAAATCTTAACAGACACATCACAGGCACAGAAATTGAAACTGTAACCAAAAATCTCCCAACAAGTAAAAGCCCAGGACCAGATGGCTTCACAGGTGAATTCTACCAAAAATTTAGAGAAGAGCTGAAATCTATCCTACTCAAACTCTTCCAGAAAATTGCAGAGGAAGGTAAACTGCCAAACTCATTCTATGAGTCCACCATCACCCTAATACCAAAAACCAGACAAAGATGCCACAAAAAGAGGAAACTACAGGCCAATGTCACTGATGAACATAGATGCAAAAATCCTCAACAAAGTTCTAGCAAACAGAATCCAACAGCATATTAAAAAGATCATACATCATCACCAAGTGGGCTTTATCCCAGGAATGCAAGGATTCTTAAATATTCACAAATCAATCAATGTGACACACCACATCAACAAATCAAAAGATAAAAACCATATGATTTTCTCAATAGATGCAGAGAAAGCCTTTGACAAAATTCAACATCCATTTATGATAAAAACCCACTACTACTTCTTTATCCATTCATCTGTTGATGGATATTTAGGTTGCTTCTATGTCTTGGCTGTTGTCAATAGTGCTGCCATGAACTTTGGGGTACATGTATCTTTTTGAATTAAATTTTTCTCTGGATATATGCCCGGGGGGGATGGTAACTCTATGTTTGACTTTTTAAGGAATCCCAGGTCTCTCCTAATCAGGACATTCATCTATCTTTGGCAGAGGAGAGTCAGTGAGCTTTCCAGTCCTGGGAGGCTGGCACAGCTTTATATGTGTTTGCAGGACCAGTGAATGAAATCATAGCAAACAGGTAGTTGTATACATTGCCAACTCCACTCTGTCAGCTTTTCTCCCACAGTCCACATATAAGGTAGAAGAAGGATAAGGAGGGTTAGCAGGAGCAGCAGCAATGAATGACCTCACACACGTCTTGGGAAAGCTGTGGTGTCTGGATGTTTAGCAAAGCCCCTAGCACACTCACCTTTTGCTCCAGAGGGTGAAAAGCAGGGACATCCTCTCAGGTCCTGGTGGGAGTGTGTAGGGAGCCTCTGTCAGACAGTCTTGCTTCCTGGGAGAGGGGTATCAACCTCCTTTCTGCAGTCTGGGCAGAGTTGGTTCATCTCAGTGTCTGTTCCTTGTATCTGCTAGGCATCAGTTTCCACTGGGCAGTTCAGCCAGCAGTTCTGTCTCCTGGAAGCACTGACGCCTTCCTACTGTATATGATGTGGTGAGCACCTCGATCCCTGGACTGTGAGGGTAGAGGCAGACCTATACTGTACACTGCCTCTTACCTGGCAGTTTGTTGGCTGGGCCAGCGGTGCATTGGACTCAGGTCTGGCTTCAGGAGGATGACTTGGATACCTCAGCCAATATTCGGCTCAACAGAAGAGCCAGTGGGCCATGGATTTGGGGGTGGCAATCCTTTGGCATGCCTGATACTCCCTGCCTAGAGGGCGACCAGCTTTGATTTCAGCCCCTGAGGCTGGTCTGCTGGCCGAGTGGGGAGTCCTGCCTCTTCCCTTCCGTCGTCTTCCTCCCCCTTTGCTCTGGAGCCTGGGGGTGCTTACGCTGCCCCATGGGACGGGCCACTGTGGCTTGGCACTTCTAACTCAGGGCCCCTCTGCACCAGCTGACTTGAGAGCTAGAGCTCATCAGAGATCCAAGGCCGTTCCCTCAGCCTAACTCACCTATCTCCCAGGAGGAGGCCAAGAGCCATGAGTTCAGAATCACACAGTCAATTCACTGTACAGATATGAGGCCAGAACTGGAATCAGGTCTTCTACATTCTGAGTTCTCCCCTTTATACCACACTGTGTCTCTACCAACCAGTCATCCACAAACAGCGTCAGGGACCTACTGGATGCCAGCATGGTGCTAGACAAAAGGATACAAAGGGAGGGACAGAAAAGACAAGGACCAGTTCACAGCAGCATGGGGAAGTTCCCAGCAACAGGTCTGGACCAGTGCTAAGAGTTCAGAGTGGTCAGAGTGGAGGGGGAAGGGGAAGAGAGAGAAGAGAGAGGGGAGAAGGTGTTGGCAGGAAGAGAGAGAGAGGGTGGGAGGGAGAGGAGGATGGAGGGTCAGAGAGAGGGATTAGGATGGACACATACACACAAACACACAGAGAAAGAGACAGGAGACAGACACAGAGAGAGAGAAGGGAGAGAGGAAGCTTGCCTCCCAGGTGGTCACAGAGAGAGGATGCAGTTTACCATTTCAGGCAGGCAGCAAGGATGGGATGAGCAGGACCTGGGCTGGGTGCAGGAAAGAAATACACCTGCTACCCATGTTCACACAGTCTAGCTGGGGAGACAGAGCAGTGAACAGTGGTCACAGTGAGTGTGGGCAGTGCTACTGTAGAGGGGAACACGGGTGCTGTAGGGGCCTGGAGAGAGACAGACCCACTGTGGGGGGTGTGAAGGAGGTGGAAGTGTTAGTGGAACATGAGGTGGTGAACAAGGGCTGGTGGACCTAGGGGAAGGATACCATGAGGGTCCCAAGTGTCTTCAACTCAGATTCACTCATGCTCACTTACCAGTTCCTTTAGAAACTGCTGGTTTAAACCAAATCTAAAGATTATCATTCTTTGTCGTCACTGACTTTTTTTCTGTTTGGGCATTTATAGAAGTTTTGTGATGAGCCTTGTTTGTGTTGTTTGGTCTCTACATTTTCACATCAAGAGATGCTGGTTTTTTCTTTTTTTTTTTTAAGGGGACAAACCAGAACCAGAAACATTGTCCCTCTGAGGCCTGAGACAAGGAAGACAGAGCCCATTGGTCTGTTAACCACCAGAGGTGAATCCCATGGGGAGCACTCTGTAATTTCAGATAGTAAAAATGAATGGTATTATGGAGCGACTGTTAACATACACTGCAGGATGTATATGATTCCCTGGGGCCAGATAAGTAAACATTCTTCCAACTTAAACTGCAGGAGATAGGCAATTTCACAAAGAGATGAATTCTCCGTTTATATGAGATGACTATGTGCAAAGCAGGAAACACCAGGTGCAGGGTGTGGTAGCCTCTATCTAAGGCTTGTGCACCATGTCTGTGGGGCAGGTAACTGGAGTTGGAGACCTGGGAAAGGGGACTGGGCAATGAATGAGCCCCTGCTGGAGGGAAAGGTCAAAGTCTTACCTTCCTGAGCGCAGAGAGGAGAGAGACAGAAATAGTTCTTGGAGATAAGCTTCAAGAGCACTGAACATGCTGGGCATACTCAATTCTAGGAGATTAAGCTGAATTAGAAGGAGGCCTGTGCTGGATCAACTTGACTCAGAAATCAAATGAGTGAGTGGATGAAATGAGGCACTCTCATGGATTGAATTGTGTTCCTCCAGAAAAAGATAATATTGAAATTCTTACCCCCAGTACCTCAGAATGCAACCTTATTTGGAAAGTAGAGTCTTTTTGGAGGTAATTAAGTTAAAAAGAGGTCTTGAGTGTGGACCCATAATCCAAAATATCTAACATCCTTAGAAAATGGGGGAACTCTGAACACAGAGACTGACAGACAGACACAGACACACCGAGTGCACCATGTGAAGATGAAGGCAGAGATCCCGCTGATGCACCTGCAAGGCAAGGAGCACCAGACATCGCCAGAAGTTGGGGGAGAGGCATGGAACAGCCTCAGAAAGAGTCAACCCTGATGATACCTCGATCCTGGACTTCTGGCCTCCAGGACTGTGAGACAATACATTTTCATTGTTTAAGCCACCTAGTTTGTGGTACTTTGTCACAGCAGTCTTAGTAAACTAATACAACTAATACAGTCCCTTATCTTTTTTGTTCTGGATCAAAGTTCTGTGAGGATAGGGGCCTTGTCCTATTCATTGTGCATTTCCAGTGCCTGGCACAGAGTAGGTGCTCAACAAATATTGGCTGGCTGAGCAGTCCTTTGTGGGACTGAGGTCATTTGTCCGAGGGCATGCAGAGTGATAGCGATGGTGATGGACTCATTTGCTAAGCACCTGATGTGCAGATGTTGTGCTTAGTGTTTATGAAGATCGTCTCCAGTCCACAACATAACAACCCGAGAGGCAGGTATTCAGTTCAGTTCAGTCACTCAGTCGTGTCCGACTCTTTGTGAACCCATGAACCGCAGCACACCAGGCTTCCCTGTCCATCACCAACTCCCGAAGTTTGCTCAAACTCTTGTCCGTTGAGTCGGTGATGCCATCCAACCATCTCATCCTCTGTTGTCCCCTTCTCCTCCTGCCTTCAATCTTTCCCAGCATCAGGGTCTTTTCCAAGGAGTCAGCTCTTCCTGTCAGGTGACCAAAGTATGGGAGCTTCAGCTTCAGCATCAGTCCTTCCAATGAACACCCAGGACTGATCTCCGTTAGGATGGACTGATTGGATCTTCTTGCAGTCCAAGGGACTCTCAAGAGTCTTCTCCAACACTACAGTTCAAAAGCCTCAATTCTTCGGTGCTCAGCTTTCTTTATAGTCCAACTCACGTCCATACATGACTACTGGAAAAACCATAGCTTTGACCAGACAGACCTTTGTTGGCAAAGTAATGTATCTGTTTTTTAGTATGCTGTCTAGGTTTGTCATAGTTTTTCTTACAAGGAGCAACGGTCTTTTAATTTCATGGCTGCAGTCACCATCTGCAGTGATTTGGAGCCCAAGAAAATAAAGTCTGTCACTGTTTCCATTGATTCTCCATCTATTTGCCATGAAGTGATGGGACTGGATGCCATGATCTTAGTTTTCTGAATGTTGAGTTTTAAGCCAGCTTTTTCACTGAGAAGTAGGTAGAGGGAGGTCTTATTTTTTCTTTATGTGACACATGTAGAAATGGAGGCTGAGGGAGCTTAAGAAAACTGTCTAAAGTAACAGCTAGGAGGAGGTGGACTTGGGATTGTAGCTCAGGCCTGCCTGACTCCCAAGTCCTTGTTCTCATCACTAGCCAGGGCATCTGTGGGGACCAGGTGGGGAGCTGGACCAGTCACCTGGGGACCTACATTTGGTCATGATGATATTGCTGTTATCTAGCACAGTGCCTGGCACATAATTCCTGCAATAGGTGTTTGTGGAAATAGTATAATAAGAAGCCTGTTAGGGCCAGGACTGTACATACCAGGGAAAGGGCGTCAGTAGAATGACCTTGCCTCCTTATACAGACAGAGCGTCAGGGAACACGTGGGGCATGGGCTTCTTAGCTGAGATAGCCTTATTAGAATAGGGTAACCTTGTAGACTCTGTGGCTGGGGTTTGCTTGGAATCTTTTGGTTTGCTGGAACTGCTGAGCTTGCTCTTGCTGAGCTCCTAAGTGGGGTTGAGACCAGTCTTTGGAGCTATCCAGATTTACCTTCCCTCAATCCTGTGGTTGTTATTACTGTTATTGTTATGGTCTCCAGCTGTACTTCTAGAACATTCTCAGGTACATAATGCTCTGGGGAGTCTGCTTAAAATGCAGTTTCCTAGGCTTTCCATTGCAAATCTTGATTCAGCACATCTGGGAAAGGACTCAGAAATCTGCCCACAGGAGATTCTGGTGTAGTTGATCAGAGGGTCACACACGAAAAACAGTTTCCTGAATTTCCTTGTCTGTGTCATGTGGAAGTTAGATAAGCTCTGGGGTATCCTTCAGTTAGAAAGTTCCAGAATTCTTTCCAGTACTGTGAAATACAAGCACAAGGTAGTTGCATTTCTTCTTCTTTTCTTTTTTCCTAAATATTTCTTTATGTATTTATTTGGGGCTTCCTAGGTGGCTCAGTAGTAAAGAATCTGTCTGCCAATGCAGGAGATGAAGGATACACAGGAGAACTCAGGTTTGATCCCTGGGTTGGGAAGATCCCCTGGAGCAGGGAACGGCAACCAACTCCAGAATTCCTGCCTGGCAAATCCCATGGACAGAGGAGTCTGGTGGGTTACAATCCATGGGGTCACAAAGAGTCGGACACAACTGAGCTACTGAGCACGCATGCATACATGTATTTATTTGGCTGCGCTGGTTGTAGTTGTGGCATGTGGGATCTTCAATCTTTATTGTGGCACGTGAGACTTTTTTTTTTTAAGTTGCAGCAGGTAGGATCCAGTTCTCGGGCCCCCTGCATTGGGAGTGAGGAGTCTTACCCACTGGACCACCAGGGAAGCCCTGGATGCTTGCATTTCTGATGTTAAACCTTCAATTCTGATCCTGACCTTGACTGTTAGTGTGCTTCAGGAAGTTGTACACTGCACTTGCTCCCATGTTTACCTGGTTCCAGGCACACACGAGCATCACTGCTCCCAAAGCAGGAGGGAAACTGATGAACAGGAAAGGACAAGGCCCCCAGTCTAACTCAGTGTGTCTCCTTCCAGCTGCCCCTACAGATCAAAGGGATGCTAATATGGGGAATGTGCATAGTTTTCAGACTCTGGCTCCCTGGGTGGGTGCTTTCTTTTATGTCATGAAATAACAAGAAAAGAGGAAACCCATGCCTTTGCATTGGCATCCTGTGGTGGAAAGTCCCAGAGATGTAAGATCTCGTACTGCGTCCTTGTGCGTGATGTGAGATGAGAGAAAGACGGGATGCAGTGCTGGCCCTTCCTGCGAGGACATGTGACACTGAAGGTGATGCAGGCACCTCGGGTCCTGCAGCCCACAAAAGGCCTCTGTGCCGTAGGTCTGCCCACAGGCTAAGTGGTACCATAAAGAGTAGGCCTCTTGATGCTTTGGGCAGCCTGGGGCTTCGGTTTCCTTTCACAAAGAAATACTGGGGTGGTGTGAAATCTCCATGAATAACAAGATCATCACCAGTTGTCCTGGGGCTGACATCTGTGGAACAAGCCTCCAGCTTACTCTGGTTAATTTAACGAGCTTGGCTGAGCTCTGCCAGGGTTCTCAGAACAGAGTCACATACAGACGACTGTTAGAGGCTTTCTGCGGAGTGTGTGGTGTGGGGTATGTGTGTGTGTGTGTGTGTATTGTATGTGTGTGTGGTATGTGTAGTATGCATGTGTGATATATGCGTGGTGTGTGGTAGGTATGTGTGGTGTGTGTGTATGTAGTTGGTGTGTCTGTGGTATATGTGTGTGTGTGGTATGTGTGGTGTGTGTGTGTGGAGGATGTGTGGTGTGTGTGTGTGTGTGTGTGTAGTTGGTGTGTCTGTGGTATATGTGTGTGTGTGTGTGCAGTGTCCTGGTGTGCTAGGCAAGGGAAAACCCTGGCCCTGGATCCTGGGACTTCAGAGAGCTCCTAGAACCTCACTGGTGACTCATTTTTTTTAATAAGAACAAATCCCTTATTATAATGCATAATATCACTCAGAATGTACCCTTCCATTCTCATTTCCAGCATAACTCCTCACCGCCTCACTATAGACCTGCCCTTACATGTAGAATCTGGGGGCTGTGCTTGCAACTTTGCTTGTGTAATTTCTCCTGTCTCAGAGCTCCATGAGGGTGCATTGCCGTTTTGTTTTTGTCCCAGGTTAAAGAGAACTCAAGAGCTTCTATACTTGTCATTACTGCCCAAGAAGATCTCCAGTGCTTATGGAGAATAGAAGGCAGATGCAGCAGCACTGGCCTTTCTAGCTGTCTGTGCATCACCATGTGTTCCTGTTAAGGACTGACACTGATACCAGTATCAACATGGGCGCCAATATGAGTGTGGATACTAATGTGAATACAAATATAAATACCAGTGTGAATGTGAATGTGAATACAAATAGTGATACGAATAGCAATAGTAATTCCAGTACAAATACCAATAAGAACATTGATATAAATACTAATACTACTATTAGTCCATTTATTCCTCAGGGCTCTCTAAGGCTTAGATGAGCCATTGTTCACAAAAGCAATATTTGGATTTTTGTATTATAATAGTTGGGTCTCCTTAACATCTCAGGGGTTTTCCAGGTGGCTCAGTGGTAAAAATCTGTCTGCAATGCAGGAGATGCAGCTTCAATCTCTGGGTCACAAAGATCCCCTGGAGAAGGAAATGGCAACCCACTCCAGTATCCTTGCCTGGGAAATCTCATGGACAGAGGAGCCTGGTGGGCTACAGTCCATGTGGTCACAAAAAAGTTGGATGTGACTTAGCTATTAAACAACATCTCAGAATCATCTTCTTTGATGAGCACCCTGTGTAAATCCTTAAGTGCCCACCTTTCTCTTCCCAGGAGGATAAGCCAGTACTCAAGAGAGGGAACCACTTTGGAGCTAGGAAGGGCAGGAGAAAACAAGATGACTCTGCAACTGGAACCCCTGGCTCCTGTGGGGTGAAGGGCAAGTCCCCTCTTTGCCCACATGAGGTGGGGGAGGTCTCAGAGCCCCTGATCCCTACTTCCATCATCCTGGGGTGGGTGAGGTGGGGAAGGTGTTACCAGGCCGGAGATAAGGAGCTGGAGGGGCCATCTCTACACCCCCCCACCCCCCTCCCAGATGCTACAGAAGAGGGTCTGGAGCAAGGCCCTAGCCATGGATGTGGCTCTTGTATTACATCTGCTTTTGGCAGGCAGCGCTTTCCAGATCAGGTTCTTCCCATTTGTTGGAGAAAAGAACAAACCACACATGACAGAACTCGCTCCTCAGGCTGCCAGGGAGAAGCAGTGGGGAGTGCAGAGTGGGCGGAGGGATGGAATCCATGGTTGAACTTGTCATGGCAGTGTGTTATACCCTGTCTGGTGGGTTTGGAGTGTGGTTTTCCTGCTTCACATGAGGTTGGAGGTTTATAGCTCTTCAAACATTGCCTTTACGGTCTGTTGTCAGCAGACATTGTTTACTTGATATGAAGCTCTCCTCAGGATTGCCGTCTCTCCTTACCTTGTTCTCGTGGCATGGCATTTTCCCACAGGTCTTGTGCTGTGTGGATTGGCTCATAGAGTGAGCTCTGCTGGGCAGGGTGTCCCAGTACGTGGCCAGAGACCAGAGAGGTCAGGGCTCACTTTTCATTGTAAGAAGCTGAAGGGGCCTCAAATATCTCCGACCCCCAGTTTTGGCTTCTGCTCTAACCACTTACTCAGCTTCTCTCAGCTTCATTCATATTCTTTGTCTGTAAAGCGGAGCCAGTACACCTGCTTATCTTCCTCAGTGAGTGATGCTGAGGAGTCCAGGAGATGATGCAGGTAAATAGGAAAGTGTCTCAGAAAATTATAGCTCTTACTCTTATGATTATGATCTTCCATCTAAGCAAGGGTTTCTGTCCAGTGGACCCATCTTTTCGGCTCCGTCTGACCCTCCCCATTCTGCAATCTGTCTAAAAATACCACCTCTGCTGGGTGGAGAGTGGAGACAAGGCTCCACATGTTTCTGACTGGGGCTGAGGATTTGCAGAACAGAAACTGAGTTATACTTAGTGTGTCCTGAGAATTTCTCAGGTTCTCTTTCAAGCACAGGCGGGCGTGAGGATCTCAGAGCAGAAAGTAGAAAGAGGATCCTTAGGGAACAGTGATGAGATGAAAGCTGAAGGGGAGAGCAAAGCTGGGGTAACACTGCCAGGTAGCTGGTGGGGGTCAGTGGAGACATCAGGTGGAAGGAGCTTCTAAAGAGGCAGGCGGCTTGGGATGCGGCAGAGGGCGGGGGATGGTTCTTGAAGGCAGCAGGCAGGGAGAGTGGGTGGGTGAACAGCAAGGGAAGTGGCCCCTGGGAAGCACCTAGTTACCTGGCGCAGGGCCTGTCTGTCCAGGATGGAGACTTGGCGGCGGGTGGTAAGGGATGACTCAATCTTGCTCTTTAGGGGCTGTTCCATGGTTGGTTGGTGAGGGGGTGGGTGGATATATTGGGGAGTGGGTCTAGTCACTGCTCTCTTCTCTAAGCATCTCTGAATGAAGGTGTAGCCTCTTCTAGCTGGCCTCCACCTGAGCCTAAATCACCCAGAACAGGGCTTCCTTCTTTTTTGGATAGGCTCTTGAAGGAGTAGTATATTTTCTCCATGCAACAAAAGGCTGAGAAACAGGAATTCTGCAAGTTTCTTCATATGCTCACTGAAGTAGATGCACTTATCTGAAAATCTCTGCTAGAACACTTTCAAGCTTCATTTGTCCAGGAGCTTGGCTGAAGTTCCCCCCATCAAGTTAGAATTTGCTTTCCAAGCAAATCTGCCCAAGCAAATCTTCTTTGTAGATGATTGAGTAGAAGGTAATTCTTTTTTAAAAATAAACTTTTTATTTTGTATTGGAGTGTAGCTGATTAACAATGCTGTGATAGTTTCAGGTGGACAGCAGAGGGACTCAGCCATACATACACATGGACCTATTCTCCCCTACACTCCCTTCCCATCCAGTCTGCCACATGACATTGAGCAGAGCTCCCTGTGATATACAGTAGGTCCTTGTTGGTTATATATTTTAAGTATAGCAGTGTGTAAATGTTGATCCCAAATTCCTTAACTATCCCTCCCCCCTATTCTTCCCTCTAGCAACTGTAAGTTCATTCTCTAAGTCCGTCTGTTTCTGTTTTGTAAATAAGTAGAAGGGAATTCTTGAGGGCTCAAATGTCTGCAGGGTTATGGGGTAGAGCCTGGTAGCAACTTGTAAATCTTACAGAAACTTTCCTATCTAGTCTTCCACAGGCATACCTTGGAGATATTTTGGATTTGTATCCAGACAACTGGATTAAGGCAAATATCACAATAAAGTGAGTCACAAATTTTCTGGTTTCCCAGTGCATATAAATGTTATGTTTACACTATGTTATAGTCTATTAAGCAATCACATTATATCTAAAAAATACTTTAATTAAAAATATTTTATTGCTAAAGAATGCTAATATCTGACAATGCAGGATTGTTACAAAACCCCAATTTATAAAACACACAATGAGGTGAGGCACAATAAAATGAGGTATATCTGTACAAAACTCTCCTCTTAACTTTCAAAATCTTAGGCACACAGAACAATGGGTTCTTATTTAGTCAGAGTTTGCCTCTCTAGTGATGTAACAAAGAAAATAGCTCTTCTGTCACTTTGCTTTAAGATACAACTTTTAAAAAACAAAGAATAAATTAATGCATTATCACCCTTCTCTTCCCCTTCCCCATGAACATAAAAGTTTGTTCAGAGAAGAGGGACTAGAAAATCTTTCCTTTAGATTTCTTCGAATATAATAAAATATGGATATTTCAAAGACAATTTCCTTCTTTTAATTCTCATTTTGTCTTTTCATGATCTCTCTTGGTCCTCTTTTACAATTGGGAAAGAAAGGTAAGAGATTGAAATAGACTGTCCAGGTTCAATGACTGGTCAGTGGGGAAAGCACAGGTCCCATTAAAAAATTCTGACTTGAGAGCAATCCCAGCATTCCACCCTTAGGTGATTTGGGTTGGGTCATGGGGTTTAGGGTCTCTTCAGCTTCTGAGAGTGGACAGGCATGCTCTATTGGAAGCCACCCTGGCAGGTCTCTTTCCACTCACCAGAGCCTACTGATATGAGCAGTGTAGCCCAAACTAGGGAGTAATACAGTCTTTGCCTTGAAGATGCAATGCAATCTTCAAAGTCACAATACAGAGTGGACTACCGCCAGATAAAACTTCAGGAAAAAGGCAGAGGCTGCATGCCAGGGGCCTTATATCAAGGAAACTGTAGCATGACCAACAGTAGATCATAAAAGCAAAGCTGTAAAAACTATAAACCTATGTAATTATGTAAAATCCTAAAACCAAGTCTCAAATCCCAGACTGGGTGTTCAAAACTTCCAGTATTGATTATATGAAGAGTCCTGGTGCCTTCTAGGGTGTTTATGAGACTCTAATCTAACAACAACTTATCTTGTTAAGTGATAACAACTTATCTTCCTGGCTGTGTCATTTCACCACATCCCCCCAACACCTGCTGACTTAGCATTTTGTTGAAGATTTATTTCACTCTTTCTCCTGTAATGGTTAATCAATCATTGTTCCTCTTTTTCTCAGGCCTTTGCTCTTCGACAGCAGGATCCTGGTCAGTGTTATCCAAAGCCCTTTAATGTCTAAAATAAGCCATAGGTGTAAGACATGTTTGCTTAATTGAGACATGTTTGCTTAATGTCGTGAGACCTCAAGACATTGGCTGGAACCACCAATGCTTAGACTAAGTTTGAATGTGATATTTTCACTGCGGTAATTCTCTTCATATATAAAACATTAGTTTACAAATGAGTCCTCAAAAACAAATGGCTCTATAACAAAAATCTCTAAATGTTTTTCTTTTAACTCAGTTCCATTCTTAAGAATGTATTTAAGGATATCTGAAATACAAACCAATTCCACTCTTGAGAATATATTTAAGGAAATCTGAAATATAAACATATCTCTGCCTAGGAAGCTCATCATAGTTGTAGTAGTGAGAAATTGGAAATGATCCACGACTGCTGCTTCTGAAGGAATTATATCAAATGATGGTTTATCCATTTGATGCTATTAGTCACTTAAATGCTATTTATGAAGACTTTTGATGATTTGAGAAAATGCTTAGGATATAATATTATATGAAAAAACTAGAATTCAAAACTATATATTGACTGATATAAGATTATTTTGGAAAACTGGGCTTGGAAAAATTGCAAGGAAAAGTGAAAAATTTCTAAGTGATTTCTCTAAGTGGAGAAATTTTAACTGATTGTTACTGCTATAGACTGAATGTTTATACTCTCCCTGCTCAAATCTATATGTTGGAACCTGATCCTCAGTGTGATGGTATTTGGAGATGGGGCCTTTAGGAGCTGCTTAGGTCATGAGAGTAAAGCCCTCCTGAATGAGATTAATGCTTTTATCAAGAGGACCCCTGAGCATTCTCTTGCCTCTCACTATCTGAGGACAAAGCAAAAAGACAGCCGTCTTGAACCAGGAAGACTTGAGGGTGCCTCGATCTTGGATTTCCCAGCTTCCAGAATTGTGAGAAATACACTTGTGTTCTTTGTAACTCACACAATGTATGGTATTTTTGTTACAGCATTCCAAATAGACTAAGACAGCTACTTTTTCCCTTATATCCTTAATATAAGGATTTTTAAAAAAACCAAACAATTTCACAATCCTCCAAAAACCAACCATAAAATGTTCTTTAAAAGTGATGAAAAACATATATTCAAAAAACCAGTTATTATGGAAAAGGAGAAACAAAAAGGAAAAGGGAAAAGGTATGGGAATAGACAGGTCACAGAAGAGGAATCCATCTGCTTAATAAGTGCCTTCAAATATTCTCAACCTCACTAGCTAGGGAGATGCCAGTCAAAAGGACAAGTGACAACCCTAATGACTGGCAAGATCTAAGAAGGGTTCTGGCAGACGATCCCTGGCTTTCAGGTTTCTCTTACAGTAATGATGAGCAACACAGGACTTGGGAAGGTGTAATTATTGTCTAGGAAGTATATATACCTCTCCATAAATACAGAGGTATAAATGTGTGGCTGCTTTATCTGTGGGAGACATCACAGGGAATCAGCCCACCCAAATCAAAAGAACTTTATGTCATAAATTCTGTAAGTTACAAACTGATTGGAGACTTGTATGACTTCCTTTCTCTTAAAATGAGTGCTCATTTCTGGGTTCTCTAGAAAGCAGACTCAGAAGAGATGAGCATGTGGGGAGTTTATCAGAACTGTCCTTGGGAAGGGAGCAGGATTTGGCAGAGGGAGAAGCCCAGCTGTGACGGAATCTCAAGGGAAGCTGTGGCAGCGACCCTACAGGCAGTTCTAAAGATGGATGGCCCTTCAGAGTTGAGACAAGGGAACCCGGTATTTATATCCCTATATACATCAGGAATGCGGCATGACCTTGGGGAAGTAACTCTTCATTCAGCTGAGGCAGTTCCAGAGTGGCTGACTCCTGAGGACTGTCCCCTGTGCTACTTCCAGCAGTTTAAGGAGGAGGCCTTTCATTCTCAGGATCTGGGGGTGTATCACAGCGTCCACCATAAAATGTGTACTTTTTTTGCTTTAAAAAAAAGTAATTTTTTAAAGCAGTTGCAGGTTCACAGAAAAATTGAGAAGAAGGGACAGAGATTTTCCATATACTCCCTGACCCGACACATGGGTAGCCTTTCCCATTTTCAGGTTCCCTTACCCAGGTGGTACATTTGTTACAAGTGATGAACCAGCACTGACACATCATTATCACCCATAGTCCATCATTTACATTAGGGCTTGTTCTTGGTGCTGTACATGCTATGGGATGGACAAATATCTGACGCATGGGAATCTGAAGTGACAAGGGCTGTGGTAGGGAGGTAAGCTGCTGTCTTATTTTCCCCTGAATGCATAATCTTTAGGAAAATAGCAAAAGTCACAATAAAATGAGGGTACTAGTGAAGATGTGGGAAGACTGACATTTTCAAATTTTGCATTTGGATAGGTAGATTTCTAATTTTGCAGAGTAATTTGGTAATACCTATTTTAAAAAGAACACATCCCCATTTCCAAGCAATTCCATTTTTTGTACATGTTTTCTTCAGAAATATGAGATCCATTTGTATGACTGTATCTATGAAGATGGTTAAGGCAGTAATGTGTGTAGTGGCCCAAACAAAAATCAGTAAACCAAAAAATAAATAATTTGAAATATTTAGGAAATATTTTGAATATTCATTAAATTGGAAGCAATGGAATTAACTATGCCCATTCATACTGTGGAAAATCCTTAAAGAGATGGGAATACCAGACCACCTAACTTGCCTCCTAGAAATCTGTATACAGATCATGAAGCGAAAGTTAGAACCAGACATGGAACAACTGACTGGTTCCAAATTGGGAAAAGAGTACATCAAAGAGGTATATTCTCACCCTTCTTATTTAACTTATATGCAGAGGACATCATGCAAAATGCCGGGCTGGATGAAGCACAAACTGGAATCAAGATTGCTGGGAGAAATATAAATAACCTCAGATATGCAGGTGACACCACCCTTATGGCAGAAAGCAAAGAACTAAAGAGCCTCTTGATGAAAGTGAAAGAGGAAAGTGAAAAAGTTGGCTTAAAGCTCAACATTC
The DNA here is from genome assembly GCF_033118175.1 of Dama dama. NCBI lineage: Eukaryota > Metazoa > Chordata > Mammalia > Artiodactyla > Cervidae > Dama > Dama dama. The sequence goes on along the minus strand of NC_083692.1, from coordinate 50,392,132 downwards.
AGAAAACTAAGATCATGGCATCCTGTCTCATCACTTCATGGCAAATAGATGGGGAAACAATGGGAACAGTGAGAGACTTTATTTTCTTGGGCTCCAAAATCACTGCAGATGGTGACTGCAGCTATGAAATTAAAAGACCCTTGCTCCTTGGAAGAAAAACTATGACAAACCTAGACAGCATATTAAAAAGCATATTAAAAAGTAGAGACATTGATTTGCTGACAAAGGTCCGTCTAGTCAAAGCTATGGTTTTCCCAGTAGACATGTATGGATGTGAGAGTTGGACTGTAAAGAAAGCTGAGCACAGAGGAATTGATGCTTTTGAACTGTGGAGTTGGAGAAGACTCTTGAGAGTCCCTTGGACTGCAAGGAGATCCAACCAGTCAATCCTAAAGGAAATCGGTCCTGAATATTCATTGGAAGGACTGATGCTGAAGCTGAAGCTCCCATACTTTGGCCACATGATGGGAAGAACTGACACATTGGAAAAGACTGATGCTGGGAAAGATTGAAGGCAGGAGGAGAAGGGGACAACAGAGGATGAGATGGTTGGATGGCATCACTGACTCGATGGACATGAGTTTGAGGAAGCTCTGGAAGTTGGTGATGGACAGAGAAACCTTGTGTGCTGCAGTCTGTGGAGTCACAAAGAGTCGGACACGATTGATTGACTGAACTGAACTGATTCATACTGTGGACAATGATGCAGCTATTTTAAAAAATTAGATCTGTATGTATTGACTCAGAGGAATGCTCATAATATATTGTTAAGTGGAAAAAGATGCCAAAGTCATATGTGTAGATAATCCTATTTTTAAGAAAACAAATAAACTCACCTCCCATTTATGTTTAAGGAAAGATATATTTCAACCTGTGCTTCAGTTATCACAATGAAGATAAATTACTTTAGGAATTAAAAATTGATAAGGAGAACTTAGAAGACTAAAATATCTTGCTTTCTACACCGAAAACAAAGGGTCAATCGATCCCCAAACTTTGGCCCTGGAGTTCTAGGTAGCATTGGGCCTGAGTGTCAGGCAGGCAGTCAGAGCAGAGACCAGGTTGGGCAGTGTGACATTGCCGTGGCCAGAGCCTGGGGCCCACTCTGCTGGAGCTTTGTTTTCTCGAGTTTGATGAGAAAGTTCTCATCCTTCTGAAAAGCCCAGCTCATCAACATGAGAAAGTTATCCCTGACTGAAGTTGTACCACTTGCACAGAAAGGAAAAAAATGCTTGGCACAATGTATGTGTCCTGAGTCACTTCAGTCATGCCCAACTCTTTGTGACCCTGTGGACTGTAGCCCGTCAGGCTCCTCTGTCCATGGGATTCTTCAGGCGAGAATACTGGAGTGAGTTGCCATTTCCTTCTCCAGGGGATCTTTCTGATCCAGGGATTGAACCTGTGTCTCTTTTGTCTCCTGCATTGGCAGTCAGATTCTTTACCACTAGCGCCACCTAGGAAGCCTCCTTGGCACTGTATTCCCCTTGAATCATCTCTTTTGCTTTCTCTTTAGCACCTGTTACCTTATCCTGAATCACCTAGCAAAGTTGATCTCATTTGAAAACAACTCAGTCACCTTCTTCTTGCCTCATCCTGGTCCATCACCTCGTTTGCATTTTAGAGCCTTGAGCAGACAGGGGCGTTGGTTTGGTTTAAAAATATATGACATGGACCTTGAGTGTCATCCCTTCAAATAGCAAATGGCTTCCCTATCAGCATGAAGTCAGCACTAGCTTCCTGGGTAGCACAGTGGTAAAGAATCTTTCTGCCAATGCAGGAGATGTAAGAGACTCAGGTTTGATCCCTGGGTCGGGAAGATCCCCTGGGGGAGGTCATGGCAACTCACTCCAATATTCTTGCCTGGAGAATCTCATGGACAGAGGAGCCTGGTGGGCTACATTCCATGGGGTTGCAAAGAGTCAGACACAACTGAAGCAACTTAGCATGCGTGCAGCACCAAATATTCTCCCCATCACTGAATCTGTAGAATATATAGAAGCTGCATGGAGGGCTCCTTCAAGAACTCTGGTCTTTTTCAGACCAGATTCTCCAGCATAAAGTTGATCACACAGAGTTTAATATACAAGATAGCAGTCTTTCTCTGGTTGTTTTCCTCAGAAATTCTTTGTGTTATCACTGCTGTCTTCTATCAGCTGGTGAGGACCAGAGCCAGGGAACTCCTCCTTGAAGCACAAAGCAGAGGAACGGTGGGTGATGTGCCCACTGCTCTCCTCTGCCTTCACCTCTCCACTGAAAACACAGCTCAGGGAGTGGCAGGAAGCTGTAGGTATTCAATAGGTAGCAACAGGAAATGTGAATTTAGAGAGTATGAGAGGCCTGAATTAGAAGAAGCTACAATGCAGAAATCTAAAAGATACAATGCCAGAGTGGGAGGAGCTCTAAGAGCATGAAGAATCCTGATTACTCAGTGGGAGCAGGACAGACAGGACCCTGTATTGTCTTGAGGTCAAGTTAGTGTGATACCTCCAAGGATGAAGCCTGGCCCACTCCTGCATTGCAGCATTTTCGTTAACAGGAAACAGCAGCAACAGCTTTACAGACACTGGTGGGTGGCTGAGCCCTCAGCCCAAGCAGCTGCCTCCCTGCCCCCAGCTTGCTATGCACAGAGGAAGGCTTCCTCCTCACACAGTGTCTTTTGGGTGTCTGCGATTCTGAGGCCCTAATCCACACATTCACCTCTTTGTTCCTGTTTCTGACCCTTTGCCGAAGACATAGCTTCTAGGTCCCCTTCTTTTACCTCCCACTGCTGAGGGCCAGCCCACACTTGCCTGTGTTTGACTTTGGCTCCTGAGGCCCCAGACCTACCTGGGAGTATAAGCCTTTCAAGCACTCAAAGTCCTACTTTGAGTATTTCCCCACATTAATTAATTCATTGACGCAAAACCACTCAGGGCACCTACTCTGTGACTCGTACCGAAGGCTGAGGATATACAGATGGCAAAGCGCTATTCTAAATGCTTTACCCATATTAACTCATTTAATAATTGTAATGGCTCGTTAGGCACTTTCTACTATTACCCCTATTTTACAGGTGAGGCAACTGAGGCACTTAGTGATTGAGAAAATTTCCCAAGGTCACAGAGCTAGAGTGTGGATTTGGGATTTAAATACACTCAGTTGTGTTCCAGGGTACATTCATTTAACTACTTAGTCACTCCTGCTAAGTAGGAGGTACTGCTATACCTCTTACACACACGCATGGAGCTTCTACCACAGTGGTAGTCCTCTCGGGGCTCCATCAGGCACAGCAGCAGCAGCAGTGGGAAGGAAGCGCCGGGGCGGAAACTCAGAACCCAGGGGCTGCACGCAGGTCACAGCTGCCCAGAGCAAGTGCTGGGGGCCGCGTCCCCTGACCTGTGTGATTGTTGCTAAAATGCACGAGTTCAGCTATGGTTTCACTATGGTTCCTCATTAAGACGCTCTTGGGGGTGTGTACGTGTGTACGTACGATTCAGAGGGAAAGGACAACACAAGGCTGAAAAGACCATGTATGCCGCTGTTTCTTAAACTTCAGTGTGCGTGAATCACCCGGGGCAGGGCCTGAGACTCTGCATGTCCATACAGTTCCAGGTTGGGGTGCGGTGCCCATGCCAGAGCAGCCACTTTCAGAAGCAAGGAAACAGGACCAAAGCTTTCAAACCTTATAGAAAAACACACTGGGATACTTCCTTCCAACCAAATTTTAATAAGTAAAGCAGATAAACGTGGAGCCACCTTGGTTGCTGTGAAAGGGGAGGTAGGAGCCCGGCCCCAAATGCTTTTTCTCCCCTCCTAACTCATGGAACCTCAGAGAAATGCCAGGCAGCTCTAAAGAAGCCCAGTAATCTGGACCCTGTCCTTGTCTAACGGGGCTTCACTGTAATATCAATACTACTCATGTGTGACTACTAAGTACCTGAACTGTGCCTGGGATGACTGGGGAATGGAACTATTAATTTAATATAAATTAACCTAATTTAACTGAAAAGCATTAGCAGTATAAAATATTTTTCTGTTAAATACAACTTTGTTATTTTGGTAAGACACTTCATGGAGTCGAATCTTATGGTGGTCTACACCAAAACACTTTACCCACCTACTGTGTGTTAGGTTTGAATGATTGCTTTCTTTGCATCTAATATAACTTGTGTTTATTTGAATATTTTCTGCAGACAAGATGAATTATAGTGATACTCATGTAAATTATAATTGGTGATTACACTTGTTAAAATGTTTACATTGCGTTTGTTTTCATGTAATATAATTAAATTATTTTTCCAGTTAAAAAATAAGTGTGGACAAACATTTCAACTTTTTTTTAACTTTTTATTTTGTATTGAGATATAGCCTATTAGCAATGTTGTGATAGTTTCAGATGGACAGCAAAGGGACTTATACATACATATACATGTATCTATTCTCCCCCAAACTGCCCTGCCATCCAGGGGATTTCATGTGCTACACAGTAGATCCTTGTTAGTTATCCATTATACACATAGCAGTGTGTTTGTATCCATCCCAGACTCCCTAACTATCCCTTCCTCTGTTCTTCCCTCTGGGCAACTGTAAGTTCTTTCTCTAAGTCTGTGAGTCTCTTTCTGTTTTGTAAATGACAAGTTTATTAGTATCATTTCTTTTTAGATTCCACATACAAGGGATGTCACAATATTTTTCCTTCTCTGACTTCACTCAGTATGACAGTCTCTAGGTCCATCCATGTTGATGAAAATGGCATTATTTCATTCTTTTTAATGGCTGAGTAATGTTCCATCGTAGATACGTCTTCTTTATCCATTCTTCTGTTGATAGACATTTAGCTTGCTTCCATATTTGGCTACTATAAACAGTGCTGCAGTGAACATTGGGGTTCATGTATCCCTTTGGATCACAAACATTTAAATTTGAAACAAAGGCATACTATTGCTTTAAAATTCAGTGGAGATGCAAAAGCTAGTTCTGTAACTGGAACAGTAACACTTAGATTTTATTTTTCTCAAAGCACTTCCACATTTACAAAGAAATGTCAATTTATGCCCTAAAAAGTTGAACACAAGGCATGAATTTTTTTTTATCTTTCCTATTTATCAGAGAATATCAGCTAGATATGAAAAAATTAGTCTTATCATGATGTACTGAGATCTAGCTACATCTGTTTAAAAATTCAGATTTAATGAAATTTTGATAGAAGAGACTGATGTTTCCCTTACTGCTTCATTTCACTGTGACACATACTGAAAATATTTAAGCTGGGTTTTCTGAAAGAGATGCTATGAAAAGTGTAATGGATGAAATTGTTAAGATTGTTCATTATAGATGTACTAATGCTATGAATCATTCCTCAGTTTCTAGAACTGTTGAAAGAGAGAGAATACAATGGATTTAATGAATCTAATGTTCTTTGCTAATACTCATTGTTTGAGTGGTGGAAGAGTTTTACAAAGATTTTTTCTTGGAACAAAAGGAATATTTGCCAAATGGTCAATAATCAAAGACACAAAATGTCAGTGTGATTTATATTTTCTCACTCACATTACACTGCACATGGGCATGCTAAATTTGAAGTTCAAAGTAAAGGAGAAGTTTATTTTTGATCTAGCTGGATAGGCACAGAAATCAAAACTGTGATTAAAATCAGGATTTAAATCAACTATAATGATTTTATATCTTTTTTCCTAATATGAATCAATTACAGAAGATTTTAATTGTAGATTTCAACAGTGTTGTATAAGTTGACTGGGAAAAACTATGAAAAAACTTGGATACTTTCCTGATACTAATAAATTCAGAGTTGCTTTTCAGTTAATGTAATATTCTTTTGAATTTGTGTCAATAAGACTGAGATGACTCAAAATTAGTGAATTTATCTAACTTGAACAAAAATATTTTGAAACTGATATGATTTTGCTCCAAAGTCAAATCACTTCTCCTAAAAAATATATATATATATAAATGATAATTTGCTCAGTGTGGATACAAATATTGAAAGAAATTATTTTTAATATTCAGTTAACTTATTGGGAAACCATTAAGTTTGTTTGGAACACCTTTGTTACATGACTACTTTTAATGGTAAATTTTATGAAATCTCAATACAGACCTAGTATTTCTGATGAAAATGTAGTGTTCACATTGAGATGTGCTATAAATGTAAAATACAAACTGGATTTTTAAGACAATATGAAAAAGAATGTAAAGTGTCTTAGTTTCTTTTGTTTATTACATGTTGAAATAATAGTTTAGGTATATTGGGTTAAATAAAATATATTATCAAGAGTAATTTCTCTCACTTCTTTTTACCTTTTAAATGTGGGCACTGGACAACTTAAAATTATGTATTTGACTTACATTATCTATTTTTCTTTTTTATTCCTAGGATATTTGTATATGAAACTTCTCCATGAAAGCAGGGATCATCTTTGCCCTTTTATTTCTTTTCCACTGCTGAATCCTTGGTATTAGAACTGTGCTTTACCACACAGAAGGTATTCAGGTAAATGTTTCCTAAATGAGTGAAAAATTCTGGGTATATAAATTTTTTTTTCCTGTAATAGATTTTTTGGTCATAAACATCTTACACAAGTTGATGTGTCAGTGTGTGCATGTGTATTTTATGTATTTCCTTAGAATAAATTCCAAGATCATTGTGTAAAAGGGCACAGACCATTTTATAACTTGTTAAACATTGCCAGGTTAATCTCAGAAAATACTGAACCAATTTACAATGCCATCAACATTGCAAATTGGTTCAGGATATCAGTTTCCCAATGCCAACTTTTAAAGGCATTTAGAGTGATTAACAATTGGGCTTTTACTTATGTCTCTGAAACTCAGTTTCTTGAAACTGTAAAATGGAAATAATGATATGTTTGAAAATTGAGTGAGTGAATGAATGCATAGGCAAATACACAGTATTTGCCGCGTGTGAAGTTGGTACTAAATGTATGCTTCCCATATAAAAAAATTGGAGTATCGTAGTGCTCTCTTATAGTAGTAATGCATCTCTGCTGGGGATGTAAACTGCCAGGTGAGGTGGGAGCTGGCTCCTTCGGGTACTGCAGAGAAGACCTCAGAATCATGTGAGTGGTAACTGCTGCAGCTGGTAGAGTTAGATGTTTGGGAGAAGGAAATAATCTCATATTTTTGTACACTTGATTCTCTAGCTGCAAAGATTTATTTAAAATCATGGTGAAAGCTGACATCTCATATATGCCTTGCTTCCCTGATAGCTCAGTTGGTAAAGAATCCACCTGCAATGCAGGAGACCTCCCGGTTAGATTCCTGGGTTGGGAAGATCTGCTGGAGAAGGGATAGGACCCACTCTAGTATTCTTGGGCTTCTCTTGTGGCTCAGCTGGTAAAGAATCCACCTGCGATGCAGGAGACCTGGGTTCAATCCCTGGGTTGGGAAGCTCCCCTGGAGAAGGGAAAGGCTACCCCCTCCAGTATTCTGGCCTGGAGAATTCCATGGACTATATAGTCCATAGAATCACAAAGAGTCAGACACGACTGAGTGACTTTCACTTTCACATATGCCTAAGGACTCAATCCCAGGAATATTTAATTTCAAAATCAATATTTCATTTTATTTATTATTAATTTTTATTACCTATCAAACAAATAAAAAGTTCTAAATAAAAACCCCTTTGGGTGATGATTTGACAAATTCCAAAATGGGGTGGGGGTGAGTGAGGATCCATAATGGGTTTCGAGGAACACAAGAGAAACAGCTTGTCAGCTGCCCCACATCTGGGTTCTATTTCTCAGACTCAGGAGCAACTAGATCTCCTATGTCCAGTAGAGTAGTCACTGGCTACATGTGCTTGTTGAGCACTTGAAATATGACTTTATAAATAACCAGTGTGAAGAAAATGTAAAATGTCTCATGAGTGGTGTTTAAATATGATTACATTTGATACAATATTTTGTATGTCTTCAGTTAAATAAAACCAGATCATTAAGATTAAGTTAACCTGTTTCTTCTACCTTTTCCAATGTGGCTACTAGAAAACTGACAAATACATATGTAGCTCCCATTATGTTTCTGTTAGACAGTGCAGGTTCAGAACCCTACATCTGCCTACAGCACCCCCAGCAACCTTCTAGAACCATTTACATACTTTCAAAGATACATGGACAGCTTTGATTAGCTCTAAGCTTGGAATTCGCAGCCTTCAAATGAAGCAGCAAGTGTTTGCCCTAGACAAGGATCTGTGAAGCTGACTGGAAACTGTTAAAAGGCCAGAAAGTCAGAACAGAATCTCACCTCAGTTAACATCAGTAAAATTCCAGAATTTTCCTGTACATTTTTATTAAAATGGACTTTTAATGAGCCCAGAAGTCTGACACTGACACTTGAGAAAAAAACTTTTTGTATTGTTTTTCAGGTCCAGAAACACAAAACTATAATAAACTAATAGTGTAGTTCTTCTATGAAGAAATAAAATGAAACTATTTAGATCAGAAATCATGTCAATGTGAATCCTCTAGGAAGCAGGGGCCAAGATGAACTAGAACTTGCAAGAGATTTATTGAGACAAATGCACTGGGGGAGATGGCAGGGAGAGTCTTCAGATCATAATGCAAGTCTGACACCTGTGAAAGGAGAGAGGGAAAAAGAATTGGGCAGAAAGAGCCTCAGACAACAGTGCAGTTCAGCCAGGCCAGGAGGAATCCCAGAGCCCAGAGGCTGCCTATTGGAGACAGCTTGTGTCAAGCAGGATGGGCCAGAATTGTACCCCTACTGCTGTGCTCAGGCGCGGGCTGGGAGCAGCGTGGGGGACACCAGTGGGGAGGTGGGTCTGCAGGGAACTGACTGGGCTTACCAGGCAACTTTGCTCCCCTTGGCAGGTCCACCTGAGGGAGAGCTGAGTGGTACACTGATCTTCAACATCAGATACTGTGCTGATTCAAAGTTAAAATTACAAGCTTAAGTGTTCTTGTGCTCTATCCCATATGTTTCAGTGAAGAAAAGTCCTGATAACTTCCTTTAGAAAGAGGGCTCTGCATACTGATGTCCTGGGTGAGGACCAGAGTCAGGATACCAGATATTATTGGTCTTAGCTCTGCATGCTCAACATATTAATTTCTTGCAGCCTCAGTTTCCCCATCTGTAACACTGTTGTGAATTATAATGTGTACCTTGTGGGGTTGTTGTGACTATTTAAAAAGGATACCATGTTAGGGAGTTTTTACAGAAGTTGTTTGGTCACTTCATTCATATACCGTTGGTCCCACCTACTGGAAATCAAGTTACAAGGGCTAAAGACATAAAAACAAGTAATATCATGTTGAATTTTGTCGGCAGTAGTTACCTCAAAAATGATTGTTATCTATGAAAAGTCTGTTGAAACATTCTAACCGATCCAAGTGGCACACCCATCAGGAATTTCTTACAACTCTTTCATCTTAGAATACTTCCCCAGATATTCCCAAGGAGGGATCCATTCCTTCACTCCAGTCTCTGCCTGAATGTTACCCCGCAGGTCTTCCCTCACCCCTCACCCCAACTAGCAGCTCCATCACCATTTGTCCTTTACATTGCTCTGTTCTCCTTTTCAGTGCGTGCCAGTTCCTGACATGATACTGTATTGTTAATTAGTTTATTATTGTCTTCTCCTCTAGAACATGAGCTTCATGGGATCAAGAACTTTGTTTCATTTTCTGTTATATCCCTGGAAGGTTGCTTGGCATATAGTAAGTAATTGATTTTCTTGATTGGATGAAATTCACATATGGTTTCCTAAAGGAATGAGAAGGCAAATGAGGAATTTGAAATGACAATAATATCTTTCATGAAAATCCAGGTCTGTTTAAATGGTGAGGGGAAGAGAAAGAGGCTAATTGCAGAGCACAGGTGTCCATGCAAATCACCTTGGGCAGATTGAACCTCTTCTTTGGTCAGACCTTTTACCAGAGTTATTAGTAAGGAGCAAATGGGCAGGCTCAGCACTTATTTTTCTTATTCAATTTCTCTAGAGAAGGTGGACAAGTTTTTTTTTTTTTTCTTTTCCCCCTCAAACTCATTGAAATCAGATGGGAAAAGAAAACTGAACAAGAGTTCCACCTGGTCTACCAAATGGATGCTCAGTCTTTGGAGGATCAAGAATGGTTCTGCCTGGTGTGACCTGTTCCTAGAAGTCATGAGTCATAATTGCAGTCTAGAGAAGGGAAAGCAGTTGTTCTGCATCAGCCTAAAGGGCAAACCTGGCATCGCAGAGTGGCTGACACCGGGAAGGTCTAGGCAGTTATCTCTGTTTGTTGGGTCTGTCCAGCAGCAGAAGGGCCATGAGGGAGGGAGAGGAGAAGCGTTCATCCCGAGAAGTGTTCCAGCCCTGGTGGTATCCCTCTGGGCCACGGTGGAGGGGGTCCCTGGACTGAGTGCAGCAGGTTCAGATTGGAGGAACTTCATGGCCCTTTTTGATTTACAGACTCCATGAGTTTGAGTCTCCCTTGAGATAACAAACTGTTTACTCAGATGATCAACAGAGAGAAAAAGAGAAACAGAGTCATTTAGCAGCTAGACAGTAGGCAATAAATATTTGAAGGGCACTTGCTTTGGACTAATCCAAGAAATAGTGTGTGGATCACCCTTAGTTTTCACCTTCCTATGATTAATATATCATTCCTGGGAGAGCCCCCAGAACTTCAGGGATTCCCACAAATGAGGAAAAGACTGCCAAATAGAGAGTCCCAAATAGAGAGTCCCATCTGAGGGGAACAAAGGGCAGAGCTGAAATTCCAGCAGTCTGTCCCTTAAAGGTTAGTGCTTCCTGCTCCTGTTCATGGAGAAAGAAGTCAGTCTCCACTCATTCATGAGCTCAGGTTTAATTCCCATAATATTGTGGTCAGTAGACAGAGCACAGAACTGGGAAACTAAAGACCCAGGTTCTAGTCCCAGCTTCACCTCTAACTCTCTTTGTGACCTTGGTCAAGTTGACCTCTCTGTGCCTTAAACTATTTCCCATAAAATAAGAAAATAGAGTTAAATTATTTGTAAGGATTTAAAAAAAAATTTTTTTCCCTCCAGGGCTTATGTTTTGTGAACATGTGATGGGTGGATTCAAGCAGAGCTGGGTTATAACTTCCTTTTAGAGCTCTCTCTGAAAGGCAGCTTAGCATTTGGCACTGGGAGTCGGGAAAAACACCAGAAGCAGCCTCGAGATGTGATAGACCTAGAAGTTGCCCGTCCTGTCCGCATCCCAGGGCTCTGGAGTGGCCCTTCCATTTCCAGGAGGAGAGCCCTCATAGAAGAGGGCAGACGGCCTGGTGGTGATGGAGTGCGACTGTTGTCTGCTGGTTTCCCTGTCTCCCACCCCCACTGACCTGGGAGTGGTGAGTCACACTTTATTACCGCGAGTGCCTGGCAGTGGCCCCGCACAACTTCTTGAGCTTGTCAACACCCAGGATAGAATAATTCATCTCAGTCCCATTTTTAGCCGAGAGTGAAAAATGAAGTCACCAGAAGATGCCAATTAGGGATGCAGATGGGAGGCGAGAGTTTGTTGAAGGACAGGGCTGTCTTCCTGGGGCAGCCAATCCTGACAAGTGCTCAGGGCCCTAGATCTGCAGTCCTCAGTCTCACAGTGCTGGGGAGGAGGGCTGGAGGGAAAGGCTGCAGCTGGAGGGAGGGATCAGGGCACTCTCTGCGTCACCCACTTTCAAGACCATATCCACCAGTAGAGGGATTTTAGCTTCTCTTTGCTCCAGGAAATAGGCACTTCTTGCTATCTTGAATAATAAAATCTCAGGGAGTTAGGAGGGACATGCTGAATTCTCTAAATCCAGAGACTTTCTAGTCACTTGTTCTGTTTTATTTTAGTAGCAGAGGGATGAAGAAGGAAAGGATTTATGTCCTGTACATTCAGCTTTTCTCCTGCTTTCCCCCAGTTCTGGCCTGGACTAACTCATCTCAGAGGCTCTTCCACCTCTAGAATTCTGTAGTTCATTGCTAGGTTTGAATATAACACATTTCAGCCAAGCTGAGCATGTGGGCAAATTGCTGATATTTTAAAGATGAAGCAGCACTGTTTCAGTTAAAAAAAAAGAAAAGCAACTCAGTTCTGTTACTTTTATGAGCTGTGGGATCCTGCTCAAGCCACTTAACCTCCTGCCTCTATTTCTTGAGGACATGGTAACCCACTCCACTACTCCAGTATTCTTGCCTGGAGAATTCTGTGGACAGAGGAGTCTGGCGGGCTACAATCCATGCGATTGCAAAGACACGACTGAGTGACTAACACTTTCATTTCAGTTTTCACAAAGTGGAGAAAATAATAGAACCTACCTCACTTCTTTGGGAGGATTACGCAAGATAATACCGTTCAGGGCTTGTTTAACATGGTGCCTGGCTGTAAATTCGGGTAAGAGTGTGGCTGAGTAGAAAACAAAAGCACATGGGCCAGTCCCACAGAGAGGGGGCTAGGTCTGTGGGGGAGGATCAAGTGGCTCCAGCTTGGGGAAGAATAGGTCTGGCAGGGACTGCAAACTAGGCTGATGGTTTCCAGAGAAAGATAAACAGGAGGAGGTGAGTCTGAGGTGGAACTGATTAACAGGATGGCCCGTCTAGAATCACAGGAAGATAATGACCTCTGCCTTTAAGATTATCGCAGGCCAATTGTGCAGAGGATCTTCCCTCATTCAGAGACCAGTGCACAGAGGCTGTAGCTCCATCAAACAGTATTTCACAGTTGACAGTGATCTGTATCTGTGATTCACCTGGCCTTCGCCACAGCCTTGTGCACTAAGAGAGGTCACATCTGCATTTTGCTAGTGAGGAAACTGAGTCTCAGCAAAGGGGACTTGCCCTAGGGGGCGGCTGGCAGTGAGGAGCCAGGAGAGGTATCCAGGGCCAACTCAAACTACAGTTTCCTGAGCCCTCTCCTGCCTTGTTTTTGTTGTTGGTGGCGGTCGTGGTGGTGGTGGGAGGAAGATAGTAGCTGAGAGTAGATTTCAGGTCCAACTTCTGGTCCTTCCCCTTAATGACTTGTGTGGTCTTTCTTGGGCAAGATGCTTAATCTCTACTTTTCCTCATTTGAAAAGTGGGACGGTAATGCTGACTTTTCTATTCTTGACAGCAGTTTGCCAGAAATGACTCAGGGCTCAGTTCTAGGCTTTCTTTTCTCAAAACAACCAGCTTCTCCAGCTACTCATTCACACTTACCGCACCTTATTACTCAAGCACAGACTGAAAGTCTATACTTGCATTCATTTCCAGCTTGAAAGACTCTTATTAGCTCTAGATCTATACTGTCAACTGCCAGTCCAACTTTCACACTTGGATCTCTCAGGCATCTCAAAATGGAATTTCATCCCTTCCCCCAACCCAACCTCCTCTCTCCCCAGATGCCCCTTCTCTGATATCCCCAAGTCAGTAAATGGCACCACCACCCACTCAGTTATTCATGTTGAAATTGTTCACCTCCAATTTATATTTTCCTCTTCCTTGACTTCCACATTTCCTCACTTTCCAAGTTCTATGGATTTGAACTCCTAAATATAGCTCGAATCCACCCATTTCTATCTCCTCTCCTTTTCTAACCACCTCACCTCTAGTCAGATCTGGTAAAGTCACCTTCATACTTAACCTACACTTCTGAAACATCCCCCAGGAGATTTCCCTGGATTTACTCCTGCACACTCAACATATTACACACAATTAACCATCTTAACCATTTCTCAGTATGCAGTTTAGTAATAAGTCTATTCACATTGTTGTACAATCTCTAGAACTTGATCATCTTGCAAAACCAAAACTCTGTATCATTCATTAAACAATTCCCCTTTCTCCTTAGCCCCTGGCAACCACTATTCTACTTTTTGTACCTATGAGTTTGATTATTCTATGTATCTCATAGAAGTGGAATTAAAGATTTATCTTTTTTTAATTTATCTTTCTGAATGGCTTATTTCACTTGGCATAATGCCCTCAAGGTTAATCCATGTCATAGCATGTGTCAGAATTTCCTTCCTTTTTGAGGCAGAGAAACATTCCATTGTGTGAATACACCATATATTTTTTTTCCAGGCCATTCATCTGATGTGTATTTGGATTGTCTTCATCTTTTGGCTATTGTGTATAATGCTGCTATGAACATGAGTGTACAAATATTTCCTTGAGATGCTGCTTTCAATTCTTTGGGGTGTTTACCTGGAATTGGAATTGCTTAATCATATGGTAGTTCTATTTTTAATTTTTGAGGAACCATTGTACTGTTTTAAAATAACAGCTATACCACTTTACATTCCCACCAACAGTGCACAAAGGTCACAATTTCTCCACATCCTCACCAACACTTATTTTTTGATAGCAGTCATGCTAATAGGTGAGAATTGCTATTTCATCGTGGTTTTCATTGCATTTCTCTACTAATTATAGATGTTGAGTATCTTTTCATATATGTACTGGCCATTTGTATATTTTTTGGTTGGGAAATACCTATTTAAGTCCTTTGCCCATTTTTATGTTGGGATTTCCTTTGTTGTTGAGTTGTTGGTGTTCTTTATATGTTCTGGATATTACTCTCTTATCAGATAAAAATTTGCAAATATTTTACCCATACCATGGGTTGCCTGTTCCCTTTGTTGACTATATCCTTTGATAAACTTCGATGGCTTTTTACTCTTACTAAAATACAATGCACAAATCCTACATATCTCAATGTCAGCTTACATTGCTATTCTCACAGAGCTCCCTATGGATTATTAGGCTGCAACCGCTGGCCTGCCTTTAGTTCCTCTTAGACACTGTGCTCCTTCCTCTTCTGCTTGCTTTATTATCTTGAACACCTGATTAATTAGTTATTAGTGTGAGCATCTGTTCAAAGATCACCTCTTCTAGCAGCAGATGCCACGAGGGTTGGGACTATTACCCAGTGACACAGTAGTGATACTTTTAGGGGTCTGTGAAAAATACTTCAATTTACATTTCTTTTCAAATTAGCTGAAAAAATGAATATAAGAATAATGGCTATATGATAATTAAGTCAGTCTAGCTCAGCTGGTAAAGAATCCGCTTGCAATGCAGGAGATCTTGGTTTGATTTCTGGGTTGGGAAGATCCCCTGGAGAGAAGAGATAGGTGGCCCACTCCAGTATTCTTGGGCTTCCCTAATGGCTCAGATGGTAAAGAATCCACCTGCAATGTGGGAGACCTGGGGTTGAGCCCTGGGTTGGGAAGATCCCCTGGAGGAGGGCATGGCAACCGACTCTGGTATTCTTGCCTGGAGAATCGCCATGGACAGAGAAGCCTGGCGGGCTACAGTCAGTGGGGTCACAAAGAGTCAGACATGACTGAGTGACTAAGCAGCATCAGCAGATTATATTTGTCTTTATACCAAGAGAGTCATAAAATATAAATTGATTTTTTTAATGAAAAAAGAACTAAAAAGGCAAAAGTGCCCAGGGCTCACAAAATGCATAACATGACCCTGACTGTGCCTGTCTTGTCCATACCCATGTCCTCATTTGGCCAGTTATAAGCCCAACACATACTAGACGCTCAGCTAAAATGCAAAGAATGAATGGAAAGATGAGAATAGCAAGAAGGAGCTGTCTGCAGCAAATGCACAGAAATTCCCTGACACAGATTCTTGAAATTAAACCCACAGCTCTTAGTCATAAAAGATAGAGGGCACAGAGTCTTTTCCCATCTGAGCCCAAGGGTGCTTTGTTCTAGTGGCTAGGGAATAAAGCCATCTGTTTGGGGAGATTTTGAAAAGAGGCTTATAGAAGTCAAGAGCTAGCCTTAACACAGTTCAACCTGAGTTGCCCATAGTTCTTAAAAACAGAACCTGCACGCACAGAGAAGTCCTGGGACTAAGGTAGTGTTTTCTTTTTCTTTGTTTGGTTTTTAAAATCTTTTAGACATTAATTTTTAAAAAAGGTTTTATTGGGGTATTATTGTCATACAATAAATTGCATATATTTAAAGGGTGAAATTTTGGCATGCTGGATCATCGAAAAAGCAAGAGAGTTCCAGAAAAACGTCTATTTCTGCTTTATTGGCTATGCCAAAGCCTTTGACTGTGTGGATCACAATAAACTGTGGAAAATTCTGAAAGAGATGTGAATACCAGATCACCTGACCTGCCTCTTGAGAAACCTGTATGCAGGTCAGGAAGCAACAGTTAGAACTGGACATGGACCGACAGACTGGTTCCAAATAGAAAAAGAAGTACATCAAGGCTGTGTATTGTCACCCTGCTTATTTAACTTCTATGCAGAGGACATCATGAGAAATGCTGGGCTGGAGGAAGCATAGCCGGAATCAAGATTGCTGGGAGAAATATCAATAACCTCAGATATGCAGATGACACCACCCTTGTGGCAAAAGTGAAGAACTAAAGAGCCTCTTGATGAAAGTGAAAGAGAAGGGTGAAAAAGTTGGCTTAAAGCTTAACATTCAGAAAACTAAGATCATGGCATCCGGTCCCATCACTTCGTGGCAAATAGATGGGGAAACAGTGGAAACAGTGGCTGACTTTATTTTTCTGGGCTCCAAAATCACTGCAGATGGTGACTGCAGCTATGAAATTAAAGGACGCTTACTCCTTGGAAGGAAAGTTATGACCAACCTAGACAGCATATTAAAAAGCAGAGACATTACTTTGTCAACAAAGGTCCGTCTAGTCAAGGCTATGGTTTTTCCAGTGGTCATGTGTGGATGTGAGAATTGAACTATAAAGAAAGCTGAGCGCCGAAGAATTGATGCCTTTGAACTGTGGCGTTGAAGAAGACTCTTTGAGAGTCCCTTGGACTGCAAGGAGATCCAACCAGTCCATCCTAAAGGAGATCAGTCTTGGGTATTCATTGGTAGGACTGATGTTGAAGCTGAAACTCCAATACTTTAGCCACCTGATGCGAAGAGCTGACTCATTTGAAACGACCCTGATGCTGGGAAAGATTGAAGGCAGGAGGAGAAGAAGGGGATGACAGAGGATGAGATGGTTGGATGGCATCACAGACTCAATGGACATGGGTTTGGGTGGACTGCAGGAGTTGGTGATTGCCAGGGAGGCCTGGCATGCTGTGGTTCACAGGGTCTCAGAGTTGGACACAACTGAGTGACTGAACTGAACTAAACTGAATACACCCTGAAACCATTACCACAATGAAAAAATGAACATGCTTATCACCTCCAAAAGTTTCCTTTGTGATCCCTCCGCCCTATCTGCCCAGCTCAGGTCTCTATTCTCAAGCAACTACTGAATCAGTTTCTATCACTACATATTAGTTTCTATTTCTAGAGTTTTATATAAATGGAATATGCAGTGAGTATTCTTTAGTCTATCTTAGTTCATTGAAAATACTTATTTTGAGACATCCATGTTGTATAGTTTGTTCATTTTTATTGTTGGGCAATATTTCATTGTTTTGATGAACATTCATTTATGATGAACACTTGAATTTCTATTTTTTGGCTACTACAAAAAACTCTTATGAACACTGCTATATAAGCTATTGTATAGACACATATTTCCTTTTCTCTAAGGTAAATTTCTAGAACTATAATGGCTGGATTATACGGCAGATGTATCTTAAACTTTTTAAGAAACTGCCAAAGTGTTTGCCAAAGTGGTTGACCATTTTGCATTTCCATCAGGGGTGTGTAGAGGGCTCTAGTTTCTTCATGTTCTTGCCAAACTTGGTATAGCTAGCCTTCTTAAATTTGAACCATTCCAATTGGTGTATGTAGTAGTATCTGATGGTGGTTTTAATTTGTATATCCCCAATGACTAATGATATTGGGCATTTTTATGTGCTTATTTGCCATCTGTATATCTTCTTTGATGAAATATCTGTTTAACTCTTTTGCCCATTTAAAGAATTGGGTTGTTTGTTTCCTTATTGCTGAATTTTGAGAGTTCTCTATATATTCTAGATACGAGTCCTTTACCAGTTATATGCTTTGCAAAGGCTCCCCCCATGTTTTTGGCTTCTTTTTTCATTCTCTTACCACTGTCTTTTAAAGAAAAGATGTTTTTTTTAATGTTGATCGGCTTGCTTTGCTTATGTACAGTGCTTCTGGCATTATATGAAATCCTTTGAAATCTTTTCCTCTAACCCCAGGTGATGAAGATTTTATCCTATGCTTTCTTCTACAGGTTTTATTGTTTTAAGTTTTACATTTAGGTCTATGTTCCATTTTATTTAATTTTTGTATATGGTATGAACTATGGACTCAAATTTATTTTATTTATATCTAGTTAATTTCCCTGGTGGCTCAGACAGTAAATCATCTGCCTGCAATGCAGGAGACCTGGGCTCGATCCCTGGATTGAGAAGATCCCCTGGAGAAGGAAATGGCAACACACTCCAGTACTCTTGCCTGGAAAATCCCATGGATGGAGGAGCCTGGTAGGCTATAGTACATGGGGTCGCAAAGAGTAAGACATGAATGAGTGACTTCACTAATTAATTTTCTCAGCATAGTTTGTTGAAAAGGCTACCATTTCTTCACTGTATTGCCTTGGGCCTTTGTTAAAATCACTTGTCCCTACATGTGTAGGTTAATCTCTGAACTCTGTTCTGTTCCAGTGATCTATTCTGTCTGTCTTTATGATAATACCACACTGTCTTGACTGCTAGAGCTTTGTAATAATTTTTGAAATCAGGTAGTGTTAGCCACTTAATTTTGTTCTTCTTCAGATTTGTTTTGATTATTCTATGTCCTATAGAACCAGTTTGTTAATTTATTTAAAGTAGCCATCTGGAATTTTGATTGTAATAGATTTGAATCTATAAATCAATTTGAAGAAAATTGACATCATATACATACGGGTTTCCCAGGTGGCATTAGTGGTAAAGAACGGCCTGCCAATGCAGGAGATGTAAGTGATGTGGTTTTGATGTCTGGGTTGGGAAGATCCCCTGGAGGAGAGCATGGCAACCCACTCCAGTATTCTTTCCTGGAGAATTCTGTGGACAGAGGAGCCTGTTGGGCTACAGTCCGTGGGATCGCAAAGAGCTGGACACAACTGAAGCAACACAGCACACATATACATATATATAGATCAGTATGAAAATTTGGACATAACTGTGAGGCTAATACTTTCACTTTTTTTACACTTTTTCACTGTATATATTGTTAAGATGTCTATTTTCTTCAAATTGATATATGTATATATATCTTTAGTCCCTCCTTTTCAGCCTTATTACTCCTCTCCAGATTCCAGGTGTAGCTCACATGGTGGGTCCACCTAGAATATGCTACCCTGAGTCACCAGGAGCTCTGACAAAGAAAGAAAAGGAATCGAGGAACAGGTTAAAAAAAAAAATCCTAAAATTAAAAGCCAACTAGGAATAAATATTTGTCACAAATGTGGTGGAGAGGTTGATAGCCTCAAACCTTAAACTGTTTCTATTTGATTAAAAAAAACACTAAAATATCACTATAGGAAAATGGGTATGGGACATGAACAGATAGTTCACGGATAAGGAAATAAAAATGGCTTATAAATGTATGGGGAAATGTTCGGCTTTACCAGTAATCACAGAAATGCAGTCATGACAATAAAATACTTTCTGCCCCCTGCTGCACTGTGCAAGATTCACACGGTAACAGTACTCAAGGCTGCTGAGGGTGTGGGGGGAAGCACTGCTCCCACACTCTTCAGGAAAGCAATTTGGCAACAGGCTTTGCAAAGCCTTGAAATATTCATACTCTTTACCTAGTAATTCCTCTTCCAGAAATCTTTTAGAGAAATAATCAGAAATGCAGACAAAGATGTATGGTCACAGATGTTAATTATGGCATTATTTATTATTAACAATGCAACCTAAATTCCCAGTGCTGTGGGATGGTGTTCAGATTATAGTACATCCGAACAATACAGTCCCGGGCAGTTACTTAAAAATGATGTTAACTAAGCAGTTTTAATGATCTAGGAAGATTTTTTTAACATAAACTTTAAAAAATTCAAAACTGTATATTCAGTATGATCTCAACTATATTACCTTTGCATGGAAAAAAAAGTCCATAAGATAATTTTAAAAGTTTTAATAGATTATCTTTGGCGGGTGTGATTTGGGATGGTGGTTATTATGTTTATACATTTTTAAAGTACATACACTGAAAGGCACATATATTAACCTCACAAATTTGACAGTGACTAACATATCACACTCCTATTGCAACACAGAATGTCTCCATCTTTCTGAAAAGTTCCCTGGTGACCCTGTCTAGTCACTGTCCTTCCTGCAAGAGGTGACTTCAATTTTTCTCTTTTTCCTCCTTAGGTATGTTTTGCTTGTTCTAGAACCTCACATAAATGGACTCATAGAGTATACTCTTCTGTGTCTGGCTTCTTTTGCTCAGCATTATATGTGTGAGTTTTATCCTTCTTTTAATTTTCTAGATTTTGCATATTTCACTTGCCCTATTCTAAGAATTAAAAAAAAAAAAACATTTTATAAAAGCAGGGCTCTCATGTCTGGTCTGTGTCCATGTTGGTCTGTGTCCCATGTCCCGCCCATGTCTGGTCTGTGTCCACTCAGGTGAAGCTTTGTCCATCTAGCCCTTCACCTCCCAGTCTCATTGACCTCCCCCTCCTGAGCTGCTGTGTAGCTTGGGGGCTGTGCCCCCGACCCTGACACCTCACTGTTTTCTCCTGTTAGGTGTGATTGTAGGAGAACAGCTCCGGGGGCCCCTTGGTGACCCTGCGGGTAGCCACAGAGGCCATGCAGACAGGGCTGGACCCACGGTGGATTGAGTCCTGGCAGAATGCCTTGTGAGCCTTCCAGTGCAGGAGAGTGCCGGACTCTGAGGAGCTGCCCCAAGGGCGCTCCTCACTTGCTCCCCGCTCATGAGACACTGCTCATCTCCTCTGGGGTTCCTGGGGGAACAAGGCTCCTCAGCAGCAGGTGCCCAGGCTTCTGCTCCCTGTTTGTTTTGGTGTCACCCTGCGCCTGGGCCCCAGGGAGCTGGCTCCTCTGGGTGCTCTTCCTTACACTGTCTATGTAAATAATAACCTGTCTGAATTTAAAAGGGGTTAGTTGTTTCTCTACCAGCCACATCTTCAGCTTGGCCTTGGCCTTGCCTGTGCTCGACAGTTTCGAGTACACATCTTTATTTGTTTCCTAGGGAAACGAGTAACGGAGTACCATAGAAATTTTATTCTTATTGGAGGATAATTGCCTTACAATGTTTTGTTAGTTTCTGCTGTACAGTGAAGTGAATCAGCTATTATTGTTGTTTAGTCAGTAAGTCATGTTTGACTCTTCGTGACCCCGTGGACTGTAGCCCACCAGGCTTCACTGTCCATGGGATTCTCCAGGCAAGAATACTGGAGTGGGCTGCTATTTCCTTCTCCAGAGGATCTTCCTGACCCAGGGATCGAACCCACATCTCCTGCATTGGTAGGCAGATTCTGAGTCACATGGGAAGCCCACAAGTCAGCTATATGTACACGTATATCCCCTCCCTCTTAGACCTCCCCCCATCCTACCCTTCAGTGATCACAGCAGCTTCCCACTAGCTATCTGTTTTACACATGGTGTAGTGTATATACGTCAATCCTAATCTCCATTGTCTGATCTTCCCTTTTCCCACCCCACCCCCACCCGCTGTGTCCACATGTCTGTTCTCTACATTGGCATCTCTATTCCTGCCCTAGAACTAGGTTCATCTGTACCATTTTTCTAGATTCCATACAAACAAGAAACAAAATGTGGTCATTTGTGGAGATGTGGATAGACTTAGAGTCTGTCATACAGAGTGAAGTAATTCACAAAGAGAAAAACAGATACTGCATATTAACACATAGAAATTGATTGTCTCACAGTCTTGAAGTCTTGAAGCCCACAATGATGGTGTCGGCAGGAGAGATTCCCTCTAACAACTGTGAGGAAGAATTTGTTCTAGGCTCCTCTCCTTGGCTTGTAGTTGGCCACCTTCTCCCTGGGTCTCTACATGATGTTCTTTCTGTGTACCTGTCTGCATCCAAATTAATCTTTCTGTAAGGACACCTGTAATGTTGGTTAGGACCCATGTTAATGACCCCAGTGATATTCCCTCAGCCTTGTCAGTGACCTTGGACTGGCCAGAGTGGAGAAGATAGATGAAGGTTGTGAACCAGATAACAATCTTCTTTCCAGCAGGGACAGGAAAGGCGTTCTCCTTGCCATAGCATTCATTGCCTTCTCGGGGAAGCTGCGTTAGTTATCCCAGGATTCTGAGAGCCCCAGTGAGGGCCAGGGCGGCCCCTAGAGCAACAGTTCACACAGGTCCTGGGGAAGCCTGAGGTGGAACCCAGAGAAGATAAACCATTCTCCACTGTTACAGGTGAGGAAACCAAGGTCGAGAGGCTGAGCAGGTTGTCTGTCTTGGGGCTAGGGTGACAACACTGAGCAGGACCCAGGTGTCCCGACTTCCTGTGAAGTGCTTTTATCCCCCATGAAGCTTTCAGTCAGCCATTTGTCTTCTCTTGGGCTCACCATCCTTGGTGTAATGTAGCAAGTACCTGTGTACCCCATCACAGACGGTGCTGCCTTGAATGCATGGATACTCACAGCCTGGGAGGAGGGCAGTCTTCAGGAGCTGATCATAGAGAATACCCCACACTCCTGGTTCTTCAGCAGACTGCCCCACCCCGGACCTGGGAGGGCTCGCTGAGTTCATGTTCAGCCACAGAATTTGCTTCTGTCTCTTTACACCTCATGCCAGACTCCAGTCTAGCAGCCAAAACAGGATACTTTCATATTCCACACTGCCCTATGCTTTGTTGAAGATTTTTAAAAAGTGAAATCAATGTGCGAGTCTATAAATAGAGTGTAAGTTCCTTTGAGAACCTCATTCTTCATCTTTAGCGCCTGGCTGTAGTGCTTAGTGCATAGAGAAATAAACATACCAACTAAATTTATGGAAGAGCCCCTCCCTGCAGTGATGGTTGGATGGGAGTGAGAGGAATCAGAATTGATGAATCTGTTTCTTATCCCTTCTACCAAAGTCTACTCTTTGGTTTGCTTCTAGAATAAATTCCTCCCTTCCCCTGCCTGATCTCCCTTCAGCTTCCAGACAGTGGACCTGGAAAGAGGACTTTTCTTTAGGGAAGAACATTCAATGGCTCCAAACCAAAGGGTTTTCAGGTTTTCTCTCCTCAAGGCCTCTGTTTAGGAATATCAAGGTTTCCTTTAAATTTTCATTTTATTTTAAATGTCCATTCCAAGGCAGCCCAGAAAAAGAAGCAGCGGGAGATGAAAAAGTGAAACTCTACCAAATCTTCAATGTGAGTCTTCAATGTAAACTCAGTTTTCCTTACTGGAACACCAAAGCAAACATGATAAACATGATCAAAAATGATGCCATTTGAAAAACTCATTAGTACATCTGGGAATCCCCAAGGGAAATTTCAGGGAATCAGAGGCTTCTGGGAAATGCATGATTCATAGAAAAGGAATTCACCATTTTCTCCCTAAAGACCAATTGTTTAATGTCATGACATCATTTCCAAGCCATATCTTACTTAGTCTGGCACTTTTCAAGACCCAGCAGATATTAGCAGGTCAGCCTTTTGGATCTCAGTGATGCATAAGGAGTCGCCAACCCTTGGTCTAAGCCTTTAAAAAATATCCATGCTCGATCCAGGTCTGCTCCAAGTGTGTGTTTTCACTGTGCTTTCTATTCTTTTACATAAGTTAAAGACAGAGTTGGAATAAACAGTTGGAATCACCTGTACTTGTCCCTCTGTAATATCATTTCAGATACTGCCTCCCCGTGAGGTCCTTCCTAACCTGGCAGCCAACTAATTACTCCTTGCTCTGAGCTCCCAAGCCCCTTGCACAGGCATTGGTTACAACTTTTCCCAGAGTGCATTATAATTATTTGTTTGCATGTCTGTCTCCTGGGTTGTAGGCTCCTGGGAGCCAACACTGTGTCTTACTCAGGCTTGCATTCCACCCTCGATCCTAGCAGAGTCCCTGGCAGAGAGTACGTGCTCAACCGATGTTTGTTAAGTGAATAAACAAGGGCCCTACTTTGAGATGGTTGGATGGCATCACCGACTCAGTAGATGTAAGTTTGAGCAAACTCCAGGAAATAGTGAAGGACAGGGAAGCCTGGCATATTGCAGTCCATGGGTTCACAAAGAGTCAGACATGACTGAGCAACTGAACAGCAACTTCCTACACACAATAAATCTGGGGATGGATAGAGAGATGAGGTGCCCTGAATAAGATAAAGACCTTTATCACTATTTGTATTTTTCTGCAGTTAATTATGAAAGAGAATGTGTTCAGTTACTCAGCCTTGTCCATTCTTTGCAACCCCATGGACCGTAGCCCACCAGGCTCCTCTGTCCGTGGGATTTTCCTGGCAAGAATACTGAAGTGGGTTGCCATTTCCTTCTCCAGGGGATCTTCCTGATACAGGAATCAAACCCATGCCTCCCGAGCGTCTCCTGCATTGCAGACAGACTCTTTACCACTCAGCCACAAATCTAATAGGAAAATATATTGTTTTCATTTTCTCTATTTACTATCTCTGACCAGATTTGCAGAGGCCAGATGCTACCAGCATGTTTTGTGTTGCCTGATTGTCCCATTTAATGTGGTTTACTCTGGTTAATGATGGAAAATTGCTCTCCTACTCTCTGCCCCAAAGAGGACAGGAATTTCTTGCTCAAATCTCAGATATGTTTGGCCTACTCATCATCTTATAGGAAAATGTAGTTGGTTGGGAAATAGGAGATGATTTCTTGAGTCTTTTTTATTTCTTAGTATCTCTAATTGTCTGGACAACTCAAGGAGTTGATGTGGATATAGACTTGGTACATTTGTGACTGAAACCTCAAAATCTGGAGCTGTCTCTTACAAAACCTGAGCAAAGGTTCCAATTTGCTCTGGGCATTTCCAGTGAGTGTCAACATGTGAACAGGTAGGGTTGGGGTTCTCAGCTTTGTGTAACTTATGTCAGGAAAGCTGTTTGCTCGAAATTGTCTTTCTGACATTGCCCACAAGTATTAAGGTATTATGAAAGGAAAGTGGGCCTTGAAACTGCCGGGAATGATTGTCAAGATATTTAACATTTCTGGTCTGGGCGGGGCCAGTCAGAGGTTTTCTTCTAGCTCTGCAGGAGAGGGACAAGTGAGCCAGGGCAAGGAGGAGAGATGTGGGAGAGGACAGGGGTTTGAGTCAGCAGCTAGATACCAACTGATATGAAACCAGCTCAAAGTTCATACAACTGGGGTGACCACACAGCTGTGTCGCAGTAGAATAACTGCCTAAGAGTAAGAAAGAACTAGATCAATTAAATTTCCACTACCCATCCTCTGGCAATGGTCCCCAAACTGCCCGCATAGTAGAATCCCCAGAGGACCTCTCAAAAATGCCAAAGCCCAGGCCATAATTTCTGGGTTGGAACCCAGTGTCTTTGAAGCTCCAATGTGCAGGCAAGTTGAGACTCCTGCTCTCGGACATTAAGTTAGTTATTATGCCTTTTGGGCACAGGAGTCCTTCTCAGTAAAAAGTAGACAATACCCAGCTCATCAGCTGAGAAAATCAAATGGATACATGCAGTGCCTGACATGTAGCAGGTGCTCACTAATGAAGTTCCTTTCTCTTTTCCAATCCAACCCCTCGAATGATTTATTTTCCTTTGTCACTTGTTTTGAAATGTCACCACTTGAATAAACAGTTAACCACTTTTTGAAATGGAAATGGTCCTGGAAGGGCTTGGGGCTCTTAGTCATTTATATCTTTGTGTGGGTTATTGAAGGCGATGCCTCTTCAAAGCCAGCTGACGTGAGATGAGCTAGGAGGTGGGGATTCTAACTGCAGGAATTAGTTGAGCCTGAGGAGTCGTGAAGATTCCCCTGTGTTCCTGACACTGTGGCGTAGCAGCTGCTTCAGCCTCCTGTGGAGAACATAATCTCACACTCATGGCTGCCTTATTCTTCTCCAAAGCCCAGTTGAAAAGAGGGTGTATTTGTGAAGGATGGCCCGTTCCTCTGGTGAGGCACTCACCTTTAGGTTCCACCAGTTTTAACAGGTTTGTGACTGGGGTTCAGGGCCCTGGGAACACGAGTCCCAGGCTGCATTTTGTGTATTTGTATGAACTGTCCATTTCCTCCCAGCTTTATTCAGACTCTTGAAGGGAATTTCCATGCCCCACCCAACCTCCAAATTTGAGAATTATTATTTTCACATCTTCCTGGAAGAAGCTGTACCACGCTCCCCACCCTCCATGGGCATGCTCTTGCTGAATGGTCCTCTGTGGAATTGTTCTGCTGAATTGCACTTCGGCATGATATGCAAACTTATATTGGTGAACAACTGAAGAAATAACCCTTGAAACTCTTGTAATAAGGCTGTTGTTGATTTGTGGATTATATTATGCTTTGTGCATTCCTAAAGGAGCAAGAGAGATACTTCTTCCCAGCCATTGGGCCATTGTTTAAATCTTATGGATACTTTCCTCTCGTCTTTGGCTTCCAGAAAACTTGGAGCATAAAGGAGGTTAAAAATAATTTTTGTCTGGTGAGATGAGTGAAGTTCAAGATGTGAGGGTAGCCAGAACAACCTAGGGGGCACCTCTGACCAGGGTGAACCAGGCACAAGGATTGGTGAGGGTCCCGTCTAGGGAAAAGTGCCCTTATTCAAGCACTGGGATTGGTCCTCACTGATGCTCAATGCTGGCACAAAGTAGGTGCTGAGTAAATGCTTTCCTGAATGAAGGTGGTGCTCCGCAGAGCTCTTGAAGCTGTGTTTCCTGCCAAAGTGGGGAGATTTTCTGGCCTACCTCTGTGTTTCACTCTTATTTGGATCTCAAAGCAGGCTGTCTTGTGTACCCACCTCTGCCCAGAGATCCCTGAAGAAAAAGCTCTCTCACTGTTCACTCCCATCCTCCTCTCCCCTACTCCTCTTTCCCTGGTCTTCAGGTCTGGAGTGTGGTCTGAGTGACAGACCAGCGCTGAGCTGGTAGACTTCCCACTTGCAGCAAAACCATCATTCCTGCATCCAGCTCCATGTTTTCTCTGCCTGGAGGCCTTTTCGCTTCTCATGCAGATCACTCCTGAGGCCTGGGCTCTGCCGTTGAGTCACTAGACTCAGGTCTCAGCTCTGGCTCTGCATGGCAGCTGCAAGACTTGGGGCAGATGACTGACCTTCAATCCTCAGTTTCCTCATCTGTGATACACAGGTAGTGACAGTACTTTCCATAGATATGGTTTGAGACCCTATTAGACGGAGTGACGCAGCCAAAAACAGCAAAACCCACTGCAGTCTGGCGTTTGGACTAGGTGTTTGTTCAAGTTTTCCCGAGGACACTGAAGAAGGAGGAAATGTGGCCTACACACAGTGAAACTTCCTTAAAGTTCTTGAGACATTTCTTCCTCTCACCCAAGTTCCAGCCTCACAGCAGCTGCCTTTTCTTTCTCTCCAGATGGTACCCAATATGGGGATCATTTTATGTAGAAGGAGTTCCCTTTTGACCACTAGCTTCTGCATTTTTGCCATTTTTTTCAACAAACAAAACACTCTTCCCCAAGATCCATTCTCTGCAGAGAAATTATATATACCTTTAACATTTCTTGTTTCTGTTATAAGTTTGAAGCATTGAACTTTGCCAAAATCCTGAAGCTGATATCCCTTTAAAATCGCTTTTCATTTTTGCTTATTTGTGGTTCTTAACTCTGGCTGCACCTAAGAATAGCCTGGGGAACTTTTCAGACAATCCCAGTGTACCCCAGGCTCTACTCGAGACCAACTGAGTCACAATTTCCCGGACATCAGGGCTTCCCTGGTGGCTCAGTGGTAAAGAACCTGCTTGTCAAGTAAGAGGTGCATGTTCGATTTCTGGGTTGGGAAGATCCCTTGGTGAAGGAAATGGCAACCCACTCCAGCATTCTTGCCTGGGAAATCCCACGGACAGAGGAGCCTGACAGGGGCTACAGTCCATGGGATTGCAAGAGTCAGACATGACTTAGCGACTTAACAGCAGCACCTGGCTCTTATCCTTAAAATGTGGTCCACAGACGAGTGGCTTGGGCATCAGGTGGGAGCTAGTTAAAATGCAGAATTTCAGACCTCTTCCATATTGATCAGAATCTGTATTTAACTAGATCCTTGGGTAACGTGAATGCACAATGAGAAGCACTACTTTTGGCCTTAATCTGTGGGTGAGATGAGAGTGGCCAACAGTGGATGTAAGTACTTTCTTGGAGGCATTAGTACCAGGACAAATCAATGGCTTCCTGATAAACTACCAGAGGTCCTGAACAGAGGGTCTGAGGCGGGTCCCCACATCTGTATGTTCACCATGCTCCTGGGGGGGATTTAGAGTAGGGGTCCCCAACCTCTGTGATATAATGCCTGATGATTTGAGGTGAGCTGATGTAATAATAATAGAAATGAAGTGCACAATAAATGCAATGCATTTGAATCATCCCCAAACCATCCCCTGCCCCCTGTCAGGTCTGTGGGAAAATTATCTTCCACAAAACTGGTCCCCAGTGCCAAAAAGTTTGGAAATTCTGATTTAGGGGGTTATTAGCCAGATGTGTATACATTGCCCAGGGAGAAGGTTCTCAGCCTTGACTGGGCATTGGGGTCACCTTGGGGACTTAAAGATAATCCATATGCCCAAGACTGCAGCCCAGACCAACTAAATAAGAATCTGTGGAGGTGAGATCCAGGTATCAGTGATGCAGGTATCGGACAATCAGGTCATTTCAATGGGTAGATAATCCTGAGAACCACTGCTAGGGCTTTCTAATCCTTATCAAGCCTATCTGAAAACAGAAACGTTATCTGAACATTATGTTCCTGGAAGAATTTACTTTGTATGAAAGTCAAAACCTTAAAGTCTAAGAATTAATCATTGACTGCTGCTCAATGAACTCAATGTGGGCAGAACAGCCTTCTCTTGACCATCCCTACCTAGACTTCCCATCACCTTGCAAATGTCCTATGTCATCTCTTCTCTCTTGTTGTTGTTGTTGTTCAGTTGCTCAGTCGTGTCTGACTCTCTGCAGCCCCATGAAGTGCAGCATGCCAGGTCTCCCTGTCCTTCATTATCTCCCGGAGCTTGCTCAAACTCATGTCCATTGAGTCAGTGATGCCTTCTAACCGTCTCGTCCTTTGTAGTCCCCTTCTCCTCCTGCCTTCAATCTTTCCCAACATCAGGGCCTTTTCTAATGAGTCAGCTCTTTACACCAAGTGGCCAAAGTATTGGAGCTTCGGCTTCAGCATCAGTCCTTCCAATGAATATTCAGGACTGATTTCCTTTAGGGTTGACTGGTTTGATCTCCTTGCAGTTGAAGGAACCCTCAAGAGTTTTCTCCAACCCCACAGTTAAAAACCATCAATTCTTCAGCAGTCAGCTTTCTTTATAGTCCAACTCTCACATCCATACATGACTACTGGAAAAACCATAACCTTGACTAGACGGACCTTTGTTAGCAAAGTAATGTCTCTGCTTTTTAATATACTATCTAGGTTGGTCATAGCTTTTCTTCCAAGGAGCAAGCGTCTTTTAATTTCATGGCTGCAGTCACCATCTGCAGTGATTTTGGAGCTCAGGAAAATAAAATCTGTCACTGTTTCCATTGTTTCCCCATCTATTTGCCATGAAATGATGGGACTGGATGCCATGATATTCATTTTTTTTTGAATGTTGAATTTTAAGCCAACTTTCTCACTATCCTCTCTCACTTTCATCAAGAGGCTCTTTAGTTCCTCTTCACTTTCTGCCTTAAATGTGGTGTCATCTGCATATCTGAGGTTATTGATATTTCTCCCAGCAATCTTGATTCCAGCTTCTGCTTCATCCAGCCTGGCATTTTGCATGATGTACTCTGCATATAAGTTAAATAAGCAGGGTGGCAATATAAAGCCTTGATGTACTCCTTTCCCAATTTTACCAATCTATTGTTCCATGTCCGGTTCTAACTGTTGCTTCTTGACCTGCACACAGGTTTCTCAGGAGGCAGGTCAGGTGGTCTGGTATTCCTATCTCTCTTTAAGAATTTTCCATAGTTTATTGTTATCCATACAGTCAAAGGCTTTAGCGTAGTCAATGAAGCAGAAGTAGATTTCTTCTCTCTTAAGCCTGAAATAGTCTATCTGTTTAGAGATCTCTGTGCTGGGTAAAAATGACTTTCAGTAAAATCTGTCCTGGGTTTGGCCTCCCATCACGTGCCTTGCAGCCAGACGTCCGGACAAGGGGGCAGATGCTAGGAGACAGGGCTCAGTACCAGACTTTTCTTTTTTTAAAAAGAATCTCATTGGAATATAGTTGATTTACAGTGCTGTGTTAGTTTCAGATGTACAGGAAAGTGAATCAATTATACATAAATCCACTCTTTTTTAGATTCTTTCCCATATAGGCCATTACAGAGTATTCAGTAGAGATCCCTGTGCTACACGATAGGTCCTTATTAGTTATCTATTGTATATATAATAGTGTGTATATGACAATTACAGTCTCCCAATTTATCTCTCTCCTACTTACCTGCTGAAAACCATAAACTTATTTTCTACATCTGTAACTCTTTGTTTTGTTTATCAGTTCATTTGTACCATTTTTTAAGATTCTGCATTTGTGATATATGAAATTTGTCTGACTTACTTCACTCAGTACGACAATCTCCAGGTCCATCTATGTTGCTGCAAATTGCATTATTTTGCTATTTTTTATGGCTGAGTAATATTCCATTGTATATATATACCACATCTTCTTAATCCACTCCTATGTTGATGGCTGTTTTTAGGTTACTTCCATGTCCTGCCTATTATAAATAGTGCTACAGAGACTTTTCTCTCTTCTATTTCAGACTCCACTCAGATCCTGCTAACACTCCCCTCCACCCCTCACCCTGCCCACATCTGTTTATTTCCCTAGGGAATATGCTGACAGCCTGCCCTTTGGTGCTGAATTACCAGAAAAAGACAACCTGAGCATTGGGGTGAGAAATTTCAGAGGTGGGCAGTGGTCCATTCTTTCCCCACCTGCTAGGTCACAGCTGGGTTCCTGCCAGGAACAAATGTTCTTCCAGAGTCCCTATCTTCCTTTTCTCCCTCATGACTGCCAGAGGTGGTGGTGAAGTCTTGGCCCTAGGTCAACTCCAACTCGAAATAGCTCAGTACTAGGGATGGTCCCTCAGAAAGTTTCTAGGAATGAAGGAACATGCAGGGAAATGACCTTCTAGAATCAGTATATTTTTACAGTTTTGTTAAGGTATAATTGGTACATAACAAACTGTACACATTTATAAGTGTGTAATTTGATGTTTTGACATATATATACCTGTAAAACATTAACTGCAATTAAGGTAATGAAAAGAATTTTTCTTCTTTATTTTCTGAGTAAATGAACACAAATTTCTAAAAGCCTACTAAAGAAGTATGTGTATGTGTGGGTGGCTGTGTATTTATGTGAGTTTAAGTGCTTTGAATTTTGGCAAATATATCTTTAAAAAACTCAGATGTAGAGGATTTTTTAAACTTCAAACAAAATTATAAATCACAAATCACATATTCTACAAACTATTCTTTTTTTATTATTTCTATGTTAGCTCATAAGGAGTTTTTAATTTTAACTATTATTTTATGGTTTATAAAAACTTTGGCATACATTACCATTTCTTATGGTGTGATTTTATTCTCACCAAAGCCCTTGAGTGTTAATTACTATAATTTCTATTTTAAAGCTAAAGAGGGTAAAGGACTTGGTTAGGATCACACAGTTAGTGCAGCCAAAGATTTCTGGTCACTGACGCCAACCCTGTGTTTTCTGTAGCATACCATGTGATCACTCATGGGTAAGAACGAGGGGCATACAAACCCAAACAATTAATTTTTTAAAAAAATCTTCACCCTCGAGAAGGAAATGGCAACCCACTCCAGTATTCTTGCCTAGAGAACCCCATGGACAAAAGTGCCTGGGGGTCTATGATCCATGGGGTCACAACTTAGTGACTACACCACAACAACCATAACAACAAACACACAATCAGGCAGATTATGATTCAGGGAAATACCTTTTCATGAAAATGTGGCATAAAATGGAGAATGAAGAGATCTAGCAATGTGGAATGTAGAGTTTTGTAAGAAATTAAAATGTGAGTATAGAATAATAGTTGTTAATATTCAAACAATAA
Source organism: Dama dama (assembly GCF_033118175.1). Classification (NCBI taxonomy): domain Eukaryota; kingdom Metazoa; phylum Chordata; class Mammalia; order Artiodactyla; family Cervidae; genus Dama; species Dama dama. Next base: position 50,360,044 of record NC_083692.1, on the reverse strand, counting down.
AGTCCATGGCTAAAGGAAAAAAAAAATCTTCAAACAGCTTTGACATTTATTTTTAAAGTGAAGCTTTATTTTGCCATGGAACATCATCGTTTTTGCACCATGTGTGAATAAATGAACTTTGGCATTAATGAATTCTGTTAGAACCTCTTGATACTTTTGATGCATTGGCAATTAGCCTAGAAGGTAAAAGGCCCCAGTAATATCCAGACAGTGTCAATTGGCTTTCTTTTTCTTTTGGGGAGATTTATGATTTTGGGAACTGAATTCTATCCTTCCTTTCTTTTTGAAAATAGAAGTTGTGAATAATACAGTAGGACCAATGACCACTGGGAGGCTTTTCACATGCTACTGTAACATTCTAGATAGTTAATTTAGAGAGAAAGCCCTTTGCTTTAGGGGAAATGAGAAAATATCTATCTTTGGTGTCTAAAATAAAGGCCATCTAAGAAGAGCAAGAATCTTTAACCCTGAAAGTATCAGATCTTAGGAGTTTAGAATCCCAAGATCTCAAAGAATTAGTAGAAAATGTTGCAAGCTGGAAGGACCTTGGTGACTTTTCTAGTCCAATCTACTGATCTTACAGTGTATACAACTGCAGTCCAGAGAGGGGAGGTAGTTTTTCTAGAGTTGTGCAGCAGGTTAGCTAGCTGCAGAGCCAGGCTTAGCACAAAAGTGTCCTGACTCCTGGATATCTCCCCACTGGATCACTGAGCCTTCATCTTTCTTCAGTTGTGAGGAATCCTTTTTTGGGAAGTCAAAACCATTTCAGAGATACTCATGTAACACTTGCTTGGTAATGATTGGCTGAGAAAATAGGTGGTGAGAAAAAGCCACTGTGAATTCATTAATAATTTTAACTTCTTTTATATGATGGCACCTTTTCCCACAGGCAGGGGGAAAGAGCCATGAATCCCCAGGTGGAGATGGGGATGTTGCACATGCTTACACTTGACAATGCAGTCTCACCATGCAGCTGGACTCTGCTGGCCTGCAAGTGTCCCTACCCAGTGGAGAGATACTTCCACTAAGAGACATGATAAAATCCTACAGACCAAGGACTGCCACAGGAGAACTGGAGATGGGCTAACTGCTGAGGCTACAGGGTGTTGGCAAAGGAACTTGATGTTGACTACCAGGGGAGCTCCAACTATCGAGCCAGAGGCAGATTATATGGATTAGCAGGTGTGCCAATGATCCATTTCCCACCTTTCATGCTCATCTTGACTAAAGGAAGGTAATCTGCCATGACCCAGCTAAAAAATCACATTTGTTTCAACTCAGTTATGACTCTCCTCTTCCCCCTTGCTAGATATTTGATTTTGCGGTCTTCAGTGTAGCAGGAGTGGTCCTGTGTTGTGGTTATGGCCAAAAAGATAGAAAAAACATTGCTGGAAGCTCTGAGGAAAGCTCTAGCTTTGCTGATGAAAAGTCCAGTTGTAGCTGGTATCAATTTCTCTCTAGATTTCCTGCCGTGAACGTGGCCAGGATGTCCATGGTGACATCTTCTGATCATGAGGCAAAGGGCAAGAGTGGAATGGAGGTTTGACCCAGAGATCTGACCCTGTAGCTAAGCCAACCCCAGACATTGCTTTCAATTTCTTGTTACGTGAGAAAAATGAATCCCTATTTATTTAAGCCACTGTTAGCTGGATTTTCTATTATTTGCAGTCAAAAGATCTTCTGATAGCAAAAGCTAGTCACCCCATTGGGAAAAAACTGAAAGGAACTTAGAAGAGGGGAGAAATAGATGTTAGTTACAGCCTCAGGATCAATTGTAGAATTAAAGGCATGGTCCCTACCTCTTTTTCAGGTATATACTCCCCTCTTTGATAACATATCTGAAAATTTGAGAGATTTTATCCCATTTTCCTCCAACATGGTTTTAAAACAAGCTGGATGTTATCATTTTAGCTACTGTTAACTTAAGAATGCTCTGTTTTCCTCCCACCATATTTATCAGGTGTGTTGGTGGTGATAACATTCATTGTTTTCCCTGAGTTTGCAAAATGATGAGGAATAATCCCTAGAAAGGATAGGAGAGGAAACACAAGAGGATTGAGTATCGTCAGGAGATCATGGGTTTAACACTGAGAAATAGCTCAATAAGTGAATGCATGACCTGGTCATTGCACACAGTACCTGCAGGATGCATGCCTTTGGTGGTCTCCTTGCTGGGAGCAGATGAGTTGTGTGCACCTGTGTGTGTGTGATGAGTCAGATACACAGGGTTGGAACTGTGAAGACAGAAGGGTGTGTTGCACATGTACAGTCAGGGGCTTGCCATGTTCCACATTCTCTGGAGCAGAAACTCTGTGGCCCCAGCCACCTGCTCTGAAATGGAGCTTTTAGCTGGTCTTTCACAGGAGAAACCACTGCCTCAGTCATGGGAGGTTGCCTGACTCCAGGACAACCAGTCTTCACATAGCCTGCTATGGCCTTAATATAGCCTGCTATGTAAAAGTGGCCTCAATAAACAGATTTTCTCTCTTGGAAACCTTAACCAAATGTTCAAAAGAATTTGCTACCTGGGGATAGAAGAGTTATGACGCAGTGGCTGAATCACATTGATGTCTGGGTGCTAGTAGGTCTAGAAAATCCTTCCTTCCTGGCTCAATAAGCCATGATGGCCCCTGTTCTTGAGTATGCATGTGTGAAGGTTGCTTTATGCCAGTTTGGCTAGGCTATACTATCTGGGTATTTAATCAACTTCTGATCCAGGTTTTGCTGTGAAGGTATTTTGTAGATGTGGTTAACATTTAAAATCAGCTGAATTTAAGTTAAGGGGGTTCTGTCTCAATACTGTGGCTAAGTTTCAATCAATTGAAGACCTTAAAAGCACAAGTTGAGGTTTCCTCGAGAAGGAATTCTGCTGTAAGATGGCAGTATCAACTTTTGCTTCTCTTTCTCTAGAGAGCCCTGACTGATACCCCTTGAAACTCTACCTTCTGTATCACTCCATGGTACTGCTACCAAAGAGCCTTTCTCCCTTTGTTCCTTAAAATCAAAAGAACCTACACAAAAACTCAGTAGTATCCACTGCCTTTGTGAAATGGTGCTCATAGTAGTGGCAGACCTAGTGATTCAGTCTACAGTAAATGCTTGGTGCACGTGTGAATTCTCAAATACCTCCAGTTTCCAGGAATTGGGAAGAATGAATTGACCTGCTCCATCTTAGTAATAGGATTTCGTTAGCTACCTTTGCTCCACACACCAGAGTAGTAGGAAATAGACACATGTTCAGGGGAAAAGTTTTGTTCTTCCAGGATTACTTAGTGAAAGGTGCTTAACCTTGTACTTCCTTGTTAAGAGAATGAGCAGCCCAATCCGTGGTAGAGCACTCAGGGACTCTAGGGTACAATATGTAGGGTCCCCAAAGATATTTCCACTCTGAATTATCCCTGCCACCCCTGCCACCCAGGGGAGATGGCCCCTGCACTGGAGACATGCCTCCTGCCCTATGCTTACTGCCCTTCCTGTCTGAAGCTCAAACTTGTCCCTTCATTGGTGTCTGCCCTGAAATTACCTGTGCTTCCAGATAAGTTCTTTGCTACCTGCAACTTATTCTCTGATTTTTATGCTTGCATAGAATGAAGGAGAAAATGATCACAGATGTCTGGCAGGCTGTAGAGACAAGGGATGAAAAATGACATGGGATGCTACTCTGGGTGGTGATCAAGAACTCTATACTAGAATTCTTCTGCAAGAAGGATAAAGGTAGATGTTGGGGATGTGGGAGCAAGAATCATCAGAAAAGGAGGGCCCAGGAAGACAAACTTCACCTATTTTATTTCCCTCTTTGGGTTTCCAAGAGGCCAGAGCAGTTTTAAGCTCAAACACAATAACCACATTGATTGTAATGATTGGCATTTGGCTTTTTTTTTTAATATATAGCTCTTATTAGTCCTTTAAAAAATGTTTTATTAGTCATTTTAAGAAACAAATGTGTTGATAAATTTGCCATTGTATAAGGGAGATATACAATGGACTGGAAGTAGGACAGAGCCCAGTTTTGGAGCTGGACTCATTTGTATTTGAACTCAGACTGTCATAGGCTGTGTGATATTGGTCAAGTTACTTAACCTCTCTGAATTTCTAATTTAATACCTGCCCTGCAGGAACTTGATTAGGACTCATGGAGAGTCTATGCAGAGTGTCTGGGAGATCTGTCACACTGCCTAGCAGTCTGCAGTAACAGCAGAGAGGTAATGAGCGCTCACAGTGCTGCAGGTAATGCCCTGAGCACATTAGCTCCACTTGACACAGAACCGGGTCCTCATGGCCTCCATTCCCTCTGCCACTCTCCTCTCCAACCTCCCGTCCAGAGGCCTTTCTAAGGAAACACCCGACAGAGCAGAACTTGGGCCTTACCCCGTCTCCTTAAGAACTGATACCTGTCTGAGGCCTCACCTGGGCTCTACATCTGCAGCCACAGGAAGCATAGGTGGCCAGGGGATGTGGCCAGGCCTCGTTGCTGATCCTGATGCAGACTCAGGGCCAGCAGGTAAGCCTAGTCATCTCTCAGGGGAGTCCTGCCTGAAGTGGATGAAGTTGCGTTATGAACCAGGGCCTACGGCTGGTCAAGGCTCCTCAGAAAGCCCAGTCCATTCCCCTGGCACCTTTCTGTCTGCACATGGAGTGGCTTTTTGGCCATCACCTCTGAGGGCTGGGAGGACTGTGAATGCACAGGGCAGAGCCATGAAGCCCTACAAATCACACAGTAGGGAGCCCTGAGTAGGGCATCCAGGCTCAGCCCTGCAGTGAAACATTCAGTTACCTCCCGGGAGGGGCCCAGGACAGCTGGAGGGGCTCAGGCCGGAAATGCTGAACGGAAGGACTAAGCCGGTGATGCAGACCTGGGCCTAGAACCAGCTGGGGAGTGAGGATTGTTGCCACGTTGTCCCAGAGAAGCCAGGTGCCTGGTTGCCAAGGAACATCTGTGTTGGAATTGTATATGCAGGCCCAACAGAGCCAAATTCCTTAAAAGCAGTTTCATTCTGCCCAGATGGCTTCAGCAGCCTTGACAGAAGGGGGCTGTGTGTGTGTGTGTGGAGGTGGATGGCATTCTCAATCTGAGCCTCTCCTTTTTTAGGACTTTGTCCCTTAGTGACTCTTCCCAAGTTAAATTGTACTTCTCGCTTTTCTCAAGCACTTAACTAGGAAGAGAGAAGATGGACTGTGAGTGAGGGAAATGTGTTGGAGATCATCCAGGATCACTTAGGTGGCGGCATTCCACAGTGACTCTCACTCCCAAAAATCCACAGGCAAGGTGGGATGGATACATGAAATGCATAAATAATCCCCGCGCCTGAGTTTAAGACAGAGCTGTCCCTCCCCCAGGCCTGACCCATTGCTACACAGTGCTAACCCAAAAGAGACAGGGTTTATTCAATGCCCACTCAGAAATCTGAGAGTCTTGACTGCCTAAGGACATACAGATGGTGACTAGTAAGATGACAACTCTGTTTCCTGCCAAAGGCCTGTTTTTTCTGGGAAGTTGAGACCTAGTAAAGTGTTCTTACATGTGAACAAAGGGAGAAAAGAAGCTATCTGGGGGGGTGGCCCTGGTTGAGTCCCACAGGGTTGGTTCTAATCAAAGGTGTTCACCAGAACTGTCTGGAGAGACTTGACAAAATAAAGAGGTTGAGGCCCCACCCCATACCAACTAAATTAGAATGTCTAAACATTCCCTGAGTATTTCTGATGGGCTGCTCAATTAAGGACCATGTTGTAGAGGAATCATATTAGATTATTCAGTCCCTCTGAATAATATTAGGTTATTCAGTCCTCCTGAATAATCTGATATGGGCTGTATTTCTCAGGAAGCTAGTTTTCACTGATTGTTTATCTTCTAACAGAGATAGTAAGGCTAAGGGGCATGTGTTCTGGAACCCAAGCACCTCCCACTTCCACCACATTCTTAGGGCAAATTACTTAACCATTCCACTCTTCAGTTTCCTCATCTGTAAAATGGAACCAATGATAATGCCTGCTGCAGATGGTTATTGTGAAGGCTGAGGTAATATATATCATCGCCTAGAGTTTTGTAAATAATAATCAGCCTTACCCTGATGGACATTAGCTATTGTAATTATTAACACCTTTGACATGACAGTTTCAGGTGTAGGATAGCATTGTTATTTCTGGGAGCCTCTGAGAGAGGTAGACTGGCATGCTGTCTGCTTTTCTCCAACAAAAGTCCATTGGTTACCATCTTTGGAAATTCTTTTTAGCTGGAAAATGAAGGCACGTTCATGCAAATTGGCTCAGGTTCACAGGTGCAGACTGATCTGTAAATTAGCCTTGGCTAAAAATAAACCAGCTTGATCACTTCTGTTTCTAGCAATAAATTAGATAGCCAGAATAATTCCCCCCCCCCCCCAAACAACTGAAGTATTGAATAAAGTATATTTTTTAAAAAAATCTTTTAAAATGCCTCTCTGAGCTGACATGGAGGTAAGAAATCCTCTTAGCTCCCAAACAAACTGAAACCAAGAACTCAGAGAGGTAAATGAATTCCAAAGTTTGCCTCCACCCTGGAAGTTTCTGCCAGATGCTGGCACCTTGGGCTACTGCTTTGGAGGTTGATGGGGATGGGATGGAGGATTTTAAGTCCAGAGCTTGATCAAAGTAGGGTGCATCATAAGAGATCCTTAAATAAAGCTGGAATCCCAAAAGATTACACATGTTTTGTGGTGAACACAGGAAGAGAAGCAAGAAAAGTTGTTGGTCTCAACCATGATAATCACTTGGACCAGGCATAAACTGACTTCTCTCTTGCATTTGCAGTTCAAATTCATTCCACATGTGTAGCCCTAAATATCTAGGTGTGAACATTTAACATGTTCTCAGTTTGGTAATATCTCACATGACCAGCTGCATAAACACAAATATATTCTGGAGGAATCCTGCTGCAACTTCGTTCTCTCAGAATTTCCATAAACAATATCCAAGGAGAATGAGCAGCTTATAGTTAAACAAACAAACAAACAAACTCAAAAATACACAAGGAAACAAATTATGATTGAGAGAACTAGCAAAAAATAGAAATAATAATAAACAAACAAATACTAGAAGTAGATCAGCCAGAGCATTAGATGTTAGATTTATTGAACACAAGTAAAATAGCTATGCAAAATATGAACAAGCCTTGAAAATTTGAACAAGAAGCAAATAGACTTGAAAAAGAACCAACCAAACATAACTTCTAACCCTTAACTTAAATCTAAATAAACCTTAACGTATAACATGATTAAAATGTCCTTTTTCAGGGAAAAAAATATTAGGAGTAAAATACCACACAACATAAGCACTGGATTAGGTGGGCAGATAATTGGAATTAAGGAAAAAAGTTAAGGACCTTGACTTGTTCAGGAGGGGGTTAAAATATTAATTATAGAATTATTAAATTGTTATAAATGCATTTTATAATTTTTAGGGCAAACCACAAAAAGGATATGGATATGATAAATTGTAAATGAATAAAAGACAAATGAAATACAAGCAACAGCAATCTTGCTTAATTCAGAAGATGTGGGGTATGGGAGAAGAATAGAGAAACAAATATATACACATAGAAGGATGATAGAAATAAACTCAAATATATCAGTAATTACTATGAATACAACAGGACTTATATCCTGAGTTAATAGACAAAAATCAATAACTTGGATAAAGAAATACAACTTAGCATATGCTATTTACATGAGATGCTTTTTAAACATAAGGATATAGAAATATTGAAAGTTAAAGGATGAAAAAAGATACAATAAGCAAGTACTAATCAAAAGAAAAATGGAAAAATAATATTAGAAAAAAACAGACACTTCCCTGGTGGTTCAATGGTTAAGAATCTGCCTTCTAATGCAGATGACAGGTTCAATCCCTGTCGGTGAACTAAAGATCTCATATGACACACGCATGCCACAACTATGTGGCCAAAATGGTTTTTTAAAAAAGAAAAAAAAGCAGACGTTAAGCCAAACAGTTTTATGAGCAATGTCACCATATAGTGGTAAAAGGCTTAATTTCCCCAAAATATATAATAATTATAAACTTGTAAGATATAGGTTTATGTCTTATATATATATATATCATACATAGCTATATGTAGATGTATATGACATATATGAAATACCATCTCATATATATTAGTAATAAGATATATATTTAAAATGTATATAATATATATATTACATATATACACATGTAGTCTCAAAATACATAAAGCAAACAAATGACAAACAATACAAATGGAAGGCAGACAAATCTATTGCATTAGCAGGAGATCTTAGCACATTTGTATCAGAAATTAACAGACTAAACAGTAAGAACTAAACTAAAAAATCAGTAAGGATACAGAAGATTTAAAGTACACATAATAAACATAATTAACATATAACATGATTAAAATGTCCTTTTTCAGGGAAAAAAATATTAGGAGTAAAATACCACACAACATAAGCACTGGATTAGGTGGGCAGATTGATAAAATCGGCAAATGGAGAACATTGGACTCTGCAGTTGGAGATTATTTCTTCTTTCTCAGCACTCATGGAATTTCCTATGAATAAATTTCAAATGTAATTAGGTTAGAAATAATAACAAAACATAATGAGAAACATCCTTATATTTAGAAATGAAAAGCATACTTTAAACAACTCATAGATCAAAGAAAATGTCTAATGGAAATTTACATACATAGAATTGAATATGATGTTTTAAAACTTCTGGAATGCAGTTAAAGCAAACTAAAAATGGAAGAGGTATTTGTTAATCTGCAAAAGAACCTCTTAAAAACCCACGGCAAACATCATTATTAATTGTCAAAAATTTAAGTTCGAGGGATAAGACAGAGATGCCCACTTCTAAGACTCCTGTTCAACATCGTATAGGAAATCATAGCTAGGGTAGTAAAACAAGAAAAAGAAGTGAAAAGTCTAAAAATTGGAAAGGAAGAAACAACTATCACTATTTGTAGTAGTAGAAATTCCAAAATAATCTATATATGAATTATTAGGACTAATAAGAGTTCAACAAGATGTCTGCAAATAAAATTAATGTAAAAATTAATTGTATTTCAATATACCAGCAGTAATTAGAAACTACAAACTTAAGACATCACTTACATTAGCAATAAAAAATTAAGTGCTTAGTAAATGCATTTATAAAAGAGACGGAAGTAGAGATAAAGCTCTAAAATTTTACTGAAAGACTTTAGTCCTAAAACCATCCAGACATACACCATGTGTACCACTGGAATTTCACTAAATCTATAGATCAAAGAATGAGTGAGTTTACAATTTTATTTTTTGATCTATAGGTTTAGTGAAATTACAGTAGGAGTTTTTATTTGCTTATTTTTTGGTAGAACTTGGCTAGAAGATTCTTAACTTTACACAGAAATTTAAAGGCCAAGGATAGTCAAACAATCCTGAAGAAGCTTCAGAAGGTGATAGGCCCTATTACAGATCAAAACTTCTATAAATTGTTGCAAATTCAACTATGTTCAACTTAACTTCGTTATCAAAAGATACATTTAAGACAGTGAACAAATGATACAATATATAGAGATTTGCAACATATAGCTTCAAGTGTATATAACTATAGAATATATAACAATTCTTAGGAAGCAATAAGAACAAAACAAATGACAAAATAGTAGGCAAAGGCATTTTACAGAAGAATACACATATGACTCACAATCATATGGAAAGATGCCCAATCTCATTATTTACCAGAGAATTACAAATTCAAACTACAATGATAAACCATTTTATACTAATAAATTAGCAAGAACAAAGTTGATAATTTAGAGTGTTGAGGTTGTTTGCAAGGAACTCATTAACTGCTAGTGGGAATATAAATTGGTACAATCACTTTGATTAACAGGATAGCATTACTTAGTATTACCTGGTAAACCTGAACATCCACACACTCTATGTCGAGCAATTCCACTCCTAGCCGAAGAAACTCTTACACATGTATGCCAGGAGACATTCAAGAGTGTTCATAGCTTCATTGATCTTAGTGACTCCAAATTGGAAACTACTCAAATGCCCATCAACAGAAAAATGAATACATACATTCTGATTTATTTGATTCAACATATGAAGAAATAGGATACAGCAGTGAAAATGAATGCCCTACTCAGAGCTGCCCTCAAAAGCCATGAAGGAATCTTAAAAACATAAAATTGAGCACAAAGATGCAAGTCACAGATCAACTCCTAACAGTGTGACTGGATTGATATAAATGTGAAAAAGCAAATTTAATTAGTCTATTTTTTTAGAGACACAGTCACGGGTGACAAGAGAGAACCATTAACACAAAATCAGCCTAGTAACGTTAGCAGGGGAAGAAGGAGAACGTGATGTGGAGGAGTCGTGTGGGGATTTTAAGGTATATAAGATTCTATACCTGCTTCTGTGCATGCTCAGTCTCTCAGTTGTGTCTAGCTTTTTGTGACCCCATGGACAGATTTTCCAGGCAAGAATACTGGAGTGGGCTGCCGTTTCCTACTCCAGGGGATCTTCCCCACCCAGGGATCAAACCTGCATCTCTCCTGCATCTTCTGCATTGGCAGGAGGGTTTTTTGTTTTTTGTTTTTTTTTTTACCACTGAGCCACCTGGGAAGATTCTATTTCTGTTCCCGAAAGGTGAATATGTTACTGAGCCTTTCAAGTTGGGTCCCACCTATGATTCTCCTGCCTGGTGTCATTCGAGCCAACAGAAGGACACCCAGTTCAGTTCAGAAGCAGAATAAAAGTTTACGCTTTGATCCAAGAATCGAGGGGTGCAAGCTCATGCTCTACAGCAGGGGTCCCAAACATTTTTGGCACCAGGGACTGGTTTGTGGAAGATAATTTTTTCCCACAGGGTGCGTGTGGGGGAAGGGAATGGTTTGGGGATGATTCCAGCTGATTGTATTTATTATGCACTTTATTTCTATTACTATTACATCTTCTCCATGTCAGACCATCAGGCATTACATCCTGGAGGTTGGGGACCCCGTGCTGTATAGCACAGGGCCCCCCGAAAAGCCAGGCGTCTCTGAGGTGGGCGAAGATAAGCGAGGGTGGAGTTCGCTGGGGTGGGCGCCGCGGCGTGGCTCAGGGCTCAGAGGGCGACTGTTCGAGGCGTTGCTGCCCGCGTGCTGCGGCCCTCTTGAATTGAGGCTCTGTGCCCGGCGCTTCCGCAGAGAGCTGGGGAGCCGGGGTGTCCGCTGGGCCGCTTCCCGGAAGGATCTCTGGTCTGAAGGGCCAGGTGCGTGGCTTCTGCATGAGCAAGTGAAACCAGACTAAGCTCCAAAGGAGAAGGAAGGTTAGATTTTGTTCTGTCACTCTGATTTTTTTTTTATTTCCTGGGAATTGTTAATGGACTTTGCCAAAGACAAATATACAGGTGTTCGTGTTGTTAGTGGTTTCTAAACGTTTTATATCCTTGTTTTATACCCTTCTGCACAGATCTCATCTGTGCAGTGGGATAGGTTGTATGGTATGAGCAGCCTGGGGTAGACTGAGTAGATTTCCAGGATTGTAGAATTACTCATTCCATCCTCAAAGTTTGTCCTGTGTTTTGAAGTCAGCCTCTGACCTGCAGAGCAGAGCTGTAGGTTAGCTTCTTGCACCCTTCTGTGTGTATAACACAGTTCATAGTTAAAGCAAGGCAAAAAAAAAAAAAAAAAAAAAAAAAACTTCAGCAGATAAAATTGAGATCGTCAGCTGAACAAAAATTGTAGGGTGTACATAAAGAATAGCCAGGCGCTGTGTGTCCCAGGAGGCAGCGGCCTCTCCTGGTTCACTTTGATACTCCCTGGCTCTGGCCTGACCCTTCTTGCCCTGGCAAGGGAAAGGAAACGGCCTCTCCCCGCTCTCTCCTGTGTTAATGAGATTGCAAGTCTGGGTCAACTGCTTTGTCCAAGGTCACACAATTAGTGAAGGTTCCAGGTCCACCGTTCATTTCATATATTATTATGCAGTGTTTTATTTTATCCTTCCCGGGAGGGCTTCAGAGGAGAGCGTATTAAAAGGCTACAATAATTAGCCTCACATTGTAACACCCTTGACTCCAGGCAAGCTCCTGTAGCAGAGGGGGAGACGTTTGATTCAGCTTCTCTGGGATGGGTCTGAGACTCTGGCTGGAAAGCAGGAGAGAAGTTCCCGAATATGCCCACTGTCTGTGTGGGGCTGCTTTGAGTCATTGTTGCTCCTGGTGGTATTTGAGCAATCACTGTGGACCTCAAGGAGGGCAAAGAATTAGATCTCATGTGTGCAGTGGGATAGGTTGTATGGTATGAGCAACCTGGAGTAGACTGGATTTCCAGGATTGTAGAATTACTCATTCTGTCCTCAGAGTTTGTCCTGGTTTTTGAAGTCAGCCTCTGACCTGCAGAGCAGAGCTGTAGGTGAGCAGGTGAGGGTTGTAGGGGAGCAGATGATAGCTGCAGGTATGTTGCAGTTGAACAGGTGAGAGCTATAGGTGAATGGAGGCTCTTTTCACTGAAGTAGGGTGGACCCCTAGTCCAAGGAGCCTCTTTTCAATACCCCAAGACTCTTTCCTCCTGTCTCAGCAGCTATTTTAGGGAAACAATCTTGTAATCCCTTCTAAAAAGTAGTTCCTTTCTGTTAAAACATGTGTAAAGTAGTGAAGGTATAAAATGTGACCTCAATAGGCCTCAGACATTGCTAGGGGTCACCAGGCTGGTTAATGATGAAGCTTCAGGGTAGTAAGTTCTTTGCTGCCTGCAGTGGATAGGGTGGTGGGGATTGCTTTTCCTTAACTACCATTCTGGTGATCCACACCCAGCTGAAGATTCTCTTTCGGTTGATTATCAAGATTCTCACTTGAGAACTTGACAGTAACTTAAAGATCAGGAAGGTAGGAAGAGAAAGTTGTACAGTACCTACATTTTCCCTCAACAAAATCTTGTAGAGGTTTGCTTAGGCCCTGTTGGCTTCTTGACCTCTGCTACCCCTAGCCAAGAGCTGCCATCTGGACGTTCCTCCAGTGCAGGCACAACCCTGGACCACCTGCTGCACTTACCTTGCAAGGCCTATTGCCCTTAGCCTATGAACATTTATTTCAGGTTTTTCCTTTCTGTTGATTAGCAAGGGAAGGTGTCATCATAGCCTTAATAATAAAACAGTCAACTTTAGAGGAGTATCTTGGCTTTGTAGAAGACTTGTTTAACCTCAAAAGACAAAGGGAGAACTGTACAGTTAAACATAGTTGAGGGAGTAAGTTTTATGTTTATGAATCTAAATGTATTACAAGGTACGATGATCAGTTTTATGTGTCAGGCTAGGCTACAGTCCTAATCTAGATATGATTGTGAAGGTATTCTGCAGATGTGATTAAAGTCCATAATCAGTTTTCTTTAAATGAGGAAGATTATCCTAGATAATCTGGGTGAGCTTGATTGAATCAGTTGAAAAGCCTTAAGATCAAAGGATTCTCTGAAGCAGAAGGAATTCTGACAGCAGCTCAGGCCCTTCCTAAGAAGTCTCTCTAGCCTGCCCTTCCTGGTGGCTGCCCTGTTGATTTCAGGTGTACCTAGTTATGAGTTGAATTGTGGTGGTGGTGGTTTAGTCACTAAGTCGTATCCAACTCTTGAGATCCCATAGACTGTAGCCCGCCAGGCTCCCCTGTCCATGGTATTCTCCAGGCAAGAATACTGGAGTGGGTTGCCATTTCCTTCTCCAATTGTGTCTACCTCCAAAATGCAGGAGTTCTCACCCTTCATACCTGTTAATGTGAACTTTTTCGGAAATAGGATCTTTGTAGATCATCAACTTAAGATAAGGTCATAAGGGTGGGCCCTAATCCAATATGATTGTGTCTTTATTGGGGATGAAATTTGGTCACAAAGACATGCATAGAAGAAAGATGACCTGCAGAATCAGGGAAAGGGAAGGACTGATAGATACATGTCCATCTATCTCCACGTCCTACTGTGACTGTTTCTCTATTAAACCACTGACGCACCAAATCAGGAGTGGTATGGCAATATCCCCGGAGGAGGAAATGGAAAACTCACTCCAGTATTCTTGCCTGGAGAATCCCATGGAGAGAGGAACCTGGTGGGCTGCAGTCCACAGGGTTGCAAAGAGTCGGAAACGGCTGAGGTGACTTAGCGTGCATACCACTTTTCGGTGGCACCCCTAGGTTTGATCCTGGAACAGAAAGAGGATATTAGTGGGAAAACTGGTGAAACCCAAGTAAAGCCTGGAATTTAGTTAATGTACAACTGTTGATTTCTTTGTTTTGCTGAATGTATTCTGATTATATAGGATTTTAGCAATGGAGGAAGCTGTGCAATGGTATAAGGGAACTCTGTACTATCTTTGCAATTTTCCTGTTAATTAAACATGATTTCAAAATGAAACATTTACTTTTAAAAAGTAGCCTGGATCCAACACTCACCAGCTGTATGACCTCAGGAAACTTAGTCTTTCATTTTATCTTTTTTTTTTGGTAAAATGAGGGTTAATAATACAACTGCTCATAAGATTGTCTTAAGGATTAAAGTAGCTAAAACAAAACCACATAGATTGCTTAGAACAGTGCCTGGTACAAGGTAAGTGCTTAATAAGGGTTAGGTCTAATTATATTTTTGTTTTATTTTATACACAACTTGTTTTCCATGGCTACTTGCTCATTGTGTGGTAATCGCATAGACAAGTGTTCTTCTAAATTGAATGTAGGCTTGTAAAAGACTACCCATTGGAGGATAAGAAGAAAAAGTAGAACCTCTGTTTACTTGCTGCATTTACTTCATTCTTTTAAGGAGTTTTGATCTGTATATGTGCTATAATGCATATCTTAATTCAGTATCAGTATAACATATGTCTTTTTTATTGATAGAGTAGATGATCAAAAAAGCCTAGGGACCAGTACTGTGTGCTGTTAAGGCAGTGTACACGCTTGCATCCTTGTGACCTTCTTTGGGCTCAAAGACACAGCCACTTAGGCAAATTAATTGTGCGTTGAGCCCTAATCCCTAAGCCATTTAAATCTGCTTGAAAACAATATTTAACTCAGAAGGTTGAAAATGTTGAGATTGACTCAATAGGTATTTACGACTCAGTGTTTCTTCAGCCTGTATTACTTCAATTTGTTCTAAGACTGGACAAAATCTCTTCACTTGCCTTTCTTTCTTATAATTTGGTCTTTTGAAAAATACTTATTTATTCGTTTTTGGCTGTGCTTTGTTGCTGCACACGAGCTCTCTGTAGTTGTGGTGAGCTGGGGCTACTCTTGGTTGCGGCGCACGAGCTTCTCATGTGGTGGCTTCTCTTGTTGCTGGGCACAGGCTCTAGGCGTTTGAGCTTCAGCAGTTGGAGTGTGTGGGCTCAGTAGTTGCGGCTTGTGGGCTCTAGATCATGGGCTCCGTAGTCGTGGCACACAGATTTTAGTTGCTCCATGGTATGTGTGACCAGGATCAAACTTGTGTCCCTGGTATTGACAAACAGATTCTTTTTTTCTTGTAGGTACTGTAAATCCGCTTTATTTTCTCCAACAGTAGGTGTTTGGTGTCAATGTACTTTTCTTGTTTGTTTGTTTCTTTCTTTTTTTTCTCAGTCCCTTTCTTTTTTTTTTTTTTAAATTTGTTCATTTTAATTGGAGGCTAACTACTTTACAATATTGTAGTGGGTTTTGCCGGAGAAGGCAATGGCACCCCACTCCAGTACTCTTGCCTGGAAAAATCCCATGGACAGAGGAGCCTGGTGGGCTGCAGTCCATGGGGTTGCAAAGAGTCGAACATGACTGAGTGACTTCACTTTCACTTTTCACTTTCATGCTTTGGAGAAGGAAATGGCAACCCATTCCAGTGTTCTTGCTTGGAGAATTCCATGGATGGAGGAGCTTGCTGGGCTGCCATCTATGGGGTCGCACAGAGTCAGACACGACTGAAGTGACTTTAGCAGCAGCAGCAGTGGGTTTTGCCATACATTGACATGAATCAGACATGGGTGTACCTGTGTTTCCCATCTTGAACCCCCCTCCCACCTCCCTCCCCATCCCATCCCTCAGGGTCATCCCAGTGCACCAGCCCTGAGCACCCTGTCTCATGTATTGAACCTGGACTGGTGATCTGTTTCACATATGATAATATACATGTTTCAATGCAGTTCTCTCAAATCTTCCCACCCTCACCTTCTCCCACAAAGTCCAAAAGACTATTCTATACATCTGTGTCTCTTTTGCCATCTCACATATAGGGTCATTGTTACCATCTTTCTAAATTCCATATGAATGCGTTAGTATACTGTATTGATGTTTTTCATTCTGACTTACTTCACTCTGTATAATAGGCTCCAGTTTCATCCACCTCGTTAGAACTGATTCAAATGTATTCTTTTTAATGGCTGAGTAATAGTCCATTGTGTATATGTATCACAACCTTCTTATCCATTTGTCTGCCAGTGGACATCTAGGTTGCTTCCATGTCCTGGCTATTATAAACAGTGCTGCAGTGAACATGGGGGTACATGTGTTTCTTTCAATTCTGGTTTCCTTGGTGTGTATGCTCAGGAGTGGGATTGCTGGGTCATATGGCAGTTCTATTTCCAGTTTTTTAAGGAATCTCCACACTTTTCTCCATAGTGGCTGTACTAGTTTGCATTCCCACCAACAGTGTAAGAGGGTTCCCTTTTCTCCACACCCTCTCCAGCATTTACTGCTTGTAGACTTTTGGATAGCAGCCATTCTGACTGGCGTGAAATGGTACCTCACTGTGGTTTTGATTTGCATTTCTCTGATAATGAGTGATGTTGAGCATCTTTTCATGTGTTTGTTAGTCATCTGTATGTCTTTGGAGAAATGTCTGTTTAGTTCTTTGGCCCATTTTTTGTTTGGGTCATTTATTTTTCTGGAATTGAGCTGCAGGAGTTGCTTGTATATATTTGAGATTAATTCTTTGTCAGTTGCTTCATTTGCTATTATTTCCTCCCATTCTGAAGGCTGGGCAGACGGATTCTTAACCACTAGACCACCAGGGAAGCCCTCCACTTACTTGTAAGAATCTAAATTTTCCCTCTGGCTTCCACCACACTTTATTTGTTGCCTCACATAATAGCCTTTTCAAGTTATTTCAGGCACAGGAGATTTATAAATCTAGAGTGTTTTGGTTCTAGGTGGTGATTCATGTAGTAAGATAGAATGGTATTTTTTTTTTTTTTTAGGCATGGAGCAATGTAACTGACATTAATTTTTAGTTTCGTATGCATTACTTATTCACATTTATTCACAACAGTTTCTTCAAATTTTGTTTAAAAGCTCTTAGAGACAGTCAGTTTTTTAGATTCAAATCCTGTTGGTTTTCAGAACCTGGGTTCAAATTCCACCACTAACCAGATGTGTGTCCTTGGACAGTTTTTTCCTTTTAACTGCTTTATATCCATTTCTTTATTTGAAAGACAAAATATTTACCTTGCAGGGTTGTGTAAGGAATAGTGATGTGTATGTGAAGCACTTGCACATGTTTGGGTTATGGTAGGTGCTTAACAAATAGATAATTTTGCTATTATTGTTGTTATTTTATCACTATTGTGCCAACCACTAGGATAGACCTAAGAAAACAAAGACAGCTAAGGAAAATAAAATTCCTTTGCCTGTAAGGAAAATACACATAAACACACCTAGAAATATTATTAATACAACTGATGTGCTCGGTATAAAAGTAAAATGCTAATACCAAAAGCAAGCATACAATGAAAAGCAACATCTCCTGGCCTATTTCACCCAAGCCCTAGTCCCTTTCTTCTAAGACAAACTTTATTAGCTGTTTCTTTTCCATTCTTCTGTGATTCAGTCAAAATAATAAGCTTATATTGCTGTTGCCTAGTTTTATCAGCTTTAGAACATTCTATTGACTCCTTGTTATGATAGATGAGGATTTAGGTCACGTCCCTGTACTTCCCTAACCTCCTCCCTTCCTAATGTTTGATAATTATATTATTTTCTAAAAATTCCTCTATAGCTAATATTTTAAACTTTATGGTTAAATTTCTATTTCTTATTCTATCACCTTCAGTGAGTATTTTAGTCCCCTTAAGGTTATCACTCTCTCTCTTTAATCTCTTATCTCCTGTAAGAACCAACCCAATTCTCTAAAGCGCAAATTGATGAATAACAAATTTGCTGAATTGACCAAATTTAGGATTTTGGCATTTCAAAGTGATGTGATTGGTCTGGATTCCTCCCCAGCAATTTCATTTAAATTAATCTAGAGCCCTTTTTGTCAGCTGCACATTGCTCTTATGTTATCAACATTCATAAGGTTTGCATTCTGTTCTGCAATTGTAATAAAGGCTTCCCTGCTTTGTCTATCGTTGATCTTAAAAGTTATAATTCACAAAGAAGGCCTTCACATTATGATGATTACCTAATTACTATCCACTGCAGGGAGGGGGAGTATCCTTGGGTTATATATTCCAATCTAAGGGTTTTTTGTCAGGTTACTTGAAAGAGAGGAGTCACAATAACATCAAAGTCAAATGGCTTTTCTTTTCTTTCACTCTGTTGGTTACTTAAAATCATGTAACTTTTTACTTTGCTCTGTATGTGGATCACTACCTGCTTGTACAGGCTTTGGTCTTCCTGCCATTTCTCATCTTTTATCTTTCTTTTTTCTTCCTCCCACCCTTTCTTCTTTTCTTTCTGACCAAAAGAAGAGTGTAACTTTCCCAGAGCCTCAAGTTTTGTAAGCCTTTCAGATATAGTGACTCTTAAAGAGCCGCTGGTTTTCTCTAGGTCTTAGGTTCCCTGACCTGAGTGAGGACCTGTCACTGTCTTCTGGACAGCTGTCCTGGGACTTCTCTATACAACCTTCCTAGGTTGGATCCACATCTTTCTCTTTCTGGAGTACACTTTAGTAACTTCTTAAGAAAGTCAGAAGTAGTTTTTTGAGGTCTTGTTTGTCCAAAAATGTCTTTGTTTAGATAGATGTTGTTTAGACAGATATTGTTTAGATAGATATCTATTTAGATAGATAATGTCTTTATCAATTTGATTGATAGCTTGGCTGAGTATACAACTCTACCTTCAAAATTCATTTCCCTCCAGTTTTATTCTGACATCCAGTATTGCTCATGAGATACCAATGTCAGAGTGTTTCTTGTTTTTTGTAGGTACTTTGCCCCCCCCACCCCCCCCCAAAACACCATGGAGGTTTTTTGTATTTCTTTAGTCTTGATTTTGTATGTCTAATTGTAGATCTTTCAGAAGTTTTATTGAGCTGGGAAAAGTCATTGTCTGACGACTTAAAACTTTCATTTGGGGGAAATTTTTTCTATTATTTTTGATAAAATCCTTCTTCTATTTTCTTTAGACTTTTTTTTTTTTTATAACACCAATTAGTTGGATAGTAGGCCTCCTGGATTTTTAAATACTCTTTCTGTGTCTCATATTTTCTGTCATATTTCTTACTATTTGGGTTTTGGCTTTCTAATATAAAAGATTTACTTTTAGTTTATTTTTAGCCCTACTATTAAATTATTTTTAAACTTTTAATAATTTCAAACCTTGTTTTTTGACTCTTGCTAAAGGGTAACAAACTTTTATATACATAAGAATAACATAGAACAAAACCCTGAGTTTATATATGTACATACAATTTATATATTTGCATTAAAATTTTATGTATATAAAATTTATATATAATAAATATATTTTAATATTTCCCTTTAGATATTAGATGGTTTGTCTTAACATTAACTTTCTTAATTGCTCATTATTTGATACTTTCTGTTCCTTGAATTATTTCTAATTCCTAAAATCAAGTTTTTTTTAGTTTTATGCTAGTTTTTCATTCCTTCAAACTGTTGGTTTTCTTATACATATTCTGTCAATTCTTTATGCTCTCTGATGTGCATCCAATATAATCCCTTTCTGCCTGAGTTCTTGAGTCTACATTAGTTCTCAGCAAGGAAGAACTCTGATTCTCTCACATTTCTCCCACTTCATGAAGTAATTATGATGAAGGGGAAGACCTGAGTGGTTTGAAAAGAACTGCAAGGCTGCTTTCAAAAATTTTCTTAATACCAATATATAAAACTTCACATGTTCAGACTACTCAAGAAAGTCCAGCATGAATTACTCAGAGATGTTTTAAAATATGGTTTTATTATTTTCAATTATTATAAAAAAACTTCACCTGAGCTAAGAAAATGCCACAGGTAAAGCCCACTGAAATTGAACAGATAAGAATATGTTCTATTTAAATGGTGGCTTGAACTCTCTCTAGTGTTTCATATGGACAAACGTGAGTTCCGCAGTCTTACAACGTTTGCTTTCATTACTGAATAGCCTCTTTAGTATGAAGATAAAAACTTAAACTCTAGACTAAAACCTTAATTAGAATTTGAGTTAAGAGTAAAAGTTGTCATGAACCTTGTCTTTTCAATGAGAAAATATGAAAGGGTCTGTTTTTTTATCACATATATATGATATAAATGGCTTGATATTTGTGAAGACTTATCAGTAGCAATAATAACACTCTTATTGCCAGATCCAAAAGGGAAATAATGTTATATGAATCTGTTTTACTTTAAAACCAGCACAAAAAATTTATGGAATCAGATTTCATTTTGGAATTGCTTTACTAGTGTCAGTAATTCCTATAATTTTATCATAAGAAACAGTTTGGTCTGAGAACACCTACAGGTCTCTGGAACATTTACCCCAGTACCTGACTTGAACTTTATTACAAGTTCAGATGTTCTCACAGATTGTGACATCTCTTCGTGTTATGAACAAACAGCGTTTGTGTGTTTAGGATCAACCTGAAAGGGAGCCACTTGAGCTCTCTGAACACCACTCAGCAGTCCTGGCAGTCAGGGACATACAGGGTTCTTGGTCTTGTACATTTCAATAGATTTCCCTCTGTGCTGGAGGAAGAGACTAAGGCTCTCTGGCGATAATCCACTGCTGAAGGATTCCCCTTTATCTCAAATTACTGCAGAAGTCTCAAGGGACCAAGACAAGTCATCTGCCCGAAGTCCCACAGCTGGGGAGCAGCACTGTGGGATTCACATGTCTACACCACACTGCATGTAGAGACATAGTATATTTGGATGTGGCCATGGGCTCTGGGCAATTGAGGGAAGGAGAGGTACTGACAGTGCAATGGGACCCTAAATTCGTGCGAGGGAGATCTAGAGAGCAATCCACTTTTCATCTTGTCTGAGGCCAGACCACATTTAGACTTCAGCTCTTGTCTGGGCTGCAGAGTTGTGCTTGCCGTGAGCTCCTTGCACACACCTTCTTGGTGAATGACTGAAAAAGATGTATCAATGTTTTTCTGAACTACATTGCCTCTCCAATCATTAACATGACCCTTTATCTCCTACCTTGTTGCCCAGTCTTCTCCCCCCTTTGAAGCCAGTTGCGAAAGTGATAACGTCCTAAGAATTACTTCTGAACCATAGGTCTTTCCTAGAACATGTCAGAGGTGATCTTTTTGAAAGGCACCCATCCACCTGTCCCATCCAGGAGCTGGGCCTCCACCCGCATGGACTCTTCACCTCTAATTCATCCTCACCATCCTCCTGCCCCACCTCCCACCTCTGACCCTGTCACTTCCCTGATTAAACCTTTTGTGGTTCCCCACTGACTTCAGGTCAAGGTGTGGGTTTCTTGCTCTGGACACCCCAGGATACCCATCTGTCCTTCCAGATACAGCTCCCTTGCATCCTCCATAGCTGGTCAGATAGAAAGCTTTGTGACTCCTTCCATATACTGTTTTTCTACACTAGGGCTTTGTTTTCCTGGCTCTCCTGTGGGATGCTCTGGCTTGCCCATCTCTACATATCTGAATTCTAGATAGGGACCTCCCTGGAGGTCTAGTGGTTAAGACTTAGCCTTCCAAGGCAGGGAGTGCAGGTTCAATCGCTGTTTAGCGAGCTAAGATCTCACATGCCTCATGACAAAACAAACAAACAACAACAAAACCAGAGCATAAACAACTGAAACAATATTGTAACAAATTCAATAAAGACTTTAAAGATGGTTTACATCAAAAACTGAATAAATTCTACTCATTTTTGAGTCCCTAGATCAAAGTCAGCACCTGCATATAGCCTCCCTGGTCTCACAGCTGTGACTCTCCCTGATAGCTGTAGGGCCCTGGGGTCCTGAGACTTTACATGGAGGGCCTCATTTCATCCTCACAACCTGTGAGGCAGAGACTGATCTCAAGGGACAAAACTGAGACTTACAAAGGTTCATTTGCCTGAGGATCTTGAGCTGTGAGCACTGGAACCAGGATAGGAACCCAGGGGTGCTGCGCTTATAGCCTAGGTTTCCACCATTCTGGAATGCTCCAAGACCCTCAGTCATCACATAACTGGTGTCTCTTGCACTGTAAAAGGCTTGAACATCCTGGTGGGTAGGAGAATGTCCGACTCACCCCTGTTTTCTCTGCTAATTCTGGTATGAATGGCGTGTGAGGAGGAGGGGGGATCTTCTCTGTGGAGGGCAGCACCACTTGTGACTGGGGCGCTGCTGTGGTCCTCCGGGAGGTGGGGTTTGTTCCTTCCCTCCGCCTCAGGTGTCCTGCATACTTCCCATCCTTGCCAGCTCCATCTTGTCTACTTCTCCCCACTCTTGCTTCCTGTCTGCTCAACTGCCACAGAAGCAGAAAGTGGACTCTCTCAGAGACCCTACAGCCCTTACTTTCTCTTCTTCCATCCAAGGTGGTCTGAACTCCTTTCCACCTCCGAGTCTTTCCTTTTCTGGGCTGGAGTATTCATCTTCTCCTCTTGTAGCACTATGACTTTGTCACACACTGACGGGGCATAAAACCCAGCCTTGATGCCATGGATGAGTACAACTAGGTACTCTGATTTCTGCCTTGTAGATTCTCCCAGCACTCCCATCGGTACTGTGTCCAGGCTCCGAATTGTGGGCTGCCTGGCAATTGATCCATTCCCTCCATTAATGCATAATTATCAAGATCTTATTATATGTGAGGTCCTGATGAGGCTGCAGTGAACAAAGAGTAATGTCCCTGTCTGCATGTATCCTTACATTCTAGCACAATGTCCTATAATTGGTTTGTGAGTGCCTCCTTGTCTCTTCACTTAGACCGTTAATTCCTTGCTGGCAGGAATCTTATTTTCTGGTCCTTTTGTGGCCTCTGCACAGCTTAATAAAGTGCCAGGTACAGCATAGAAACAGTAGCGGTCGATAATGTATCATGAGCTATAAAGCATCTTTAGTTTAAGAAGCATGTTTCATACATACAGTCATATTTTTAAACAGTATCCTTAGTAGGTAGGACAAAACTGAAGAATGTTGGTTCTGAGTAGTCTAATGACATCACATATTTAAAAATACATATTCAATAAATATTGTTCAGCATTTATTAAATGAGAATAGGAGAAACTGCCTTTCCTGTTGTTCTCTGCAAAACAAGGAATTTATATGCACTGAACCTTATATAAATGTTAGAAACATTAATTTTTATACAACATGAATGTGTTTAAAAGAATAATGTGGGATAATAATGTGACTTATAATTAAAATAATAATAATAATAATAATAATAATAATAATAATATGGCTTAGAATTTTTAAAAAAGTCCCCTGTTCTTCCTTATCCTCTATTATACTTCCCAGAAACAGTCAATTTGAACTTTGTTTTTGTTCTTCTGCATGAGAGGGAAATGTAAATAATTGTGAACAGAGGGAAGATGGTAGTAGATTGTAAATGTGGCCACAAGTTCCTCTTCCCATTATGTTCATCCCTTTACAATATGACTTTGCAACTTCTTCCATCAAGAGGCAAAGTCTTTTTCCCCACCTCTTGAATCTGAGTTGGCCCTGGTACATTCTTTGTTTAATAGCCTAAGACAGAAGTGATGTTTTTGCAAAATCTGAGTTTTTAATAGGTCTTGCAGTTTCCACTTTTGGCCTTTTGGATAAATTCTGTACTGAGATAGTCATTTAGGGAAGCCAATCTAGGCTATAGGGGTGAACTGAAGTATCCTAGTTGACAGCCGTCATTAACAGCAAGATGTGCAAGTAAGGCCGCCTTGGACTGGACTATCCAACCCAGCCCAACCATCTTTCTGGGAGAATGAAGCCCATGGGTGAGCCCAAGCACAATCAGTAGAAGAAGGGCCCAGCAAATCCACAGAATTATGAGAAATAACAAATAGTTGTTGTTTCAAAGTACCTAGTTTCTTTCTCTGGTTTTGGGATTGTCCATTAACTTACTGCTATCACAAATGAAGATTTAGTTCATTACTTCATCCCCTTCCTGCCACACATCCTCACTTTATAGTTTTGACACTAGTCTTGGTTTCTCTGTTCATCACCTTTGTAACCTCAAAATAGTTAAGCCTACATTATTTGTTCCATGAATATCTATTGACTCCCCACTTTTTAAGATGCAAACATTGTTTCTTCCCTCCTTTTTACCTGTATCATCCCCTTTCACCTCCCAGTTTCTTAGGCTCCACCTTTTCTTTTCCTTTCTAAAATGTTTTTAATTGAAATATAATTATATGCAAAAATATGCAGAACTCATAGTAAAAAGTTTGATAAGTGAACAGATCTCTGCAACCAGTACTTAGATCTAGAAATAGAATTTTACCATCACCTGGAAGTCCCACTTACTACTTTCTACCAAATGTAATCATTATTCTGACTTGTAAAATTTATAGATAAGTTCAGTCTCTTTTTAAATTTTGTATATAGTTGTCTCTCAATTTGTTCCAGGACCCCCATGGAAACTAAAATAAGGAGATGCTTAAATCCCTTACAGCCAGCCTCTTATGTCCTCATGTTCAATACGTAGTCAGCTGACCCTGTCAATGCAAAACCCACAGACATAGAGGGCCGACTGTACATGTAACTACTTAGTGTCTTCTCTGTTGTACCTGGCTTTCTTATTGTTCAGCATTCTGTTTGTGAAATTTATCCCTGTTGATGTACTTAAATGTCATTTCTTCTTGTTTTTGTGTGGTGTTTATGTAAAATAATGTTGATGGGCACTTATGGTCTGTCTAATATTTGGACATTGTGAGTGTTATAGTAAGCATTATTACACATTTTTTATGAACTCATGTATACATTTATATTGGATATATGCCCCAAAGTGGTAATACTGGGTCATAGAGTACATATATGTTCAACTGTACTAGATAGTGCCGAACAATTTCCCAAAGTAGTTGCACTAATTTGCACTCCTACCAACTGTGTAGGAGAGCTACTGTTACCCCACATTTTTACTACTGTTTTGTATCATTTGACTTTTTTGTTATAACCATTCTATTGAGTTGGTAGTCATGTAGGACTGGGTTTTTTATTTTCATTTCTCTGAAGTTTTGTGTTTTTTGATACAAGTATAATGGGGTCATTTAAACTTTTCATATTCTATTTGTTTATTCTGACACAAAAAGAGCAGGGTTTTTCTTGGATCTAATGACCTTTCTAAATTTGCTTAATAATTCTGAAATTATCTTTTGATGTTTTTAGACTTTTGTATACAAAACTATATCATCTGTGAATAAAGGATAATTTTTTTCTTCCCAATCCTTCCTTGTGATTTCTTTCCTTATTACATTGGCTAAAACCAGCACAGTGACAAATGAAAGTTAAGATATCCTTGCTTAAAATCAAAACCTCAGTGCTCGCTTCGGCAGCACATATACTAAAATTGGAACGATACAGAGAAGATTAGCATGGCCCCTGCACAAGGATGACACGCAAATTCGTGAAGCGTTCCATATTTTTGTGGTTATTTCTCCTTTATCATTTAAAATTTTGTGTATCTGGGCTTTCTCTACATGTTTCTTAAAAGTCTCTTGGAATTTTGGTGGTGGGGGGGGATTCATTTTCCAGTGTTGAATGTTATGTGCTAAATTTTCTTGGAACATGGAATTCTTAACCAATGACCAAACACAAAGCCAGGTGTAAATAACAACTTAGTTTATAATAAAAGTGACACTTAAACTGGGGAAAAAAAAATCAAAACCTCAATGAGGTACCATTACACGCCAGTCAGAATGGCTGCTATTCAAAAGTATACAAGCAATAAATGCTGGAGAGGGTGTGGAGAAAAGGGAACCCTCTTACACTGTTGGTGGGAATGCAGACTAGTACAGCCACTATGGAGAAAAGTGTGGAGATTCCTTAAAAAACTGGAAATAGAACTGCCATATGACCCAGCAATGCCACTCCTGGGCATATACACCGAGGAAAGCAGATCTGAAAGAGACACGAGCACCCCGGTGTTCATCGCAGCACTGTTTATAATAGCCAAGACATGGAAGCAACCTAGATGCCCATCAGCAGATGAATGGATAAGGAAGCTGTGGTACATATATACACTATGGAATATTACTCAGCCATTAAAAAGAATTCATTTGAATCAGTTCTAATGAGATGGATGAAACTGGAGCCCATTATACAGAGTGAAGTAAGCCAGAAAGATAAACACCAATATAGTATACTAACACATATATATGGAATTTAAAAAGACGATAACGATAACCCTATATGCAAAACAGAAAAAGAGACACAGATGTACAGAACAGACTTTGGGACTCTGTGGGAGAAGGCGAGGGTGGGATGTTCTGAGAGAATAGCATTGAAACAAGTATACTATCAAGTGTGAAACAGATCACCAGCCCAGGTTGGATGCATGAGGCAAGTGCTCAGGGCTGGTGCACTGGGAAGACCCAGAGGGATGGGATGGAGAGGGAGGTGGGAGGGGGGGATCGGGATGGGGAACACATGTAAATCCATGGCTGATTCATGTCAATGTATGGCAAAAACCACTACAATATTGTAAAGTAATTAGCTTCCAACTAATAAAAATAAATGGAAAAAAAAAAAAGATATCCTTTCTTAATTTCCCATTCTAGGGGAATGCTCTTAACATTTCAATGTGAAGTAAGGTGTTTGCTACAGATTTTTATAAGGATACTCTAGATCAGATTAAGGACGTTTACTTCTCTTCCTAATTAGCTAAGAGTAATTATCAAATGCTTTTTCTGTACTTATTGAGATTATCATTTGATCTACACCTCTTTTTTACTTGTTGACATGGGTGATTCACATTATTCACAAATATTAAATTACTTTTGAATTGCTAGAATAGTCACTATGTAATTTTGATATATGATCCTTTTATATATATTTTGCTTAAAAGTTGGGAAGAATAAGATGTGATTTTTCAGAAATGTTTTTGACACTAATTTCCAGAAATATTAGGAGTCCAGATGTGGAAATCAAGGTTGAAGTAAATGGACACTTATGTAAGCCTATATTTCCTTGATGACTTTGGCACTGTCAGAATATCTATCTTGACAGTATTACTATGCGTCCTTAATAGTCTGAAGGCTACTTGGGGAACTCACAATTGAGATTTGTTAATGGAGTCGAAAGAATAAGATAAATTACAAGTGCTTTTACATATTTAATCTTATTTAGAGGTGCAAAAATTCCTACACCTAACAGACACAATGAATGAATGGATCAATGAACAAATAAATGTAGTTATTCTCTCCCTTGTTTTAGGATACCTCAGAACATATGCTACATGACTTAGACACTGTGGCAAATACTGCTTATTGATACTAAGCATTGTTCTCACCCTTCTAAGCTCTCGCTTGTCTGAGACATTTCTCAGACCCTGTTGCCAGCAGTACTGCAACCTAAATTCTACTAATGAGAGGCACTGGTGTAAAATTGAAGGGAAAGTAAGAGGAGAAACCACTAGTCTCAGCATTAGTAACCTAGTAGGTATCAGTAAATGGCAGACGAGTTATGCCAGCAACTTCTGGGCATAAGGATGTTCTGAGACTTATCTGCTGCCACATGGAACAAAGATAGTTGGTGATGGTTCTTATGATTCCTGCCCTTCCTAATTTTTCACACCCTACCAATAGTTCCTGTATCTTTGCTCCATCAATCTTACTAATTACTGTGTAAACCTCTCTGTACATTAAATCTTATGTGAAATATATACAGCTGGATCAAAAGCTTTATTTCTTTTCCTGACTGACTACTGAATAAAGTAAGAAATTTAAAAAAACATTATGCCTGTATAGTCATGGCTTGTGGGAATCCCAAGAGCCTAAATTTGATTTCTTTCAGCCAGAAAGACTGTTTCCTGTCCTGCTAGGACCTAGGGATGACACCAAGAACTACTGACTCTGATTATGCTTGAGCTAAACATCAGAGTAAAAAAAAAAAAATCCAACAGTAAATCCTAGGGGTGACAGCCCCCTTTAATAATCTTAATGGATAAATCTAAGACTTAGCTTACCCACCTTGCTGTGTGCCAAAGGTGTAGTCTACAGATTACAGAGCTATTACCAACATTCACTTTTGGGGCAATCTTGCCTTTTCCATCATTACAGTTTCTTGTGCTTTGTTTGTAATCAGTTTGTTGTTCAGTTGCTCAGTTGTGTCTTGACTCTTTCTGACCCCATGGACTGCAGCACACTTCCCTGTCCTTCACTCTCTCCTGCAATTTGTTTAAGCTCATGTCAGTTGAATTGGTGATGCCATCCAACTGCCTTATCCTCTGTCACCCCTTTCTCCTCCTATCCTCAATCTTTCCTAGCATCAGGGCGTTTTCAAATGAGTCAGTTCTTCGCACCAGGTGGCCAAAGTATTGGAGCTTCAGTTTCAGCATCAGTCCTTCCAATGAATATTCAGGGTTGACTTCCTTTAGGACTGACTGGTTTGATCTCCTTGCTGTCCAAAGGACTCTCAAGAGTCTTCTCCAGCACCACAGTCTGAAAACATCAATTCTTCAGCACTCAGCCTTCTTTATGGTCCAACTCTTACATCCATACATGACTACTGGAAAAACCATAGCTTTAACTATATGGGCCTTTGTCAGAGAAGTGATGTCTTTGCTTTTTAATACATTGTTAGCTTTGTCATAGCTTTTCTTCCAAGAAGTGTCTTTTAATTTCGTGGCTATGGTCACCATCCACAGTGATTTTGGAGCCCAAGAAAATATAATCTGTTATTGTTCCCATTTTTTCTCATATATCTGCCATGAAGTGATGGGACTGGAGGCCATGGTCTTAGTTTTTTGAATATTGAGTTTTAAGCCAGCTTTTCTACTCTGCTCTTTCACCTTCATCAAGAGGCTCTTTAGATCCTCTTTGCTTTCTGCCATTAGGGTGGTGTCATCTGCGTACCTGAGGTTATTGATATTTCTCCCAGCAGTCTTGATTCCAGTTTGAGCTTTATCCAGCCTAGCTTTTCACATGATGTACTCTGCATGTAAGTTAAATAAGCAGAGTGACAATATACAGCCTCGATGTACTCCTTTCCCAATTTTGAGCCAGTCCTTTGTTCCATGTCCTATTTTAACTGTTGATTCTTGACCTGCATACAGGTTTCTCAGGAGGCAGATAAGGTGATCTGGTATTCCCACCTGTTTAAGAATTTTCCAGTTTGTTGTGATCTACACCGTCAAAGGCTTTAGCATAGTCAATGAAGCAGATGATTTTCTGGAATTCCTTTGCTTTCCCTATGATCCAACAGATGTTGGCAATTTGATCTCTGGCTCCTCTGTCTTTTCTAAATCCAGCTTGTATATCTGGAAGTTCTTGGTTCACATACTATTGATGCCTACCTTGAAGGATTTTGAGCATTACCCTGCTATCATGTGAAATGAGTGCAGTTGTGCAGTAGTTTGAACATTCTTTGGCATTGCTCTTCTTTGGGATTGGAATGAAAACTGACCTTTTCCAGTCCTGTGGCCACTGCTGCTTTCCCAGATTTGCTGGCATATTGAGTGCAACACTTTCACAGCATCATCTTTTAGGATTTGAAATAGCTCAGCTGGTATTCCATCCCCTCCACTAACTTTGCTCATAATGATGCTTCCTAAGGCCCACTTGACTTCACACTCCAGGATGTCTGGCACACCATCGTGGTTATCCGGGTCATTAAGACCTTTTTTGTACAGTTCTTCTGTGTATTCTTACCACCTCTTCTTAATATCTTTTGCTTCCATTAATTCCATATAGTTTCTGTCCTTTATTGTGCCTATCTTTGTAATCAGTAAGTTTATACATTCTAGGTAAATAAGCAAAAGAATAAAATCACCAAACTGAGAAATTGTGTTAGCCTATCCATGATTTTTCACATTTTGACTGATTATGCTTGAGCCAAACATCAGAGTAAAAAAAAAAAAAACAGTAAATAAAAAGCCACCCTGTTAAACATAATGTTTCATGAAAGGCTACAAAACATACATGCACATATACACTTTCTCAACTTTCCTCTTTCCTCAATTTATCCATCAAACCTGCAAGTATGCATTGTACTGTTCTCCAAAGCTTATGTATTCTTTTTAATATAAATATTTAAGACAGCATTCCAAATGCAGGTAAGAATTCTGGTTATATGAATCCAAGTGGTAAATAAAAAAAGAAAGTCTTAAAATTTTGAAAGGTAGCCTGGAACTATAATTTTAAAAGAAACAAATGGATATGTAATATCCTAGGAGTGAAGGGGTCTGTGTTGTATTCCATCAGAGACAGCACTGTGAAGAAAATAAGAGAGAGGAGAGATGGACACATTCCAGCTGTCCTGTCTATTAGTTGGGCCTAGGAAGTGTTTGTAAGGGACTGGAGCTAACA
The DNA here is from genome assembly GCF_033118175.1 of Dama dama. Lineage (NCBI taxonomy): Eukaryota > Metazoa > Chordata > Mammalia > Artiodactyla > Cervidae > Dama > Dama dama. The sequence goes on along the minus strand of NC_083692.1, from coordinate 50,329,424 downwards.
ACTGCAGTGCTCAGAGCAGCAAGATGGCACTCTGTGTCTGAAGGCACCTGGAGCTGCGTGTACAGCTTCTTTGTGAAAGGAAAAAACTGGGAAACAAGATAGGTAGGGTTTTTATTTTAGAAACTGTTTTAGAAAACAGTAAAAGACAGGAAAACAATGAACCGTAACCCTCCACCTCTGGTGTCAGAGTGTTTCAGCCTAAGAATGATGTTGTCCTTCCTTCTGCTTTTCTGCATGACTTAGAAGCTGACATTTGACCACAGCAAGGAAACTTACATATTTTGTGTATGATTCAGGTAAATTCAGACACTCAGCCATGTCTGACTCTTGGTGACCCCACGGACTGCAGCACGCCAGGCTTCCCTGTCTGTCACCAACTCCCAGAGCTTGCTCAAACTCATGTCCACTGAGTCAGTGATGCCATCCAACCATCTCATCCTCTGTTGTCCCCTTCTCCTCCTGCCTTCAATCTTTCCCAGCATCAGGGTCTTTTCCAATGAGTCAGTTATTCGCATCAGGTGGTCAAAGTATTGGAGCTTCAGCTACATCAGTCCTTCCAATGAATATTCAGGACTGATTTCCTTTAGAATTGAATGGTTTGATCTCTGCCAGGATCTCCTCCATTCAACTGTGTATGATTACTATTGCATTTAATTATTGGAAAATGAAACTGGCAGTAGCATTTATATATGTATTTATTTACCTTAATTATATTTCAGTAATTTTTAAAATGAAACTGTACAGGTTTGGAATGTGTTGCTCAAAGCTTAGCTTTCCTGTATATCCTGTATCCTATTCTTTTTTTAAAAAATTAATTATTTATTTTTGACCGCCCTGAGTCTTTGTTGCTGTACACGGGCTTCTCACTGCTGTGGCTCCTCGTGTTTTGCAGCTCAGGTTCTAGGTGCATGGGCTTCAGGAGTTGCAGCATTCAGGCTGAATAGTTGCAGCTTGTGGGTGTAGTTGCCCCATGGCATGTAGGATCTTCCTGGACCAGGGATTGCAAGGCAGACTCTCAACCACTGAACCACCAGGGAAGCCCCCTGCTATTCTTTCTATTATGCAAAATTCCATAGCTTGGTGTTTTTACAAGCATATAGGTGGCCTGAAGGATGAAACTTTGTGATACTGGTCTAGCTCACTTACTTTTTTTCTTTGTCTGCTCCTTCCTATCCCTCCTTCTCCTCCTCTTCTGTTCATGTTTTATTGACTTTCAGCTTTTAGAGATTTTGTTCACTTTCTTGTGATCTCAGCAGTACATTTAGAGTCATGTTTGTTCAGATTCATGTAATTTATGCAAGACTTACTTTTTTAGCAACAGGAGCTTCAGAATATTCGACCCACTCTGCTCCCAGAAGTGAACATCTCTATCTACTTTACATCTTGTGTAAATGTGTTGAAATTTCCCATCCGTCTGTGGTCCCTTTGGATTCTCTTGATTGTTGTTGACTTTGTCCTTTTTAATGTCTTTAGTTTCATCTTATTATAGTCTCTGGAGAAAGAGGAGATAAATGTATATGTGTTCATACATTATTCTGAACCATAAACTACAACAGTTTTTTCAAACTTAAGATTTAAATATGCTCTGTATTCTTCAGTGGTTTTAATTGTACAACAAAAATACAGATGAAAAATAAATAGAAATGTCAACCTAAGTTCTAAGGAAAACAAAATTACCATTTAGTTAATAAACTTTAAAATGATGGAAAAGAAATGACACTGCTAGAAAGTAATTTCCAAAGATTTTCATGGCTTTTTCAAAAACATAACTTGTTGTATATGGAAGATTACTACCTACATATTGATTTATTTAAAATATCTTGCTTGATAAATGATGCTATATGGTAACACTTTACCTTGAAATAACCTTTGGGCTTTTTAAATATTAATTGTCCTTGTTCATGGGGGTTACATGTTACCATAGCTATAAAGGTTTCTTAAAAATAAGTTGAAAGGGTGCTCTTTTCTAATATCTGACAAGTCCAGGCTTTGAGCAGTATACTTTTCAGTTAACAATAATACCTATGCATTCATTTAACAGAGATATTTAGAAATATGCTTTAAAAATCTGCAAAATAAGAGTCCCAACCAATAATATCTGTACAATTTAAAACTGTGGGAAAAATGGTGATTAAGAGAATCTCTAGGGTAAATAAATTAGTTTCTTTTTGCTCATACACCTTGACAGTAAATCAGTTCAGTTCAGTTCAGTTGCTCAGTCGTGTCTGACTCTGCGACCCCATGGATTGCAGCATGCCAGGCCTCCCTGTCCATCACCAACTCCTGGAGTTTACTCAAACTCATGTCCATTGACTTGGTGATGCCATCCAACCATCTCATCCTCTGTTGTCCCCTTCTCCTCCCGCCTTCAGTCTTTCCCAGCATTAGGGTCTTTTCCAATGAGTTAGTTCTTTGCATCAGGTGGCCAAAGTATAGGAGTTTCAGCTTCAGCATTAGTCTTTCCAATGAATATTCAGGACTGATCTCCTTTAGGATGGACTGGTTGGATCTCCTTGCAGTCCAAGGGACTCTCAAGAGTCTTCTCCAACACCACAGTTCAAAAGCATCAATTCTTTGGCACTCAGCTTTCCTTATGGTCCAACTCTCACATCCATACATGACTACTGGAAAAACCATAGCTTTGACTAGACAGACCTTTGTTGGCAAAGTAATATCTCTGCTTTTTAATGTACTGTCTAGGCTGGTCATAACTTTTTTTCCAAGGAGCAAGTGTCTTTTAATTTCATGGCTTTTAATTTCACCATCTGCAGTGATTTTGGAGCCCCCCCAAAATAAAGTCTGTCACTGTTTCCATTGTTTCCCCATCTATTTGCCATAAACTGATGGGACCAGTTGTCATGATCTTAGCTTTCTGAATGTTGAGTTTTAAGCCAACTTTTTCACACTTCTCTTTCACTTTCATCAAGAGGCTCTTTAGTTCTTCTTCGCTTTCTGCCGTAAGGGTGGTGTCATCTGCATATCTGAGGTTATTGATATTTCTCCTGGGAATCTTGATTCCAGCTTGTGCTTCTTCCAGCCCAGCGTTTCTCGTGACATACTCTGCATATAAGTTAAATAAGCAGGGTGACAATATACAGTCTTGATGTACTCCTTTCCCTATTTGGAACCAGTCTGTTGTTCCATGTCCAGTTCTAGCTGTTGTTTCTTGACCTGCATACAGATTTCTCAAGAGGCAGGTCAGGTGGTCTGGTATTCCCATCTTTTTCAGAATTTTCCACAGTTTATTGTGATCCACCCAAAGGCTTTGGTATAGTCAATAAAGCAGAAATAGATATTTTTCTGGAACTCTCTTGCTTTTTTGATGATCCAGTGGATGTTGGCAATTTGATCTCTGGTTCCTCTGCCTTTTCTAAATCCAGCTTGAACATCTGAAAGTTTACAGTTCACATACCGGGGAAGCCTGGCTTGGAGAATCCTGAGCATCACTTTACTAGTGTGTGGGATGCCCTGGTTGCTCAGTGAAGTGTCTGCCGCCATGCAGCAGACCCAGGTTTGATCCCTGGGTTGGGAAGATCCCCTGGAGAAGGAAATGGCAACCCACTCCAGTACTCTTACCTTGAAAATTCCATGGATGGAGGAGCCTGGTAGGCTGTAGTCCATGGGATCGCAAAGAGTCAGGCACAACTGAGCGACTTCACTTTACTAGTGTTTGACATGAGTGCTATTGTGCAGTAGTTTGAGCATTCCTTGGCATTGCCTTTCTTTGGGATTGGAGTGAAAACTGACCTTTTCCAGTTCTGTGGCCACTGTTGAGTTTTCTAAATTTCCTGGCATATTGAGTGCAGCACTTTCACAGCATTATCTTTTAGGATTTGAAATAGCTCAACTGGAATTCCATCACCTCCACTAGCTTTGTTCATAGTGATGCTTCCTAAGGCCCACTTGACTTCACATTCCAGGATTTGACTCTAGGTGAGTGATCTTACCATTGTGATTATCTGGGTTGTGAAGATCTTTTTTGTATGGTTCCTCTGTGTATTCTTGCCACCTCTTCTGAATATCTTCTGCTTCTATTTGGTCCATACCATTTCTGTCCTTTATTGAGATCTGATAGACAGAGTGCCTGAAGAGCTATGGACAGAGGTTTGTGACATTGTACAGGAGACAGGAATCACGACCATTCCCAAGAAAAAGAAATGCAAAAAGGCAAAATGGCTGTCTGAGGAGGCCTTACAAATAGCTGTGAAAAGAAGAGAAGTGAAAGGCAAAGGAGAAAAGGAAAGATATACCCATTTGAATGCAGAGTTCCAAAGAATAGCAAGGAGAGATAAGAAAGCCTTCCTCAGTGGTCAGTGCAAAGGAATAGAGGAAAACAATAGAATGGGAAAGACTAGAGATCTCTTCAAGAAAATTAGAGATACCAAGGGAACATTTCATGGAAAGATGGGCACAATAAATGGCAGAAATTTATGGACCTAACAGAATGACAGTAGGTAGTGGTCATTGTTTTAGCTGCCTGGTACCCAGATTGCTTTGTCATATGGCCCAAATTACTTTCAGAACAATGAGCCTTCTCATATATGCATAGAGATGAGAGATCAGTGGCCTGCTCTTCCTTTCAGAATCTAAAATTCTGTTTTTTCTATCCTTTAAGTCCAGATACTGGTAGCAGACAAGAAATCCCAAGGCCTAATGATGAGCTAATAAGTCTCTCTCTCTCTTTGTCTGTTTGTCTCTGTCTCTCACACACACAAATCTGTGACTTTAAACTGGACTGGAGTGTCACAAGGACGAGATAAATGATTGGAGTCATTTAGTCAATCAGTGATTGGCCAAGACCTTTGAACTGTTCTTGCCACTAGAATCTTTGAAGATGTCTCTTTCTGTATCTTCCTCCATTGGTTCATTCAGTTCCCTTTTCAGTCATGTGAGCTTCTTTTTCATGTGAGCATTCTTGCCACCTCTTCTTAATATCTTTTGCTTCTGTTAGGTCCCTATCATTTCTGTCCTTTATTGAGATCTGATAGACAGAGTGCCTGAAGAACTATGGACAGAGGTTTGTGACATTGTACAGGAGAGCATTCCCTTTTTTATCTTTTATATTTTGTCCTACCTCCTTTCGAAGATGACGATCTGCTTTTCTGGGCGCCTGATGTCTTCTGCTAGCGGTCAGAAGTTGTTCTGTGAAGTTTGCTCAGCATTCAAACGTTCTTTCGATGAATTTGTAGGGGAGAAAGTGGTCTCCCCGTCTTAATCCTCCGCCATCTTGGCTCCTCCTCCCAGGAGAGCATTCTCATGTGAGCATTCTTTTACTGTGTAACTACTAGTTATTTTCTATTATTTGCTAACAAAATACCTTAATGTCATTCACCTTATGACACAATATGATTAAGGATCATGAGCCACCAAGCAGTGTTATAGTAAGTGATGTCAATAACATCAGTCAAACTTACTTAGTTCCACAAGCTGGAAATGTAGTATCAGGCAGGAGAGAAGACTGTCCTCATCCCAGCTAGTGTTCAGAACCACAGAAGAAACGATCTGACACAGCAGAATTGAACACAACTGCACTTGTATTTCTATTTCAAAGTTGGAACAGGAATCTGATTCTGTACAAGAAACTTCTCAGAGACAGAGGGTACCACACTGATACTGCCATTAATTCCCTTCAGCTAGCCTAAACAGAGTAGGGAGGCTGAAGTCATTTGGTAAAATTGTTCCTACTTCCCTATATTTTCTGTTGCCTCTTTCAATTTTTTTTTTTTTTTTTTTTACACTTTTATTTTTTTTTTTTCAGTGGGTTTTGTCATACATTGATATGAATCAGCCATGGATTTACATGTATTCCCAATCCCGATCCCCCCTCCCACCTCCCTCTCCACCCGATTCCTCTGGATCTTCCCAGTGCACCAGGCCGGAGCACTTGTCTCGTGCATCCCACCTGGGCTGGTGATCTGTTTCACCATAGATAGCATACATGCTGTTCTTTTGAAATATCCCACCCTCACATTCTCCCACAAAGTTCAAAACTCTGTTCTGTATTTCTGTGTCTCTTTTTCTGTTCTGCATATGGGGTTATCGTTACCATCTTTCTAAATTCCATATACATGTGTCAGTATGCTGTAATGTTCTTTATCTTTCTGGCTTACTTCACTCTGTATAATGGGCTCCAGCTTCATCCATCTCAGGTTGCTTCCATGTCCTGGCTATTATAAACAGTGCTGCGATGAACATTGGGGTGCACGTGTCTCTTTCAGATCTGGTTTCCTCAGTGTGTATGCCCAGAAGTGGGATTGCTGGGTCATATGGCAGTTCTATTTCCAGTTTTTTAAGAAATCTCCACACTGTTTTCCATAGCGGCTGTACTAGTTTGCATTCCCACCAACAGTGTAAGAGGGTTCCCTTTTCTCCACACCCTCTCCAGCATTTATTGCTTGTAGACTTTTGGATAGCAGTCATCCTGAGTGGCGTGTAATGGTACCTCATTGTGGTTTTGATTTGCATTTCTCTAATAATGAGTGATGTTGAGCATCTTTTCATGTGTTTGTTAGCCATCTGTATGTCTTCTTTGGAGAAATGTCTGTTTAGTTCTTTGGCCCATTTTTTGATTGGGTCATTTATTTTTCTGGAATTGAGCTGCAGGAGTTGCTTGTATATTTTTGAGATTAATCCTTTGTCTGTTTCTTCATTTGCTATTATTTTCTCCCAATCTGAGGGCTGTCTTTTCACCTTACTTATAGTTTCCTTTGTAGTGCAAAAGCTCTCCAAAAAGCAGGAATAGAAGGAACATACCTCAACATAATAAAAGCTATATATGACAAACCCACAGCAAGCATCACCCTCAATGGTGAAAAATTGAAGGCATTTCCCCTGAAATCAGGAACAAGACAAGGGTGCCCACTCTCACCACTACTATTCAACATAGTGTTGGAAGTTCTGGCCACAGCAATCAGAGCAGAAAAAGAAGTAAAAGGAATCCAGATAGGAAAAGAAGAAGTAAAACTCTCACTGTTTGCAGATGACATGATCCTCTACATAGAAAACCCTAAAGACTCTACCAGAAAATTACTAGAGCTAATCAATGAATATAGTAAAGTTGCAGGATATAAAATTAACACACAGAAATCCCTTGCATTCCTATATACTAACAATGAAAAAACAGACAGAGAAATTAAGGAAACAATACCATTCACCACTGCAACAAAAAGAATAAAATACTTAGGAGTATATCTACCTAAAGAAACAAAGGACCTATACATAGAAAACTATAAAACACTGATGAAAGAAATCAAAGAGGACACAAACAGATGGAGAAACATACCGTGTTCATGGATTGGAAGAATTAATATTGTCAAAATGGCTATTCTACCCAAAGCAGTCTATAGATTCAATGCAATCCCTATCAAGCTACCAACGGTATTTTTCACAGAACTAGACCAAAGAATTTCACAATTTGTATGGAAATACAAAAAACCTCGAATAGCCAAAGTAATCTTGAGAAAGAAGAATGGAGCTGGAGGAATCAACCTGCCTGACTTCAGACTCTACTACAAAGCCACAGTCATCAAGACAGTATGGTACTGGCACAAAGACAGAAATATAGATCAATGGAACAGAATAGAAAGCCCAGAGATAAATCCACGAACCTATGGACACTTTATCTTTGACAAAGGAGGCAAGGATATACAATGGAAAAAAGACAACCTCTTTAACAAGTGGTGCTGGGAAAACTGGTCAACCACTTGTAAAAGAATGAAACTAGAACACTTTCTAACACCATACACAAAAGTAAACTCAAAATGGATTAAAGATCTAAATGTAAGACCAGAAACTATAAAACTCCTAGAGGAGAACATAGGCAAAACACTCTCCGACATAAATCAAAGCAAGATCCTCTATGACCCACCTCCCAGAATATTGGAAATAAAAGCAAAACTAAACAAATGGGACCTAATGAAACTTAAAAGCTTTTGCTCTTTCAATTTTTGAATAATTTAAAATCATTTCAGCTTTTAGCATATAGCAAACAACACAATCGGGGTATCAATACACTTTGCAGGACTATGTTCAGGAGCTGTTAACAAAAAAGGAAAGAGAGTGACTTAAAAAACTTAATATTTCTGCCACAAGAAGTTTGGAGGGAGGCAGTCCAAAGCAGATGTAATGTCACAGAAATGCCTGCAAGGGCCAGATTTCTCTCTTGCTTCTCCTCTACCCTTAGCATCACTTTAAGTGGTTTCAATCCTCATGATGTGAAGATGGCTGCTGCCACCATCTTTTCTATTCCACTCAGGAAGAAGACAGAAAAGGGCCTTTAACATACACAGAATCTTGATTTTGTTTTATTGCATCAAGAAGCCATTTGCTGAGACTTTTGCCCACCCTTTGGAAGGGTGAAGTTACCAACCTCATCAAAATTGTTATTGTTTAGTTGCTAACTTGTGTCTGACTCTTTCACAACCCCATGGACTGTAGCCTACCAGGCTCCTCTGTCCATGGGATTCTCCAGGCAAAAATACCTGAGTGGACTGGCATTCCCTTCTCCAGAGGATCTACCTGATCCAGGGATTAATAAAGAAGAGACAATGGATATTGGGCAAGTGATCCACCGATGTCTGCTTCCATCTACTACCAGGATTTAAAGGATGTTAATATTTTGCAAATTTGCTTCATTATTTGTTTTCTTTTAAAGATACAAAACATTACAAATAAAGACTCATCTCCATCTCTTTTTCCTCCCTTCCATCCCACAGATAGCCATTAACCTTAGGTGTATGTAACTCCTAGAGGGATTTTTTAATATGTTCCCCACGTAAAGAAGTTTGGTTTCTGATAACACTGGGATAGGTATTTCAAGCCCTTCCTCATGATAAATGCATGTAAATGCTATCTAAAATATATTTAAATATGTATACATATATATTTCCCCCCAAATCATATTTTAAAACCTAGTAAAAATGTTATAGAAATGAAAAGACTATAAAGAACCATCAGGCCAGAATTTAAGGAAAAGGAAGAACTGGGGAGGTTTCAGTTGAACACCAGTTGCCCTCAGCGTGAGGCAACCTTTGCTAGTGCCCTGGGGTTGAGTTCAGGGCAGGTTTACTTCTGGTTTATTTTCCCCTCAGGGTGTAGCCTTTTGAAACCAAGTTGATAAGGAAGAGGGTTTTCTATTAGATTCCCAGGATCACAGTGAGCCCTGGGTCGTCACTTTCTTCTTCTCACTCTTGTGCTCTCCTTCAGGCTCAGTCGTGTCTGGCTCTTTGCAACCCCATGGACTGCGGCACACCAGGCTTCCCTGTCCTTCACTGTCTCCCAGAGTTTGCTCAAGCCCACGTACATCCAACCATCTGATCCTTAGTCTCCCCCTTCTCCTCCTGCCCTCAGTCTTTCCCAGCATCAGCGTCTTGTTCAGTGAGTCGGCTCTTCCCATCAGGTGGCCAAAGTATTGGCGCTTCAGCTTCAGCCTCAATTCTTCCAATAAATATTCAGGGTTTATTTCTTTTAGGATTGACTGGTTTGATCTCCTTGCTGTCCAAGGGACTGTCACTCTGTGAGGTCGCAAAGAGTCAGACACAACTTAGCGAGTGAGCAACAATGAGGCCACCGAGACTGAAGTCCAAACTTGTCTAGGTCAACCAAAGCCGTGCGGGCAGAAGCAGCTTTGAGGCTCAGGTCTCCTACTTGGATAGGTGGACTATCTATTGTGAAGGCAAGGACAAATTAACACTAGAAGAGTTACTAATACTGGCAATTTCTCAGGCATGTTTTCCCTACCTTATGATTTCCTCTCTTCTGTATTCTCTGGAATTTACTGTTCACCTAATTTCTTTGTATAATTTCTTAGTTCATTTTTTCTTTATAATTTCTCCTTTATAAGTACTGCTTTATCTACATTCTCAAACTTTTGATATATAGTATTTTATTGTGATTTAGTTCTAAAACATTTCTAGTTTCTTTGACCAAATTACATATAAATATATATATATATAGAAACACATAAGAAATAGATGATGCATTCAGAAAAGTGCATAATTATGAAAGAATAGCTATATAAATTTTTCGCAGAATGAACATATTCATGTAAATACCATCCAAATCAGGAAGTAAAACAGAGGTCTTAATCTTTGTCTTTTCATTCAATTGTTTAGTCCCTTTACATTTAAGGTAGTTTCTTCTAAGTTACAAAATTTCTTTTAAGCATACTTATAAATTTTTCTTTTAGAATTGTTTTATTATCAGAAATTATTATAGTTTAATCCCCATAATTATTATATTTAACAACACTTCCTCATGAAGGATTACCTATTTGTGAGTATTTAAACTTTGGATCATGAATTCCTGTTCAGCATGGTTTCTCTGTGAGAATGCCAGGCAAACTAGGTTTAGGAAATATTGCTTCACAATGTTTTTGTGTTTATTTTTGCTGAGTAACGTAAATTTGAACCTTAATAAGGGAGAGGGCAGGGATTTTGATTTCTCAGTTGTACTAGTCTGGGTCTCGTCAGGAGACAGAAATCACACAATAATTTAAATAGGTTAGTTTCAGGAACTATTAAGCTATGATAAAAGAGTAACTAAAAAGATGTAAAGAGAAGGCTGAAAGGAAGGACAAACTTAGGCTGGGGTCCCTACCCCAAGGCTGGGGTTCAGACCTCATTGGTGAGAAGTGGTTAAGCTCACAGGAAGACCGAGAAGCTTACAGGGCTGGCTAGACTCAGGCGGGTGCACAGTTCCTGGGCAGGTAGGAAAGAGCTCTCTGGGGTACAGGCAATATCAAGGCTGTTATGTGTGTGCACTCAGGGATTTGAATGCCACTGTGGGCAAGAAGTCTGGAGCACTTGGTGCCTGGGCTGGGAGGGCCATGGAAAGGTGGTCTCCAGGCCTGGACTGGGGCACTGATGTCACGGAAGGGCCGGGCAGAACACAGCTGGATGTGACTACACACCCACGCTGCTGACACAGCATGCAACAGGAGCAAGAAGCCAAGCCCAGCACACAGCAACCAGGAAGAGACGCCCCCTTCCTCCTGCAGTGTCCCTCCAGCGCCCTCTGCTGACAAAGTATTGGATCACGCGTCCTGTGAAGGAGAAATGCTTCGGGCTCCAATCCATCTGCGACCACAGTCCAGGTACTCTGAGGTGAATTTGTAACTGACAGGCAATATATTGGTAAGCGCCCCTTCAGGACTGACGTTTTTCCTTCCCCAGCATGTGGGGGAAGGTACTGCCTTGATCTCTGTGCCAGTGGGCACATTATTGTTGGTCTGCCTGTCTCTGAAGGTGCTTCCCTTCGAGAGGCCTGCCTTTAGATGGGGTCCTCTTTCCACTCCACACCTAAGGTGGACACAAGGACGTGGGCTTTAAAGCCCGAACTCACTGGAAACGTGGATATCACCTCACCCAGCTGAGTCGTCGCTTGGTTATTGTGTCACCTGTGCGTGTGTGCTAAGTCACTTCGGTGGCGTCTGACTCTTGGTGACCCATGGACTGTAGCCCACCAGGCTCCTCTGTCCATGGGATTCTCCAGGCAGGAATACTGGAGTGGGTGGCCATGCCCTCCCTCCAGGGAAATCTCCCCAACCCAGGGACTGAACCCACATCTCTTCCACCTCCTGTATTTTTAGGCGGGTTCTTTAGCACTAGCACCACCGTATCACTTACGCATTACTTTCTTTTATCTTCTTTTTATCTTGGGAGCACTTGGGAATTTCTCTTCCTTGTTGTGAACTCAGTGGTGCACTAAAAACAAAGGGACACACATTATACCCAGAATTTCTAAATGGTCCTAAAGGGAAGGTTTTCAGTCTGTATTACCCTGGCTGTTTAGCAACATCATTCTTGTTCTTTCTTCAGTTTTCTTTTGAACTTTCTGGTAGCTTCGAGAGAGACATGCTAAAAGGTTTTAAGCATAAATAAAATAATCTTTATTACAAATTGCATGATACTAAAAGTACATTGACTGATAATGGCTGCTAATTTCACATGATTAATGAGTTAGGGTATCTTAGGCATGTGGAGTGGCTTGTGCAGTGGTTGTCCCATGTGATTGTCATGTATGCATTTTAAAAACACTCCAGAGATGGATTCATGCTGACAAGGGGGGATTTTTAACTTTCACTTCATGGTTGTGCATACTTTGGTGGGTGTGTAACCAATTTCCATTTCATTAGTTACATAAGATGTCACTTATTTCATCCTTAATAACTGGAACCATATATCTGATTTATTTCAGCAATATATTAACATAACATATAGGTTGTGCTGTAAATTGGCCTTCTCCTTCGTCTAGTTTTAGAGGTTGGTGTATTACTTTACTGGAGAAACTAATGTTCTGTAAATTTAAATAGATATCCTCCTCTGAGCTCCTGACACATTTTTGCATACCTCTAGACTACATTGCAGGCTTCTCTAGCATCTCAGAAGGTAAAAAATTTGCCTGCAATGCAGGAGACTCAAGCTCAATTCCTGGGTCAGGAAGATCCCCTGTAGAAGGGAATGGCAACCCACTGCAGTATTCTTGCCTGGAAAATTCCATGAACAAAAGAACCTGGTGGGCTACAGTCCACGGGGTCACAAAGAGTTGGACACGACTGGGCGACTGACAGACAGAGACACACACACACAGACTACATTGCATATCAATTGATTGTAATTTTTGATTGCTTGTCTAATATCTCCTTTATACTAAGAGATCTTTAAGGATGGAGTTTTGTTATCATCCCCAGGGTCTAGCACAGTTGATAAAGGAGATGACAATTAAATATTTGTTGAATAAATACATGTTTGCCTAGGGCCATGCTGCTACTCAGCATAATATATTTGGGGGACCACCAAACTCAGAGAGCTTAGCTGGAGCAAAAGGCGTGTGAACAGATTGTAGCTGTGTCAGTAAGCAGAATCCACATCATGGCTATCTTGTATACTCTGCTAAGGTTTGGGAATCTTCTTAAGGGCATGGGGAGCCATTCAAGAGTTTCTGGAAGGAGACCTAATCAGACACACATTTTGGAAAGATTATTCTGTTGGTTTCATGTAGACCATGTCATTGCATAAATGGCTGTCATCAAATATTGGTGGAATGAGAATGTATGAAATGATGAATTCGTGCACTGTGCTGTGGCTTGGTTCAAGTGAACTTTCCTTTGGTTTTATTGTCTGAGACAGAATGCTTGCTTGGAAGGTGTCAAGGGTTGAATTATGCCTCCTCTCCTAACTCCAGGGCTTCCCTGGTGGCTTAGAGGGTAAAGCGTCTGCCTGCAATGCAGGAGACCAGGGTTCAGTCCCTGAGTTGGGAAGATTCCCCTGGAGAAGAAAATGGCAACCCACTCCAGTACTCTTGCCTGGAAAATCCCATGGATGGAGGAGCCTGGGAGGCTGCAGTCCATGGGGTCACAAAGAGTCCAACATGACTGAGTGACTTCACTTTCACATCTGACTTCACTTTCCCCTAACTCCATTCATATCTTGAAGCCCTAGTGCCCAGAACCTCAGAATGTGACTGTGTTGGAGATATGGCCTACAAACAGGTAATTAAGTGAAAATAAGGGCATTGGGGTAGGCCAGTCCAATCTGACTCATATCCTTCTAAGGAGAGATTAGGACACACAGACACCAGTGTGCATGTGCATAGACGGACAGCCTTGGGAAGAGGCAGTGAGATGGTGGCCGTCTTGAAGCCAAAGAGACTGGCCTCCCAACTCTGGCAACACCTTGATCTTGAACTTCCACCCTCCAGAGCTGTGATAAAATAAACTTCTATTGTTTAAGCCATCCAGCCTGGAATTTTGTTATGGCAGCTCTAGCAGACTAACAGAGAAGGCTTTACAGGCTGGCCAGTGTAGCAAAGTTTGATTTCAATTATGCAATAAAATGTTACCAACTCTAGTCACCATATTTTACATTAGATCTTCTCATATAGTAATACCTGAGTAGTTCAGCAATAAAAAGGATCTTTAAGTACCATTGGGAAATCAGTGATTTCAACTCTATCATAATGTGTGAAATAACAATAAAAATGAAAAGATATTATTGCAACTGAAGGGCTTATGATTACTAAAATTTACAAAAATCATGTTCTATTGTACATCTGCCTATGATTATCCTGGCCTTACCCATAACCTGGTGTCTTCCCTGGTGTCTCAGACTGTAGGGAATCTGCCTCCAATGCAGTAGACCCGGCTTCGATCACTAGGTTGGGAAGATCCCCTGGAGAAGGAAATGGCAACCCACTCCAGTATTCTTGCCTGGAGAATTCCATGGACAGAGGAGCCTGGTGGGCTGCAGTCCACGGGGTGAGAGATTTAGACATGACTGAGTGACTAACACACACATATGACCTGACTCTGATTTGCTCAAAGATCTCAGACTTGATGTACCCTCCCTTTGCCTTACCCTTCCTGTCCACTCATTCTCCCACTCCTCTCAGCCTCCTGGCTTGGCTCTCCACTTCTCTGGAGCAGTCCTCCCAGGAGGAGGATGCTCATTAGCCTCCTTTGGACAGTGCCATGCCTCACCTGCAGGCATCTTCATACTATGGACCACTTCCTTGTCTTTACTTCCCTCCCGAAGCAGCTCAAAGCCTAAAGCCCATTCCCTCTAATACTTCTTTCCAGTGAATCTCAAGGTCCTTTCCATTGGTCCCCTTTGCCCCACCCACATGGTCACCCCTGTTGCTGGATAAATGCAACATGGTTTCTCTGTACTTTCCTCCAGGCTGCTGTGAAAATGAAAGTGATAGTCACTCAGTCATATTGGACTCTTTATGACCCTATGGACTGTAGCCTGCCAGGCTCCCCTGTCCATGGAGATTCTCCAGGCAAGAATACTGGAGTGGATTGCCATTTTCTTCTCCAGGGGATCTTCCTGACACAAGGATCAAACCTGGGTCTCCTGAATTACAGGAAGATTCTTTACCATCTGAGCCGCTAGGGAAGCCTCCAGGCTGCTGAATGGGGCTGAAAGAAAAAGTTACTCAACTGCAGATTCTTGCCCCATTACCTGATATCAATTCTCATTAGTGTTTTCATCGCTCTGGAGACAGACCTTTGCATTTCCTGGTCAGCTCTCTCCACTCTACCAAAAAAGCCTTCTCAAATCCCATCCATGCTCCTCCTTAATGGAAGACCTTCTCACCCTCCTCCTCACCCTTTTTTCTCACCAGATGACTTCACCTCCACTTCAGTAACATCTAATGTTTATTGAGCACCTACTCTCAGCCAGGCCCCAGTCCAGGTTCTGGGGATACAGAAATGGAAACATAAGGCGCTGACTGTAGGGTTTATGTTCCTCTAGAATGAGATGGATGATAAACAGATGACCACACAGAACACCATTAGCTGTGATAATATAAAGAAAAATTAAGTAGAATACAGGGTGGGGAAGAGTGATGAGGTGCTCTTTTATTTAGGGGGAGTCAGGGAAGACAGTATAGGGAGCAAGTTATGTGTTTATCTGGGAGAAGGAAAATAAATAAAGCCTCCAAGATGGGAATAAGCTAGGTGTGTGTAGAAAGCAAGAAATGGGGCCAGGCAGCTGGAGCAGAGTGAGAAAGAGAGTAACAGGAGATGGGATCAGGTGGTGGAGAGGGGAGTAATAATATAAAGTCTAGATGGCCATTGTAAAGATTTGGGAGCCTTTGGAGGGCTTTCTGCAAAGGAGAGACAAGATCTGTTTTAGGTTTTAGAAGGATGCTCTGGTTGCCATGTGGAGAAGTGACTGAGATAAGAGGAGAAGCAGGCGATTCAAAGACGTCAGAGTTGTGTCGTCCCTCTAGGAAATGGTGAATATATTTTTGATTGCACAAAGGAAAGTTGCAGTGGCTGAGAAATTTCCATCAGCTGAGAAATTCTTCCTGGTGGCTGCAGCAAGGTGCAAATCCTGCTGGTGGTGATGATACCAAAGGCAATACTATCTCAAGCTGAGTCCTTTCTGGTGGCAAGATGAGGGCTCCTGGGCTGGGCTTTCTTCCCCACATATTTCCCCGTGTAGGCCTGGGTTTCCTTGGCCTCGTGTCAGTTCTATTGCTTGCAACTGAGAACCCTGTAGATGCAATGGAAGATTTTTTTCACCTGAGAATCTTGCAGAGTACTACTTTTCTAAAGATAGCCTGTTCTAACTTGAGTAACCCTGACTATAGATGTGGGGTGGTGTTACTGAGCCAAACTTGGTCCACTTGCCCACACACAGTAAAAGCAAGCAACTGACACCAGGGTGTGGTGAAGGAAATTATAGCATTTATTGCAGGTGCAAAAGAGGAGTGAGGGGAGCTAATGCTCAAAAAGCCCAAAATCCCCAAAGGGTTTTAGGGAAAAGTTTTTAAGGGCGAGGTGAGAGAGAGGAGTTACAAGGTATGTCATGGGCTCATGTACAGTTCTCTGATTGATTGATGGTGAGGTAACAGGGTGGTGTCGCAGGGGTTAAAATTGCCAGTCCTCAGGCTCCAACCAGTCTAGGGGCTACAGGCTCATGGTCCTCATGTGGTTAACATCTTCCATTTGGTGGGGGTTTTAGTATCTGTAAAGCAACTCAGGAAATGTGCATCGGATACTGTTTTCTATGTCCTTCAGGGAGAAGCTAAAGACTCTGTGACTGCTAGATGGCTGATTTACTGTTTAAGTTGTTACCGGTTCTCCTGGCCCAACTGCAATTTTCTGTTGTTGCTGTATGTTCACATTCTTTCAATCATTAATTCTTGAACCAGGCTTCTGTGAGGCTGCGGAGGCCTGGGACTACAAGTTTTCCGGAAAGAAGAAGCAGGCAGAGGACATGGGCTGGCGGTGGGGATGTCTGTCCTGGGCAGGGCCCATGGGGGTCTGGCTTGGTTACAGTGAGAAGAAGTCATAGAAGCTATTCAGAATGAATTTGTATTTAGACAGGAGGAGAGTGGGGTGAGAACAAAGATAGGCAGAAGCAAAAATCAGATGAAACAAATTAAAATGTTTTATGAGATCGATTTGAGTAGCTCAGAGTAAAATTGTCACATTTTGGTGACTTTTTTCTTTTAAAATTGTTTTAACACTTCTTCTGAAGAGAGCTGCTGATTAAACTTTAATTCTGTTCTTGAGAGTATTGTCAGAGAGGAAGGAATTTTCCTCTACCCTTCTATGTTCTTCTGGCTGGTCTAAAAATTAAGCTGACATGAGACAGATTAACAGGAGCAAGTCAAACAAAATTTTAATAAGATATATACGTGGGAGAGAGACCCAGGAAAACTGAGTAACTCACCAAAATAGCCGAAGCCTTCACTTTAAATAGTATCTTCAGCTAAAGACCAAAGAGGATGTTGAGGTTGGTGGTTTGGGACTTCCAAGGGGAGGAACTTCATATGAAGATGAAAAAAGCAATGTTTGGTAAACAAATGTTTGGTAAACCACAGAGGCACAGAGTGGACTCTAATCTCCAGGCCCTGCTGAATTTCCCTGCCACACTTCACAGTTTTTGTTTGTTTGGCTTTTTAAAAATTTATTTCCAACCCCCTTAAATTGAAGAAGCCTAATTTTTTTATCAACAAATTTATAATTTTAGAACTTCAGTTTAGGGGCTTCCCTGGTGATTCAGTGGTAAGGAGTTCACCTGCCAATGCAGGAGACCTGGGTTTAGTCCCTGAGCTGGGAGGATCCTACGTGTCATAGAGCAGTTACACCCATGTGCCACAATTATTGTGCCTGCGCTCTAGGGCTTGGAAGGGCAACTGCTGAAGCCTGCATGCCTATAGCCCGTGTTCCTCAATAAGAGAAGCCCCCACAGTGGGAAACTGGTGCATTGCAGCGAGAGAGTAGCCTCCTCTCGCCCCAACTAGTGAAAACCCATGTAGCAATGAAGACCCAGTACAGCCATAAATAAATAAACAAAATTATTTTTTCCAAAAAAGCGGTCAGTTTAAAATTATCAGCATGGATAAAGGGGACCTAGGAGTCAGGAGTTTTAGCTGAGAAAGCTCTGCTTCTCTCTGTTCAAATAAGTAATCTGCAGGGAATGATCTCAAAAGTTTATTGCACCCCTAAATGTTTGATTCTACCTTGAACTATTAAAAACTTACTAGAACATTTTAAACATACAGAAAAGTGAAGAAAATGGAGTAACAGACATGAATGTATTTACCATGTAGCTTTAGTAGATCTTAACATTTTGCAATACTGTATTTGCTGCAGGTTTTTCCTTTTAGTTTTTTCAATAACCGTGCAATAAAATTCAATAAAATTGGCTTTCTTTACCCTACTGTACAGTCCTATGAGTTTTTAAACTTTTTTGTTGTGGTGAAATATAGATAACTAAATTTACCATTTTAACCATTTCAAAGTATACAGTTCAGCAGCATTGAATACATTCACATTGTTCTGAAATAGTCACCACCATCCATCTCCAGAACTTTTCATCTTCCCAAGTTGACATTCCCTCCACATTAAGCTATTGACTCCCATGTCCACCTCCCTGGAGGCTCTGGCAGCTCTCATCCTATTACCCTTGTGAATTTTAGTCCTATGAATTTCAGTACATCATAGATTGACATTACTGTCACCACATTCAAGATACAAAAGGGCCTCATCACCCCCCAAAACACTCTTTATAACCATACCATCCCCCAACCTCTGGCAGCTGCTCATCTGTTCTCATCACTACAGTTTTGTCTTTTCACAAACATCATAAATGGAATCATAAACCATGTGACCATTTAAACACTAGTTTCTTACAAGCATGGGGATGCTTTTGAGGATCATCCAAGTTTGTTCCTCTTTATTGCTCCCTGTCTATCCATCTCCCCTCTCCAAAAGTAACTGCAGTCCTTAAGTTGGTATGGTTGATTTTCAGGAATATTTTTATAGTTTTAGTGTATATGTATTTAGCCACAAAACAATATATACTTTTAATTTCCTGTAGTTTAAAATTTCAATGAATGGTATAATAAAAAACATGCCATGTTGCAAGTTGCTTTTATATCTCACCATTATGTTTTTGAGAGTTATCCATCTAGGTGCCATGTTATTGCTGGGTATTAAATTTCACTATTATAATACTGTTATATGAATATATCATGTGTATCATGGATTTGTCCATTTACCTACAGATTGGCATCTTTCCCCCATCTATCTCTCTGTCTCTTTACCTGACCCTGACTCTATTAGGCCCTTCCCCAAGGCCTCCAGCCCACATGCTGGCCTTAGAGATGGGTAGAAATGCCCACTCTGGGGTCATAATGGGGAAATTCTCAGATCTCAAGAGTTTGTACATGTATTGTCTGACCTCTCTATAAACCCAACATTTCAGTGAGGTCTCAGTCTTGGGTGTATATTAGAATCTCCAAAGGAGACTTACAGGGAGGAGAGAGAAAGGGAGAGGTAGAGAGAGAGGAAGAAGTGAGTTTTAAAATTAAATCATAATTTCAGTGGCAATGATATTTTTTTAAAAGTCCGCAGGTGATTTTT
This sequence comes from Dama dama, assembly GCF_033118175.1. Classification (NCBI taxonomy): domain Eukaryota; kingdom Metazoa; phylum Chordata; class Mammalia; order Artiodactyla; family Cervidae; genus Dama; species Dama dama. The sequence continues at coordinate 50,310,040 of NC_083692.1, read as the reverse complement.
TAAAATATTTATCTATTTTTTAATTGAACGATAATTGCTTTACAGAATTTTGTTGCTTTCTGCCAAATATCAGCATAAATCAGCCATAGATATACACATGTCCCTTCCCTCTTGGACCTCCCTCCCATCTTCCTACCCACCCCACCCCTTGAGTTTGTTACAGAGCCTCTGAGTTCCCGTCCTCAGCTGATTTTAAGATGCATCCAGGGTGACCGATTCTTGATTTTAAAAACAGAAACAAACAAACAAACAAAAAAAACCCGGATAGCTTTTCCCAGTTGGGAAGCAGGCCTCTAGTCCCTGTTCCCAGCATCTCTCACTCCACAGACCCCAACCCTCAGTCCCTAAGGCCTTGCTGGAACCACCGTTGAAAGTGAAAGTGTTAGTCGCTCAGTTGTGTCCGACCTTTGCAACGCCATGGACTATAGCCCACCAGACTCCTCTGTCCAGGCAAGAATACTGGAGTGGGTTGCCATTCCCTTCTGCAGGGGATCTTCCTGACTCAGAGATAGAAGTCTAGCCTCCGGTATGGCAGGAGGATTCTTTAACATTGAGCCACCAGGGAAACCACCTTTGCTTGCAAAACCTGACCCACAGGCTCTGGCCTCAGTCCTGCTCCTGGATAGGGGGTTTTTCTTCTGTTGCTGGTGCATATGGACATTTATCTAGTTTCTGAGCCTTACTATGATTTGTAAATTTCCTCAGTTTGTATTTTGTCTAAAATTTCTATTTGTTGGAGCAAAAGTGTAGCCTCAGAGCATGACCTCCTAGAAATGGTTTCTATCTCAGACTCTTGAAAGCACATTTTACCTGCTGTAGGGGTGCTTTGTGACTTCAAAGGAACACATGCTGCTGCTTCAGAGCTCCTTATTGTGTTTTACTTTATTAGAGTGAGAATCATTGCTTCTCATTTCAATAGTAAATCATGCTTGTGGCAAAAAGTTCAAATGTTATGGAAATATATGACTTACAAAATAAGTCTCCCGTAATCATGCTCCTGCAGATGATTATTGTAAATAATTTTGAGTGTATTTTTCCATATTTTCACTATATAGAGCTTGAACTAATTAATATAAACATGGAGTTATATTGATGAACTATAAATTCAGTTGATTTTTACACTTAGCATACCAGTAGCTTGGAAAATTTACTGTACTTAGATACCTACTTCCTTATTTTTAATGGATACATGGGTAGCCTTTGTCCGGTTACACTGTGGTTCATCTAGTGATGGTCACTTGGGATGTTTCAGTTTTGGCCATTACAGATAATGCTGAAATAAATATTCTCACATGTTCATCTTTGTACCTTTGTTTAGTGTTGAAAACTGCTTTATCCTCTGGGAACCCACGTTTCCTATTGAAGCCCCAGGTAAAGCGCGTGTGCCTCTGGGGAAGGACTAGCAGTCTGGGGAACAGTGTGGAGAAGGCTGGTGGCCAGCCCTGCTGTCAGATGGCAGTTGGCCCTTGCTGTTCCCTTGAGGGGCTCAGCCCTAAGGATCAGTTTCCTGCGTCCCTCAGCTCTTGATGCTGCTCACACTGAGACAGAGTCCCTTTGCTCCACCTTCTCCCTAACCTGCCCAAGTGAACACCAACCTCCAGAAAGTGAGCTTGGGAAGGTTTAGTGCAGTGTTTTTCAAATTGCTGGACTGTGGCTTATCAGTGGGTTACAAAGTCAAATTAGAGGCTCACAAATGAGCAGTTTGGGGAAAAAAACAGAATGAGATAGTATAGAAAATATCAGAGTGCATCACATAAAGTAAGTGTAAATATTATTTTTGGAAATTTTATATCAGGAGTGTGTGTGTATTGGGTACTGTCTTAAGTCAGGTTCTCTAGGAGCAGAGCTCCATAAAAGGATTTGGGTATATGTAATCTCTTTAGGGGCCTTTCCAGGCGGCTCATTGGTAAAGAATCTTTGAGCAGTGCAGGAGATGTAGGTTTGATCCTGGGGTCAAGAAGATCCCTGGGAGCAGGAAATGGCAACCTGCTCTAGTATTCTTGCCTGGGAAATTCCTTGAACAGAGGAGCCTGGCGGGCTACAGTCCATGGGGTTGCAAAGAGTCAGACACAACTGAGTGCACACACACACTCAGACAAGAAGAGAATAAGGGGAGCTGGATGGAACAGTGGAGGGGCTATGAGGAATTGCTCTCCAGCCTGATCATGTGTGGGGCCCTGAAGCTTGAATTATATCAGAGTTGGTACTGCCTAAGACAAGCAGGTAGCCTCTTGAACCCCCATGTCAACAACCAGTCACTGGCTGCAGGCTGCTCTGAGGAAGAGGAGTGCATAATCTTCTGGAAAGGCAGCTCCTGCTCAGCCATGAGCCCTCCTGCTCAGCCATGAGCAAATCTCTACAGAAAGAGGCAGCTGTGACCTTCAGCAGCCAACACTCAGTCCCTGGGGGATGGGTACCCCAGCCAGCAGAGAGTTACCAATGGTGCCCATTATAGGAAGTGATATTAAATGCCCTTCTTTGTGTGTTAAAAAAAATATTTGAGAAGTATTGTTTTGGATGAATTTAGTCTATCAACCTGTGGGAAAGAAAATGAGACCTTTAACACCACTGTTTCCTCATTTCATTAGACAAAGGCAAATCCCACATGCAAAAAGAATTTTATTCCCACAAGAGAAAAAGTGTCACCATAGAAAGGAAGCAAATTGCAGAAGATGTTCTTAATGTTCTAAATTTAAGCCTTAAGGCCCTATCTAAGGCGTCTCGGAACCATGTTTCCTGGATTGGGGCAAACAACTCTAGGGGTGTGGGGTGTGTGGGCTATTGGGGGGACCTTGAAACTGCAAGATAAGCATGACACATATTTGTGAAGTCTTAATTTAAGCTCAGTTAAATGTTTTAAAACTTCTTTATGACTATAAATATAACAGAAAAATTATAAAATTCATGATAAGTATGAACTTTTGAGATGAAGAATAAAATTACAAAGAGATTTCAGATTTTGGATCATCGCTTTGGACCACAATCTCAGACTCTTAGAGGTTCTTGTTCATTGGCCTCTGTAGTTAGACATTCTAGGAGAAAATGATGAAAATCAGCAGTTAGAGAAATTATTCTTCATCTTTCAGAAGGGTCCAGTTGGCATGGAAAAACTGGGCTCTGAGTCCTCTAGGGTCTGAGCAGTTTCCTGGGAGTTGACATTCATCCAACCAATAGTCTTAGTCACCAATCCTAAACTACTAGAACCGTACAGTTGGGCAACAAATCATTATTAAGCACCAGCTAGGTGCCAGTGAATATTCACGATCTCCTCCTGAATATCGATTGGAAGGACTGATGTTGAAGCTGAAGCTTCAGTACTTTGGCCACCTCATGTGGAGAGCTGACCCATTGGAAAAGACCCTGATGCTGGGAAAGATTGAAGGAAAAAAAAAGAAGTGGGGAGCAGAGGATCAGATGGTTAGAGAGCATCATGGACTTAATGGACATGAGTTTGAGCAAACTTTGGGAGATAGTGAAGGACAGGGGAGCCTAGAGTTGGGTCTCAAAGAGTTGGGCATGACTGAGCAACTGAACAACAACAGCAAAGGTGCCAGCACTGGGGATACAGTGGCAAACAAGACAGGCAATCCTGCCTAATGGGCCATGCCGGTCAGGGGATTTGGACCTAACCAAATAAATAATTCAGAGTCATCAGAGAGCCTAGACCTTTCCCACTTTCTGCCTCTCAGGCTCATGTCAGGGGTGCAGTGGCAGGGGTCCCCTGTGGGTGGGTGGGGACACTGGTGAGTGCTGGCCAATGACTTGTGACTGGACATGGTGTGTGCTCCTTCTGGGCTGAGCGGTTAATGTGTGCCCCCCTGGAGCTCTTTCCTGTCTGGCACAAAGACCAGCTAAGTGCTGCATATGTGGCTGATCCATAGGCGGGGTCCCTGAGCTGAACCTCCCAGCTGACACAGCAGACGTGGGGAGTGAGAAAACAATAAACCCTTGCTGTTTTAAGCCCCTGAGCTTTTGAGGTTTTTATTACTGCACTGTAATCCAAACTATCTTGACTGATATAAAGCTATAAAGTATAATAGTATAAATATAACTGCTGTGGATAAAATGAACAAGTTGCTAAGAAAACATGACAGGGTGGTTTACACAGCCAGGGTTGTTGCTTCTCTGAAGAGAGGAAATTTAAATTGGGATCTCATAGATGGAGTATTATTTCCATAATTGTTTTACTTTACTGTAGAGGAGAATAAAGTGGCCTTGGAATCATGGAGTCAGAATAGGCAAGAAAAGCAGGGGCATAGACTTGTCTGCAGTCACACATCTACTGTGTATAACTCTAGATGTGGACTCGGGTCCAGGCCCCCTGCAGCAGGGCTGTGACTAAGGCAAGGCCAATGCGGTGTGAGTGTGCTGCCCTGGGGGAGGCCACTCTCTGGGCCTGCCTACACTTTCCACCCTGAGAGTGAGTGCCTCCCTAGAGGTTATGCCTGCAGGGCCCACACTTAAGGAGGCACTCATTTCTCAGGATCTCTCAAGGCAGAGCTGGTGCCTGGGAGTGAGAGTCTCCTTAAATGTTGCACCCTCAGCACCTCTCTTGCTTCACCCTAGGCCCAGGGGCTGCTGTCTACCACTATCCTCAGTAACCATAACATACAAGCACATACTGGCATGAGCGGTAAAGAACCAGCCTGCCAATGCAGGAGACGCAGAAAACATGGATCTGATCCCTTGGTCATGAAGACCCCCCTGAAGGAGGGCATGGCAACCCACTCCAGTATTCTTGCCTGGGAAACCCCACTGGCAGAGGAGCCTGGCAGGCTACAGTCCATGAGGTCGCAAAGAGTTGGACGTGACTTAGTGGCTCTAACAACAACATATAATTCTGAAGCCATTACCACTTCCATCAGCCCCACATTTCCTTGTTGTGACTATGTTCATTCCCCATTCCTACCCCCCAGTTCCAGGTTAATCACTATTTTCTATATCTATAGTTTTGCCTTTACTAGAGATTTCATATAAATGGAATCCTACATATGTAGCCCTTTGTGTTGCTTCTCTCACTTCAAGGAATGTTTTTGAGATTCAATCATGTTAATACTTACATTACAGTATTGATCTTTTATATTGCTTCATTCCTATTCCATTGTATGGATAGACTATATTTGATTATCTGTTCACCAGCTGATGGACATTTGGATTTTGCCAGTCTTGGGATATTGTGGCTAATGCTACTATGAACACACATGTCTATGTGTTGATGCATTTTTATTTCTCTTGGGTATACACGTAGGAGATAATTGCTGGTTTGTATGGTGGGTGTATGTTTAGCTACTTAAGAAACTGCCAAACTTTTCCCCCAAGTGGCTGTAACCATTCTGTGTTCCCACAAGCAGTGAGTATATGAATGTTCCGGTTTCCCCACATCCTTGTGAACACTTGGTATTGTTAGGCTTCTTGCTTGTAGTCATTTCAGTGAATATGTGGTGATAATTTATCATGCTCTTAATTTGTATTTCCCTAATGTATGTTGTTGAATATCTTTTCGTATGTCTATTAGTCATTCATATATCTTTGGTTAAATATTCAAATCTTGTCTCATTATTGAATTTTAAGAGTTCTTTACATACTATTTTTTTTCCTTTTTTAAAAAAAAAATTGGCTGCACTGGGTCTTATTTGTGGCATGCAATGTCTATAGTTTCCTGACCAGGGATTGAACCTGGGCCCCTTGTATTGGAAGTGCAGAGTCTTAGCCACTTGACCACCAGAGAAGTCCCTAAGAGTTCTGTACATATTTTGGATTCATGCCTTTATCAGTTACATAAATTACTGTTTATATAACCTTAGTTTTTGGCTTATATTGTAATTTTCTTAGTGGTGTTTGAAGAGCAAAAGGTTTTAATTTTGAAAAAGCCCAACTTATCAATTTTTGTCTTTTATGGATCATGCGTTTGGCGTCATATCTAAGAAATCTGTCTAGTTCAAGGTCATAAAGACCTTCTGTGTTTTCCTCCTGGGGTTTTGCAACTCTAGCTGTAAACTCTATGTTTAATTCTGTGATACATTTTGAGTTATTTTCATGTAGCCACATCTTTTGAACCCTCCTTTTGACAGATAAGGAAACCAAAGCAGAGGGGCTTAGCTCATGTTCTGAAGCAAGCTAGTGATAGAGGTAAGATAGCTGGTTAGGGTCTGTTCCAGACAAAGTGTTTGGTCTTACACAGCTTATCTGAGTCTACATCTTCCAGCTTTGAGACTGCATGATTGTTGTCTCTGACCTCACTTTATTTAAAAAGTCCTTCTGAATGTCTGTGCCAAGTGGTTCTTAGCAGTTCAGATCTACTGTGTCTGTTTCTTGACTGAGTAGAAGCACAATTGCTTTTAGCATCATTCTTTACACACTTGGAGCCACCTGAGCCCACCTCATCCACATTTCTCCTAGCTAACTAGCTTTGGCTTCTTTTGCTCCCAGGGGCTGTCTCTGCCCCTTCTAGCTCTTGAATTGCTTCCCAACACTAACATCCTATACATGGCACTTGCCACTTGGTATTGAACATTATAGCTTTGAAATCAAGGGCAGGCCAGGAACATGGAGTTGGGTGGATTTCCCAGAGGATGCTGGAGGGAAAACAGCTGTCGACTTCCATTCCAATTTGTCAAGCAAGGCAGCTGGAATTTTTAGGTCATTCAGTTTCCTGGGATCTCTTGGGGAGAGGGAAAGTCAGTGCAGAGGGACCTGTGAGGAAAGAATGGGCCAAGGGGAATCCAAGATTTATAATTGTTACTCATTTAAACCCTTGCACAGCTGATGGTTTATCATCTTACGGTTTTGGTCCAACTGTAATATCTGTTCTTTTCCTCTGATCCTAAAAAGACTGCATCAGCAATTGTCTGATTCTTGATTTTAAAATTCTATTCAAGTTGTAGTTTGACAACAGTGAGCTGGAAGCAACCTAGATGTCCATCTTTACCAGAATGGAAAAGGGATTTCTGTTGGAGGCAGAATGTTCTACACTAGATAGATATATCATATCAGGTATGCATACACATGACAGCATGGATAGACCTTAAATATACAGAGTACAAAAGAAAAGAGTGTAAGATCTAGAGCATAACCTGAGTAATATGAATAAAAACATAAACATCTTTCAAATAGCAATTCATTTTCTTACAAATTCATGTACTTATATCAGGCCATATACCAGTCACATAGAGAATATGTTTAGTGTGCAGAGGAATATTGGGGAAGGGGGGTCTGTATTAGTTTTCTATGGCTGCTGAAACAAATTAACACAAATTGGGCAGCTTAGAATAATGCAACTGTATTCTCTCAAGTGTTGGAGGCCAGAAGTTCAAAGTCATTATCACCGTACTGGAATCAAGGTGTTGGTTCCACTGGAGGCTCTATGGGAGAACCCGTTCCTTTCCTCTTCCACTTCTGATGGTTGCTGGCATTCCTTGGCTTGTGGCCACATCATTCCAGTCTTCAAGGCCAGCATCTTCAAATTACTCTGTTCCATCTTCACATCATCTTCTGTGTGTGTTAGATCTCCTTCTCCCTCCCTCTTTTGAAGTTACATGTGACTGCATTTAGGGCCCACCCAAATTATCCAGGATATAATCTCATTTTAAACTGATTTTAATCATATATGCAAAGATTTTTTTTTTGGTCATATAAAGTAACATTCACAGGTTCTAGAGCTATCTCTTGGGGAACCAGCCACAGGGTCCTTGTATTATTTTTCTTTTATACCTCTTATCCAGTCTTTCAGCAAATTATGTCAGCTCAACTTTCAAAACATGTTGAGAATTTACCAACTTCCACCACCTCCATGGCCACCAGCAATCCTAGTTGAAACTGCCATCACTTCTTACTGGTCCCTTGGTTTACCCCCTTGCTTCTCTACAGTATGTAACCTATGTATCAGCCCGAGTACCTCTTTTAAAACCTCAGTCAGACCATGATTCTTCTGCTTCTCATTTTTTTCTTACTTTGTGTTATTTCCTCTTTATAGTACCGATTCACCAGTTGTCATGTCTTTATTGTTTATTTGTTTACTATCTATCTCCTCAATGAGAAGCTCTGTAAGAGCACTTGGTCTAATTTATTCCCAACAGAAAAGAACAGTGCCTAAAACATTATGGAATACAGTTTACATATCTGCTGTCCTGTCACCCCAAGGGAAACATGAATAAATCTAGAGCCCAGCGTTACATAGCAGGGCAGATAGCTTTATCTTCAGTCCACATTGAGTCCTCTGGCTGTTTAGTGGACAGGTCCCAAGAATCTCTCCTCTGGGGGCCTGAATGTTCAGAGCCGTGCAACTATGTAAAGGAACTGTGAACTTTGAGGTTAGGGTGACTTTGAAGTCCTAGTTAGACATCTCCCGGGTGGATTACCTTGAGTGAGTTAAACCCTCTGAGCCTTAGTTGTCTAATCTGCAAAATGAGGATTGTAATTTCTATCTGGCAGGATAAGTCGCAGGGTTAGAAATAATAAAGCCAAGGCACTTGCCGTTCTGTTTTATTCCTGGGTGATCCTTCATTCCACCAGACTGGGAGACCCATGGCTTTATGGTAACACTAGGATCAAGTTAGGCATCTCAGTATCTGGGAAGGTGTGCCTGTCCCATCCTCTGTGAGGGGCTCCCTTTCCCAGAATCTGGGAGAGGCATGGAATATTTTCTCTCACAAATCTTCCAGAAGAAACTCACCCTGCTGACACCTTGACTTTGGACTTCTAATCTCCACAACTATAAGGGAATACAGTTCTTTTTTTTTTTTCAAGCCACCCAGTTTGTGGGAAACTGTTTTGCCAGCTCTGGGAATCAAATATGGTAATCCTTTAGCCAATTTCTCTTTCCATACAGTAACAGATACACAGGTTGTGCTAACTTCCTTTTACTCAGAGGGGCTATTTGTTCACTGTTAGAGGTGCCCTGTGATATCCAGAATGTTTGGAAGCTATGTCCATAATGGCAAAGTAAAATGGAAGTTTAAGATAATCCTTCGGTTGATATATGAAAAAAAACTAACATTTACTGAACTAGGCTCTGTCTTAAATGCTTACGGTCGTTATTGTATGTAATCCTAACAATATCTCTACAAGGGAGGCACTGTGATAGCCCCTTTGTATAAGCTTGGAAACTGTTGTTGTTCAGTTGCTAAGTCGTGTCCGACTCTTTGCAACCCCATGAACAGTAGCACACCAGGACTATCTCCTGGAGTTTGCTCAAACTCATGTCTATTGAGTCGGAAACTGTAGCAGAGTTAAGTAACTGAGAGGATGATAACTTAGATCTTTCAAAACCCTAGGTAATCATGCCTTAAGGTTGGATCCTGACTGGAAGTAGAAACTGATAACATCTTCTTTATGTGTGTGCATGCTGCATCGCTTCAGTCGTGTCTGACTCTTTGTGACCCCAGTGGTCTGTTGCCGCCAGGCTCCTCTGTTCATGGGATTCTTCCAGGCAAGAATACTGGAATGGGTTGCCATTCCCTTCTCCAGGGGATATTCCCAACCTAGGGATCAAACCCGAGTCTTCTGCGTTGGCAGGCAAGTTCTTTACCTCTAGTGCTACCTGGGAAGCACAAACTTTTTAAAATTCTTCACATTTCCCCCTTTCATTGTGTAGAGAAGGCTAGAAAGTTCAAGGTTTCCTCTAGCCAACTCTTAAAGTTAAAGAAAATGAGTTGAATAAATCTAAAATATTCCTTAATATTCTTATTCTATCCAAAGGCTTTCTCCTAAGAGAAGCCAAAGGTGCTCCATAGATCTCACTGATACCTCATCTGATTAAGAAAATATTATCCTTCCCCACAGGAAGACTTTTGTCAGAGATGAGGAAAGATAACTGAACTGGCAGGTCAAAGGCTCAGAGATTCATTACCAAGATAAATAGGAAAAATGGAAGGAACTTGGGGGCTTCTTTGGGACTTCCGAGGGTTGGCGGGGCAATCATTCTTTCTAGTGTAGCTGCACGTCTTTGCTCTGTTCAGAGAATGAAGACCATTTGATAAGCCTGATGTGCAGTGGGTTACCCAGTGGATTATTTTCATAGCTAACACCTTTAGCATCTTTCCTTTTTCTTTAATCGATGTTGATTTAAACAAGGTTAAAGCCAAGGCCAGTGAGTAGCTGTAACCTCAGTTCCAGTCACTGCTTTGTTACCAGTTTGAATGAGAAATAAGCATACATCTTTGGTCTCTCACTATTGAGAGTCTGTCTTTTCCTACTTCTGGGATCCCCCATTCTGGTGATAGTCTTAGGGCTTATTCAGCTCACACTGTTAATCCTGGCTATAATCTCTTTGTGTAGAGGAAACAAAAAATTGAGGTCCCTACATCTATTTGGTCCTTGCAGCTTGGGGCCAGTGGCTACTCTGGAGCTGGGCTTGACTGGTCTGCTTGCAGGAGGGTTGAGAGCCCAGAAGCTGGGGACTGGGCCATGGCCCCTTTATTGCTGATGTCACCGCATGGTGGTGTCATGTGTGGAGGGAAGCGTGCTGATGGAGTCAGGTGGGAGAAGTGCAGGAGCCCTGGGTTACTCTCTGCCCAGGCCTGTAGTCTTTCCCATCTAGTCTTAGGACTGTTCCCTGTATGTACCCTCACCCTTTACTCTCCCGGCCCCCTGGAAATCCTTCCTCTTCTATTGTCAAGGACTGCCGCTAGGCTGACCTCTGGGGCTAAAACCAGTACTTCTCCAGGGTACAGTTAATCAGAATAATCCAAGATATGGGATGTGTGCTTTCATCTGGGCAAGTGATAGAAAATAAAACTGGATGGACAGTGTGCAGCCAGATCTGAGTAAAGCTGAGATGCCTGGCCCAGGGCTCCTGTGAGGGTTTTGAGCTGGGAGAGAGCCATCTGTCCCAAAACCTACCTCTACTTACAGCCACTACAGCCTGTGTTTCAAAGATGTTGATTTTTCTAGCAGTATCCCTGGGTATCAGAGGCAGGAAGGTGGTGAGAGGGGAGTTACTGTGCTCACCCCTCCAGATGCAGCCTGGGGAGCCTTCCTGGGGTCTCCTCCCCTCAGTCACATGTCCCCTCTATTTCCAGTGCTATAAGGGAGCTGGAGACTGGAGGTCTCTTAGCACCTTGATAGTATCTGAGACTCCCCCCTCTGGTGACTACACTTCCTCACCTCTGTTTATTCTTCCTTCAGCCCCTTTCCAACCAAGGGTGTGTATTAAAGAAGGAGTTTAGAAGGAACGCCACCTTAATGATTTCCTTTCAAGTTTCATGGAGGCAGACTAGGGGGTCAGAATCCTAAGGTTTGGGGTGCCCTGCTGACCCACCTTGGCACTTCCCCTCCCTAAGACTCAGCTTTCTCACCTGTAAAATAAATGGGTTAATCACGTCGACTCCCAGAGGTACATCCAGCTCTACTATTCGATGATTCTGGGTTTGTAAACTCTGCTTACTCATTTAATATTATTTTCCGAAAACTTGATGTCTTGATTGCAGTGTCCTCTCCTTTCTGTACACTGATGGGACAGAATGGCATTTTAATCACCTTGGCATGAACACATTTTAGAGTAGTTTTTAATCCCAGTGAATCTTCAGAGTACCCTAGAGAAGCACAAATTTGAAATAAATTATACTTTTTAAGGTGCCTCTCTCCTCCTTCCATGCTTCTGTTTATTATTCATGAGTGTGTCTGTTTACACATGAGTGTGTCTGTTTACACCTGTCTTGGGCCTGTCTGTCTGCTTGAGGCCAGAGGGATTCAGTGATCCGGAAGTTCTGGATGCTTCTGGAAATGGGTTACAACTCTGCTCCCTGCTTCAGAGAAGAGGCTGAGTGGGGAGTCCCCGCCTGGGTCCCAGCCACCTCATTTCTCATCTCTTGAGCCCTAGGTCTCTTGGGAGATGGCTCTGCCACTAACCAGCCAGGTGAACTTGGGCAAATTACCAGCTTTTATGCCTCAGTTTCCTTGTGTGTAAATGGGGATCATAACAGTATTTACCTCCTAGGATTCTTAGACACTTCCTGCTTCAGAATCATCTGAAGTATTTGTCTGAAATCCAGACTCCTGGGCCCCAGGTAAGGCATACTGAATCAGCACCTCTGGGAATGGGGTGCAAAATCTGGCTGTTTAACAGCTCTTCTACATGACACTTTCATATGATGCAATTCAAGAATCCGTCCCTTCAGTATATGATGCTTCTCAGCTCTCATAGCTTTTAACCTGCACCAACTTACTTAAATATCACCTTGACCAAGAGAGGTAAATAGAGCCCCCTCCTTTCCTTCAAGTGCCCAGGAAACTTTTGTCCGAGGTCACACCATATCTCTAAACCCAACACCCAACATCGCTGTCCATTTTCTCTCCTTTTGCTGAATCTTCTTGCAAGAAAGGATGGAGGCTAGTGTACACCCCATCAGAGAATCTGGCTTGACTTCTTTTCATTTCTTTGTGTTTAGTGGCTGAGATTCCTTGCTGCTGTTTGGCAGATAGACATCATCTCCCTTTATAAATGTTTTTATCTGCTGCTGCTTTTATCTTATCAGACCCACAGTATGTCTTCGTCTTTCTGCTCCTAAAGATAATTCCCACATTGCTGTATGTCATAAATGTCATCTCAGTCACGACTCAAAATAACAAATGGGTTTGTTTCCAGTGTGGAAAGAAATCTGGCGGCACCTTCCATAGGTAGAGCTTGCATTCTGAGCTCTCTGAAATTCTGCTCCCTGCCATGCCCTTTAAGACAGGCGACCCAACCCCTGGTACCAGTCCATGGCCTTTAGGGACTGGACTGCACAGCAAGAGGTGAGTGGCAGGCAAGCAAGCAAAGCTTCATCTTCCTCTCCCCATCACTCCCCTATCACTAGCACCACTGCCTCCACCACCCCCCACCCCATCCTATCCGTGGAAAAATTGTCTTATAAGAAACCAGTCCCTGGGATCAAGAGTGTTGGGGACCACTGCTTTAAAGGACTTGGCTGTACACTTTGAGAGATGAAGAGGACCCGGGTACCCTGGAATCTTAGGGGGACAATGCTGAGTGCCACAGTAAAAGCAAATTGGGAGAAAATGAGGTGCTGCAGCCTAGACAAGTTGGAGCAGTGTCCTAGGGACACATGCCCACACCTGTAGTTGAGAGGTAGGAAATTAGCCAGGATCAGGGCGCACTTACAAATCTGCAAACTGAGGAGCCCAGAAAGAAAGTTAATTGGCTTTTCATGGAGGAGAAGCCATGACTACTGCCCCCACCCCCACCCCCAACACTAACCTTTGCCTTGGGCCCTTGGTTTGCAAGAGACATCAGGTGTGCCTGCTGGAAACTGAATAAGCAGAGTCCTAGTGACTGGGATGGAGGTTGAGGATGCAAAAGTCCTTGTTGCATGACCTGGGATGCTGCAGAACCATCACTGTGGGACAGTGGGAGATGGCAAGATAGGAGTGCAGTGGGAGCACAGAGGTGTGAATCCAACAGGCTTTGACACCTATCATTAACCGATTATAAAATGTGTTGCTGTTTATTTTTTCTTTTAATAAAACTCACTATGAAACTCAGTGGCTAGCATATAACTGCACACTGGTGCCTGGCTTTAGGCCTGGCTGCCCTCCAGAGGGGGAGGACTCTAGCGTGTATGGACAGAGTTAACCTGGGGCTTTTTATCATGAGCATCTCAGAGGTGTGTTTCCCCAAAGGACAATGGGTTCTCTGAATGATTCCATCATAGTCTCCACCACAGCACTATTGACCTTCTGGGATGGGTGTTCATTTGTTGGGGGGAAGTCCCGTGTGTGGTTGGATGCCCAGCAACTCCCCTGGCTCCCCTGCCTTCCATGGATGATGGGGTCATACACCCACCAACTCTCAGTATGTGGCAACCAATTGTCTCCTGATGCTGTCAAATGTCCCCTGGGTACCAGAGTTGCCCGTGGTTGAGAACTACTGTCATAGATGAGCAAGAGTAACATATTTTCAGCCACTTTGGGATTCAGACTGGTTATGAAAACCCAAAACCTTTCCATGAAGGTCTGTGACCAAAGAGTGATCTGGTCTGTGATCCAGAGTTTGCCAGTTTCAGTTCAGGTCAGTCACTCAGTCATGTCCAACTCTTTGTGACCCCATGAACCACAGCACACCACGCCTCCCTGTTCATCACCAACTCCTGGAGTCCACCCAAACCCATGTCCATTGTGTCAGTGATGCCATCCAACCATCTCATCATCTGTCATCCCCTTCTCCTCCTGCCCTCAATCTTTCCCAGCATCAAGGTCTTTTCCAATGAGTCAGTTCTTCGCATCAGGTGGCCAAAGTATTGGAGTTTCAGCTTCAACATCAGTCCTTCCAATGAACACCCAGGACTAATCTCCTTTAGGATGGACTGGTTGGATCTCCTTGCAGTCCAAGGGCCTCTCCAGAGTCTTCTCCAACACCACATTGAATTCAAAAGCATCAATTCTTTGGCGCTCAGTTTTCTTTATAGTCCAACTCTCACATCCATACATGACCACTGGAAAAACCATAGCCTTGACTAGACGGACCTTTGTTGGCAAGGTAATGTCCTCTGCTTTTTAATATGCTGTCTGGGTTGGTCATAACTTTCCTTCCAAGGAGTAAGCGTCTTTTGATTTCATGGCTGCAGTCACCATCTGCAGTGATTTTGGAGCCCATAAAAATAAAGTCAGCCACTGTTTGCACTGTTTCCCCATCTATTTGCCATGAAGTGATGGGACCGGATGCCATGATCTTAGTTTTCTGAATGTTGAGCTTTAAGCCAACTTTTTCACTCTCCTCTTTTACTTTCATCAAGAGGCTCTATAGTTCTTCTTCACTCTCTGCCATAAGGGTGGTGTCATCTGCATATCTGAGGTTATTGATATTTCTCCTGACAATCTTGATTCCAGCTTGTGCTTCTTCCAGCCCAGCGTTTCTCATGATGTACCTTGCGTATAAGTTAAACAAGTACGGTGACAATATACAACCTTGACGTACTCCTTTTCCTATTTGGAACCAGTCTGTTGTTCCATGTCCAGTTCTAACTGTTGCTTCCTGACCTGCATACAGCTTTCTCAAGAGGCAGGTCAGCACAGTTTAGCACAGACCTTTTCTTATCCTTTGACATCTCCTTCCTCACAGTGGTCCCTGTCACCTGGAACTCTGACCCTTCTCCACTTCCCAGGCTTTAGGACTCCTCTCCCAAGACCAGCCTGGGGCCAGCTCTTGCTTCTGCTTCATTCTATGTGCCATTTATCGTGCAGCCAGACACCCTGCCTCTGCTAGGCTAGCTTCCAGAACTGGTCCCTGCATGGATTACCCGTGGCTTCCCTCAGCTTCTCCTCCTCAATGGTGCCTCCTCAGCCTAGAGATCACCCTTTTAAACTCCGCCAAGCCCGAGTCACCGCCCTGGCTGCTGAAACCCTCTGGCACTGCTCCAGAGTATGCCTCAGTGGGGAGGGGGACCCGGGACCAGTGCCAGCGTGCTGTCACCATGTACACTGGGCATCCTGGGCCTGACGTGTGCAACCAAGCCTGCCCTGGCGATCAGATCACCTGGGATGATTGTTAAAACCCGGACTCTGGGGTTGTGCCTCTGGGTGGCTTGGGGACTAGGAATCTGCCTTTTCACAGTCTCCGCAGGCAACAGGGCACCGCTGAGGTCAAGGGTGAGTCCGAGGCTGAGCTTGCTCCCCAGCGGCGCAGACTCTCATTTCTTCCCCCGAACCTCTCTTTTGCTTGGCCCTGCACTTGATGACCTAGTTTTCTGTCCTGTTTCATATATGCCTTTACATTTATTTTGGAGATGAAAAATCTAAAGTGAGACAGTTGTGGAGAAATCAGAAATCAGCCATCAGAGCGCCATGTGGGTGCTGGGGTTGGAGGTTGTGGGTGGTGGGGAGAGGGTTCAGGACTATGAGTCAGAGCACTGGTTTGGGTCCTGCTTCGACACGGGCACATCTCTTCTCCTCTATAGCCTTCATTTCTCCAGTGGTTAAATGGGGTAAGATAGAAAGTTTCTATGACCGTTTTAATGTGATAGAATTCTATTCTGCCTTCAGTTGAAAACGTACTTTAACTCCAATACAAAAAGTAGCAAAAGCTCTGAAAAGTAGACAACCCCCAAATCCCATCCTCTGGCCATCTGCCTGGCTCCTCTTCTCCCTGAGGCATCATTAGAGGAATCCAGGGCTCTACAAACCCAGCGTGAGGTTCACAGGGCCTGGATTCTCCCTGCCTTGGCAGTTGTAACTGGCTTACACAAGGCCTGGTCTCTGGCCTTAGCAACCACAACTTTATTTTCCTTTCCCACCTTATGGTAAATTAAGTGGAAATGCTCTCTGCACCCCTAGGCTGAAAACTCCAGCAGGCTCTTAATTTCCAGCTCACTCTCAATTAACATGATCATTTTTAAGTTGCAAAACATAGTTGCAACTCAGCCATGCTTAATCCAAGAAATTAACTGAAACTCTGAACTTAAATTTTACAGCAAATCTTTATGCCTTGTCTGTCCTCCCACCCACCCCTATTTCAGTTTGCTGCTGCTGCTAAGTCGCTTCAGTTGTGTCCGACTCTGTGCGATCCCATAGACGGCAGCCCACCAGGCTCCTCCGTCCATGGGATTTTCCAGGCAGGAATACTGGAGTGGGTTGCCATTGCCCTCTCCACCATTTCAGTTTACTAGGCAGTTTGTGGTCTCTCCAGGGTCAGAGAGGAGGGAGAAAGGAGAGGTAAATGAGTGCTTGCCTGGCGCAGTTATTGAGCACTTCTTCCTGTGAGCTGCTCTGATGGGCATCTCCAGCGTTCTCATTCTCATGTCTGTAAGCACTCCTGCAGGTCCCCCCATCTGGGGGATGCAGCTCCATTCCTGGGGTTGCTGGTGGTACTTCCTTCCTAGGAATTCTGCGTCTACCTTCAGCTCTTTGCTGCTGGGCCTGCTTTGCCCCTCCTGCTAGTCCTATTGGTCAGGACCCAGGACAGTGCTGTTGTTGTATGTTGTTCAGTCACCCAGTCATGTCCAACTCTTTGTGACTCTGTAGCATGCCAGACTTCCCTGTCCCTCACCATCTTCCGAAGTTTGCCCAAGTTCATGTCCATTGCATCAGTGATGCCATACAGCCATCTCATCCTCTGATGCTCTCTTCTCCTTCTTCCCTCAGTCTTTCCCAGCATTGGGGACTTTTCCAATGACATTCCAAGGACAATGATAGGACCCCCTGAACACTGGACAACTCTATAGAACCCAGTACGGTTACCTTGATTCTCTCCGACAGCTTTCTCAGGCATGAGTTAGGTGGCAGCTCTCCATATCTCAACTGCTGGGTCAGCAACAGATCAGAGTTCTCTGAGGGGTGCATGGGGTCCATCATGAGACTGGAGGTATAGAAGGAGGTGGGCACACAGGGTGGGCTTCCCAGGTGGTGCTAGTGGTAAAGAATCCTCCTGCCAATGCAGGAAACTCAAGAGTTGAGGGTTTGATCCCTGGGTTGGGGAAATCCAGGAAATGGCAACCCACTCCTGTGTTCTTGCCTGAAAAAGCCCATGGGGGCTGCAGTTCATGGAGTCACAAAGAGTTGGTCACGACTGAGCACACATGCACACAGGGCATGGCTGTATCTCTCAGCTTGGAAATTCTCTTTGCTCCACACTCTGACTCCTCTTTATCCTTGATCTGACTCAAGGGTTTCTGATTCAGGGGTTTTCCAGGGAGACATCATTCAGGGTCCAACCAGGGATGTAGACCCTTATGAGGGTTATGGAGTAAGGAATGTACTTCAGCAGTTAGAGCATACACAGTCGCCGGAGGCACAGGGGGAAGGATAGATTTGAAAAGAAAGACCATGAATCAGCCCCAGCACAGGCTGATGAGTCAGAGTTCTCAGGGAAGCCTGGAGGTTGGGCTCTTCCAGCTGCTGGAGTAGGTGTGAGAAGGAGGCAGGTACAGACCCCTGGGGAAGGGTGTCTGCTCTTCGTGGCTGCTTCCTCACAGTTGGTGGCTAAGTGCCTGTGGTGGGCCTGGGGTCACTGCTGGGCAGCTGGGGTCAGCAGCTGAGAAGGAAAGCTGGACACCCAACAGGGAAAAGTGAAAATGAACTGGAATCCATTGGAGCCTGAGCCTTGGTCTACTGCCCTTAACCAACAGCAAGCATCAGTGAGCAGAGTGGCTGCTTCACTTCTACATCCCCGGACCCTCCCAGGTTCACATGTGATAAACTCAAATCCCGAACATTCTGTAAAGTTTCCTGGAAAGTGTAGCACCTAGTGTAAAGCCTTCCCAGGTGGCTCAGTGATTAAGAATTCACCTGCCAGTGCAGGAAATACAGGAGACACAGGTTCGATCCCTGGGTTGAGAAGATCCGCTGAAAGAGGAAATAACACACCCCAGTATTCTTGCCTGGAGAATCCCATGGCTAGAGGAGCCTGGAGGGCTACAGTCCATGGGGTTGCAAAGAGTCTGATAGGACTGAGCAACTGAGCACAGTGTAAATAAACTGACACTAGAACAATCCAGCACAAGGAGTTATGGAGCTAGCGCTTTTTAATTTTTTTTTAATCTATACTTTGCTTTTTACGCTCACATCTGTTCTATCTTGGCTACTGGTAGAAACTTTCCACTTTAACCTCCTATTATCCATCCTATGATTCTTCACTTCCATTTAGCACATTTAAATGCCTCCCTCAAAGAAGCAAGAAAAAAAAAAACAACCCACAAGCCAGTGATGCACCATTCGCAACCAGCTCTTGAGGGAACCAGAGAACAGCTGGTCCCTAGCCTCCAGCCACTTTTGAAAATGCAGTCAGTGACGGAAGAAGGTCATGAGAGAAAGAAGCATATTTGTGACACACTCAGGCTGGTGACTGAGACTTTAGTCATATTTACAGAAGCTGGAAAAGGAAACTCATAACTCATGTTCACAGGGGTGATTGGTTTTATTTTCCATGTTACAAAATGTAAGACTAAATTTAAAGTCATTTGTGTGTACACTAGCCCTGAATGGAGCTGGGTAGCAGCTGTTGGGAATGTTCCAGTCAATTAATTGTGATGTTTTCTCATAGTTTGGTGGAAAGCAGTGAAGGGGGAGAATGCTGGAAATTGCTTTTAAAAATAGCAGGCTGGAGTGATGAGCCCGTCTCCCTCTATGCTTCATTGGGAGTTTCTGCAGGTGTGGTACACATCACCACCCAGCCACTGGTGTGGCAATTCATTCCAATCACTGCTGCGGGGCTGTGCGGTCTAACAGCTTGTGACTCAGTGGAGAGAGGGCTCTGAAATGTGGGGGGAGTGGCTTCTCTGGTGAGCTGTCAGAAGAGAGGAGACAGAAGGAAGTGAAGAGAACAAGAGCTCAGAAATCTACAAGGCGTGGAAATGTTCAACCTGGTATGGGCAGGTGTCGAGAAAATGTCTTACGCTCTGCATTGGAATAGAAATGTAGTTCTCTCGGCACTAGATCCCAAGAATTCTCATACACCCAAATGTATCCTCTTTGCTTATAAAATCTGTGACCTCCACACTCCCTTCATCCAGCTAAGGAAGACAATACCGTGTAATAAAAATAACAACAATATTGATAACCCAACACATACTGGGCACATATGTACCAGAATGACTGCTAGTACATTACATGTGTTAGCTCATTGATTTATCACAACAACCCTGTGAGCTGGGTACCATAATTGTCCCATTATCATGATGTAGAAATGGAAGCAAAGAGTGATTGAAAAATGCATCCAGGTAGCTGTAAATGCAAGTTGGCTCATATAGGGATTAAAGACCCTAATTTGGAGTCCAGACCATAAAATGCTACATATTTGGCTTTGAACAAGTTGATTAATGTAAATAAGTTTTAGTTTTTCATCTGTAAAGTGGGAATAATAATAACAGTTTCTACCTCTTAGAGTCTTTTTCACCCTAGTTGCCCCCAACCCTTTCCTCACATATTCAACTATTCCCATCTAAAATGTGTGTGTGTGTGTGTGTGTGTGTGCGCGCACACGCACACATGTGTGAATGTACCCCTGGTCACTGGGGAAGAAGGGAGATGGAGAAATGGGGCAGCTGCTCGGGACTCAGTCTAGGACTGGCAACTCTGTAATTAGCTGCAGCATCCCTGGGGTGTCATCTGCCTGCCACTTTTTGTTTGCTGATTGATTTTGATTTGACACATCAGGGCAGATGGGTGAGGGGAAGGGGGTTGGTAAGAGTCAATGTTTGGTGACATGTGAATAACGCACTTGTGAATTAATCAGCCTTATCATTTTTGGCCAGTTGCCATGGCTATGGAAAGTCATGCATCACGTAAATCAGAGAAAAAGGACCACAGCGTATCATGGCTCTTTGCCTTCCTCATTCGAAGCTTCCTCCAAGCCTCTCTGTCCTCCCAGTCAAGGCCATGGCCTCGGGTCCTTAGGTACTACAAGTGGTGGGAGGCTTCTCTACACCTCTTGATGATGGGATGGACTTACTGTCACTCTCAGGAATTATGTACTGAGGGTTCAAAGACCAGTGAACATGTTTGGGAAGCAACAAAATTACTAACATTTTGTTCTGCCATGTAAATGCATTAAAAAGAAAATAAAAACTACCAATATTTATAAAAGGGCATTTTAATACCAAAAAGTAGGAAGGACTTAATTTTGGAGTAGAGGATAGGTCTTTAAGTGGGAGAAATTTAGTTTAACAAAAAAACTCTGTCATTTTTTTTTTTCTCATTTCACTGATGACTAGCGAAAGCCTGCTAACAAACTGACCACATCATTAACATAACCAAGCTTCCCTAGTGGCTCAGTGGTAAAGAATCTGCCTGCAATGTGGGAGACCTGGGTTCAATCCCTGGGTCAGGAAGATCTCGTGGAGAAGGAAATGGCTGCTTACTCCAGTGTTCTTGCCTGGAGAATCCCAAGGACAGAGGAGCCTGGTGGACTATAGTCCTGGGATTATGAAGAGTCAGACTCAACTGAGTGACTAACACTTTCACTTTCTTTAATATAAACAAAGGCAAGAAGACAGAAAACACTTGAAATAGAGCTTCATTTGGAATTCCAGTGGATGTGATTTTGGGAGACACCAGGACAGAGCAATTACCTATTTAGTGCCTCGGTATTCTCGATTATAAAAATGGATACATCAATTCCCATCTTGCCTACTTCTCAGCATGATTCCAAGGATTAGATTAACTAGATAATATGTTGTTCTTGTTGTCACCAAGTTATGTCCGATTCTTTGAGACCCCATGGACTATAGGCTGTCAGGCTCCTCTGTCCATGGGATTTTCCAGACAAGAATACTGGAAAGGGTTACCATTTCCTTCTCCAAGGGATCTTCCCAACAGAGGGACTTGTCTCCTGCTTGGCAGGTGGATTCTTTACCACTGAGCCACCTAGGAAGCCCAACTAGATAATACAGGTGGCAGCACATGCTAGTGTCTTAGCATATTTGGGAGATCCTCTAGGGTAGCAGCTCTGTGTCTTTCTTCGGCATCTCCAGTGTCTGTTGCACAGAAGGTGGTTAATACAAATTTCCTGAATGAATAATAAAGCAAGTCAAAGCGATGACCACAAAAGCAGGAAATCCAAACCAGACAGGAGGGAGGGCACTCCCAGGACAAGGGGCTGCTTACCTGTACCTCCTTCCCCTTTCCAGCCACTGCACATTCTACTTATTCATAAAGGCTAGATTCAGCACTAAGCCAGAGTCTTAAATCTCCAGCAAATTCCATCTGTTATCTCTGAAATCCAGTTAATTTTCTTTTCCATGGGGAAGACCTTTCAAGCAGTGACTATTATCAGTATTCGTGATGCACCCGATTAGGGTATTGTCTTTGGAGCTGGATTGTCTACATTTAGATACTGCCTCCTCCACTTATGAACAGCATGCTCTTTGGCAAGTTACTTTACCTCTCTGTGCGTCAGGTTCCTTATTTGCAAGTGGAGATAATAGCAGAACCCTCCTCAAGAGGTTTTTATGGGGATTAGATGAGTTAGTACTTGGCGTCCTGCATGGCACTTTGTAGGCATTTAGTAAACATTAGTCTGTGATTATTAATGCTCAGAGGCTGCAGTGAGACCCCTTCAAAAAAATGGGGAATAAATTATCCTTTGAGGGTCCAGTTATGGGTAGATTTTTAGAGACATAGCTTGGCTCCCAGGTTTCTGAGATTTGAATAATTGGATTGAATATTTTTGTGCATTTAAAGATAGGTGATGTCGGTCAGTCACAAGGGCATGATCACCATGGAAGCTAGAAAAAGGAGAGGCCCTGAGACAAAGGTGATTTTGCCCACCTGAGCTCTCCCTTGGTTGGTGACTGTGCCTGGAGCATTAACCATCATTTCGTAAGGCTTCCCAAATGACTATGCAGTCAGACCCTGCAATGGGGATAGTTACCACCTTTCAGCTGCCAGACCCCTCTCTGTCCTGATTCAGGGCCACAAAACACCTTTCCACAGCCCACGAGTGGATTTCTGTCCCAGATCTGTCTTCAGGAGGAGAATGACTTTAGGCATCAGCCACGTGATCATAGTCAGTTATCCTCTTTGTGTCTACCCTAAGACCAAAGGTCAGGCCATGCGTCACTGTCAAGTCCTTGAATGAGTACCTGCCACACTGGGAAACTTCTTAGAAGACAGGTGTCAGTCTTGTACTTACTTTGACCTTCTATAGGCAGAAGTCTTTCTCTGCCAGCTGACACATAGACAAAGGGGCAGCTCCCAAGTCCAGAAATGGGCCATCATCCAACAAGCTGTGTGCATGGCCCACAGGGATGGATACTGAGCACCCAAAGCAGGACAGATCCACTTAGACCCAAAGCACCAAGTGACCCAGAGCAAATAACTCTGCTGCTAAGCCTGGAAGGCGCCTCTGAAGACTCAAAGTGCTTCATAAGAATTTACTTAGGAGGTGAAACAAGCCACATCAAGCCTTTGTTTGTCCTGGAACAGGAGTGACTAGGACCGTGGCTTTGACCTCACCTGTGTTGCAAATAAAAGATGACCTTAGTGACAGGACTGTAAACTAGATTACCTTGCACTGGCCTTTAAAACGTTTAGATTCTGAAGCCAGAATTAGGTCTTAGTGGTTGAGTGTGCCGTGTGCTCAGTCGTGTCTGACTCTTTATAACCCTATGGACTGTAGCCCGTCAGACTCTCCTGTCCATGGAATTCTCCAGGCAAGAATATTGGAGTGGGTTGCCATTTCCTCCTCCAGGGCATCTTCCCAACCCAGGGATGGAAGCCGTGTCTCCTCTGTCTCCTGAATTGCTGGTGTATTCTTTACACACTGAGCCATGTTGAGAAGCAGCCGAAAAGGATCAGAGACCTTGCTTCTCTTCTGCCGTCACTCAGGCTGCCATTTCAACACAAGGGAATGCACAAAACACCTTTCTTTCCTGTCTCTGGCAAACACCCTTCCTCCAAAATCCAAAATAGAGCTGAAGGAGCTTGGAGAAACTGGTTCAGTGGTTGTCCGCCTTTTCACCATCCAAACCCCTTTTCATAGTTTATTCTGTGGGCCCTGTGTTTTGAAAGATTTTTGTCTCCCAGATAAATAGCATTTAACAGGTAATAATAAGATAATTGGGCTTCCCAGGTAATTTGGTGGTAATGAATTTGCCTGCCAAGACAGGAGACATGGTTCGACTCCTGGGTCAGGAAGCTCCCCCAAAGAAGGAAATGGCAACCCACGCCAGTACTTTTGCCTGGGAAATCCCGTGGACAGAGGAACCTAGTAGGCTGCAGTCCATGGCATTGCAAGAGTTGAACACAACTAATAACAAGAACAATAAGATAATTAAACAAAGGCTAATATAATTGCCAAGCTGAAATTTTGAATTTGCAAATAATTATGCTGAGTTCATCTAATTCCAGTCCAAAGAAACTTGATGTTTTTAAGCAGTCTGGGGTTGCCTAATCTGGTGATTACAACTTTGGGGAGGTTTTCTGGCAGAAAGTATCCAGAGGAAGCCCAATGACAGTTTTCTAGCCTCTCTGGAGGTCTGAGGGCCCTCTATCGAGAAGTATCAATCTAATGTCAAACCTCACTTTTCAAATGAATTCATGTGTTTGTTACATTGAGATAAACGGACACAAAGCTGACCTTTACATCTTTACATATACCTGTATATGGCATCTCTGCTACAGTCCATGGGGTGGCAAAGAGTTGGACAAGACTGAGCTACACAGCACAGCACATTACATATATTAATATTTATATATATAATATGCATAGAATGCATAAATGCTATGTCCTTCATGTTTGAAGCACACAAAAATGCAAATATTATTCCATATCAGGGTGAAAAATGGCATGCAGTTATTCAGCTGTCACATACATGAGTTTGAATGGCCACGCTTCCCAGTCTGGAAAAGTGTACCACTTTGCCAGATAACCACCCAGCATTTTAAGAGAAGAGACCTCTGTTATTGCTCTCTGTAAGCCTGCTCATCATTTGGTTTTGAGCCAGGTCACCATTGCTGCCTTCAGGGTACCTGGTGTGTCCCCTTCTCTGGGTTGGGGGTCCGGTCCAGATCATGAGATTTCCTTCCCACCTGAGAGACCCTTCTGCATTTCTGGCTCCCCTGTTCTGTTCTCCTTAACTTTCCTTTACCTGCAAATTGCTCTTGGTGACATGATTTATTCTCCTGCCACAGATGGTAGGACTGTTTAACACCCATGTCTAATAGTTCTCCTTATAGAATTCCCTTCTTGTCAGCTGCTTTGTCTCTCAGGTTCAGGTTCTGTTTTCCTAGGTGATTAATTATTCCTGCTAGATCTATCCTTTGGCATCTCCAGGGTCTGTTCTGAAAATCTGTCTTGAATGCTTGTGTTTGGCTTATGCCTTGGGTATCAGTAAAAAAAACT
Organism: Dama dama; assembly: GCF_033118175.1. Taxonomy (NCBI): domain Eukaryota; kingdom Metazoa; phylum Chordata; class Mammalia; order Artiodactyla; family Cervidae; genus Dama; species Dama dama. Next base: position 50,285,271 of record NC_083692.1, on the reverse strand, counting down.
GCTCACCTTCTGCAGTGGAGATGGGTCACAAGGGACATGGATAGGCCTCCGTGAAGCTGGCATTCCCTAAGGAGTCACCCCCACTTTGCTCATTTCCTTCCTTCCTTCCTTCTTCCCATTGGCTTGTACAGAGGATCCTCAGCTTACCAATCGTGGTGGGGATGTGGGATGCAGCCTTACTGTCCGTGCAGTGCTCTCTCATTTGAGGAGCAAGGGCACAGGGCACCATATGTGGGTCTGCACTGTGGTTCTTGAAGCTTTTAGACAATTATGGGGCCTCTCTCTGGAGCATCAAATTTACTAAATATTTCAGAAGGGATTTTTTTTGTTGTTGTTGTTAAATCAAGGACTGATCCATTATGGGAAAAAATTTTAAATTAGCATAATTTTAAAGATAAATATAAGATCTCAAAGGCATCTTTGGGCTTGTGAAGAACTTCTTTGCACCACCCTCCCATTCCCTACTATCCTCCCCCCCCCCCCACTGCACACACACACACACACACACACACACAGACACACACACAGACACACACACACACACACACACATCTATCACATACCCTAACCAGCCCCAGGGAGATATTTACAACCCCAGCAACAGGCTTAGGGGCCTTTGGGTCCAAGGAGGTGAAGGAACCTCTTGATTCTGTTTATCTTATTATCCAATATGGAAAGTCTGCAGGCAAGTTTAGTTTATAGTGCAGACTTTTGAACTGGACCCTTTTCATTAGGTCTCTCTGACAGGCATCTGACAGCAATTACCTATCCAGGGACCCAGGTCACCCGCTGACCCCTCCAAATCTTCACTCGAAGCCAGAGAGGCGACTCCTCTTCAGTGGTGTTTAAATGTTTTGAAAATCATGTCTAACACCAAGTAGTCTTTAATCTTAACTGTTCATCCTATTAAATGACCTTAAATGCCTGTCTGTTTTTTGTGAATGTTTCTAGGCCCCCTTCAGATCATCACATCTAATTCCACACAGAGTTGGGGTCACCTCTCCCATCACTGCTGGTAGACCAACAAGCAACACCATAATTCAGAACATGCTCTTCTAGTTGTGAAATCTGGGCATGTTCCCTAACCTTTCTTTGCCCATTTCTTCATCTGTAAAATGAGGCCACCGATAGTTCATACTTCACAGGGTTGTTATGAAGTGGGCCAAAATATGTAAGGCACTGAGTGACTTGCCTGGCACATTGGAAAGTTTCCATAAATATTCCCATACTTCAATAAACGCGTATTGAATATGTACTGGTGGAAAACATTTCATCTCTAAGGAATACCTTTATTGTTTTATACCCATGTGCCCCAGTTTAGCAATTGATGCTATAACATAATTCCATTAGCAGGGTTGGAGTTACCTATTTTTAAAAAATCAATCCAGTTTTAGCAGAGGCCTGGGAATCCTTAGTGATTTCTCCTTCCTCTTTAGGATTTTTAAGGTTCATTTCTATTCCTTTTCTTCTGGTATTCTGTTTATTATCTGCTTCTCAGAATGCGTGTGTGTGTTTATATGTGTATGAGTGTATACTACTTCAATATATATCAAATTTGCTTAATTTCTTATATTTGTAAAAGACTTATGGATCATTAATACTTCAAAAGATTGACCTCCCTCAGTCCCTGTGTATTTTTCTTGGACACAATGGCAAGGTTCCATCAAGTCTAATCTACTTAGTGACACAAGGACTTTGGGACCTCATGTAACTAGAATTTTCTCTTTAACTCTAGAAGGTATGTTAAACCAGCCATTTATATCTTCCCTGTTAGTAATTATTTCTCTTTTGGTCCTAAGGCTGACTTGACAAGTTGTATGATCAGGCCACCCAAGATGGCTGACCTCTTGCTCTAGCTGTCCCTGCCTCACCCACACCTTACTCACCTGACTTTCCCTCTCAATCGTAGAGTCTAGTCAGGAAATACCTATGTCCTTGCCCACAGCCCCAGATAGTGATTGTTCTAATCTTTAGATAAGAACTGTCCCTACTATGATAGTTCATGAGGAGCAGTGATGCGCCTCAGCAGGTTTCCCTGGCAACTGATGAGCCAACCTGACTTCAGTCCCCTCTGTAACTGGTAAGCGTCCCTCTCCCCTGTTAGCAAAGACTGCTGCCACGTCCTGCCTGCAATCCACTATCCATGAATGCGTGTCACTCCAGGATCCCTTTTGCTTTGGATGTGTTGTTGTTCAGTTGCTCAGTCGTGTCCGACTCTCTGCGACCCCATGGACTGCAGCACGCCAGGCTTCCCTGTCCTTCACCATCTCTTGGAGCTTGCTCAAACTCATGTTCATTGAGTCGGTGATGCCATTCAAACATCTCATCCTCTGTCGTCCCCGTCTCCTCCTGGTAGCAAAGACTGCTGCCATGTCCTGCCTGTGACCCACGGTCCATGAATGAGTGTTGCTCCAGGTTCCTTTTTGCTTTGGGTGTGTAAGAACCCTCTAACCATTTAACCATTAATGTCTCTGTCACTGACTCCAAGCTTTTTCTTCAGTCTTGAGGCTGGGCAAGTACAGGGCCTGCAGGCCTCTGGAGTGCAGCCCAACACAAGTGGATTAGTTCATAGATTTGGGTATTCTGTATTTGGGGAGAAAGGAAAAAAGGCCTGTTACAGTAAAATCTTCCTTTCCCTTAACTAGGGAAATATGTGTATCTTTGAGTCCTTATTCAACTCCTTTGTCATTTGGGACCATCTTTTTTTCTTCCTTTTTTTTTTTTAAAAATAAAGATTTATTTATTTATTTTATTTTTTGGCTATGGTGGGTCTTAATTGCCGCATGGGGGCTTTTTCTAGTTGCAGTGAGCGGGGGCTACTTTTCTCATGGTGCTTGGGCTTCTCATCATGACAGCTTCTCTTGCTGCAAAGCACAGGCTCTAGAGCACAAGCTTCAGTAGTTGCAGTGCATGGGCTCAGTAGTCTCAGCTTGCCGGCTCTAGAGTGCTGGCTCAGTAGTTGTGGCGCATGAGCTTAGTTGCTCTGCAGTATGTGGGATCTTCCCAGACCAGTGTTCCTTGCATTGCTGGGCGGATTCTTAACCACTGGACCACCGGGGAAGCCCTAAGGCAAGGCTTCATTGGGGCCCCTCCTGCATCAGGGTTGAGTGAGAACAAACAACAGGTTCCCTTGTTTGGTTGCTCCCTGAGCGGTGGGGTAAGCTTGTTCCTAATATGGGGTGAGGGTGGAGATATGTCCAGGGGTCAGGCTGGAGGGGTTTCTTAAGTGGTTTGTCCAGCCCTTGGGTGGGATTGTGTGCATGGGTCATGCTCTGTATTTGCTCTGGGCTCTTTAGAAGTGACAGTTGGGGTTTATGGTCTCTATATCTTTTGTCTGGAATTTGCCCTAACTGTGCATACATACACGCATTTCTTTTTAGTCCCATATAGTTTTTTTGTATTTTGTTGCTCAAGGATAGATGTGTCCAGGTGCAAGCTCTGTAGCACTGCAGCAAAGGGTCCCAGGGCTCAAGCCTGTCTCATTCACCTCTGAGAGATTCTACACCCTTATTCTTTTTTTTTTTTTTTTTTTTAAATTATATAGCACTTTATTATTTTTGTTTGTTTGTTTGTTTGTTTTTACTATTTTATTTTTTTTGGGGGGGGGGTTGTCATACATTGATATGAATCAGCCATGGATTTACACGTATTCCCCATCCCGATCCCCGCTCCCACCTCCCTCTCCACCCGATTCCCCGGAGTCCTCCCAGTGCACCAGGCTGGAGCACTTGTCTCATGCATCCCACCTGGGCTGGTGATCTGTTTCACCATAGATAGTATACATGCTGTTCTTTTGAAATATCCCACCCTCACATTCTCCCACAGAGTTCAAAAGTCTGTTCTGTATTTCTGTGTCTCTTTTTCTGTTTTACATATAGGGTTATCGTTACCATCTTTCTAAATTCCATATATATGTGATAGTATGCTGTAATGTTCTTTATCTTTCTGGCTTACTTCACTCTGTATAAGGGGCTCCAGCTTCATCCATCTCATTAGGACTGGTTCAAATGAATTCTTTTTAACGGCTGAGTAATATTCCATGGTGTATATGTACCACAGCTTCCTTATCCATTCATCTTCTGATGGGCATCTAGGTTGCTTCCATGTCCTGGCTATTATAAACAGTGCTGCGATGAACATTGGGGTGCACGTGTCTCTTTCAGATCTGGTTTCCTCAGTGTGTATGCCCAGAAGTGGGATTGCTGGGTCATATGGCAGAATGACCCAGCAATCCCACTTCTGGGCATACACCCTTATTCTTAAGAGGTGAGGGGCCAAAGGTCTCTTCTTCTAAAACTTCTTCCTGCTGGACAGGGCCTGGGGGACCATCTTTGTGGGTTGTTGTTTTTTTGTATGAGTTTTTAAAATTTTTTATTTATTTTTAATTGGAGGATAATTGCTTTACCATACTGTGTTGGTTTCTGCCATACATCAACATGACAGGGACCGTCTTTCTTAATGAAAGATTCTGCCTGTGTCTGTTTCCTACTACCTCTATCACTTCTAAGTGGTTAGGGGGTTTAAAACCAAACTCCCTCCATTGTGCTGGTCACCAGAGCCATTGTTATAATCTGGATTTGAATACCTCTTTCTTAAAAGGGATCATAAAAGAGGTTTGATTGAGACTGACTAGTTTAATGACTTTGGAGCCCTCTATTCTCCATTTAAGCTTTCAACTGGCTTGATTCAGATTTAGACCATTGATTCTTTAGGTTTCAGGTATAGAGTTTCAAACTTCTTTTTAAAGTGAACAGAACTCAGTATGATTCTTCACTGATTTATTTTCCTTTAACATAGGATAGATGATATCACTTTCTTTGTGATTGTTTTTATACACCTCTGCCACCAAGCCTTCTGATCAAGATACAAATAACAGAATGTTATTGATATAAAGAGATTAAAGATCATAAAGGTTCAATTTCTCACTTTACAGAAAAGGAATTATGAGAAGTGAGGTGACTGGGTCAAAGTCACAGCAGATTATATTTCCTATAATTTTTTGATTAAATCCACACTTCTGAGCCACTTGTGTTTAAGTTAGAGAAGTGGGCAGGGGGAGAGAAAGATATCAAAGTCAGTGTCAGAAAGTGAGCTTAGACGTTGTGTGAACAGGGGATGTCAGAATGGGGGACCAGATGTCGCCAGATCATCCAAACCAAATATGAAGTGCAACCAGGAGACACAGGTGAGAAGTCAAAGGATGGGAATTCATGAAGTCGGTCAAGTGCCAAGGAGTAGAACTGTGAAAAGAAATTGGGAGCTCCATGAGGCTTTATTCTTAATTGCATGAATTCTTTTTATGGTCTTGCCTCTTTAAAAAATAAGTTCTATTTTTAAAAAATTAATTATATACATAATTAAGAAGTTAAATAATGCTAAAAATGCTTATAATACAAAGTAGTATCCTGCACAACTCTCCACCAGCTGCTAATCTTTTGCTAAAGGTAACTCCTTTGAAATTTGATTTGGTTTTTCTGGTATCCACTCTCAAATGCTTAGATAATATTCATATATTGCAATTTTAAAAGTTTTTTTTGCCAGTTTTATTGAGAAATAGTTGATGTACATCACTGTATAAGTTTAAGGTACAGAGCATTATGGTTTAATTTATATATATTGTAAAATGATTGCCACAATAGGTTTACCTTACATCCATGATCTCATACACATACAATAAAAAGAAAAAAAATTTTAATTTATAAGTGTTATAAGAGATGAAGATTTAATAACTCGACTTCTGTTTCATCATCCTGTCCCCCAAATTTTCTTATACTTTTAATTATACCAATAATTAGTGTTTGTATCATTAAACCAATAATACTGTGATTGCATGTCTTTTCTTATATACCCATTTGTCATTCTTTAGATTAGCAGTTGCCTAATTGCTTCTTATTTTCAGTTGCTTCATCATCTTATCTATTGTATCACCTATGGGTCCACTTTTTTCCTGGACACTCTTTTGCAAACCCTCTGTTTTCCAGCTTTGTTATGGGTGGATGGCTCTCTGGTCCTGTGATACAGTTATCAACCTGGGATCTTCTCTTAATGGATTTTCTAGGTTGGATTTATTATCTCTAGAATGTCATGTTTTCGCTTCCTTGGTTGGTGCACATCCTCTAGTAACTTTCTAAGAAAAAAAAGTATCAATTTTCTGAGACTAAACTTGTCTGTATGTGTCTTTATTCTGTTTTCATACTTGACAAATTGACTGGATATAAAATTCTAGGTTGAAAATTTATTTTCTTTAAAAATTTGAAGTCATTGCTCTGTTGTTGCCTGCATTTAGTATTGCTGTTAGAAAGACTATTAAGCAACCTGAGTCTCATTTTCTTATGATTTGTCCTCCTGGAAACTTTTAGAATCATCTTTTTATTCCTGATGTTTCAAACTTCCACATTTGGGGACATTTTCTCATGTGTTTGCTGATGATTCAGTGGGCTTTTGATAGTTAAATGAACTGACACCAGAGTGAGATGACCCAGATTCAAGACCAGCTCCCCAGAGCTTTATATAAAAGCCAACTATGGTGCTGGCTAAGTTACTAAACCTCTCTGTGCTACTATCTTTGTCTGTAAAATCACCAGGAACCTCCTGAGACCACTGTCAGATTAAAATGAATAACATAAATGCAGCATTAGAATAGTGCCTGGCACTGGGTAGCACCTCAGTAAATGTTCTTGCTCTATTGATAGAGTCATTGTCAGTATTTAGTTATGTGGACTCAGCATAGAAAAATGTGCCCAGTCCAATTATGCATCTTTCCAGGTGGGTCCAGCTGCTATTTCCTGATAGCCCTCCAGAGGATCACCTGGCACCAACCAATATTCTTCAAGGCCCTAGAGGAGAAGTTCCAGTTCTTGTTAAGCTCTTTCTCCCTCATCATCTGCTTGGCTGGCCAGGTCGTTATCTGCTTGGCTGGCCAGGCCTTCAGAAGCAACGACTCCAAGCTTCCCTGTCACTCACAGGCGTGATTTCGCCAGATTCTGCCTCATTCTTCATGCCCCCTGTCTTTCACTTCGTGCCTAGGGATTCGCTGTTCCCACTGATGCCTGAGGCTCTGGATCCACCCAACATCTACACATGCTTGTTGGCTCCCCAGGCAATGCCCAAGAAACTGCCAGTAGATGTACGAGCACACGGACATGCTACTGGCCTGTGTGCACTTGTCTGGATGCCATGGATCTGGCTTCTTTGGTGGCCTCTGAAAGGCCAGATGGAACAACTAAGAAGTGCAGGGAGGGAGGGTTAAAACCCCATGGGAATGTTTGGCCAGTGGAAAAGGGAGCCTACTGCCTCCTGGTTGGTTTGTCAAGAGGCTGTAAAATGACCAGGTATACTTATTACAAGCTATACTTATTACAAGTCCATGGGTAGCCTGAGTTATACTTATTACAAGTCCGTGGATAGTCTGAGAGCACGTTCTCTTGTGGTACTGGTTCTCCTCCTTTCCTGCCTTCCTCCCTCTTTTCCCTCTTTCCTGCTTTCCTAGGATTGCCCTCCCAGATGAAGGGATAGCAAGTAAACCTGTGTCTTTGGCTCTATTTTTTCAGGGAATCCAGACTAAGACACACTGACTTCAAGAACCTGGGCTCTGGAGTTGGCCTCCAGGTTTGAATCATGGTCTTGGCCTTGTTGGCCACAAGTTATCTAACTTCTCTGTGCTTCAGTTTCTTCGTCTGTGAAATGGGGCTAATAATAGTGGTTATCTCAGGGTGATTGAAGATTTAAATAAATTAATACTTATAAAACTCATAGTAATCACCCAGTAAGTGTTAGCTATTATTATTCAGGTCCGTGAACTTCTCAATATCAATTTTTGGTAGTTTCCTCTATTTTTCTTCAGTTCTGTATTTTCTGAAACATCTATAAAGTCAATATTGGTCTTCCTGAATTGATTCACTATGTCTATTATAGTTTCTGTGGTATTTACCAGATCTTTGTTTTTTTGTTCTATTTTGTGGGAGAGATACTCTTCTTTATAAACTAAGCCTTCTATTGAGTTTGTATTTTGGTATCACGCTGAAAATTGCCAAGATTATTTTGTTCTCCAGTTGTTCCATTTTAATCACATCCTGTTCTTTCCTAAGGAGAGAAAGAGTATATAATGTTTTCTCTGTGCTCCTGGACTCTCTCTCTCTTTGGGCTTCTCCTCTCTTGGGTGTTATTGATGCTCGGTCAGCTTCCTCTTCCTTTGCCTTCGTGACGACTCCTCTCTCCATTTCACAGTCCCTTCCTTTTTGTTCCCAGGGGTAGGGTTACCAGATTCAGCAAATACAAAGACAGGGCATTCTGTTAAATTTTAACTGTAGATAAATAACAGAGAGTACTTTTAGTATATGCATGGCTATGCAATACTTGGACATACTTATACCAAAATGTTTTCATTATTTATCTGACATTTAAATGTAACTGGGCGTCCTGTATTTTATCTGGCAACTCTATCCAGGTGCCTTTTTATTTTCTGAAGATCAAGGTAGGCTCAGTCTGTAGTACAAAACAGCTTTGTCTTCACTCCACTTCTTTTCTTAAAGGGACACACAGCTATTTACATAACATATGGCAGTCTCACACCCGTGCAATTGTAAATTAGAGCCTGCTTATTCATTGTCAAGTTAGGAACTCAACCATATTTCTCAGCTGTCTTCTGTTCCCTAGCCTCAGATTCAATAAATAAATGTGTTGTTCTAATTGTGTGTGTTCCACTGTGTTGCATTTGTTCATTGTCTGTGCCGCTCGCAGCCCCAGGGCAAGATAACCATCCTAGTGTGACATTGCCTCCTCCACGGTCAGCATCTCTGGTCTGCTCTTTGAAGGGTCTGGAAATAATTCTTAACTAGATCGGTGTTTTTAAGAACACTATCATATTCTGCTGGTTTTCTCAGTTAGTAGGCACTGGCAGGTGACAGGTGTATAGGGCAGGCTTTGCTAGTGCTGTGACTGAGAACATGAACTTGATAAAGAATGTGTGTCCTAAACAAAAGCCAAATTATGATTGAACCAATTATGTGAGAAGGTACAGGAAATGAATATAATGAACCTATGTTGCTTAGGAAAGCAATTCACAAAATAACATTAACATTTTCATCTAATCCCTGTGGAGTTGTCCTTTTTAGGTCATTTCCTTAAAGGTATTCTTCTTTTCAAGTCATAAACCTGTCCCTGTTATTTCACTCCCGGTTCACTGTCAAGAACTCTCTCTGTTACATTCCTGAAGATATCCAAGGGGGTGAGCTATTAACAGGGCTGGGCTAAATATACTCTTCCTGGAGCCTCTGCTCTTTGCTCCAGAGTCAGCATCCACTGTCAGCCCAGGCTGGTTTCCTTCCTGCTTCCCTTCTACCTGGCAGGGCAGCCTCATCAGAGACCTCAGGGTCAGCCTCAGAAGTCAGGTCGGGGAACTGAGGGACTTCTTACAGGCCTTGTCTTTTTACCTACAATACTGGTCCCACCTGCTCTGCATCACCATTCATCGGCACACACGTTATACGTCTGCAGTATATTCTGCCTCGATGTAATATATAAAGCACACCCCTGACCTAGCAGTAGACTCGTGCTTAAAGGAGGATTTCTATACATGGGATGTGTACGGTTCATCAGATGACAGGGCATTTGCTTTTTTCCCCCTAATGAGAAGAATGAATGTTTTGGAGCAGAGAGTCTGAAATGAGAAGCTATGTATATATTTTTGCTCTTCTTGAGACTAAGGGATTTTCCCGGATATGGGACATTCACTGCTAAAACTGGGACCATCTTGGGCAAACAGGCCAGCTGGTCACCGTCTGTCACCAACACCCTTCAAATTCCCTTCACCCCTCTTTCGTACTCTGGGAAAGAGGTCTTCACATTTAAAGCGCCATAAGGAGGAGCTAGCAATGTTTTTTTGAAGGTATTTGTGAGAAAAGGAATTTTCAGTGATTGAAGGGAAACATATAATTACATTTTTCATTTGTAAAACCCCTCTAGAGAGCTATTTTGAATGTTTGTTTATAGGTTGCTTGCCTTGATATTTCAGTAAATATCTCTAATAAGAAATAGAAAGATTTTTGGTCATAAATCTGTAAGGTTTGAACTCAGAACTACAAGCTGTAATTTTAGCAAATTCTCCATTACCCTTCTAGGCTTTGTGACCCATGGCACTCTGCCTCCACCTGGTGGCAGTGTGAGTAATTAAATCCTTACCACCTACCTCTCCTGTTCTTGGGCTTCCCCGGTGACTCAACTGGTAAAGAATTCGCCTGCAATGCGGGAGACCTGGGTTCGATCCCTGGGCTGGGAAGATTCCCCTGGAGAAGGGAAAGGCTACCCACTCCAGTGTTCTGGCCTGGAGAATTGCATGGACTGTATAGTCCGTGGGGTCGCAAAGAGTCGGACATGACTGAGCAACTTTCACCACCCCGCCTTTGTGTGTGTGTCTGTCTGTCTGTCTGTCTCTCTGTGTGTTTGTATGTCCTAATGAGCTCACTTTGGGGAACTGATTCTTAAAAGTCAAACTACAAGGATGCCAATTTATCTTACATGATACTGTCATCCTTACTTGAAATGTAGGAACAATTTGGAATAAAGATTATCTTTGTATTTGGTTTATGTTTCATCATGTGAAGCTTCATAAGCCCATGAAACCTTATAAAATAATTATGTTAATCTCTTTGAAAAATAATGTTGTAAGAAAATGCCATGAAGTACATAATTTGTGAAAATATCATAAGTGTACATAGATCTTTCTTATTAGATTATAATAATCAAACAAAACTTGTAAGGGATTTATTAATCAGATATGGCTCATCATATCCATTATCACACTGAGTTCCGGTTATTAGTTCACATCAGGGGATTTAACTGAGATTCCTTTTATAAAGGAAAAAAATACATACATCTTTTTCTCCTTTATAATCTTTTCCCTTCTTTTTGTTTTGGTAAATCTTAATCATCAGCAATAATTGCTGAAGTTCATGGGTTGTTTATCGCTAATGTGCTAAGAATAGAAGACTCAAACCTCTCTTGTATGTTTTGCACTTTCTTTGGCGGAAGTCATTTCAGTTTCCTAGGGCTGGGTTTCAGGGTCTGTAATATTGAGACAGTCATTACATATGCCAAGAGGTTGGTGTGAGAGTCAAATATGGGTGTGTGTGTGTGTGTGTGTGTTGTTATCCTGATGTTAGTCTCAGGGGCATCATTATCACTTGCAAATTGAAGACAAAAATTCTAGATTTTACTGCCTTGCCTTTGGCTGCCTTCTGCCCTCTACTTAAATCCCAAGACTGAGTTCCCCTGAGATGTGCCCAGGAATCCTAACTTTCTCTCTGCCTGCTGATTCCCATCCTGCCAGGACTTCTCCCAGGCCCTCTTTCACACACCCCAAGCCTCTCCCTCCCCCCGCACTGGACAAAAGCTGCCAGGCAGACAGAGCACCAGGCGTAACTGGGTGTGGGGTTCTGTGGGTGGGAGGGCCATGGTGAGTTAGGCTGGGATCCAGAGCCTGTGTCTGAGGCATGCTGCCACAGAGGGAACAGGTAGAATTAAGGGAAAGTGGGGAATATGGGAGTGGGGAGAATGGGAAGGATGACCCTTCCTTTCCTCCCCTCCCTTCTATGAGGAAAATAATTCTACCTCCAGGTCCAGTCTTAGGAACAATCTGATTCTAGGGACAGGAGAATTCCCTGTTTTGTTGTCTTTCTCAGCCCCCCAACTCTGCCCTCACCAACAAACAGGCAAAGACAAAGGAAGGGAACATACACACTGTGACCATCTTCCACCTGCTTGTGTAACTGGTGTTCCTTCTGGAAGAGTCAAAACCTTTCACTCCCTTGAGTGAAGGTGTGAGAGGTGTTCTGGGAGCCAGAGAGGCTGGGAGGGGTAGCTGGGTCAGGGCAGGGGAGCTTCAAGGCAGTTGGGGGCATCCCAGAGTGGTGAGGTCCATGCCTAGTTCTGAGGAAGCAGACTTCAGTCAGGGGAGAATGGGGTGTGAGAAAACAAACCTTTCCAAAAAAGGAAAATGCTTCCACCCAGGTCCCATCATTCCTTCTTCTGAGCTGGTCAGGCCTCTTCCCCATTCCCCATCCTAACAGCACCTCCTTGCAGAGAGGCATGGATGTTCATTCATCCAGCTTGGACTGGGTCATGTGGCTTACATTTCTGGAAAATACTGTGTGATGTCACACCTTACCTTACTAACCTAATTTTATTTTTGTCTTCATCTTGATTTCTTCCTAAAATGGAAAAAAGAAAGAAAACTTGTCTCAAATCTTTGGAATGAATTGAGGTTTGCAGCATTTTGGTTGTATTTACAAGCATTTAAATTCACTGCTGTTTTTCAGGTTCTAATGACTAACTTTTCCAGTATTTTTTTTTTTAATGGCCTCTCCCAACTCTCTTCTGTGTGAACTAATGACTTAGGATTTACCTCTTGGCTTTCAATGTCAGTCCCACCCTTGGCAATGCAGTTTTTGCCAAGCGTCCCCATGGCTGGAAGGCTACCTCTCGGGTGATAGAACCTTTATTACTGTGCTGGAGTTGGAGAAGCTGCTGAGCTTTTTCCAGAAAAAGAAAAAGAAGCAGCATTTCCCCCTGCAGACACTCCTCCTACTACTGAGGCCCATGATGCTGTCTGGGCCAGAGCACATGTCACGTTTTAAACCTTCTTGAACAAGATGTCCTTCCTGTTTAGAGTCTGAGGCCTAAACCTGGTGCTGTGGGAACACATTTGGAGGTTGGTTCATCCATTCATGGTGGGCACATCTGTGCCGAAGCCTCACTCTAGCACAACCAGAACTGGAGGAGGAGGTCTGTTGGAGGCAACCGCTGGGCGTTCATCCAGATTCTTTAGGCTGTGTCTGGGGTGAACTACACTGGAGGAGCCCAAGCCCCTGGGCTGTGTCCTCAGTATGGCTGGCAGAACAGTTTTGGGATAAAAATTTGCCTTTAGAAAACATTCCGCATGAGGTTTATTCATTTTTAAAGGTTTTTTGAGCTTGTGAAACCATAATTGGTGATATGGTCTACTATCTCATGTAACACCTTCCATGTAAAACCTAAAGCTTTTGCATGAGATAATTGCCAGAAACCATTTTTCTCTGTAGATAAAATCCTGGTGTGAAAATGGAAAATTAAAACTTAAAGAATCCATCACATTTGCCTCCAAGTCTTTGGTGCTCAAGTCGGGTGCCTGAGACATATTTCTTTCAGCTGTTTTCTTTTTTTTTATTTTCTGAATTATCTATCTGTCCATCTGTCTGCCCATCTATTTTTTTTTTTTTTTTTCAGTACTGAGTTTTAATCTTCAGAAAAAAGTCCAAATCTTTGGCAGAAGCAGGTATTTCTCAGGTGGTAGAAGAAATGGTCATTTCAAAATTGCGGTAATTTCTTCACATATTTGAATTCACACATTTTGGAAACATTGGATGATGAAGCTAAGAGACCCAAAAGTACAGAACTGTATCCCAGAAATAGAATGTAATTTCAATTTCTTTTTGGACAGGAGCATTGTATTAGCAAATGAGTTGGCACAGTTTTGAGGGCCCAGCAGCAGTGGGGGCGGCCAGAGGGAGGAGGTGCGTGCCCTGCATGCTAAGGGACTGCTTCTGTGGCAGGACCTTGGCTGTCTTCCTACTGCTTAGGTTCCAGCCCACATTCCTGGGCTGGCTCTTCAGTTTCTGTCCAGTTCTCTGAGCTCCTTGGTATCTTGCCTAGACTCCCTTCCTGCTTTAGTTAATCATATTGAATTTCTTTTGCTTGCAACCAAAAACTCTGACTCATCTAGTTAGCAAAGTAATTAGTTCAGTGATGCGCTTACTCAATCAGTGTTCCCTGAGCAAAATACCCTTCTGAGGTAGTATTCTATTTCTTCATCTTAAGGTTGCAGAAATTGAAACTTGTAGACTTTAAGTTTTGAAAATCAATATGATAAGCTACGGGTGCTTCCTCGATGGCTCAGTGGTAAAGAATTTGCCTGCAGTGCAGGAAATGCAGGAGATGTGGGTTATACCCCTGTGTCGGGAAGATCCCCTGAAGGAGAGCATGGCAACCCACTGCAGTATTCATGCCTGGAGAATCCCATGGACAGAGGAGCCTGGCGGGCTACAGTCCATGGGGTCACAAAGAGTCGGACATGACTGAGCATGAGTACACAGATGATAAGTTAGCGTTTGCTGTTTAAAGTGGTGCTTTCCATCTCCTTATGGTCCCCCGATAGGCAGGAAGAGTTAATCCTGGAGGATTTTTGATGTATCACTAGGAAAGTATCCATGCTTAAGACCCCATCAGTAACCTGGTCAGTTGGACTTACACTCTTTGTTGAGAAAGGACTTGGTATCATGGCCAAAAGACCCTGTGTCTGAAAGAACTCATAGTCCCCAGTATGGGGAGGCTTTTTGTGGGACTTTTCTGAATAATGCCTCTGGGATGCTAAATGGTGGTGAGGCAGGGGTTGACATTAGGAGGTTTCTGTCATCAATTACATTTTGGGTCCATCATTTCAGCAAGTTACTCTGCCTAGAATCCAAAAAGAATGATTTTGCAAATTAATTTCACTGAAACAGGGATCTTCTTCCTCTGGCATTTAAAACTGGGCTAAACCTTTCTTCCCCTTCTAGAAAAAGAGAGAGAAAGCAGTATCAAAATTTGTAAAAGATGAAACCTCCACTTCCCAAAGGCCTGGAGCCAGCAATTCCAGCTGTGACTGTTTGATGAAACTGATTATACGGACAGCCAATTTAAGGCCATTTTGCTAACTGAAAGGTCACTATTCTGTGGGGCATAGATAATAGAAACCCTCCTAGCTCTTTGAAACTTCCTTGATAAGTATTTAGCAAAAGAAGTAGGGTTGGGAGGTTAGATAGAAGAAACCATTGAACTTCCTTCTGGAGGAGACCATGACCTGTTTTTGAATCACATGTTTTCCTGGTGAGGAAAGAACAGCAATCAGGTGGGGAGGGCGTGTTCTCCCATTACAGGCTGTATTTGAATGAACTGTGGAACACAGTAGAAATTCCTAATCTGAAACCTCCTCTTTACCTATTGTGCAGTTTTCACCTTGACCTTGTAGTGTGTTATTTTCTAAGTCTGTATTCCTTTTGCAATACAGTTACTGCAACTTATCATCATCTCCATTTTGGGGGGAGGTAATTTAGCTTGCTCTATTGACAACTATGTCATTTTTTCTGTTAATATTGTGGAAAAGGTCAATATAGGGCTGGCTTTAGAGACTCGTATGTAGGGACTCAGACACCATCAGATTTCCCTCTTGATCGTTGTTTGCTGGCATTATTTATTCCTAGTGAAGATAAACTTCATTCAACAGGGGTTGTGCCTAGCAGCAGCTTCCAGGCTCTTAACCTCAGAGAATTTTTCTACCAGAGGGGAAGACTATTTTCCTTTTGTTCTGATTTTCTAGAGCCCCCTAGCGTACATGCAGTACCCATGCGTGCTCAGTCGTGTCTGACTCTTCGTGACCCATGGGCTGTAGCCTACCAGGCTCCTCTGTCCATGGGATTTCCCAGCCAAGAATGTTAGAGTGGGTTGCCATTTCCTTCTCCAGGGAATCTTCCCAACCCAGGGATCGAACCAGGGTCTCCTGCGTCTCCTGCATTGGTAGACAGATTCTTTACCACTGAGCCAGAAGGGGGTTTTAATTGGCTTGGATCAGGTCCTATGTTCATCCCTGGGCCAAACATGACAGCTAAAATATCCATATGTAAAAAGACAGCTACTCTCCTTTGGATCACATGTTATAGTGTGGAAAGAGATGAGGGAAAAGAAGTTGTTTCCCCAAAAGAAGGGGGCATTATTCTCAGAAGAAGGAAGAGTTTCTTGGCTGACAAACAATAAATATTTATT
The DNA here is from genome assembly GCF_033118175.1 of Dama dama. Classification (NCBI taxonomy): domain Eukaryota; kingdom Metazoa; phylum Chordata; class Mammalia; order Artiodactyla; family Cervidae; genus Dama; species Dama dama. The sequence goes on along the minus strand of NC_083692.1, from coordinate 50,269,440 downwards.
GGTCCTAATATGTGCCAGACAGCAATTTTAGAAGCAGGAACTAGAGCCAAAATTGTTTTAAGAATATAAGCTCTTTGAGAATTTTCAGAAATCTCATGCAAAGTTTTGTGTTTCCACATAGCATGGAGTGGGACTTTGAGCGAGTCTTAGCCAAATGGCAAAGCGTTGAGAGATCTCAGCTGGTATCTGGGTTACACACTGTGTTTTAAATAAAGCAAAAATGAAATATTATCTTTGATGGTAACTAAGTCTAAAGATGGTGTTGGAGAAGACTCTTGAGAGTCCCTTGGACTGCTAGGAGATCCAACCAGTCCATCCTAAAGGAAATCAGTCCTGAATGTTCATTGGAAGGACTGATGCTAAAGCTGAAACTCCAATACTTTGGCCACCTGATGCGAGCAGCTGACTCATTTGAAAAGACCCTGATGCTGGGAAAGATGGGAGGCAGGAGGGAAAGGGGACGACAGAGGATGAGATGGTTGGATGGCATCACCGAATTAATGGACATGAGTTTGAGCAAGCTCTGGGAGTTAGTGATGGACAGGGAAACCTGGTGTGCTGCAGTCCATGGGGTAGCAAAGAGTTGGACACAACTGAGTGATTAAACTGAACTGAACTGAACTGAAGTCTAAAGACAGAGACTCTTTTGCCCCAGAAATTTTGACTAGTGGCATCCATGTTTTTTTTTAAATAGTTAAGTGAATTGATAAAGAATTGAAAGGTGATATGATATACTGCAATATAGCAGATTTATTGTCAGAAGATTCGGTGTCTAGTTTTGATTCTACTCATAACTGGATGACTTGGGTATCTCAAGTTGGGTTCCCTAAGAGGTGGACCCTGAGATAGAGACGTATATGTAGGAGGTTTTTCTAGGGCATGATCTTGGGGCCAAAGCCTGGAAAGTCAGGAAGTGGGACTGGGTGGAAGAGAAGTGAGGCTAGGATACAGTCACAAGGGCTCAGCTTACCCCATGGGATTTTGGAGCTAGAGTGGCCCTTCAGAATGTCCTGAGTTGGGGCTAAGGGGACTTGGCTTTTTTTTTTTTTAACTGGAGGCTAATTACTTTACAATATTGTAATGGTTTTTGCCATACATCGATATGAATCGGCCACAGGCATACGTGTGTCCCTTCCTTCCTGAGCTCTCCTCCCACCTCCCTCCCCGCCCTGTCCCTCCAGGTTGTCACAGAGCACTGGCTTTGGGTGCCCGGTGTGATACATCAAATTTCCACTGGCTATCTATTTTGCATATGGCAGTGTATATGTCTCAGTGCTATTCTTTCAAATCATCCCAGCCTTGCCTTCCCCCACTGAGTCCAAAAGTCTGTTCTTTGTGTCTCCTTTGCTGCCCTGCATGTAGGATCGATCATACATACTGTCTTTCTAGATTCCATATACGTGCGTTAATAAATGGTATTTGTCTTTCTCTTTCTGACTTATTTCACTCTGTATAATAGGCTCTAGGTTCCTCCACCTCATTAGAAATGACTCAAATGCATTCCTTTTTATAGCTGAGTAATATTCCATTGTGTCCATGTACCACAACTTCCTTATTCATTCATCTGGACATCTAGGTTGCTTCCATGTCTTAGCTGTTGTAAATAGTGCTGCAGTGAACATTGTGATACACGAGTCGTTTTCAATTCTGGTTTCCTCAGGGTATATGTCCAGTAGTGGGCTTGCTGGGTTGTATGGTAATTTTATTCCTAGTTTTTAAAGAAATCTCCTTGTTCTCCATAGTGGTTTTCAGTTTGCATTCCCACTAACAGTGTAAGAAGTGTCCGTTTTCTCCATACCCTTATATCTTCAATATCAGCCTGTCTGTGGAGGCAGGCTTACCTTGGAGGGAGTGGGATCTTTGCTGAGGTAGCTCTCTCAGGAGCAGGGCAATCCCAGAGGGAATGCTAGCAGTGGGCTTTCACAGCGGCTTTCCTGGCCTCTGGGATTAGCTCTGCAGTCCTGATGGGGAATCTGGGCCTTGAGGCCAGCATCTGCTCCATGGGGTCAGTCATCTCACCCCTCTGAGCCTCAGTTTCCACAGCTGTGAAGTGGAGAAATTGGTTCACTTGATCTCCATTTCTACCCGTAGAGTCTTCTGACACAGTGTCAAGTACATATTAGTTCTTATTTTCTGAAGTCTCACTTTGAAAATATTCCTTTGAAAATATCTGGCGACACAGGAAAAAGAGTGAGGAAGATCTTTATGAATGAATTTGGAGTAACTTTTAGGATACATTGTTTGGTGAAAGAAGCAAGGTAGAAAAACATGTCTAGTAGGATATCCTTTACCTAGGAAGAAAGGAAAATGTGTGTTTTGCAAAGCAAGCAAACAAAAAAAAAAAACAAGCAAACACACAGACACACACATACACACACAAGGGATAAAGCAGAAAGTAGTAATATTTATAAGGAGGAGGAGTGGGACTGGGGTAGAAGGAGTGGATACCGGAGGATGTATATTATATATCTGGAAAATTAAAAGAAAAGCAAACTCTAAATTGGAATACAATTAAAAAATGAATCTAGCTATATATCATATTGATAAAATAACCACATAGAGAAAAGAATTGATTCAAGTAAAATTTAGTATGTATCAGGAGCTTGGCTCACCATCCCTTAGTGGGATCTACTTTAACAAAAGGAATTCAAAGGCAACTAAAGCCTCTTGAGAAACCTGTATGAAGGTCAGGAAGCAACAGTTAGAACTGGACATGGAACAACAGACTGGTTCCAGATAGGAAAAGGAGCATGTCAAGGCTGTATATTGTCACCCTGCTTATTTAACTTATATGCAGAGTACATCATGAGAAACTCTGGGCTGGAAGAAGCACAAGCTGGAATCAAGATTGCCGGGAGAAATATCAATAAGCTCAGATATGCAGATGACACCACCCTTATGGCAGAGAGTGAAGAGGAACTAAAAAGCCTCTTGGTGAAAGTGAAAGAGGAGAGTGAAAAAGTTGGCTTAAAGCTCAGCATTCAGAAAACTAAGATCATGGCATCTGGTCCCATCACTTCATGGGAAATAGATGGGGAGATAGTGGAAACAGTGTCAGACTTTATGTTTTTGGGCTCCAAAATCACTGCAGATGGTGACTGCAGCCATGAAATTAAAAGACGCTTACTCCTTGGAAGGAAAGTCATGACCAACCTAGATAGTATATTAAAAAGCAGAGACATTACTTTGCCAACAAAGGTTCATCTAGTCAAGGCTATGGTTTTTCCAGTCGTAATGTATGGATGGGAGAGTTGGACTGTGAAGAAAGCTGAGTGCTGAAGAATTGATGCTTTTGAACTGTGGTGTTGGAGAAGGCTCTTGAGAGTCCCTTGGACTGCTAGGAGATGCAACCAGTCCATCCTAAAGGAGATCAGTCCTGGGTGTTCATTGGAAGGACTGATGCTGAAGCTGAAGCTCCAATACTTTGGCCACCTCATGCGAAGAGTTGACTCATTGGAAAAGACCCTGATGCTGGGAGGGATTGGGGGCAGGAGGAGAAGGGGACGACAGAGGACGAGATGGCTGGATGGCACCACCGACTCGATGGACGTGAGTTTGGGTAAACTCCGGGGGTTGGTGATGGACAGGGAGGCCTGGCGTGCTGCGACTCATGGGGTCACAAAGAGTCGGACACGACTGAGCGACTGAACTGAACTGAACTGAAAGATTTAGTATGCCCATTAGTTGTTAGTAATGTTAGTATTACAATTTTGAAACTATCAATATTAAAGAAAAAACATGTATGTAGATATAGTATTAGGAGTCAAGATTTTAAGAGAAAAGAAATAAAAATAGAAAATAAAAAAGTTTTTTAAAAAACCTTTTATATTAAATTTGAATATAGGAATTCATATATATATCAGTTCAGTTCAGTTCAGTCACTCAGTTGTGTCTGACTCTTTGTGACCCCATGAATCACAGCATGCCAGGCCTCCCTGTCCATCACCAACTCCCGGAGCTTACTCAAATTCATGCCCATCGAGTCGGTGATGCCATCCAGCCATCTCGTCCTCTGTCGTCCCCTTCTCCTCCTGCCCCCAATCCCTCCCAGCATCAGGGTCTTTTCCAATGAGTCAACTCTTCGCATGAGGTGGCCAAAGTATTGGAGCTTCAGCTTCAGCATCAGTCCTTCCAATGAACACCCAGGACTGATCTCCTTTAGGATGGACTGGTTGCATCTCCTAGCAGTCCAAGACACTCTCAAGAGTCTTCTCCAACACCACAGTTCAAAAGCGTCAATTTTTCGGCGCTCAGCCTTCCTCACAGTCCAACTCTCATATCCATACATGACCACTGGAAAAACCATAGCCTTGACCAGACGGACCTTTGTTGGCAAAGTAATGTCTCTGCTTTTTAATATGCTGTCTAGGTTGGTCATGACTTTCCTTCCAAGGAGTAAGCTTTATTGACTACACCAAAGCCTTCGACTGTGTGGATCACAGTAAACTGTGGAAAATTCTGAAAGAGATGGGAATGCCAGACCACCTGACCTGCTTCTTGAGAAACCTGTATGAAGGTCAGGAAGCAACAGTTAGAACTGGACATGGAACAACAGACTGGTTCCAGATAGGAAAAGGAGCATGTCAAGGCTGTATATTGTCATCCTGCTTATTTAACTTATATGCAGAGTACATCATGAGAAACTCTGGGCTGGAAGAAGCACAAGCTGGAATCAAGATTGCCGGGAGAAATATCAATAAGCTCAGATATGCAGATGACACCACCCTTATGGCAGAGAGTGAAGAGGAACTAAAAAGCCTCTTGGTGAAAGTGAAAGAGGAGAGTGAAAAAGTTGGCTTAAAGCTCAGCATTCAGAAAACTAAGATCATGGCATCTGGTCCCATCACTTCATGGGAAATAGATGGGGAGATAGTGGAAACAGTGTCAGACTTTATGTTTTTGGGCTCCAAAATCACTGCAGATGGTGATTGCAGCCATGAAATTAAAAGACACTTACATATATATATATATATATATATATATATATACACATGTGTATATATATATATATGCACACATGTTTCCTAGCTTTATCCACTTGAAAGGACTTACAAGTCATGGCACTTAGTGGCAATGAGCACACTTATTGCCTAGATCTCGATGTGAATATCATTTTCCATTAAAAAGAAAAAGGACTCCTTAGAGAATGGCTGAATCCGTATCTAGTGAATCAGAAATATTTTGTATTGCTAGACAACAAGGAGAAACTTAAAAACCAGTGTGTTCTTATAAAAAGCATTTAGGATCTATCTTAAAGGTTCTGCCTCTGGCCACATTTGGGACCATTTGGACATTGAAAAGAACAAAGACTGTAACTGTTTATAACACATTAAATATATATGAAATTCCTGAGACCATACTGAAAGAGAGGGAGAAGGAAAGGGTGGGGGGCAGGGGGAGGGGGAGAGAGAGGGAGAATAGAGAGAGAAACAGAGAATAGAAAGAGAGAGAAGAGAAATAGAGAACAGAGAAAGAGAGAGAGAAGAAAGAATAAAAAGAAAGCTCATTTTTACAAAAGAATGGTAGTTAATAAACATAGAAGAAAGGATAAAATGAGACAGTCCCTGCAATCCCAACATAAGATGAATTCAGGTAAGGATATTCAGTGGATGCTAAGACATTCTATTTATATGGCATCACAGTTTTAACCCACAGATTACTAATGACAAAGGAGAAGAAATGTACTTTTACTCTGGAGAGATCTGGCCATCACCACCTTAACTAAGAGGCCAAATTTAACATCACAGATACTGGGACAACCCATTGTGTGACTCCTGGCATGATGCAACATGAAGAATACAAAATTGCCTAAGATGCATCTTGGCAGAAATGTCTAATCTGAATCTGATTAAGCTGCCAGCCCTTTCAGTGTACAGGAAATGTAGAGTTAGAGGAACATGTTAACTACACCACAAGGAAACAATCTGCCTTATCCGGAGTGTGCAAAATGTTCTAAAAATAACTGAATTTCTCAAAAAGTCAACATATATAAGTTTAAACAAAGGACAAAGAGAAAGAGGAGCACTGTTCACTTCTTTGAAACACTATGGCCGGAAAGGCTAAAAGCATAACAATCAGTGCAAGAATTTGGTACAGTTGTAGAAATATGAATGTGAATTGGATATTAGATGATATTGTTGTTGTTATTTAGTCGCTAAGTTGTGTCCAACTCTTTGTGACCGCATGGACTGTAGCCTGCCAAGCTCCTATGTCCATGGGATTCTCCAGGCAAGAATACTGGAGTGGGTTGCCATTTCCTTCTCCAGAGGATCTTCCCGACCCAGGGCTTGAAGCTGCATCTCCTGCATTGCAGGTGGATTCTTTACAAGGGAATTGTCATTTTCTTAGATGTGATTGTGATATTGTGGTTATGTAAAAGATCTTTATTCTCAGGAGATGCATGGTGAACTATTTAGCGATGAAATGTCATGAATGTCTGTAACTTAATTTAAATGACTTAATAACAGATGATAATATATACTCTTTCCTCCTGTATTTCCTCTGTATATGAATAGAAAGATGATTGATTGATTGATAGATAGCAACAGAGAAAGAAAGTTAAAGCAAATTCAGCAAAATGTTGACAATTGGTAAATCTAAGTGAAGAGTATATGGATGTTACTTTAAATCATTTATCTTTTCTATAGACTTGAAATTTTTCAAAATAAAAAAAAAAGTCGGAAAAAATGGCAGATAAGACACCATCAGACCTGGAGGAGTCCTTGGACTTTTGTCTTCTAAACCTTTCATTTTGTAGATTGTAAGATTAAAACCCAAAGAAGTTAATAGCTTGTCCAAGACCACAGTTAGCAAGCAAGAGAACTGAGTCTCCGGTATTATTTCCACTGTTCTTTACAGTGTCTCATAAAAATTAGTCTCACTTTCTTTGGCATGTAAAATTATTTTTAATCTCTTTTAGTATCACACTGGCTTTTCCATATCAAAATGACTGGGGGAAGGGAGGGCACACACAAGCCCCTGATATTGGTTCCCTGTCTCTCCTCATTAGACATGAGTGTCTAGACTACAGGACGCCTTGTGCTCATAGGCCCTCTCACTCAATCCCTGTCACGTCTCTCCCGCCTCACTGTCTCCATGTTTCATTAACTTGGTGCCACTCTCACTGACCTGGCTATGGCATGTTTCTTTAACATTCTTTGGCTGACGTTAAAAAAGCTTCTTTGAAACAAATCATAACAGAACCAAGTCGACATAATTATATCTTGGCCGTGCTAATTGGAAACCTCAGGTTTAAACAAAAGGCTATAGCCAGGTCAGTGTCTTCTCACAATGTCCAAAGAATAGCCTGAAAGACAGCAATCTGTAGTAAAACCACCAGGCTGAGTTTGCCCAAGGACATTTTGCAAGATTATAAACCAATGAAAAACAAACAGGTTTCCCAATCAGCCCTTCTTCCACAAAGGAAGGGAGATGTGGTGGAGATGCCCTATGAAAATTAGGCAAAAACTGCAGGGCTTAAACCTGTCAAGGTAGAGAGCTGAAAACAACTAAGGATCTTTAAGAAGTTTCGATTGAACTATTCTGCTAGTTCACACTGCCCCCTTTTTTCACTTTCTACTGCATTTTACTGCATTTTCTCTTTGCTAGTCTGATGTGCCCACAGTTTATTTTCCTTTGTTGACTGGCACAAAATGACTTTTATTTTTAAAAAGATTCTACACAACTCAACCCTTTTCCCCCATCTAGTCGTTGCTTACAGAGGACTTTTTTCAATGAATATCTAATGAAGGTAGCTGTTAAATAAAAATGAATGTTATATTTATAAAATTGTGAAATGTTATTTTCTGCCTTATAAAGAAAAAAATATATATCATGTGGAATGTATAATTTATAGGCAACCTGGAAAACTGTGGCAACTTAACTGGTATCAGGCATGGAATGAGCAGAAAAATTAAAGATACCAAGGGATGCTGGAGGATATACCAGAGATGGCAAGATTGAACCCAAGGGTTCAATGTGTCTGCTGAGTAAGGTCCTTGGAAAAACAACCCTGTGTGTTTGTATTATTGGCACATTCCCTCCAAGTTAGAGGCAGCATTTCTTCTCCTGAATTTGTTGGATTGAGCTTCTCAATTCTAGTGTGTTGTGTGTCTGCATATGGAACTCTAAAATTAGCTTTGAAAACAGGCATAACAAGCTGCTGGTCTGGATTTTATTTGGTCTGTACAGTATTTCTTAAAAAATCAGAAATTTGCACATAAAAACCCAGATTGCCAATTTCTCTTGACATTTTGGAAGATCTGGCAACACTAGGCTTGAATTTTCTCCTGGTAAAGGTTAATTGTCTCCCATGGCCACAGCTCTGTGGTTTGCCACAATCCCTAGAAGTCCTTGTTGTATATTCAGGCAGCTTTATTCAAATGGCTGGTTTCTAAAAGCATCTGAATTTGAGACCTACATTATTCAGTTTCAATTCATTTAGATAAAAAATTTTTTTTACAAAAATAGTTATTTATAGCTATGAAGGCACCTTGTAAATTCAAGGCATAAAATGCCACAGGGCATTTTCCATTACATTACTTCCATTACAATTTTTTATTTACTCTTCTCAACAACTCTTTGAAAGAAGTGTAATTATTATAACCATAATAATCATAAGACATGATTCCAAATCTTGGAGAGGTTGTGTAACTTGCCCATGGCCACACAGTTGGTGAGGAGTAGAGTCAGGATTCAAACCCAAGACTATGCTGTGAGAGAACTGAGCCCACAGAGGATGTTGAGTTTACAGTGCTTTATCGCTAAAGAAGCAACATGGAAACATAAAAATTACCATAGGTCAAAGACTCGAGAACGAGGACTGAGATCACAGGCTTGTTTTTCTGAGGACTTAACCACTTATTGGGCTTCGCTGGTGGCTCAGCTGTAAAGAATCTGCCTGCAATGAGGGAGACCTGGGTTCAATCCCTGGGTTGGGAAGATCCCCTGGAGAAGGAAATGGCTACCTACTCCAGTGTTCTGGCCTGGAGAATTCCATGGACTGTTTAGATTATAGATTTGTTCTTTTTCTTTGGTGCCCTCTGGTGGGCACAGAGCAGGAGAGGAGCCACTTCAGATTTAATCCAATTATTTATGAAGGGCTTGCTCTATACAAGAGCATGAAGGGCTCCTGGTTACCAGGTGAAGACTTCAGACGGGAAATGATTCTGAGTCATTGTTTGATCACCATTGAGCACAGCAAATGAACTGAAGGTCTAAAGCAATGCACAATTCTACTGTATACATAATTGCAGAATCAGAAAATATTATTATAATAATGATAACCATGGAAATAACCATGTACAAAAAAGGTCTTAAGGACCAGGATAACCATGATGGTGTGGTCACTCACCTACAGCCAGACATTCTGGAGTGTGAAGTCAAGTGGGCTTTAGGAAGCATTAGTATGAACAAAGCTAGTGGAGGGGATGGAATACCAGCTGAGCTATTTCAAATCCTAAAAGATGATGCTGTTAAAGTGCTGCACTCAGTATGCCAGCAAATTTGGAAAATGCAGCAGTGGCCACAGGACTGGAAAAGGTCAGTTTTCATTCCAATCCCAGAGAAGGGCAATACCAAAGAATGTTCAAACTCCTGTACAATTGTGCTCATTTCACATGCTAGCAAGGTAATGCTCAAAATCCTTCAAGCTTGGCTTCAACGGTACATGAACCAAGAACTTTCAGATGTACAAACTGGATTTAAAGAAGGCAAAGGAACCAGAGATCAAATTGACAGCATTCGTTGGATCATTGAAAAAGCAAGAGAATTCCAGAAAAACATCTACTTCTGCCTCATTGACTATGTGAAAGTCTTTGGCTGCGTGGATCACAACAAACTGTGGAAATTCTTCAAGAGATGGGGAAATCACACCATCTTACTGCCTCTTGAGAAACCTGTATGCAGGTCAAGAAGCAACAGTTAGAACTGGACATGGAACAACAGACTGGTTTAAAATTGGGAAAGGAGTATGTCAAGGCCGTATATTGTCACCCTGCTTATTTAACTTATATGCAGAGTACATCATGCTAAATGCCAGGCTGGATGAAGCACAAGCTGGAATCAAGATTGCCAGGAGAAATATCAACAACCTCAGATATGCAAATGATACCACCCTAGTGGCAAAAAGCAAAAGGAACTAAAGAGCCTCTAGATGAAGGTGAAAGAGGAGAGTGAAAAAGCTGGCTTAAAACTCAATAGAAAACCTAAGACCATGGCATCCAGTCCCATCACTTCGTGGCAAATAGAAGGGGAAAAAGTAGAAGCAGTGACAGATTTTATTTTCTTGGACTCCAAAATCACTGTGGATGGTGACTGCAACCATGGAATTAAGAGATGCTTGCTTCTTGGAAGAAAAGCTATGACAAATCCAGACAGCATGTTAAAAAGCAGAGACATCACTTTGTCGACAAAGGTCTGTATAGTCAAATTATGGTTTTTCCAGTAGTCATGTAAGGATGTGAGGGTTGAACCATAAAGAAGGCTGAGTACTGAAGAACTGATACTTTCGAATTTTGGTGCTGGAGAAGACTCTTGAGAGGCCTTTGGACAGCAAGGAGGTCAAACCAATGAATCCTAAAGGAAATCAACCCTGAATATTCATTGGAAGGACTGATGCTAAAGCTGAAGCTCCAACACTTTGGCTACCTGATACAAAGAGCCAACTCACTGGAAAAGACCCTGATGCTCCAAAAGATTGAGGGCAGGAGGAAAAGGGGGCAACAGAGGACAAGATAGTTGGATGGCATCACTAACTTAATGGACATGAGTTTGAGCAGACTCCAGGAGATAGTGAAGGACAGGGAAGCCTGGTGTGCTTTGCATAGGATCACATGCAAAGAGTCAGATATAACTCAATGACTGAACAAAAATGGAAATAATGAGAGCTAATATTTATTAAGGACTGACAATAGCCCAGGCAGTATTTAAAGTACTTTGTTTACTTTAATTTCCATTTCATTATTAAGTAAGCCTATCAAAGATTCCATTTATTATACTTACTTGTGCTGGGAGGGAGGTTAGAATGCAATCCCCTCTGTTTTCAGATGAAGAAATTGAGGCCCAGGGACTTTGACTGATCCAAAGTCACATAGTAGATGACTGTTGGCAAAGCTAAGACCAGAAGCTAGTCCAGAAATCTTTTTACCCCTCTATCCAGCTTCTTTAATTTAAAATCTGGCTTAGTCTAGAGATAGGACTAACATACCAAGAAATTATTAACTGAAGGAGGCATGTGATTAGAAGCTTAGATATTGAGAGTTGAAAGGAGACTTAGAGGTTACTAATACAACTTCCTGTTCAGACAGAAACTTCTCTCCTAATCCCTGCAAAGTAGGTCCCTAGCAATTGAGTTAAAACATACCTCTATTCCTCATTTTGTACCCTGAGGCTATACCGGATATATCTAAGCTCTCTCTCTCTCTTTTTTTTTAATTTTATTTCTTTTTCCATTTATTTTTAAGCTCTCTTTTGTACACAGTCCTCCAAGAATTTGTAAACACCTGCTGTGAACTTGCAAAACATCATGTCTATGTTAAAATCCCCACGTTTATTTGTCCTTCATGTTATGCATGAATTTTAGAGTAATATTCATTGTAAACATGATTGTCCCTCCTCCAATCGACTCCAAAGATGACCTCCAATAATGATACCTCCTGGTATTCTTTCATGTTCTCTTCCATACTGAATTTTGGCTCTTCTTGGACCTGCACAGAATGGGCAGAAGTGACTATGGCAATTCTGGTTCTAAGCCCTAAGAAAGATGAGCAGCTTTTATCTTTGTGCTCTTAGAAGCTAGTTTGGCTTCGCTGCTGAAGAGGAAAGGCCCCAGGGGATGGGATGCCATATGGAGGAGAACTAAGGCATCACCTCTGTGGATGAAGGAGTCATCTTAAATGTCCTGCCCATGGAGGACTCCTGGCCAGAGCATTGGCAGACCTAACTACTAACTGACTGCAACTGCAAGCGAGATTCCAAGCAAAACCAGCAGAAGAACCACTCATCTGAGCTCAATCAGTGCAGAGAATTATGAGAGCTAAGCAACCACTTTTTTTTAAGCCAGTAACTTTGAGTGATTTATTATACAGCAATCAACAACTTGAAATAGCCCATTCAAAAATATTTCAAGAAACAAAATTAGTATGTCTAATACAGAGGGTGGAAAAAATAGTACCTCTGTTTATCATGATGCTGTTAAAACTGTCCTGGATTTAATTCACACTTGGCAACCCCTCCATCAGACTGAACTGTGTGTATGTCATGAACTGGTATGTGTCACAGGACAGTTGTTTGGCAGCTTCTCTCCAGTGTCTTCCTAAGTGGTGCTATAGACCTAAAAAAAGGGCTTCAAATTTTTTCTTGCTGACCTTCTTCATCTTGTCTGTTTTAATTCATCATTCCATCCTGATGAGATTTTTAGAACAAATTTTATTTATTTTTTTTCAATTAATTTATATTGGTGGGAGGATAATTACTTTACAATATTGTGATGGTTTTTTGCCATACATCAACATGAATCGGCCACAGGTATACATGTATCCCCCCATCCTGAAGACCACTCCCACCTCCCTTTCCACCCTATTCCCCTGGGTTGTCCCAGAGCACCAGCTTTGGGTTCCCTGCTTCTTACATTAAATTCGCACTGGTCATCTACTTTATACATGGCAGTGTACACATTTCAATGCTATTCTCTCAAACTATACCACTGTCGCCTTCTCCCACTAAGTCCAAAAGTCTGTTCTTTACATCTGAGTCTCCTTTGCTGCCCTCCTTGTAAGCTCATCGGTACCATATTTCTAAATTTCATATATATGTGTTAATATACAGTATTTGTCTTTCTCTTTCTGACTTATTTTACTCTGTATGATAGACTCCAGGTTCATCCACCTCATTAGAACTGACTCAAATGTGTTCCTTTTTATAGCTGAGAAATATTCCATTGTGTGTACGTACTACAACTTTCTTATCCATTCATCTGGACATTTAGGTTTTTCCATGTCCTAGCTATTGTAAACAGTGTTGCAATGAACATTGGGGTACATGTGTCTCTTTCAATTCTGGTTTCCTGGGGGTGTACGCCCAGCAGTGGCTCAGACGGTAAAGCGTCTGCCTACATGGGAAACCCAGGTTCAATCCCTGAGTCGGGAAGATCTCCTGCAGAAGGAAATGGCAACCCACTCCAGTACTCTTGCCTGGAAAATCCCCATGGACGGAGAAGCCTGGTAGGCTACAGTCCATGGGGTCTCAAAGAGTCAGACACGACTGAGTGACTTCGCTCACTCACTCACTCATGGCAGTTCTATTCCCAGTTTTTTAAAGAATCTCCATACTGTTCTCCATGGTGGCTATACCAGTTTGCATTTCCACCAACAGTATAAGAGGTTTCTCTTTTCCCCACACCCTCTCCAGCCACTATTGTTTGTGGACTCTTTGATGATGGCCACTCTGACCAGCATGAGATGATAGTTCATTGTGGTTTTGATTTGCATTTCTCTGATAATGAGTGAAGTTGAGCATCTTTTCATGTGTTTATTAGCCATCTGTATGTTTTCTTTAGAGAAATGTTTTGTTTGGGTCTTTTGTCTACTTTTTGAGTCTTTTGCCCACTTTTTGATTGGGTTGTAGAACAAATTTTAGTTCTATCATCTATTACAATAATTATCCCTTGTGTCCTTTGCAATTTGACAAACATGCCATACATATTTTATCAAAATTATTGATAAATTGATGAATAGGACCAGGCAATATCAATCAATTTTCAAGGCACCAAAGATCTTCTGAGTAGATTCATGTATATTAATTGAACAACACTTTTAGGAAGTGGACATTTCAGCTAAAAAAATCTCTTCAAATCAGTCATCCAGTGTAATAATTATCCCTAGTGTCCTCTGCAGCTTAACACATGCCATACATATTTTAGGCAAGTCATTGATAAAATGGTTGACTAGGATGGGGCAAACTCAGGGTCCCTTGGCAGATCACTAATGTCCTCCTGCTCAGTAGGTTTGTTCTGTTGACTGAGGAGCACTTTTAGGAAACGATCAGTCCAGCTACAAGTCTGTCTAATCTGTTGTCCACCAAGCTGCTTTTCTTCTTTCGATTCACAATGACATTGCATTGTCATTGTTCCTTATTAAGTCAAGGGATATCTGGTCTCTAGCCTTCTCCTGAATTTTCTGGGTAAAACTTTCCAATTTAGTCTGGCATTACTGGCTGCTGTTAGTCAACCTATGTGTGCTCCTAATGGACACCACTTTATTTCCTCCATGTCACGAGCAATCTATTTTAGAATTTGAAGAGCACAGGTTTTGTTGTCAAACACCTGGTTTGAAATCCTGGCTATTTTTGCTGTGAACTAAGGCAAGTTAGGACTTCCTTGATGGCTCAGTGGGTAAAGAACCTGCCTGCAATGCAGGAGACACCAGACACTTGGGTTCAATCCATGGGTTCGGAAGATCCCCTGAAGGAGAAAATGGCAACCCAGTCCAGTATGCTCGCCTGAAAAATATCCCATGGATAGAGGATCCTGGCAAGTTCCAGTCCACGGGGTCAAAAGAGTCAGATACAACTGAGTGACTAAGCATAAGCACACACAAGCAAAGCAAGTTACTCACTTTCTCTGAGCCTCAGTTTCCTCAACTGAGAATAAGAATATTTTCTTCATGGTTTTGGTTTCTTTCATTTTAATGAAATAATATGTCAAAAGCAGACAATATGATGCCTGGCATGTACTAAGTCAACACATGTTGAGTTTCATGATTGTTAGTTTTTTTTTAATTGTGATGATAAGTGACTCAGTCTGTAGTTTCTAAAACTGACCTCTTTCTGTTTTCTGAAAATTTGAATAACACATGCCTATCCCTAGTCTTATGGCACTGTGTTGAAGAATATAATAAAAATAAAGATAGTACTGCTTTCTATCTGCCATCTGTTAGCTTGAACCATCTGCCCAAGGCTGTAGGCCTATCCCTTTCTTTGTTCTTCTTGCTCAAAACATTGATTAAAGTGTGGCCCCATCCCTTTGCCCAACTTGAACCTTTTTCAGCCTCAGCATGTTTCTCAAGGCTCAACTCTTTGGGGGCTCCATCTGCCGTCACACAGACCTGTTGGGGCCATCCTTTGTTCCTGCCTTCTTGCGGAGGTCTGTTATCACCTCTAAGACCAGATCTTCAGATCATTTAGGTCTTCCAGAATGGAGTAGAAAACCAGTCAACAGCAAGAAATCATGCGATCTAGGGTTAGGGAGCAGGACTTGGAGAAACTGGGGAGCATCCTAGTCATGGGGAAACTAGAGCACCCGGAAGGGAAATGAAGCAGGATAATAGTAACAAGGATCTGGTTACCAAGTAGTGGAACAAGGCACCTGGCCAACACAGTGAGACACCAGGAAGTACAAACCCACCTCTAATTTTGTGGTACCAGATCTTGGGTTTGAGTTGATTCTACAGTCAGGTGACTCAGCAGTGGTGGGTTACTGGGCTACCCCACCAGAGAGCCAGGCAAGGTACTAAGATATCCTCCAAGAGAATTTACAAGATTCCTGATGCTTGCCCACCCCATTCAGTTCTCCCAGCTGGTCCTGAATAAAATCCTGGGCAGCCCTTCTTCTTACTCATTTCTGAGCCTTTTGTGAGTTGACCTTATTGCGAGGTCAGTCAGAAATCTATCAGATGCCTTTCTTTCAGCAGAATGACAGTATTTAACTACAACTGGGTGGGATCCAGGTCACTGATGACTCTCTGAGTACTCAAAATGTCAATTCAAGGCTAGGACAGATCTGATAAGAATGGACAGAGGCAGTGATAGGTTACACTTCACAGGGCAGTCATTTTTAATCCACTTTAATGACCCAAGGGAATGGTACTGGTTGTAATTCTGTGGTTGTCTGTACCATCAAGGTGCCCTTAAATGTCACTCAAAAGCCATCTAAGACTTCTGCCATTTTTAAATCTTTTAAAATGAAAAAATATGTAAAAAATTTTTTAAGAAATGGAGAAATAAATCACATCACAATCCCACCTTTTGGAGAAAATCTGTTAGAATCTGGAGGGCATCTGATCTAGTTTCTTTCTGCCCTCCTGTGCCCCTCATCCACCCCCTTTCTTATCGTCCTTTTTCTCTTTCTCTCTTTGGACCTCAAGGGCAAAGAGTTGAGTTATTTATACTTTTCAGTCATGGCACATTATCAATATTAGCATGTCCTTGGCTTTGCTTCTGTTTTATTATTTTCCCCTTTTCTCCTGAATCGTTACTCTCACTGCCCCCTCCTACCACTAGTGGCCATTCTAAAAATGCTATATTCTTGCATTTGCATGCATCATTGAAGGATATATTGTATTTATGTATTTTCAATTTACATAAATGGTGCTTGCTATAGGTCTTGTTCTGTTTCTTTTTATTAGTCACTGTTTGTATGATCTATTTATAGTGCAAATGTCCATCTGGCCCATTGCTGCTTACAGCTGCATGATGTTTGATAGTATACATTCACCCTATTTATTTATCTATCTCCCTAGTGATGGACCTTCAGATTGTTTCTAACATCCTGCTGCCAAAAACAATACAATAAACATCTCCATGTATATACGCCTATGCATCTGATTATCAGAAGTATTTAGACAGGAGTGAGATTGCTGAATCATAGGGATACACATATTTAGTATCACTAACTGCTTCCAGATTGTTCTTCAAATGGTCATTACATTCTGTTTTATTGAGAAATGATTTGCATTCCATAAAAGTCACTCTTTTATGGGGTATAATTCAGTGGTTTTTAGATTATTCACAGAGTGCTACATCTAATTCCAAAACAGTTTCAGTTCCTCCAAAAGAAACCTGGTAACTATTAGCAGTCACTCCCCATTTTCTCTCCTCCCAGCCCCTGTCAACTGTGGGCTGAAAAAATCTATTTTCTGCCTTTATAGATTTGCCTACTCTGGACATTGCACACAAATGGAATCATTCTATATGTGGCCTTTTGTGTCTAGTTTCTCTCACTTAGCAAATTGTTTCCAAGGTTCATCTGTTGTGACATGTATCAGTATTTCATTCCTTTTGCATTGCTGAGTAATATTCTATTGTATGGAGATATCACATTTAATTTGTCCATTCATCAGATGATGGACATTTGGGTCGCTTTTTGGCCATTAAGGATTATGCTTCCTTTGAATATGTATTTATATGTTTTTGTGTGGCCATACATTTTCAATTCTCTTGAATATGGACTTGGGAGTGAATTCCTGGGTCTTTTGTTAACTTTGCTTCGTTACTGAGGACTGTCCCAAAGCAGCTGTACCATTCCATGTTTCTACCAGCATTATATGAAGGGTCTATTTTATGTACATCCTCACTAATACTTGTTATTATCAGCCCTTTTTTACTAAAGCCAGCAAAGTAGGTGGCTTATCATCGTGGTTTTGATTTGCATCTCCTAATGGCTAATTATTTTGAGCATCTTTCTATGTGCTTATAGACCATTTATGTGTCTTCTTTGGAGGAATGTCTGTTTAAACTCTTTGCCCTTAAATTTTGCTTGTTTGTCCTTTTATTGTTGAATTGAAATAGTTTTTTTAACTACTATGTATAAAAGTTTCTTATAAGATACATGATTGCAAGTGTTTTTATCCATTCTGTAGATTGTCCTTCCACTTTATTGTGTCCTTGAAACACAGAAATTGATTTTGATTAAATCCAATTTGTCATTTTTTTGCTGTTGATTATATTTTTGATATAAACCACTGTCAAATCCAAAGTCACAGAGTTTTATGCCTATGTTTTCTTTCAAGATTTTTATAGTTTTAGCTCTTACATTTAGAGACTTTGATCCGTTGTGAGTTAATTTTTGTATATCTTATAAGGTGTGCTGTGCTGTGCTTAATCGCTCAGTTATGTCTGACTCTTTCTTACCCTATGGACTATAGCCCGCCAGGCTTCTCTGTCCATGGGGATTATCTAGGCAAGAATACTGGAGAGGGTTCCCATTTCCTTCTCCAGGGATCTTCCAGGGATCGAACCCACATCTCCTACATTGTGGGTAGATTTTTTACCATCTGAGCTACCAGGGAAGCCCAAGAGTACTGGAGTGGGTAGCTTATTCCTTCTCCAGGGATTCTTCCTGACCGGGAATTGAACCGGGGTCTCCTGCATTGCAGGTGAATTCTTTACCAGCTGAGCTACCAGGGAAGCCCATCTTATAAGCTATTGATCCACATATATCTTTTGCATGTGGATGTCCAGGATATCTAGTTGTTCCAGCACCACCTGTTGAAAAGACCATTCTTTTCCCTACTGAATTATCTAGGTACACTGGCTGAAAATCAGTTGACTGTGAATGTGAAGGTTTATTTCTGGACTCTCAGTTTGATTCCAATATTTTATGTCTGTCTTTATCCACACTGTTTTGATTCCTGCAGCTTTGTACTCTGTTGTAAAACTGGGAATTGTGAGTTCTCCAACTTTGTTCCTTTTCAAGATTGCCTTGGGAGTGTTTGAGAATGTTAACCGTCTATATTAATTTTCTATGGCTACCGTTATATATTAGCACCAACTTAGTGGCTTTATAGAATTTTTTTGTCTTACAGTTCTGTAGGTCACAAATCCCTCATGGATTCACCAAAATCAAGGTGTTGGCAACTTTGTGTTCCTCCCTGGATGCTTCAAAGGAGAATCTTATTTTTTTTTTTTTTTTTGTCTTTTCTAGCTTCTAGCAACCTTCTTCTTTCCTTGGCTCAGGATACGGTTCTCTGTCTTCAAAGCCAGTGGTGGTAAGCTAGTCCTCACTCTGTTCTCTCACACATTCTCTCTTCAGGGGGAGGCATACCTCCCTCCCACAATGATGCTTTCTTGTTTTCAGAATACAAGGCTTGTGCTTCTTTTGTTACATTTATTTTGGGTACTGTTGTAAGTGGAATTGTTTTTATAGTTTTGTTCTCAGGTGGTTTTTTGCTAGTGCATAGAAATAAAATTGATTTTTGTTTTCTTGATCTATCCTGCAACCTGGCTGAACTCTCTTATTGTGTCTAATGACATTTTTGTGAAATCTTTAGAATTTCCTACATGAAGTATCATATCATCTTGAAATAAAAGTAGTTTTACTTTGTGTTTAACAATCTACATGTCTTTTATTTCTTTTTCTTGCCTAAATGCTATGACCCCCAATAAAATGTTGAATAGATATACCAGTGGACATCTTTGTCTTGTTCCTGATCTTTGGGCAGGGGTGGGAGGGCGAGATTTTAGTCTTTCACCATTAAATGTCATGTTTCTTCGTGGGTTTTTTTTTTTTCCTTATAGATGCCCTTTATCCCACTAAAGAAGTTCCCTTCTATTACTACTTTGTTGAGTGTTTTTCTAATAAAAGTGTTTTGAATTTCTGTCAAATGATTTTTCTACTTCTATTAAGATGACAATATATCCTCCCATGTTTTTCTCTAGAAGCTTTATAGCTTTAGCTTTTATTCTGAAGCCTGTGATCCACCTTGAATTATTTTTTTTATGCATTGGGTTACCTTGATGTAGGAGTCAAGGTTTCCTTTCTCCCTAGTTGTTCAATACCATTTTCTGAAAACAGTTTCCTTTTTCTATAGGACTGCATGTTCTTTATTGAAAATCAATTTACTGAATAAGCATGGGTCAAACTCTGAATTCTCTATTCTGTTCCATTTATCTACTTGTCCCTCCTTATGCCAATAGCATACTCTCTTGATTACCACAGCTTTATAGAAAGTCTTCAAATTATCTAGTGTAAGTCCTCTAACTTTGTTCCTCTTTTTCAAGTTTGCTTTGGCTCTTTTAGTTCCTTTACTTTTGCATGTATCTTTTAGAACCAGCTTGTCAATTTCTACCAAAAAAACATGCTGAAACTTTGATGGGAATTACATTAAATATGTAAATCATTTTTATTTTGATAGATTTTCTTATAAATTTGGTAGCTCGATTAGGCAACTAAGTGGTTTGGTTAGCTTCTTAATTGAATCTAGGCTCTGTAATTCACGAACTAAGCATGGCCCTGTGCAAGTTGCTTGCACCTGAGCATATGAAAAGAATTGTCATATCTAAGGCAGTCACATGACTTGGATTATTTGTCAGCAAATTTATACTCCTGGACATTTTTCTTCATCAGCCTTTTTAATGGGACTTCCTAGGTGGTACTAGTGGTAAAAATCCTGCCTGCCAATGCAGGAGACATAAGAGACGTAGGCTGGATCCCTGGGTTGGTAAGATCCTCTGGAGAAAGACATGGCAACCCACTCCAGTGTTCTTGTCTGGAGAATTCTATGGACAAAGGAGCCTGGCGGGCTATACTCCATAGGGTTGCAAAGAGTTGTACACGACTAAAACAACTTAAGAAAGCAGATATACAGCTGAATTTGTAAATGTGAAATAATAATAGAATTAGCTGACACTTATGAAGAAGAAAGTAAATTCTAGGCTCTATGTTAAAATGTTTCACAGGCATTTTCTTAATACTTTCAACAATACATAGAAAGCAAGGGCTAGTATCATTCCTATTTTATGGACAAAGAGGCTGAGGTTTAGAGGCTCACATAGCTATTCTGCAGTGGAGTTTAATCTGGTTGTCTGTAGAGCCTGGCCTCTTGAGAACGAGTCACCAGCCTGTGATTGCACAGACTCCCTTCATGGTATTGTTCCAAAGGTCAGTGGTTCAGTCCCAGAACCTCTACTCCCTGCTCTTGACTCCAGGCTAAGAACAGGCTCCTAGATGGTCTTCTACAGTGCATGGTCCTCTTTTCTCCTTGATCCACAGAGGTCTTTTTGGCTATAATTATATCATCTATTAAGTGAATGAAAGTCGCTTAGTCATGTCCGACTCTTTGCGACCCCATGGACTATACAGACCATGGAATTCTCCAGGTCAGAATACTAGAGTGGGTAGCCGTTCCCTTCTCCAGGGGATCTTCCCAACCCAGGGATCTAACCCAGGTCTCCCACATTGCAGGCGGATTCTTTACCAGCTGAGCCACAAGAGAAGCCCATCATCTATTAAAATAGAATCCAATTCTCAGTATATCACCAGATGAGATCTGCCAGCTGAGGGCCATGAAAATCTCCTTTGGTACAGGTAATTTCCTTTACACAAAAGCTGGGGAGTATTGTGCCACTTTTTTTTATTAGCTTTTATCTTCAAAGGTCTGAAGTCATTGGGCAAAAAGTATAAACAAATAAACAAACAATAAATAGGAAGCATCAAACACCACTCCTCCAAGTGGAGCAGCTTGGGAATTTTTAAGTTTTCACTTACCTTAGTGTGTTACAGTGATTCCCTCGCATAGGGCTGCATAGATGTTAAATATTTGGATGTCTTTTCACGGTGTGTTTCAGCTTTTAAAGTGTAAGCATTCTATGGAGTATATATTTTTTGGTGTAACAATAGTCACTAAAGATACTTTCTAAAATCCAGGTAAATTCAAGGCTTCCTCTCTTTCTGAAAATAATTTCACTCCTGGCAGATGGCAACTTTTAATAGTAGGCAAATGCATTTTCCTTTTGGTATAAAAATGTAAATATTTTGTGAAAAGCTTAAAGAAGGCTCTGATACAAGGGTACAGAACTGAGATAAACTTGTTCTACAAAATCCCCATGTCTCTCTGAGATATCAGAGTAAATCTCTTGTTTTCAGTCTTCTCAGATTCCACATTGTTATTAACTGGAGTTGAAGGACAGTCTCACTAGAAATGTGAAGTATGAATGGATATTTGATGATATTAAGAAATTATTGATAATTATTCTTGTGTGATAATGGTATTTTGTTTTTTTTAAGAGAATCCTTATCTTTTAGATATACATATTAAATATCCATGAATACCATTATATTTCATGTCTGGGATTTGCTTCAAAAAATAAAATTATCCAGGCAAGAAAATTTGCCTGGTGGGCTATGGTCCATGGAGCCTCAGAGAGTTGGACATGACTGAACACATTTTAAGTGCTTCCCATGTGGCACTAGTGGTAAAGAAATCACCAGCCAATGCAGGAGACATAGGAGATGTGGGTTCAGTCTCTGGGTCAGGAAGATCCCCTGGAGAAGAAAATGGCAACCCACTCCATTATTCTTGCCTGGAGAATTCCAAGGACAGAGGAGCCTGGCAGGCTGTAGTCCATGGGGTTGCAAAGAGCTGAACATGACTGAAGCGACTTAGCACCCACGCAGGAGGTAGAGGCTGCAGTATGTCCAGGCTCTGAGGCACCAGGGGGCATGCTAGAGCCCAGGATGCTTTTAGTAACCCAGGAAAATGTTTTAGTGTCTTCTAACATGACATGAAAACGTTTGCTACCAGTGCTATCATAAAACATTATTTAAGCAAATAAATTTCTGTCCACGAAGGCAAACATTCCTAAAGTCCCCCAAAGACATAATGTATCCATGGGGTGTCAGACTCTGCTTGGACGCCATGTGCATCCTCACACAGTTCCATGAATTCTCTCATCTAATTCAGTTCACTTATTCATGTTCAGTTTTATGGGGGCCTTCTGTTATTAGCCTCCAGACTACTTCTCTTAATAAGAGCTACTCTGTTTTCAGCAACAAGAAGGAGATTGGGGCTTGGTGGATCAGTCTATCTACTTACCTATCTACTCGTCTTCCTATCTATCCATCTATATATCATTTATTTATCATCAATTATGTACCAATTTATTTGTATAGAGACTTAGAGAGCCAATAAGCCTGACCAGGACTACCATGGTTTCTCTCCACACACTGTGATAAATAAACACGTTATCTCAGAAAACTTAAATTCTCAGTTTGAGAAATTATATACAACTTGACATACAACATCTTTTTGTGGGTGATGTTTAGTAGGTTAATTCCGTTTAACTTAAGTTTGTTTATTAAGACATCTTTGACAAATTGCCTGAGATTGAATTAACATGGCCTTTGCTAGGTTCTATACTGGAAACTTTTATAAAAATGTTTAGCAACAACTTGTCCCAAACCCTTATCAGTGGTTTCCAACTTGTGTTCTGAAGATCCCCCACTGCATAGACAGGATTTTTTTCCAGACACCCCTCAGTGGCTGCACTAGGGGAGTAAGGTATCACAGGCAGGATGAAACTTACTTCCTCTTCCCGGACCTCTTTCTATTTATAGCAGCTCTGGTTGACTTTTGGATACCACATTAAGATTTTATTTGAACAATAGGTTCTTCCGTGGCTAAATAAAACTTGTGAACCATTCTCTATAACAGGAAGCTGTAATTCTTTATCCATGACAACATTTTTGAGCACTGACATACTTTAAAAAAAATGCAAGTGTGTGTGTGTAAGCAATTTAAAAGTAATAATACTTTATTTTTAAAGATTGGGTTTTTAAATATGAAGCTTTTACTCCACTTATTTCTTTCAACAGCTGAGTATTAATTGGCTGTTCTGTCAGGATGGCTGCTATCCAAAAGTCTACAAGCAATAAATGCTGGAGAGGGTGTGGAGAAAAGGGAACCCTCTTACACTGTTGGTGGGAATGCAAACTAGTACAGCCACTATGGAGAACACTGTGGAGATTTCTTAAAAAACTGGAAATAGAACTGCCACATGACCCAGCAATCCCACTTCTGGGCAGACACACTGAGGAAACCAGATCTGAAAGAGACACGTGCACCCCAATGTTCATCGCAGCACTGTTTATAATAGCCAGGACATGGAAGCAACCTAGATGCCCATCAGCAGATGAATGGATAAGGAAGCTGTGGTACGTATACACCATGGAATATTACTCAGCCGTTAAAAAGAATTCATTTGAATCAGTTCTAATGAGATGGATGAAACTGGAGCCCATTATACAGAGTGAAGTAAGCCAGAAAGATAAAGACCAATACAAGATACTAATGCATATATATGGAATTTAGAAAGATGGTAACAATAACCCTATATGCAAAACAGAAAAAGAGACACAGATGTACAGAACAGACTTTGGGACTCTGTGGAGAAGGTGAGGGTGGGATGTTCTGAGAGAACAGCATCGAAACATGTATATTATCAAGGGTGAAACAGATCATCAGCCCAGGTTGGATGCATGAGACAGTGCTCGAGGCTGGTGCACTGGGAAGACCCAGAGGGATGGGGTGGGGAGGGAGGTGGGAGGGGGGATCGGGATGGGGAATACGTGTAAATCCATGGCTGATTCATGTCAATGTATGGCAAAAACCACTACGATATTGTAAAGTAATTAGCCTCCAACTAATAAAAATAAATGGAAAAAAAAACAACAACTCTGGCTGTTGATGGTTAGAAAAGTCCTACAACCTTTGGCATACTCTGAGATCTCAACTAGTTAGGGACTCATAGAGAAATTCTATCTTTGATAATAAACATGTCTACTAAGTTTTGCCATTGACAAGGAAGAGAGAAGGGGAAATGTTGCAATTCTAGTTCCTTAATAGTTACTTTTTTAAAAGATTTTTTTTTTATGTGGATCATTTTTAAAGTCTTTATTGAATTTGTCACAATATTGCTTCTGTTTTATCTTTTCTTTTCTTTTCCTTTTTTTTTTTTGGCCAAGAGGCTTGTGGGATCTTAGGTCCCCGATCAGGTATGGAACCCCTACATTGGAGGGCAAAGTCTTAACCACTGGACAGCCAATGAAGTCCTAAGAATCTGTTTTTTAAAGACAGGTATTTGGCTCTTACTGACTTCTGAAACATGGATGTTCTCTTGGATAAGTACCTGACCCAGGCAAACCCATTTGTAAATTGGAAAAGACAGAGAGGATTTGAATGCACGCCCCTGGAACAAGAGAACTTCTTTTTTCCATAAATAAAAAAACCTTTCTGGGGTTGATTTCCATAAGTGCACATTTTCTCTTCATAATTCCAGTCATTAATCACCAAGCAGTGTTTAATGAGCACCTGTGGGGTCATAGATTCCACTGTCCAACCTGAAAACTCAAAGTTGGGGTCACCTCTTGATTTGGGGTAAGAAGTATAATGTACCCACGGGGTCTGGTTCCGACTCATCTGGCATCTCCGTTTTTGACAGAACTGGGATCAAGGCACAAGACTTTGGTGTCTTCTCTTACGTGTCTGATTGTTCTTGAATCTAGGGTCTCTCAACCTTCACACTGAAGACATCTGGGTGTGAATGGGTACTGCAGGGGAGGGCTATCCTGTGCGTGGTAGGAAGTTCAGCAGTATCTCTGACTTCTACCCACTAGATGCCAATAACACTCCTACCCCAGCTGTGACAGCCAAGACTGTCCCCAGACGTGGCCAAACGTCCCCTTGCAGGGGTGATAGGTGAGAGTGAGGAGGAGTAAACTGTCCCCTTCTGAGAGCCATTTCCCTCTAACCCCTGAGGACCCCAATTCTGAGAATCCTGCCAGGAATGACTTGGTCACCACTAGGCATGTTTCTCAAGGAAACCCATGTACTTTAACCAAGTCAATGTTCTCAGCACTGGCTACACTCATTTAGAATCACCCAAGATGTTTACCAAGTTGTTTTTTTAGAAGTTCCCCAGAGATCTTAATTTGTAGATAGGACAGACAACCTCTAAACTAAGTGTACTTAGCAATCTTATTACTCATAAAAACTCCAAACAAACACGTCACTCCAAATTTATTTCAAATAGGAAATGCCAGTATTTTCAGAGCAAGAAGAAATTCCATCTGTCAGTCTATTACTGTCTATTAAAGGCCCCTGGAGACATGTCACATGTGCTTTTGGTTGTTCTGTTATCATTACAAAACAGTTGAGAAACTGGATAGTCTGGGAATTCTGAGCTTTGTAACAGTTAAAGCGCATCACTTGATGTAGAACAATTTCTTGTGCTTGTAATTCACAGAGACTTTTTACCTTTTAATTTTTACACTTTTAATTTTATATTGGAGTATGGTCGATTGACAGTGCAGTGATAAAGTTTCATTTCAGGTGGACAGCAAAGGGACTCAGCCATACATACACATGTACCCATTCTCCCCCAAACTGCCTCTCATCCAGACTGCCTCATAACATCAAGCAGAGTTCCCTAATTCACTGACTCTTGACTAAAGTGACAGGGAGGAGCCTGACCAAGAGGAAATTCCTGGAATGTACAATGCTGAGATGGTCAGGAAGATCAGGACTTAGCAAGACTAAGTGTGGCCTAGGAAAGGTCACCCTTAGTCACCTCTGATAATGTTCTTCAGCAGATGAAAAATATGGGCTACCTCTTCCCTTTGTAGTGTTTCTGGGAATAAAATCAGACAATGGCAGTCTTTATAACTTAGGATCCAAAAGAATGTTGCCCAGGCTCTGTACAAATTCTGGCAGCTGCCAATCCCTCTTCTGGTGAGCCAAGAGGGGCTGGTCAAACTTTTTGTGCAGTTCTGAATCTGATATGTGTAGGATGCATTCGATGATGTTCAACTTTCCATGGGACCTTAGGCAACTCAAATTCCCTAAGGTTTTGTTTTCTAATTTGAAAGATGAGCAGCTTGATATTTACCCCAGATGGTCACTAGGAGGATTCAATTAGATAATGTGTGTGAAGATGCTTTGTGAAAGGTAGAGCCCAGTACGTAGCCAACTGTAAACCCAGACCTGAGCATGCTATTACATGATTGCATTCAGTTCATATTTCTCTGGTTTGTCCTCCGGTTGTTCTGTCTCCAAGTCTGGGTTCAGATCTGGGTGGTGGATTTCAATGAGAAGAAAATAGATGAGGCCTCCAAGAGCAGCACCAACCAAAGGGCCCACTACAGGAATCCACCAGAAGTTATTCCCAACTCTGAAAGCAAACAAAGAAATTAGTGATACATCGCTTGTCCTTCCTTCTGGTATCACTGCTGGTTACTCACTAACCAGCTAGTTGTTCTCCTGCTCATGGCTCCTTTTTAAATCAGCAAGAGCTAAGTAGAATGGCACTCATGGTAACTTGGTAACCAGTATCCTTTCACTGGCTGGACCCTCTTGAGTTGGATGTGTTGTGCCAGGCTTAAAGGGAGGAGCAGGTTCCCTGCCTGACCTTACTGGTAAGCAAGGTCATTTGCATCCTATGATTGAGGGGATGCCAGAAAAATGTCTGTGTTAATTGCTTAAAGGTACTATTTTGCAGGATACTGATTTCAGTTGACCAATTCCATTGTTCTATTAGTACCTGTGAGAGAAATGTCCCATTTATTTTCCTTTCAGAACACATAGTCCCTGAACCCATGGCAACAATTGAGGGCATCTAGGGCAAGTTCACCACATTAAATGGACTTCCCTGGTAGCTCAGATGGTAAAGCGTCTGCCTACAAGGTGGGAGACCAGGGTTCAATCCCTGGGCTGGGAAGATCCCCTAGAGAAGGAAATGGCAACCCGCTCCAGTATTCTTGCCTGGAAAATCCCATGGACTGAGGATCCTGGTAGGCTACAGTTCATGGGGTCGCAAAGACTCGGACACGACTGAGTGACTTCACTTTTTCACTTCAGGGTAAGTTCAGGTCAATCATTCAGGAGTTGCCTTTCCCTCATACTGAAGTGGCGCGTCCTAGGGATTGTGAATGGAAGGGAGCTGTGGAGAGGTTCCTGGACATGATTGGTGCATGAGGGCAATCACAAGATAAATAATCAGGAAACATTTGTCAATGAATAAATTAAAAATTCAAAGGTAGATATATGAATTAAATACTAAATATAATTTAATTCCATACTTATATTTTGAGGTCACAGCTTACTCAAGTGTATTTTCTGATACAGAAAGTTCTCTCCTCCAGAAGTTCTCAGTGTCAGTACATTATATTGGAGGTCTAGTTCTGGGAGAAATCAGGTGTCTCTGTGAATTGTTACCATCTCTTCTGGGGACAGAAAATCCATTTAGATAATTCAGTAGAAACGACCATGAGTGCTCTGAGCAAGTAAAAACTATACAGGATAGTTGTATAGTTGTTTAAGGATATGTGCGTTTGAGATAAAACTTTTTAAAAGAAGGATAATTATGAAAAAATAAAGAAGGATAATTATGAAAAAGTTCAGGGTAATGCAGAGGAGGCAGAGGAAACAAAAGGAGCACAACTCTGCATAGGAATTTCACAGTGTTTTATTTGGGGGACATATTCATGGCTGCTATTTACAATTTCATTTTTAATAACTATACATATTTCCATGGAACTGTTTGTATTGAACTTTTATTAGACAGGATAATAAAGGAAATATTATATTATTTAATGTAATATTTTTAATAAAATTATTTTAAAAATAATAAAGGGGGGCCTATTCTAGAATCCATGAGACCTAGTTCTAATCTCAGGAGTGTCCTGGGTTTAGAGCACTTAGCACATTGCTGTGTGTGTGTGTGTGTGTGTGTGTGTGTGTGTGTGTGCGCGCGCGCGCTCAGTTGTGTCCTACTCTTTATGACTCTACAGACTGTAGCCGCCAGGCTCCTCTGTCCGTGGGATTCTCTACTCCAGTGGAGTGGGCTGCCATTTCCTCCTCCAGGGGATCTTCCCAACGGGAAACCAAGTCTCCCGTGTCTCCTGCATTGGCAGACAGGTTCTTTACCACTGAGCCACCTGGGATCTCAGGACTACAGAAGGTCTTTGAGCAAGTCTCCCCATCTCTGAGCTTCGTACTTCCATCTATACCGTGGTCCTTTCCACCCGTATCATGCAAGCAGTCTCTTAGATCCTGAATCTTAGATCGTAAATGCAGGCTCCAGGGAAGAGCACTGAGATTGAGCACAGTGGCCACCAGATGGCACTCTTACTGTGCGGGAAAGAGGATGTCGCACTCCACTCTTCTCACAGAACCTTATCCCATGCCTCCAAATTTTCTATGAAAAGAATTTTCTGTGAGAGGCACCTTCTCTTCAGCACATACTGCTGCTGTTTAATCAGTCGTGTCCAACTCTGCGACCCCCCTGGGCTATATCCCACCAGCCTCCTCTGTCCATGGGATTTTCCAGGCAAGAATACTGGAGTGGGTTGCAATTACCTTCTCCAGGGGATCTTCCTGACCCAGGGATTGAACTCACATCTCCTGCTTGGCAGGTGGATTCTTTACCACTGAGCCACTGGGGAAACTCTCTTCAGCACATGAAGTGAATTTAACCACCTTATTTGGCCCATCACTTCCTTTTTTTCTAGCACTGATTTGTGGTGAATCTCTCACTGTCATTTAACAGATTAGGGGCTAAGATACCTGCCAGCATGCATGTCCTCCTTTCACTGTCTGGACCCTCTTGAGCTGGATATTTTGTGCTAAGGTCACAAGGCTTAAATGGAGGAGATTTGATGTGGCTTCCTGCCTGGCCTTACAGGTAAACAAGGTCATTGGTGTGCTGTGATTTGGGGGGGATACCATAAAAGTGTGTCAGTTGCATAGGGTACTATCATCAAGGATTCATTTCTTTGGCTAAGTTATTTTAAAAATTAACAACACCCATGAGATCCTTCATCTATTAAGCTATTAACACTTTAATGTGAATTAGTGAAGACCACTTGCTTACATCCTAATGTGTGTGTGTGTGTTTTAATTGCTCAGTCATGTCTGCCTCTTTGCAACCCCATGGACTGTAGCCCACTAGGCTCCTCTGTCCATGGGATTCTCCAGGCAAGAATACTGGAGTGTGTTCCCATTTCCTTCTCCAGGATATCCTGCTGACCCAGGGATCAAACCCAGGTCTTCTGCATTGCAGGCAGATTCCTTACCATCTAAGCCACCAGGGAAGCCCAAGAATACCCGAGTAGGTAGCCATTCCTTTCTCCAGGGGATCTTCCCGACTTAGGGATGGAACCCCGGTCTCCCTCATTGCAGGCAGATTCTTTACCGTTGGAGCCATCAGAGAAGCCCTTTTACATCCTAGTGCTTAAGGGGAAGCAAGAGACAGATAGGGTCTGTCTTGCCCTTGTCAGACTCTCGGGAACCTACTTCCCTGTCATCCTCACTTCTTGCCATATAGGGTCAAATAAGGGTCTGAGAATAAGGCAGTCTAGGTTTCATCTGAGATACTAGATGTGGATTCAAACTAGGAAATCTTCTGAGATGCTTGTCTTGGGTGGAAAACCCTGAAAGGATGGAACTCTAGAGACCCTTTGGAGTCCTATTACCACTCAAAGGTTTTCTTTTGAACCTTTGGTAGAGGATTATCAGCCAGCCTAGCTATTTCATAACTGGTATCTGCCCCTTCTACTCCTTTTTAATTTCTTTTATATAATGATGTCAGATTAATTTTTGGTAAATTGAAGTCCTAAACACATCAAACTTTTGCCCTAAATCCTTTGCTGCTCCCTATAATCTATAGAAAAGAGAGCAACAAAAATCCCAGAGTCTTGTTCTAGAAATCTAGTCCTCTATGATCTGAAACAATTGCTCTTCCAAGTTTCTTCATACAGCCTTCCAACTAGACTAAAGCATGTGTCATTTTAATATACTGTCTTTAGATACAGATGCCTCTTTGCTTGAAATAGCCTCTCTGTCTCTGATTGAACATGTCCAAATACTATAAAACAACCCTACTTTCACTCCCATAGTTCCTAAATTTGGAGCTGCAAATCTTCTCTCAACTCCTAGGGTTTGGTTAGTCATTTGACAGCTTCAACCTGTGTAAGACCCTATGCTCACCCTCTGAAACAGAACATAAACAAAGCAGTAAAGGGCATCTTTAGCACTGGGCCTTGAATAAGGAATTAGGAAGCTGCATGGATGAATGAATGCATGCATGAGGGGAAAAATCCTGATCCTAATAAGGGATGCGGTGCTCAGAGTTTGGCATTAGGTGATTTCAACATCACAGATGTGGGCTCCTGCCATATACTCAACAAAGCAAACAGAACAGGCAAGACCTGTTTTAGAACTACCATCACTCTTAGAGCTTTGGGTGAATCACCAAGCAAGGCTCAAAGCGAGGCCAAGTCACTCTGGCGCGTCTTTGTTTTAGGGGTCTTTGTGAACCTCACAGAGGTGTCTTGGTGGTGAGGTGAGGACAGTGGTCTCCTGGAGTGAACCTCAAGAAATTGGAATTAAAGGAAACTCGTGGGTTAATTCTGGTTTTTGGAAATAAGGAGATCTTTAACATATGTTCTCAATGGTCCATTGGAAGAATACAAAGGATCCATCCTAGCTGTGAACATTTTGTTCCACCTTTTCATGTTCTAGTATGGTCATTCTGGAACAGAGCTCCTCAACTGTGGTACTCTTAGCATTTTTGGCTGAATAATTCTTAGTTGTGGGGATCTGTCCTGGGTACTGTAAGATGCTTAGCAGTATCCCACGTTGGACTCTATCCACTAGATACTGGTGACAAGTTCTGCCCCCACCATGCCCAGCTGTGACAACCCAAAGTGTCACCATGCATTGCCAAATATCCTTGGGGGCAAAATTGCCACTGGCTGAGAACCACTGCTCTAGAAAATTCATTGTATTGTTTGTTCCTTAAAGATAGGGTATGTTGGCGACTTTCCTGGTGGTCCAGTGGTTAAGAATCTGCCTGGTGATGCAGGGGTCTTGTGTTCAATCCCTGGTCAGGGAACTAAGATCCCACATGCCATGGAGCAACTATGCCTGCATACCACAACTGGAGAGAGAGTCTGTGCACTGCAACAAAAGGTTCTGCATGACGTGGGGAAAATCCCATGTGCCGCAACTAAGACCCGACACCACAAAAGAAACAAAAAAGACAAGGAATGATGCTTGATTCTTTTTGTATCCTTCATCTCCTAAAACATATGTGGCACAGAGCATTTATCCATTCTTTTATTCAATAGCTTTCATTGAGGCTTTCTATGTGCTAGACCCTATTTCAGTCACTGCAGACAGAGCAGTGAAAACACGGTTGAGGTCCCTGTTCTCACAATGCTTATTCTGTAGTGGCTCCAATGCTCCCAGTGGTGGTGATTAGAATAGTGTCAGTGATTCCTCTCTGTCTCCCTCCCCCTTCTCTCTCTGTCTTACACACACACACATCATAAACCACCAGTGATACGTTCCACACTTATGACGAGGGTGCTCTTCCCCTCACCCTCCCATCTGTGCTCTCTTGGATCTCCAGGTCGGAGCCCAGCCTTCCCCATTGAGGCGCAGCAGGAATCTTCCTCCCTCTTCCCCCATCATTTCGTTACTTACGTGAACACCTCAAACCCCCAACCTGCCAAAGCAGTGAAGAGTCTAGGACTCAGGTCTCGAGCCGGGTTCATGGCACAGCCACTGTTCATTCCCAGAGAGGAGGCGATGGTAACAATCAGGAGGCCAATGATAACAGGCTCTAGACCTCTGGGGACTCCCAAGTTTCTTGAGTCAAAAATGGCAAAGATGACAATGAGGAGGAGCGTGGTGGCCACTACCTGGGTAAGGAGAAAATGTACGAGGGGTTCAACTTATATTCTTCCCACTGGCCCACCTCAAAATGCACCCTCTATTATTAAAAACAAACCTAGTAAAAAGCAACATACACTGGCTGAGCACCGTGTCAGAGCCTTTTCCTCTCATAGCAGTCCTAGACGTGGGTGCTCACATCTCTCTCCTTTACAGACTGGTTACCTGACCGAGGTGACACAGTCAGTGGCAATCAGGTGTGGATGCAGAGAGTTTAACTCTAGAGACTGCATCTCAACTACACTGACCTGCTAAGCTACTACCAGATAAATAGAGGGCAAGCTGCAGGCTGGAGAAATGAACAAAGGGGCTCATTCAAATTGGTGGGAAAAATGGTGTGAGATGTCAATAGATACATGGGCAAAGGAAATGAAAAGACAGCTCATGAAAGAAAAATAGATTTGAGAAACAAATAAGTGGGGAAAACTGATTGGTAATGAAAAAAATGCAAGCAATACTAAATGTTAGGGAAATGATATAGTCCTCTCAGGCTTTCCTGGTTGAACTAATCATGTTTTATACTTTTGAAAGGCAATGTAGCAATGATTTAGCAATATGTATTTTAAAAAGCCCATAAACATGTGTACTCAATTGGACCCAGTTGGATACTTGAGAACTACACCTTGGAAATAATCTAAAATATGGAAAAATCATAAAATGAGTATGCAAATACATAATTAAGCATTATTTATAGTACTGGAAAACTGGATTCCACATCAACAGGGCAAAAGCAATTGTGTAGTGCCCATTCTATAGTCTATTATACAGCCACTAAAAACAATAAATATGAAATCTGTCTGTACAATGTGATGATTAAATCACACATTAATATGAAATATTTTTCTAGGTTAACATGAAAATGAACAGGTATGTTTTTTTTTTTTTTAATTTAGAAAACAAAAACTATGTGGTAACATTTTTTAAAAAAGCAGAGGCTTCCCTCGTGGCTCAGTTGGTAAAGAATTCGCCTGCAGTGAAGGAGACCCGGGTTTGATTCCTGGGTCAGGAAGATCCACTGGAGAAGGAAATGACAACCCACTCCCGTATCCTTGCCTGGAGAACCCCCGTGGACAGAGGAGCCTGGCGGGCTACAGTTTATGGGGTCACAAAAGTCAGACATGACTGAGCGAGTAAGCACACACATGTGGTAAAAATTTTTTTTTTCACATGTGGTAAAAATTTTTTTTTTCACATGTGGTAAAATTTAAAATTTATGACAGGTAAAAAATTATATGTGCACTACATTTTATACTTGAAAATAACATAAAAGACAAGTTGTAAGGGATTATACAAACAATGGTAGCAGGTATTTTGAAGTGG
This sequence comes from Dama dama, assembly GCF_033118175.1. Taxonomy (NCBI): domain Eukaryota; kingdom Metazoa; phylum Chordata; class Mammalia; order Artiodactyla; family Cervidae; genus Dama; species Dama dama. The sequence continues at coordinate 50,235,838 of NC_083692.1, read as the reverse complement.
TGTGGTATAGAGGGTGTTTCCCCCAGTCTCTACTTTCTAAAATTTCTAAACTATTATTTGGAAATCGTATTACTATTTTACTTTAACAACGAAATGACAGCCACTATCTACCAGATACTTATTATGTGCCAGGTACTTCCTTGCTTTTTCTCATTAGAACCTCACACTAATCTGTGAGATAAATCCTATTTATTCACAATTTACAGATGAGAAAAGGAGGATTGAAAGAGGTTAAGAAACTTGCCCAAGGGCACAGAGCTCCTAAGCAGAAGAATCAGGATGAGACTCAGACAGCTGATTTAAGAACAGAATAGTTGTGCTCTTGGCTACATGACAAATGCTTGGATGCCCCTTGTTTAAATGTCAATAAGGAGAGACACTTCTAGCTGCCTGGAGAATCTAGATAAACCTATATACATGGGGAGACACCAAGGACCCTCAGCTCGCCTACCACACTTAACAGTTCTTGAACTGAGAACAAAACGTCTTTTCTCCAGATCTCTACATTTACATGATGTGAATAAATGAGACAGTTTTGCAAAGCAAACCCCGTTTGCCCCTACTGGGGTTGAAATGTCCACTCCTCCACTTTTCTCTGAATTTCAGCTGATGTGAAACAAGTGTACTTTTTAAAGAGGAAGCAGGAAACTCTTAGTGATTCAACTTTGGCAAGTGCAAGAATTTGTCAGCAAAGCTAGGGTTATGCTTAGGGACCTCCAACTTTGGAAACACAGACTTTCCTTTCTGATAGGCCTGTGATGTTCCTATGCATCCTCCTTATTAGATTATGTCTTTTCACTGAAGTTGGGTCTTTGTTGCACATACACTTACTTGTTCTGCAAACGCATTCGCCAGAGACAGATACGGAGCTGGGTATGTTGCGAAAATGTGTGCTGTTGCATTTTCTCCCACGATGAGCAGTTTTCCACCAGCAAAAGACATAAATGCGTCTATAGAAGACAGAACTCTGGCACGTTAGTGTCCTTTGGGCAGAAGAGAGGGTGGCCTATGCTTGGTCTTGTGCTGAGCAAGTACAAACAAATAGCCAGGTTCAGTTTGGCAGATCCATATCATTCGCCTCTCTTTGTTTCATAGTATGGTAGTTTTAGAGATGCCCAGAGAGCTCCCAGGGTGACGGGTCAGAGAGAGAAAGCCCTGGCTGCCCCGGATGGTTCTCCCTACACTTGAGCCAAGTCCTTATTCAGTGGGTCTTGGGAACCAGTTTTCTCTGAGGGGATTGTTAGAATTTGTAAGATTGACTAAAAGCCAAAGTGAAGCTTAGACCTGCTCTAGGCAGAATTCATGATTCCCAGAGGGTTCTCAGTAACCCCTAATACCAGTCCAGCATTTGAGGGCATCAAGTACAGTGAAGATGCGCTTAGAGCAAGAGACACAGCAGACCCTGACATAGCCGGTGTGGTCTAGGTTGTCCCAGACCCCCAGGCCTCTCCTGACCCAGCAGCTGACTCTCCAGGTTTCTGGTCTGATCTCAAGTTCTCCTTCAGTTTTCTTACACTCTAATTCTTAGGATAGTCTGTGGGAAAAGGTGCCTTTCCACAGGTACTGCTATTAGGCTTGGCTCATAAATTCTAGTTTCCTAAGTGTTCCAGCTTGAGAGATATAAGGTATTGAGATTTACTTTGGGTTAGATACAAGGAACTACTTTAACAGTTGATTTTATGGAACCCCAAGAGTTTTTAGTTTGAAGGGATTCTGAAGGCATCTAGTTCATTCCCTCATTTTCCAGAGGAGGAAACTGAGACCAATAAGGTCAGATGACTTATTGAAGCCACACAGCTACTTACTTAGTTCACATGGAACTAAAGTCTGGATCTTCCATTGTCAGAACTTTGATTCCCCCAGGACTGCTGCCAAATGGAAGCCCTGGCTGTTGGACAAAAGGGAGATGGGGTTCCCTACTCACCCCATTTCTCTGCTGTGTTCCTTCCCTCAAAGGCTTTGCTCCAAATTCCTTCTCTAAATACTTACTCATCATTCCCTTTGCCGCTAGTCAATGACTTCTCTCCCAGCCAATTCAGAGAAAGCCATGGAGAAGCCAGTCGCCTGTTGTTTGCTTTGGCATTGTTTACACTGTAGTACTTGTTGGGTCTAAAGATAGAATTCCTTTATGTTCTCCCCTTCATTTAAGTTGTAATCATTTTCACTAAGAGGCTTCATGAATGTGCCCTGAGAATAATGTTGGCCCTGTTAATTAGAACTTAGGACCCTTAAAAGTGCTTCCCTGATGGCTCAGATGGCAAAGAATCCACCTGCAATGCAGGAAACCCAGTTTCAATCCCTGGACTGGGAAGATCCCCTGGAGAAAGGAATGGCAACCCATTCCAGTATTCTTGCCTGGAGAATTCCATGGACAGAGGAGCCTGGCAGGTTACAGTCCATGGGGTCACAAAGAGTTGGACACAACTGAGCAGCCAACACTTTCACTTTCATTCAGGACACTTAGAACTGCCTGTCAAGTGTATGATAGACTCTGTCCTGTTCTTCCTTGTCTCACCTCTTCCTGCCAAGTAATCCTGAATTTCAGCTTAGACCCAGCCCTCCCTAATCTCTGAACTTGGGGGCCCTACTCACCATAGTAAATGCCAAAGAGGGTTGCAGACCCTACAAAGGCTCCCAAGAGCTGGGCCCCCACATAAAAGGGGAATTTGAACCACTTCATCCGTCCAAAAAGACACAATGCGAAAGAAACAGCTGGGTTGACGTGGCCACCTGCAAAGAAGACAAGGTGATTAAGAAAGTCAGAGGGCAGGCCAGGGAGAACTATTGTGAAGAAAAGCTTGTCTAGGGACTTCAGGCAGAACTCAGTCTTCTAGGTAAGGAACCATATGTGAGGACACAGAGGGGGGTGTGTGTGAGAGTGGGGAGGAAGAGAGGACTATTAATCCTCATGGCATCGTTAGATACTTTTCAGGAAGTTTAGCTTTCTCAAAGTCAAATTTATAAAGAAACTTGTACTCAAGTGGCTTATTTTCCATCTCTGTCTATTTATATGTCTATCATTCTGTCCATCTATCATCTCTGTCTACTGGGCTTTCAGTTCAGTTTAGTCACTCAGTCGTGTCTAACTCTTTGCAACCCATCATGGACTGCAGCACACCAGGCCTCCCTGTCCATCACCAACTCCCAGAGCTTGCTCAAACTCATGTCCATCGAGTCAGTGATGCCATCCAACCATCTCATCCTCTGTCATCCCCTTCTCCTGCCTTCAGTCTTTCCCAGCATCAGGGTCTTTTCAAATGAGTCAGTTCTTCGCATCAGGTGGCCAAAGTATTGGAGTTTCAGCTTCAGCATCAATCCTTCCAATGAATATTCAGGACTGATTTCGTTTAGGATGGACCAGTTAGATCTCCTGGCTGTCACTCTCAAGAGTCTTCTCCAACACCACAGCTCAAAAGCATCAATTCTTCAGTGCTCAGTTTTCTTTATAGTCTAATTCTCACATCCGTACATGACTACTGGGAAAACCATAGCTTTGACTAGATGGACCTTTGTTGTCAAAGTAATGTCTCTGCTTTTTAATATACTGTTTAGGTTGGTCATAGCTTTTCTTCCAAGTGTCTTTTAATTTCATGGCTGCAGTCAGCATCTGCAGTGATTTTGGAGTCCCAGAAAATGAAGTCTGTCATTGTTTCCATTGTTTCCCCATCTATTTGCCATGAAGTGACGGGACTGGAGGGGCCATGATCTTCATTTTTTGAATGTTGAGTTTTAAGCCAGCTTTTTCACTATCCTCTTTCACTTTCATCAAGAGGCTCTTTAGTTCTTCTTTGCGTTCTGCCATAAGGGTGGTGTGTCATCTGCATATCTGAGGTTATTGATATTTCTCCTGGCAATCTTGATTCCAGCTTGTGCTTCATCCAGCCCAGCATGTTGCATGATGTACTCTGCATATAAGTTAAATAAGCAGGGTGATAATATACAGCCTTGACATACTCCTTTCTCAATTTGGAACCAGTCTGCTTTTCCATGTCTGGTTCTAACTGTTGCTTCTTAACCTGCATACAGATTTCTCAGGAGGCAGGTAAGGGGGTCTGATATTCCCTTCTTTTTAAGAATTTTCCACAGTTTGTTCTACTGGGCTTTGCCTATCTATAAATCAATAACCCCAAAGAGGTTGATGTAAACTGTTAGCTTCAGTATATTTTAAAATCAATATATTTATATAATATACTTAGAAGATTTAATTCTATATTAAATTGTATATTAGTATATTAAATATAAATTAGTATATTAAATTCTATATTGCTGCTGCCGCCAAGTCGCTTCAGTCGTGTCCGACTTTGTGCGACCCCACAGACGGCAGCCCACCAGGCTCCCCCGTCCCTGGGATTCTCCAGGCAAGAACACTGGAGTGGGTTGCCATTTCCTTCTCCAATGCATGAAAGTGAAAAGGGAAAGTGAAGTCGCTCAGGCTGTGTCCAACTCCTCGCGACCCCATGGACGGCAGCCTACCAGGCTCCTCCGTCCATGGGATTTTCTAGGCAACAGTACTGGAGTGGGTTGCCATTGCCTTCTCCAAAATTCTATGTTAGTAATTCCTAACTCCATGTCCAGAGGATATAGAAGTAATATTAGGACTGAAAAAGAGACATGTCTTTAATGGCCCTCTCTTGGTGGGCTCTGCCTCTCACTGAGGTAAGGGGCTCAGTTTATTTTGAGGTGGTCACAACCTCTGAATGGATTCTCTGTAGTTTCTCTGCAAAGACAATGTATATCTCACACACAGAAATAGAATAACATTTCCTTCACTCCAACCTAAACTCTGACTCAAGAAATCATTCTCTTTGGTTCTTACCCATTTGCAAGTTCAGGCAGAGGGCTTGTTGTAGGCTACTGCTATCCCCAGCTGACTTTGCTGTGGCAGCAACAACTACACATATTGAACACTTGCCAGATGCTGTCATATGGGCAATTACACGCACTTGATCCTCCTAAGAAACCGGTGAGATGCCTCCTACTCCAGTTTACTGGTTGGGAAACTGAGAAGTCAAGTAACAGTTTACGGTCACATGGCTAATAAGTGGTAGGTGTCAGATTAAAATCCAAGCTTATTTGAACTCTAGGGCCTATGTTTTGACTTTTCTAGGTTTTCTTTACCAAGTTTATAAAGGTTTTCTCTGCCTTAGAAGGCAGGCAAAAAAATTTCAAAAGTCATCTTTGAACATATGGGCTTGATTCCTAGGGACAAAGGACACACATGTGAAACATTTAGTGTGTGTGTTGGGGGGATTAGAGTGACTGTCAGTGTAACCACACTGAAATGTGGATCTCCGGGTTGTGGAAATAACTGTAAACAAAGCAGTGATAATGATGATGATGGTGATGATGACGATGACACTTTGCCATTTGACTCCACACAGAACCTACTGATAAGCTTGTTTTTGGAAGCCTCCCTCCTCTCATTGCCTCCAGGAAGAAAGTTGTGCTTCTCCTGAATCTCTAAGCCAAGGTGGGCTTGCAGTGGGGAGGGATTCTGACTGCTGGCTAAACTATGAGCGCCCTGTCTTCACCTGCCTCTGCCCCTCAGGGGCTCATATGAACAAGAAAATGTCAATACATCAAAGCACAGGTGACTTCCTGAAGACTTACACATGCGTCACCTGTTTTGTTTTGCTTTTAAATCTAAGAGAGTCATAATTCTGGAGGCTGGCAAGAGCACAGCTTACTAGGAAGCTGGAAACAGGGCTTAGAAGAGGGGACCACACAGGGCAGGGGAGAAGTTCCTGGAGCCAGCCCTGTTTCTCTTCTTCCAGAGGCCAGTTGGAGGGTCACCGCCACCCGGCCAGCCTGGAGGGACCCAATGTGAAAGGACGTGGGGACATAAGAAATCACCTCCAATCAAAAATATCTCCCCTGAGATGAGTCCACCAATGGGAGAGTTATTATTTAGCAAGCTCCTCTTCCAAAATAAAACTTGGTGTAGGTTTAAAGCATAAAAGATTTATGCTTTTAGTCTCTCAAAAGCACTCTGAGGCTAAAACTACTATTCACCTTGACTTTCACATACCAAAAGGCACTTAATAGGTGTTCAAGATATGAAAGTTGGGGATGTAAATAGCCAGAGGTCTTTATTGAGATAGCTCAGGCTACAAAGATCTACAGAGGGAAAGCTGTTTGAGGGTCAGAGAGGGTGTGTCTGGGAGGGCACTTTGCAAAGCAATGAGGAGAGTTTCTCTTTGCAGAGATGCTCACCCTCACCTGAAAGACAAAACAGACTGCAGAAGAAACAGGAGTGTTCAGCTGGAGAGGGCCATGCGTGTATCTTGGCTGTCAAAGTGGTTGTGATGGTCAGATTATTCACACAAAGACCCAGGGGCGGGGGGGTGGAACCAAAGCCCAGGAGGAGGTCTGAGATGAAAGTCTTACATGAGCAAGGTGATCCGGTTCAGGGTTCTGTCCTAGACGAGTCCCCTTCTCCCTGCCACCCACAGACAACTCTGTGACGGAGATAATCCTACTATTTTAGCTCTCATTAAGCAATCTTGCTTTTTTTCTGGAGATTTTTATTGCCTATAAAATGCTGCATCAGAAACAACTGCCCTAGTCAAGGGACAAGTCAGCAGAGCAAATGCTGAGTGTGGCGTGGTGCATAATCAAGACATTGCAAGACATTGCAGTCTGATTGACCAGACTGGATTGCCAGATTCCTGGCAAGCTCACAAGGGGGCAGGGTAAGTGAGTCCAGTGCAGAGAAGTAACGCTTTCTGTTCCAAAACCAGAGTCAGCTGACCTTCCCAGTTTGGACCACAAAGTGGGGTCCCATTTATGTTTATGCCTAATATACATTGGTTATTTTTGGAATTCCCAAAGAGGGCCTCACAAGTGTCCACAAACCAGTATGTTAGTTGCAGCCACTATGAGAGAATCACCTCCCCCTCACCATCCCCGCCCCCACCCCCCCCACCCCCAGGCATCTTCCTTTCCTATTCCCGGGCTGTTAAAACCAATACTGAGTCTGCACTGATGTCATCTTTGGGCCAGTGTGTTATCTGTGCCTGGTTCCCCCAGTTCCCAGGGAACCTGAATAGCGCTTAGTTCCAAACAGAGATGGGAGATAACCTCTCCTTCCCCAGCTCAACACTGCCATCCCAGGTGGCTCAGTGGCAAAGAATCCGCCTACCAATGCAGGAGATGTGGGTTCAATCTCTGGGTCAGGAAGATCCCCTGGAGAAGGAAACGGCAACCCACTCCATATTCTTGCCTGGAGAATTCCATGGACAGAGGAGCATGGCAGGCTATAGTCCATCGAGTTGCAAAGAGTTGGACACGACCTAGCGACTAAACAACAGCAATAGCTGCCTTCTATTAGCCAGGCTCAGAGACTGTTTTCCTTGCATTTGGGGATCTCACAACCTCTCCAGAACACATTGGACAACTCCCGAGCCTTGCTCAGAAACAGCGTTTGGTGAAAACAAGCCCTTCTGAGCGCAGGGGCTTAACCAACCCTAGGCTAAAGGCCAGATGGGGAGACCTCACACCATCTTTCACTCCCTCTTCTCCCCTCCTGCTGGTCTCTGCTCCTTTCCTCCCATGATAACTCCAAATATATTAGTGTATGCAAACGGACGTTGACAGCGGTGGTGGTGAAGTGTTAGCTACATTGGTAAGGTCTGGGACCAATTTATCCTAAGTAAATATTTGGTGATATTCAATTCAGGGAGTTAGGTAGGTGAAATACTGCCAAACCACATCTCCACCTTAAAAAAGTAGCTGAGAATATGCCTACATTTATATTGCATGGCTTGTGGAAACCACACTTGTCTGAATATAGTTGGGAGGGCATGGGGGGTGGGGGAGGCAGTGGATAATTCTGCATGCTTGTTTGAAGCCAAGAAGGTATTCTGCCTCGGTGTCAAGGCCTGCACCGTCATCAAGCCTTGGCCCATTCAGGGTGGCCCCCTGGTTATTTTTGCATCTCGGGTAGGCAGTAGAGTGTGGGATCACAGCAAAGGCTCGGCACAAGTTTGAACAGAAATAACTGCTCCTATTTAACAAATCACATACATGGGAATCTGTAACCTGGACTACCTTGGGATCTGTGTGTCCCTATGATATGGAGAGGCTGCCAGTCAGCAAATGATTGTTCCAAGCACCTAGTCCCTGGAGGCTTTGAGGGGGTCTGGGTAGTCATTCTTCAGTGCTACAATGGCAGTGCTTGTCACCGGTCCAGCCAGCTCACCTGCAGGATCCTCCCCTGGACCGTCCTGCCCTGTACTGGACCTGCACAGCCCTGTCTAAACTGCCTTTCCCATGATAGATCATTGGAAGTTTTGTTTAGTAATGGGGACCTGTGCTTTGCTGTCTTGTGGACCCGGGCCAAATCTTTGATTTGCCTTTTTACCAGCTGTGGGATGTCTGGCAGTTAATTTAACCCCTTGGGGGCTTCCCAGATGACACAGTGGTAAAGAATCCGTCTGCCATTGCAGGACACACAAGAGACACAGATTCGATCCCTGGGTTGAGAAGATCTCCTGGAGTAGGAAATGGCAACCCATTCCAGTATTCTTGTCTGGGCAATCCCATGGACAGAGGAGCCTGGTGGGCTATAGTCCATGGGGTTGGAAAGACATGACTGAGCACAAACCCAAAGCAAAAAGCAAAAATCCTCAGGGCTCCAGTTTTCTCTGTAGAATGGACAGTAATACCTGCCTCAGAGTGCTGCTGTAGAAGAGAGAGGAGATAATACAGAAGAGAAAGGAGATATATTGTATACAGCACCCCATACAGTGTCCAGCACACTGGGGTCCCCTTCTTCCCTTATCACCAACAGTCTTACCTTAGTGTTCTGAGTCCCCAAGACAAGGCTGCTGAAGATTGCGCAACCCTTTGGGAAGTGGATCATTTCCACAGTTCCTTCCTAAGGTCCCAGGCTGCATTAAGTATCATTTCATTTTGCTTCTCAGAACCTCGAGAATCACTTTTAATTAGTCTACCACTCAGGGCAGGGTTGGACCAAGACCTGCTGACTAGCCCTGCACCTCCATGAAAGCACCAGCTACTTTGCAAATCACTGATTGCTCTGATAAAGGTCTAGGGAATTGCCTCTGTTGGAGTGATCTTCACAGGGCCATTCGCAGAATATCTGGGAAGTGGTTTTAAGAGTGAGATGGAGCTTGTAAAAGAATGTATTGACAGGTAAAGAATACCATTCGGTGTCCGGATTTAGGAATCAGTCAGTTCTGAGTTCCAACCCTCATCTCTGTCTCTTGCTGCAGGTTGCCACAGTGGCAAGTCACTTACCATTTATTTGCTGGCCATTTAAAATTGGTCATTTATAAAAATAGAGTCAAAGACATATTCTTGTAGGACTGCTGAGATCTATAACAGTTAAGGTATGTAAAGCACCCAGAATATGGCTGAGTTAGTAGCAGTTGTCGTTGTTTCTGGTACTTACCAGAGACACCTGCAGCCACATAAATGGCCATCACAACTGCCATTGGAAATCCAATATTGATAGTGATGATGCCTCCGAAGTGTCCTCGACTGAGAACAGCTTGGGCAACAGAACCACATCCAAGGACCTGGAATGAGAGGAAACTCAACAAATGAGTGAAGATGGCCACCATCAAAGACAATGGGAAGCCACAGTAACAAGAAGCATTTTTCAAGCACATTCACAAACCAGGCTGCCACAGACCTCGTATAAATCCGCTTATAATCTTCCAACTGTGCACAGGTAGCAAAATGCTGGTCCCGAGGCTGCATCTGGATTATGGATGAGTTTTGTTAGGCCTTCACAGTGTTAAAATTTTTAATGAATCTATAAATTGAGTAATATGGTAATCATTTCATTTTACATAAATATCTAATCATTATGTTATAAAACTGAAACTATTAACATAATGTTGTATGTCGATTATACTTCAAAAAGAAAGGGTGAGAGGAAGGGAGGGTAGAAGGTGGGGGAAGAAAGGAACATTTGGTGACGGAGGGTTATTGGGAAAGATGAAACAGTTGCATAAAGTTTGGTAGGAAAGCAACAGGACAATACCCAACCATCAGCCATCCTCACACTGTGGTTTAAAGAGCCAGTGTGGTCCTGGAGGAATGTCTGGGGCTGTAGGATCATTGCTTCTGGATGTAGATCATTGTAGATCATTGCTTCTGCATGTCAAGTAGCCAAACTTTTTCTAGAATACAGATCCCAGTTTGGGTTTCTTAACTAAAGAAGAGCACCAACTGTGGGGAGGACTCTGCATCAAGTAATGGATATGATTTGAGGGTATGTGAAAAAAGTTTTCAGAAACAAATGTATTCAAGGAACAAGAAACAAAGAATAGGAAGGCTCCTTATCAGGATGATAATAACCAACTATGGTGTCTCTTCACAAAAGGATGAGAAGGGAAGTCTGAGCTTGAAATAAGAGAGGATGCACATCAACCATTTCCTGATAGTGATGAATTAATTCTAAATAGCTCCCTTGGGGCTCATTTGTGAAGTCCTTCAGAGAAATACGATTTACAAACAAGGGATGTTTAACACATATAGAGTGGTTTTGTTTTACTCCTCCCTGAAGGCAGAGAAATTACCTAGATGATCTTTGAACACCCCCTCCAGTCCCTGATTCTAAGATATATCGACTTAACTCTAACTGCTAGACAGTAGGGAGAGGGAGGACCTGACATCTGGAGGGGTGCACCAGGGCTGCACATCACAGGCATGGGGCTGTCTTTGATGTTAATGACAGATTTGCTCCAGACCCTGTACTGAGAGCCAAGTTAAGTTGCATCAGGAACATGGTTCCCTTTCCCTTTTTAAGAAATGAAAAATTCCTCTGAGTCCATCTCACAGCCTACCAATTTCACCTAGACTTGACATTATTTTTTCTAGAATCCTTATCTGTTATAATAAATGTCAGAATTAAAACCACACTGCTGTCTTTCTTTTTAATTTAAGACCAATTAAATGCCCCAAGTACAACTTCCAAGCTAACTGTCATTTTGGCAGCTTCTTCTGAAAAGAGCAAAAAAACAAAACAAAACATTCCTGACAGCTTAGAAGATCTGATTTAGACAACCAGGGGTAAGGAGAGACACATTCAGACACGGGCCAGTCCTTAGCAATTACCACTTTCCAAATAAGCTTCTTCCCTCTTTTATGGTGTGATATTCATGGACTTGTGATATTCTACAGGGGGCGTAAAAGCTTTAAAAGGTCTGAGTGGACCTGGGGAGGCTTCTGGTCTGTCAAACTTCATTGTGATTAATACTGTCCTCTTCCACCCTAGAAGGTGAAATTGCTTTTTTGTTCTTTTCTAGGGAGGATAACTGATGGCATCACCGACTCAATGGACATGAGTTTGAGCAAGCTCCAGGAGTTGGTGATAGACAGGGAAGCCTGGCGTGCTGCAGTTCATGGGGGTCACAAAGAGTCAGATACTACTGAGCAACTGAACAAAACTGAAGTGAAGCTGTGCACTTCTGGAAATGAGCAGAAGGAGAAATAAACAAGGTAAGCACTTCAGTTTGCTTAGTCAGAAATTGCTGTTCAGAAGATTTCAGCCCATGTTGACATCATTTCTTCCTAATTTTTAAATACTCTTACTATAGCCTGAAAATTAATGAGGCAGACAAGTAATTGCCTGCTGGTATCTTTTCTTGCCTGCTTCCTCTCTCCTGTATTCACAGCACCAGGGAAGTAGACCTTGGCTATCCTGACATTATCATACTCTGATCACTAGGAAATTGGTCACTCACCCTTGTTTCCTTCTTCTGAGTGCCCACTGTAATTTTCTTCTTTAAAAAAAATGAGAGAACTGTCATTTATAGTATTGCTGATAGAATTTCCAACATGATTCCATGCTCTAACCATTAAGAACTGCCTTATTGTTCCCCTTCTTAGACACAGGAAGAGCCATGCTGTCTCAATTTTTCCGGTCTTCGCTATCAAGAAATCTTTTTTGGATTCATCACCCTTTCATAGTCTTCTCACTAAACCTAATCTTTTCTCTCTGTAATTCATTTGTACTGTCCCTACTGAACAATTTGTACTTAGTTGTTTTCCAAGTGCCTGATCCTGATTTCCTTATCTAGAAAACAGTCTCTAAGATTCTCTTGCATACCAACAGGGGATAGTATGCAACTCTGTTCTGTTTCCTTGGGTGGTGTGTTTCCCAAGCCTACCACCAGTCCTTCTGTGCCTGCCATCCACAGACCTCCAGTGTCTCTTTCACCTTCATGCCAGGATCCAGCACCTACTTTCTCCAGAAGACTTAGAAAATCACAAAACCATGTAGGGGAGGGAGGGTATTACAAAGCCATGGATCTAGCCTTCACTGTGCTGCCCAAAATCCTCTTTCATATTCTCCCAATTGTTTCACCAAACCTTCTCTGCTCTCATTAGCCCAAGGCACCCAATTCCCTTTCTGAAAATAATACCTCCTTTTACTTGACTCAGCACCTGTTAAGTGGCCTCTAAGATCAAGGGCAATTCAGAACATCACATAAACATTGCATTCCAGTTATTCAGTGATATGCAACTATTCCCAAATTTAGTGGCTTAAAATGGCAACGTTTATTTTGCTTGTGAATCTGTCATTTGGGCAAAGTTTGGTAGAGCATCTTATCTCTACTCCAGTTGGTATCAAATGTGATGATTCAAAACTTGAAGGACTGGAATTGTCTGAAGGCTCACATGCCTAGAGGTTGATGTTGGCAGGCAACTGATGCCTCACCTGGGATGGTGGCCAACACACCTACACACAGCCTCTGTGTGGCTTCGCCAGGTTCCAGGGGGTGAGCATGGTATAGCCTCCAGAGCCTGCATTCTTAAACCCTGCATTATGCTACCTCTCAGCCATGACTGTGTTGCTTCTGAATTCGATAGCACACAAACTACAACATCCTAAATAACCATTGACCTGGCCCATGTTGGTTGCCTTTAGCCACAGGGAGCTTATTACCACATCAGGTAGCTCGTTCAATATATTATTGGTGTTCAGTGGTTGGGGAGCCCTTCCTTACATGAAGCTGTAGTCTTTTATCCTATAACTTCTGTTCATTAGCTCCTGGCTTAGTCTTGGGATCTCAGAGAAGAAGCATCTTTTACATACCAGGCATTCCACTAAGTGGAGGGAGATAAAAGTCCTCCCTAATTTTTTTCTGCTGAATGTTTGTCCCTTCATCTTGGATCCTTAGGGCTCCTCAGATCCCAATGAGTCTCGCCTAGATAAGCTCAAGGTTGTTAGCATCTCTCTTAAAACACAGAGCCCACGAATGGGCACAATCCTCCTTTATTTTTTGAAGCCTTTAAAAATGTTTTTTATTTAAGATTAAAATCCTGTACAGATTGTCTTAGAGAATTCTCTAATTCTCTAAATTCTCTCTTAGAGAGAATATGAGGCATATATAAAAATATAAAGAAAAAACAATCACAATACCTTTATCTATGAGCAGACATTATAAAACTTTGGCTTATTTCTTCCCAGTAATTTAAAAAAATATTTATTTATTTAAGTATAATTGACCTACAACACTGTCAACAACAACAACTGACCTACAATGTCAGTTCCAGGTATACAACACAATGATTCATTATTTTCATACATTACCATGATCTCTGCAAGTCTGGGTGCCATCTGTCACTATACAAATTTATTATAATATTACTGACTATGTTCCCCATGCTGTACTTTTCATTCCTGTGACTCATTTCTTTTATAATGTGAACTTTGTACCTCTTTAATTTCCCTCACCTATTTCACTCATCCCTCCTCTGCCCTCCCCTTTGGCAACCACTTGTTTGCTCTCTATATCCTTGAGTCTGTTTCTATTTGTTATGTTTGTTCATTTATTTTGATTTTATATTCTCTGTTTGACTTATTTTACCTAGCATAATACCCTTGAGGTCCAACCACATTGCCACAAATTGCACAATTTCATTAGTTTCTTATGGTGGTGTAGTATTCCATTGCATAGACATACCCTATCTTCTTTATTCATTAATCTATTGATGGACTCTTAGGTTGTTCCTATATTTTGGCTATTGTAATTAGTACTGCAGTGAACATAGGCATGCATATAACTTTTCAAATTAGTGTTTATTTCTTTTGGCTAAATACCCAGGAATGGAACTGCTAGATCATGTGGTAGTTCTATTTTTAATTTTTTGGGAAACACCCATCCTGTTTTCTATAGTGGCTGCACCAATTTACATTCCCATGAATAGTGCATGAAGGTTCCCTTTTCTCCACATCATTGCCAACACTTGTTATTTGCTGTCTTTTTAATGATAACCATTCTTACAGGTGTGAGGTGACACCTCACTGTGGTTTTGATTTTCATTTCCCTGATGATTAGTGATGTTGAATATCTTTTCATGTGTCTGCTGACCATGTCTTCTTTGGGAAAATGTCTCTTCAGGTCCTATACACATTTTAAAATTTTTATTTATTTTTTATTGACGAATAATTGCTTTACAGAATTTTGTTGTTTTCTGTCAAACCTCAACACACATGTGTTTTTTGATGATGAGTTGTATGAGTTCTTTGCCTATTGGGGATATTAACCCCCTGTCAGATATATTGTTTGCAAATATTTTCTATTCTGTAGGCAATCCTCCCTTGTTTGTACATCATATCATATTATGCCATCATATTATGACACGGTAATTAATTACATACCTTCTGTTCATTGCTTCTATTGCCATCTAGTGGGTCACTTAACCACAGTATGTAATTCAACTATTCAGGTAATGCCTGATTTCCCAGTTTTATAAGACTCAGAATGAACTTCTTTGACTTTGTAACAGCATCTAGTATATTGGAGGTAATTAAATAACCAGATCCTAGTTGTTATTTCCAATTATGACACTTGGTGTCTGTGTAAATGAACATGTTGCTTCTCAGTCTCAGCTTGCTCATCTATTAAAAAATAACACCTGCTTGCCTTGTTTCATAAAATTGTTCAGCAAAGGCTCAAATGGGGCAACCTTAATGAAGGCACTATTTAAACAACAAAGGACAATAATAGGTGAAGGATATTATTGCCTTTAGTATAAACTCAAAAGCAAAACCCCAATTCAAGGTGAATATATTCAGGCAAAGGGACTCATGGACTTAACCCCTAACTCACTGCCTGGCCATAAAAATGGGAGAGGAAACACATCTATGACCGAAATTATAAATAGCTGTTATTTCATTCCAAACATGAGATCAAAATTTGCGGAAAAAAGAGAAGTGGGAAAATGACAAGAACTTCAAGGTGTTCTGTGTATTTGTGATTAAACTCCAAAATGAGGTCATTTCATAGCGGGCAAGATTTTAGTGCTTTTGGTAGTAAAGCAAGACTAGAAAAGAGGAGGGGGGTAAATACCATAGCTCTCAGGATCTGTGCATGGCAGGAGTGGGAGAAAGCATTTCATTGGAAAAGGAAGAAAGACATTTGAAAGGCAGAATTGCTACAAAAGATTGGTGAGTGAGGTACCCTCAATCCTTCTCAGTCACTAAAGCCACGTGTTCTGGAATTTTTTTTGGTACTCTTTCCTCTTCTCTCTCTTCACCCATGGTCAATTATTTCCATATCTCATCTGTGGGCTTCTGTGGAGCCTTCTGTGTGTTCTGACCTGTGTCCCCAGTTCCAGTATCTCCCCACTCAGCTGTCGTGCCAGATGAAGCACAAGTTGCCCACTGTCCCACGCCCATTGTTCAGGAAGCACTAGCACCAACGCCTCAGCCTGGCTCTCAGGGCTCTCCGGTGCCATGCCTCATGATTCCCAGCCCAGTGTTCTCCCCAGAATAAATCTCCCCATCAGCCAGGCTGGCAACCCATTCGCTTTGAGTCCTTCGAACTTGATGCTCATTTCCACCTCTGCACACCTGCTCATGCCATCCCTTCCAGCACAATAGCTTTTCTGCATTTTCCCCAGCCCAAATCAGTCTATTCTTAACACTGAGCTAAAATGCTACCTTTTCTGTAGGGCTTTCTCTGGCAACTGAAGCCCCCAAAGACCTCTCCTGCTTATTTCATCATGTCTTTACAATGTCATTTTATGTTATCCCCGCCTTGCCTAGTGACACTCCACCAAGATCATAATGCCCACCAGGTCACTTGTGCTTCTTTATATTCTGTGCTCAAACAATATTTATAAAAGATAGTAAAATATCTAAGCATAAATGGGGAAAAACAACCCTGCTTAAAATGTCTTTTCTTTCCTTTTTAACATATTTATTTATTTGGCTGGGTTGGGTCTTAGTTGCAGCACGTGGGATCTTCATTTTGTCATGTAAGATCTTTTGTTGTGGTACAAGGACTCTCTAGTTGCAGCACGTGGGCACCGGAGCATGCAGGCTCAGTAGTTGCAGGTGCATGAGCTTAGTTACTCTGTGGCATGTGGGATCTTAGTTCCCTGACCAGGAATCAAACCCGAGTCCCCTGCATTGCAAGGTATATTCTCAACCACTGGACCACCAGGGAAGCTCCAAAACGCCTTTTCAAGAGAAAAAGTTAGTTTGGGGGCATGATGTAAAAAGTGGGAGGTGCAATTTCTGAGACATACCTCTTGAGACTGTTGGAAAGTTCCCAACTGAGCCATGAATCCTATGACAGGCTGACTACTGGACACAATGTGAAACCTCACATGATTAAGTGATTACCATAAACTGAAATGCTGGAGGTGAGGACAGTGATTCATGAGTCCACAGATTTTATTTCACGTGACCCTTCTCAAATCTCCTTTGTATCTACTACTTCCTTCGAAGTGTTAACCAAGATAGTCCTAGCACAGAGAACACAGTGTATAACAGACACCCAGAATATTTGCTTGACACATAAAAGCTGAGCCCTTTCAGAAAAGCGGTTGGTGAAGGTTGATGATTCCTTAGTAAAATATTGGCAGATGCATGTACTCTGGGGCCAGGGATTACTGGGGAATTTTGTAGTTATCACAGGTGATCTGTGATTCCCTGTGCACATCAACACTGTCCAAAGAAGGAAAAAATGAACATGTCTTGTATCTTCAAGGTGTTTTGCCTATTTGTGGTTACTCTCCAAAGATGGGTCATTTCACAGTTGACAAGGCTTTAGTGTTTGGATGTCTGGTGGTTAGGACTCGATGCTTTCTCTGCTGGGGCTCAGATTTAATCCCTGGTAGGGGAACTAAGATCCTACAAGCTGCATGACGTGGCCGAAAGAACAAAAACAAAAAAACAACAACAAAGAAAAAAAAAAAGAAGAAGAAGAAAAGAGAAGGGGTGAATACTATTGTTGTCAGGGTCTTTGCAGGGCAGGAGTAGGAGAAAGGATTTCAGTGGAAAAGGAAGAAAGACATTTGAAAGGCAGAATTCCTACAAAAGCTTGATTGGTGAGTGAGGTAACCCCAGTCATTCCTAGTCACCCAGCTCATACCTTCTGGAATCTTGTGTTTCAGTATTTTCAGAATTAATGGATACTAAAAAACAGTTTCTATCCTGTAGAGTTCCTGAAAATATTTAACATTGAAAGAAACTCCTTGGGAAACATTGTCATGGAATTTGTAGTAAAGGTTGAATGAAACATTGCCTATCTTTACTCACCTGTTTAGGGTTATGTGAGTAAAAGGATACAAATGCCAGCTTCCATCTATTTGATGTGCTCTCTGTGCCAGTTCTATGCCAAGGACTGTAATACAGGTACAGTATTATTTCATCATCATCTATTAACTTACGATCCCTCTGAAAGGGAAGTATTATTATCTCAATTTTATTGATGAGGAAATTGAAGCTGGGAAAGGCCAAGCAATTTTCCCAATGTTACATCATAAAAGGAAAGAAGACAGAACCAGGGTTTGATGGCAGGCCTGTCTTAGAGGACTGTGCTCCTAACCATTACATATTGGACAGAGCCAAAGGTCATCAGAAGCAAGCAAGGTCCCCAAGAATTCACAGAAAGTTTCAGGGAGGACACTGGGTTTTCCACAGGAGGTGAGATGGGGATACCAGTTTTCCTATCTGCATACTGAGAATAAAGACTGTCTGGGAATGTGGAAGGGTTTGGAGGCAGCAGCCATCTATTACCAAACCACCCAGTATTAAAGGCCTCCCTGTAGACCAGATACAGTCTGAGGAGAAAGTACTGAGGTTGAAGCTCATTTGGAAGCCTCCTCACAGAGCCTGCTCTTTGTGATAAGACAAGTGGCTTTTCTGGTGACAACATATGTGGTCACTCTGGTTCTGAAAAACACCAACACTTGTACTTTATTGCTGAAGCTTCCCATGACCTGGAGAAAAATCCTTTTCAGCCCCATTTCCCTTCCTTTCTCAGAGATCAATGAGACATGTTGGTGATTAAGTGCAACTTTTTCAGTTCGTGCACAACCTATTTTTTTGATTCCTGTTTGCCTGATTTTTAATTCCCCTTGCAGAGAGAGCTTCCACTAGATGACCAAGCGCTCACCAGGGAACATTAGACCTGAAGGCAGAGTGAAACCTTTCCCTCTCTTGTTTTCTTTTGCTTGCTTCTCTCCTCACAGTGTCTCCCTGTCTTGTAGTCATCAGCTGAAGACACACTCCTCCCCCTGATGCTGACCAAACCTGTCTGCTCCCGGATGAGAGAAAGGTGGAGTGGGCCTTTTCCACACTTACAAGCCACACCCATGAACCACGTGGATTTCTGGTGGAGGTGGCCAACATTTAGGACACTTATTTAGCATTCACACCTATCACAACAGCAAGACTCAAGAAGTCAAACAATTCCACCTCTCTGTCCAGGCCCCACATGCCCCTTTAATACCTTTTACTGAATCAGAGCCAAAGAACTAAGCCAGGTGACCATTCTAAACTGCTCTAGTACCTTCAGAGCACACCTGGATAGTGTTTTATTGTGCTTTTAAAAACTTGTCTAGGAAGCCAATGTCCTCCAGTTTGTGCCCACTGTGGGCAGCAGCAATGTGACGCAAGAACAGGAATCATGTATGACTGTTCACCTTATACTGCTACAAGTCTTCCTGGAAATAGGTAAGGAATATATTTTGAATGAAAAATATTCTTCAGTAGGTAATTTGTCATAAAATGATATAAATATTCATAGAACAGAAGTCAGCATTAAAAGAACATATCTGTGGCAACACATATTTTAAGTAAACTGATTTATTTTGTGGGTAGGTGGGTGAGTGTATATGTTTTTATCAGATTTTATACATACACTCCTCATACATACATATGTATATATATATATATATATATATGTGATATAAATAATCTCATTTAATCCCAATAAAAACTTAAGGGGGAAGAAAACTGAAACCTTAGGCCAAAGAAATTAAGTAATTTACCAAGGACTTATAGCTAGTGAAAATATCTTTTTGAATCCCAAATTAACATTTCCATCCAAAGTTGATGTTCCTTCACTTACATGAACAGCCCTCGACTGTACCTGAGCCAAATAAGTCATTTGTCCAGATGTGTATTTCACAAGTCTGTCTTTCAAAAAATCAAATTGCTGTGTAGCACAAGGAGCCCAGCCTGGTGCCTCTGTGATGACCTGGAGGGATGGGAGGGGGAAGGAGAGGGAGGATAGGGAGGGAGGGGATGTATGTATAATTATGCCTGATTTGCGTTGCTGTATGGCAGAAATCAACACAACATTGTAAAAATTTTAAATAAATATATATATTTAAATTAAAAAATAGAAAAAAAGAAATGTAAAAAAAAATCAAACAGTAGGAAACAAAGATCTCTGAATCTACAAATACCTTTCATTGAGATTTGGTATTCACTTTCTTCATCCATTCCTCTCTGTTCATGTACATTTAAAAATTCGAAGTGCCGTGCATGCTTCCTGGTGTAGGAGGGATGCAAAAAACCAGACACAGGGCCTCTCAAAGCTCACAGAGCAGTAGGAGAGGTAGGAGCTGGGAACTGGTAAGAATCATGAAAACTGTATGAAGTGATGCACTGTCCTTTTATGTTACAAGCTTGTTACTCATGAATGGTATAAGTATTCATGCCTAGGGAAAGTGCACATGGGGATGTAGTTTTGTAAACCTTACTAACTAGATGATAGAAATTTTCACACTTAAGTCTCCCCACATTTTTTAATTACTTGATTAATACCCCAAATTATTGAGCCACCTGACATTAAATCTGAGATATATTAATATATCATGTGAGCATATAACATATTGGTCTCATGAAGAACTTGACTATGATAATATAAGATCAAGATTTATCTTTTGATATTGCCAGAAATAAAATGATTTTTACACTATTGCCTCAACTAATTTTGTCAGGGGGTAGGATGGTAAGAGAAAAGGAACACAGTCTTGCATGTAGGACTTAGATTTCTATTAGCCAATCCTCTTGTAAACAGGTAATATCAGACAGCAGGCTTAGACCCTCAACAATCTCTCCATCTGTGCTTTCCTGGTGAGAATGTTTTGTCTTTGTAGAATGTGGTTCAGGACACCTTCAGAGCAGAGTCACAAACTAGTGGGCCATGGTTGAAGACTGCGTTTAAGTAGGATTGACTCAAAGATGTGCTTTGTTTGGCCCACTTGGTGAATTTTAGAAATTGCTGCCAGTATATAAAAATAGAAAAATTCACATAGAACTCTGGATTTCTGATCATTCCTGCAAAACTGTAATATTTGATGAAGCTTTACCTCATTCCTGCTTAGACACAGTGGAGATGGTCTGAGTGGCAAATGAGATGCCCCCTAAGACATGGTGTACACTGCCCACTTTCTCCCTAACTCCACCAGGCCTTCACCCAGATATCTTACCTGTCTGGTTTCAATAAGCTCTGGGGCTATTGAGTACCATCTTAAATCCTAGGAATAGAAACCCGCTTAGATTTTGGGACTTGTAATTTTCTGGCCCCACAGACACTATGGTGATAGCAAACCTGGCCTGAGATGCAAGACAGCCTCCCATTTCCTGAAGGAAGGATCTGTGGCTACCTTCAAATGAAGGACTAGCTATGGGTAAAACTTTATCTAAGTGGGTTAAGGAATAGGAAGACCAAAAAACACAGTCCTATTCTTGAGAAGAAAGTAATTTTGGGGGCTTGCCAGAGTGTATCCTCTCTCTGTAAGCATGTCTTTTGTACCTGGAGAGGAGGAAGAATAAATCTCCACCTGTCAGGACCCTGGTCTCAGCAAACCTTGGCGCTCCAGCCTGTGCTGTAGGTGTCTGTTACCAGAAGTCCCACATCCTACTCAATCTGTCTATATATTAATATACCTATTATTTTATGTGACTTTGTCTATTGGAACATGTAATAATAATAGTAACAACAACAGAAACAAATACTGCTTATTGAGTATAATAGTATATATTAGCCCATTAGTTCTCGCAAGGACCCAATGAGTCCAACTCCTTTTATTGTCTCCACTTTACATATAAGGAAACAAAGTTTAGAGAGGTTAAGAGGTCAAGAGAATTTCTCACATTCACAGAGGCAGCAAGTGATAATGTCCAGGTTTGATTGTACTTAATTTTGGCCACTGGATGGGTGAATGAGCAAGCATTTACAGCATGTATACAATGGACAAAGTGTATCACTTCTATTACTTCCATAATAGAAGCTCCAATACTTTGGCCACCTGATGCGAAGAACTGACTCATTGGAAAAGACCCTGATGCCGGGAAAGATTGAAGGTCAAAGGAGAAGGGGGCAACAGAGTATGAGATGGTTGGATGGCATCACTGACTCAATGAACATGAGTTTGAGCAAACTCTGGGAGATAGTGAAGGACCGGGAAGCCTGGCATGCTATAGTCCATGGGGTTGCAAAGAGTTGGACATGACTTAGTGACTGAACAACATTCCTTCCAATATTAAATCCCCATTTAAAAAGTGAAAAACTGCATGACTTAACAAAAAATCCTATTGCTAACAAGTGGCAGAATCTGAATCTAGAGACAACTTCTCTGATTCCCAGTCCTGTGTTTCTCCTGGGACAACTGCTGCTGTCTCTTTGGGGTTACTTGGTTTCTTTATTAGGACAGAATGCCTCTTTATGCACGGCTTTCCAGTTGGTTAGATTTCCAATTGGAAAATAAAACTTTCTCACTCATAACAAAAACAGTCACAAAGAACTTAGACTGAAATCTGGACATTCTGGTTAAAAATAAAGTATTGGGTGGCATGTAACCTGAGATAATATCAGAACACGATCAATCACCTGGTAGAACCAGCTGTACTTCAAAAGAGATGATTTTAAGGTAGGCTCATAAAAAGAGAGGAATCTGAGATTTGAGAACCAAGTGAATGGGAAAATGGCCAATCTTACAGCACTCCGAGTAGAAGAGTACCCAGAACCAACACAGATCTCAGAAATGAGAGGTGGCTAAACTCCACTATTTCCACTAAGCTGAAAAGAATAGTGACCTCCTTTTCTGATCTGCACCCAGTCACTCATTCCCTCAGCTCACCCCAAATAATGCCAGAATAGGGGTCACAGTAAGAAACTAATGAATAATTTGTTAAGGTGTATGTGTGTTCATATCAGGATAACTATGGGGCTGAGTGTGCTGGGTATGGATGGGAGGTTGCTGAGGACAATTCTCACTTCATTCAGAGTGGTCCAACAATGTCAAGTATATTTCAGGTCACTCTCAATCTGGAAGATCCTTGAAGATGGAAGGGTTTAGAGCCCTGATTTGTTTCTTAGGTTCATTCCAAAGCTTGCAGTTTCTAAAGTATGTTCCACGGGTCATCAGTTCCATGAGATGCTCCTCACAAAACGGGGTTGTCACCAAGTTAGTCTGGGGACAGCTGTACATTCCTAGTCCCTTCTTAGAGATTTACAGTGAAGTTTAAAGGCTCTGATAATTCCTACAGTTGAGAAAACTGCTTAGCTTGGTTTATCCCAGTGTTTCCACAGTGTATTTGGGAAGGACAGCATTTTCTTTCATGTAGTTCTTGTGTGCATTTTACAGAACTAGTGTTCTTCAGAACACAGTTTGAGCAACTCCCTAAGTCACTTGGAAGAGGTAAATTCTGCTGAGTGAGCTCTTTTATGGAGAGCAAAGAAGTGAAGAAAATATTCATGAACATGTAGAAAATTTTCAGTTATAAAGGACATATGATAAAATACGAGAATTAGTCTCCTTCTCACTCCAAATTTCATATTTTATTCTCTACAGGTAACTAATAACAATATTTTCTGGTGTATCCTGTTAAATGTGTATAAACATTTATACAAATGGGAATATCTTCTACCTGCTTTTTCATTTTAAAAGCTTAGTGAGTCTTTCTATATCAGCATGTGAATATTGGTCTCATTATCTTTAACAGCTGCATAACAGTCCATTACAGCAATACACTCCAATTTCTTTAAACTACTTGTTAATAGAGGCATAGGATTTAGGGGGAGGTTTCCTGCAACAAAAGAGATTAAGCCATGTAGACTTATTCTAGGATGAAGACTAAGCCCTCAGGTCTTTTTTGGTCTTGATTGATTATCCCCATCGTGTAGCTTAGAGTATATCAGCCCATCTATGAAGATGTCTAGGGGGGTGGGGTGCACATTTTGCTGGCTTATTTACTTTTTTTTTTCCAATTATTTTTATTAGTTGGAGGCTAATTACTTTACAATATTGTAGTGGTTTTTGTCATACATTGACATGAATCAGCCATGGATTTACATGTATTCCCCATCCTGATCCCCCCTCCTACCTCCCTCTCCACCCGATTCCTCTGGGTCTTCCCAGTGCACCAGGCCCTAGCACTTGTCTCATGCATATTTACTTTTAAAGCATTTGCTTTGCTTTGCAGGGTCAGTGAACTTCGCAATCCTACCTCAGACATGAAATAAGGTGCCCACTAGATGCATAAAGTCACTGCTGGGTGCTTTTACATCTTGATTGATTCTATAGATT
The DNA here is from genome assembly GCF_033118175.1 of Dama dama. Taxonomy (NCBI): domain Eukaryota; kingdom Metazoa; phylum Chordata; class Mammalia; order Artiodactyla; family Cervidae; genus Dama; species Dama dama. The sequence goes on along the minus strand of NC_083692.1, from coordinate 50,212,021 downwards.
GTGATCTCATTTCTGTGAGGCTTCCCTCCCTCATAGTCCTCACATTATGAGTCCTCTGCATCACAAGGCAGATAAATGAGGAGCCAGCTTCTGCTCTCATCCCACATTCTCCTTTCTTGTCAAGTAATGAGAACATGTTGCAACAAACTTTGTCACTAAAAACTAAGCAGCTCCACTTCTGGAAAGTAAAAAACGAAAATACTTCCCTTTCAAAAGTATTGAAAATAGCAAGTTTTCTGGGACAAAATTAAAACTCAGGGATCACAGAGTTTATTTTTGGCAGAATCAAATGTGGTTTTATGAGTCTGCAGCCCTAAGATCAGTGACTCAGAACAGACTTTTCTCCTCAGGTCCTTTGGAACTCTGAAATTACCCAAGTTAGTCTGGCCCTTCATGTTCACTGCTGATAAGGGGAAGACTGCAGGGAAGTCCTTCTTCAGCTGATACTGACTCAGAGTCTAAGGATTTGAAGAGATTCAGCCTCATTTGCAGAAAGCATAGGGTTTCCCCCTGACCTGCCTCTTAAGAAATCTTTATGCAGGTCAGGAAGCAACAGTTAGAACTGGACATGGAACAACAGACTGGTTCCAAACAGGGAAAGGAGTACATCAAGGCTGTATATTGTCACCCTGCTTATTTAACTTATATGCCAAGTACATCATGAGAAATGCTGGGCTGGATGAAGCATAAGCTATAATCAAGATTGCCAGGGGAAATATCAATAATCTCAGATATGCAGATGACACCACCCTTATGGCAGAAAGCAAAGAACTAAAGAGGCTCTTGATGAAAGCAAAGAGGAAAATGAAAAAGTTGGCTTCAAACTCAACATTCAGAAAACTAAGATCATGGCATCTGGTCCCATCACTTCATGGCAAATAGATGGGGAAACAATGGCAACAGTGAAAGACTTTATTTCTGGGGGCTTCAAAATCACTGGAGATGGTGACTGCAGCCATGAAATTAAAAGACGCTTACTCCTTGGAAGAAAAGCTATGACCAACCTAGACAGCATATTAAAAAGCAGAGACATTACTTTGCCAACAAAAGCCTGTCTAGTCAAAGCTATGGTTTTTCCAGTAGTCATGTATGGATGTGAGAGTTGGACTATAAAGAAAGCTGAGCGCCGAAGAATTGATGCTTTTGAGCTATGGTGTTGGAGAAGACTCTTGAAAGTCTCTTGGACTGCAAGGAGATCCAACCAGTCCATCCTAGAGGAAATCAGTCCTGAATATTCATTGGAAGGACTGATGCTGAAGCTGAAACTCCAGTACGTTGGCCACATGATGCAAAGAACTGACTCATCTGAAAAGATCCTGATTCTGGGCAAGATTGAAGATGGGAGAAGGGGCCGATAGAGAATGAGGTGGTTGGATGGCATCACCAAGTCAATGGACATGAGTTTGAGTAAACTCCAGTAGATGGTGATGGACAGGGAGGCCTGGTATGCTGCAGTCCATGGGGTTGCAAAGAGTTGGACACGACTGAGTGACTGAACTGAATAGAACTGAACTGATAGGGTTTCCTAGTCACTCATGGTCACATATTCCAGGTGGGAGAAAGGGAGCAGAGAGCTCTTCACCACTGCACCCACACTCATCAGCCTTCTCTTTTTCAGTTTTCCACCTTATGTTAATCATTTCTGGTTGGTGATATACCTGGGCAACCTAGCAGAAGCAAATGCACACCTGTTCTGGAAAAGCAATGCCACAATTTGGGCCTTAAAGGTCTCCCACACTGAAGAATAAACCTTCCTAAAGAGCTTACAATACAAATTCGCAAAACACTAAAGGAAATGATCCTTTGTGAATGAAGCAGTGGATAAAATACGCAGGATGACTACCAACTCCAAAACTTGAGATGAAATACCATAAAATACTATAAATGTGTTAGACTTCAGTTAAACAGATTAAAAAAATAAACACATAAGGAGAGAAAATAAAAACAATGAAGTACAAGAACCAAATAGAATTTCTAGATATGAAAACATATTAAGGAAACTGAAGACTTAATAAACATATTAAACAAAAGACTAGATATAACTGGATAGGGAATTAGTGAATCAGCAGACAGATTTGAGAGCATTACACAAAACTCATTATGGAGAGGTTTAGAAGGATTTGTCAAAGTAGTTGGGAAAGGTAATGAAAAAAGTGAGAGCATCAAGCATCTATACAAGTTTAATAGGAATTCTGAAAGAAAAAAATAGAGTCTGGAGGAGAGAAAAGATGATAAAGCTGAGAATTTTCCAGAATTGGTGAAAATTGCAAATCTTTAAATTGAAGGTGAACAATGAATCCTGGGCACTACAAAAAAAATAAATTCATTCCTAGTCATATTATAGTGAAGTTTCAGGAGAAAAGGGGAAATTTGTAATAGTAGTCAGAGAAATGCAGATTATTAAAGACAAAAATTAGACCAATAATAGACTTGTCAATAGCAATAGTAAAGATACTGAGATGATACCTGCAAATTGCTAAACAAAACCAATCATCAACCTAAAACTTATTAGCTAATTTATCACTGAAGCTTGAGAGTAAAATAAAGACATAGTCAGACAAAGACTACCCTTCCTGAAAAATTTCCTTAAGAAAGCTTTTTTTTTTTTAACTGCACAAAGAAGCCAGCACCTGAAAGAAAATAAAGGGTGAATGCAGTAATGATTAACAAATAAACTGGTAATTGATAGTAAATTCAAATAAGTATTCACTATTCAAAACACTAATATTAAGCACAATGAGTATGATATTAGATAATAATGCCATAAGGTGGAGTAGTTGATTTCAGTTAGGCTTTTAAAACATTTTTGTGTTGTTCAGAAGGAAAGAGATCTTAATTCATTTTAAAGTTTGTTAGTGCACTAATACATTTTTTTAAATGTAAGAATAAGTACTTAAAGAATAGAAAGAGTAGGCAGAGGAGAAAAGGGAGAAATAAACAAAGCTGATGGGAGAATCAACTCAATCGGAGAATGTAAGAAATGTCAAAGCAGAAGCTAAGTGGAAAAAATAGAAACCACATTAAAAATTAAAGAACAAAATGCATATATGTGTATAATTGAGTCATTTTGCTGTATAGCAGAGATTAGCACATTATAACACTTCAATGAAAAATAAATAAAAATTAAAGGACATCACCACAGAGATTTTTAAAAGCTGGAAGCCAATACTGTGAAAAATCATTTCAAAATTACTGCTTTCACTATATTAATTTTGGAAGTATTAAAAAAATTTTTAAAACTACATTTGAAAACAGAAATAAAGCACAGTTCTTTGGAAAAAAATAATTTGCCAAAGTAGAATTAATAACAGAAAACCTAAATGAAACATAGCTTTAGAGAAATCTTCTTTCAAACGTCTCTCTTTCTTTTTCAGTTCACATGCTAAGTAATCTTTAATGAACTGATAATCCTCATTTTATACAAAGTGTTCCAGAAAACAAAAGGTGGGAAAAAATTCCAATATATTTCATGAAGTTAATATGCTGCTGGTAATAAAAATAGACAGGATAATATAATAATTGAAATTATAGTCCAGATCCTTAATAAAACATTGCAAACTAAATACTGTGATTAGGTGGGAATTAACCTCAGGAATGTAAGGATGATTTAACACTAAAAATATTTATCAATGTAATTTTCTTTATCAACAGATAAGAACAGAAACCCATGTGGTTATCTCAATAGATGTAGAAATGTATTTTTTAAAAAATTCAACAATTGTTCCTAATCGGAGTTTTAGTAAGTGAGAAAGAGATAGGAATTTCCTTTCTCAAATCAAGAATGTCTACCCAAAACCAACAGAAACTATTGTTTAATGGTAAAATATAAGAAGCAGATTTTTAAAAGTTGGGGATAGAACAAGTATGACAGAATTATAGCTTCTAGTAACATTGAACAAGAGGTTTTCATTATAAGAAGAAGAAGAAATTAAATATTTAAGGACTAAAAAGAAAGAAAATTAAAAACTCCCATATTCTCAGAGAAAAAGGTATTATCTATGTCAGTAGAGTCCAATAGAACATTTTTCAATGAGTGAAAAGTTCTGTTATTGTATCTCTGCTCTCCGATATGGTAGTCAATAGTCATACATGGTTCTTGAGCACATAAAATAGAACTAGAAAGGGTGGAAACTAAATTTCTTATTTTATTTAAGATTAATTTTAATTTAAGTAGCCACATATGGGTAGTGGCACTCAAATTTGACAGCCTTGAACTATACAGAATATCTAAGACAATCTTAGACTTATTTGAATTAATAAGAGAATGACCAAGTTTGCTGAATGCAAAATCAATATATAACACTCAGTATTGTTTCTGAACACTAGTAATAACCAATTAGAAAATGTCATTTAAAAGGTACTACTCAGAGTAGTGATCATAACCATAAGGTAGCTAGAACTATATCAAACAAAAATAAATGTATGACTAATACCAAGTAAATTATAAAACTTTGGAAAGAAATATGAAAGCAGACCTATGAATGAAGAATTATTTATGGGTGAGCAGATTGACTATTTCAAAATGTCAGTTCTGCTCAGAATACTGTAAATTCAGTGCAATTCCAGTCAAAATCTCTACAGGGTATGCGTGGAACTTGATAAACAGATCCTAAAATTCATGTGGAAGACTAAAAGGCTAAAAATAGCTAAGACAATGTTGAAAAAATAATAAGGAAGAAAAACACCAGATAACAAAATGATTTAGAAAGCAATTATAACAAAAATATGTGACAGTGGTATGGGTTTGGACAGAGAGATCAATGGAACTAAATAAAGTCTAGATATATACCACATTAATATGGGAACTGGTATGTAATAGAGAGGACATTACAACCAGTAGAGACAGGACAGACTAGTCAAAATGGTACTGGAACAACTGGTGATCCTTCCAAATAAAGAGACACCTCCTCTACACTCCACCCCAAAATAAATTCTACACAGGGAACTATACTCAGTATTTTATAAAAACCTACAATGGAAAAGAATCTGAAAAATTATATATATATATATATAATCACATGAATCACTGTGCTGAAACTAGCACAACATTGTAAATCAACTATACTTCAATAAATTTTTTTAAATTCTAATAATTTAAGCACCTAAATGTGAAAAGCAAAATATTAAGCTGTAATTAAAAAACACAAAATATTTTTCATGTCTGGTTTTAAATATCAGTATCCTATAACCAATAAGAAAAATTAGAAAAACAAAACAAAGAAAAAATATGCAGAGGATATGAAGAAGCAATTTCCAGAGGAGAAAAATCTCAAAGTTCAGTAAACATGAGAAGATCAGCTGCACTAGGAATTCATTAAAATTTCTAGTGACCTTTTATTGCCTGTATATCAAATGGACAAAAATAGAAAGTTGAAGCATATCGAGAGTTGATGAGTGTATGGAAATGGGAATTTCACCATCCTTTGACTTCATTACGTAACTGTATCTGGAGTGAGAGAATCTTCTGCTTCAGGCCCCTCTGCAGCCGCGTTGAAAGCACAGGGCAAGAACCCACAGAAGACCTCGTGGCCGGCTCGTCCACACCTCAGAGTTAGAACCTTGGGCTTTCTTAAAGGGACAGAGCACCCACATGCAGAAGTACAGATCCAGGAAAGGCAGAGTACCAGACATACACTGTAAATAAATAAAAGAAGCAGATAGCGTTGGCGGTGGATGTTCTGCTGTGGTAGAAAGAGCATTTGACAGAATTCTGGGAGTGAGCCTATGGGTCTCTGTTTCCTCATTGGAAAGACACAGGGATCAGACAGCAGAGACAACTTCATCCCAGTGTAAGGGTCTATGGATGAGGATCCTTCCACAGCTCTGGGAAACAAGCCATCCAAGATCAACAGAGGCTCCTGGCCTATTATTGGCCAGCACATTGACAACTCTAGCTCTGTGGGATCCACAGTCCTGGAGGTTGTAGGCCTGGAGTAGGGCACAGCTTTGCAAAGCTACAAGCTTGAACCAAGCAGAGAGAAGACAGGACAGGGGAATTTCCAGCCAGAGAGTAAGACAAAAGATTTATGAAGTCTCTTAACGGCCCCTTCCTTTTAGTTCCTTTGTTCTAAGCCACAGATTGGTCTCATAGAGGAGGATCTAGAAAATAGAAATATTAGGGCAAGAACAGAGTGCCATGCATGGCCAACATGTTTATTAGAGCCATGAAGAGATGGCTGAACCACCTTAGAGTTCTGATGTTACAGGGGGTTTGAATGTGTTTATAGGTGGTCGTGCCTGGGTGCTCAGTTGCTAAGTCATATCTGACTCTTTGTGACCCTGTGAACTGTAGCCCACCAGGCTCCTCTGTCCATGGGATTTCCCAGGCAAGAACACTGGAGTGGGTCGCATTTAAGAAGTCTAAAAACTTCATGCTAATAGATCTTCTATGAAATGTTCATGTCATGGTCATATCTGTCCTATATAGTAATCTTTTGACACTCTCCTGTCTAATGTATTTTAGGCTATAAAATTAACAAAGTTCTCTTGGACTTCCACATGAAAGGCGTTAATTCTCATTGAATACTGGTATTGGATTGGCCAAAATTTTCATTTAAGTTTTTGTGAGATGTAATAGGAAAAACCCAGACTAAATTTTTGGCCAACCAAATACATTAGGAATGACTGAAGCCAAGATATTAAGCCTAGCTCTTGTGTTCATGGGCAGGGTGACCTTGGGTGAACCTCTTGATTGTGTTACATCTGTTTTCCCATCTGGCAAAATGGAGTTCATCATGTTTCTCTTTCTCTCCCTCCTTCCCTCCCTCTCCCCCTCCTCTCCATGGAGAGTTATAAAAAATAAGCAACAGTCCAAATGAAAAAAACACTCCATGCCTCTTAGAGGAAAAGCAGAGTGGAAACCCAAGGCCCAATATGAGTATAAGACAGGACAGCTGGGCTCCATGCTGATTCCTAGGACCTATAATTGCATCAGCCTGTGCCTTAGCTTCCCATCAACAAGAAGGGCAAAGGACATCCACCTCACTCTTACCTCACAGTTGTCCTACCAGTCTCTGGGAACTCCAGATAATGTAGTAGGCCAGGATTGCCCTAAATTACATCCTGCAATGTGGCCTTAGTTTAAGAACTGGCTAATTTTAAGAACTTTCCTATTTCACACTGAATGCTAACCCTATATTCTTTAGTTTCAACAGCTTCCTAATATGGATCAGACTTATTCCAAGATCTGAGCACACTTTGTAATAATCATCTGAGAGCCCTATAATTTCTGTAACCAGCCTCTGCCCTTTCTATTTCCCTTCACAGCACAGATCAAAGGTATTACTTTTATCAAAAGTACTTGCATTATTTCATTCTTAGATAGGCCAAAAGGTAGAGGTCTAATGTACAGGCTTGATAGGGTGAGGAAAAAAATGTAGGGTCTTTCCCAATATACAAGTAGATGCCATCCACTCCTAAGTCCAGCCCTGGAAGGATGTCCTTCCACCATAAGGGGAAATATGGCTGCTGGCTGGGCTGTTCACCTTAGCATCTTCAGTAGGATGGGCTCTTTATCAAAGAATCTTGGAATGTTTGGAGAGAGGAGGGTACACAGAATAGTGAGGAGTGAACATAGATCCTGTGAGAAGTGATGAGAGATCTTGGGAAGTTCAGCCTCCTAAAGGAATTATTAATTCAACACACATTGATGGGCTTCTTTTATGTATGGGCAGAGTTCTGTAGTCAGTTCTAGGGAAAGGTATGGGCACAATGCCCAGGAGGGGACAAAGCAGCTATTTGTAAATACTACAAAGACTCTCACATAAAAGAGCAGAAGGATCAAGGGGAAAGGGAGCTAACATGCAATGAGCTTCCTATGTCAGGAATTCTACATGTAGTGTATATTTAATGTGCAACCGGAAACCCACACATCATGGGCCCACATGCTGGGGGCTGAGAAGTCTGTTCTCTGCCTTACCTTTACACCCTTCCACCTGAATTGAGTAGGTTTTTCTTCTTGGTGGCCCATCTAATGATCTGGTCTCATCAAGTGCTCATTAATTAAACACATATGCACACAGTGTTAACTCAAGGCTCCAGTCTATGGAAATATTAAAGCAGAGTCTGATTTACTATCTATTAAGGACACTACCAAAGGAATTCCAGCAATGGGTGGAAGTATGCGGAAAGCGTAGGCTCTATAATTAGAAAGAACCCCAGTTCACTGCAAAGCCTACTGGTTTGGGGGCAGTTACTTCATCTCTTTGAGCCTTCATTTCTCCAACTGTTTATGAGTGATAAATGTAGGTAAAGAAGCTAACAAACAGTAGATACTTATTACTTACTCCTTATATTTGCAGCTCAGTGCTTCTAAACCTCTTCTCTGTGATAGGAAAGATGCATTGCAGCCTGTCTTCCTCACACCAGTAAAGGCAAAAAAGCCTGCCTATCCCAATGTCTGGATCCCCCTGGTGACTCAGCAGTAAAGAATCCACTTGTAATGTAGAAGACGCGGGTTTGATCCCTGGGTTGGGAAGATCCCCTGGAGAAGGAAATGGCAACCTACTCCAGTATTCTTTCTGGGAAAATCCCATGGACAGAGGAGCTTGGTGGGCTACAGTCCATGGGGTCACAAGAGTCGGACATTGCTTAGCGACTAAACCACCACCACCATCCATCCCAATGTCTAAAAGGCCAAATTAGAGCTAAGTTTTTAGCTTATGACTTAATTATTTTAATATACAGAGAATTTTTCATGGAACTTCCCTTCCTTTAATGCTACCAGTAGCCCTTATCAGTCATTTATACCACAGTGTGAATGAGCTTGAGATACTTCCCTTAAGAGCACTTTTCAAGATTGGGGTGAAAATGGCATCAGACTCCCAGTGTCTCAGTTAAAATTATCTTTACAAATAAAGTGAGTCCTACATATACAGTCTGCCAATTTTTAGTGCTCCCTTTGCTCCATGCCTTATCAACATGCAAACTTTTTACTAGACAAAGTAAGGCAAAATGCACATTTTCTAATAAAGCAGAAATAATTACTTTGGATAACCTTTGAGCAAGACCATGTAGATTTATTAAAAACTAAAATTTTAATTTATATGTATATTGAAAAAAATACATTTTTGCAGAATTTTCTTGTTTATACATCCCCACAAGCCTCAACAAAATTGAATTTTATAATCAGAAAGATTTCATCAAGTTTCATTTTGGAACAGTATAAATAGAAATCAAACATTTCAGGAAATGATTGGCTTTAGTCAGAAGATACAAAATTTAATTTTTCAGCATACAGTGTCAAGATATTATTTCTGTAGCTCCCACCTTTGTAGGGGAAGACACATTACTATTTGCATGAGCAGAATAGTGAATGGCTAAAAGCCACTTTCATTTACTCAATTCAGACAATATGAGATTATGAAACAGATTCTTATGAAGAAATAGAGGGTTTTAACTTTTTTTGATTACAAAATACCCAGATGTTTAGCTCACTTCCTCCTCTATTTTATTTGCAGAGCACTTAGAATTGTAACTGAATTTACTTCACTTCTCTGTATCACAGGTCACCCTGAGGATGAAGTTAGGCTGGGGTAACCACCACTCTTCCCTTTGGGATCAAACTGTCAACGAACATAACCACAGGATTTCTGACTCCCCGAGGGCAATTTTTCAGTAAAGAGTGACTAGAATCAGAAGAATCTTGGACTTTTATTTTCTCTCTCTTTTCCTTCCAACGCCCTTCTCCCCAACACTGCCCCCGTCGAACTAAGTCACGTAGATGAGAAGGGAGGATGGTCAAGAGGGAGTGTAAGAAATTGTCCTAATACCTTGAAGATACTTGAATGAATCATGTACAAAGAGGTTTTCAGAAACCAGAAAATATATCACTCTGTCTCATTTTACACTAGTTCAATTTTTTGAGTCCATATTCATTTCTTGGATTAGTCTCCTGAAATATGCACTTACACAAATCAAAGAACTTTAAAAAATGAGGTATAATTAGCATACAGCAATTTGTTAGTTCAGGTGTACAATATACTAATTCAATATTTGTTTATATAGTAAAATAAGCATCACAATAAATCTAACTAATGTCTATCTCCATACATAGTTATACATTTTTTTCTTGCGATGAGAACTTTTAAGATATAATCTTAGCAATTTTCATATATGTAATATAATACTATTAACTGTAGTCACCATGCTGCATATCACCCAAGAACTTTTAATGTACAAAGTTTTTGGATAATCCTCTATAATCTTAAAAATGAAATTATTCGTAAATGGAGTAGGGAAATCTTCGAGCAGATTTTTGTTGTTGTTTTAAAGCAAGTTAAAATCAGTAGCAGCTACTCATGAAAATAATCACACATTTAACTTTTGCTCAATAATGGTTTGAGTTCAGCTAAAAATTCAGGATACAGAGAATGATGGAACATGCAACAGGATGAAAACCTATAGAGCCCATGCCACTTAAGTAAACTTTCCAGACTTTTATTAATAGCTGTGCAAATCTTCAGGCAAAATCCTCAAAAGGTTCTTAGAATACATCCTTCCTTTATATCTGACAATTTTTTACAAATGTCTAATTGAAACTCTTTAGAGATTAGTTTGAGTTAAATAGAGGGGGAAAATAATATAAAACTACAGCTGAACCATTGCACAGTACACTATTTCTACCTAATAAATTAGTGCATTTTTTAATTTAGTAAAAATCAAGTGATCTGACAACACAATCTTTGCCAAGCACTTGTGATAACAAGCTGTCTCTTGACATCCATATTTATTGATTATTGATAAATCAGCTTAACATTTTTGGGGAAATAAGCAAGGTATAAATCAGTTAAGCAAAGGGAAAAATTTTCTAACAGCTAACTTTAGTCACAAAGTCATTTTAGAGCCTGAGTACATCTGTAAAATGAAGAAAGTACCTCATGCCCCTCTTCCTTTCTCATCCACTTTTGTGGCTAAATGGAGTGAGTAAGCAGAAACCTAAAATGTTGGCCCCTGAGTAGCCAAACAGTAACTTGCTGGAAGTAACTTGCTGATTGCTGAAAGAAGTGAGTCTAATGACGAACTCAAAACAAAGATAAAATTTTTTATCACCAGCTAGGTTACAAGTGAGGCATCCTTAGTTCAAAATTCAGGAAATCAGAAAATACTTACAATCATTATAAATGTACCCAAGAATTCAGAGAGTGTTTCCTTGGCTAAAGTGTTCTTCAAGACCAATCTCTGCTTCAAGCTTTTTTTCTTTTGTTCCATCTCAGGCTGCATCTTGGGGCTTCTTCAAAGACCACTCGTTTCACCAACACCTGCTTCTTCTGATCCCTACTTCACTGGCACATAAAAGTTTTTAACAACTGCTCACAGGTTCCTGGAGATGCCTGATTAGGTTATCCAGTCCCAATTAGAACCTGTGGTTTACTCCTCTGGTGGTGAAGTTGTCGTTCCGTGATTGCTGCTGTTTATTTGAAATGGCCAGGTAGAACCTGAAATCCTGAAAATAACCCTTTTTGTGCCTGATGGATTAATCATTACCTTTATTTTCATGGTACTTTTTTTTCTCTGTTGGTTTTTTTTTTTTCAAGAGATGAGAAAAGAGATGTATTGGTTGCATCGTTGCCAAACCACAGCGATGGGCTCAAATCCAGGAGAGATTTACATGTTGCACAATTGCAAGCTTCTAACTTTTTTTTTTTTTCCCTATTCAGAAATGGTTGGTTGAAGTGTAGCTTGGCACATATACATCCAGTGTAAACATTCTTCTCTGAAGGCGCTTTCATGCACATTATAGAACATGAATAAAATATAGATATGTTGTTCTGCAAAATTAATCACTCTTTTTTTCTTCCAGTAACATTTCAGTGATTTAATTACAGCTCCCTGATGATGTTGAGAACCACTGCATTTCTTCTAGAGATGAAGAAATTACCATGTTTGTGCTCAGCGTCTCAGTCACTCTTTGTGATCCCACAGACTATAACCCACCAGGCTCCTCTGTCCATGGGATTATCCCAGGAAGAACACCAGAGCAGGTTGCCATTTCCTTCTCCAGGGGCTCTTGACCTAGGGATCCAACCTGCATCTCCTACACTAGCAGGCAGATTCTTTACCACTGAGCCACCTGGGAAGACCTGAAGAAATTAACATAGAGAGAGACAATTGCAAGTTTCACATGGCAAGTCTGTAGAGCAGAATGGGATCTCCTGTTCGGATCCTGTAGCTGGGATTCATCTGCCCAAGATAGCTTGGAATCCAGAATCAAAATGATGGAGAAACCAGCTTCTTAAGAAGCATTCCAGTTTGAAAACCAAGTTGCTCTCCTTCATTTACCATGAAATACTTAGGCAAAGTCTATAGTAAGTAAACAACAGTAGCTTGAAAGTCTATACTGCTTAGAGATTACTGAGTCAGAAGGAGCTCAACCTGAGTATATGTCACCCCAATTAAACAAGGAAGGGAGTAAGGATACCTAAACAAGGCTCCTGAGTTATATTTTTTAAGTTTGATGAATAACATCCCTACAGACAGCAAACTGTCTTCAAGACTAGCTTCTCATCACATCAAACATTCAAGTTTTGTTTTTCAAAACTAGTTTGAAGAAGTAGAATCCAGTGGTTGTTTTTGAATCCCAAAACAGTCCCATGGAATGAGTACCCATGCTGTGTGCTTCTTCCCAACTCTCCCACAGAGAAGCCAGCTCTGTTTCAAGCTCTCTCCTGTCTTTGCAGGAGGCCCACAGTTATTCCCAGTTAAGAAGGCAGACTGGAAGAGAAGGAAGGACCTGGAGAAAAGAGCTGCAGATATTTCAAGGACAGAAGACATACCTAGTGTATAATTGAAATCAAGAGTTTAAGTCTAAAGAGATTATAACTTGCCTGAGAATATGCCTTTGCCAAAACAGTAATGAAGTATTTGACTAACTCCTGGTTAAGTTATGGATACTATTGTCTCGAAGAGTTATTTATGACCACACTATTCCCAAGTACCAGTGAATGGACCAGAGAAACAGGACTTTATTGTTGTGTTTACAACTAATACCTCACAAGGGTGTTCTTTGGTCTGTCCACTCCCTCACCTAACAAATATTTATGGTGTACTCATTGTGTGCTGTGCCAAGCACTGTACTTAACACAAGCACATGGGGTTCTTGCCCCTTACAGAGCTCAGAGTCTCATGAGGGGAGCAAGCATGAGTGAAATAATCATACACACAGAAATATGAAATCACAACAGAGATTTATGCTATGGAGGTAGAGGACATATTTCTATGAGCAAATGTAAGCAGGAAATTTCACCTTGTTGGAGATCTCTGATAGCTTCTCTAAGGATATCATGTCTGAGCTGAGATCAGAAGGAAGTATAGAGGTTAATCACATGAAGTGGGGAATGTCTTGGGGGGTGGGGATGGGAACAGTATAATGCCTATCCAAGAATGAGAGAAATGACTGGCTCCCAGAGACAGCAAAGGAGTACAGAGCAAAATGAGCCTCATTCAGGGGACAGACCATCCTGAGCCTTGTAAATCATGTTCAAGATAAGAGCAATAATAAGTCACTGAAGTGGTTTAAGCAGGAACAGGACACCATGAGATTTGAGTATTTTTAAAAAATTATTTGTTATTTTTGGTGGCACTGGGTTTTCACTGCTACGTTTGGGCTTTCTCTAGTTGTGGCAAATGGGGTCTTCTCTTTCTGTGGAGCAAAGGCTCTAGGCATGTGGGCTCAGTAGTTGCAGCTTGTGGGCTCTGGAATGCAGGCTTAATGGTTGCGGTGCATGGGCTTAGTTGCTTCACAGCATGTGGAATCTTCCTGGGCCAGGGATCGAACCCATGTCTCCTGCATTGGCTGGCGGATTCTTAACCACTGAACCACCAGGGAAGCCCCCAGATTTGAGTTTTAAAAAGATTATCTTAGCTGTGAGGTGGAGGGGGTATTGGAGAGGGCCTAAAGTGTATATATGTAGACGTTGGGGGATGTTACAGAATGCCAGGACTAGGCGGTAGCTTTCACAATGGAGAGAAATGTAAGAGTTCTTTATATCTTAAAATTGGAAGGGCTTTATGGATTGGATATGAAGGATGAGGAAAAGGAACTCAAGTTTAATGGCTATATTCCTGACTTGTTGGGGAAAGAGGGGCTAAGCACCCAGAGAGGAAACATTGGAAGAGGGCCAGGGCTGCAAGGGAAGGTTGTGAATTCTGCTTGTGCAGGTTGAGCCTCAGGGACTCTCTAGTGCTTCTAAGAGGAGATGTCAAGTAGAAAATGGTCTGTATTCAGAAGAAAGGTCTGTGTGCTGATCTAGGTGATAACTGAAGCCTTGAATAAAGATGAGGTTACAGGCTTCCCAGGTGTCACAGTGGTAAAGAATCCCCTGCTAATGCAGGTTCGATCTCTGAATGGGGAAGACTCCCTGGAGAAGGAAATGGCTACTCACTCCAGTACTCTTGCCTGGAAAATCCCATGGACAGAGGAGCCTGGCAGGTAGGCTATAGTCCACAGGGCCAGAAAGAGCCAGACACAACTGAGCATGCATGCCATACCTAAAATAAAATAAAATTCAATCAAATTTTTAAAAAGATAAGGTTACCTTAGGGGAGCATTTATAGAAAGCAGAAGTTGAGCTTGTGGTACGAAACATTTCAAATCTTTAATTTCTTTCATTCTACCTTCAGAGGACAGTTACCCTTTCCACCTCCATCACCATAAATTCATCCTCAAATGTAATTCACTCACACTCCCCTTTGCAAAGCAACCTCATGCCAAAGGTCCTGTTGGGTAATGGGGCTGCTTAATTTCTTTCATTTACTCATCCAGAAAAACCTTTTATTACTTACCATACATCACGCACAGCATTAAGCAGTAGGGATTAAAAAATAAGGTAGACAGATCTCTACTTCTAAGAATTTATACGGTCTAAGTGACAAATATCTCCAAATGAATACATCATATGGTAAAGCAGAAGCGTGTGCAAAATACTAAACCAAAACTCCACTTATCACCACATAGACATCCTAGAGGCTACTGTGCAGTGCCAACACAGTGACTCATTCTGCCACCAACAGTCCTAAAATCGTGCATACCTAGACACAGTGCCAGGCTAAATTTTTGGAGCTAGCCTACCTAGCTCTTTTATTTATTTATTTACCTCAGTTTCCTCGTCTTTTATTTTTTAAAATTTTTTATTAGAGTATAGTTGACTTACAGTTTTGTACCCAGCTCTTCTATTCCCTACCCCCTTCCTTCCCTGTCCCTCCCTAACCTCACATTGTCTTCTCTGCTTTTTCCTGAAGAAGAGAAACCATCCTTGGCACCCTCGTGGGATTCAGCAAGTCTGTTGTTCTTAAGGAGAACCATCTCTTACTCCAACCTGACTTCCCCAACCTCTTCTACTTTGGCCAACTTAATCCCCACTCTAGTTCAGAAACCCCTTTGATGGCCACTGTTGGGATTGTGTCACCATCTCCTCTCTCAAAATCTTTCATACCAGACTATATCCCACTGACTAAAACTTCCAGTTCCCACCTTTCACCCACTCTCTTTCACCAATCTGCTTCACATCCTCTTTGTAGATTACCGTCTGTCAACTCCTCCCTCTCCACCTAGCTCTTACCTCACTACCCCCAGGTTAATGATGCACTTACCGGTGTCTCTGGTTCCACTGACCCCTTGACTTTCTTCCACACCCACATTGCCAAAGCCCAACTCTGAGTAAATTCAACCATTAATTTCTCTCAAATACTTTCCTCCCACAATGTTGAATAATGCTGAAAAATTATATAAAGGTACTGATTGACCCTAAAGATAGCTGTGATCTAGCATCAACAATGGCCCCATAACTTTAGTGAACCTTTTATTTCAAAGGTTCCAATCTAAAAAAAAAAAAAAAAAGGTTCCAGACTTTAGGATGCTTTCAAATCACCCAACTTCAGAAACTATGATTTGGTAGATCTGGGATGGAGCCCAGGAATCTTGCATGTATTCCTGGTAGTTCAGATCCCACGCACTATTTCATTCTATGCAGCAGTAATATATCCTTCATGCTCCTCCAGTTTACTATTCTGATCCTCCTACTCAGCTGATGATCTTTTATCCCAATCCACTGAGAAGACAAACAGGTTCATTAACTATAGTACTTTTGTACCTCTTCTCTTCAAAAAGTTGCCCTAATTTTATTTATAATGTCCTCCTTTCCTTTCCTTTCTTTCTAAAGTTAACTCTGATGCTGGTGTACTGTTCCAGCTCCTCTGAAACTTTCCAATTAACATTTTCCTCACTCTCTCAATCTCTTTCCCCCATTGGCTTCTTTCCTGGGTCTTAAAAAGAGGTTCAAGTCTTACTTCTCCTGCAAAATGTTCCTTCAGAAGTGTTTTCACCTTAAATTTCACAGTCTTAATCCATTTGGGCTACTATAACAAGATCCCATATACTGGGTGTTTTAAGCAACAATCATTTATTTCTCACAGTTCTGGAGGCTAGAAGTCTGAGATTAGGATGCCAATAAGGTTGGGAGAGAGTGAGGGCTTCTTTCCTGGTGTAGACAGCTACCTTCTTGTTGCATTCTCACATGGCTGAAAGAGAGCTCTAGTCTTGATCCTCTTTTAAAGCTACCAATCCCACCATGGAGATTCCACTCCCTTAACTTCATTCAAAACCAATTTCCTCTCAAAGTCCGCCCAATCAAAACACCACATTTGGGAATCAGGGCCTCAACCTAGGAATTTTGGGATGACACAAACATTCAATTCACAGCAACCATTTCATCTGTCTCCACTGCCTTTTTTCATTTCTAGTGGGAAAAAATAACCACTTTACCTTGAGCAAAATAAATCATACTAAATTGAAAAAAATTCAGAAGTATTTAAATTAAAACAAAAATCTCTCATAATCCAAGCCCTTGTAGTTTATCACTATTAACAAGTTGAAATATACCCTCCTAGAATTTTTCAGTGGATCTACATAAATATTTCTCTTTTTCCCTAAAAGTGGGATTATATTATACATACTAGATTAATGTGTTTTAATATTTTCTGTCATTTTCTATGCCAATGTATAACTCATCTTTTTAATGACTGTATAATATTCAATTATACAGATGTGCCATAATTTAAACAACTTCCTTTCAATAGACAATTAGTTGTTGCCACCTCCCCACACACACATTAAGTGAATATCCTTATATATATACTTATCTGTCTGTCTCTTAGAAGAACTGTCTAGAAGTTGATTACTGGTCCAAGAATATGCATATATAAAGTTTTTTTAAAAGTACCTGCTTCTGCCGAACTTACCTGGTGGTCCAGTGGTTAAGACTCTGCACTTGCTGTGCAGGGGCATGGGTTCAATCTCTGGTCAGATAGGTTTCTACATGCCTCACAGTGAAGCCAAGGGGGAAAATGTATCTATTTCTCTCATTCTTTTTAATATTGATTAATGTAAATTCTTTCTAATTCTCCCACTATAGCAGTCAAAAAATAAACTTTTTTTCATGTGCATTTATTTGGTTAACTGTGAGGTTGGATAACGTTTCGGGTAACACCCAAAAAGTGCTAGAACTAACACCCAAAAAAGATGCCCTTTTCATTATAGGGGACTGGAATGCAAAAGTAAGAAGTCAAGAAACACCTGGAATAACAGGCAAATTTGGCCTTGGAGTACAGAATGAAGTGGGCAAAGGCTAATAGAGTTTTGCCAAGAGAATTCACTGGTCATAGCAAACACCCTCTTCCAACAACACAAGAGAAGACTCTACACATGGACATCACCAGTTGGTCAATACCAAAGTCAGATTGATTATATTCTTTGTAGCCAAAGATGGAGAAGCTCTATACAGTCAGCAAAAACAATACTGGGAGCTGATTGTGGCTCAGATCATGAACTCCTTATTGCCAAATTCAGACTTAAATTGAAGAAAGTAGGGAAAACCACTAGACCATTCAGGTATGACCTAAATCAAATCCCTTACAATGATACAGTGGAAGTGACAAATAGATTCAAGGGGTTAGATCTGATAGGAAGAGTGCCTGAAGAACTATGGGCAGAGGTTGGTGACATTGTACAGGAGGCAGGGATCAAGACCATCCCCAAGAAAAAGAAATGCAAAGAGGGAAAATGGCTGTCTAAGGAGGCCTTACAAATAGCTGGGGAAAGAAGAGAAGCAAAAAGCAAAGCAGAAAAGGAAAGATATACCCATTTGAATGTAGAGTTCCAAAGAATAGCAAGGAGAGATAGATAAGAAAGCCTTCCTCAGTGATCAGTGCAAAGAAATAGAGGAAAACATAGAATGAGAAAGACTACCTTCAAGAAAATTAGAGATACCAAGGGAACATTTCATGCAAAGATGAGCACAATAAAGGACAGAAATGGTATGAACCTAACAGAAGCAGAAGATATTAAGAATAGGTGGCAAGAATACACAGAAGAACTATACAAAAACCATCTTCACAACCCAGATAATCACAATGGTATGATCACTCACCTAGAGCCAGACATCCTGGAATGTGAAGTCTAGTGGGCCTTAGGAAGCATCACTACAAACACAGCTAGTGGAGGTGATGGAATTCCAGTTGAGCTATTTCAAGTCCTAAAAGATGATGCTGTGAAAGTGCTGCATTCAATATGCCAGCAGATTTGGAAAACTCAGCAGTGGCCACAGGACTGGAAAAGGTCAGTTTTCATTCCAACCCCAAAGAAAGGCAAAGTCAAAGAATGCTTAAACTACCGCACAGTTGTACTCATCTCACACGCTAGTAAAGTAATGCTCAAAATTCTCCAAGCCAGTCTTCAACAGTACGTGAGCCATGAACTTCTAGATGTTCAAGCTGGATTTAGAAAAGACAGAGGAACCAGAGATTCAATTGCCAACATCTGTTGGATCACTGAAAAAGCAAGAGAGTTCCAGAAAAACATCTACTCTGCTTTATTGACTATGCCAAAGCCTTTGAGTATGTGGATCACAATAAACTGTGGAAAATTCTTCAAGAGATGGGAATACCAGACCACCTGACCTGTCTCTTAAGAAACCTGTATGCAGGTCAGGAAGCAACAGTTAGAATTGGACATGGAACAACAGACTGGTTCCAAATTGGGAAAGGAGTATGTCAAGGCTGTATATTGTCACCCTGCTTATTTAACTTATATGCAGAGTACATCGCGAGAAACGCTGGGCTGGAGGAAGCATAGCTGGAATCAAGATTGCTGGGAGAAATACCAATAACCTCAGATATGCAGGTGACACCACCCTAAAGGCAGGAAGTGAAGAAGAATTAAAGAGCCTCTTGATGAAAGTGAAAGAGGAGAGTGAAAAAGTTGGCTTAAAACTCAACATATAGAAAACTGAGATCATGGCATCTGGTCCCATCACTTCATGGCAAATAGATGGGAAAACAGTCGAAACAGTAAGAGACTTTTTTTTTTGGTTCCAAAATCACTGGAGATAGTGACTGCAGCCATGAAATTAAAAGATGCTTGCTCCTTGGAAGAAAAGCTATGACCAACCTAGACAGCATATTAAAAAGCAGAGACATTACTTTACCAGCAAAGGTCTGTCTAGTCAAGGCTATGGTTTTTCCAGTAGTCATGTATGGATGTGAGAGTTGGACTATAAAGAAAGCTGAGCGCCGAAGAATTGATGCATTTGAACTGTGGTGTTGGAGAAGACTCTTGAGAGTCCCTTGGACTGCAAGGAGATCCAACCAGTGCATCCTAAAGGAGATCAGTCCTGAATATTCATTGGAAGGACTGATGCTGACGCTGAAACTCCAATACTTTGGCCACCTGATGCAAAGAACTGACTCATTTGAAAAGACCCTGATGCTGGAAAAGATTGAAGGCGGGAGGAGAAGGGGAAGAAAGAGGATGAGATGGTTGGATGACAGCACCGACTCAATGGGCATGAGTTTGAGTAAACTCCAATAGTTGGTGATGGACAGGGAGGCCTGGTATACTGCAGTCCATGGGGCAGCAAAGAGTTGGACACGACTGAGTGACTGAACTGACTGATTGAGGTTGGGTATCTTTCATGTGCTAACTGTTTGTGTCCTTTTATAGATTTTCGATTTATGTCCTCTATCCCCTTTCATCAGTTTCATTTTTAATAACTTTTGTCACTCTTTATAATATAAAAATATAAATCTTTTATCTCTTATATATGGCAAGTCATTTTCCATTTTTTTTTTCATTTATTTTTATTAGTTGGAGACTAATTGCTTTACAATATTGTAGTGGTTTTTGCCATACATTGACATGAATCAGCCATGGATTTCTGGATCATTTTCCATTTAATCCTTTATGTTTATTTATAATGATGTGTGGCTGCCATATAGAACTTTATAAAATTTGTAAACTTGTCTATATATATTTTTCTGTATGGTTACCAAATTTGATATTTATGGTAAATAATCTGGCTATAATTTATTTAATTTATTTAAATTTATTTAATTTGGCTAAAATTATGCCAAATTGCAAACATAGTAAGCTTTGTTTTATATATTATTCCAATATTTCCATGATTTTACTTTACACACTTAAATTTTAATTTTTTTTTAGGATATATTATGATATATAGTATAAGGCAGAACTCTAACATTATTCCAAAATATTTTGGCAAGTTTTTCAACACTATTTGATTTGAAATTCTGTCTTGCCTATATAGAAAAAATCCTGGAAGTAAAATAGTGATTTTAATTACTGTAGTCTTGCAAGACATTTTGATGTCTTTCTGGTAGAATAGGTTCCTCCTTATTACTATTTTCAAATATTTACTAGGTAAGTGAACTTTAAAATAATTTAAAAAGTTTCATATCCTCCCAACTCTAATTAATGAAAGAGCATTAACTTTATGGATAAAGTTATAATATTGAATATTCCCTTCAGAAATATGATTCTTATCTCTCCATTTATTCAAGTCTTTTTTATGTCTGTAAGTAAGTTTACATTATTTTCTCCACTGGGTCTTGCAAATTCTTAAATTCTTATTTCTAGGCATTTGATATTTAGTTGTCTCTATATGGGGAATTAGATTGAGATCTTCTTTATAATTCTGACTGATCATTACAAGCAAATTTCTGCATGTATGTCTTTAATATGCACATCCTAATCAGCTTTATTACAGTTTTAAATAGTTATCTAGTTGACATTGTAGTGAACAGCATTAGTGTCCTACTTGGCATCTTTTAAACCCTCTTTCAAATAGTACTAGATTTTTATTTGGATATCCACTTCTTTTTCTGAGCAACTATAGGCTTTAGGTAGAACACTGATTAAGGATAAACACAAGTTTAAGGTTTAAGGGTAAAAATAGACTAGTTTAACCTATGAGAATCATTTTCCCACCCTTGAAAGCATGCCTAGTTCAGAAATAATAATGTGGTTTAATTGGGGCCAATGAAATTTGAGAAGAAACTTTCTGAGGCTTTGGAAAGAAATTCCTCAAGTCTCTGAAAGCTCTAAGAACCCAGTTCTCTGTCATTCCCTGGACATGAACACGGAAGCTTGTAGCTCCAACTATTGTAGACACCCATCCCATAACTTTGAGGGGAGCTAGCCTTCTAGTTCGGAGAAGGCAATGGCACCCCACTCCAGTACTCTTGCCTGGAAAATCCCATGGACAGAGGAGCCTGGTAGGATGCAGTCCATGGGATCGTGAAGAGTCAGACATAACTGAACGACTTCACTTTGACTTTTCACTTTCACATATTGGAGAAGGAAATGGCAACCCACTTCAGTGTTCCTACCTGGAGAATCCCAGGGACGGTGAAGCCTGGTGGGTTGCCATCTATGGGGTAGCACAGAGTCAGACATGACTGATGTGACTTAGCAGCAGCAGCAGCAGCAGCAGCCTTCTAATAAAGCTAACACAGGGACCAGAATGCAGTTGAGTCCTTAGTGATATCACTGAATTACTGGATCAACCAACCCTGAGGCCCATGCCATTTCTGGACTTGTAGTTATGTAAACCAATAATGTTTAATATTTTCAAAACCAGTTTGAATGGGATTTCTGTTCATTTCAATATTAAAAAGCCTAAATTTTTCCATTATCTTAAATTTTTAAGATAGAATATAATGAACTATAAATAATCTTCTTTGGCTCTCTCTTTTTTCTTTTTAATCTTTATATTTATTTCTTTTTCTTGCCTTAGTATATGAGTAGAAATCATTACAAAAGTATTGAATCATAATAATAAAGACAGGCATTCTTGTTCTGTTCATTAATTTACAGACAATGCCTTTAGTGAACTGTTAAGTTTCATGTTTCTTGTTTAATCATGAGGAGACTTTTTTTTAAAAATGTAAGCAATGTGATTTTTTTTCCATTTATTTTTATTAGTTGGAGGCTAATTACTTTACAATATTGTAGTGGTTTTTGCCATACGTTGACATGAATCAGCCATGGATTTACATGTGTTCCCCATCCTGAACCCCCCTCCCACCTCCTTCCCCATCCCATCCCTCTGGGTCATCCCAGTGCACCAGCCCCGAGCACTTGTCTCATGCATCCAACCTGGACTGACAATCTGTTTCACACTTGATAATATACATGTTTCAATGCTGTTCTCTCAGATCATCCCACCCTCACCTTCTCCCATAGAGTCCAAAAGTCTGTTCTTTACATCTGTGTCTCTTTTTCTGTCTTGCATATAGGGTTATCATTACCATCTTTCTAAATTCCATATATATGCATTAGTATACTGTATTGATGTTTATCTTTCTGGCTTACTTCATTCTGTATAATGGGCTCCAGCTTTATCCATCTCATTAGAACTGATTCAAATGTATTCTTTTCAATGGCTGAGTAATATTCCATGGTGTATATGTACCACAGCTTTCTTATCCATTCATCTGCTGATGGGCATCTAGGTTGCTTCCATGTCCTGGCTATTATAAACAGTGCTGCGATGAACGTTGGGGTGCATGTGTGTCTTTCGGATCTGGTTTCCTCAGTGTGTATGCCCAGAAGTGGGATTGCTGGGTCATATGGCAGTTCTATTTCCAGTTTTTTAAGGAATCTCTACACTGTTCTCCACAGTGACTGTACTAGTTTGCATTCCAACCAACAGTGTGAGAGGGTTCCCTTTTCTCCACACCCTCTCCAGCATTTATTGCTTATAGACTTTTGGATAGCAGCCATTCTGACTGGCATGTAATGGTACCTCATTGAGGTTTTGATTTGCATTTCTCTGATAATGAGTGATGTTGAGCACCTTTTCATGTGTTTGTTAGCCATCTGTATGTCTTCTTTGGAGAAATGTCTGTTTAGATCTTTGGCCCATTTTTTGATTGGGTCATTTATTTTTCTGGAATTGAGCTGCAGGAGTTGCTTGTATATTTTTGAGGTTAATCCATTGTCTGTTTCTTCATTTGCTATTATTTTCTCCCATTCTGAAGGCTGTCTTTTCACCTTGCATATAGTTTCCTGTGTTGTGCAAAAGCTTTTAAGTTTCATTAGGTCCCATTTGTTTATTTTTGCTTTTATTTCCAATATTCTGGGAGGTGGGTCATAGAGGATCTTGCTGTGATTTATGTCGGAGAGTGTTTTGCCTATGTTCTCCTCTAGGAGTTTTATAGTTTCTGGTCTTACATTTAGATCTTTAATCCATTTTGAGTTTATTTTTGTGTATGGTGTTAGAAAGTGTTCTAGTTTCATTCTTTTACAAGTGGTTGACCAGTTTTCCCAGCACCACTTGTTAAAGAGGTTGTCTTTTTTCCATTGTATATTCTTGCCTCCTTTGTCGAAGATAAGGTGTCCATAGGTATATGGATTTATCTCTGGGCTTTCTATTTTGTCCCATTGATCTATGTTTCTGTCTTTGTGCCAGTACCATACTGTCTTGATGACTGTAGCTTTGTAGTAGAGCCTGAAGTCAGGCAGGTTGATTCCTCCAGTTCCATTCTTCTTTCTCAAGATTGCTTTGGCTATTCGAGGTTTTCTGTATTTCCATACAAATTGTGAAATTATTTGTTCTAGTTCTGTGAAGAATACCGTTGGTAGCTTGATAGGGATTGCATTGAATCTATAGATTGCTTTGGATAGTATACTCATTTTCACAATATTGATTCTTCCAACCCATGAACACGGTATATTTCTCCATCTGTTTGTGTCCTCTTTGATTTCTTTCATCAGTGTTTTATAGTTTTCTATGTATAGGTCTTTTGTTTCTTTAAGTAGATATAAGTATTTTATTCTTTTTGTTGCAATGGTGAATGGTATTGTTTCTGTAATTTCTCTTTCTGTTTTCTCTTTGTTATTGTATAGGAATGCAAGGGATTTCTGTGTGTTAATTTTATATCCTGAAACTTTACTATATTCATTGATTAGCTCTAGTAATTTTCTGGTAGAGTCTTTAGGGTTTTCTATGTAGAGGATCATGTCATCTGCAAACAGTGAGAGTTTCACTTCTTCTTTTCCTATCTGGATTCCTTTTATTTCTTTTTCTGCTCTGATTGCTGTGGCCAAAACTTCCAAAACTATGTTGAATAGTAGTGGTGAGAGTGGGCACCCTTGTCTTGTTCCTGATTTTAGGGGAAATGCTTTCAATTTTTCACCATTGAGGATAATGTTTGCTGTGGGTTTGTCATATATAGCTTTTATTATGTTGAGGTATGTTCCTTCTGTTCCTGCTTTCTGGAGAGTTTTTAATCATAAATGGATGTTGAATTTTGTCAAAGGCTTTTTCTGCATCTATTGAGATAATCATATGGTTTTTATCTTTCAATTTGTTAATGTGGTGTATTACATTGATTGATTTGAGTATATTAAAGAATCCTTTCATTCCTGGGATATAGCCCACTTGGTCATGGTGTATGATCTTTTTAATATGTTGTTGGATTCTGTTTGATAGAATTTTGTTAAGGATTTTTGTATCTATGGTCATCAGTGATATTGGCCTGTATTTTTATTTTTTTGTGGCATCTTTGTCTGGTTTTGGAATTAGGGTGATTGTGGGCTCATAGAATGAGTTTGGGAGTTTACCTTCTTCTGCAATTTTCTGGAAGAGTTTGAGTAAGATAGGTGTTAGCTCTTCTCTAAATTTTTGGTAGAATTCAGCTGTGAAGTCATCTGGTCCTGGGCTTTTGTTTGCTGGAAGACTTCTGATTACAGTTTCGATTTCCATTAAGCAATGTGATTTTAAAAACAGGAATGAATGTTGGAATCTATCAAAATGTCTGTTGAATATTTACTGAGGCTATTACATTTCAAAAAATTCTTCTATTTCTTTTATGTTGTTACTTAATTATACTATGTTTTAAATATTCTTATATTCCTGAAAAGATCCCTATTTAGTCATGATACACATACACAAATACTGCTAGATTTAATTTTTGAATATTTAGTTTTTCATTTTCTTTTGGCTTGGAAATTATAAGTAGGTGATTTGTGTTTTATTTGTCAGAGCTTAATATCGGACATAATATTTATGAGCAAAAAAACTGGAAAGTTTTCTATATTTCTCTATCCTATAGAACATTTAAATAATCTAAGAATGATATGTTCCTTAAAAATAAAGCGTTCCATTTATACACAAATGTGAACTAATCTGGGCTTCCCAGCTGGTGATGGTGGTAAAGAACCTGCCTGCCAATGCAGGAGACATAAGAGACACAGGTTTGATCACTGGGTTGGGACGATCCCTTGGAGGAGGGCATGGCAACCCATTCTAGTCTTCTTGCCTGGAGAATCCCTTGGACAGAAGAGCCTGGCGGGCTACAGTCCATAGAGTCGAAAAGAGACAACAACCGAAGTAACTTACCATGTATGCACGCAAGCATGAGCCAATCCCCTCTTTGATTAGCAGATCTTGCAGATTTTAGTACCTACTAAATAGTTACTGTTATTTATCTGTCTTAAGTGATTTTTCGGCTTCCCTTGTAGTTCAGGTGGCAAAGAACCTGCCAGCAGTGCAGGAGACCTGGGTTCAATCCCTGTGTTGAGACGATTCCCTGGAGAAGAGAATGGCAATCGACTCCAGTATTCTTGCCTAGAGAATTCCATGGACAGACCATGGGGTCGAAAACAGTTGAACACGACTGAGTAACTAACACATATAAGTGATTTTTGGTCAGTTAATCTTTTCTAAAAACTATTTTATTTGCCATAGATTTTTAAAATTAGTAATACTGATGTAGCAAACAATTTTCAAGCATCCTTTTTCATTTCAAAACTTACTTACCTATATTTTCCTCTCTTTATGCCTTGATCCCTACCAGACAGATATCTCTTTCATAGTTATTTCTGCAGAACAATGTACTGATTTTATTTGTAAGTTAGTTTAGTTTTGTATAAAATAAACTTAATATATTTCTCCTGATTTAGTTTAATTTCTTTCATTGTTCTTATGTATTTATTTACTGGTTAATTCATTTATATTCTTTCTTGTAGAAGTAATTAAGGTTATGAATTTTCCTCTGAGAACTGCTTTAATTATATAAATATGTTTTGGCATATTGTGTTTAATTATTGTTATTTCTTAGAAAATCTGTCATTTCTGTTTGATTTTCCTTTTACCAAATAGATATTTGTTGGTGTGATTTTTTTTAATGTATTATCCAAAGAAGTTTTATTATTGGTATCTAACTTTATTGTAGAATATTCAGAGAATGTATCCTAAGGTTTCAGATTTGTGGGCTAGATTGTAAAAGTTCTTGTGGCCCTTATATAATCAAAGTTTTCTAATACTCTTCCATGTTAGGTTCTTACTGTTGCTTCTTGACCTGCATACAGCTTTCTCAGGAGACAGGTAAGGTGATCTGATACTCCCATTTCTTTAAGAATTTTCCGCAGTTTGTTGTGATCCACACAGTTAAATACTGTAGCTTAGTCAGTGAAGCAGAGGTGGATGTTTTTCTGGAATTCCCTTACCTTCTCTGTGATCCAATGGATGTAGGCAATTTGATCTCTGGTTCCTCTACCTTTTCTAAATCCAACTTGTATATCTGAAAGTTCTCAGTTCACATACTACTGAAGCCTAACTTGAAAGATTTTGAGCATAATCTTGCTAGCATGTGAAATTACATGATAATTTGAACATTCTTTGGCATTACACTTCTTCAGGACTGGAATGAAAACTGATCTCTTCTAGTCCTGTGGCCACTGCTGAGTTTTCCAAGTTTACTTACTGACATATTGAATGCAGTGCTTTAATATCATCATGTTTTGGGATTTGAAATAGCTCAACTAGAATTCTGTCACCTCCACTAGTTTTGTTCTTAGTATTGCTTCCTAATGCCCTCACACTCCAGGATGTCTGGCTCTAGATGAGTGACTACCTAGACCACCATTAAGATCATTTTTGTAGAGTTCTTCTGTGTATTCTTGCCACCCCTTCTTAATCTCTCCTGCTTCTGTTAGGTCCTTACCGTTTCTGTCCTTTATGTTACACAAAGTTATATATTCATATAATCAAGACGAATGTTTATTTTTGTTATTTTATTATATTTATTATTTTTGTTTTTCATTATTGCATAACAAATTACCACAAACCTAGCATCTTAACACAACACAGATTTATTATCTGACAGAATTGTGTGGGGTAAGGTGGCATGGATGGTTCCTCTGCTCAGATCTCACAAGGCTGAAATCAAGCTGTTGGCCAGCCATCAGCCAGTGTCCTTATCTGAAGGCTCATCTAGAAATTTCTTTGTTTGGGAATGGCCTAGACCACATTTTAAGGGGTCCCCTAATTAAATCCATCTCAACCAGGATAACCTCTCTTTTGTTTAACTCAAAGTCAATTGATTAGTGTTGCCAACTGATATAAATTATAGTTGCAAAACCCTTCAGCCATGTAACCACACAATCACAAGAATGAAGTCCCATTGTATTCAAGCCTGGCCCATGTGCAAGGGGAGTGCACTATAATGTACACAAATGGTGGGAAACTTGGGGACCAACTTAGAATTTTGTCTAACACATTTAACCTATCAAATCCTGAAAAAAGTATGTTCATATCTTTCATCCTGATAATGATTTTAAGAAATTCCTGTGTTGTTGGAAGATTTTCTTTAATATATGTCTGTACTAGGCAAAGAATAGCAAGGAGAGATTAGAAAGACTTCCTCAGTGATCAATGCAAAGAAAAAAAGGAAGACAATAGAATGGGAAAGACTAGACATCTTGTCAAGAAATTTAGAGATACCAAGGGAACATTTCATGCACAATAAAGGACAGAAATGATGTGGACCTAACAGAAGCAGAAGATATTAAGAAGAGGTGGCAAGAATACATAGAAGAACTATACAAAAAAGATCCGAATGGCCTAGATAACCACAATGGTGTGATCAATCACCTAGAGCCAGACATCCTGGAATGTGAAGTCAAGTGGGCCTTAGGAATCATCACTACTAACAAAGGTAGTGGAGGTGACAGAATTTTAGTTGAGCTATTTCAAGTCCTAAAAGATGATGCTGTTAAAGTGCTGCACTCAATATGCCACCAAATTTGGAAAACTCAGCAGTGGTCACAGGATTGGAAAAGGTCAGTTTTTATCCCAACCCCAAAGAAAGGCAATGCCAAAGAGTGCTCAAATTACTGCACAATTGAACTCATCTCACATGCTAGCAAAGTAATGCTCAAAATTCTCCAAGCCAGGC
The DNA here is from genome assembly GCF_033118175.1 of Dama dama. Classification (NCBI taxonomy): domain Eukaryota; kingdom Metazoa; phylum Chordata; class Mammalia; order Artiodactyla; family Cervidae; genus Dama; species Dama dama. The sequence continues at coordinate 50,183,488 of NC_083692.1, read as the reverse complement.
TTCAACAGTATGTGAGCTGTGAAATTTCAGATGTTCAAGCTGCATTTAGAAAAGGCAGAGGCACCAGAGATCAAATTGCTATCTGCTTGATCACTGAAAAAGCAAGAGAGCTCCAGAAAAACATCTGCTTTTGCTTTATTGACTACGCCAGAGTCTTTGACTGTGTGGATCACAACACACTGTGGAAAATTCTTCAAGAGATGGGAGTACCAGACCACCTTACCTGCCTCCTGAGAAATCTGTATGCAGGTCAAGAAGCAACAGTTAGAACTGGACATGAAACAACACATTGGTTCCAAATTGGGAAAGGAATACATCAAGGCTGTATATTGTCACCCTGCTTATTTAACTTATAAGCTGAGTACATCATGAGAAATGCTGGGCTGGATGAAACACAAGCTGGAATCAGGATTGCCAGGAGGAATATCAATAATCTCAGATATGCAGATGACACCACCCTTATGGCAGAAAGTGAAGAATAACTAAAGAGCCTCTTGATGAAAATGAAAGAGGAGAGTGAAAAAGTTAGCTTATAACTCAACATTCACAAAAGTAAGATCATGGCATCCAGTCCCATCACTTCATGGCAAATAGATGGGTAAACAGTGGAAACAGTGAGAGACATGTTTTTTTTTGCTCCAAAATCACTGGAGCCATAAAATTAAAAGACGCTTACTCCTTGGAAGAAAAACTATGACCAACCTAGTGAAGTCTCTCAGTCATGTCCGACTCTTTGCAACCCCATGGATTGTAGCCTACCATGCTGCTCTGTCCATGGGATTTTCCAGGCAAGAGTACTGGAGTGAGTTGCCATATCCTTCTCCAGGGGATCTTCCCAACCTAGGGATCAAACCCAGGTCTCCCACATTGTAGGCAGATGCTTTACCATCTGAGCCACCAGGGAAGTCTATGACCAACCTAGACTGCATATTAAAAAGCAGAAACATTACTTCATCAACAAAGTTTCATTTAATCAAAGCTATGGTTTTTCCAGTAGTTGTGTATGGATGTGAGAGTTGGATTATAAATAAAGCTGAGCGCCAAAGATTTGATGCTTTTGAACTGTGGTGTTGGAGAAGACTCTTGAGAGTCCCTTGGACTGCAAGGAGATCCAAGAAGTTCATCCTAAAGAAAATCAGTCCTGAATATTCGTTGGAAGGAGTGATGCTGCAGCTGAAGCTCCAATACATCAGCCACTTGATACAAAGAGCTGACTCATTGGATAAGACCCTAATGCTGGGCAAGATTGAGGGCAGGAGGAGAAGGGGACGACAGAGGATGAGATGGCTGGATGGCATCACCGATGCAATGGACATGGGTTTGAGCAAGCTCCGGGTGTTGGTGATAGACAGGGAGGTCTGGTATGCTGCAGTCCATGGGGTTGCAAAGAATCTGAACTGAGTGACTGAACTGAACTGATACTAAGCAGTATTGTTTGTGGGGTGGCAGTATTGTTTGTCCACATGGCTAGGCTTAATGCATCTCCCAGAATTCCCCTTTCTGTATATTTTTCTTGGGGTGGGGCCACCAAAGAGCTTCTCACTGGATGTGGACAGCAGAACTACAAGAGTAGCCATTCTGTAGCTAACACGGGTTACTGCTTGTCTGCTGGCTCACCTTGCTGGTGTGAGGCAGCAGCCAGGTTGTACCGACTCCACCTTCCCCTGGTTCCTACTTCAGTTTCTCTGTTCCTGCACTAGTGGTGTGTGTGTGCACGCGCATGCGTGCACATGCCTGTATAAGTGTGTGTGTGTCACCACGATAAAGCATCCTAGCTTCTGTAGGATGTTCAGACCTTCAGGGTCAGGGCCAATAAGAGCTGACAGTTTTCAGCAGTTGTCAGTCTGTGCTTGTGGACTCCTGACTATGCTGGTAGTTTCCAGCTTGTTCTTCTTCTCCCTCACTTTTCATCGCTCTTCTCTTCCTCACTGCCTGCCATGTGGACCTCACATATGCTCCCCTGTGCTAGTAATTGAACAAACACAAAACCCCAATGAGATCTCAATTCATACTGATCAGATTGTCAAAAGATATTATAGTATCCAGGGTAGGCCAGGATTTAGAACCACTGCAATACCAGTACATTGCTGGTGGCAGTATAAATTAATATAATCCATTTTGTGACCACACCCAGTTTGGCATTATCTAATAAATTTGAAGGTGTGGATACCCAATGACCCAGCAATTCCACATGAACAAATACACCCTGAGAAAATAATTGCATAAGTATACCTACAGAAATGTACAAGGCAATTCCTAGCAGTGCTATTTCTAATAGTAAAATAACTGGAAACAATGCAGATGCTCAATTGATAGTTAAGTGGATAAATAAACTGAGTAAATTTTTACAAGGGGGTGAGCTTCCCTTGTGGCTCCGCTGGTAAAGAATCCGCCTGCAACGCGGGAGACCTGGGTTTGATCCCTGGGTTGGGAAGATCCCCTGGAGAAGGGAAAGGCTATCCCCTCCAGTATTCTGGCCTGGAGAATTCCAAGGACTGTATAGCCCATGGGGTCACAAAGAGTCGGACATGACTGAGCGACTTTCACTTTCTTTCACTTTCACCATAAAGAAGTTGAAATTAATTATTTGCAGTTACAAAAAAAACAACATAAATGAATCTCAGAAATATAATGTTGACCCAAAAAAGCATGTTGTGGAAGAATTTATAAAGAATGATTCCTTTTACATTAATGAAAAAGCTTACAAAATTGTTAAACAATTTTTAGGACCCAAGCCTAGGTGGTAAATCTATGAAGCAATGCAAACAGTTGCAGAACTATTAGGGTCTGTGTCTCAGGAGAGCAGGAGAGGAAAGGGATTTGATGGCTCAGGAAGGGGACAGTAAGGTAATGGTCCTGTTGCTCATCATAAACTGGGAGATGTGTTCACAGGTGTTCATTATAGCATGAATTTTTATACCTTGCATGTGTTTTATTAATGAAGAGAAAAAGTGAATAAAACATGGAAAAAATAATAGAAGAAATGAGCTCTCTGCTCATTGATTCACCCTGTACGTCTCTGGGAGAAAAATCTTTTTTTGAATTTTTTCTTAAAAATAATTTGGCCATGCTGCATGGCTTGTGCAATTTCATGGCTTGTGCAGTCCCTGACCAGGGATGAAACCTGGGCCACGGCAGTGACAGCCCCAAACCCTAACCACAAGGCCATCAGGGAACTCCAAGAGAAATCTTTCTGAAACATGATTTAGTTACAGTTTTCCCTTTTCTAAAGCTCAGTGATTCCCTGTTCTCCAAAGAGTGAAGTCCAGTCTCCCTAGGCTGATATTAAAGGTCTTCCACAAATCTGGCTCCTCCCGACCTGCCCAAATAGGTATGTCAATATCCCCCAAAATGAAGCCCTCCATTTCTTCTGGAAGGGCCCTTATAGGTGGCACAAAGTGTCTTGCTCATTTCTGCCTACAAGTTCTTCCTTATGCTCTCTTTATTCACCTCACATGCCCTTCCTCTGCCTCTCTTCCTGTCCAAACCTTGCTTACTTCCTCTTCCTAAGGCCATGACTACTTTCTAACTCATTCATGAACCCTTCGCTCCCAATTCCACTGAACAGTGAAAGGTCTTGCAATCAAATGCCCCATTTATGGTGTGTATTACTCACTTAACCCTCAATTATATACAGCTTCTTATCTTTTCTTGTCTGAGTTGTGGAAGTGTATATGTGTATATGTGTATATGCTCACATGTGGCTTTTTGTCTCTCCCCAAATAGATGATAAACTCATCAAAAATAAGGACTATGCTTTATAATTCTTGGCATGGCCTAAAGGGCTTAGCACAGTAAACATTTGTCATAACAAAAGATCCTGTCTCAAAAATTTTTTAATGGCATGAGATACTTTGAAAATGCCTTAAACTCAAATCAAATATGGAAGGTTTTCAAAATTAGTTCTAACTTTGAAATAGTATGTGCTGTGACATTCAAATTTCCCAGTTGTACTTCCTCTTCAGAAATATCCTCCCTTACTTGACATTCTGATGTAGCCATTTTTACCCAGGTACCATGTTTTTACATGACCCAAGGTACAAATTTTAACTTTTAAGCTTAAACAAAATTTACCAGTAATGTGCATGACAGACCCTCCATCCTATCCACTCCCCTGTGTCCCTAAAAGATTCAACCTATCTATGACCCTTGACCAAGGGGCTTCAGGAGTGAGGTAAGGAATAGTGTGTCTTAGGGGTTGATGAGAGGTAGATAAGTTTTCAGAAAAGGATAAAAGAGAGAGTACAGAGCCACTTCATGGTGGTCCTGTCAAATATTCCACCTTGGAAATATCACCTTCTCTTAATGTACTCCACTTTCATGAATGAAGAAAATCTTTATATCTGTCTTTATCAAACATACAGATCATCTCACAATAAAATTATCATCAAAGAAGTACAACTTAATATTTATAAAGAATTGACTATGGGCAGAATGCTATTTTTTTTTAATAACTCTTCACAGTGTATCAAGTATTTGCATAAATTATTTATTTACATCTCAAAACAATCATATAAAGTAAAAGGAACAGATATAAACTGCAATTTCTTGTTCCTTCTCTCTTACACTACACTGTGAGTGTTTAGAGGATTAGAAACCATGTTGACTATTAGACACCCAGTACGTGGTATGTCCATGGCACATAATCTTTGAATAAACATATGTTGAAGTAGGGAGTAAGGAGAGCCCTCCCTTTACAGTTGAGAGAACTGAAGCCTAAGACAAAGGAGCAACCTGTCTAAAACCATGCAGCTAGTGAGAGAGTGAGGATTCAAATCTGAAACTTTGGACTCTGGATCCAGTGTACCTTCTACCATTGCTCAGACACAGTAAAGAAATCTCATTTTGTCATAAAGCGAAAGGAGATTTTGGCTTATGGGTAGATTTTTATTCAACCTTTCTCATTTTCTTTATGAGTAGGCTATTTTGTAGAGTGAATACACTATAGTTGGGAAAAGATTCCTTTGGTAGAATTGCAGCTCTCTGTGAGTGAGGCTGAGGCCAAGGGATTGATCTTGCTAGTGCTACTTGGCCTGGGTGACTCCACAGCCCCAGCCTGTGCATCTCCAAATTACACACAGCTTATCACATAGGCCAGGGGTGATCTTGTACAAATTCATCTCCAGAACTACAAAAAATAAAAAACACACACACGCCAAAGCTTGTGCCTTGTGGATAGTACTTTAGCAACAACAACTGTGTATAGGGAAGCTAGTATTATAACTGCAACTTTAGTATTTCAAGAGCCTAAATAATTCATCAGGTTTGGGTTCAGGGTGAGGGATCACAAATTCCACAAGGATGCCCATTCCCCTGGAAGTTCATACATTCCCTCCACCAGGAAGATGCTGGACACAACATCTCAAGAGAGGTATTAAACACATCCTTATGCTGCCCCCTCTCTCTCAACAGCTGGGATAGGAGTCCAGTGCCTACTTTTTGAGTTCTGCCGATTATTGTTGTTCAATCACTAAGCCATGTCCTACTCTTGGCCACCCCATGGACTTTGTGACCCTATGGACCTTCCTCTGAACTCCTCTATCTCCCAGAGTTTGCTCAGATTTATGTCCATTGACATAAATCTGACAAAAATTGGTGATGCTATCTAACCATCTCATTATCTGCCACCCCCTTCTCTTTTTGCCTTCAATCTTTCCTAGAATCAGGGTCTTTTCCAATGAGTCTGTTCTTCACATCAGGTGGCCAAAATATTGGAGCTTCAGCATCAGCCCTTCCACTGAATATTCATGGTTGATTTCCTTTAGGATTGACTGGTTTGATCTCGAGCTCTCCAAAGGCCTACTGGTTCTATATAGTAGCCCAGCATGCTGTCCATATAGTCCCAAGACTCTGGGAATTTCTTCTTGTTCTAGCAAGTAGCTATCACTCTTTTGGTTGGTCATATTGTCAGTTGTGTCTGTAAAAGTGCTAAGTCAGGCTTTTCTTCCAGAAGTTGCTTCACTAATTACAATTCTAACTGTTTCATTAAGTATAGAGGGCACAGAAATCTCCTTTTTAAAGCTCTTTCCAAGGTAGCCCTCTTCTCCTAACTTCATATTCATTGTAGCACAATGGGGAGAATCAGCACTGGTCACTGATCCATTTTTCAGGAAAGGGCAAAGTAAAGGGTGACCTTTACCTTGCTTTTAGAGAAAACATGGCATCCTAACCTAAAGAGTACCCTGGAAATCTCCATAGACTTTTGGGAGACTCCCATGAGAAAATGAGGCACATATGCAAGGTAAACTTCCTTCATCTCCTGAATCCACCAAGGGTTTTATTATTATTACAATTTTTTTAAAAAAATTTGACTTGTTAGATGGTGAAAAATACATTACAGTGACCTCAAGAAATTTTAAAGCAAAACTGTGTAGTTCAGACAGACCATTATCTAGAAATCCACTGCAGACTATAACACTGGCAGTGAAAACTTTATCCTTGGTGGTGAGTTAACAGTGTGTTTTGAAGTGCCATATTCTCAATGGAAGTGCACTCTCAAAACACCCCTAAACATCTTCTGGATTAATACAAGGAATATGGAGATTATGATAGTGGCTGCTCATATAGACCTTTTGCAGATTAATCTCTGAGCACTTGATTGAATCTCCACCTAGCTGAGGTACATTGTAATAGCTGAATTGATAAAAGTAACCAATCAATTAATGATCCCATAAACAGTAGAGAAAAAATTTAAAGTCAACTCCATTTGATCAGAATTGAATGTAGTAATAGCTAATGTGTGCTTGCCAAGGGGAATCTTTGATTCCATGTCTGTCATGTCCTCTATGATCTCAGTTTATTGATCGTCTGAGTACAAAGATAAAGAACATCTGTTTACCCAAATGTTTGCTCAGAGAGAGTTTAAGGGAAAGTGTGTTGACTAAATGAAGGAAGGTCACTTTTGTTTTTGTCATTTCTGTGATATCAAAGGATTTGACTGATGAAATTTGGTGTGCTACTGAAGGACATGAAGGAAACCTTGAAACAAAGGTTTAGTTTGAAACAAGAGTTTAGTTGACTTGAAATAAAAGGGCAGTCAATGACACTTATCAAATGGTCATTTAATCTTTAATTTTAAAATAATGTATTTGGTACATGGAGAGAGGCAAAGTGATATCTTGAAAGTGGTTTAGTTTACTCTCTGAAAACATATTGGGCATGTTGCTTGTATTGTCTATAGTTACGATATAATGCTCTTACCCACATTGATTCAGTTCAGTTCAACAAACATTTTTTGAATATGCAAATGCTTGGGACTGTGCTAGGTCCTGGGCACATGAAGATAAATAAAAAGCAGACTGGGTCTTCAAGATGCTCTCAATTTAGTTAAGAAACCACATAGATAGTTGGTAAATTTGATACATGTATAAATGGTTGAACGGAGGAGGCAATGGCACCCCACTCCAGTACTCTTGCCTGGAAAATCCCATGGACAGAGGAACCTGGTAGGCTGCAGTCCATGGGGTCGCAAAGAGTCGGACACGACTGAGCAACTTCACTTTAACTTTTCACTTTCATGCATTGGAGAAGGAAATGGCAACCCACTCCAGTGTTCTTGCCTGGAGAATCCCAGGGACGGGGGAGCCTGGTGGGCTGCCGTCTATGGGGTCGCACAGAGTTGGACACGACTGAAACGACTTAGCAGCAGTAGCAGCAGCATAAATGGTTGAAACGAGTGAACTCATAGTCTGCGGAATTCCCAGAACTTTTACCCCAAAAGGATATCAAAGAGAGAGGCTGATTGACTCTCTTATGAAAGAAGATTGTCCTTTGAATGGAATCTACTGAGACCCAGGAGGTTGCCTGCAGCTTCATAGGTCTAAAACTTAATTTCATAGTGTCACTCAAATGTGGCTAAGCCCTGGAGGGCTGACTCAAGTTACCAAATTCACCAGTCTGACTAACGAATGGGATGTCTGTTTATTAATTTACAATGAGAAAAACAACCATTTTACTCCTCTTGGCTGATGAACAAACATGTCTTTAGTAATAGTCCTCGCAGAAGCCAAATCGTTCTTGAAAGCTTGGAAAACATGGATCAGAACAGAGAACTGGCTGCCCCAACACCTGCTCCATCCACCCACAGGCTGACACCCTTCAGGAAGGCTTTGCTTCCCATTCCAACTCAGGGATTCTCTCTCCAGGCTGCAGATCCTCCTGGTCCTCATTTTCCTGGCTCCTTTTCCTATTTTCTTTTTACCAACCTTTTCGGTTTTTACCTTTCAGTCCATCTGCTTTGGGGTTGGTGTTTCCTTACATGGTCCCTGGATCTTGACCTGACTTTGACTCCTCAGTGCTGTTCTTCAGTTAACTCTTGACCCTGCTCAGTGCTACATCTAGCTCAGCAACCAGAATCTGTCTCCATCCAAAAGCCTAGCATCCCCATCCCCATCACTTTGTCCTGGAGGGGATTCAGAAAGTAACCTGATGGGTGACGTACCTATTTCTACTACATAAATCTGCCCACAGAAGAAATGAGACCATTGTGTCCAGTGGTCGTGACTCCATCAGCAGTGCTGGAGACCATTTCTTCTTTTGAGAGAGTTCAGTGTGGGGTTGAATTTGCAGTCCCTAGTGTCAGAGAGCTTGGGTTCTATTTTCTCTTCACCACTAATAGTTATGGTGCCTTGGTCAACTGCTTTGCACCTCAGTTTCCTCATTTGTAGAAAGGGGATTATAATAGCTCATACCTCAGAGGTTCTGAGGTGTGAATGAATTATTTTATATAACACAGTCTATATGGCACATAGTAGGCACACAGTACTGTTGCTGTTGCTACTCTTGGTCTATACTTTTTCGGGATTCCAAGTGGCCCCTTTCCTTTATGAGAGCACAGTGACCTCAGATATTTCACAATGCAATTGAGTGGGTTATAGTTTCAGAGTAACACCCTCTTGATTTGATGCAGGACAGGATTAGATTAGATAGCACGTGCATACTTGCATACCATCTCCAGGATACACAACTAGCACTTGCCTAATCACAGTGACAACAGCCACCACTTATTTAGCATTTTTTAATGTGTCAGGCACCATATGAATAGCTTTATGAATAGTACCACATGCAACATTGTCAGGATCCTTATAAAGGGTGGTATTGTCTTTGCCATTCTAAAGATGAGAAAACGGGACTTCCTGGTATTAAGACATTTGCTTGGAATGGCCAGTAACTGAATGCTTTCTGACTGAAGACTCATTTACTAATTTAGAGTTAATAAATTCTTGACCTAGAGTTCCTAAATTCCTCTCCTTTTAGTGGCAGGATTGGTCCTGGGCTAGACTCTTGGGTAGAAATCAATCCATCATACTGTTAGAGGACTGTAGGTGACTGTAGGTCAAGGGCACCATCCTCACATCCATCTCTATGGCTTCCATGTCCCTTCTCCAGCTACCTTTGATTCCTAGCTGGGGAAACAGTCCCCAAAGACTCCATCCTTGACTGCTCCCTCGAGCCTGAGTCTGGCTTCTGGGTTTAGGCACACGCAAGTGCTTCCCTTGGAGACCCTAAGTCCTGAGGTGGACTGGGAACTTTTGATTCTGGCCCCACATGGCAAGCTCTGTATCATAGGCTTGACCCCTTATCTTTTCCAGCCAAACTTTTTATCCTTCTACCTTTGCCATTTCTGGCTACCATACCTTTACTCCCTAGGTCTCCCAGGTTTGTAATCTTGGAGTCACTTTTAATATATTTCTGGCCTTATACTAAATATTCAGCCTTCTGTCGTAGTATCTCTTACATATATATTATCTTTTCCTATATGAAGTACTAAAAATAATCTATGAACTCCAGAGTTTTTAACCTGGAAAACAAACACCCCCTGGATGGGCCACAGATGAGCTTGAATGGGCATGTAAAACCCCTGAAGTTATTTTTTAAAGTTCTGGTATGCATACATGAGGGGCTTCCTAGGTGGTGTTGGTGGTAAAGAATCCTGCCATTGCAGGAGACATGGATTTGATCCTTGGGTTGGGAAGCTCCCCTGAAGAAGGAAATAGCAATCCACTCGACTGTTCTTGCCTGGGAAATTCCGTGAACAGGGGAGCCTGGTAGGGTACAGTCCATGGGGTCACAAAGAGTGAGACAAGACTTAGCAACTAAAACAAAAACCAATGCATACATACATTTTTGTATGTAAAATCATAGTTTTCGTCAATCTCTCTAGAGAGATTGTGTTGATTTACAATTACCACTGAAGCAAATTACTGAAACTTCAGTGGCTTAGAGCAAAATTTATTCTCTTACAAATGTGGAAGTCAGAAGTCTGAAATCAAAGTGCTGGCAGGACTTCATTCCTTCTGGAGGCACCTCTGTCCGTGCCTCTTGTAGTCTCTAGGAGCCGCCTGCATTCTGTAGCTTGTGGCTCCTTCCTTGCCTCACTCCAGCCTCTTGCCTCTGTTGTCATACCTGCTAGTATTCACTCTGATCTTCAGTCTCCCTCTTGTAAGGACTCCTGTGATTTCACTGGATCCATTCAAGTAACCCAAGATTCTCTTCCCCCTCTCAAGATCCTTAATTTAATCACATTTGAGAAGTTTCTTTCATCAAATAAGTTAACATTCACAGGCTCTGGGGATTAGAATATAGACATCTTTAGGGGAACTTCATTCAACCTACCATGGAGCTAATGCCCCAAATATGCTTATTTAACAACCCAGAAATTATTTCTCAAACATCACTCTTGTCTTGCTGTCTCCTGTATAAGTTTATAATTATTTCCTCTTACCTATCAGATCAATGCATTGGGTTGGCCAAATGTTTACTCAGGTTTTTCCGTAACATCTTACATTACAGAATCCAGCATTCAAGGCCATTAGCCAATGGGCCCAAATTCATCTCTCTAATCTCATCCCCAGCATTCCCCAACTGGGTCACTTTAAGTCATTCCCCTGAGAATGCATTATTATTTCTAGCTCTACCCTGTTCACACTGTTCATTGCTGAGAATAACCTACTGATTCACTCCTCTCCGCCACTGTCATTTCCTCCCTTTTGATCAAAGACTTTCTTTCATGTCGTTTATCATGCATAATGTTTTCCTTTATGAATGCTCAGACTCATTGTTGACCAATACTGTAATCATGTTTTATTTTGACTCATTCTCTAGCTGAGGATGAATAAATATTCCAAGGACAAAAGTTCCTTTCACATTTCTCAAAATGCCTAGAGGAGCTTATGAATGAATAGTTCCTTTTCTCTCTTTCATGTTTACCCAGAAAACAATTCTATACTCCACACATACACTGTGTCTTTCATTCTGGTCCTTTCTCCACCATCCAACATTAGCTATTCTGAAATATTCTGAAATCAAGTCACTCACACAAAGAAAAAACTTTCATGGACCAGAATTTTTAAAATGTTCAATTTTTAAAGAAAACTATCTTTATTTCAACCTCTGGTATTTAAAAGTCTGAGAGGTATTTTTCAGATCCCCCCCCTACCACCCACCATCAGGGATAGAGAAAAGGCACAATTTAGAAAATTTGAAGTGGAGGATTATTTTACCTACAGTACAACTGGAATTTTTTTAAAATTTATTTATTTATTTTTTCATTTATTTTTATTAGTTGGAGGCTAATTACTTTACAATATTGTAGTGGTTTTTGTCATACATTGACATGAATCAGCCATGGATTTACATGTATTCCCCATCCCAATCTCCCCTCCCACCTCCCTCTCTACCCTATCCCTCTGGTGTATATTATCTATGGAATTTGTTGTTTATCTATAGTGAGTTAGAAATACCTGCAACCCATCCCATCCTTTGGCAGGGGTGGGTTTTGTCAAAGATCCTGGAGAACTTCATATAAGATTCTCTTTAGAACTCTGGGCAAAGCCCCTGGATGACAATAGGACTCCTCTGCCCCTACCTTCCCAGCTTCATCTCTTGACTTTAACTGCAAATTGTCTTTCCTCTAAGAGCCCATTTTCCTTTGTGACTCTATTTCCAATGGCTCATCCTTCTACATTCCATATCCTGCCTGCATCTCTGAGACAAGGGAAAGAGACCAGTGCCCCTGAGTCTTCACTATTTCCTTTCAGCTCCAAATTGTTAGGGTCCCACTGTCTTCCATTGTCATCATGTTTGTTTGTTTTTGTCATCCTTTGGTCACATCCATACTTGCATTCCCCCAAGAGTGTGTCAAGCTCTTCATTCCCCAAACTGAGCTCAGTCTCTTTTCAGTAAAGTCTTTTCTCCCTCCTGTGTCCCTATATCCGTGAATGGTATTACCATTTACCCAGTCACTTCATCTGGTAACACTCTTCAACTCTCTCTCTCCTGAAAATCCTATTTGCAGTCCATCATTATATTCTCAGATCCTTTCCTGCAGCCTACAACCTCAGCTTTCATAAGCTAGTTCCACTTACTCTTCTGGGTTCAGATCTCATTATTTCCCCCTAAGAACCCTGCTCTCTATTTTTATACATCTGTAATTTAACATATGGTACCCATCTATGCCGTGTCATCTCCAGCTTTCACACATTTACGTGTACAATTTCCTTGGTGTAGAACAGCTTCTCTGACTTTATCATCCTAGTTAACTTCCATTTGTCCTTCAAAGTTTAGTTCTAATATGACCTCTTTAGAAGATTACCCTGGTCACTGACCCCACTGTTGCAGGAAGCGGGGACACTTCCAGGGCCTGAAACTGGGCTCTTGTCTAACACTTGGCAATGAATTGTCTGAAGAGACATATGTGCTGACAAAGCAAGAGATTTTATTGGGAAAGGGCACCCGGGTGGAAAGCAGTCGGGTAAGGGAACCCAGGAGAACAGCTCTGCCACATGACTTGCAGTCTGGGGTTTTATGGTGATGGGATTAGTTTCTGGGTTGTCTTTAGCAATCATTCTGACTCAGAGTCCTTCCTGGTGGTGCACGCCTTGTTCAGCCAAGATAGATTCTGGGAGGTGGTCAGACATGTGGTGTCTCCTTTTGACCTTTCCTGAACTCTTCTGGTTGGTGGTGGCTTATTAGTTCCATGTTCCTTACCAGGACCTCCTGTTGTAAAATAACTCATGCAAATAGTTACTACAGTGCCTGGCCAGGGTGGGCGGTTTCAGTGTGTTTCCCCAACACCACTTCTCCACAAAGCTAGGTGACTCTTCTTGCACACATAATGCACGTGCACAAAGCCATCAGCACCACACTTCCTGATGACTTTGACTCCTCTGTCTCCTTTATTGAACTGTGTGCTCTTTGAACTAGAAACTGCAACTTACTCCTCTTGATACCCACCCCTTTCTTGGGACCCTGGCACAAAATCTAGCACATTTAAAGTAGCTCTGCAGCATAGCTTTTATCTCCCCAACCCACCCCCATTAAAGCAGTGACTAGATAGTGAAACCAAAAATCCACAATCAACAGATATAACAAAAATAAGTGACATAGTCCCGCCATCACTTCCAAAATACAAACAGCGGAGAGCAAACCACTGATAGCTTTACAACCTGAACTCCATGGGCTTCTGCAAAGGGAGAAGAAGCAAGAAGGAGTGAAAACAGAAAAACTCTGAAACAGCCAACAGATAGTCAGGGCAGAGGGAGGGTGAGCACTGTGAAAACAATAGCGGACACTTCGAGAGCTCTGGCCATCTCTAATAGCAGGTCAGTGCAAAGGGACCACGGTCCCAAAAGAGCTCCCTTTCTGTTCCAGGTCGGACTCCTAGGAGTGGAATCAAAAGGGAGCATGGAAGAGAATGTCCAGCTGAGAGTGGGGGAGGGGAACAGAGTCATTATCTAAGAAGGTAAATCTCCTTACCTTTTAACACTGACTGAAGACAATGGAAGAGGGCACTCTGTGGAGTTTGAAGAGCTATCTGAACATCTGAATCAAGCTTACTTCTAAAAATTCAGGAAAACAAAGTTGGCAAACAATATTCTTATAGGAGAATTAGTATTATAATAGAAAACTACCAAGGTCAAATTCCACAAAAATGACTGTAAGAAAAACAGATGCCTGTTTATGACAAAGAAGATAATAGCCCTGCAATGGACAAATCTGTTTTGAATCAAGTGATGCAAATTAACATCACTAATCATAAGATGTATCAATAGCACACATTCCCTGGTATGATGTACTAAGAAGGACACAACATCACTTCTCTGATATTCTTACCAAAAATGTATAATCTCAGTTTAAGTTGAGAGAATATCAGGCTAACCCAGATTGAGGGAAACTACAAAACAGCTATCTCTTCAAAAGCGTCAAAGTCATGAAAATCATTCAAGAGCGATGGAGGAGACAAGGGAGAGAAGACAACCAAATGCCATATGGGATCATGAATTGGATCTTGGACCAGCAAATGGCATTAGAGAGAATGCTAGCAGAATTTAAGTAAGGTCTACATTACTGGTTAGCAATACCACACTAATGTCAATTTCCTGGTTTCTGTAGTAATACTGTAGTTTGTAAGATGAATGAGGGGTATAACTCAGAGGAAGCTGAGTGAGGGGTATAACTGGAACTCTCTGTACTACTGTAACTTTTATACAAGTTGAAAATTGTCTTCCCAAAAATGTTTTAAAAAACTGTATGTTATACCAGTGGGAAGAAAGAAAGGGCAAAACAGGGGTAGGGGATTAAGAGATACAAACTACTATGTTTAAGCTACAAGGATAAACTGTACAACACAGGGAATATATTTCATAATAATATAAATGGCACATAACCTTTAAAACTATGAATCACTATATTGAACACCTGTAACATATAATATTGTACATCAACTATTGTTCAATTAAAAAAATTGCATGTAACGTATAAGGAAAATGAAATGCAATTATCACAGACTTTTTCAACAACAATGCTTAATGCCAGGAAAAGATGGAGTAACATTTCAGACACTGAAGGAAAGCAAATGTGCAATAAGGATTTTACATCCTTCGTAAAACTGACCTTAAAGTATAAAGAACACATTCATATGCAAGAACTTCTTAAGGAATGTACTCAAGAATAAGCTTCAGACAACCAAAGTAATTATGGAGACATCAGCATAAGGACTTTTGGTAAGTGTTAAATATATAGTTCTCAGAGAACTGAGATTCAGTTCAGTTCAGCTTAGTCATTCAGTCGTGTCCGACTCTCTGCGACCCCATACACTGCAGCACACCAGGCCTCCCTGTCCATCACCAACTCCTGGAGTTTACTCAAACTCATGTCCATTGACTCAGTGATGCCATCAACCATCTCATCCTCTGTCGTCCCCTTCTCCTCCTGCCCTCAATCTTTCCCAGCATTAGGGTCTTTTCAAATGAGTCAGTTCTTTGCATCAGGTGGCCAAAGTATTGGAGCTTCAGCTTCAGCATCAGTCCTTCCAATGAACACCCAGGACTGATCTTTACAATGGACTGGTTGGATCTCCTTTCAGTCCAAGGGACTCTCAAGAGTCTTCTCTAACACCACAGTTCAAAAGCATCAATTCTTTGGCGCTCAGCTTTCTTTATAGTCCAACTCTCACATCCATACATGACTATTGGAAAAACCATAACTTTGACTAAACCGACCTTTGTTGGCAAAGTAATGTCTCTGCTTATTAATGTGCTATCTAGGTTGGTCATAACTTTTCTTCCAAGGAACTAAGATTAATTGGGATTAAAAGGATAAAATACTAGCATTATAAGAGACATAAGATATTCCAGTATACATCATATATATCTATATAAAATCATAAAACTGGGGAAAGAATGGAGATAGCATATGCCCACCATTTTTTGGTAACTATTTTCAGTAATCATGATTAGTCATGCTGGTATTAGACTATACTGTTCTAAGTCAAGATAAAGCAAATAAGTGCTTATGGGATATTGTGATTCTGATTCTATCATCCCTTGTGTCCTTGAAAATCAAGATTCTCAGCGTGAAAGAAGGTGGATACAGATAAAATAGAAAGGAGTTATGTAAAAATTTTGTAGTCTTGAATCTGAATTGGAAACTTCAGTATATATGTATGTATGTGTATATATATTCTCTATGTACTGACAGGGCCTAGAAATAATGACCAACTTAATAATATGAGGCTTTGAAAACTGTTTTACATTAAAAGGAATAAATGTTTCTTGGGAAAGTGGCTGATTGCAGATTTGGAACAGGAATTGAAGTATCGTCTTCTGAATTGTCCATTACCTTTGTTGCTGCTATTGTTTAGTCACTAAGTAGTGTCCGACTCTTTGAGACTCCGTGGACTATGGCACACGAGGCTCCTCTCTCCATGGGTTGTCCCAGGCAAGAATACTAGAATGTGTTGCATTTCCTTCTCCAGGGTATTTTCCTGATCCAGGGATCAAACCTGTGTCTCCTGCATTGCAAGCAGATTCTTTACCACTGAGTCACCCAGAACCTGGGGGAAAAAAAAAATCCAAGAATTTGTCCTCCTCAAATATATAAACTACCTCACAGGGTAGATAATACATGAAGTGAATGTCTTCTTACAAACTTAATCCAGTGAGTACACAAAAACAGCTTTTTTTGGAGCTATTTCAATTCCTAAAAGATGATGCTGTGAAAGTTCTGCACTCAATATGCCAGCAAATTTGGAAAACTCAGCAGTGGCTCCAGGATTGGAAATGATCAGTTTTCATTCCAATACCAAAGAAAGGCAATGCCAAAGAATGCTCACACTACTGCACAGTTGAACTCATCTCACACGATAGCAAAGTAATGCTCAAAATTATCCAAGCAAGGCTTCAACAGTATGTGAACCGTGAATTTCCAGATGTTCAAGCTGGATTTAGAAAAGGCAGTGGAACCAGAGATCCAATTGCCATCATCCGTTGGATCATTGAAAAAGCAAGAGAGTTCCAGAAGAACATCTACTTCTGCTATGCCAAAGCCTCTGACTGTGTAGATCACAACAAACTGTGGAAAATTCTTCAAGAGATGGGAGTACCAGACCACCTTACCTGCCTCCTGAGAAACCTATATGCAGGTCAGGAAGCAACAGTTAGAACTGAACATGGAAGAACAGGCTGGTTCCAAATAGGAAAAGGAGTATGTCAAGGCTGTATATTGTCACCCTGCTTATTTAAATTATATGCAGAGTACATCATCCAAAATGCTGGGCTGGATGAAGCACAAGCTGGAATCAAGATTGCCGGGAGACTTATCAATAATCTCAGATATGCAGATGACACCACCCTTATGCCAGAAAGTGAAGAAGAACTAAAGAGCCACTTGATGAGAGTGAAAGAGGAGAGTGAAAAACCTGGCTTAAAACTCAGCATTCAGAAAACTAAGATCATGGCTTCCGGTCCCATCACCTAATGGGAAATAGATGGGGAAACAGTGGAAACAGTGACAGATGTTATTTTCTTGGGCTCCAAAATCACTGTCGATGGTGACTGCAGCCATGAAATTAAAAGTCTTGGAAGAAAAGTGATGGCCAAACTAGACAGAATATTAAAAAGCAGAGACATTACTTTGCCCACAAAGGTCTGTCTAGTCAAAGCTATGGTTTTTCCAGTAGTCATGTATGGATGTGAGAGTTGAACTATAAAGAAAGCTGAGCACTGAAGAATTGATGCTTTTGAACTGTGGTGTTGAAGAAGACTCTTGAGAGTCCCTTGGACTGCAAGGAGATCCAACCAGTCCATCTTAAAGGAAATCAGCCCTGAATATACATTGGAAGGGCTGAACCTGAAACTCTAATACTCTGGCCACTGAACTGAACTAAACACAAAAACAAAGTGATAGAATTAGACTGTCACCACTGTGCAACCCTCAATGAGTTAACGAATCTAGGCACTGAGGAACAATGGTAGCTAACATGAGAAAAAGAGTATAAACTAGACATTCAGTTCAGTTCAGTTCAGTTCAGTTCAGTTGCTCAAGTTGTGTCCGACTCTTTGCGACCCCATGAACCGCAGCACACCAGGCCTCCCTATCCATCACCAACTCCTGGAGTCTACCAAACCCATGTCCATTGAGTCAGTGATGCCATCCAACCATCTCATCCTCTGTCGTCCCCTTCTCCTCCTGCCCTCAATCTTTCCCAGCATCAGGGTCTTCTCAGATGAGTCAGCTCTTTGCATCAAGTGGCCAAAGTATTGCAGTTTCAGCTTCAACATCAGTCCTTCCAATGAACACTCAGGACTGATCTCCTTTACGGATGGACTGGTTGGATCTCCTTGCAGTCCAAGGGACTCTCAAGAGTCTTCTCCAACACCACAGTTCAAAAGCATCAATTCTTTGGTGCTCAGCTTTCTTTATAGTCCACCTTTCACATCCATACATAACTACTGGAAAAACCATAGCCTTGACTAGACGGACCTTTGCTGGCAGAGTAACGTCTCTGCTTTTTAATATGCTGTCTAGGCTGGTCATAACATTCCTTCCAAGGAGTAAGCGCCCTTTAATTTCATGGCTGCAGTCACCATCTGCAGTGATTTTGGAGCCCCAAAAAATAAAGTTAGCCACTGTTTCCCCATCTATTTGCCATGAAGTGATGGGACCAAATGCCATTATCTTAGTTTTCTGAATGTTGAGTTTTAAGCCAACTTTTTCACTCTCCTCTTTCACTTTCATCAAGAGGCTCTTTAGTTCTTCTTCACTTTCTGCCATAAGGGTGGTGTCATCTGCATATCTGAGGTTATTGATATTTCTCCCGGCAATCCTGATTCCAGCTTGTACTTCCCCCAACCCAGCGTTTCTCATGATGTACTCTGCATATAAGTTAAATAAGCAGGGTAACAATATACAGCCTTGACGTACTCTTTTTCCTATTTGGAACCAGTCTGTTGTTCCATGTCCAATTCTAACTGTTGCTTCCTGACCTGCATACAGGTTTCTAAACAGGCAGGTAAGGTGGTTTGTTATTCCCATCTCCTTCAGAATTTTCCACAGTTTGTTGTGATCTACACAGTCAAAGGCTTTGGTGTAATCAATAAATCTGAAGTAGATGTTTTTCTGAAACTCTCTTGCTTTTTTGATGATCCAGTGGATGTTGGCAATTTGATCTCTGGTTCCTCTGCCTTTTCTAAAACCACCTTGAATATCTGGAAGTTCACATATTGCTGAAGCCTGGCTTGAAGAATTTTGAGCATTACTTTACTAGCATGTGAGATGAGTACAATTGTGCAGTAGTTTGAGCATTCTTTGGCATTGCCTTTCTTTGTGATTGGAATGAAAACTGACCTTTTCCAGTCCTGGGGCCACTGCTGAGTTTTCTAAATTTGCTGGCATATTGAGTGCAGCACTTTCACAGCATCATCTTTAGGATTTGAAATAGTTCAACTGGAATTCTATCACCTCAACTAGCTTTGTTCATAGCGATGCTTTCTGAGGCACACTTGACTTCACATTCCAGGATGTCTGGCTCTAGGCAAGTGATCACACCATCGTGATTATCTGGGTAGTGAAGATCTTTTTTGTACAGTTTTTCTGTATATTCTTGCCACCCTTTCTTAATATCTTCTGCTTCTGTTAGGTCCATACCATTTCTCTTCTTTATTGAGCCCATCTTCGCATGAAATGTTCCCTTGGTACCTCTAATTTTCTTCAAGAGATCTCTAGTCTTTCTCATTCTGTTGTTTTCCTCTATTTGTTTGCATTGATTGCTAAGGAAGGCTTTCTTTTCTCTCCTTGCTATTCTTTGGAAGTCTGCATTCAGATGCTTTTATCTTTCCTTTTCTCCTTTGCTTTTTGCTTCTCTTCTTTCTACAGCTATTTGTAAGGCTTCTTCAGACAGCCATTTTGCTTTTTTGCATTTCTTTTTCTTGGGGATGGTCTTGATTCCTGTCTCTTGTAGAATGTCTCGAACCTCCATCCATAGTTCATCAGGCACTTTATCAGATCTAGTCCCTCAAATGTATTTCTCACTTCCACTGTATAGTCATAAGGGATTTGATTTAAGTCATACCTGAATGGTCTAGTGGTTTTCTCCACGTTCTTCAATTTAAGTCTGAATTTGGCAGTAAGGAGTTCATGATCTGAGTCATAGTCAGCTCCTGGTCTTGTTTTTGCTGACTGTGTAGAGCTTCTCTATCTTTGGCTGCAAAGAATATAATCAGTCTGATTTCAGTATCGACCATCTGGTGATGTCCATGTGTAGAGTCTTCTCTTGTGTTGTTGGAAGAGGGTGTTTGTTATGACCAGGGCATTCTCTTGGCAAAACTCTATTAGCCTTTGCCCTGCTTCATTCTGTACTCCAAGGCCAAATTTGCCTGTTACTCCAGGTGTTTCTTGACTTCCTACTTTTGCATTCCAGTCCCCTATAATGGAAAGGACACCTTTTTTGGGTGTTATTTCTAGAAGGTCTTGTAGGTCTTCATAGAACTGTTCAGCTTCTTCAGCGTTACTGGTCAGGGCATAGACTTGGATTACCTGATATTGAATGGTTTGCCTTTGAAATGGACAGAGATCATTCCGTCATTTTTGAGACTACATCCAAGTACTGCATTTCAGACTCTTTTGTTGACTATGATGGCTACTCGATTTCTTCTAAGGAATTCCTGCCCACAGTAGTAGATATAATGGTCATCTGAGTTAAATTCACCCATTCCAATCCATTTTAGTTCATTGATTCCTAGAATGTCGATGTTCACTCTTCCCATTTCCTGTTTGACCACTTCCAATTTGCCTTGATTCATGGACCTAACATTCCAGGTTCCTATGCAACATTGCTCTTTACAGCATCAGACCTTGCTTCTATCACCAGTCCCATTCACAATTGGGTGTTGTTTTTGCTTTGGCTCCATCCCTTCATTCTTTCTGGAGTTATTTCTCCACTGATCTCCTGGGCACCTACAGACCTGGGAAGTTCATCTTTCAGTGTCCTATCTTTTTGCCTTTTCATGCTGTTCATGGGGTTCTCAAGGCAAGAATACTGAAGTGGTTTGCCATTCCCTTCTCGGTGGACCACGAGACATTATGTGCCTCCTAATGAAGAATCTTTTCAAATCCTAGAAGATGATGCTGTGAAAGTGCTGCAGTCAATATGCCAGCAAATTTAGAAAACTCAGCAGTGGCCCCAGGACTGGAAAAGGTCAGTTTTCATTCCAATCACAAAGAAAGGCAATGCCAAAGAATGCTCAAACTACTGCACAATTGAACTCATCTCACACGCTAAGTAATGCTCACAATTCTCCAAGCTAGACTTCAACAGCACGTGAACCGTGAATTTCCAGATGTTCAAACTAGATTTAGAAAAGGCGGAAGAACCGGAGATCAAATTGCCAACATCTGCTGGATCATCTAAAAAGCAAGGGAATTCCAGCAAAACATCTACTTCGGATTTATTGATTACACCAAAGCCTTTGACGTGTAGATCACAACCAACTGTGGAAAACTGTTGAAGAGATGGAAATACCAGACCACCTTACCTGTCTCTTGAGAAATCTGTATGCAGGTCAAGAAGCAATTATTAGAACCAGAAATGGAAGAACAGACTGGTTTTAAATTGGGAAAGGAGTATGTCAAGGCTTATTTAACTTATATGCAGAGTACATCATGCGAAATGCCAGGCTGGATGAAGCACAAGCTGGAATCAAGATTACTGGGAGAAATATCAATAAATTCAGATATGCAGATGACACCACCCTTATGGCAGAAAGCTAAGAAGAGCTAAGTAGTCTCTTGATGAAAGTGAAAGAGGAGAGTGAAAAACGTGGCTTAAAACTCAACAATCAAAAAACTAAGATCATGGCATTTGGTCCCGTCACTTCATGGCAAATAGATGGGGAAACAATGGAAACAGTGACAGACTTCATTTTCTTGGGCTCCAAAATTACTGGAGATGGTGACTGCATCCATGAAATTAAAAGACATTTGCTCCTTGGAAGAATAGCTATGACCAACCTAGACGGCATATTAAAATTTTAGCAGAGACATTACTTTGCCAACAAAGGTCCATCTAGTCAAAACTACGGTTTTTCCAGTGGTCATGTATGGATATGAGAGTTGGACTATAAAGAAAGCTGAACACTGAAGAATTGATGCTTTTGAGCTGTGGTGTTGGAGAAGACTCTTGAGAGTCCCTTGGACTGCAA
Organism: Dama dama; assembly: GCF_033118175.1. Taxonomy (NCBI): domain Eukaryota; kingdom Metazoa; phylum Chordata; class Mammalia; order Artiodactyla; family Cervidae; genus Dama; species Dama dama. Next base: position 50,161,511 of record NC_083692.1, on the reverse strand, counting down.
GGAGATCAAACCAGTCAATCCTAAAGAAAATCAGTCCTGAATATTCATTGGAAAGATTGATGCTGAAGCTGAAACTCCAATACTGTGGCCACCTGATGCAAAGAACTGACTCATTTGAAAAGACCCTGATGCTGGGAAGGATTGAAGGTAGGAGGAGAAGGGGATGACTGAGGATGAGATGTTTGGATAGCATCACCAACTCAGTGGATAGGAGTTTGTGTGAACTCTGGACAAGGATGGACAAGGAAGCCTGGCGTGCTGCAGTCCATGAAGTTGCAAATAGTCAGACACGACTGAGTGACTGAATTGAATAAGAGAACACAGTGTCACATATAACTTTACCAAAGAGATTAAACTTGGGTCTGATTCATGTCTCTGGATCCAGCTGCCAACTGGCAGAAAACACAGATGACAGGAAACAAGCTGAACTGTGCAGTGAGGACAAGATTAGTTAAATCCAGACTTTGTGAAACTGAGGGTTGAATGACCCAGGTTCTTTAAAAGGTAAATTATAAGGGAAAGAAAGGAGTTGAGGGAGAATCTGTGGATTAAAAGACACCTCAAGGACATATCAAGTTTTACAAAATGAGCAATATTACATGGTACTTTCTAGGAGCACACATGAGTCATCACAATATATTGAGCAAACACAAGGGAGAGATCATTTATAAAAATCAGGATACAGAAATGGGCAGGCTGTCTTCAGGATAGATATCTGAAGTGGCTTCTAGAGTGGCTGCAAAAATTCTCTTTCTTGACCTGGACAATGGTTTAAAAAGTGTTCTGTACTTCCTGTTCTTTGTACGGCTTTCTTTTAACTGTTAAAAAATAAATCAGCTGGCGTGCTGTAGTCCTTGGGGTTGAAAAGAGTCAGACATGACTGAGCGACTGAACTGAACTGAATTGAAAACATTCAAAATGTTCACTTCAGTGAATGCATGTAAGAATGCTTGCATGAATGAACAAATGAAAAGCCTAACAAGTCATGAGGCCCTAAGAATAGCTTTCTTTTCTTTGAGCTTTCGTTCCCAGGTTTGTGAAATGAATTGCTTAAACAATAAACTTGAGACCCTTCCAATTCTCACTCCAATAATTAATGCTTCTAATAGCAAACATCTGTTGATTATTTTGTTGTTTGCTAAGTCACGTCCAACCCTTTGCAATCCCATGGAGTATAGCATGCCAGGCCTCCCTGTCCCTCACTATCTCCTGGAGTTTGCCCAAGTGCAAACTGAAAAAAAATTTCAAACTGAAAGAAAAACTTAGAGATTTCAACCACATACACAAAGTGTGGCGACTGTCTTCTTTTTAGTTATGGTTATTATTTTGCCTAGAGAAATGTGAGCTAATATTTTGGAAAGCTTCATCAGTGGGCCAACTTCATCTGGGTCTCCACTTCATGTCTTTTACTACATGAAAATGTCTTTTCAAAGCAGTGTTATCCGCCCATGGAGAATTTAAACAGGAGTCATCATCATTTTCTTCCAGTTTCTTGAGCTCCTCCTGTCTTCTGTGATATAGAGTATCAGCTGTTTCTGCTCCTCGCTGCTAATGATGGGCTCTCATGCTGGAGCTCCCTGGCCCCTTTGCTGAATCTTGACAATGATTTTGACCATTGAATCAGTGATGCTACCCAACCATCTCATTCTCTTCTGCCTTCTTCTCCTTTTGCCTTCAATCTTCCCCAGCATCAGGGTCTTTTCAAATGAGTTGGCTCTTTACATCAAGTGGCCAAAGTAGTGGACCTTCAGCTTCAGCATCAGTCCTTCCAATGAATATTCAGGGTTGATTTCCTTTAGGATTGACTGGTTTGATCTCTTGCTCTCCAAGGGACTCTCAAGAGTCTTCACCAGCACCAGAGTTCAAAAGCATCAGTTCTTCAGCACTCAGCCTTCTTTATGGTCCAACTCTCACATCCATACATGACTACTGGACAAACCATAGATTTGACTATATGGACCTTTGTCAGCAAAATGATGTCTTTGCTTTTTAATATACTGTCTAAGTTTGTCATAGCTTTCCTTCCAAGAAGCAAGCATCTTCTAATTTCATGGCTGCAGTCACCATCCACAGTGATTTTGCAGCCCAAGAAGAGAAAATGTGTCACTGCTTACTTTTCCCCCTTCTATTTGCCATGAAGTGATGGGACTGGATATCATGATCTCAGTTTTTTGAATGGTGAGTTTTAAAGCCAACTTTTTCACTCTCCTCTTTCACCTTCATGAAGAGGTTCTTTAGTTCTTCTTTGTTTTCTGCCATTAGAGTGGTATCATCTGCATATCTGAGGTTGTTGATATTCTTCCAGCAATCTTGATTCCACCTTGTAGTTCATCCAGCCTGGCATTTTGCTTGATGTCCTCTGCATGTAAGTTAAATAAGCAGAGTGACAATATATAGCCTTGACATACTCCTTTCCCAATTTGGGACCTGTCCGTTGTTCCATATAAGGTTCTAACTGTTGCTTCTTGACCTGCATACAGGTTTCTCAGGAACCAGGTAAGATGATCTGGTATTCCCATCTCTTTAGGAATTTTCCACAGTTTATTATGATCCATGCCATCAAAGGCTTTTGCACAGTCAATGAAACAGTAGTAGATGTGTTTCTGGAATTTCCTTGGTTTCTCTTATGATCCAATAAATGTTGACAATTTGATCTCTGGTTCTTCTGCCTTTTATAAATCCAACTTGTACATCTGGAAGTTCTTGGTTCATGTACTGCTGAAGCCTAGCTTGAAGGATTTTGAGCATAACCTCACTAGAATGGGAAGTGAGTGCAATTAACATTCTTTAGCACTGCCCTTCTTTGGAATTGGGATGAAAAACTGACCTCTTCCAGTCCTGTGGCCACTGCTGGATTTTCCAAATTTGTGGACATATTGAGTGCAGCACTTTAACAGCATCATCTTTTAGGATTTGAAATAGCTTAGCTGGAATTCCATCATCTCCACCAGTTTTGTTAGTAGTGTTGATTAATTACTTACCAAGTGCTAACTGTTTTGTATATGTAGTCATTGAATCTTCATAAGAGTCAGGCTTAGAGAGTATGTAACTTGCCCAAAAGTAATTGGCTTGAATTCAGGGCTAGCAGATCTCAAAACTTACCTTGCTGTGCTAAGATGCTATGCTGAGATGTTGTGATAGCAGTAGTTACTTTTGTAATAGGATATCCTTCCTCAAAATCAAATTAAAGGTGAAATGGTTAAGAGGTCAGGTTCTACAGATTGATCTTGTGAATTCAAATCCCATCTCCAACACTTAGCAACTGCATGACTTTGGGCAAATAATTTATACTTGCTGTGCCTCAGTTTCTTTATCTGTAAAGTGGAGATAATCATGTTATTTATCTCAGAGGGATGTTGTGACGATTGTATAAGTGCCTAGCATAATGCCTGGCACATAGTAAGCATTTACTGTTTACTATTTTCATCAAATAATCCATTCTTATTAACTGGGCTCACATGTAATAACTGTTAAATGTCAGATTAGACAAAGGCTAAAATTTTCACTTTTAAAATATATAATAATTTTATTCTTTACCCAGATTCACAGATACAAAGTTTTGAAGTGCTAAGTTTTATATTAGAAGAGTGACTTTAGTAGCAACAAGATACTACTTTTGGCTCCACTAGCTAATTTCTCTAAGGAAAAAAATGTTCAACTAAATACATAAATTGTCCTTTTGCCCTTCTGTTTTTTGAACCTTGTATTTGGTAATGCCACTTGAATAGTAAATATTGGCATGATTTACTTAGCCTTTGATCCATTTTTCCCAGCAGCTAGATAAGACTCCAGATTGTTTTAAGAGTTTTGCAAAATTTTTAAATTTAAAAAAATTTATTGATGTATAATTGGTTTACAGTGTTGCATGAATTTCTTCTACATAGCAAAGTGACTCAATTATATACATGTATATACTGAGTCACTTTGCTGTGTAGGTATATATGTGTGTATATATATATATATATTCTGTTTTATACTCTTTTCTATTATGGTTTGTCACAGGAAATTGAATATAGTTCCCTGTGCTATACAGTAGGACCTTGTTATTTATTCATCATCTGTATAATAGTTTCCATCTGCTAATTCCAAACTCCTAGTCCGAAACTCCCAATCTTCCCCTCTTCCACCCTGCTTCCCCTTGGCAACCACTAGTCTGTTCTCTGGTGGGTCTTTTTTTGTTCCACACATATGTTAATTTGCATCATGTTTTAGATTCCACATATAAGTGATATCATATGATATTTGTCTTTCTCTTCTGATTTACTTCAACTAGTATGATAATCTCTAGGCCCATTCATGTTGTTGCAAATGGAATTATTTCATTCTTTTTGATAGCTGAGTAATATTCTATTGTGTGTGTATATATATATATATATGTGGGCTTCCCTGGTGGCTCAGACGATAAAGAACCTGCCTGCAATGCAGGAGACCCAGGTTTGATCCCTGGGGTGGGAAAATCCCCTGGAGAAGGGAATGGCTACCCACTCCAGTATTCTTGCTGGAGAATTCCATGGACAGAGGAGCCTGGCAGGTTACAGTGCATGGGATCACAAAGAGTCAGACACGACTGAGCGACTAACATGTTCATATATGTGTGTGTGTGTGTGTGTGTGTGTATGTATGTGTGCATGCTAAGTTGCTTCAGTCATGTCCAACTCTTTGCCACCCACTTGACTACAGCCTACTAGGCTCTTCTGTCCATGGGATTCTCCAAGCAAGAATACTGGAGTGGGTTGCTTTGCCCCTCATCATATATGTGTGTGTATATATATATATACAAACACACCACATTGAAAAAGGAATCTACTGATCACTAATAAGTAAAAACAAATTAAACCTGTTTTCTAATTAAAAGAAATACAATGCATTTAATTAGCAACACACAAAAAATTTTCCAAAGAATGATCAACAACCTAATTTATTATCTTCTTAAAAGACCTATCTCCTTGCTGCTGCCATTGCTGTCAATGGAGACACTTCTTGGGGACTCTGCTTCTCTGAACTAGAGTAGAATTGTCCCTGCCAAGTGATTACAACTCTTTTGACCAATTTTAGACTGTCAAACCTTTGAATGACCTGAGAGTTCACTGCTGTTTTACATGAAGGAAGCTAGAGGTTGGCCCCTGCTTTAATCCAATTCTATATAAACTATGATTGGGAGAAATTCCTCTACAATAACTAACATTTGAATGTCACCCTTTACAAGTTTCTGGCGCTGCTTCAGATTTGTTCTTTAATGTTCATATCACATTGATGATCTAATCAGCATCTTGTCAGGAGTTCATTTTATTTGTCTTTGTATTCCTTTTGCCCTGCATAAAGCCAGGCTCTTAGGCCTATAAATGTTGAATGAATAAACGAATGAACAAATGAATGAATGACATCTATAAGCAAATTTGAGAGGCTAATGGGAAAAGAACTGAAAAGTATTGTGGGCACTCACTTTTCATTGTTTCTCGTTGCTTTGTGATCCTGTTTTTTTAACAGAAGTTCCACTTAATCTTCAACGTGCAGGGAACTTCTGAGTTTCTCAAGAAGACAAATTACTAGACTAAAAAGGACACTTTGATGGAAATCCATCAAATACTCATTCAGCAGTGAGAGCTGTAGGTGAGGATATACTAGAGATCAATTTGAAAAACAGAAGATAGTCTATCTTCTGATACAAGGAAACACCTGGGAGGAGTAAGCAGAAGTCCTTTTTCTAAGGTTACCCTGCAGAGGCCCTGGACTGGTTAACTCCTGGCTACCATGGCAAAGCTTTCTTCTGCAATGCATTAGACACTAGGTGCCTCCCTTCTTCCCCATGCTGCTGTATATTTAGAGTCATAAAGAGGAAATATGAACATTTAGAAATTTCTTATTCTTTTTCTGGGCCTTGAACATTTGCTTGGGAACCTATATCAATTTCTTCCCAACATATTGCATCTTAATAGTTTGGACCAATATAGGCCTCTTTAAAAATAAGTAAATGGAAAGCAATCAAAATAAAATCATCAGGCATACAAAAAGATTTTGCTTTAAAAAAAAGATAAAAAGCATTTTGTGTAATGGGAGCAAATGGTTCTTATGAAAAATTTTACTTCTTATATTTAAAAAGGTAATTCTGAATAATTTTTAATTAATGGTTTCAAGATGATGAAAGAACAAAAGAAAATTATCTGAGAATTTTAAAAAATGTGTGGAGATGAAAACTTAAAAACTGTAATGGAAGACTTGTAGGTAAGGATGGTAGATTGAAGCAAGATAATTGATTTTTTTCACCTCCAAGTCCTTGGAAATTAACTAAAAATAGGGAAGAGAGGGTCAGAGATTCATAAACTGCAACTACTCAAGGACAGTGGGACAACTGTCAAAAAAGGTAATGAGCAAAACATGGAGATTTGAGTCTGAGGCAGTCCAGAATGGCCCCTAACCCTTCCCTTACCTCTCAGAGGCCTAGTGAAGCAAGAAGGAGAGTGAACCCAATCCTGAGAATCCTCACAAATGCTCTCCAATTTGTAAGAAGTATACTGTAGCAACAAGTCAGTAGCCTTTGAAAAAATTAAGCAGAAGCCCTGGAAGTGGATGTTCCATTCATGTCACCATGGAGCCTAGCAGAGGTTGGAAGGGCCGAAGGACTTGCCATCTTCTAGGACCTGTTGCTAAGTTGAAGGACTCAGCTAGCATCCACAGAAGCAGTGCTTACCTGCGGCCATGAGGATGGTCCTAATAGAGGACGTGTGTACTCACTTCCCACAGCTACTATTACTAGTTACTCACAAGTTTAGCGGCTTAAAACAACCCAAAGCTATTATATTATAGTTCTAGGGATCAGAAGTTGAACATGTGTCTTCTTGAGTTAAAATCAAGGTGTCTTCAGAACTGTGTTCTGTTCAAAGATAAACTGAGGCATATTAAAATTTTAAGAATTTATTTGAGTAAAAAATTGATTCAAATGGGCAGTATCAAAACAGAAGTGGTTAGAAGCACTCCAGTGAAGGCAGCTGGGGTGAAACCTGTATAGAGAAGAGGCAGAAGCAAAAAAGGAAATTATTTGATTGGTTTTAGCTTAAGACCTAGTTGACTATTTGTGTTTCGGTATCCTAGGTTTCTATTTCACAATCTTGAGGCATTTACAGGCTTAGATTTTGGTTTACTTAGGTAGGCTGCCATGGCCTTAGAGACACCTCAGTCTAATGGCCTCCTTGTTTAATGAATTTAACAGTTTCTTCTGGAGTCTCCAGAGGGCGCTCTGTTTACTGCATTTTTTCCTGTGTCTAAAGGCCACCTGCAGTCCTTGGCTTCTGGGCCCTTCATTTTCAGAGCACTTCACCACCACTTCTCATGTTTTCTTGAATGATTGTTTGCTTGAGGACCATCCTGGCATCTCCCCCTTTCCTTACACACGTCTTACTGCATGAGAAGAGACATCTTACTGGTGAGTCTGGGAGAAATAGCTGCATGGTGAATCCCCTTCTGGAGTCTCTTTCAGATCTGAATAAATGTGAGGTGCAGGCCCTGTGTCCATTTTCACGTGGAAGCTCATGAATGGACTCTGTTCCAGCTAAGAGGAATCCTATAGTTTGGGGCTTTTCAATTCATGGGAGACATATCAAGATACTTTTGTGGCTGCAAATTCAAGCCACATTCCCCAATTTATAAAAAAAAATAGATTTTAAAAAACCTGCTGAGAAAACTCCTATGTCTTATTTTTCAACTGGTTCTGAACCTGGCCTCCTAAAATCCCTGGTTTCCAGCTTAGCTAGAAATCTTAAATAGACAAACAAGGACTGACACTATAGAGTCTAAGATATTATGCAATACTTGAGGCTTTTGGGGTATCCATGTGAGGCACTTTAGGACTTTATGTTTGTGGGTTCGTGGGTTTTCACATTTGACAGTCTGAAAGAATTTATAAGTTGGCAAGTTTTTATAGCTGTGTGGCTGTTTATGACTGGAGAAGGCCAACACAGCCTTCAAAAGTATATTTGGTTTATGGTCCTTTATGGTAGACTTGGATGTGATCTAGGTCAGTATAACTTTGGCCTAAACAGATTCAGTTTAGCTTCGGCCTGGCTGAAATAAGGATTAAATTATTGGGAAACAGGTCTTATAGTCCCATGGAAATTTTACCTCAAAATAGGTAGAACTTCAAAATATGAGTGTTTAGGCTTTAAAGAGCAATTTTAATTGTCTTTACTAGATTTATTGGTGAGGTTAGTAACCATGATTTTAAATTAGAAAGATAGTGAGATCAGTTCTATGTGGGCTACGGAACACTCACATATTAATTTCTGGCCAGGCCTAGTTAGGAGGAACCAGAGAAGCCCCTTTGTGTTGGATGTGGTCCTAGGACCAAGAGAGGTAGAGGTCAATGGCCTAGACTCTTGGAATCACATAGTTTGGAGGCTCAAGTGATCTTAAGTTGGCTTCGTTTTGTTATCTGTGTTAATTATGACTGTGGTTTGAGATCTGGCTTATACCTCAAGATGGTGGATGATTTTATTCACGTGTGTGCTCAGACACTCAGTCATGTCCATCTCTTTGCAACCTCATAGGCTGTAGCCCACCAGGCTCCTCAGTCCATGATATACTCCAGCAAGAATACTGGGAGTGGGATGCCATTTCCTCCTCCAGAGGATATTCCCAACTCAGGGATCAAACTTGTGTCTCTTATGTCTCTTGCATTGACAGGTGGATTCTTTACCACTAGCACCATGTGGGAAGCCCAATTTTATTCATGAACCAATCAAAAGGAATAGAAGCTCTTTTTATACAGAGATTATGGCATCTTTCTTGGGTTGAGGAAAAGAAATATTTCAGTGAAATTATTGCAAACCTAAAGATTAAGAAATAAATAGAAAAAGCCTATATCTACAATACCATCTTTGGAAATAAAGTTTGCTTAGAAAATAAAGAAGGTATTGTTTGAAAAGACTAGATGTGGATCCAGGCTTTAGGTCCCTGTCAATATCCAATTTGGATGTTTTCTTAGTAAAAGAATACAAAATTTATATACAAAACTAATGACTGAAAACTTTTAACTTTAAGTGGGATTCAACTTATCAGTCTTTGCCTTTACATTTTTTAATGTCTTTTTTGAGAAATCCTTACCAAATCCTAAGGTCATGAAGATATTCTTTATATAATCTTAGGGATGACTAATTCTACTTCCTGCATTTGATTTTTAATCAGCAGGTATTTATTTTTCTGTCTGGTACAGGGTAGGAGTTTGATTTCATTTTTCTTCACTTGGCAGTCATTCTAGCCTCATTTGTTTAAAAAAATCTTTCTTTTCCCTCTTTGCTCTGCAGTGTCCCCCAGTCAGCCCTCGCACAGATCTGCTTCGAGACTTTAGAGGTCTATTCATTCTAGAGATCTATTTCTTTACCCCCAAACAAATATCACACTAACTGAACTACTATAGCTTTGGAATAAATCTTGTTATGCGGTAGAGCAAGTCCTCCTATCTCATTCATCTTCAAGACTATCTGATATTTCTTCATGATTCAATGGAGAAAGAACACAATACATCAGGCAAGATTCTGAGACTGAGAGCAGAAAGTAAGCTCAGGTGAAGAGTCAAACCCTAGCCCCAAAGGATGCCTTTCTTCAGAAATAATTAATGTTAATAGGAAAATTTTTAAAGTAAATGTTGAGGTGGAGTAGGAGGAAGTTGTGAGAGTTCATGTCCTATGGTTTCACACTTAATGACCAAACTTCCTCTCTACCGACTCATTTCTGCTCCCATCATTTCAGGGAAGAAATTTCCTTTTCAAAGGTCACCAGTGAACTGATAAGATCCTATAGCCCTTTTTTGGTAATCTTCCTTCTTGTGTGTGTGTGGGCTAAGGTGCTTCAGTCATATCTGACTCTTTGTGACCCTATGGACTGTGGCCTGCCAGGCTCCTCTGTCATGGGGACTCTCCAGGCAAGAATACTGGAGTGGGTTGTCATGCCCTCCTCCAGGGGATCTTCCCAACCCAGGGATCAAACCCATGTCTCTTATGTCTTCTGCATTGGCAGACAGGTTCTTTACAACTAGCGCCACCTGGGAAGACCCCATCCTTCTTGATCTTCCTGCTAAAACTGATACTACAGGCCACTCCTTTCACCATTTTTTTTTCTTAAACAGATAGACTGAGATATAACTCACATATACAGTTCATCCAAAGCATTTAAACCAATGGCTTTTAATATATTCACAGAGTTGTGCGCTGATCATCACAATTTGTTGCTGCGGGGGCTTTTCTCGAGTTGCGGCGAGCAGGGGCTACTCTTTAGTAGCAGTGCAAGGGCTGCTCGTTGTGGTGGCTTCTCTTGTTGTGGAGCACTGGCCCTAAGGCGTGTGAACTGAGTAGTTGCAGCACGTGGGTTCAATAGTTGCAGCTCCCAGGCTCAGTAGTTGTGACACACAGGCTTAGCTGCTTCGCTGCATATGGAATCTTTCCAGACCAGGGATCAAACTTGTGTCTCTTCCATTGGCAAGCAGATTCTTTACCACTGAGCCACCAGGGAAGCCCCCACAGTTCATTTTAGAACATGTCATTACCCCAAAAAGAAACCCACTGACCTTAGTTGTCATCCCATAATTCCCCCACCTGCCCTTCTGCCATAGGCAACCACTAATCTACTTTCTGCCTCTATGGATTTGTCTATTTGGGATATTTTATATAAATAGAATCTCATATGTAGTCCTTTGTGACTAGCTTATCTAACTTAGCATAATGATTTCAAGGTTTATCCATATTGTAATGTGTTTCAGAACGTCATTACTTTTTTTTTCTTTTTTTTGGTTTTGAACCTTTAATGAGAAAAATATATATATAATATCAAGCTCAAAAACACTGTGTGTGGTGTGTCACTGGGTCAAGGGTTAGGGATACACAGGATAGGACTAACAAACAAGATAATGTGTAAACAAAGATTCACACAACCAGAGTGAAAAACCGGCGCCTGGCACAGTTTATGTCTCAGTTTCCTCATCACTCAGCAGCATATTGGGGATCCCACGGCTACTGGGGAACAGACCTCCCGACTCTGGGCATTGCAGGGTGCCCTCCAAAACCTCCACCTCCATCAGCACGTGGTGCATCTTTCACAGAAATTCCTCGTTATGCTCATATCCCTGAATCGGCTCTTTAGGCACCTCGACGAGATGCAGTGTGTCCGCAGCCTCCAGAAGCACCACCCACTCCACTTTGGGTATCATATGCGCTATGAAGTCGGGGTTGAACTCCACAGGGTTGATGCGGACCTCCATGGCCTGGAGACGCAGGGGGAAGCCACGGGGGGCCCCACCCCCCACACGTGCGAGCTCAGCAGGTTGTGGGTGAGCAGCCTCATGTCTACGCTGCGCGCTCCCGCACAGCCGGAACCGGAAGGCAGAACTTCATTACTTTTTATGGTTAAATAATATTCCATTGTATGGATTTACCACACCTGTTTATCCATTCATTAGTTAATGCTCACATGAGTTGCTTCTACTTTACAAGTTATTGTGAATAATGTTGCTTTCCTTTTTAAAACTCTCCTTCTTTTGGCTTTGATATCACTTATGTCATTTTATTTTTAATAGTTTTCTGTTACCTTTTGAATTAAAAGGGTAAGAAGGAAGGAAAGAAAGAAAGAGAGAGGAAGGAAAGAAGGAAAGGAAAGGAGAAAGGAAGGGAGGGAGGGAGGGAAGGAGAAATGAAGGACCAGCTCGATGTTCAGTAATCTCCAAGATATCAATTTGCTTTTCTGTCTCTATCTCCTAAGGGCTTCCCTGGTAGCTCAGTGATAAAGAATCAACCTGCCACTGCAGGAGACATGAATTTGATCCCTGATCTGGGAAGATCCCCTGGAGAAGGAAATGGCAGCCCACTCCAGTATTCTTGCCTGGGAAATCCCGTGGACAGAGGGGCCTGGCGGGCTACAGTTCATGAGCTCTCAAAGGGCTGGACACAACTTAGCAATTGAACAGCAACAACAGTCTATTATCTATCTCGTCTCTTCATCTGGAGGCAAACTATGGCCAGTGATTTCAAGCCTGGATTTTTAGGTATTTTTTTGTTTATTCATTCCTGCCAAAGCCACCCTTCCCCATATTTCAAGAAACAGAAAACCTCTATCAAATCAAGTTTCATCTCAAATGCCACCAAAAGCTTTTCCATAACTCTTCTAAACTTTTAGTGCTTTATTTTTGCCGCTATCATGTCACATACTTTACTCTAAAACTATTTATGTATTCACTCTCTTCCCAACCAAATGTAGTCCCTGAGGACAGGTACTATATCTTATCCCTATCAAAGTTAGTCTTTGAGGGCAGGTACTATGTCTTGGGGCTTCCCAGGTGGTGCTAGTGGTAAAGAACCTGCCTCCCAATGAGGGTTTGATGATTAGGTTGGGAAGATCCCATGGAGAAGGAAATGGCAACCCCCTCCAGTATTCTTGCCTGGAGAATCCCATGCACAGAGGAACCTGGTGGGCTACAGTCCATAGAGTCACAAGAGTGGGACACGACTGAAGTTATTTGGCATGCACTATGTCTTATCTTGGTATGTTTGTAGCACCTCCCAAACTTGACCTATTCAAAGTGGTGGTACAATAAATACTTATTTGTGAAACTACTTGAGTGGAACAATGTGAATTGACTCAACATTTCAAAAGAACATCTAGACAGTTGAGGGAGAATTATTTGGAGATTCTGAGTTATCCCAAATCAAAATCTTCAGTTATCTTTAGTTTAGGGCATGAACACAGAGAAGATGATTGTTGTCTTCTGAATAATTCCTATCATATTCTATTTGAGACAATGACTCACTGTTTTAAACATACTTGACTCAAAACTAATTCTAACTAAATATCTGTGTATTTGAAACAAATAGTGAGTGACTTTAAAAAAAATAGCTTATTCACTAGAGTTAGAGGCATCATAGTTTCCAAAACAATACTAGATCATAGTCTTTAAACACACACACACACCAAAAAACTCAAAACAACACAGCCACATCCCACAGCAACATAAATTAAGGGAGTTCTGTAGTCAACCAAATGGAACTATCACCCAGGTCATGATGTACCTGGGTTTGAGGCAAAGATTTCTAAGATGGGTTTTAAAATAGTTAAACATACATCATTAGTCATCCTCAAAAGACTGTTAACTCTAGCACCACTTATGAGTGTTCTTATCTATAAAATTTGGACATGAATGTAGTCTAGTCTTAGGAAATCAATTTACAACCAATTTACAGGAAATGTGGGAGATAGAGGAACAAGTTAAACAACACCATGAATCCAGAACAGCTGAATCCAGAGCATAAACCATTCCATGATACAAATAACATGTTTATTTGTTTGTAATAAATAGATGCCATAAAGTAAAACAACAACAAAGCAATTGGAGACTGTTTTAAAATAAACTTAAGATACACAACAAAGGCAACATGTGGGCCTTGTTTGGATCCTTATTTCAATGAATTGACTGTAGATAAAATCAAAAGCATTTGCATATCAACTGGGTTATAGATGATATTAAGGAATCATTCAATTTTGTTATGGATAATAATGTAATAATGATAAGCCTGAGATGCATAATAAAGTATTATGTTATATAACATAATGTGTAGGTTTTGCTTTAAAATATCCAGGAACAAAACGTGTTGAGAGGAAGGTAAAGTGAGTTTGACAAATTGTTGACACACGTTGAGCAGTAGGTAATGGATATGTTAGGTTTGTTAGAATTCTTCTTCTTGTGTATTTGTTTGAAAATTTCCATTATAAATTTTCTTAAAAAGTTACAAATAGGACAGATTTGGATTTAAGCAAAATACATCATGTACTTTCTATGGGTAAAGCCCTGTGCTAGGCTTAACACTTTTATAAACTATACCTTACATAATTCTCAGTATACTCCTGATGCAAATGGGAACTTGTGTGCACACTCCAAGAGTGGAATTTCTGTTTCCCCCACTCCTGTGGAATTCCTGTAATCAAACCCCACTGGCCTTTAAAGCTAGATTCTCTGGGGGCTCAGACTCCTATTGCCAGACCCTCAGGCTGGGGAGCCTGACGTGAGGCTCAGGACTTTCACTCCTGTAGCAGAACTTCTGTGGTATAATTATTTTCCAGTTTGTGAGTTGCCTACCAGGCATGTATGGGATTTGATTTTATCATGATTGTGCCCCTCCTACTGTCTCATTATGGCTTCTTCTTTGTCTTTGGGTGTAGGGTATTTTTTGGTAGGTTCCAGTGGGGTTTTTTTTGTTGTTGATGATGGTTATTCAGCTGTTAGTTGTGAGTTTGGTGTTTTCATAAGAAGGGGTGAGTTTGTCTTTCTACTCTGACATCTTGCTGACCAACTGCTCCCTTTTCTTTCTATTCAGGCCCTCTATTGATTGCCTGGAAAAGGCTATGTTATAGCTATTTTCAAGTTTTAACTTTATTTTCAAGTTTATCAAAAATTTTTGCAGTTAATCCACAGAAAATGTTCTAATCAACATTGGCATTTTCCAGCAGATCCACTTTCTGGGTCCCACAGGGTTCTGTGTTGCAAATATTCTGTTTTTACATATTCTTATATTACATATAAGCATAGCGACCCCTGGCTGATTGATGATTGGTTGCACAGGGGACCCTCAGGAGTGGTTTTATTTCTCATGTACCTTTGCCAAGAATTCAGCAAGCCAGTTGAAAGCCCAAGAGGGTTTTACAAGCTACCATTTTTGAACTAAGTGTCTATATATGTCTCCTACTACCTGGGACAATATCCTTGGGAAATTGTAGGGATTTACATAACTCTAGTGAGGAACCACAGCCTCTACCCAGTAGATATGTCAATATCAACTAAATAATCACATGAAGGGCTGAATTGTGTCCCCCACAAATTAAAGTTTTAAAGCTAGCCTACCTCCCTCAGAATGTAGCCAGTTTTTGGAGATAAGGCCTCTAAGGGAAGTGATTAAGTTAAAACTGACAACTTGATCTGAACTTCTGGCCTCCAGAATTGTTTGAAAAATAAATAAATTTCTGTTGTGTGAGCCCCTCAGTCTGTGATACTTTCCTATGGCATCTCTAGTAAACTAGTGCAAGATATCACTTTGTTAAGCTATCATAATGACCAAAGAGAGATTTTTCAAGTACCAGACAATTGGAACTCAAATTTTGGCTCAAAAATGGAACAGTTAGGGAAAAACAAAAACAGCTACACACATATCCACATGTTTTGTTGTTGTTGTTGTTGTTGTCTAGTCACTAAGCTGTGTCTGACTCTTTGTGACCCCATGGACTGCAGCATGCCAGGTTCCCTATCTTTTACTGTCTTCTGGAGTTTGCTCAAATTCATGTCCATTGAGTCGATGATGTTGTCTAACCATCTTATCCTCTTCCACCCCCTTCTCTTTTTGCCTTTGATCTTTCCCAGCATCAGGGTCTTTTCCAATGAGTCAGCTCTTCTCATCAGGTGGCCAAAGTATTGGAGCTTTAGCTTCAGCATAAGTCCTTCCAATGAATATTCTGGGTTAATTTCCTTTAGGATTGACTAGTTTGATCTTTTGCAGTCCAAGGGACTCTCAAGAGTCTTCTCCAGCACCACAATCCAAAAGCATTAATTCTTCACTACTCAGCCTTCTTTTTGGTCCAACTCTCATATACTTACATGACTAATGGAAAAACCATAGCTTTGACTATACAGGTCTTTGTCGGCAAAGTGATGTCTTTGCTTTTTAATACATTATAATACACAAAAATGTGTGTTGTTAAAATGACATACTGATTTCATAATTATTTCTTGATTGCCTTTAGGTTCCTGAAATTGTGGTAATGATAATGAAAAGTCTAATGTATGCTAAAGTTGCTTCAGTTGTGTCTGACCGTTTGCGAACCTATGGACTATAGCCTGCCAGGTTTCTCTGTCCATGGAATTCTCCAGGCAATAATACTGAAGTGGGTTGCCATGCCCTCTTCCAGGGGATCTTCCCAACCCAGGGATCAAATTTACTTCTCATTGTGTCTCTTGCATTGGCAGGTAGGTTCTTTACAACTAGCACCTCCTGTGGATCTGTAAGGCTTACTTAGTATTTAGAATGTTTCAGGCAATGTTTTAAGTACTTAATCTATATTAAGCATTTAATCCTAACAACAGACTCACAAGATAGACACTGTTATTACCTCTATTTCAACAGTGAAGGAACTAAGACCCAGAGAGGTCGAACAATTGATTGAGATCACAGAACTCACAAGAGGCCAAGTTAGGATCTGAATCTAAATAGTTGTCCAGAATCTGAATTTTTAAGCACTAGGACTCACTGCCAGACTGACAATGTGATGGAGAGTGACTGAATTGCTGGGGCAGATGTTCACACAAGACTAGTGAAAACTTCTACATATGAAAAGGCTTAGCAGCTCAGATCAGAGCTTCCATGCACCCTTGTGAGTATCATCTGTCAGTCTGTCACTGTGTGGATAAAAACAAACTATATGGTTATAACTGACAGATGCAATTTGCCTTCAGTTATTGCTATTGTAAAAATATGGTTTGAGCACTCCATACTCTCTGGTCCACAGTGAACGAGAAGATTCTGAGTTTAAGAGTCAAAATGCCTACCCTCAAGGTCCTGTTTTATCACTGTGAACTGTTTAACCTTGAGCTTATCAAAATACCAAGCTTCAAGGCCCTGGGGTTTATCACTGTGAGCTATTTAACCTTCTGTTTATCAATTCAGAAATTTTTTCCTAACTGTAAAAATAAAGGTAAAATGCTGCTTTGGAGATTTATGTGATGATTGAGTAAGATAATGAATATGAAAAATCCTGATATAAGTTGCTCAAGAAAGTAATTCAGGAAAAGCTGAGTCAAAAATCTTACCTAGGTGAATGAAAATGCATGACAGTGCTTGTAAGATGTTAGTGCCAACTATTCCTAGATAAATCTAGAGATGAGCCTAATATTTAGTAGGAAGGATGAATCCTAGATGAAGTGAAGGAAAAGATTTAATCCACTCTATTTTTGGCCTGCATTGCTTTCCTAGACTCTAAGACTTTTACATTATAGCATATATTCCAGTTAATGAATCTTGCTCTACAAAGTAAGTTAATATTAGGCACTTAACATTATATGATCAAATCATCTATATTAATAAACATGGTGTTATTTTTTCAGTATTTACAATCATCTTTGGAGTCAAAATAGTACAAAACAGTGTAAGTCATATAAACTTCATGACTATTTCACTCACCTATGTTAAAAAAGCCAGCATCCCCAACAGTTTAAGATCCTATTTCCCTCAGACATGTCCTCCCACATCCCCTACAAGACCTCAGATGTCAATGAGCCAGAGACAACAGAAATTCTAGGTTATAAGACTGGCACCATGACCTTCATACTTGGACAGAAGGCAAGAAGAAGAGCCCAACTGAAAGGAGTGTACCATTAGCTAGTAGACATCAATAGGGAAGGATGAAGGCACCGTGAAAGTGACTCTAAAGGTTCAGGATCTGGATGTAAGGGAGCAGAGGCAAAGTGTGGTTGGGGAGGGTGGGAAAGAACCAGCTCAAGAATTTTGCTGTTCTTACGGCATCTCACCTTTTGGATTCAGAAAAGTAGGAGTTTCTAAACCAAACTAAAATTAAAACTTTTCCTAAAAAATCACAAATATTTTACAGCCTTATGGTTCCCACTGGCCTGGGTAACTAACATAGTTTTGTCTTCCCAGCCTCTAAGTCACCCTTCCCCCACCATCCCACTTCCAAATTGACACCAAGGTTATCTTTCTAATTCAAAAGTCTTATGCCACTTCTCTGATGAAAACACCTTCACTGGTTCCCTGGTGTTTTCAAGAGAGAGTGCAACTCCTTGGCACGACTGAATCCATTATCTACTGCTGCATAAACATAAAGAATAGACTTATGGACATAGGAGAGGGGAGGAGAGGGTGAGATGCATGGAAAGAGTAACATGGAAACTTATATTACCATATGTAAAATAGATAGCCAACTGGAATTTGTTGTATGGCTCAGGAAACTCAAACGGGGTCTCTGTATCAACCTAGAGGGGTGGGATGGGAGGGAGATGGGAGGGAGGTTCAAAAGGGAGGGGATATGTGTATACCTATGGCTGATTCATGTTGGTGTTTGACAGAAAACAACAAAATTCTGTAAAGCAATTATCCTTCAATTAAAAAATAAATTAATTAAAAAAAATTACCCCCAAACCTAATGACTTAAAACGATAATCACTTATTGTCTCCCATGGTTACTGTGGTTAGAAATCCAGGCAGAATATAGCAAGAGTGGATTGTTTCTGTTCTGTGGTATCCAGGGCCCTACAGAGAGACTCACTGGGTAAAACCATCTGAAGGCCTATTCATCCCACATCTGATGGCTGATGCTGGCTGGGGCCAAGAGACAGAACATCTACACCAATGCTCTCCTTTTGACCTGGGCTTCCTCACAACATGCTGACTTCCAAAGACAAGGATCCAGAGAGAAGGAGGCAGGAGGAGAGGAAGAGGAGGAAGCACGCTGAGCAGAAGCCACCTGTCTTTTATGACCCAGCCTTGGGTCTATGCAGCATCACTCCTGCCATGTCCTGTTGGTCAGGGAGGTCCCAGAGGAGTCTAGGGTCACAGAGAGGGAACAGAGACCCCACCTCTAGACAGAGGAAAGTGAGATCCTCTGGGATGGGATGTGTAATTGTGAGGTCATCTTTGAAAAACACAGCCTGCCACATGACTTAAGCTGACCCTTCACCTCCACCAGCATCATTTCCTTCTATTCCTCACTACTCTTTCTACACTTTCCATACTGATCTAGTTTAGTTTTTTCCTTATACAAGGACAAACTTTTCCACACGTCTGAACCCTTTTATATGCTACTGCTTATGCTTGGAATATCCTTTCTTTTCTCTGTTAACTCCCTAGTGAAAACCTTCTCATGCCTCAAATCCAAATTCAAGCCACATCACTGCAAAACCTTCTTGTCCCACCCAAAGAAGGTTAACTATTCTCTTGCCTAGGCTTCTATATATAGTATGCACATCTCTGTCTTACAGTATTATCTAAAGTTGAATTTTTATCCTTAACAGACTACAAGCAACTCAAAGAAAAGGACTAAGACTTGTTCTTTTTTTGTTGTTGTTCTTTGTTTTCCCCCCTCACATTTCCCTATTGCCTCCTGAATGCCAAATATTTAACACAGTGCATAACATTAAGTCCTCACTCATTAAATGTGACTTGAATGGCCGAATAAAACTTTAAGACAAACTTTGGAAAATTATCATTTCAATGGTAGGGTGTCTCCCTTGACCCTCTATTGCAAATATTTTTTTCTACTTCTATTATTGCCTGAAATACTTTTTTTTTTTTTTTTTTTTTACAGTAACAAGATAGTTTATTCATGAGGTCTTAGGAATTCCAATTCAGAAGACAGATTTGGGAAACCCCAAAGGAGTGTTTGGGGGAATAGAAACAATCAGGGGCTTATAAAGACAAAAAGCCACAGGTTGTTAAAAAGTTGCCTGGTGATGAAATACTGTACTTTTTAAGCATTACATTTGTGAATGAGAGACAAAGGGAAGAAGAAGAAGAAGAAGGAGTAGGAGGGAAGGGAGGAGGGTAGAAGGAGGGAAGGAAGGGGAGGAAGAGGGAGAGGGAGGAAGTAGAGGAGAAAGTAGAAAGTAAAGAAAGCTGAGTAGAGAAAGCTGGTCAAGGCAAACCACTGCCTCAGTCAAAGCCATTTCTATACTTCTAGGAAAGAAAAAGTTGAGAATAAAGACACATTGGGGGGATGAGGAGTGAGGGACACCAACAAGGAAGGAAAGACAAAAAAAAAGGGAAGATTGTGAATACCAGGAACAAATTTTGCCTTGCTCACAATTTTCCCTCTAGGCAAATCTTGCTTATCTTCAGCTGTTTCTGGAGGGCTAGATGCTTGAGGCAAAAGTACCCCATGTTCTGCCTGGTTCCTTAGCAGGAACACAGCCCAGGATTTTTCACCCTCCCTCACCCTCCTCCTGCCTCCCCCAGCCCTGCTGTTGTGCCCTCAGGCCTAGCAAGGGTAGGAGGGAGGCCATCCCTGCATGGATCACTTACTTCCAGGAGCCCCAAAGTGGCCTTCCTATCAGGCTCTGGCATCGATCCCTTGGTGAGAATGTCATGAGGTCTGCAGCCCCATTCACAGCTACCCTCCTTTCTACTCCTTCCATCCTGGCTCTGGCCCTCATTTTCTAGATTCTGCGGCCAATGTGTCTCTTTGGACATGAGTTTCTTCATCAGGTCCCCCGAACCACCTGCAAATGTGAACACTCAGGTTATTAAGCACACAGACTCTGAACCCTTAGTTGGGAAATGATCCAGCAGGCCCGGGAGGAACATAGAAATCTCTCATATTTACAAGAGACGAGGAGAGCTGAGGAAAGCCTCCAATTCCCTTGTTGGGCTTGAGTAAATGGTCTTCATCTAAATTTTCTCTTCTGTAACACATGGTATTATGATTTACCCTCCAGAGTCTCAGCTCTGATCATCCTGTAACAGGAGGCCACTATGGAGAAGAGTAGCATGATTATATTTAAAATGTTGAAAGGCCAGTCTATCGGTAGTGTGAAGAGTGGTACAAGAAGAGAAAGCCATTATGGACAAAATTTTTACTATAGTACAGAAATCCTCTTTTCTCATTAGTGTCTTGGAGCAATCCTGCTTCCCATATGCTGTAGGAACTCATCTGGTATCACTTAACTGAAACTCATTGTCCTCATACACAGTTACAAACGCTATTCAAGAGACCAGGACCAGGACTCCCCTGGTGGTCCAGTGGCTGAGACTCCATGGTCCCAATGCAGGGGGCCCAGATTTGATTCCTGGTCAGGAGCTAGATCCCACATGCTGCAACTAAGACCCGGTGCTGGCAAATTAATTAATTAGTTAATAATAATTTAAAAAGAGCTGAGGAGCAAAGCAGTAGCACTGGAGGTAAAAGAGGGGGCAGCACAGGGAAATGAGAATAAGACAGAAGGTGCAGAACTTGCTGAGGAAAGGGTTAACACAGAGCCGAGGCTGTGCCTTGCAAGGTCTTGCAGTCTGTGGCACCTTCAGGCATCTCACAACCCTTTCTTTTTCATCATCCTGTGGTCTCCTCCAGTGGCCCTAGGAATTTCTCTCATACCTGATAATCCTTTGATGCATGCATAGACCTTTTGGACCTTCTTCTGCTTTTGCTTGGCTATTTGCCATGTTTAATGGCAGTAACTTACACATCACACTTTTCTAGGACTTGCTACCACCTAACCCATATAATAGTCCAGAGTAAAAAGGTGAGCAAGAGAGCTGATTTACCCTAGCTCACCATTCTACTAAATCAATTTCTTAGCATATCATCCTGGCTAAGTCCTAAGTATTCCTTTATGGTAGTTACACTTTTCCAGTTTGTTCCATTCTTCCTGCCTCCATGTTGGTCTTGCCTACATGCCTTCCTATTAGGTAGGTACAGCTCAAATGCCATCTTTTTGATTCCCATGGAGACATAACCACTTTCTCTTCTGATCTCTGTAGCTCTGTAGAGCATGATGCTACAACTATGCTCCCTGCTGGCCTGAACTCGGAGCTTCTTGTTGTGAGATGATGGTTATGTACATTTTTAGTTCTTAAGAATGCTGTGCTTGTTTTTGTTGGATTATGAAGATGTAATGATCATATTTTACTTAAACCACAACTTGTTTAGCTCAACCATGCCCTAATTCTTTATTCCAGTTTTGAGAATAACTTTGTGATGTAGGTAAAAAATTGGAATTGTTTTCCTTTCATAGTTAAAAAAAATAATGCTGATTTCCTAATACAAACTTTGGCAGTCTTCATGAGGGTACAGTCACATTAGCATGGACATTTTCTATTGGGAACACATCAGTGGCTCAACACAGTGAATGAGGGAAGAGTCCAGACTAAAATTTAGGTTTCCTAAATCCATGGTGGCTCAGTGGTAGAATCCGCCTGCCAATGAAGGAGATGACGGTCTAATCCCTGGGTTGAGAAGATCCCCTGGAGAAGGTAAAGGCAGCCAGCGCTAGTATTCTTGCCTGAGAAATCCTATGGGCAGAGGAGCCTGGTAGACTACACAGTCCAGGAGGTCGCAAAGACTAGGACACGACTAAGCAACTAAACCACCCCTAAATCCAGATCCAGTGCCTTTTCCATATTGAAATAAGGTAACCAAATAAAAAATTATTATAGCATAAAGAAAACCCTGACAACATTGACTCAACCTGTTAATGATACATGAATACCGCTTTACAGTGAGAAGCCAATTAATGTATTGAGTTCAAATTAAAGCAGTGTTTCTGGAGATACTTTACATGTTTTTTCAGAGAAAACTAAAAATATGCAGGAGGATTATCACAGGGCAATCAACAACAACAAAATCAATGCAAACTAATCAAGTGTCTCTGGAAAGTCCCATATAACCAGGACATAAAGAAACAGTGATCTCAAGCCCATAGAGAACAATTCCTTGTATCTGAAGAGAAAGTGAAAGTGTCAGTTGCTCAGTCCTGTCCGACTCTTTACGACTCTATGGATTGTAGCCCACCAGGTTTCTCTGTCCATGGGATTCTTCAGGCAAAAATACTGGAGTGGGTTCCCATTTCCTTCTCCAGGGGATCTTCCTGACCCAGGGATCGAACCCAGGTATCCTGCATTGCAGGCAGATTCTTTACCAACTGAGCCACAAGGGAAGTCCTATGTATCTAGGTTCACCTCTAACATTTGTGGGGTCCAGATAAAGGAGACAAATAAAGACCCCATTGCCATACTTTTGAATATTTTACAATTTTTAACTAGACTTTTAACTTCTTAAATATAGGGTTCTCTTCCACTTTAACAAGTAGAACTTCATGGTGGCAAAATGTTTAAATTTATAAAGCTCTACTTTTTATGGTTGAAAGACAGTAAATTATCAAGACTACTGAATTTTGTCATTATTGAGTATGTCTTAATGTTCTGTTGATGTGCCAGCAATGTTGGGGTAAGTAATAAAGACATGTATGACTCATAAATTTTATACTTATTCCACAAAATGCACCTTTTGACTTTATTTCATCAAAATCACTGTATTGTTATAACCAAGGTTTTCACATAATTTGGTGATTTTGACAGTAATAATTTAAAAGTTTCTTTTAAAAAATAATTTGAAGTATACACACTTGAATATATTTCATCAGAAATGTTAATTAAATGAAAACAGAAACATTGAAGTATTTCTTATATTTTAAAAAAGTTATTTTTCCTAAAATATTTAGAAGTTTTAAAGTTAAAAGGCAAAATAGAAATTAAAATTGATGAGTGTCAAACTTAATAAAATTACTCAGTTTTTAAAAATATAATTATAGCTCATAAAATATTTTTATAAAAATAAAGCTATTAGAAAATCTATAGTTTAATGTCTAATTGCTGACATAAAGCATCAATCTTATCACAATTAATGCAAGTTATGTCTAGACCTACATGTATACAATACAGATTTCAGAGTATTATAAATTGTTTAATGTTGTGAAATGTATGTTCAGTCACGTTCGACTCTTTGTAACCCCATGGACTGTAGCCTGCCAGGCTCCTGTGTCCATGGAATTCTCCAGGCAAGAATACTGGAGTGGGTAGCTATTTCCTTCTCCAGGGGATCTTCTGGATTCAGGGATTGAACCCGGGTCTCCTGTATTGCAGGCAGATTCTTTACCATCTGAGCCATCATATGAAGTTTGGGAAAAATACTGGAGTGGGTTGCCATTTCCTTCTCCAGGGGATCTTCTGGACCCGGGGATTGAACCTGCATCTCTTGTGTTTCTTGCATTGGCAGGTGGATACTTTACCACTTACTCACCCTGGCACTTTTTTTCAGATACTGAAGAGCATTCAGTCAGTTCAGTTCAGTCGCTCAGTCGTGTCTGACTCTTTGCGACCCAATGATTCGCAGAAGGCCAGGCCTCCCTGTCCATCACCAAATCCCGGAGTTTACCCAAACTCATGTCCATTGAGTCAGTGATGCCATCCAGCCATCTCATCCTCTGTTGTCCCCTTCTCCTCCTGCCCCTAATCCCTCCGAGCATCAAGGTATTTTCCAATGAGTCAACTCTTCACATGAGGTGGCCAAAGAATTGGAGTTTCAGCTTCAGCATCAGTCCTTCTGATGAAGAGCATTAACTGCCCTTAAAACACATTAAATCTTGTGGGCCTAAGTATTTGCTGTCAGTTATGAAGATTTTCCTCACAAGAATCAAGTTGTGAATTTCTTGGGGCATTACTAGATCTTATAGTTTTCTTTTACATACTCCCAGGAAGTCTTGCCAGTGCTAGGTACATAAGAGTCCATCAATATGAGGCACACAAATATTGCAGTGATTTGTTTTTAGAGTATCTGATTAGTGTGCAATTGATACTCTAACAAGGATACTGGGATTTTGCACTTGTATAATTGAAAGCAAGAAATATTGGTCTTTTAATAGTACAAGTGTCAGCTTGAATATAAGGAGTAAAATGGAAGAAAAAGACTTTGAACGGCCTAATAGAGTATCATGCACATGCTCTGAATTACTCCTCCTTGCAGACTTTGGTCCAAAGTCACTTCTTTAGTGACAGCTACATGGCAGATATTACATGCTTTAGAAGTGATTTCTGAAGATTTTCCTCACATTCTTGCCACCTCTAATTCAAGTGAATTCTAGCTGTCACCCACCTTTCCTAAAACTCACAGCTTTTTCATAATTATTAAAACTGCCTGTTTTACATAACCAGAGAAAGGAAACCCCAGAATTTTAATAACTGAAAATATTGTGGAAATTCGTTTCAGATTTTTGAATTTTCTAGAATCCAAATATAACTGACTATTGGAACATCTAGTTTCCAAAATAGTGTCTGGCCATATTTTTAAACACATAAAATCACATGAATTTGGGGTGATCCTAACATATACTACAGTAAATTAAAGATTTTGTTTAATTTATGGTATTAATTTCCTTAATAAGTTTATTGTCTTAAGTATTTTAATAAAAAACTTAGGTTAGAAAAACTTAATAATTTGAGATGACAGTCTCAACAGTCTTGAAAAGTGTCTTCAGGTGTGTATTTGTTCTGCAATTCTGATTTCTATATTTCTCTGGGAAGGCAGCTATCACTGGACAATATATTGCTTTTCCCAGGTTAGTTGGCCCATTTGAGAACATCACAGTATGCAGAAATGCTAAAACTGAAAGCTCAAGTTGTTTTAGTTATATATACAACAGACACTTTTCTTTTTTTCATACTAGAAAAGTTTGAATCTTTTCAACCGGCAAGCAGATGTTACCCTGGTGCTGTCTCCATATTCATTAGCCTGTAATGAATCTATTAATTGAATATGTAAGTTTGGCTAATTAGATGTGAGACATGTCTTCAGATTTAAAGGGTAATAATAAAAAATTTAAACTGAAACACCGGATCAAGCATTTAAGGGTTGATAAATGTGGCCTGGAAAGTGCACAATTCCAATATAAATTAGTTAATTGCCTCTGTTAATTTAGGTGAAATACATTAGCAGAAAGGTCAATCCATTTGAGGCTTGATGTGTTTTTCAAATAATAAATTAAAAATAGCAAATCAAAGAGCACTAGAAAGTGAGAAGCATGAAGTCCACTTTTACAATCCAGAGACAGCAGTATGGACTCAAGTAACCCCACAGAGCTAAGATTCTGTGGGTTAACCAGTGGTTCTCAAGCTGGGCTGTGTCTTATAGACACCAGGAAGTTTTGTTAAAATTATCAATGCCTAGGGCCCCAACTTAAACTTATTGAAATCTCTGGAGGTGGAACCAGGTATCCGTAATTTTTAAAGCTCCCTGTGTGTGTCTGTTGTGTGTAGTTGCTCAGTCATGTCTGACTCTTTTGTGACCCTGTAGCCCGCCAGGTTCCTCTGTCCATGGGATTTTTTAGGCAAGAATACTGGAGTGGGTTGCCATTTCCTCCTCCAGAGGATCTTCCTGATCCAGGAGTCGAACCCACATCTCTTATGTCTCCTGCATTGGCAGATGGGTTCTTTACCTGTTGATCCATCAGAGAAGCCATAAAAGCTCCCTAAATTATTATAATAGGAAACTGGGCTAAAAACCATTGGACTATTCCATGAATGTAATAGCAGGAGTATAACAGCAACATCAGTCAATGGCTGGTATGCAAGCATTAGTAGTGTCAAATTTAATGCTCTCTTTCATTACTAAGAGGGGGAAAAATAAACTGCCCTTAGTCCTTACTGCATTTACTCTTCTGGCTATGTCTGTGTCAGAGAGTCTACTGTTATTGTTGTTTGGTTATGAGGTTTTGTCCCAACTCTTTTGCGACTTCATGGATTATAGCCCACTAGGCTCCTCTGTCCATGGGATTCCCCAGGCAAAAATACTGAAGTGGGTTGCCATTTCCTTCTCCAGGGGATCTTCCTGACCCAGTGTATGAACCTGAATCTCCTGCACTGGCAGGTAGATTCTTTACCAGGGAGCCACCAAGGAAGCCCATAGAGAGTCTATTACTTGAGAATATTTAACTCGGATTTGGGAAATGGGAGGAAATCCCAGGCCCAGGTGTTCGCTTTTGGGAGTTCCAGTTTTGCAAATAGTTAACTTACTGGATAACATTAGTTACCTTCACACTAAAAAATGTCAAAGGAGTTCTTTGTTGGGTCATGTTTTGGAAAATGTTCCCTCATCACTTGCGTCTTCTGTCCCCCATAGCACCTGCAAGAGTTTAAGACTTATGGAAACCCCAACAAAAGCATTTGTAATAGGCTGTCTCCTTTCTGATATCCTCTTTCACTCTCATTCTGCCCTGCATATTCTAACTTCTTTCCTGTCTCATATGGTCCTTGAATTGTTTCACATATGTAGTTACTGTCATCCCGCACACTTCTTTTTTGTTCTTCATAGACGCTTTGCTGATGCTTGGCTCATAATGTATCATCAATGAATATTTGTTTGGTTGAAGCTATTTGATTGATAGAGGGGAAAACAATCCAGGTTTAGCAATGTAGTCAAGGAGTCACAGATGCTCTGAAATGGGGAATATGTATGTTTGAATCAAGAAACCCTTCCTTTGTAATGTAGGACTGGATGTCCAAATTGGATGTCTGTGTCCTGGTTCTGAATGCCTCACACTCCTGACCTTTGCTTTTCACAGACTGAACTGTGTGGTTGAGAAGAAAGAGGCTGGCATTCCCCCTCTGTTGTCTATCTAACATGTTCCTCATTATCTTGTCAATGGCTCATTCCACCATGTAAAGGAGAATAATTACTATTCATTTACCCTTGTATTCTAATGACCATGAACATGGATCCCTGTCCCAAATATCACCAAAGTTCATATGAGGATTACTCATGCCCAAAGCCCCTCTTGTTAAATGACTGTATAAGGAAAGAAAGACTTAGAGAAGTTTATCTTTAAAAATGCATCATGCTCAGTCACTTCAGTCATATCTGATTCTTCACGACCCTATGGGCTGTAGCCCACCAGGCTCCTCTGACCATGGGATTCTCCAGGTAAGAATATTGGAGTAGATTGCCATGTCCTCCTCCAGGGGAATCTTCCCAACCCAGGGATTGAGCAAAAGAGCAAATTTAGCTTAGTTACATGCCAAGCACTTATCTGGGTGAAGGAAAACATAAAAATGCAGGGGCTTGCCCATTAATAACTCTTCCTCACCCACAATGAGGAATTGGAAACAATACTTGTTTCCAATCTGCCACACACCCATGTGACTTGCTCTGGGATATTACCTTCTCTTATCTAGCATGTGAATGAACTGTAGGGTTCTAAGTACTGCACCTCTTATGGTAAATTTGGCTAATGAACCCTATTGTTTTTTCTTAAGGGTCACAAAAGATTTTTTGATGATAGTCTAACTGCAATGTAAAATTTGTCTGAATCTCAAGCATTTTTTTCCTCTAAAGTAATTCAGATTAAAACTGTAACATTTAACAAAAGAGTTCTTACCAGTATCAGATGCATACATTGAATCCAAGCTATTGCTTTTTAAATGACAATATTTACTTGCACCTACATACCATCAACTGCAGAGGGAGCTAATGCCTTTTTTTACTCAGGGCCATCAGAAAATACTCCATAGCTGAGATTTTAATTTTTCTCTATGCCTGTTAAGTGTGATTATTGATAAAGTACTGAGCTCATCTCTGCAACCAAATTTAAGCCTTTAAAACATATATGAGGTGGAACTGGGCTTTACAACAAAGAGGAATCTAGTTTCCACTTTTAAAATGGTCTCCTGAGGTTCTCAAAAGCTGGGAGATATATTTTAAAAGGAAAGAATTGTGTTTTGTATCAAAACATGATTTTTGGAGTCATGACCAATTAGGAATCTACTCCCTGCAACCATAAATACTCTTTTTCATAGAATATAGTGACCAGAGGCCACATTGGGCATAGGGAATTAATATGTAGAGAATTTTTATGGTTAATAAGTGCCACAATCTCAACCTTTTTTCCTCTAGATATTGGAAGGAAAAGAATAATTAAGTGAGCATTTAGATCCCAAATAAAAAGTTAATATTTACATTAAATAAAAAAAATGTAAGTGAATTTATTTTATAGAAGTTTTCATAATGGGTCCAAAATACTTCATTAAGCATTTCTGGATAAAAATATGTAAAGCTCTTTATAAGCTTTTGTTAGTATATTAAATACCATTTCTCTGTAAATATTCCTTACATTAAGCTTTCCTGTTAGAGTTTTCAGGAAACATTTCAAATAAAGTAGCCAGACATATCCCATTTGAGATGAATGAGATCATTAGGAAACACTTATATCTGAAATAAGCACTGAGATCATTTTGCATACAACCCAAGGGCCCTAATTTTTTAAATATTTCAAACACCATGCTCCTTTCAAATCATTAGACTTAGAGACATTTAAGGAACTGATTCAATTAACCCAGAAGAAGGAAATGCTATAATGTGTGATTTATTTTTGCAGATAAATTAAAATGCAAGTGTATCTGTTAGAAAAGGTAGGCTGTCAGCGTGGTTAGTGATGGGAACAGGAAGGCAATTAAGCAGGGCCACCTGAGGCTGAAATAGTGCCTAAACCTGGAAGCGTGACGTTCAAGCTGGACATTCAGTTATTGCCAAAACCAAAAGTGTTCCTTCGTTGGAAGGAATATCTGTGCTCTACTTAGTCTCCCTCATTGACTTCTAAAAGATGTTTCTTGATTTAACAGATACTTTCCCCCCTTAATTATAATCTGAAAAGAAGCCTAAGTTGCTCGGGTTTCATACCTAAAGTCAAGCTTCACATAAAGCTGATGCCTGAAAATTACAACTTTGCATTCTACTATTTAGGTGAGGAAATATGAGGCAAGAATTTATTTTCCTTCTCTACGACTCCAGGATATTGGCTCCACTAGGCCTAATAAATTGTTTTCACAAGGAAATAAATAGAGCATGCTGTAGTGTACATTCCCCTGTGCAGGGGGCTTTAACCAAGATGTATCCTAAACAATAAATAATTACAGATGGGGGAGGGTGGGAGAAAGAAACATTATAAGGTTGGGAAAAAATGTTTCTTAGCTAAATCAGGAAGAAGACATTCAAAATGTTAAACCTGAAGATAAAGTCTGCTACTTCAACCACTGCAAAATCTGTGGATAAAATGAGGACAATAAAACAAGAGAAAAGAACAGGAATATGAGAAGAGTTGCTAAGGCAGCTTTGAAAGTAAGTAACAGAAGAATAAATTCTACTAATAGAAACAAACAAGACTGAAGTAGTTGTAATTCACTATTATTTTCTGCTAAATCTTGTCCCCCCTCTTGAATTAAAAGAATTTGCACAAAAAAATGGCCACAATCATGAGCTGAAGATAGGGGGAAAAGAGAATGTACAAACAACCACAAAAAACTCTTAGAAACCTATGAAAAGATAAATTTATAGTAAAAGATAGGGAAAAGTAAAAAAAAAAAAAAGAAGAAGAAGAAGAAGTAAGATCAGGAAGAGAAAATGTCCCTTAATCAGAGAGCTTGGGAAAGTTACCTTCATTTTACAGCTGAAGTAGTCAGCGGAAATGGAACTGTTTAGGAGAAGAAATGTTTTGAAAATGTTCAGGAGAAGCCAAGAGATCCTTCCTTTCTGGCCCAAATAAGAAGGGAATCTGTTTATTGCTCTTCCTCGATAGGATTCCCAGGTGGTGCTAGAGGTAAAGAACCTGCCTGCCAGTGCACGAGATATAATGAGACATGGGTTCAATCCTTGGGTCGGGAAGATCCCCTGGAGGAGGGCATGGCAATCCACTCCAGTATTCTTGCCTGGAGAAACCCATGGACAGAGGAGCCCAGCTGACTGCAGTCCACAGGGTCACACAGAGTTGGACACGACTGAAGTGACTTAGCATGCATGCACTGTGTAACAAATGCTGATAACTCTATCATGTCGTTCCTTCCAGCCACAGTAATGGAGCTGGAATTAGCAGACCAGAGCGGGGGTCAAGGGTGAATATCCCTGTCTTATACTTTGAGGAGAATATAAATCAGTGGTTTCTGGTTTGCAACAGTCTTTCTCGATAATATTCATTCATCAGTTTATTTATTTTAAATTACTTATTTGTACAGTTTTCCCTTTTCTCTTCCTCAGAATCTTTTGATGACTTGCCCTTCTCAGTGTCTCGAGTTAAGGCCTTACATCCTTGAGGCAACTGCCTTGCCAGCCTTATCTGCTGCTTCACCACCACCACTGATGTCCCTAAAAAGCATTCACACATTTCCATGCCTTTGCTCTTGTGGACTCTTCTGCCTATTCTGTCCTCCTCGCCATGCTGAAGGCTGACCTTCCTTTTAAGGCCAACCTCCAAGGTCAGTTTTCCCAGAGAGCTGGCCTCTTCCTTGGTGGGGCACCCAGATGGTGTTGTGGATGCTCTTTCCGTAACTTTTCCCCACAGCCTCTCATTGTCATCTCCCTCTCCGTGGGGGGTTTAAGCGCAGGAGAGTCCAGAGCTGTCTTATTTGTAACCCAGTCTCTACACCATGCCTTGCATCAGAAAGCACTCAAAACATGTTTGTAGAATTGTTCCACAGGCATCACTGATTTCCCTCGCTACAGACTTCTCCCTCTCTCAACTAACCTTAACTTTTTGATCTCTCATTTGTATCTCTAACCCTCTAAGGTTTTCATCTATTTCATGAACATATACTGTTATTATTAGGGCATAATCTTTAGCCATTGAGATCCCCTGTGAACTGAAATCTCACCACTTTCTTGGACCCTCAGTTAAGGTCCATAATTTCTCCAAACAAAACACACACACACACACACAAACACACACACACAACCCCCAATTCGCTCTAGTAACTTAATGTAGATATGTTGGGTTCTGAGAGGCTGGAAGTTATTTCTTCAGATCTAATACTGAAATGATATATTTAAGTCTATTTCTACTGTTGTTAGGAACCAAGCAATAAATATAGGGCTGTTTTAGTTACTGAAAGTATCTAAGTCAGGATCTTTTCTGGCGGACACTTAACATCCAAAGAATCAGTAGACCTCTGTCAGGCTTACATTGAGAGGGCAAGTGACCTACAAAGGTCTTTTGATCTGGACAACGGATTTAGATCACGGACCCCAAAGCCCATTCTGAGATGGGGGGTCTCTGTATTCTTGACGAAGACCTACATGCTGACCTCTAGAGTTCCAAGAACTAGATCTGTTGGAGCTTCGAAAAGGCTTAAATCAGGGAGCTCAACTCTAAAAGGGGGGCAGTTAAGTGAGAAGCCCAATGTCTGGCACCATGACAGCTGTTAGCGTGGAGAACTACAGAAAAACAAAACTAGTTGTATCCTTGTGTATTTTGGGATGTGGGGATCCCTGTTTACCGCTAGAAAGAGGGATCAGGAAGGACCAGAAAAGCCAACGCAGCTTGCAACTCCGCGGAGTAGCCCCGTCTTCCCAAGGCCCCGTCCTCCCGGCGCAGCCCAGACCGCCCGGGGTGGTCCCGGCCAGCAGAGGGCAGCAGCTGGGCGGGAGAGTCCCGGCGAGGGCCGCGCGGCGTCGACAGGCTCGCGGGGACACTCTTTTTGAGTAGTGGGGCGAGAAACTCGCTCATCATTACCCGTCCCCGACCCTGTGGCCACGGCGCACCTCGGGCCGCATTTCGGGAAGTGGGTTGCGCGGGCACGCGGCAACTGCGGAGGGCCCGGCGCCCTTGGCGGGAGAAGGAGAGCGGAGGGAGTCCCGCGAGTCCCCGGGAGAGAAGGGGAGCCGGGCTTCCGCGGGTCCGGGGCGGGAGGGGATCTCTGCGCCGGCTGCAGCGTCGGTTGCCCCTTCCTTGGCCGGACCCCTCAGGGCCCGGGCTTCTCCCACCGACACCGCGTCCCGAGTAAGCGCCGGGCCGCTCCGGTCCCTTCGCCAGCCCCCCGGCTCCGCTTCCCGGGCCGGGACGGGCGCCCGACATCGGCCAAGGTGTGCTTCCCGCCGACGCTGCCCCGGCCGGAGCGAGGCCAATCCCGGCGGCTGAGCCCGGAGCGGCCGCGGCGCAGGTTTGCGCTCCCGCCGTCGAGGACTGCGGCGGCCGCGTGGGCCGGTCCCCCGCAGTCGCGGGTGCCCAGGGCGAGGGGGGGCGGCGGGCGCACTTGACCGTGAGTCTCAAGCGTCTGAGCCGCGCGGCGCTGGGCGGCGGGCTTTATGTAAATCGGGGCTGCGCCGGGGCGTCCTAGGTAGGATGGACCAGCCCCCCGCGCCTCGGCCCTCACGTCCAATAAGAAGAGCCCCAGCTTGACACCTGCCTATATACAGGCGAGCGCGCCCCCGGCTCTCGGACCGCGCGCACAGCCCGCACTGCCCACGCCGCGGGCGAGCGAGACCTCGGCCCGCCCCCATGACTTCCAGTGAGATCGAGATGCCCGGCGAGGTGAAGGCCGACCCCGCCGCCCTCATGGCGTCCCTGCACCTCCTGCCGTCGCCCACGCCCAACCTCGAGATCAAGTACACCAAGGTAAGGCGCCGCGGGGGGCAGGCCGTCCACGGAGACTTTCTAGAACCTTCCTTCCTCTCCGTGGTCTGTTAAGGGGGTGAGGGCGGCATGACGGGGTGTGGGGCTGGGGTCTCCCGGGCCAGGCCGTCGAGCCCGCGCAGCAGAGGGACACCCGGTCCTCGGCGTTGGGGCTGCTCAAGTGCCGCCGCGGTCTTGGGACGCGTCGGGGACTCGCTTCCGCCAGCCTGCCGCGCGGCGCTGGGAGTCGCCGTCAACGGCTGCTTCCCAAACCGCGTCCGCCGCTGCCGCCTCGTCCGGTTCTCCGGGCCCCGACTGCTGAGGGGAAGGCGTCGGCACCGCTTCCACTCCTCGAAGGGTTCCCCGCCGGATTGACCGAGCAGCCTGGCCGTCTCTTCTCGGCCGTCCACCTTCAGGGGACCGTCTCGGGTACCTCGCAGCCCTAGCGGGGTTCCGGCCAGCGGCTGTCGCGTAGGATCGTCCAGGCTCACAGCGCTGCGGCCGCCTTTGCAGATTTCATGGAAACCTGGCCTCTGAGTACAGTAGATTCAATATCAGCGTTTTATTCGAATTTTGTAGGAAGTGGCCGTTTTCCTGGAAAACTTGAGAAGTCTTTAAATTCGTGCATATTAAGGGGTTCGCTTTTGACCTGAAAAAAAAAAAATTGCTTTTTATAACGAACTCTGACATCTCGGGTTACCCAAGCAGGAATTATTTTTTGTTGCACCACAACATAAGGAAATGCGTTCGCTACCTTAATGTAAATAGAATTTACTTCCACAAATTGGACGTAGAATAAATGTATTGATTACACATACAGGAAAGGTTATGTTGTGCCATTGGGGTGAGAGAGAGAAATAGATGCAATTTAAAATAATGTTTCTTGGAGTTCTTTTTACAGTTGTCTTGGTTTTCTATTCCTTTCCGTTGATTTCTACTCCAGACATCGCCCATTCAACCTAAACACATACTGCGCACACGCAACATGGTTAAAGTTGTTTTCCATCATGCTTATTACGAGATAAACTAAATTTTGTCCAGGAACGAATTGTTTGGTTTTGTCTTAAGGATTGAAAGAGAAATATTTTTTAAAAACCATCAGAATATTGAAATTTTACCCGCTGAATTTAAGATAAAAACCAGGGTGGCTCGTGTTTTGAATGCCAATTTAGATGGATTTAATGTACCTGTTAGCTTTTTAGATGGTGTGACAAATTTTTGAAAGCCTTTTTAATGAGAGGTCGTTAATGGTTACAACCATTTAGGCATTGTTTGCATAACAATGGTGCCAATGTGTGGTACTTCTCCGGGTTTAGGAACAAGCAAGGAAAGCCTATAGCGTAGGAGTTTTGTTTTATGAGGGTCCCTAACCTCTTCAGGTTCTCTTTAAAAAGGTTTCGGGATCCAAGAGCTGTGCTGGAGAGGGGACCTCAGATTTGGGAGGGTTTGATTTTAGACTGACTTTGGATTGAATTTTCCTCACAGCCCCTGAATGGAGTTTTAGGTTTGCAGTAGGGTATCTAGGAATTTAATTTGGAAGCTTTTCCAGCTCTCTTTTTCTGTGACAACCCCCGCTTCCTTTTTTCTCTTGTTGTGCCCCAGTAGGAAAGACAACTGATTTATAGCTAATTGAAGCCTTTAATGTGGAGTCCTTTAGCTCAGGGGAGACTTTTATCCAGTATCCACTTTCCCACTTATTACAAAGAAAAACAATCAGAAATGAAATAATGGATCGTAACTTGATTCTTTAATTTGTGGGGAGGAGGCACCTTATTTTAGGTTTGACAAACAGCCCTCATAAACATTGAGCAATACTAAACTAAAGGCAAGCTCTTTTCACAAAATCTTGTAAAATCAGGTATCTGTGAACATTCCCAGCAGCTTTACTCCTTGGCCCTTTAGTGAGACTTCTGAATTTTCTGAGAGAAGTGGTATGGGCAAGCAGCATCTTTAACACGGAGAGCACAAACTGCTCTTTTGATAGCCGAGGGTAGTGGGCCATGATTTTTTACTTAAAAGGAAAATAATGGAGAGTTTTTTAAAAAACTCACTTATCAGAAGCGAGGGAAATTATATTAGTGATTTTAAGCAGAAGAATGAACAAGGTGCAATAGTTGGTCCTTTAGAATAGTGATACCACATTCATTAGGAATTTTTAAAAGGGCAATAGCTAAAATATTACTATGCTAGAGAGCTTGTTGAATAACACATAGGAAAGAAATACAGTATTTATGTCAGAAAATGGTACCAGATAAATATAGATGGATCCTTAATAATTTTTGTCTTGTTAAATGAATAATTTTAGTGAAGGATATATAACAATAGGATTCTAAAATATTATCTGGGGACCAGTAGAGTCAAACTTACATGTAAATGGTTATATTTTGAGAATTGTAAGTACCATGCATTCAGAAAACTTGCACTTGTGATGTTATTTTTTAAAAATATTTTTCACCATTTCTTTCTTCTAAAAGTATTTTACATTTTTTATAAAAGGGGAGTAAAGGAGACCATAAGAAATAAAAGTTACTGCTGTTGTCTGTCCAGTGAAAATGCTCCAAAATTAAAGTTCAATCCCCTAGAATGCTGAAAGGGCTAAACTCCTGGTTTTGTATTGACTCTCAGGCAATTACATCTAATTTTTAAAATAAGCCTATCTCTCTGAAATTCCAGCACCCATTTAGGACTGATGATCAATAGTACCATTTTTGGAATATGTCTAATTTTATTTCCTTAATATAGCCAACTAGACCCCCAATAAGTTTTAAAACTGATTCTTTTTAAAGGAATATGTTAAAATAAAAAAAACTGCAGACTGTTAGTCAAGAAAGACTGATAATTCCACCAGCATGAAGTCGCAAAGGGACCACTTTGGGGCCAGGAAAATGTGCACTCTTTTCCTTGTATCCTAAGAAGATTACTTAACGGCTCGCACAGGAGTGAGTGTGATTGTTTTTAGCTGTGCCTTTATGGATTAAAGATTTTTCTGAGTTGTTCCTGTTTTATCTGTCTGATTGTTAAATTTTTGTATATTTGAATATATTGTAGGAGTATACACATGATAAAATCAAGGCTTGCACTTTGCTGACTGCCCCTAACTTCAGGGGCGATCTCTTCCAGATTCCCAGATCTTTGGAAGTTTTGGACCGTATCCCACCCGGACCTTCTCTCTTGTCTCTGTCATCTTTTCTGGCTCTCCTAGTCCCTGCTTCCCCCAACTCCCCACTGCACGCACACACACATTGTGCCGTCTCTCTGTTGGTCACTTTTTCAATGAAAGTTTATGCCCATAACGAACACTACCATAAAGAGTAGTGTTTTGTTTTAGTAGTAGTTTTATTTTCCTTCAGGATTTGATATGGTGGAGAGCTAGGACATAGGGAAGAAGAGGGTTATGGAGAACTGACCCACTGAACTAGAAGGGAAAAAAAATAAAAGGCAATAAACTGAAAATTAGAGCTAATGTGCATTGGGCAACTATTATTTATTCTTTTATTTATTCATTTAGCAACCTTTTCTTGAACATCTACTGTTTTCTGGGATCAATTTCAATTCAGTTCAAAGAATTTTTAAGTGGCTGTCTTCCTTTAATAGTGCTTTTCATTACACTGGTTGGGCTCTGGAAGAAGCATCAAACTCCTAGGAGCTTAGGGTCTTTTTAGAAAGATGGAATGCCAAATTTGGGTTATCAGCATGGCAGTAGTTCAGTAGATCGATGTAATAATAACAATAATGATAACATTTATAATGCCACTTAGATTGTGATGGAGCCTAACGGCTTACCTCCCATTTTCATATGTATCTTAGATCCATGCAAAACCTTTTGAAGGACACAGAGTAGGAAGAAATAGGAATAATTGATAAGGAAGGCCTTGGCCTTGACTTACAAAAAACTGATAGAGCTTGCCTCACCATACACTTTGCTTTTGCTAACAGTCTCATACTTTTTTTTATTTTTGAGAAAAAGTTTAAATCTTTATTTTTATGTGTTGCTTCTGTTGGAAACTTGGAGAAAATATGAACTGGTCACCTCTTAAGGAACTCCTTTTTGTGACCTCTGATTTTCTGACTTTAAATTACTATTTTTGCTATTTCTGTGAGTTTGTAGGGTTTTTATTTTTTAGGTCTACGGGAGGGTTCTTATCTATCCCAGGGATTATCTCTTTAAGGTTTGGTTATTTCTAAACCTCTAATCAAGATTGCCTTCTTGATATTAAGTTGTTAATCAAATTTCATGTTTATAGGAGACCTCAGGTTTTCAAAAATATACTTTTTCATAATTGGACAGTTTTCTCATGTTTGTATCATCTCCATTTAACCCAGGGAAGCTAAACAACTTCATTGTAGGACTTGAATTAGATAATTTTTCTGCGTTCTGCCTGATGCCTTCTGTTAAATAAGTAGGAATCATATGGAATCATTTGCTGAAGTGTTTTTGTCTTTATTCTATAAAAAGAGAAATTATAGGTTTTCTTTATGAGGATAAAAAGCCTTCTGAGGAATGTGTTCTGTGAGGTCTGATTTTCTTGCAGCCTGGCTTGAGAGAAGCCAGGCATGCATAGTGAGTTCTCTTTCATGTTAGACGATGATTAACCTGATGATCAATCCATGACCAAAACAAAAATATCTCAAATATCAACATATACAGTTTTCTCTCAGGTCTTTCTCAGTTGGATAATGGGATACAAATATTGATGTCTGTTTTTTTTTTTATCTTTTAGTTAGTGACAGCTTGTTGGGGTCAGCACACTACAGACTTTCTGCTTGATTTTGTAAATAAAGTTTTATTGGAACACACCCACAATGATTCATTTACATATTGTCTGTGGCTGTTACTACAATGGCAGAGTCAGGTAGTTACAACAGGACTGTAGGACCCACATTAAGTTTATAAGCCCTTGACTTACTTAGAAAAAAAGACTCTCAGTTAAAAATAGGCCCTTGTTCAAATCTAGGTCAGATTTGTAATTCTTAGTGCTGTGCACGTTTAACATTTATTCACCACATAACGCCAAATATGGTGCCAGATTCTGGAGATGGAATAGTAAACAACATATGAATGGTGTCTCCTCTCAGGGAGTTTCTTCACTGAGTGTCAATTTCTACATCTGTCAAAACTGAGGTAATAGTAGTACCTACCTTACATGATGGTTGTTGTCAGGACTGAGCAAGTATGTAAAAGTAAGTGGCATATAATGACAGTCAGCCAAAGTCTAGTTCCATTTCATTTTTGGTAAGTGATGAATATATTTTTGCTTCAAATTGATGCATGTCCATTTTAAGGAAGATTGGAATTGTATAGTCAATAGCTGTTTTCTGTTTTCTGAAACAGTACATTTACTAATTAGTCATAAGGGTTTAATATTCTTGATAGCTGTGAAATCATAATATGTTTACACTGGATTTTTATCAAATGGGACCCCTTGAAGGTTTCCCTATCAAGGACTTCTCTTTACTAAAAAGTTACTGAATCAAACAATTTCCAGCCAGGATTTTAGTAATCAAATTAGTTATCTGACACGTGTGCCGAAACTCTGCATCAACATGCCTTTTATACCCAGTCCTGATGTCAGATGGCAAAGAGTCATTTCTGGTGTTTTGAGTAGCTTAAAGAAAGATCATGTCAAATTGTTGGTGCATAAATCTGGGAAGTATGACAGCATAGGAGGACATTCTCAGAAGGTGATGCCTTTTGAAATGGAAAATAATCTTAGTTTATACAATTTAAAATTAAAGAACCTTTCAGTGGTCCTGATTTCCCAGTTTGGGGGCACTTCACCCTCCATACCATAAAAGCGCCACATAGTGACTATTTTGAAAGTCTTCCTAGAACTGTGACAATTAACTTCAAAGCCAGTCATTTCCCCTTAGACACCAAACCAATGCATAGAAATGATTGCCATAATGTCACCTTGGTTGATTTTTAATTGCCTTTTCAGGCATGTCTTTGAGCTTTATTCCATTTTACCTTTCAGATATATGAGATATCCCAAATTGTGAATTTCTTATCTCTGGCATTTCTCTATTGCTAGTTTGTTTGCTTGTAAGATGGTAGAGTTATGTTTAAATTGTTTCCCTTCCAAATCTTAATGGTTTATTTACAACAACTTTCTGTTTTATCACATAATTTGAAAACACTTCCAGCCTTTGAAAATTCCAGTTGGAATAATAATCAAGTGCTTTCACCATCTAGACTTTAGCTGGGCTCACAACAAACTAGCCTGGGGCTAAACACAGGGGTTTATTGAATTCTGTAGAATGTGGTTAAAAATTAGAATGTCTGTGAGTGAACATTCCAATTTTTTATTATAGAAGGAAGCTTACCTTTTACTACAGTTCAGCTCTGTTGCCTCCAGAAGTAGGTATCTGCTGTTTTTTTTCCTTACCACAGTCTGACCTTTGGAGAGCCAGAGTTGCAATTTCTTTATTTCTAGATCTCTGGAAAGATAAAACCTATTGTCCGGTTGAAAGTGGAAAACACCTTATTTAGACAGAATTGAGGGTATCATGAGTACCAAAACCGTTTCCAATATTGATTATAAATTACAGAGAAAAAGTAAAAATAATTAAAGATTATATTTTATACACTTTCTTCTATATGATTTTAGTTTTTCTAACCTGTCATTGGATTTCAAGTCCAGTGCCTCTTAGGATTTTACCCCAGGTCATTTCTAGGGATTTCTAAGAGATTAAGATTGGTCAAAAAATGGTATAAGCAATATGTCTCTTCCCACAGAAAGGATGGAGCCTACCTCCA
This sequence comes from Dama dama, assembly GCF_033118175.1. NCBI lineage: Eukaryota > Metazoa > Chordata > Mammalia > Artiodactyla > Cervidae > Dama > Dama dama. The sequence goes on along the minus strand of NC_083692.1, from coordinate 50,121,804 downwards.
GGTGAGTAGATCTGCCAAAGTAGTGTGAATTTAATAAACTCACTAAGAGGCAGAAATCACCTGTTTCCCTCCTCCTGCAATCCCCATCATTGACTAACACCAAACATATGGACTGAGGGTTTAGAGGTTAAGAAAGGGGGAAGTTAGAAGACCTTGACTGGGAAGACAGAATTATGAACTATCTCAACAGATCAACAGAGGATAACATAAAGTCTTGTTTCATGAGGTGTGAAAAATGGACTCCCTCACTGAATCCTTTTTGGGTGGAAATCAGGAAATAGTATGAGACTGGTTGGTTGAACATGAAACCAGTGAATTCTCTATATTTGAGAGTCTGATAACCAATGAACCAATATAACTTGATTTTCACAGGGAAGGTTATCTAATTGCATTATTCAGGGTTATTTTTATTTTTAACTGCAGCCAGAGCTCATCCTTTTGCTTTCCTGAATTTATTTACCTATCATGATTTATTCATCAAACATTTATTCGAGCCTCATGTGTCCAAAGCATTGTTAGTCACTGTCTGGTAGGAAAAGATACATAGATGTTTGCATTGTCCTAAAGAGGCCAGAGAGGATTCCTGCTTGCGTGTGTGATGAGGACATGCACAGCAGTAACTATGGCGCATGATAGAAGATGCTGAATTCTTGACATGAATGCACTTGAAGTATCATGATGATTCAGAAGAAGGTGTTTCAGGCCCCGCACATCAGCAGCACTTTGTATTCTTAGAGGTACTTGAGAGGAGATCAGATACTTCAGTCATACAGGAGAGTGTAGACAGTGTAACAAATGTGTATACATTAACACAGGTTTGTTTGTTCTTAACTGTTTGCACTATTTGCTTCTAATCTTTTTAAAGAAATACATTGATGCTCCACCTGTGAACTTCTCCCAATCCCCTCTCTCCTTTCCTTTCTTCCCCAGAGGTATTTGGCATTTATCTTTCCCACTGGTGTATGTTCATATACACATATTTATAAATGATGTGTACTGTTGTCTTGTATTGTAAACCTTTTAATATAAATGGTACCATACCGTGCCAAAGTTATGACCAACCTAGACAGCATATTAAAAAGCAGAGACATTACTTTGCCAACAAAAGTCTGTCTAGTCAAGGCTATGGTTTTTCTAGTAGTCATGTATGGATGTATAAAGAAAGTTGACCGCCAAAGAACTGATGCTTTTGAACTGGGGTGTTGGAGAAGACTCTTGAGAGTCCCTTGGACTGCAAGGAGATCCAACCAGTCCATCCTAAAGGAAATCAGTCCTGAATATTCACTGGAAGGACTGATGTTGAAGCTGAAACTCCTAATACGTTGGCCACCTGATGCAAAGAACTGACTCATTTGAAAAGACCCTGGTGCTAGGAAAGATTGAAGACAGGAGGAGAAGGGGACAACAGAGAAAGAGATGGTTGGATGGCTTCACCAACTCAGTGGACATGAGTTTGCATAAACTCTGGTAGTTGGTGATGGATAGGGAGGCCTGGCATGCTGTTGTCCACGGGGTTGCAAAGAGTCGGGCATGACTGAGCGATTATACTGAGCCAAATCATATATTCTTTGCAGTTTGCTCTATTGGCTTAGCATAGTGTTTTCAAGATTCATTCGTGTTGTTGGATATACATGTAATTCATTCATTGTCATTGTTGCATAGTATTCCATTCTTTGAGTATACGCAATTTTAAATTTATTCTACTATTAACATGTAAGATACTGCCAGCATTTTGCTTTTCCAATAAGCATTCTTAAGCATATATCTTTATCTGCCTGGGTGAGAAACCTTCTAGGATATATACTTAGAGTGATATTGTTGACTCATGGATATATCTACAGCTTTATCAGGGATTGACAAATATTTGTCCAACACATTATACTAGTTTCCATTGCCATCAGCAGTATATCAAAGTCCCCATTGCTCTATATCCTCACTTATACTTGGAGTTCCCATACTTCCTGAATTTTGCCAACCTGCTGAGTGTGAAATGTTATCTCATTGCTGTTTTAATTTGCATTTCATTGATTTCTTGTGAGATTGAACATCTTTTCATATGTTTGTTGGCCATTTGGCTTTCCACCTTTGTGAATTGGCTAGTATATCATTTGCTCATTTCTGTTTCTGTATATGTGTGTTTTTACTGATTTGTAGCAATTTTTATATATACTGGATTATAATCCTTTGAGAGTTACATACTCTGTGAACATTTTCTTCCCCTTTCTGCTTATTCTTCCTTCTCCTTTTTTTGGTATAATTAGAAAGGGATTTTCTGTCTTTTTCCCATTATGCTTAGTAGTTTTGAACTTGCTCTTTAAGAAACTTAGTCCAAGTTTTTCAAGATATTCTTCTATATAGTTTTTGGAAAGTTTATTTTTATTATTACAAATTTTACCTTTTGCATTTGTGTCTTAATCCATCTATAATTGCTATTTGTATATAATGATACAGATAAATGTTAAGGATGAACAACATAACAGAAGAAAATCAAACAATATTACTGTATAAAGGAAGTTAGAACTATTCTCTGCAATTTTGGTAAGATTAAAAGGTCCATAATTCTTCACTGTATGCCTTTTCTGTTTGGGACTGGAGAAAAATAGAAAGGTGATGATTACTATAACGTGAAAACTAACATCTAATAGATCTTTTTCTTGATTAACTGATTCAGTACTGTGCTTCATCCTGTTAGTTTGGAGAATTTAAATTATTCCTTCGTGCTGGGCTTGAAAATAACATCACTTTATTTTTTGTTAATATTTGAACTCATTGTGTTTTTGTTTTTTTCATTGTGTTTTAAACTCAAAGCTGGTGTTACACATTCCCCGTTGTATTTGGGTTTCGTAAGTTATTTGATCCATGCATGTGTGCCTCTAATTCTTTTTTTTTTGCCTCTAATTCTAAAGAACCAACTGAAGAATGAAATTCTCCAACTTTAAAACTGGATCTGGTCCTTCTAGGCATTTTACTTATGTAACACTTAATGGAGTTGACCCAACACTTATTTTTTTAGCATGAATATGATCTCTGAAAGTCCTTGTTACGTGTTTGTACTGCTACTAAAATGTGCAATTTTTGCCTTGTATTATATTTTTCTGTGTACTCTTCTCTTAATCTGTACTAGATTATAAACTTTTATTCATGTTGGTATATGGAAGCCTCTAGTGTCTTACAGTGTAAATGCTTAGAAAGTATTTGTTGAGTGAATACTTGTTATATTTTATCACTGATAGTTACTAATAGCAATGAATTATCTTTTGATTAATACTTTAATCAACATATTATCCTTTCATTATTAATACTACAGTTTCCAAAGTGCTTTTCACATTGATTACTTTTAATAATTGTGGCAGTCCTATTATGTGACTATTCTATTAACATCCCCATTTTATAAGTGGTACAATCAAGCATATTAATGTTAATTAATTTTTCCAAGATCAGTAGCTGTAGGTGGCTCTTCCTTTTCCTTCCCTCCTCATAACAACAAGAACAAGCACAAAAACCACAACAAAGGCCAAAGGAAAAAAAAAATTGAATTATTAGCCTAAAGCTCTGCTAAATGTTTTACAAGATAATCCCAAACCCAGTTCTCTGACTATAAATCCCAACCTTAAGTCCAATTGGTATTGCCATAGCTATCATCAGCCACAATTTCTGCCTGACATTAAGATCATGTTTGGGATATGAGTCACCTGTGTAGATGTGATTTCATAGGCTATGGGAAAGAATTGTATTTTTGGATTCTCACTGGTTGGCTAAGTCACACATGGCCCTTAATAACACCTGCTTGTTTGTTTTTTCTGTCAAAAAGTGCTTTTCTTTGGTGTGGTTATTTCAGATCCACTTGGGAGTGAGGACTAATGAGACTGTTGAAAGTGAATATATTTCACAGTCTTTCAGATTTTTCTCTCCCACTATGCATAAGCCATCATTTTGTGTTACTTGACTGTAAATGGTGTGGGAGAGGCACTTGACTTAGAAAGAGTTGGGTGGATATGTTGTATCTTTCTTTTTACGAGTAACCATTTCTCACTAAGACATGACTTGTTTGGATCCATCTATTCCATGTCACTTCAGCAGGGATGCAGAATACAGAAATAAAGTGCAGTTTTCAAATTTCAACAGAGTTTCGGTGACAGAAGTTGGTAGTGATTGGGATACACAGTGTTTCATTGTAAATGGTCAGAAATCCTATCTAAAGAAACAACTATCAAGTTATTGCTCTTAAGTCAGGTTATAGTCTCCAGACTTCTGTCTTCACTTTTAGAGAGAAAGCATTTCTCTTTATCCACTACTTCCCAGCCAGACACCCCTTCCTTCTTAACTGTTTTCATCTCCTTTAAAATTTTTTACACACTTGCACTTCTCTTCTCCTTCTCAAAATATTCCTCTCAGACAAGCCATTGATGACCCTCATTCCTTGGTTAGACTCATTTACCTGTTTTCATAAAAATGGTTAGTTGTGCCTGGGAACCTTTGTAGTCAGCTCTTCCAGCTGTTGGCCTGAATGGTCTCTAGGGAGACCAGAAGCAATGAACCTAGAATAACCACATTTGACTTCTGTGATCCCTCTTGAGAATTTAGTAATTACTTAATGGATTGAATTGGTGACATATACTATTCCAGATAACAGCCTAGGTTGCATTAAATTAACCTTCACAAATGGGTATTTATTAGGTACTCTTAAAAGACTACACGTGTTGGCTGTAATTGCTCTTCCGTGTTTCTCCATGCTGATAGGTATTTGTACCCTGTGAAAAATTTCTCAGATGAAAGCCTGGGTGGTAGTTGTAGCCACTTAGTGATATGTGTCATTGTGTTCAGCACATTGAGCATAAATCCTGCCTTGTAAACAGCAGGAAGACTAATGAGGTTTGCCCACATTCTGGTATCATTACCGGGAATTCCAACAGAGAAGAAATAAAAGTACATAAAATGCAGTGATTTTTGGAACTCCTGATGATCCAAATTAAGGAGAGAGATGATTGCTCAACATTAAGCATAGACATATATGTACAAATATGAGTGCATAAACTACATTTAGCTAAAATAGAAACCAGCATTCTGCTTTTATGAACGCTGGTAAAGTCAGTGACTTGGTTCTACAGAGAGCTAATGAAGGGCTTATTTATGAGTGTCTTTAATTGTGAGAGTGTAGTGGGATAGCTATTGAAATAACGCAGCTGTTAAGATGATAGCACACTTTCTGCTTTCTCAGAACTCCTCATCATTACAGCCAACTAAAATCTCACATCATTTTTTTGTCTTAAAATTTTTGAAGTGATTCTGCCTGTTATTTTTATAGTCACAAATCACTTCTGAACACAAAGGGAGAAACCTTTCACATATGTTTTTTAAGATTTATTTCAGATCTTTATTATTCCTGCTATATAACTTGTGTGTTTGTCACATCAAGGGATCCAACTACTGCTTATTGCCCAGGCTACTTCTTGGATTCAAATTTTCATGAAAACTGTTATCTTCGCAGCTTTGGCACAAAATATGGTCCACACATTTTTGTGTTTGAATAAATGTGTAAATGGATGAATACTGTTAATAGAAAATAATATTGTCTGATCCATTTGCAGAGTTACTAATAGACAAAAATCTGGGACTAGAAAGTGAATTCCAGGGTAAAGTGTTTTGAAATAAATAGCTTTCTCTCTTTAGAGAAAACATATGCATATTCCCTCTCTCTCCCTCCCTCCTTCTCTCTCTCTCTCTCAGGGAAAAATCCCCTCCTCCACTCCCACTTACTTGTCCCTTTCTTTGAACTAGAAGCCCCTCAGAGTGTGCTGTAGAGTAGTGAACAAGGCAGTGGACTGTGCACCAGAAGATCTGTGTTTGGTCCCAGCTTTGCCAGGGATGTGTGCGTGTTTAGCAGTTTCTTGTATATGTAGGCACACAGTCACTACACAGTGAATTACTGAATGAACAAATTACTCAATCACTTATTGAGTGCTTCCATCTATACCAGACTCTGAAAATGCTTTGTGATACTGATTAAGTTACTTAAATTCCTTGGACCTAACTTTTATTACTTATAAAGTGATAGGACAGAATCAGATGCCTATTTACTAACCCACCTAGTACTTACAAACATGACTAGATGAGTTGTAAGATTTTTTCATTTCACCCTGACTCTTAAGAACTCTTTAATTTCCTGGATCCCAATTTGGGATTATGAGATCAGAAGGAAAATACCAAACTTGTTTGTACATCTAGTTACAGGCTTTCTGGGACCCCGGGTTTTCATTCAGAACAGTGGTTTTAAAAACTATTTTCCCAGGGATGTCCTTATAATAACCAAAAAGTAGTCCATAGAAATCTCTGTTAATGACTCTAGTTATATAAATGAGTGATTAGCAGTGTCATAAAAATCCACTGGAAATAAAAAAAATTGTGTTTACTGAACACTTAGAGTACTAGAAATTCGATTAGTAACTCCCAAGAGAATTCTTCCTTAAAGTCTTAGGGAACATTGGTTTTAATACTTGGTAATGATGGTAGGAAAAAAGGACTTGTTGGCACTTTTCCGCCAAAGGATTTTGGCAGCTTCTCTGTCAACCTCAGCTCATGAAAACCACAGTGGGTCGGGTAAACTGTGCGGAGAGGGAACTTGTCAGAAGCTTACGGCTTTTCACTTGAGTCTAATAGAGACTTAGCACTTTGCAGGTCAGTGCCACTGCTATTTGTCTCTGACCCAAGAGATCTGGAGTTCTTCACATCAAAACCACATCTTGCTGAGCAGAGATCAAACGTAGGAAGGTAAGGATTCTGCCAGTGATTTATCATGCCAGGGAGAGTGATCAGGCCATATGGGGCCGCTGCAAATGAAGTTGACATTCCGGCAGTTTCTCTTATAAGTCTCACATGTAGTTGTGGCTAGTTTTTCTTGTAGAGGAATTCCGGGTCAAGTGGCAGCTTTCAGTGGCATTTCTTAGCAAGCCTTAACCCCAACATGAGATTTATTTCAAAATCACATCCTAGCAAGATTTTTCTTATATTTTATGTAAATAGCAAAAAGGAATTTCTTCACCAAATATTGAAGGTTAATTTGAGTTTTTCATTTGATGTCTCCTCCCTCCACCCCTTTTCTGGGATGGTAACTATTTTGAAAAAGAAAAAAGAAAGAAAAGAAAAATTAAGATGATTTTAGGTCTACAAAAAAAACTTGCTTTCTAAATGTTAGATGTGACTTTAAGATAATGAAACTGACTCTATAAGCTATGCTCAACTAGGCTCATTAGTTCATCCCATTTTATTAACTCAGGACTTTTAGGAATGAATTACTACAAATACGACAATTTAATTCTCAGGGTAGGGAAGGCATCAGGTAGACCTTTCTGTATATTTGTAATGACCAAGAACAAAGGAGAAGACTTTAATTACTTAAGTACAAAATAGATATAATTATGTTTGAAAATATTTGCTGATGTTTAAGTTGTGGACAAATATTTTAACTGAAAGAAAAAAAAATCTAGTAACTATGCATTATTTATTTTTATCAACAGACACATGAAAACAGTTGTGCAATATAAAATTCCGCTTTTATTTGTTTACCATCACAAGCAAATGTTTAGTCTCTTGTGGAGAAAAAACTCACTTATTGGTTCAAAGACCGCTTCAACTTTAGGATATACACTGGGGCATTTCAAGCTCCTCTTTGCACAGCATGTTTGTTTTGTAACATAATGAAAGATGATATTGGTCGTTAAATGTAGTAGTTTGTGACATTAATTTCTAACTCAACTGAAGATATCATTTGTCTCTTTTGTGTTTTACTTTTTCTCAATGAGAAAAATTACCATAAATGGAACGGGCTTTAGTGGTTAGAACTAGGTCTCATCCTGTCTGTAGTCAGAATTTAGTTGATTTCCTGAGGTATCAGTATATCTGTTTAGTAGCTGGGAATTATTATTCTGACTGATGAAGTACTTCAGATCTTCAGGAAGCAAGTTTAAATATAATATATAATAATAACAGTTTTCATCCTTGGAATGTGTACAACATCCATGAAAACCTGGTAGAGTCACCAGGTAAAATATAGGGCATCTAGTTAAATTGGAATTTTTGATAAATAATGAATACTTTTTAAATACAAGTATGCCCCATGATTTGGGGACATTATTATACTGAAATTTAATTCATTATTTTTCTGAAATTCATATTTAACAGATTGACAACCCTAAACTGTTACATGCATGGCTTGTGATTTTTATCTGTGACCAACAAATAAATATCATTTTAATGTAAAACTACTTGCCAATAAAATCAGAGACCAAAGGAATCCTTTAAAATTGTTGCACTTGAATCATGAAAATGAGTATAGTAGAAATACCTTTTTTTAACCCTAGCAATACTAGTAAATAAATAGGGCAACTAGGCCCATTGTAAGACAGCTTAATCTCCTAAATGAATTGCTCCAACCTTTTAATTCAAAATCATACAAACAAAAACATTGAGATAAGCTGGGTGCTTTTTCAAATGGGGACCCCTGTGGCTTTGAAAATAAACACTTCAGTCTCCTTCCCACCCCAACACCCACACTCACTAGCCTTTCTGATGTCTTCCATTTGCAAATGAACAGGCTGAATTCTGAGAAAGACAGAAGACTAATTAAACCTAGGAAAGATAGGCAAAGGAACATTTGTTTCCAAGAAGAAACAAAAAGAAATAAAGTCACATTCTGCTTTCTCAAGATGACAGAAAGCCTTAAAGCCTTTCCTGAAGTTTCTTCTCCAAGCATATGTCTCACACCACTGCTCAGACCCTGTCAGGGCCAGGCTTCAGTAGTGTGTTTGAACATTCCAGCATTAGACTGTCTTCATGGCTGAATCTGGAAAGGGTCTCAATCAGAAATTGTGACCAGTCAGTGTGCTGGATGACCTTCACCATCTCTACCTTCTTTCCCCATCCTTTTGCCCTGTGTGTCATGGTTTGACAGAGGGGTCTTACTTACTGGTAACAGAAGAATCAATGAACAGATAAACACAGAACAAAGAGTGAGTAACATTTTAAGAGCATTAATAAATTGTCTTGAATTGATGATTTACATTCAGAATCAGTTAAAAATTTGAGTGAGCACTATTATCAGGTTTTCAGCCATCCAATACTTAATCTTTCCAGCCACTGGATGAGCTGATTTTCTCCTTTTAGAGATGAGAAAATTGAGCCATAGAAAGATCAAATGACACACCTAAGTCACACCATTTAGCAGTCTTTATACATGTAGAAATTTGATCCGTAAAGAAATAGTTTGAAAGCAGTGGGGAGGCAGAATTTGATCTTAGGACACCTAAGACGACCAAAAAAACCTCCATGAGATTCAGTATAGGTGCTAGTCAAACCTGGTGGTATTACTAAGGGAGATTGGGGAAATTAGGCAGTTTAGGTGTGTGGAAGAGAAATCTTGCCATAACCCTTGGGGTCCTGAATCAACTAGAACACTTAGGTCTGCCCTAATTTGTATCACAGGTTCTTGGAATTACCCCCAGAGCCATTTAAATGATCCAAGTATCTTCATTCTGGGAAAGAAGGCAGCCCCCCACCCCCATACCTCGCCTCCCAGTTCATTTGGTTCTAGCCTTGTGTCCTGAAGGCTGCCCAAATGGAACTGTTCTCTGGGGAACATGACTAATGATCTTTTGTCTCTGTACTCTCATCAGTGTCCTTTCACTTTCAGAAACAGATCTTGGGGTTAGATGGGTATGTGGGAAGCTGGATGGATCTTGGCTACCTAACTCTGCTAATGTCCTGACGTATTTCTGTTTACAACATTAACACAATTTGTGTAATCATTGCGTGTTAGTGTAATATGTTGGGCATATAGCATTTATTTTAAAGTACTCTGGCACAATCAATTTAGATTAACATTTTAAAGCTATTTGAAAATGTTGCCTCTGGCTTCTCGTTTCTTTGACCTTGTTGTTTCTGCATACTTGGAAAGTGTAGTTTGCAGTCTTTTCTAATGAAGACTTTTCCTTTTTCCTGCCTGTCAGCCTAGGACTCAGGATAAGTGGGGTTCAGGGCATACAATATTGGGTCTATTATTTAAAACTGTTAATTGATTAAAATTAAGATTGATAAACTGGTCCTTGTCAAAACAGGCTTTGTAAAACCATGCTTTTTGCCAGTAAACGATTACACCTATTGAACAAAGGCCATGTCTTTATAATATCAAAACATTGACTTTAAAGTGAAAAATGTAATCAATCATCTAGGTGTTTTCCTATACAATGCCATTTGGGTGTTTTTTCACTTTTTAGCCAGATGTTTTGGCGTGAAGCAAAGCAAAGACAGGAGAACCACTTTTGCTCTGACTACCTAGATATTTCAATAGGAAACTTCTCACCTCACCCCATAGTGATCTGGACATTTGCTTGTTTTATTTTATATAGGGGGCCTCTTAATTGCAAGTAAATAAGGTCAGGATTTTTTTCCTTTAAGTTAAAAATACCTTTATTACCTTAGATTAAAATATTCAAAGGCTACCAGCTTTGCAAGGTGGTATCCTGAGGTGATCATCAATATAATTTTTTATAACAATAGAAATTTAATTTCATGTAGTTCAATGATAGTGCTATCTGTACCCTATTGACTGAAATCTCTTTGAAGTATGTCAGGAGAAACAATCATGTAAAAGGAGATAACTAACAAGACAAGTCCTCAGACTAGTTCTTTCTACTCTTAAATAAAATTGAACTTTTTCCTATAAATAGATCAGTCTGGTTATTGATTTGCTATTTGGTACTCTCCTTTGATGAACCAAAAGCAGTGTAGTGGCAAGTCGAGTAAAATTCAACTCTCCAAAGCATAATGTACTGCAGGATTTAATACAGATCATTTGAAGCATTTACTATTAAAAAAATAAAACCTTTTATTACTGAAATAAAACCATGGCAGCTTTATGTCAAAGATTCATTGAGGATAGGAAATTATTTACATCTAACTCCTATTAATACCTGCTGCTTTGAGAACTCCTCAGGGGTTTAGATCCTACAGCTAGAAAATCCATGGCAGCCTCTCTGTGTTGTCATGGCCACTTTGCTGTGGGCTGAAAGGGTGGTCAGCCTGATTTGTCCTCCATCATCCTTCTGCTGCAGAAGTGGCCAAGTGATATGGCTTGGCTTGTGTGGCCAAGAAACTGCTGAGATTTATAAAACAAATTAGAGCAGCTTGTGAAAGAATCAAATTCCTGTTGACAGCCAGTCTGAATTCCTTATCCCACCTTTGCTTCTTTCCCCAGTAACTTGATTTATTAAATCTTCTGAATACTGATTGCATGTTAGATGGTGTGTTAGAACCTGTAGAACATGGGGGACTCCAAATATTGCTGGGAGACCTTTCTTCAAGGAACTTAGGAAAGGGAGAAACTTCCATTGTAGCTAGCTAAGCCTTAGGCACATTTACATTTTAGCTCACCTGATTGTGCAGTAGCCTTGCAAAGACTAGGCCTACTGCTTTTTCTGGAAAGGAAACAAAGCTCAAAGAGTTTGAAAGTCTTATTTAAGATGGCTCACGCTTACACAGGGCTTCCCTTGTGGCTCCCCTGGTAAAGAATCCACCAGCAATGCAGGAGGCCTGGGTTCGATCCCTGGGTTGGGAAGATCTCCTGGAGAAGGGAAAGGCTACCCACTCCAGTATTCTGGCCTGGAGAATTCCATGGACTGTATGAATTCCATGGGGTTGCAAAGAGTCAGACACGACTGATCGACTTTCACTTCACTTCACTTCTTCAGGCTTACGCAAGTGGTAAAAGGCAGGTTGATTTTAACTGGAGATCTTTCAACTCTAGTACTTCCATTCTAGTTTGTGCTATAAGGAAGATAAAGAAGTACATGGAAGGTTAGTCACCTCAGTCCTCAGTGAATTTCCTACCTTTTTTTTTTTCACATACAGAGACATGACCCTCATGGCATTTAACCATTACTGTTGATTTAATTAAGCAACTTCAGTCTCTACACTTGTCCTGGGGAGAAGAGACATGCATATTATGTTGTTATCCTGAGGGTGTCTTTTGAAAAAAATCATATAAATTCAACCCAATATTTTGAACTGGCCTGCCTTTATAATCTTTATTGTTTAAAGTCAAGGACACAACCAGATATTTCATTCATATTTCAGGCCACTTCTCTTGAATGCCGTGAGATGTCTGTTCCTTTCTGGTTTGGGAAGGGACACTTCTGGGCAGAAGACTCATGGAGAATTGTCCTTTTTAGAGTTCTTAAAAGCATTCCACCAGAAAGGGAATAAAATTTGTGAGATGGGGAAATAGATGACATTTCCTGACCAGGTTCCCAGAATTCTAGGATGCTATGAGATAATTACAGGAGGAAATTGTACTTACAGGTTTTGTCCAACTGCCTGTGTCCCTAATAAACTGCCATTATGAATTTACTTTTAATTCCCTTAGCTGGTGAAGTAACTGAGAGACATATAGGTGTGACCATTTCATAAAGACTGGCATTTTGATGCCTGTTTTGATACCTAGATTTGGCAGAGAAAGGAACATATGAAAAAGGAATTGTTTTGATGCAGTGAACTTGTAACCAGCTCCTAAATCAGGCAAGGGTTGGCCATTTCTTTTTCATCTGCATATCCAAAACTAGCCTTTCCGTGGGAAGTCATTAGGATAGGGATAGGTTTTGCAGTCCCCTTTCTGGACCCTCAGATACAGCCCTGTGGTTGTAAAAGTGCACAAACTCTTCTTTAAGAAGCCTCGGGAAAATAATTTTCTATCTGAGGATTATAGTAACGTGGCCGCTGTCCTCTGGCAGAAGTTCCTGCTTCTGCCGGTGAGGAGAATGCAGAAAGTGTCCCAGGACCTCAGCTCTGCATGGAGTCCAGTAGGAAGATAAACCACTATTGTGTCCCTGACACATCATGCCGTCAGGAGAGGGAATGGAAGAGCGTTTTGCTGTCACCTGTGCTGATTGTGCTGAAGGAAAAAAAGACTCAAACGAAACTCCTTGTGCTGCATCATTCTGAAGAGGCATTGTGGAAGAGATACTTATACTTCCTGGTCAGCCATCACATCTGCTTTCTAAACAAAATTTAAATTTAGCAAAAGCCCTGGGCCAGAAATCAGGATATTGGATTCCAGTCTCCATTCAGCCACTAATGGGTTGTATGACCATGGGCCAGTCATTGGACTCCTTTTTGACAATATAGCAATTTCCTTCAGTATAGGTTGTATGTAAGGCCCTTTCGGTTCTTTGAATCTCTCTCTTCCTCATTAAAGCAGTCTCTACTATATTTAGACCAAAAAATAAAGAGTGTTAATTCATTAGTGCATTTAAAAATAGTGCTTTGATGAGACTTGGATGTCAAAAGTATGAGCTTGGCATGCTGCATAATTTCACAGTAAGAAACTAAAATCAGTTGGGGGTGAGTGGGCTATTTCCAGTTATTCTTGGTGGTTACTTTGCATGAGTTTAAAAATGTTTGCTACAGGACTTTTTTCCACCTAAATTTACTTTTTTTCAAATGACATCTTTTTAGTACATTAGATGCATATTCAAGTATTAGACATAATTGGAAAAGGAAGTAACTTTTAACCTTGAGGATGGACTCTTTTATGGGCATGGAGATATATTAACTATTATTCAAGTAGTTATGAAACACCAGCATGCGCTTAGAGAAGGAGTAAGACAAATCTGCAGAGAACCTCTGATAAACTCTCTTATTGAGCGCCCACTAGTGGACACATGTGTGTACCTCAGATAGGCAGAGTATCCGAACTAGGAAGTCCATAGAAATGGATCTTCCATTCAGTTAGTAGTAGCTTTCTAATGTGCCATGCTGAAAAGTATTCAGGAGTTCAACTGGAAAGTTTCACAGTCAATTATGAATGTCTGTCAAGGGGCTGGGCGGAAGATTTCTATCACAGGTGCCATGGATGAGCCTGTCTTTGGTTACCAAGTCTGGTGTTCTCCTAGATGAAAGAAGGCTGGGAAAGGTGGGAGACTTGCTGAACATTTAGTGCAAAACCAGGACCAGAATATAAGCACTTCACCTATTCTTCCTTCTTTGACTGTGGAAGAAAATAGGACTCTTAAAGTAGTATCCTCTTATAAATAGCCCCTAGGTGTAGTCAGCCTAAGTAATGAGCTATAAAATGGCCACACTACATAATTGGTAGTGGTTGAAGGAGGAGACTGAAATTCCAGTTTGGTTCTGTAGGTGTCAGATCAGTCAAGAGAATTGCAGTGTTATGGCCCAAGGCCCCAGAGGAAAGTAGTTCCTTCGGAACCGCTTTCACTGACAGGGTGCTGTGGTACAGCAGTCTTCCTAGGTAAGTGAATAACTCCACTGTGTCAGTGGTCACCATGTGTATCCAGAACCGTATTCTGGATGAAGGTTGATTATCGTAACCTCAGTTCCAACAAGAAAGAGTGGGAAGCTTATGGTGTTAGTGAGATGCTGTTGAGTGTCAGTTGAGGGATCAGCTTCCCTGGATAGATGAAAATGATTCTTGAGTTGCAAGAATTTTGACTCCTGGAATTCAAAACATATGTTGTTTTACTTTTTGTTTTAAGAAAGTACTTCTTTCTCATGTGATACATATACATACCTAACATTTATTGAGCAACTGCTATTTCACTGTTCCTTTTCTAGGTACTGGAGATACAAAAATAAAGATGACATAGTGACGTAGTATTTGCCCTTAAGGAAGGAACAGTTTAGTAGTGGACAGATACCTTTTACCAGAGGTAAAATATTGTAGGATGTTATGGTACTAGGCAGAAGCCAGAGGACTGCATTTAGCTCTGTCTGAAGGGATTTGGGAAGGCTTTATCAAGAGGTTGTATTTGAATTGAGTTTTGAAGGATGACTAAGATTCTAATGTTTTTATCAGGTGAAAAAGTACGTTTGTATTGAAAGGTCCTTACAAAAGTTCATAGCATATTTAGGATTAAGTGTGGTTTTAGTCACTAGGGAGGAACTTAGATCCACAGATTTTAAATTATTACACTCCTCATTAGATGGCATGCTGTAAGAAACTGGTCTGTGCAAGACTCCTCCTATTTTCCCCACAAGCATCCATTCCAGGCTATGTTTAGATACAGATATATCCTTGATGGGGAAATAGTATTATTTTGTCTATTTTTCATTTATGTAAATGGTACTGTGCTATGGATGTTATTCTGGCTTAGATCCTTAGTGAGGAATGGCCAGAGATGAGACCAGAAAGATTGGTCGGGACCAAGTTATGAAGGAAGCTACCTCTTGGGAGGAAACATCTTTAAATAATTTATTTTGAAACAGTTCACTTGGCCACTTAAAGGTTATTCAGCAATAAGGAAACTGCCCCAGAGCTCTAGTCTGTTACATAGAGGTAGGTACCAGACTGCTTCAGATTTGGATCCTGGTTCCACTGCATCCCTTACTGCATTCCTTTACATCTCTGAGCTTCCACTTCCTCATCTGTGAAATGGGAATGATGACGCTGCCTACCTCATGTGATATTTTTGAGGATTAAATGAGTTACTACATGTAAAGTGTCTGAAACAGTGCCTGGAACATATAAGCACTCACATTTAACTTTCATTATTATTCTCTTGATCCATTTGGTTTTCAGTAAATTTCCTAATTATGTTAGTTCTACTGCCTTTGGCCTAACTGAAGATAGCTCTTTAACTTAAAGTTATAGTTTAGCGGAGAGGATGGGGAAAAACCAGTAATGTTAACTGGCATAAAAAAGCTCTATACTTAACTTCAGGAGACTTAAGTTCAAATTTTTGCCCTGTGAGTTATTTGCAGTATTTACTTGGACATAAATCTTAGTTCACTTGTCTGGAAGGAAAATACCTACATCATCGATTTGCTAAATAGATTAAGTGAAGTAGTGAAAATGCTCAGTAAACAGTGGCTATCTAATCATGTTAATCATCTGAATTATTTTTTGAATGTATATTGCCCATATACTTTGAGTTAAAATGAATTCCTCTCTGTCGATCTCTGCAGGATGTTTTGGTCTTCATGATATAGCTGTGCCAGTGTAGATGTGCAGTGTTAGCACAGCTCTTGGAAAAGGACTGACTTACTTATCAAACAATCCTGCTTTTTCAGCTGAGGGTTTGACGATCTGGTGCTTTCTTTGATGAAGCCCAAGTGCTCTCCTTAGAAGGATGTCCTGTTGGCTTCTGTCAGGCAGGCGTGGCTCTTTGGTTGGATTTCTCTTTGGCACACAAATTACTTGTCCAGTGCAGTGTTTCATAAAATTAAAATATAAATTATCTTATCCTTAAAGCATATTCATAGTAAGTATTCAGTAATACTTTTACTTTTGAGTGTTGTTACCACATCATATCATTGGAGCTGTTGTGTTGTTCGTCTCCACTGCAGTGCTGAACACTCATTTCAAGAGCTAGGGCTAACTCTATTTATTTCTCTATCTCCAGTGCCTAGCACAGTGTCTTCCATGCAGTGGGTTCATAATAAGTACTTGTGAACATGGGAACATTAGTAACTTCAAGGGAGTGAGAACAAAGGTGTTCCCCTTTGTACATGACTGTCTTTTCTTTTTCTTCTTTCTTCCTTTCGTTTCAGCTTCTCCCTTCCTCCCAATAACTAGTGTCATGAGTCATTTACTAGCCTTAATTCACCTTTTTAGAAGATATTTCTGTCATTTCCCCTTTTCACAAAAATGGAAGGTGACATGTCTTCATGTGAAGAAATTGCTTCAGCCAATTTTGGAAAAACTCTTGTGGTTAATCAGTTACTTTTAATTTAAATATATATGTTCAATGCTGAATTGCATTATAAACTCCCGCACTGATTTATGATCTTAGTCTGCCTTAATTAACATTGATTCTAGGGGAATAGTAAATGGGAATGGCCCTTCACAATTGAGGCTGAACAATGAACTCTCTGGGTGTTGTCCAATTTGTAACATGATTTACATGGAAGCCAGCCCTTCCTTTCCTGGGGTTATCCCTTTTTCATCTGGTATTTAGGACGGGTTATATATAATCCATAGATAGGAACATTTGCTGTCAAATACTTTTGCTGATTTAGAGCTGGACCACAAAATGGTCACTATTAATAAAGACAGAGAAAAAAAGCTAATCTGAGGCTTTGCAGGGGTTCCAGGTTCTTGCTATGTGTCATCACTTGTCCAGTCTGTGGCATTTTTATGAAGTGGCCATAATGAAAGTCAGATTAAATGCACGGGATATATACATTTAATCAACAGCCATTGGAGTCTGTGGTGCTGGAACAGTTATAAGAGCCCCATGAATGCAAATTTATTGCAAAAGAATCCAAGGGGTGGGGAATGAATGTCTGCTGAATGGTACTACCTGACACGGGACACCAAAAACTTTCCAGAGTGAGTGATTTAAGTGTAAGGCTTGGCTTGTAAAGCTGCCAGCTGCGTGGTTTCAAAACTTGAAACATTTCCAAAACATTGGATGAGGCACTTTATATGTGCACTAGAGTAAATACTCTGGTTTTACTGCCAATTTAAATGTGCTCAGTTTACAGTAATGAGCTTGTATAGGCATTACCTTGTTTATAGAAAGTGGAACAGGAAGAAATGAACATTAACCATTACCAGTAGCAATTCCCATTGCCTTCTGCCACATCACTGATGGCAAGCATAGTTTCTTCCAATTTGAAACTATGTCACAACTGACATTGATGTGTATGTGGCTCTAATGCCATGCTGCTACAACATGTAACAGAGTGACAAATGCTGTAATTCACTGTGGCTCTGATGAGGCTGCTCAGTCCAGTTGACTGTTTCCTACTATTTTTCCTAAAAGAGATAAGAACAGCATTCTTAGATATGGGAATCATGGGACAGTAGAGTAGGTAGGTACCCTGATTACCCAAAACTGAGTTTATTTTAGCCGGTCTGTTTTCTACAAGCAAATCAGTACTGGGAGTCATATATTTTCTCCTAAAAAATTATCTGGATGTGTCTTGGTTCTCTGCATGGAAGCATTGGCTTTTGTCTTTTAGGATGACTGAAACAGGAACCCCTTTAGCCCTTTCATATTCTTGAGATCATATACTGGCAGATATATTTAGCCTGAAAGACATAATTTGCTCAGCCTGGAAAAGAAAGAAAATATAGAAACATAAGGAGGCACCAGTGAGTGCAATGCCTAGAGTAAGCACTCAATAAAAATTGTTGGAGGAGATAGGAAGGGAAGAAGGGAAGGGAGGGTGATTAATTGGAAGGGAGCATGGAAACCCATATTTTAAGAGACATATCCTCATGAGTTCAGCTGTGTTTAGACTAGACTTTTTAAAACAAAAAAGTCCCTACTGATTGCCAGGGACTCCTTGTCTTTATTTCTGCATTTCTTTGCATGGCTTCTGAGAACCTTTTGGCCCAAATACACTTGTTAATTATGAGTATCTGGATTCTGCTACCCAAGGAATCCCACACCTCCCCTATAGTATAATTCCTTTTCCATTGTGTGGAATACTCTCAAAATGCAGAAATTGGCCAGAACCACAAGCCTGGTATATGTCTGCAAACAGCAGGCTTCTGATGACACAAGTGTATGGCTATCAGATTGTTTTCATGCCACAGATTGTGTATGTTTTCTAGCTGGTCTTGCTTTAAGTGCTTTTTCTAGCAGTATTTTCATGGTGCAAAAAGAAAAGAAAGCTAGTCCTTCAGCACTGAATAGTTCAACGTGTTGAATACCTGGGCTTTCATGGCAGGTGCGCGCCCCCTCTGTTTTCCCTGTCGGGTCCTCTCCCGGTCTGTTGTTTCACCCTCCCTTCATCCTTGTTTCCCTTCTCAGTGCATCGTTTGTCAGTGTGAAGTCAAGGCTTATTTGTCTCAGTCTCTTTTTTTTTCAAGGAGAACTGTATTTTTAAAATAAACATATGTTTTCTAACACTTTTTAAATATTCATGTCCTTATTTTCAAGTCTTCCCGTCCTATTTCTTCCACAGTATTTTTCACTCCTTTTAATTGCTTCTCTTCTTACATGTGATTAATTTATATTTTTAAAATTCTTCTCTCTTTTTTCATGACTGCTTTCTTTATATGACTCTATTTCACTAGCCAGGTTTGTGAGTTTCTGACCTGTTAACTGACTCTCTGCATTTTCGTGAGTGCTTGCCTGAAGGCACCTTGCTTATTCTGAAGACAATGCTATCTATGGTGGAGGGGGATGCTGAGAACCCAGGTGTTGCTCAACCACTGGAGCTAGTGGTAGGGTCCGAGGACTTGTAGGTAGGAAGATGAGAAGCTAAACCTGGGTTTCTTCCATCTCTTGTCATGTATCTTCAACCTGGGTATCAGATAATCTTTGAGAGAAGCTGACATCTAGGAAGAGGGTCTGTTGAGGCCAGCTGAATAATTTTATTAGGGATAGAGTTTCTTTCTTGTACCTTTTTCATGCCTTACCCTAGGTCATACTCCCTCATTATTTCTTGTTTCCCTGAAGTGTTCTTCTAACATGTCAGCCCACACCGATATCTCTGTTCTCTGAAGCGAACTCCTGCAGTGCTTATCTCTCCCATTCATCTTGGCACTAAATCATAGAGTGCCTTACATTATTTAACTTTCCTGAAAGTAATCTTGTCTTTGAAACATGATTTTAAGCTCCAGGACAGCAGAGCACATGTCTTCTGTAGATTTTCAGTGGTACCTACAAACATCTCCATGTTTAGAATAGGCCTTTAATAAACATTTTGCAGTAGAAGTCAAATTTCTACTCAGCTATTCCTTTCCCTCTTAGTTTGAACTCATTCTGTTTTTGTTCTAACAAACCTGTTTCAGAGAGGAGAATTGAGAGGATTTAGCAGCTCCCTCAGTTTTATGAAGTGGTTACATTGCAACTAAGAGCCATAACTCTGTTTTAGATTATTATTTTTAGATTTATATCAGTTAAGAGTAATAGTTGCTATCTAGGATTTCTGCTTCTGGCTTTAAACTGTCATACTCTAAAGGGTCCTTCAGTCAGAATGCGACTAGCTCTTGTATGAATTAATGTGTATGTAAGTATATGTACTTGAATTTTATTTTCCAATGATTTGTTGATAGCCTACTGATCTTGTATCCTGGGATTGTGCTAAATTATACTTCCAGTAATTTTTGGTACATTTATCAGAAATCTCTATACAATCATGTCTTCTGAAAATAAAGAAAATATTACCAATTTTACTATCAACTTTTTGGCCTAATAATATCAGATATTACTGCAGTATTAAATAGTGGGAACAGCTGTCCTTGCATATTATATTATTTTTAATATATTGCTTAATTAAAAGAACAGTGATCTGAAAACTAATCAAGGGGCTGAGGGAAAATGCAAAAGCTGGATTTTTTTTTCTAGAAGAAAATGCCAATACTAGTTCTAGGAATAGTAAAATAAACTTCTGTCCAGCAACAGGAGAATACATATTCTTTTCAAGTTCACATGGGGCATTCAACCAAGTTAGATCACATCCTGGGCCATAAGACACACTTTGGCAAAATTGAAAGTGTAGAAATCATATAAAAATACACTCTCAGATTACAATGAAATTAAACCATAAATTAATAACAGAAAGATAACCTGGAAAATCCCCAAATATTTGGACATTAAACAACACTTGAATCAAAGAATAAGTCTCAAGATAAATTAAAAATATTTTGAACTAAATGAAAAGACAACTTATCAAAATTGGTGATATGCATTGAAAACAGTGTTTAGAGGGAAATCTATAGCATTAAGTACATATGTTAGAAAATAAATAGTCAAAGCTTCTACCTTAGGAAACAGAAAAAAAGAGCAATATAAACATAGGTTAAGCAGAAGAAAAATAATAATAAATTATACCAGAAATCAGTGAAATTGAAAACTGGGAAACAATAGCAAAAATAAGTGAAACCATAGGCTGGTTCTTTGAAAAAATAAATAAAATTGGTAAACATCCAGCCTGACTAACAAAGATAAAAAGAGAGGAGACACAGATTACTGATGCAGAAAACTGATGCATTAGAAAAGACCCTGATGATGGGAAAGATTTGAAGGTAGGAGGAGAAGAGGATGACAGAGGATGAGATGGTTGGATGGCATCATCGACTCAATTGACTTGAGTTTGAGTAAACTCTAGGAGATGGTGAAGGACAGGGAACCCTGTCTGGTGTGCTGCAGTCCATGTGGTTGCAAAAAGGCAGACAGGACTGAGCAACTGAATAACAACTGTATTATTTCTGGGAAAGGTGCAGTAAAGGAGACAGTAAAAAGGTACGTGTTTGTCAGAACTTTAGGGGGAAGAGGAAGAGATAAGTAGGTGTTGCCCAGGACATTTAGGGCAGTGAAGAAACTATTCTGTGCTAAGTGATGGTGGACACATTGAAAACCCATAGAACTGTATAACACAAAGAAATAGTGAAGCCTGATACAATCTATAGATTTTATCAATACTGGTCCATCAGTTGTAATAAACATACAGCACTAAAGCAAGATCCTAAAAGCAGAAGACACTGGGGAGGAGAATAGCAGAGATATGGGACCTCTATGCTCAATTTTCTGTAAACCTAAAACTGTTCTAAAAATTAAAGTATTAATTTTTAATACAAAAACAAAAAGACCAAGCAGATTTGAAAAAAAATAAAGCAGAACTTTTAGGAATAAAAGTTGAAATTAGCAGATTAGACCTTGGTAAAGATAACTGGATAATAGATCTGAAGAAATTATTCAACTGCAGGACAGAGGAAAAAGGAGAATAGAAACAACTTGAATGTCTTTCAGTTTAGGACTGATTGACTAAATTAATCTATACCCATGCACACACATGCATGCATGTACACACATACCTGTATGTGTGTTAGTCGCTCAGTCATGTCTGACTCTTTGCGACCCCATGGACTGTAGCCCAGCAGTCTCCTCCATCCATGGAATTCTCCAGGCAAGAATACTGGAGTGGGTTGCCATTTCCTTCTCCAACATACCTGTGTACATACAAATAAAAATACACATTGGAGTCAAAGGAAACCATTTAAAATGTCTATAGCATATATTAACTTAAAAAAAATCAAATTATGAAGCTCATGTAAAGTTGATCTTGTTTTGGAAAATTGTATATATGTGTGTGTATATATATATACATATATATACACAGAGATATGTCTAGAAGGATGGTCAGGAACATGTGAACTTTAGTTATTTCTGGATTATGAAATTCGAGGTGATTTTTTACCTTCTCTTTGCTTTCTTGTATAGTTTGAATTATTTATAAGAGTATTTGTGACACATTTACAAACACAACAAAGTTATATTTACATAAAATGTTTTTAAAAGAGATGGAAAATATGAATGGTTAAAAGACACTGATGATAGACTAAAAAGGTATAGTTGGAATGCCAGAGCAGAGAATATAAATAATGATATTTAAGGGGATGATGATAATGATTAAGAATATCCAGGAATTACAAGACAAAAATTCACAGATGTTACAAACACAATGCTTAACTATCAAAATAAAAAAATTGACACATAGACATATTATGTTGAAACTTAAAACACCAAGACAAAGACAAGATATGAAAAACAACCAGATAGAAGAGGCAAGTCATCAACAAAGAAATGATAACCAGACTTGCAGCAGAGATTTCTTGTAAGCACCATTACAAAATAGAAAATACTGGAATAATAGTCTCAAAGTATTGTGATATCTTTTGAGTATGTGGATGCAATAAATATATGTTAGGAATTGAGACTTTACCCCCAATAAATTCATTAAACTGAATTTTAAGAAATCTTGAGAATAAAAAATTTTAAAGCTTACTAAATGTAGGAAATCCTTTTCTGCATAAAATAATGATTTTATAACAAATAAACCCCTGGAGAAGAGTGATTAGATTTTGTGTTCTAAGGCCCTTGTAATTATTTGGGGGAAATGTTAAAATATTTATTAACTTTAGACTTAATTTTGTTAGATATGTATGATAAAATATCATGGATAACCAGTGAAAGTATAGAAAGATCATACACAGCTTCAAAACTGATAAAAGAGGGAAATTACATTGTAAAGCAAAGAACAAGCATTAGTCAAGAAAGGAGAAAACGGGAAGTAAAATAAAGCAAGACAAATAGGAAACATTAAGTCCAAAAGTCACAAAACACAAAAGTGTTTGTCACTCAGTCATGTCTGACTATGACCCCATGGACTGGAGCCTGGCAGGCTCCTTTGTGCATTGAATTCTCCAGGCAAGAATACTGGAATGGGTTGCCATTCTCTTGTCCAGGACATCTTCCCAACCCAGGGATCGAACCCAGGTCTCCTGCATTGCAGGCAGATTCTTTACTGTCTGAGCCACCAGGGAAGCTCGGTCTATAAAAATAACAGCATAGTAAGAATATATAATATTTTAACTTTTGGTATACCAGGAAAAATAGTCATCACATTTACCATCTGGGTCCAGTGGAGGCTATATAATTTTAAAACTTTAAGTTATTTTATGAAAAATTTAGAAAAGTGAAAGTACAGAGATAGTGAAAGCAATAAAACAAGAATTTAAACAAAACAAACCAATGTTTCTTCCATCTTTTCCTGGTATTGGAGGTATATGTATATAAAATGAGCAATGGCCTTTGAATGCAACTACCCATGTGGCATAGTGGTAAAGAATCCGCCTGCCAATGCAGGAGACATGGGTTTGATCTCTGTGTCGAGAAGATCCCTGAAACAGGAAATGGCAATGCACTTCAATATTCTTGCCTGAAAAATTCCATGCACAGAGGTGCCTGGCGGGCTATAGTCCATGAGGTTGCAAGAGTTGGACATGAATGAGTGACTGAAAACATATACATCTGCTCATCAGCCATTGTGTTTGAAACTGGAAATACATATGTCATAAATACTGATTGCATATTTAAATACATTTCTAATAGGTTATATCTTATTATTCTGGTTCTTCTTGCATTTGCCTTATCATAATGTAATACTATTGAAAAGTTTGAAGGCCCCTAATTTGGTAGAAAAGATCATGGCCATTTTTGTTCCATAATTACTAAAAGATTTTCATTTTTAGTTTATAAATATAAATTGGATTGATCATTCCAATGAACTTCTTATTTCTACATAATATCTGTCCTTCTCAGTCACCTTTGTATATACACATACTTTTAGCATTTGTCCATTTATGAATCATATCAACTAAATTTTTGCCCACGAATATCTTAAAAGATCAAAGAATTCTTACATTTTTAAAAATCAAAACAGGGAGGGGGCGGAGCCAAGATGGCGGAGGAGTAGGACGGGCAGACCACTTTCTCTCCTACAAATTCATCAAAAGAATAACTCAACGCAGAGAAAACTTCGCAAAACAACTTCTGATTGCTAGCTGAGGTCATCAGGCGCCCAGAAAAGCAGCCCATTGTCTTCGGAAGGAGGTAGGACAAAATATAAAAGATTAAAAGTGAGACAAAAGAGCTAAGGACGGAGATCCGTCCCGGGAAGGGAATCTTAGGCGGCATTGCTTGGGGTAGGGTCAGGGCCTGAGTGCCCTGAGGACAATCGGAGGGAGCTTCTAGGAGTTGCCAACTTGAACTGTGGGAGACCAAAGGGGAGAGAGTAAATTAACCGGCCCGAACACACTGCCGGCCGTTCGCAGAACAAAGAGACCGAGAAAATCCAGAGAAGAGCTCGCAGGCTGCGGACTGGCCCAGCCCCGCCGGAGGCAGGAGGCAGGGGGGAGGGGAAGGTCGCGGCGAGACACAGGGCGCAGGCACCCGACCGGCACGGGCGGGGACTGGGGCTGGGGACGCAGAGGGCAGAGGGCGCAGGCACCCGACTGGCGCCAGCGGAAACTGAGACTGGGTCCGTGGAAGGGCGTGGGCGCGCCACACCTGGGGAGAGTGCGCCCATCAAGCCCCTGGCTGCCTGGACCGCTCTGATGGGGAAGGCACAGAGAGCAGGCGCAGCTTTTCGTTCCGAGCTTTTGTGGAACACCCGAGGGCTGGAACCGCGCGCAGCGCAGGGCGCGCTCCATATAGAGCAGCCGGGAGCCTGAGCAGCACAGACGGAGAAAGCAGCGTCAGCCCCGCCCGGCAGCGCAAGCCCCTCCCTGCAGCGCCAGCCCCTCCCTGCCCCGCAGAGTGACGGAACTAGCTACCTGAGTAAGAGTCCACCTCCGCCCGCCTGTGTCAGGGAAGAAATGAGGCTCTGAAGAGACCGGCAAACAGAAGCCAAATAAACAAAGGGAACCGCCTCAGAAGGGACTGTTGCAACAGATTAAAATCCCTCTAGAAAACACCGACTACACCGGAAGGGGCCTGTAGATATCGAGAAGTGTAAGCTGGAAGGAGGAGCTATCTGAAACTGAGCCAAACCCACACTGACCACAACAGCTCCAGAGAAACTCCTAGATATAATATTACTTTTTTCTCTCTCTCTTTTTTTTTTTCTTTTTTATTTTTTCTCTTTTATTTTCCTTTAAAATCCCCTATTACTCCCCCATTACTCCTTAACTTTCATTTCCATAGATTTTTACGATTTTTTTAATTAGGGAAAAAAAATTTTTTTTTCTTTCTTTTCTTTTCTTTTTCTTTTTTTTCTTTCCTTTTTCTCTTCTATTTTCTATTTTTCTTTTTCTCTTATTTCTTTTAAAGTCCTCTAGTACTCCTCTACTACTCCTTAATTTTCATTTTCAATACACTATAACCTTACAAAAAAAAAAAAAGAAGAGAAGCCCTATTTTTAAACCGAAGATTATTCTCTCCGAATCTTGACTCTCTGTTTTCTACCTCAGAACACCTCTATTTCCTCCTTTCCCCTTCTCTTCCCAATCCAATTCTGTGAATCTTTGTAGGTGACTGGGCTACGGAGAACACTCTGGGAACAGACAGCTGCGTAGATCTGTCTGTCTCCTCTTGAGTCCCCCTTTTTTCTCCTCCTGCTCATCTCTATCTCCCTCCTCCCTCTCCTCTTCTTCATGTAACTCTGTGAACCTCTCTGGGTGTCCCTAACGGGGGAGAATCTTTTCGCCATTAACCTAGAAGTTTTCTTATCAGTGCTGTATAGTTGGAGAAGTCCTGAGACTACAGGAAGAATAAAACTGAAATCCAGAGGCAGGAGACTTAAGCCCAAAACCTGAGAACACCAGAAAACTCCTGACTACATGAAACTTTAAGTAATAAGTGACTGTCCAAAAGCCTCCATACCTACACTGAAACCAACCACCACCCAAGAGCCAATAAGTTTTAGAGCAAGACATACCACGCAAATTCTCCAGCAACGCAGGAACATAGCCGTGAACGTCAACATACAGGCTGCCCAAGGACACACCTAACACATAGACCCATCTCAAAACTCATTACTGGGCACTCCATTGCTCTCCAAAGAGAAGAAATCAAATTCCACGCACCAGAACACCGACGCAAGCTTCCCTAACCAGGAAACCTTGACAAGCCAATCGTCTAACCCCACCCACGGGGTAAATCCTCCACAATAAAAAGGAACCACAGACCTCCAGAATGCAGAAAGCCCACTCCAGACACAGCAATCTAAACAAGATGAAGAGGCAAAGAAATACCCAACAGGTAAAGGAACATGAAAAATGCCCACCAAGTCAAACAAAGGAGGAGGAGATAGGGAATCTACCTGAAAAAGAATTTAGAATAATGATAATAAAAATGATCCAAAATCTTGAAAACAAAATGGAGTTACAGATTAATAGCCTGGAGACAAAGATTGAAAAGGTACAAGAAATGTTTAATAAAGACCTAGAAGAAATAAAAAAGTCAATTAAAAATGAATAATGCAATGAATGAGATCAAAAACACTTTGGAGGGAACCAAGAGTAGACTAGCGGAAGCAGAAGATAGGATAAGTGAGATAGAAGATAAAATGGTGGAAATAAATGAAGCAGAGAGGAAAAAAGAAAAAAGGATCAAAAGAAATGAGGACAACCTCAGGGACCTCTGGGACAATGTGAAACGCCCCAACATTCGAATCATAGGAATTCCGGAAGAAGAAGACAAAAAGAAAGGCCATGAGAAAATACTCGAGGAGATAATAGTGGAAAACTTCCCTAAAATGGGGAAGGAAATAGCCACCCAAGTCCAAGAAGCCCAGAGAGTCCCAAACAGGATAAACCCAAGGCGAAACACCCCAAGACACATATTAATCAAATTAACAAAGATCAAACACAAAGAACAAATATTAAAAGCAACAAGGGAGAAATAACAAATAACACACAAAGGGATCCCCATAAGGATAACAGCTGATCTATCAATAGAAACCCTCCAGGCCAGAAGGGAATGGCAGGACGTACTGAAAGTAATGAAAGAGAATAACCTACAACCTAGATTACTGTATCCAGCAAGGATCTCATTCAGATATGAAGGAGAATTCAAAAGCTTTACAGATAAGCAAAAGCTGAGAGAATTCAGCACCACCAAACCAGCTCTTCAACAAAGGCTAAAGGATCTTCTCTAGACAGGAAATGCAGAAAGGTTGTATAAACGTGAACCCAAAACAACAAAGTAAATGGCAACGGGACCACACCTATCAATAATTACCCTAAATGTAAATGGGTTGAATGCCCCAACCAAAAGACAAAGATTGGCTGAATGGATACAAAAACAAGACCCCTATATATGCTGTCTACAAGAGACCCACCTCAAAGCAAGAGACACATACAGACTAAAAGTGAAGGGCTGGAAAACAATATTTCATGCAAACGGAGACCAAAAGAAAGCAGGAGTCGCAATACTCATATCAGATAAAATAGACTTTCAAATAAAGGATGTGAAAAGAGACAAAGAAGGACACTACATAATGATCAAAGGATCAATCCAAGAAGAAGATATAACAATTATAAATATATATGCACCCAACATAGGAGCACCGCAATATGTGTGGCAAACACTAACGAGTATGAAAGAGGAAATTAATAGTAACACAATAATAGTGGGAGACTTTAATACCCCACTCACAACTATGGATAGATCAACTAAACAGAAAATTAACAAGGAAACACAAACCTTAAATGACACAATGGACCAGCTAGACCTAATTGATATCTATAGGACATTTCACCCCAAAACAATCAACTTCACCTTTTTCTCAAGTGCACACGGAACCTTCTCCAGAATAGATCACATCCTGGGCCATAAATCTGGTCTTGGAAAATTCAAAAAAATTGAAATCATTCCAGTCATCTTTTCTGACCACAGTGCAGTAAGATTAGATCTCAATTACAGGAAAAAAGTTGTTAAAAATTCAAACATATGGAGGCTAAATAACACGCTTCTGAATAACCAACAAATCATAGAAGAAATCAAAAAAGAAATCAAAATATGTATAGAAACGAATGAAAATGAAAACACAACAACCCAAAACCTATGGGACACTGTAAAAGCAGTGCTAAGGGGAAGGTTCATAGCATTACAGGCTTACATCAAGAAACAAGAAAAAAAACAAATAAATAACCTAACTCTACACCTAAAGCAACTAGAGAAGGAAGAAATGAAGAACCCCAGGGTTAGCAGAAGGAAAGAAATCTTAAAAATCAGGGCAGAAATAAATGCAAAAGAAACTAAAGAGACCATAGCAAAAATCAACAAAGCTAAAAGCTGGTTTTTTGAAAAAATAAACAAAATTGACAAGCCATTAGCAAGACTCATTAAGAAACAGAGAAGAACCAAATTAACAAAATTAGAAATGAAAATGGAGAGATCACAACAGACAACACTGAAATACAAAGGATCATAAGAGACTACTACCAGCAGCTCTATGCCAATAAAATGGACAACTTGGATGAAATGGACAAATTCTTAGAAAAGTATAACTTTTCAAAACTGAACCAGGAAGAAATAGAAGATCCTAACAGACCCATCACAAGCAAGGAAATCGAAACTGTAATCAGAAATCTTCCAGCAAACAAAAGCCCAGGACCAGATGGCTTCACAGCTGAATTCTACCAAAAATTTAGAGAAGAGCTAACACCTATCTTACTCAAACTCTTCCAGAAAATTGCAGATGAAGGTAAGCTTCCAAACTCATTCTATGAGGCCACCATCACCCTAATTCCAAAACCAGACAAAGATGTCACAAAAAAGGAAAACTACAGGCCAATATCACTGATGAACATAGATGCAAAAATCCTTAACAAAATTCTAGCAAACAGAATCCAACAACATATTAAAAAAATCATACACCATGACCAAGTGGGCTTTATCCCAGGAATGCAAGGATTCTTTAATATCCGCAAATCAATCAATGTAATACACCACATTAACAAATTGAAAGATAAAAACCATATGATTCTCTCAATAGATGCAGAGAAAGCCTTTGACAAAATTCAACACTCATTTATGATTAAAACTCTCCAAAAAGCAGGAATAGAAGGAATATACCTCAACATAATAAAAGCTATATATGACAAACCCACAGCAAGCATCACCCTCAAGGGTGAAAAATTGAAAGCATTTCCCCTGAAATCAGGAACAAGACAAGGGTGCCCACTCTCACCACTACTATTCAACATAGTGCTGGAAGTTCTGGCCACAGCAATCAGAGCAGAAAAAGAAGTAAAAGGAATCCAGATAGGAAAAGAAGAAGTGAAACTCTCACTGTTTGCAGATGACATGATCCTCTACATAGAAAACCCTAAAGACTCTACCAGAAAATTACTAGAGCTAATCAATGAATATAGTAAAGTTGCAGGATATAAAATTAACACACAGAAATCCCTTGCATTCCTATATACTAACAATGAAAAAACAGAAAGAGAAATTAAAGAAACAATACCATTCACCATTGCAACAAAAAGAATAAAATACTTAGGAGTATACCTACCTAAAGAAACAAAAGATCTATACATAGAAAACTATAAAACACTGATGAAAGAAATCAAAGAGGACACAAACAGATGGAGAAACATACCGTGTTCATGGATTGGAAGAATCAATATTGTCAAAATGGCTATTCTACCCAAAGCAGTCTATAGATTCAATGCAATCCCTATCAAGTTACCAACGGTATTTTTCACAGAACTAGACCAAAGAATTTCACAATTTGTATGGAAATACAAAAAACCTCGAATAGCCAAAGTAATCTTGAGAAAGAAGAATGGAACTGGAGGAATCAACCTGTCTGACTTCAGACTCTACTACAAAGCCACAGTCATCAAGACAGTATGGTACTGGCACAAAGACAGAAATATAGATCAATGGAACAGAATAGAAAGCCCAGAGATAAATCCATGGGCCTATGGACACCTTATCTTTGACAAAGGAGGCAAGGATATACAATGGAAAAAAGACAACCTCTTTAACAAGTGGTGCTGGGATAACTGGTCAACCACTTGTAAAAGAATGAAACTAGAACACTTTCTAACACCATACACAAAAATAAACTCAAAATGGATTAAAGATCTAAATGTAAGACCAGAAACTATAAAACTCCTAGAGGAGAACATAGGCAAAACACTCCCCGACATAAATCACAGCAAAATCCTCTATGACCCATCTCCCAGAATATTGGAAATAAAAGCAAAAATAAACAAATGGGACCTAATGAAACTTAAAAGCTTTTGCACTACAAAGGAAACTATAAGTAAGGTGAAAAGACAGCCCTCAGATTGGGAGAAAATAATAGCAAATGAAGAAACAGACAAAGGATTAATCTCAAAAATATACAAGCAACTCCTGCAGCTC
Organism: Dama dama; assembly: GCF_033118175.1. NCBI lineage: Eukaryota > Metazoa > Chordata > Mammalia > Artiodactyla > Cervidae > Dama > Dama dama. Next base: position 50,091,178 of record NC_083692.1, on the reverse strand, counting down.
AATTCCAGAAAAATAAATGACCCAATCAAAAAATGGGCCAAAGATCTAAACAGACATTTCTCCAAAGAAGACATACAGATGGCTAACAAACACATGAAAAGATGCTCAACATCACTCATTATCAGAGAAATGCAAATCAAAACCACAATGAGGTACCATTACACGCCAGTCAGGATGGCTGCTATCCAAAAGTCTACAAGCAATAAATGCTGGAGAGGGTGTGGAGAAAAGGGAACCCTCTTACACTGTTGGTGGGAATGCAAACTAGTACAGCCGCTATGGAAAACAGTGTGGAGATTTCTTAAAAAACTGGAAATAGAACTGCCATATGACCCAGCAATCCCACTTCTGGGCATACACACTGAGGAAACCAGATCTGAAAGAGACACGTGCACCCCAATGTTCATCACAGCACTGTTTATAATAGCCAGGACATGGAAGCAATCTAGATGCCCATCAGCAGATGAATGGATAAGGAAGCTGTGGTACATATACACCATGGAATATTACTCAGCCATTAAAAAGAATTCATTTGAACCAGTCCTAATGAGATGGATGAAACTGGAGCCCCTTATACAGAGTGAAGTAAGCCAGAAAGATAAAGAACATTACAGCATACTAACACATATATATGGAATTTAGAAAGATGGTAACGATAACCCTATATGCAAAACAGAAAAAGAGGCACAGAAATACAGAACAGACTTTTGAACTCTGTGGGAGAATGTGAGGGTGGGATATTTCAAAAGAACAGCATGTATGCTATCTATGGTGAAACAGATCACCAGCCCAGGTGGGATGCATGAGACAAGTCCTCCGGCCTCGTGCACTGGGAAGACCCAGAGGAATCGGGTGGAGAGGGAGGTGGGAGTGGGGATCGGGATGGGGAATACGTGTAAATCTTTGGCCGATTCATGTCAATGTATGACAAAAAAAAAAAAAAAATAATAATAATAATAAAAAAAGAAAAAGAAAAAAAGTACATGAGAAAAAAAAATAAGTACATGTTAAATGAATAAATTATGATTACTGAATCACCAAAAAAAAAAAAAAAAATCAAAACAGGATGGTTTTAAATTACTAAGTCCTTCCTATTGAATAGCTAGCTAGGTTAGACTATCATATCTCCTTTTTTATGTTTATAATTATCTTGTTTGCTCTCTGATTATTAACTTGGAGAAAGTGCATTTATTTATCCTAAGGGCTCATAGTCCAAGATTTTGCTTATACAGTCAATTTCACCCTCATCAACAGTGTCTCTAGTGTTTCTGTCTCTTTGCTTTCAGCTGCTGACTCATCTAGCAATTACGAAATGTCTTTTTCTATTACACTTCTTCTTTTTCTCATAATGAACAGAAATGAAAAATTCTGAATTCTTAACTGTGTTCAGTGAAAGGAATAAAGAATATGACAAAGCTGGTGTCATCATAGTTCTTTTATTTATATCCTTTTGAGACATAATAATGCATTACTTTGGATAATACATTAATAAAACCAAAGGATGATAGAATTGTTCTGTTGCTCAGTCGTATCTGACTCTTTGTGACCCCATGGACTGCAGCATGCTAGGCTTCTCTGTCCTTCACCATCTCCTGGAGTTTGCTCAAACTCATGTCCATTGAGTCGGTGATGCCATCTGTCCATCCCAACCTCTGTTGTCCCCTTCTCCTCCTGCTGGTGATACATTTATTTAGTCATTTCTAGATATTTTCACAATGTTTTTTGTTTCCTTATTATTTTAAATTTTTTAGCATAGTTGGAAATAATTGATGAGTGATGATGAAATATTTCCTAGAATGAAAAAATTTGCAAGATACAGAAAAAGCTTGTTAAGACCCCATACTGTATTTTAAAACAATATATGCTGGAGAGGGTATAGAGAAAAGGGAACCCTCTTACACTGTTGGTGGGAATGCAAACTCCTATAGCCACTATGGAGAATAATGTGGAGAGTCCTTAAAAAACTGGAAATAGAACTGCCATATGACCCAGCAATCCCACTGCTGGGCATATACACTGAGGAAACCATAATTGAAAGAGACACATGTACCCCAATGTTCATCGCAGCACTGTTTACAATAGCTAGGACATGGAAGCAGCCTAGATGTCCATTGGCAGATGAATGGATAAAAAGTTGTGGTACAGGAGAGAACAAGATGGTGGAGGAGTAGGTGGATGTGGAGTACATCTCTCTTCACGGATATATCAGGAATACACCTTCAGACACGGAGTGCCTGCAGAACATCAGCTGAGAGCAAACAGGAGTTCCTGACCAGTGGAAAATAATATATAGAACCACATAAAGCTTGGTAGGATGAAGGAACTAGGGGGAAAAACAGGAGTGTTAGTAGGACTGGACCTGCCTTGGCTGGTGGGGGAACTGAAGCAGGGGTCTGATCCCCACATCGGGGTAACTGAGTCAGAGGATAAACATTTAAGGCTGAAACAGCTTATCTGTGGCAGCCTAAATTGAATGAGAATTAGACAGTCCTTGTCATAGCCATACATACCCTGGATAGGGATGCAGGTACCCTGGAGGGTGCAGCGGCTGGGAGCTGGAGTCTGGGGATTGTGGAGCAATCCCAGGGTGAGGGCTGCTGTTGACTGTGGAGAGAGGGATCAAGGGGATATGAGGGAGGAGATTGTGCTGGGAAATGCCTGTGGAGGAAAACCCAGCAGCCAGGGAAGCAAGGTGATACTGCTGAGCCACACGTAGTGGGTGGAGCCATCACCATAGCCTCTCTCTTCACACACCAGTATGGGCAGCTGAACAATAGAGGTTAGCCCATCAAACAAATGCCTGACGCACTGAGCTACAGAGTAGGACCCCATCCAGGGTGCCCTTTTATGTGCCTGATGCGCCGATTTACAGAGTAGGACCCCAGACAGGGGGGGCCCCTCTATGTGCCTGATGTGCCAAACAACAGAGAAGGACCCCAGGCAAGGGAGCCGTCTAAGTGTCTGAATGGCAGAGCTACAGAGATAGACTGGCCAAAGAAGCCTTCTGATCGCCAGCTACAAGAGGCTCGAAAAAAGATTCTGATAGGGCCATAACTCTGCGATGGAGGCAGTCCATGGCCCTGCACACTTGCGCTGCCAGGGTCCTGGCAAGCCAAACAGCTGTGCCACCTTCACACTCAACTCTTCACTGGGCAGAGCTGCCACATGCAAAAAAAGTCTTGCACCTGTGCGTGCAGGGTTGCTTCAATAGTGTCCGATTCTTTGCAACCCTGTAGACTGTGGCTTGCCAGGCTTCTCTGTCAGGGATGGGGGGTTCTCCAGGCAAGAATACTGGAGCGTATTGGCCAATACTGGTTGCCATACCCTTATAGAGCAGTATATATCCTGCTGCCCTGGCCACCAACTCCCCTGAGTACCTGGTGCTGCCAGAACCCCTGCAACCCAAGCAGCTGCAACACCTCCACACCTGGCCCTCACAGGGGCAAACCCCAGTGGACAACCCACATGCAGAGGCGAAAATAAAACCACAATTGAAACCCAGGGGCAGTGTGGTTAAGGAAGAAGACCCAAAATCTTCCCACCAACTGTACAAGCTGCAGATTAAATCCACATAATCAACTAGGTAGACTCTGTGTCTATGGAATATATAAAAGGTCACTGAGAGCTTCCACAGAAGAAAACGCACTAGTTCTGATAGCTGTGGACACTGGCGACAAGAACACAGAGGAGTAGGACCAGATTAGAATCTGAGTTGCCCCCACAGCAGGTCCAGAAGTCAGCACAGTGTTGGAAGACATGCTAGGGAGGTGAGGTGGTCTGTGACTCCCAACGAGGAGGGAAAGGGCTCTGACAGCAGTGACTCAAGAAAAACATTTGTTATTCTTATGTTTTGACTTGTTCTGTAGATTCTTTTGGAATTTTTTTTCCTTTTTCTTCCCCGCTCTGTTGTAGTTGTTGATTTTATTGGCACTATGAAATATAGTTAAGCTTTTGAACTTTTTTTTTTTCTTCCTTCAGTCACATTTTTTATAGTTGTTGTAAACCTCTGGGCTTTTGCAGTTCTGTGGAATTTTCCTTTTTTTTTTTTTTCTTTTCTCTTTTTTAATTTCAGTTTTTAATTTTTAAACCTATTGCTATTTTTTATACATTTATTCCTTTGTTTCTCCTACTATTCTTTTTTTTTTTTTTTAATTAGTTGGAGGCTAATTACTTCACATCTCCTACTATTCTTTTTCCCTTGCAGTTAATCTTTAATGTATATAAATCTTCTTTATCTCTATTTAACTTTGCATATCTGTTCTTTATTTCTTTCCTTTCCTTTTAACGTATTTGTTAGCTTTATTTTCATTGCTTTATTCCCCAGTTGGCACCTTGCTTTAGTTTTGTTTTCCAGTTTGTGCTTTAGTTAGTTTTGTTCTGGTAGATATAATTTTTGGTTTCCTTTGTTTGCCAGGGCAACCTATTGCAATTTATTTTTGTTGGACTGTTTTGCTTTTGCTTATCGGTGTATATGTATATATTCAGTCACACTTTTCATTGTTGTTATAAACTTCTGCCTCTGTGTTGGGCTTTTGCAATTCTGTGGAATTTTCCTTTTTCTTTTTCCTTTTTACTTCTGTTTTTTATTTCCTTCTTTTCTTTTTTATAATTTTAATTTTTAAAGTCTATTATATTTTTTATACATTTATTCCTTTGTTTGCCTTTCCTACTGTTCTTTACCCCTTGCAGTTAATCTTTAGTGTATATAAATCTTCATATACCTCTAACTTTGCATATCTATTCTTTCTTTCTTTTCTTTCTTTCCTTTCCTCCCAACATATTTGTTAGTTTTGTTTTCATTGCTTTATTCCCCACTTGGCACCTTGCTTTAGTTTTGTTTTCCAGTTGTGCTTTAGTTAGTTTTGTTCTTAACTGGTAAATATAATTTTTTTATTTCCTTTGTTTGCCAGGTCAGTCTACTGTACTTCATTTTTGTTGGACCATTTTGACTTTGCACATGAGTGTATATGTATATATTCCATTAATTATTATTTGCCTGATTTTGTAACTGCCATTTGTCTTGGGTTCATCTTTGGTTTCTCATTTTTGGATATTTATTTTAATCTTACTTAATGCCATAACAAACCACTTCTGGAATCTTCATTCCTAACCAGAGATCAAGCCCTGAACCTTCGGAGTGGAATCACTGACTCCAGGACCCTAGACTACCAGAGAACTAACCGTAGGGAGTATCAATTAGTGAGAACTCACACAAAGGAAACCACTTGAATACATGACCTGACATCACCCAACCACCAGTAGCACCCTGTACAGGACGCCTCATCTAAACAACAAACAAAACAAAAATATGAACCCAGGCATCAGCAGACAGGATTACCACCTCACTCAACCTTGTACATCAGAGGAAAAACAAACAAACAAAAACTCAGCACAAATCTCACCCTACACAAAGCTTACACAAACCACTGGACCAACCTTAGCAGGGCAGAAACCAAAGAAGAAAGAATTCAACCTTGAAGCCTGGGAAATGGAGACCTCAAACAGAATAAGTTAAAAAAATAATAATGAAAAGGCAGAGAAATACTACATAAACGAAGGAACAAACTAGAAACACAGAAGTCCAAATAAATGAAGAAGAAATAGGCAAGCTACCTGAAAAAGAATTCAGAAAAATGAGTAAAGATGATCAAAAACCTTGAAAACAAAATGGAGAAAATGTAAGAATCAATTTAAAAAGACCTAGAAGAATTAAAGAATAAACCTACAGAGACAACACAGTTACTGAAATTAAAAATACTCTAGAAGGAATCAATAGTAGAATATCTGAAGCAGTAGAACGATTCAGTGAGCTGGAAGATAAAATGGTGGAAATAACTTCTGAAGAGCTGAAAAAAGTAAAAAGAATGAAAAGAACTGAGGATAGTCTCAGAGACCTCTGGGACAATATCAAATGCACCAACATTCAAATTATAGGGGTCCTAGAAGAAGAAGAGAAAAAGAAAGGGTATGAGAAAATTTTTGAAGAGATTATAGTTGAAAATTTCCCCAAGATGGAAAAGGAAATAGTCAATCAAGTCCAAGAGACACAAAGAGTCACATACAGGATAAACCCAAGGAGAAACACGCCAAGACACGTACTAATTAAACTAACAAAGACTAAAAGAAAGAATATTGAAAGCAGCAAGAGAGAAGCGACAAGTAACATACAAGGGAAACCCAATGCCCTTAACAGCTATCTTTCAGCAGAAACTCTGCAGGCCAGAAGGGAATGGCAGGATATATTTAAAGTACTGAAAGGGGAAAATCTACAACCAAGATTACTGTACCCAGCAAGGATCTCATTCAAAATTGATGGGGAAATCAAAAGCTTTTCAGACAAAAAAGCAAAAGTTAAGAGCATTCAGTACCACCAAACCAGTTTTATAACAAATGTTAAAGAGACTTATATAGTGAAGAAATACAAGAGAAGAAAAAAGATCTACAGAATCAACCCCAAACAATTAAGAAAATGGCAATAGGAACATATATGTCAATAATTACTTTAAATGTAAGTGGATTAAATGCTCCAACCAAAAGACACAGACTGACTGAATGGTTACAAAAACAGCACCCATATATATGCTGTCTACAAGAAACCCACTTCAGACCTCAAGACACATATAGACATATGAAAGTGAGAGCATGAAAAAATATATTCCATGCAAATGGGAAGCAAAAGAAAGCTGGAGTAGCAATCCTCATATCAGACAAAATAGATCTTAAAATAAAGAAGATTACAAGAGATAAGGAAAGACACAACATAATAATCAAGGGATCAATCCAAGAGGAAGACATACAGTTGTAAATATCCATGCACCCAACATAGGAGCACCTCAATACATAAGACAACTAATAGACATAAAAGGAGAAATTGACAGCAACACAATAATAGTAGGAGACTTTAACACTCCGTTCACACCAATGGACAGATCATCAAAACAGAAAATTAATAAGGAAACACAAGTCTTAAATGATACATTAGATGAGATGGATCTTATTGATGTCTTCAGGACATTCCAATGCAGAAGAATACACCTTCTTCTTAAGTAAGTGCACATGGAACATTCTCCAGGATAGACCACATCTTGGGTCACAAATCAAACCACAGTAAATTTAAGAAAATTGAAATCATATCAAGCATCTTCTCCGACTATAATGCTATGAGACTAGATATCAATTATAAGAAAAAAGCTGTAAAAAACACAAACACATGGAGATTAAACCACACATTTCTAAATAACAACAGGTCACTGAAGAAATCAAAAAGGAAATAAAAAAATTTTTAGAAACAAATGACAATGAAAACATAACAGCTCAAAACCTATGTAGCAAAAGCAGTTCTAAGAGGGAAGTTTATAGAAATACAATCCTACCTCAAGAAACAAGAAAAATATCAAATAGGCAACCTAACTTTACACCTAAAACAACTGGAAAAAGAAGAACAAAAAACCTCCAAAATTAGTAGAAGGAAAGAAATCATAAAGATCTGAGCAGAAATAAATGAAAAAGAAATGAAAGAAACAGTAGTAAAGATTAAAATAAAACTAAAAGCTGATTCTTTGAGAAGGCAAACAAAATCGACAAACCTTTAGTTAGAGTCATCAAAAAAACAAAAGGAGAATCAAATGAACAAAATTAGAAATTAAAAAGAGGTTACCACAGACAATGCAGAACTACAAAGGATTATAAGAGACTATTATGAACAACTGTATGGCAATAAAATGGGTAACCTAGAAGAAATCGACAGATTCTTAGAAAAGTTCAATCTTTCAAGACTGAACCAAGAAGAAATAGAAATTATGAACAGCCCAATAACAAGCACTGAAATTGATGCTGTGATTTAAAAAATCTTCCAAAAAACAAAAGCCCAGGACCAGATGGCTTCACAGGAGAATTCTATCAAACATTTAGAGAAGAGCTAATGCCTGCCCTTCTAAAACTCAAAAAACTGAAGAGGAAGGAATACTTGCAAACCCATGCTATGAGGCCACCATCACCCTGATACCAAAACCAGACAAAGACAACTCAAAAAAAGAAAACTACAGACCAATATCACTGATGAACATAGATGCAAAAATCCTCAACAAAATTTTAACAAACAGAATTGAGCAATACATCAAAAAGCTCATACACCATGATCAAGTTGGGTTTATTCCTGGAATGCAAGGATTCTTCAATATACACAAATCAATGTGATACACCATATTAAAAGATATGAAAGATAAAAATCATATGATAATCTCAATACATGCAAAAAAGTCTTTGACAAAATTCAGCACCCATTTATGATAAAAATCCTTCAAAAAATGGGCATAGAAGGAACATACCTCATCATAGTAAAGACCATATATGATAAGCCTACAGCAAGCATTATTCTCAATGGTGAAAAAACTGAAAGCATTCCCCCTAAGATCAGGAATAAGACAGGGGTGTCCACTTTCACGACTATTATTCAACATAGTTTTGGAAGTCCTAGCTACAGCAGTCAGAGAAGAAAAAGAAATAAAAGGAATCCAGGTTGGAAAAGAAAAAGTAAAACTCTCACTGTTTGCAGATGACATCATACTGTACATAGAAAACCCTAAAGATAGTATCAGAAAATTAATAAAGCTAATCATTTAATTTAGCAAAGTTGCAGGATATAAAATCAATACACAGAAATCACTTGCGTTTCAATATACTAACAATGAAAATCAGAAAAAGAAATTAAGGAATCAATCCCATTCATCATTGCAACAAAAAGAATTAAATATCTAGAAATAAACTTACTTTAGGAGACAAAAGAACTATACACAGAAAATTATAAGACACTGATGAAAGAAATCAAAGATGACATAAACAGATGGAGAGATATTCCATGTTCCTGGGTAGGAAGAATCAATATTGTGAAAATGACTATACTACCAAACACAATCTACAGATTCAGTGTGACCCCTATCAAATTACCAATGGCATTTTTCACAGAACTAGAACAAAAAATTTCACAGTTCGTATGGAAACACAAAAGACCCCGAATATCCAAAGCAGTCTTGATAAAGAAGAATGGAGCTGGAAGAATCAACCTTCCTGACTTTAGGTTATACTACAGAGCTACAGTCGTCAAGACTGTATGGTACTGGAACAAAGATAGAAATATAGACCAATGGAACAAGACAGAATGCCCAGAAATAAACTCTTGCACCAAAGGGTACCTTATTTTTGACAAAGGAGGCAAGAAATATACAGTGGGGCAAAAACAGCCTCTTCAGTAAATGGTGCTGGGAAAACTGGACAGCTACATGTAAAAGAATGAAATTAAAACACTTCCTAACACCATACACAAAGATAAATTCAAAATGGATTAGAGACCTAAATGTAAGACCAGAAACTGTAAAACTCTTAGAGGAAAACAGGCAGAACACTAGATGACATAAACCAAAGCAAGATCCTCTATGACCCACCGCCTAGAGTAATGGAAATAAAAACAAAAGTAAACAAGTGGGACCTGATTAAACTTAAAAGCTTTTGCACAGCAAAGGAAACTATAAGCAAGGTGAAAAGACAGCCCTCAGAATGGGAGAAAATAATAGCAAATGAAACAACTGACAAAGTATTAATTTCCAAAATATATAAGCAGCTTATACAACTCAATGCCAGAAAAACAGACAACCCAATCAAAAAGTGGGGAAAAGACCTAAACAGACATTTCTCCAAAGAAGACATACAGATGGCTAACAAACACATGAAAAGATGCTCAGCATCACTCATTATTAAAGAAATGCGAATCAAAACTACAATGAGATATCATCCCACACCGGTCAGAAGGGCCATCATCAAAAAATCTACAAAGAGTAACAGCTGGAGAGGGTGTGGAGAAAAGGGAACGCTTACACTGTTGGTGGGAATGTAAATTGATACAGCCACTATGGAAGACGGCATGGGGATTCTTTAAAAAACTAGGAATAAAACCACCATGTAACCCAACAATCTCACTCCTAGGCATAATATACCCTGAGGAAACCAAAATTTAAAAAGACACATGTATCCCATTATTCACTGCAGCACTATTTATGATAGCTAGAACATGGAAGCAGCCATGTCAATAGATAAACATGTCTATGATGGACATGTCGATAGATGTCCATCGACAGATGAATGGACAAAGAAATTGTCATACATATACACAATGGAATATTACTCAGCCATAAAAAGGAATGCATTTGAGTCCTGATGAGGCAGATAGACCTAGAACCTATTATACAGAGTGAAGTGAGTCAGAAAGAGAAAGATAAATACCGTATTCTAACACATATATATGAAATCTAGAAGAATGGTACTGAAGAACTTATTTAAAGGGCAGCAGTGGAGAAACAGACATAGAGAATAGACTTATGGTCATGGGAAGAGGGGAGGAGAGGGTGAGATGTATGGAAAGAGTAACATGAAAAATTACATTGCCATATGTAAAATAGATTGCCAATGGGAATTTGCTGTATGGCTCAGGAAATTCAAACAGGGTCTTTGTATCAACCTAGAGGGGTGGGATGGGGAGGGAGTGGGGAGGTTGGTTCAAAAAGGAGGGGATATATGTATACCTTATGGCTGATTCATGTTGAGGTTTCAGAAAACCTCAGAAAACAAAATTCTGTACAGCAATTATCCTTCAATAAAAAAATAAAAAGAAAGTGGTGGTACATATACACAATGGAATATCACTCAGCTATTAAAAAGAGCGCTTTTGAGTAAATTCTTATGCAGTGGATGAAACTGGAGCCTATTATACAGAGTGAAGTAAGTCAGAAAAACACTAATACAGCATATTAATGCACATGTATGGAATTTTAAAAGATGGTAAAGATGCCCCTATATGTGAGACAGCAAAAGAGACACAAAAGAGATTTTTGGACTCTGTGGGAGAAGGTGAGGCTGGGATGATTTGAGAGAACAACATTCAGTTCAGTTCAGATCAGTCGCTCAGTCACTTCCGACTCTGTGACCCCATGGACTGCAGCACGCCAGGCCTCGCTGTCCATCACCAACTCCCGGAGTTTACTCAAACTCATGTCCATTGAGTCAGTGATGCCATCCAACCATGTCATCCTCTGTTGTCCCCTTCTCCTCCCACCTTCAATCTTTCCCAGCATCAGGGTCTTTTCAAATGAGTCAGTTCTTCGCATCAGGTGGCCAGAGTATTAGAGTTTCAGCTTCAGGATCAGTCCTTCCAGTGAACGTTTAGGACTGATTTCCTTTAGGATGGACTGGTTGAATCTCCTTGCAGTCCAAGGGACTCTCAAGAGTCTTCTTCAACACCACAGTTCAAAAGCATCAGTTCTTCGGTGCTCAGCTTTCTTTAAAGTCCAAATCTCACATCCATACACGACTACTGGAAAAACCATAGTTTTGACTAGATGGACCTTTGTTGGCAAAGTAATGTCTCTGCTTTTTAATATGCTGTCTAGGTTGGTCATAACTTTTCTTCCAAGGAGCAAGTGTCCTTTAATTTCATGGCTGCAGTCACCATCTGCAGTGATTTTGGAGCCTCCAAAAAGTAGTCAGCCACTGTTTCTACTGTTTCTCCATCTATTTGCCATGAAATGATGGGACCAGATGCCATGATCCTTGTTTTCTGAATGTTGAGCTTTAAGCCGATTTTTTCACTCTCCTCTTTCACTCTCATCAAGAGGCTCTTTAGTTCTTCCTCGCTTTCTGCCATAAGGGTGGTGTCATCTGCATATCTGAGATTATTGATATTTCTCCCCGCAGTCTTGATTCCAGCTTGTGCTTCTTCCAGCCCAGCATTTCTCATGATGTACTCTGCATATAAGTTAAATAAGCAGTGACAATATACAGCCTTGACATACTCCTTTCCCTATTTGGAACCAGTCTGTTGTTCCAGCAAATTTGGAAAACTCAGCAGTGGTCACAGGACTGGAAAAGGTCAGTTTTCATTCCAATCCCTAAGAAAGGCAATTCCAAAGAATGTTCAAACTACCACACAATTGCACGCATCTCACATGCTTGTCAAGTAATGCTCAAAATTCTCCAAGCCAGGCTTCAACAGTACGTGAACCATGAACTTCCAGATGTTCAAGCTGGTTTTGGAAAAGGCAGAGGAACCAGAGATCAAATTGCCAACATCCACTGGATCATCGAAAAAGCAAGAGAGTTCCAGAAAAACATCTATTTCTGCTTTATTGACTATGCCAAAGCCTTTGATTGTGTGGATCACAATAAACTGTGGAAAATTCTGAAAGAGATGGGAAACCAGACCACCTGACCTACCTCTTTAGAAATCTGTATGCAGGTCAGGAAGCAACAGTTAGAACTGGACATGAAACAACAGACTGGTTCCAAGTAGGAAAAGAATAACATTGAAACATGTATATTACTATATGTGAGATAGATGACCAGTTCAAGTTCAATGCATGAAACAGGGCACTCAAAGCTGGTGCACTGGGACAACCCAGAGGGATGGGATGGGGATAGAGGTGAGAGAGGGTTTGGGATGGGGGAACACATGTACCCCTATGACTGATTCATGTCAATGTATGGCAAAAACCACCACAATATTGTAGGGTAATTAGCTTCCAATTAAAATTAATTAATTAATTTTTTAAAAAGATTCCATACTACATTTTATATTGAGAAAATGATCTGTGGGCTTAAATAACAGTAAGAGGATGAATTTTATTCTATTAAAAAATAAGTAATTTTTCCATTTGATCTTTGGAAGACCTCTAAGAAACAATAAAAGGTCATGGAATATCAATCCTTACATACGGTTCTGGTGGCTCAGTCAGTAAAGAATCTGTCTGCAATGCAGGAGACCCAGGTTTGATCCCTGGGTCAGGAAGATCCCCTGGAGGAGGAAATGGCAACCTACTCCAGTATTCTTGCCTGGAGAATTCCATGGACAGAGCAGCCTGGCGGGCTACAGTCCATGGGGTCAGACATGACTGAGCTACTACACCACCACCACCACATACACTTAGAACTGTTCAACAAAGCTTAAAAACTGTAATTGGATCTGATGATATATCAAGAGTTAAGAAGTTTCAGTCAAATAGTGAATAAAAAGAGTATTTACAAGACCCATTCCATTCTTCCTTAAACCTGATAAGGTCTAGATGTGGATGTTTAATGAAACTAACCTCTAATAGATGTTTTTCTTTTGTTACCTTTAAGATCATACTGCATTTCAAAGGGGTATACAGATTCGAAGAGCTGTAAAATGTTAGGAAGTTTGTTAAATGGAGTGCAAAGAGGCTTATAACTATTAAATAGTTGTGTTTCTTTGGGCTGAGTAAGTCTAGAAACCAGGGTGTAGTGGGAAGAGCAGCAGACTGAATCAGAGCCTCAGAGATGACCTGCTTTTTCTGACTATTACCTCTCTTAATGTTTGCATCTTCAGTTGAAGTAATAAAATCCTGCCATTAGAGTTGTTGTGAGTATTTAATGAACTACTAGGGACTGTTGACCCAAAAGACTGGAACTCTTAATCATCCTTGCCTCTCCTGTGTCTAGAAATACCTTACATTTATTAAATACATTATACAAATGAATACAGCATATTAAGCATGTTTACACATTCATAGTAAAAACTTAAAAATTGTTACAAAGTCATTGTGTTTGTGCTCAGTACATTTGTATTAAGTGCGTTTATAGGCTTAAGGTATTTTTTTCCCTCCTTTTATCTTTAAAAGCCTTCAGTGAAAGAAGACTCCTTCAACACAGGCTCATTGTTTTATCAAATCAAGGAAAAAGCAAAGATCTGACATAATCTAGAACTTAATATTTAAAATTGTAGATATACACTCACTTAGCCTCATCTGTAATTATTAAAATACCAGGCAGTAGCAAATCAGCTTATCATTGTGTTTGTTCTAAATTGACTGACTACTAAATGGTTCATAATTTCATAAATTTTTGTTGTTGTGCCATAAATTTTATTGAGTAAAATCTCTTTGTGTATTCTTTGAGCTTTCATAATCCAAAATATTAGTTTGGATTTTCTGTTAATGTCAATAAAAATTTAATGTTTTTGCCCATATTTTTCCTCCTCATTTAACTCATCTCTTACAAATGTCCTGAGAAATTGACTTGCATAATTTCTTAAACCATTAGTCTCTTTGCCATTTTAAGATAGCCTTCATTTCCTAAAATAAGAAACCAAGGCTCTTAAGAAAAGTCCTGAAGAGACCAGTTCAAAAGTTACAGGCTTTTCCCCTTTGCCTACCCAGCAAAAGGAAAGAGATCTACCTGGGGTTTACACATGTAAGTTGTTCAATTCACCAGTTGGTTTGGTCAGAGTCATTGCTGTGTTCTGGTTCTGACTATAAATTAGGCAAATGCTTGTTCCAGCACCATTCAGGTTTCCCTGTGGAGTCACTTAAGCCCTCTGACAGAGAAACTAGTAGCTCAGGTTGGATGACTGTCAGTTTGATCCACGATTTACCCTTTTGGGATATTGGCCGGAGCTTGGACTGTAATAAATACTTCCTCAGCCTCAGTACATGCTCTGTATGTAGGTGAGACTCTCCTTCCTTCCTTGTTTGACTCCCTCAGTAATTGACAGATTCACTAAAGGTAAGCATTATATTTAATCTTTGGATGACATTGAGGTAAAAATAGCACAAAGGAAATTTCTGAATTGGGGGTGAGGCTAGATTGCATAATGATCAAGGTTTTCTTGTAATTCTTCAAATTCTGTACTTTAGTTATATACCAGCAAGTATGCTGTGCTTTGCTTAGTTACCGTCATGTCCCAACTCTGCAACCCCATGGACTGTAGCCTGCCGGGCTCCTCTGTCCATGGGGATTTTCCAGGCAAGAATACTGGAGTGGGTTACCATGCCCTCCTCCAGGGGATCTTCCTAACCCAGGGATTGAACCCAGGTCTCCCGCATTGCAGGTGGATTGTTTACCGTCTGAGTCACCAGGGAAGCCCAAGAATACTGGCGGAGCAAGTATTACTACTATAGTACTTTCGTATAGTACAGCACCATGGACTGACTTTCTGTCACTTGTCTCATGGAGTCCATTCTGTTGTCTATTCCCTTAGATTTTTATTAACAACGAGTGGCAGAACTCAGAGAGTGGGAGAGTGTTCCCTGTCTATAATCCAGCCACAGGAGAACAGGTGTGTGAAGTTCAAGAAGCAGACAAGGTATGTTCATCTGAGAAGAAAAATTGCTATGAAATAACTACCTTCAGACAGCAGAACACTAAATTTATGCTCTCCAGACATCACCACTAATGTTCGTTTATGACCTTTTTGTGTGTGTGTGTGTGTGTGTGTGAAAGCAAATGTTTCTTCCTTTATTGTATCATTGTCTCTCTTCCTCTCTAACAGGCAGACATAGACAAAGCAGTGCAGGCAGCCCGCCTGGCTTTCTCTCTGGGTTCAGTGTGGAGAAGGATGGATGCTTCAGAAAGAGGCCGTCTGTTGGATAAGCTTGCAGACTTGGTGGAACGAGATAGGGCAGTCCTTGCAGTAAGTAACCTAAGAAAACATCGTCTTTACTGCCAAATTTACCATTCATTGAAATTTAGATTCCTCAGTTTTTCTGAAAGCATGATATGAAGCAGATCTGGGGAACAAGTGAGTTCAGTTCAGTCGCTCAGTTGTGTCCGACTCTTTGCGACCCCATGAATCGCAGCAGGCCAGGCCTCCCTGTCCATCACAAACTCCCGGATTTTACTCAAACTCATGCCCATCGAGTCGGTGATGTCATCCAGTGAAGGAGTACATAATAACTCATGAAAAGGGGGAGAGGTTTGGCTTTTGGGGACGAGCTGAATGTCTCTTCTTACTGAATTTTGAAGAACAAAACCATAGCTTCCCATGACTGGTATGGATCTTGCAGCTTTCCTTGTCCCTCTCCTTCCCACCCTCAAGAAAAAGAACAAAAACAGTCCAGCAGTGGGAAAGTGACCATGCTGCCTGCAGGAAGCCAAACCACTCATTGGTTTTTTGGCATTCAGAAGAGTTTTACCTCTCCAGTGTGAGCCCCTCTTGACCAAAGAGAATCCTTCAGAAGCAGAAGGTGTGATGCAGACCTCTCATACAGCTCTGCTCCCTTTGTTCTTTGGTCACTTTCTAGAGTTAATAGAAAGGAGAGACGGGAGACAGCAACTTTCTTTTGCTACAGAGATCATTTTCTCACATAAGGGACATTCCCTTTCCTACTGGTTTGTTGTTGTTGATGCTGTTTTAAAAATAGAAGTCAGTTTCTTAGAGAATACAAACTCTTTTGGACACTGGAACCATTTTGGAATGCCTGTAGTCTCCACCTGCATGACCCATAGTTGATCATTTAATATTGAGGGCATCCTTGTTGAGTCAGTGCATTAAGGCCGTGAATACTACGGTCTCCCCTCTGCTTGGAAAGTCACGTCACTGTTGGGTTTCCTTTGAGGGAGGGGAGCATCAGTCCCTTAGGCATTGTCCCTTCTACCACCACCCTCCCCTCTTCCATCCCCCTCATGGATCTATTTCTAGTGTGGAAACAAAAATGGATGCTTTATGGAGATGGTTTGGAACTCCTGCTGTGCATAACATATATTTGTCCATAAAAGCATTTTCTGGTTTGGTACTTCAAGGAATGCTGTTTCCAATGAGATGTTTCTACATATTGGGAAAAGATGTTTCATGGAGATTCATAAGACACTTAGCATATTAAAGACTGACAGGCCCTACTCAGTATGTCTCAACCCTGTTGGAGCCTCAACACTAATTTTCTGGCTAACCTGTCAATATCATACAAAACAATTCTTTGGACTGCCTTGGGGGAATGCTGGTCTGTATGCTGTCTCTTTACTGGATTGTGATTTCTTTGAGAGTGTAAAGTGTGTTTTACTCCTTTTGTTGTGATCCAAGTATAGTTCTTGGCACATAAATAGTGTGATGGGGGCACATTGATGGTCTGTAAGTATCTATTTCAGTTAAATCCATACAGTATTCATAACATTAGATTAGCAGTACTTACTAGATGAAGATGTGGTTCATTTCTGCAGTTATCTTTTCATGTCATAAAATTCAAATGCCATCCTTTCTCTGACATGTCTCACTGTGGTCAAGTCCTTTTTCCTATCACACTTAAATGAGAGTCCTACTTTTAAACACTCCTAAGCAATGTGATGAATGAGTTTTATTAAGAGGTAGCCTCTTGAATATAGGGAAGCTCCTGACCAGAATACTGAAGTTAATATTGCATCTAGGTAAACACAATTGAGAATAAACCCAGGGCTGGCAACTCTCAGGTGATCAATAGCTCATAGGGATGGACCACTTAGGTGGCCTAGAATCTGATGAATGACTCTACTTTAGTCTGTGTAGTGTTGACCTTGGCTGTTTGCCCTCTGTGTGGAGAATATATTCATCTCACAGACCTATAAATATTCTAAAAAGAACTGGGAAATACCTTGTTTTGCTAATATACAGTGAATAGGTCACATAATATTTTTAAATGAGTTCCATCTTATACACATAGTATGTGAATAAATTACACTGTAAATATTATTTTTATGTCATTGAATGGAGAGTATTTCAATTTTAGTTTTGTTAGTACTCAGATAATTTTAGTGCCAGTATATATTGTAAAATGTCCTTGAGGAAGAGGACATGAGATTGCAAACATATGTTTTTATTTATATTATTTGTTAAATATGTAAAAACCTCTATTATTTCTCAAGTCAAAATACTCTTCTCATTCCAGTGAATTCTTCTTAAATTCTTTACATTACAGACTTATCCTATTTAGGAATGTGTCATTAAAATAATAACATCTATAATCTAAAACTGCTTAATAACTCTAACTCTATTTTTATTAAATGGACCGAGTACTTCACTCTTAATAGATAATGGTTGTTAAGCTAAATATTTACAGAAAACCAGCCCTCATGTTGTTGCAGTATGAGCTTCCCTAGAGGAGATCTTGTTTATTTGGTAGTAATAAATAAACTTGCTCTGCACCGTGGCCATTCCATTTCTCAGCAGGAGTCTTGGCAGCTGTGGAGAACGTTTTATATTCTCATCAAGTGCATAAAAGCCCATGTCCCTGCTCCTCTTTATGGATTCAGATTACTGATGTAGACTCTGAAAAATCCCCGCACAGCTCTGATCATTAATATAACAGAAGCTGGTTGACAAGCAGAACACTTTCTTTATCACCAGTAGTGTTTATGTATTGGAATAGTGGTTACTGGAAACACACACCCAAGCACAAGAACATGTACATACATACTCATGGTGGCTTTTACTGTAAACTAAACTCAACAAACAGTGCTCAAATCTTTTCATTTGGGAAATCAGAGTTGACCAGGTATGCGTCATTATTCATTTGTATTCTTTCCATGCCTTTTTTTGTTTGCTCCAGCAATCACTTAGTGTATCACTGGAAAGTTCTCTCTGTTTCTTTTCCCACAGACCATGGAATCCCTCAATGGTGGCAAACCGTTCCTGCAAGCATTTTATGTCGATTTGCAAGGAGTCATCAAAACTCTTCGGTATTATGCAGGCTGGGCTGATAAAATTCACGGGATGACCATTCCTGTAGGTATGTGAGACTGAGTACACTGAAAAGGGAAACGTGAGACCTCAGCAGAAACACACTGTCACCACCAAACACAGACAGCGGTCAGGTGGGGTACAGATCTGAGCATACTCTTACAGCACCTTGAACTGAACAAAGAACAAAACAGATTTTGTCGCTGCTTTTGACGGCATCCCTATTTCAGTATGTAGCCAGTCCACACGTAAGTGCAGAGAAAGCCTCATCAGTACGTCAGTCAGCTAAGGGACAAGTGTGTATCAGCTACAAAGTTCCTTGCACTGTGCTAGCTTAGGTGCTGGAGGTGGGACAGCACTGGGTGTGGGAAAGCCAGGGAAAACTCTGAGAAGATTAAGACTTGGCCCTTGGTCTTCTGAAACCCAAGATCTTCTTGTTTGGAAGGAAATCCTCTAAAATGTTAACAGTTGTTTTCTGTTAGTGGTGAGCTTATGGATTGTTTATTATTTCTTTTTCATACTTCTCTATATTTTCTGTATTTCCTATAAAGACCATGAACTACTTTTACCATCTGTAAAAACAACCACCATCCTGACACATTGTCTTTTAAAATCCAGTTTTGGAGACAAAACCAGTAAGACAAAATAAAGATCTCTACAGGAGAGTTCCAATTAGGTGCTAAGCCATGCGGCTTGGCCTGTCAGTGCTGTGGCCCTTAAAGCAATGGGAAGGCATCCAAACTAAGTCAGTGGAAAGGTCTCTGTCTGAGCATGAACACAAGCCCGCCAGGCTTCTCTGTCCATAGGGATCCTCCAGGCAAGAACACTGGAGCAGGTTGCCATTTCCTTCTCCAGGGGACCTTTCTGACCCAGGGATGGAACCTGCGTCTCTCATATCTCCTGCATTGTCAGGCAGGTTCTTTACCACTGGTGCCACCTGGGAAGCCCAAGCCTGAGCACTGTGCTGTAGTAACATGGAGTGAAGGGCCTTCACAGCAGTCCTAAGGGTAGAAACTGTTATTACCAGAGGAGGAAACTGAGGCCTAGAGATGGTAAATTGTCTTCCTGATTCACCCAGCAGATAAACTGTAGAGTCAAAACTTTGATGTTAGACCCTGGTGAATCACTTCACTAGAGAATCTGTTTTAGAAACTGAGTGGAAGAGAGATCATGGCAGGAAAGGGGCCATCTGGAAGAGATATGAGGATATTGGCAGTGGTGAATAGGTATACAGAAAGAAAATACATGTGTTTGAGTGGCTCCTGGATGCTGCTAAGTAGTGTACCAGGTACTCTACCTGTGTTCTTTGGAGAAGAGCCAGCTTTCCATGTGCACACTGGGGAGAGTGGAGAGTGATGCTGGGGACCTTACAGTGCCCAGTGTGGGCCTTCCTCGATGGAGGAGGATTGGTTTCCCAGAAAAGGAACCCAATGGCTGAGAGTGTAGCTGGCTTAGAGCAGTGCCTCTCAAACCTGAATGTGCATATGTATTACCTGGAATTATCTTCAAGTGCAGGTCTAGGATGGGGTCTGAGAATCTGTGTTCCTAACGAGCTGCCAGGCGACGCCTGTGCTGCTGGTTCTCTGCCTCAAGTAGTGAGGAGTCACAGTGACAAAGAAGAGAGACAAGACTTCAAAGGACTATTTTAAAATTATCTCCATGAATGATGGTGACATGTGGAATGCTGGTTTTAGAAAATGGGTTTCTGGTTATAGAGACTCTTCCCTGCCATTCAGAAGTTTCCCAAGTTCAGACTCAGAAGGATGGAGAAGATAAAGGAATGTCAGAATCTTAGTTTAGTCCTGGCTCTCAGATATTACAGACAACTGTTCTTTGTCAGATTTGTAGTATTGAAGAACGGCCTAAGTGAGACAGAGTAATAGTTTGGTATATGCATACTTGTGGGAGGGCCTAGGAATTAAAACCTCTGTTAAGAACAGGACATGCATCAGCCTTTTTAGGCTTACCTCTGCTGTTTGAATGCAGAAAGAAAATTATCAGGATCAAAGGCCCCGGTTTTTTTTGCATCCCACCCCACCTGCCATTTCACTGTTTCGGATATTTCAACATCTTTTCAAATGATATAAAGAGATCTTAGAAATAAGATGAAATCGAAGGCTGTTTGAATACGTAAATACCTACTTGGCCTAGCAATGTCTTGGTTTTCTTTTGCCTCCTTAGGATAGAAGTCCTTGATTGATTAGATAAAGATTTGTTGGAATTTTTGATCATAATTGATACTTTACTGTAACTTTATCTGGCAGTAGAGGTGGTTGGTGTATAAGCCTCACTGTTTTCATCTGATGCTGTTTAGAGATTCTGAGTTAGAAGTACAGGGCTTAGAAAAGGCATTCACAGTAGTCTCTCTTACTTTTACTCATAAACTGGCATCCAGCCTGTGAAGGAAAAAAAGGAGGAATTCTGTAAAATGCTAAGTAATTTTTGTTTCCCTGATTTCCCCTAACGTGCATTTAGAGGGATACTAGGATGAAGAACTCTCCAGGGATTCAGGTCGTTAGGCAGAGGTCCTGGGAAGCTGTGGGTCTGGGGACATAAAATCTTTCATTGTGGTGCCTCAGGCAGGTGAAGGAAGGACGAAGACAGACATGAACTTGGCCACTTTCCTTTCTGTTCCAGTTTTAGATACATTTTGGCATGCCTATAGGCTATTGAATGTTCATCTCGCAACCCCTTTGACTAGTTCAGTGCTTAGGGAATCTGGTTGGCTAAACCAGGGGGTCATAGTAGAAGACCAGGGAAAGGGAGGGTCATTATTATACACTTATTTATTCTCAAATTTGTTCAATCAATCCATCTGTGCTTTATTGTCATTTGCAAATTTATAATTTAGTATCAGCTTGATTTTTGTCTCAGTGTTCTTGGCTTTTTTCAGTGAAATCTGGACCATAAGAGAGCTGTTAGCCTTTAACCATGAGGTCTTTATATACGTTTCCATGTGCCAAGTTTCTTCAGTTGTGTCCAACTGTTCACGACCCTGTGGACTGTAGCCTGCTAGGCTTCTCTGTCCATGGGATTCTCCAGGCAAGAATACTGGAGTGGGTTGTCATTTCCTCCTCCAGGGGATCTTCCCAACCCAGGGATTGAATCCAGGTCTCCTGAGGCTCCTGCACTGCAGGCAGATTCTTTACTGCTGAGTCACATTTTCCTGTGAAACAGCCTAATTTTGTTTGAAATTATAAATATAAAGAAATAATTTATGTTTGAGCATGTAAAAGGTCTTTTGCATACAGGATCTGTGTGATTCTATGTGTGACCCTGTGAAACAAGTCACCTTTTAAAAGGTCAGTCCAGTCACTCAGTAGTGTCCGACTCTTTGCAACCCCATGAATCGCAGAATGCCAGACCTCCCTGTCCATCACCAACTCCTAGAGTTTACTCAGACTCATGTCCATCGAGTTGGTGATGCCATCCAGCCATCTCATCCTCTTTCGTCCCCTTCTCCTCTGCCCCCAATCCCTCCCAGCATCAGGGTCTTTTCCAGTGAGTCAGCTCTTTGCATGAGGTGGCCAAAGTATTGGAGTTTCAGCTTCAGCATCAGTCCTTCCAATGAACATCCAGGACTTATCTCCTTTAGGATGGACTGCTTGGATCTCCTTGCAGTCCAAGGGACTCTCAAGAGTCTTCTCCAACACCACAGCTCAAAAGCATCAATTTTTCGGCGCTCAGCTTTCTTCACAGTCGAACTCTCACATCCATACATGACTGGAAAAACCATAGCCTTGACTAGATGAACCTTTGTTGACAAATTAATGTCTCTGCTTTTTAACATGCTATCTAGGTTGGTCATAACTTTCCTTCCAAGGAGTAAGCATCTTTTAATTTCGTGGCTGCAGTCACCATCTGCAGTGATTTTGGAGCCCAAAGAAATAAAGTCTGACACTGTTTCTACTGTTTCCCCATCTATTTCCCATGAAGTGATGGGACCAGATGCCATGATCTTAATTTTCTGAATGTTGAGCTTTAAGCCAACTTTTTCACTCTCCTCTTTCACTTTCATCAAGAGACTTTTTAATTCCTCTTCGCTTTCTGCCATAATGGTGGTGTCATCTGCATATCTGAGGTTATTAATATTTCTCCCGGCAATCTTGATTCCAGCTTGTGCTTCTTCCAGCCCAGCGTTTCTCATGATGTACTCTGCATATAAGTTAAATAAGCAGGGTGACAATATACAGCCTTGACGTACTCCTTTTCCTATTTGGAATCAGTCTGTTGCTCCATATCCAGTTCTAATTGTTGCTTCCTGACCTGCATATAGGTTTCTCAAGAGGCAGGTCAGGTGGTCTGGTATGCCCATCTCTTTCAGAATTTCCCACAGTTTATTGTGATCCACACAGTCAAAGGCTTTGGCATAGTCAATAAAGCAGAAATAGATATTTTTCTGGAACTCTCTTGCTTTTTCGATGATCCATTGGATGTTGGCAATTTGATCTCTGGTTTCTCTGTCCTTTCTAAAACCAGCTTGAACATCTAGAAGTTCATGGTTCACGTACTGGTGAATCCTGGCTTGGAGAATTTTGAGCATTACTTTACTAGCGTGTGAGATGAGTGCAATTGTGCGGTAGTTTGAGTATTCTTTGGGATTGCCTTTCTTTGGGATTGGATTGTACACATTTTGCAGGTAAGAAAATGAGACAGCAAGGGTTTAGTGTCTTGAACAAGGTCACATGTGAGTAAGTGGCAGGCCTGAGATTCAAACCCAGGTCTCTCTGCCTGAGCCATTGTAGACCCTCTGGTAGAGACCTATCAGCAGAGTGGGAAAAGGAAGAGGCCAGTTAACCTGGTGAAGTCTTTAACCCTCTGCACATTTTTAGATTAACATTAACCGTTGTTCCTAGAGGAAATACAAGGGTAGAAAGCAGTCATAAAAATAAATCTGAAAGTTTTTTTTAAAATATATGACTACTTAGTTACATTGAGTCATGCTCCATGGTTCATCCAACTTAGTATCCCTAACACTGAAGGATAAGACCCAGAAAGAGTGCGAAGAATTATGCTGTTGTCTCTTGGACTCCTTCCCATTTAGGAAGGCTGGGCTTTCTGCCTCATAATGGGAAGAGCTCTTCCTCTACCTGTTCTGCCATGCATCAACCTCAGTCTCACAGGCATCCCCTCATTCATACTTTCATTCAGCAGATTTTTTTAAGCACCTGTGTTAAACACTGGGATTACAAAGGTAAACAGGGAAGATGCCCATAGAGTAGTAAGGAAAACAAGCAGGTAGACAACCGAGTGCAATATAGAGTGGACGTACAGAGTTCAGTGGGTACTCTATAGGAAAGGCGTATCACTCAGCATTAAGGCTTCCTGGAGAAGGAAGTGAGATACACAGTTGATAGCTGTACAAGGGCTGGTAAGTGAAGATGTAGACAGGGTGATCCCCAGCAGTGCGAACGGTCTGTGCAGAGCATGGAGGGAGCAGAGTACTGTGTGCTAGTATAGCCAGTTTTAGCAGACAGTCGGGCCCTGGGCCTGGGGAAGCTGCTACGAGTTTTTTTCCATAGTAAGGGTGAGTCGCTGAATTATTTTAAGTAAATGAGTGTCTTGATCAAAATTGGTTTTAGAAAGAGACTTTGATGACATAATGGATAATCAGTTGCAGAGAGCAAGTATGTACTTTTCCCCCTCCCTCGGAAGGGTTGCCTCCCTCTAGAACATCTGGGAGGAGGAGAAAAGGGTTACAGCATGACCACTGCTGAGCCTCCACTGGACAGCCATGTCTCCCTCTGAACTGAGAGATTCCCTGATCCCTCTTTGTTACATCCCCACCAAGGCCCACAGTTGGATGTTTTCACAGAATCATGCAGTATTAGTTTGACTCACAATGGTCTTAATATTCTTGTCTTTACAACATTATCTATAATTTCTGGCCATAGTACTCAATGGAACCATTCTTTCTGACCATAAATCCTATGCTTTGACCCTTCTGCTATAACATCTGCTAATTATGATAAATAATAATCATTATTATGATTTATTGTACACTTTCCTTGTGCCTATTATAGTATCTCTAATCTCATAGCAGCTCTCCAGGGGAAGTGGTTTTATCTCCATTTTGATCATTTTTAACCTGTGCCCAAATTCTCTGCTCCTCCAATGGCCACAAAATCCTTGTGCTGGAGGAAGGAACAAAGATTATCTTTAGTTCACTGAGGGAGAAGTCGAGGTTTTGGTTTACATTACTTATGATTTTTCTCTGTAACAGTGTTGATTTGTTTTGTGATATGTAAGCAGAGAAAATGTAGTTCATACTTTAGCTAAATTCTGACATAAAAATTACTTTATGATACATTAGTATATCAAAAGGTTGAAGAGCTACACAGGCCACCTGTAATTATTTATCCAGTTTGCCTTTTTTCAGTTTTACCTGTTAAATTAAAGGATAGGCTAAAAATGTGCAGAAATTGTCTTGAATCCTAAGGTTTTACCTTCAACAGCTCAATCTGATTTAATGTTTTCAACAGAGAATCCATATGGTGATATCTTGTTCAATCAATAAGAATGAGGAGCTGTTTGCTCTACCCACCTAAGCAGAACCCAGGGCAGATAGAAAGAAAGAAAGTGTCTGACTCTTTGCCACCCCATGGAATTCTCCAGGACAAAATAATGGAGTGGGTAGCCTTTCCCTTCTCCAGGGGATCTTCCCAACCCAGGGATGGAACCCAGGTCTCCGCATTGCAGACAAATTCTTTACCAGCTGAACTATCAGGGAAACCCAAAGCAGGTAGAGTTACCTGAACTGGTGGTGACAGATCATGGAGTCTGCTTCACATGTAACCTCTTTGAGAGGCAGGTTGAAGAAAGCTCAGGGATCCCTAAGGCCATGCTCCTCATTTCTCAAAGAAACTAAGGTCCAGAGAAGTAAAGTAGCTTTTTTTCCAAGATCACATAATGTGTAGTGATAGAGCTAAGATATGTTCATAATCGACTTAGGAGCATGTAGTTAAACTTCTGAGATGCTACCACTTGACACCTGGGGGGAACAGTGTCATCTCCACTGTATGTTATTGTAGAATCTCCAGTGTCTGTATAGGTATCTGTGGAGTTTATCATTACAGCTGTGAAATGTCCGGTGAGATCTGCTCAGTCTAGAATACATAGAAATCTGCTAGAGGACATAATGAACTAGTTCAGTGTAGTTGGTCTAATTGTTCATTACTCGGGTCACCAAAAGATCATTGCTAGTTCCTTGAAAGGTAATTCTGTACACAAATTAGAGATTGGAAGATGGCCATCCATTCATTAAATTGTTTAACAGATTTTAATGCTATTAAATAAACTCATTTTTAGTGTTACCAGGTATATAAAAATCATAGCAGTTCTTGAAATGCTCTTAGTATTGTAGTTGGGAGCCATTTCTTGAGGTCCATATTTAAATTTCTCTCAATTTCTGGCACATTTCAGATTCTTCTGATTTCATTTACCATACATATTACCTAATCATATTCTAGTTTATGTATAGATTGTGTCAATGCCTGATATTCTTATGAGAATAATAATTTTGTTCAATTTTTTTTCAAGCAGCTATAAAATCTGCTTTAAGGAGTAATGTTTATCCTAAAGGAATAATCCACATAATTGTTCTAATTAAGTAATTTCTATCTTTCCTGTGTAATTTGATGTCAGTCAGTCAGTTCAGTCACTTCGTCATGTCCGACTCTGCGACCCCATGGACTGCAGCATGCCAGGCTTCCCTGTCCATCCAACTCCCAGGGCTTGCTCAAACTCATGTCCATTAAATAACATAGAACAGTGACTCACCATTCACAAATATGGAAGAAGTTTTTCTGTTACTCATCCTTAGGGACAAAGACTCTTCTTAGTTTAACTCTGAACTAAGAAATGGCTTAATCCATACATGCTCAGTAAAGTTTGATCCATAGTTCAACTAAATTCATGATAAAGCTTTTAATTGTAATTCTTCATCAAGGTATATAACACTGAGGTGTAAAAACACATCAGAAAAGTTGTCTCTGGGTGTGTCTTAAACTCCTTCTAAGAACAGTAGTTTTTACTTTCTTGAATGAAATGGAAAAGAGGCTGAGAGATAAAAAGTCCTAAACATGAGATTTAGTATTTCTGTCTTGGTGTCTCATCTCTTCGTTAGTTTTCTCCGCCATGGTTGTGTGCTAACTTGCTGGCTTAGAATATGGTATTCAGAACATTTATTTGTTATTTTCATCGAATGCAGTCCGTTATTGCTGAGTCTGAGCTCTCTCTTGTATGCCTTATATTTGGTAAGAAGACCTAAGATGATTGTAGCCTAAAGTGGAGTATCTGAATTTGCATGGAGATTTTTCCCTATGTCAAGCTGATGTGCTTTATAGTGCAAAGCTAGAGAAATGATGGAAACAATCTTTTTAGTCATCTTACCATATTTAAATAGTGCCACAGCAAAAAGACTAAAGGTGTTTAAGATGGTAAAGAATCTGCCTGCAAACCAGGAGACCCAGATTCTAATCCTGGGTCAAGATTCCCTGGAGAAGGGAATGGCTATCTACTCCAATATTGCCTGGAGAATTCCATGGACAAAGGAACTTGACAGGCTATAGTCCATGAGGCTATAGTCCATGTCCGTGAGGACATGACTGAACAACTAACCCTTTCACTTTGGGCTTCCCAGGTGGCTCAGTGGTTAAAAAAAAAAAAATCTGCCTGCCAGTGCAGGAGATGCAGGAGATGTGGGTTCGATCGCTGGGTTGGGAAGATCTCCTGAAGAAGGAAATGGCAACTGTCTCCAGTATTCTTGCCTGGGAAATTCCATGGATAGAGAAACCTAGCGGGCTATTGTCCATGGAGTCACAAAGAGTCAGACACAACTGAGTGACTGAACGCATTAACATAAAAGATGGGAAAAGGGCTGTGATTTTTCTTCTAGGCAGAGAGGAGTACTCATACGTCGTCTTAGGTACAGAAGAGAGGGAGGGAGAAGTAACACTGCCACCCACTGGAGTCCACTTATCCCAGATGCAGAGAGGCACTCAGCCTTAGACTTCCCAACCCGAGAGGAAGCCTGTGCTCTGTAGCATTCCCTTTATTGCTTGAGATACAGGAGTCTATGTGAATTCTCTGTCCACACACCACATCCTTGAAGAATCATCTTCACCCTTTTCCCCCGCCCCATCTGCATTCCTTGATATTACATTCTGATTCTGTGGTTTGTGATATCCCACAGAAGAGCCTTTGGTATGTTTCTAAGGAAAGTGAACTTGAAGTCTGATGACCCAGTTTCAAGTTCAGGAACCACAACTTAACCAGTGATACTACTTTAGACTTAACCTTTCTGTGGCATATTTTCACTGATTATAAATTTCAAATAATAATACTTGCCTTAATTTTTCCATACATTGTTTTGAGCATGAAATGAGGCAAGAATATGAAAATATTTTGTAAAAGTTATATCTGTTTTTGTTTTTATTTTTGTAATTTAAAAGTGTTAAAAACATTGCTTAGATTCTTCTACACTTCAGATTCCTTTCAGGCAAATTAGTAGTTACCAGAGAGGCCAAAAGTAAATAGAAATGAAGTCAACAACTATAGATCATCACAATACCTGGGGACTTCCCTTAATCCACTTGGTTCCTCTGGACCTGGGTACTTGGAGTATGGTCTGTGGATCAGAAGCATTGGTGTAACCTAAGAGCTTGTAGAAATTCAGACTCTTGGGTTCCACCCTAGACTTACAGGTTCAGAATCTGCATTTTAATAACTCCAGATGCTTTGTGTACACATTTAAATTTGAGAAGCACAATGTGGCATATTATGTGGCACGATGATGAAAATCAGAACCACAATGAGGTATCACCTCACCCTGGTCAGAATGGCTATCGTCAAAAAAGTCTATAAAAGTAAATCCTGGAGAGACTGTAGAGAAAAGGGAACCCTCCTACACTATTGGTGGGAATATAAATTGGTGCAACCAGAATGAGAACAGTATGGAGGTTCCACAAAAAACTAAAAACAGAGTTGTCATATGATCCAGCAAGTCCACTCCTGGGCATATATCTGGAAAAAACTCTTAACTCAAAAATCATACATCCAATGTTCATAGCAGCACTATTTACAATAGCCAAGACATGGAAGCAATCTAAATGTCCCTTGATGGATGAGTGGATAAAGAAGATATGTGTGTGTGAGTGTGTGTGTGTGTGTATACACATAATGAAGTATTATTACTCAGCCATATAAAGAGTGAAGTAATGTCATTTGCACTAACATGGATGAACTTAGAAATTATCATACTAAGAGTATCAAGTTGGACAAAAACAAATATCATATGATATCACTAATATGTGGAATCTTCAAAAGATGATAAAAATGAACTTATTTACCGAATAGACTCACAGACGTGAAAAACAACTTACAGTTACTAAAATGAGAAGGTAAGGGAGGGATAAATTTGGCATTTTGAATTAACAGATACAGACTACTATATATAAAACAAATAAACAACAAGGACCTACTGTATAGCACGAGGAACTGTATTTAATATCTTATAATAAATGCAAAAAGGCAAAATGGTTGTCTCAGGAGGCCTTTCAAGTAGCTGAGGAAAGAGAAGTGAAAGAAAGGCAAAGAAGAAAAGGAAAGATATACCCATCTGCATGCAGAGTTCTAGAGAATAGCAAGGAGAAATAAGAAAGCCTTCCTAAGTGACCAATGCAAAGAAATAGAGGAAAACAATAGAATGGGAAAGACTAGAGATCTCTTCAAGAAAATTAGAGATTCCAAGGGAACATTTCATGCAAAGATGGGTTCAATAAAGGACAGAAATTGTATAGACATAACAGAAGCAGAAGATATTAAGAAGAGGTGGCAATAATACACAGAAGAACTGTACAAAAAAGATCTTCATGTCCCAGATAATCATGATGGTGTGATCACTCACCTAGAGTCAGACATCCTGGAATGTGGAGTCAAGTGGGCCTTAGGAAGCATCACTACGAACAGAGTTAGTGGAGGTGATGAAATTCCAGTTGAGCTATTTCAAATCCTAAAAGATGATGCTGTGAAAGTGCTTCACTCAATATGCCAGCAAATTTGGAAAACTCAGCAGTGGCCACAGAATTGGAGTAGGTCAAGTTAATACTTGAATCTATCACCTTACCCATATTACAGCATTTATTTGGGAAGAATTTCCTTGCAAATGTTACTCTTTAGCCTCCTGATCATTTTTTTTGCTCCCCATGAAAAATCTTCCCAGGGAGAAGAAACAAACATCACATTTATATCTTCTAAGGGAAAAAATGTGAAATGTTAAAAAGTATTAAGAGAAAAAAAAAAACTTTTCAGAGATTTATAAATTGAAGAAGGGTGATAACTGGCACTATTGTAAAGAAAGATATCTATGAAAATTCTTGAATTGTCTGCATACAAAGCTGAGATAGTTAACTTGATTTTTAAAATATTACTTAGACTTCTCATTGTCCTCCTGTGGGTGGTTTCCATATTTGGGCTATTTTTTGTTGTTTTATGGAGATACATTCTGAAATCATTTCTTTCCTACAATCACTGAATTTACCTACTTCCTAAAGTCTAATTTAGACTATATACATCAAACAAAATTAGGAGACAAGTAGCAGACTAGGGGAAAACTTTGCATATACACATGACAAAGGCTTAATGTCCTTAATATATACAGAGTTCTCTAAATGACAGAAAAAGAAGAATAAACCGGTAGAAAAATGGGAGAGAGGATATAAACCTGAAGAAAAAAATTTTAATGGCTATTAAACATGAAAACATATTCAATCCATATATCATCAAGCACAAATCAAAACAAGTTGTCATTTTCTTTCATGTTGACCAAAATTAAAATGTTTGAAAACCCCAGTGTTAAAGGATAGGGAGGAAAAAAACATGTTGAAATTATGAACTGAATAATTTTTCTGAAGGGTGATTTGGCAGTATTTATCAAAATGTGAAATGCATGTACACTCTGACTGTGAAATTTCACCAATATGCAGAGATATATAAAATAGTGTTACAGCATTATTTGTAATAGCTTGCACTGAAAGCGGTCTCTTTGGCCCCTCAGGAAAGTTTAACAGCAGTACCATTATTTATTGAGCCAGTGGCAAAACATTCAGCAGCTTAAAAAGTGTGTTAGATTTATATGGGAAAAAAAGTGGGAAAAACCAAAGTGTAGAAGCCTGTGTATAATATAGTCCCATTTGTATTCTTTTGAAAAAGAGGATAAAAGGATGCTAATGTATGTGGGGGGAAAAGTTCTTTGAAAAGATGTGCCAGCAACAGATAGCTGTTAATTCTGGGAAGAATTAACATCTCCTCCTGTCCCCACTCTTATCCACACCTCTAATAGTAATGCTCTTCCTGAGTATTAACAGCAGGTCTCCCCTTTCCCCAGTGAACATCTTTTGAGAGAGAAAACAAGTATCAGTGAAATGGCCAAAGGGTTGACAATTAAGGGGCGGGGGGGGAGACCCAATACCAAAAATGAAAAGCTTTATGCTAAAAACAGGCATTCTTTGGTTATTTCCTTTAGCCACTTAAAATAACTCAGATACTCAGATATAGATAATGGTACTTTCCTAAAGAAGAATTTGGTTTGGATTTCCTGGGTATTTGTTCCAACTGCTGCTTGCTCCTATAGGGAAAACAAGGTCATTAAATCATCCTCATTTCCATGGCTGGTTTAAAGGTGGAGGCTTTGGGTTATTGACGGAATCTTCTTTGAAGTGGACTTTTGCCTTCTTGAAATAGGCCTAGACATGCCTGGGTTCCCCCAGTGCCCAGAAGTGCATTTGGACACCACGACTGAGTTATGAAACAGATCTTACTTTTAAATCTAACCTTTTCCAGTTGCCTAGCATCTTAAATTTACCCAATAGCATTTTACTTAGTTTCTTTTTTTTTTTTTTAATAAATATTTTCAGAAAGCTATTTAAAATTTTGAGGAACCTCAGTTTTTAACTCAATTAACTATTCCATATATAAGTATCATTTTGATAGTTGATATAATATTTAATATTTTCCAGTTTCCAGCCACTCCCCGCCCTGTCCCTTCCCCACCCTCCACCCCCAGGACTACATCTGGTGTGATAAACTCATCCTTTATTTTGCCTTCAAGGTCCTCTACCTCTCTTTGGGTGTCTGTGAACCGGATGTGGAGAAACCCTTTGCCAAGTGATAGTTTCTACTAGCTTTAATGCACAGTGGAGTGGGAACCATGACAAAAAAGTTTTTTCAACTTTATTTCTGCTTTTTGCTGCCACCCATGTTCTCCCTCTGCAGTTCTTCTTCTTATCTGAACTCTGTGGCAGTAACTGCTCATTTCTTTCAGATGGAGACTATTTTACCTTTACAAGACATGAACCCATTGGCGTGTGTGGACAGATCATCCCGGTGAGTGTATCTCCTCATGCCTTGTATTTATTTTCATTTGAACCAGTTCTCTTAAAGATACATAAAACATGGACCTCAGCAATGTGTGTTTTCCATTACTGGGGAAAAAAAACTGAGCTCATGTTGTTGACATATCTTTAACAGCCTCCCTGCAAATGCTTATTTGAACAGGTTAATAGGGTTTCAGCTTCGTTACCAGGAGTTGAATTCTCCAGTCATGGAATTCTCATGATTAAAATAAGCAAAGCAAAGCCCAGTGTATTAATAACCTGCCTTCAGTTATGGATGTCCATTCAGCTTATGGAAAATTAATGCTTTGTTATATTTGCTTGTTGATTTTTTAGAACTGTGACTCACCATTTTTCCAGGCTTATTGTTTTATATGGCCTTTTAATCCCATTCTTTCCCACTGTTTCTTTTCACAAGGATCTAGATAGAAGACCCTACAGAAGACACAGCAGTACAATTAACGTCACAGTCATAATTGAAACCATGCCGGGCTGTTGTGTGTCTTGTACAGGGAAATAGATGTACTGCTTAGTGTTTGGATTGGAACATTAAACATTGTCTTTTTTTTCCCTCTCTGCCTCATACATAGCCTTGGCACTATACAAAAAACATCATCGAGTCTTCCAGCAGGAGAGTCTAGCTAATCATTCTGGCAAGGATTTCAGGGGAGCCTCAATTTAAATTCTTAGAGTACAGACAAGAAGTCTTCTCAAAATATAGGAGAATAACTCAAGATAATCTTCAGCTTTGGGAGCCAAAGATTTGGGGGACATATTAATAAATTATTTTAAAGGTCCACAAACTCTGGGTTACTGCGAAATTTATTTAAGAATGAAAGGAGAAAATGAGAGATTTGGTTTAAGTTCTTCTGCCCCTAAACCACCCAGGGAAATCCCACTCAGATCAGAGCTGGGTTGAGGTCTGTCACCTTAATTGCAGGAACTCAAACCTGCTTTTCCTGCCTTCCCCAGACTCAGTTAGCTGCAGCTTTCACTGACAGGACAAGAGCCGCTTGTCAGCCAGCTCCGCTCAATTACTGCGCTCCCAAGATTTATATACTGTAGATGGAATTAAAACATCACTGTGTACTCCCAAGTTTATAAACAACTAAGGGGAAAAGAAATTGGGTGTTTGGTGAAGGCAAGACACTTGTATATTTTTGCATGCTTGCCAGGGCCAGTGAGAATCCTTCAAGGATGGCAGCTGAGATGCTTCAGGCAGAAACACATTGTGGTCAGGGGCTGGAGCCAGGGCACCAGGATTTCTGTTTTCTTTCTTAATGAAATTATCAATGACACCTGATAGTACTGAGGCTCATGCCTGCACTTATAACAATACAAGCTTAATATCCTTTTTAAAATTGGTTTAAACCTTCTTAGGCCCCAATCTCAGATACACACATATATTTTTTAGTCTCCATTAGTTTATTTTGCAGTGGCCAGGAGACAAACTAAGATTTTTGCGTCCTCATCAGTAGATGCACTTTATTTTTTGTAATTGTGTGTTTTGTGACAATACATGTAGGTTCTGCCTTGAAATACATGCTGACTTTAGGTTTTTCTCTCTGAAGAGCTTTTATACCAGCCTGAAACCCTGGTATAAAAAAAATCACAAATGCAAGAAAAAGTTTTCATACACAAGAACTTACTGGAACCAAAGGCTAATTTTAAAAACATATAAAATGACAACAATGAAAAGCTGAAACAAAACAAAGACTCCCTTTTTACAATAAGATTTCTTTTTGTGGGTAGCTGGAAAATAGTAATTTGCTGACCAGAGAGAGAATAGGGGAGATTTTCAAGGTCAATCCTGTTCTCTTCTTAATGAAGTAATTAAAAAATCCAAACATCTATATTCTGTGGTGGGACAAGATTTATGTTAAGGACCAGTCTGAGAAATCTGAGAAGTCACAGCTTGAAAACAAAGTAATGGAGGAATATTTTTCCATCTATCAACCCTGAGTTTTCGCCTTTCAGTGGAACTTCCCCCTGCTGATGTTTGCCTGGAAAATTGCTCCAGCTCTGTGCTGTGGCAATACAGTAGTTATTAAACCAGCAGAACAAACACCACTCAGCGCGCTCTACATGGGAGCCCTCATCAAGGAGGTAAGAGAAACCGACCTCAGGAGTGGCTCCCACCCTCCTTACAATCGGGGCCTACTGGAGCATATCCGATTTAATGTGCTTCATCAGCTTTCACAAGCCACGTTTCCTCCAATTCTGTTTTGTTAGGCTGGCTTTCCACCAGGAGTCATCAATATTTTGCCAGGATACGGGCCAACGGCCGGGGCAGCAATAGCTTCTCACATTGGCATAGACAAGATTGCGTTCACAGGGTCTACTGAGGTAGGTGCCTGAGAAACCACAGCTTAAAGAACAGTTCTGCAAATGAGTAGAGGGTTGGAGAGAAAATTGAAAATGTTACCCATGGACTGAACACCCAAAGAGCAGTGACTACTCAAGGTCTTAACAAACAGATAAGACCTTAACAGAGTCTTATCATAGCTAGAAGACTGACGGGTGTCAAAGTAAAGGTGGACATTGACTATTTGTGCCTCAGATCTCTGGACTCTTGTGTGCTCCATTTGTATGAGACCTGTCCCAGAAAAACAAAACCCTATTATATTTTGGAATAAAAGGAACATATATCAGAGGCAAAAACAAACTAACAAACTGTCCCAAAAGAGTCTATCCCAGAAGCTGGGGTTCTGAACACTTTCTTGAATCAAGAATACAGATTAAGAACTGGAGATGTAAATTAATCTCTGGTCAAGATGAAAATGGAAACACAGCTGTGTCTTATGATTATATCCCCAACTCCTGTAGATGCTGTTTGCAGCTAACTATGACCATGAGCCTTAATGGGTCATAGAGAGTAGAGATCAGCGATTTTTTTCTGCAAAACATGGCCAGATAGCGAATGTTGTGGACTTTGCTGGCAATATGGTCTCTATTGAAACTACTTAACTCTGCCCCTGGAGCACAAAGTAGCCATAGGTAATGTAGTATGAGCTGAACTCAGCTACAGGTGAGCACTGCATGTCCTGGACTGACTTTCCACTTTCCTCTGGGGTCAGTGGGCTCTGCCTGCCTGTCCACCTCTTGGCTCAAGCACTACTGGGCCACATGTCTTTCAGGAGTTATCAGCCATTCTGGTCAGACGTGACTAGAAGACACTCTTCAGTGAATGGTGCCGTGATTCAGCTTTTTGTTTGGGCAGGGCAGACTGGGCCGTAGGGCTGGCAGCAAGCCCTCATTTGAGGAGATGAATCAGGCCGATCTGCGCCCATCTGTGTTCCCTGGTCAAAGTGTGCCTCCCAGTTTGGTTCTGCAAATGAGCAGAGCCACTGGTTGGGATTACTGCTTGGTCACTGCAGGTGTGAATTCAGTCTGCCAGGATTTGTGTGTTGCAGCACCCCCCACCAATGCAGTCTCATTTCAGTGGTGGTTGAGCCCTGCAGATTCCCCTGCAGTGCCCATGGTGTGAGGTCAGAATAGTGGCTCCCATAGGTCAGCTCACAGTTCTGAGTTCTCCTTTCCCACTGGAAAAGCCAGAGGGTCAGGAGAAATGTCTCCCCATGGTGTTGCAGTGGCCTGGGGGAGGGCAGTGCAGTCATAATGAAGCTGCTTTTCTTAACCCTTCTCATGGGTCTCTGGTACGAGTGCTTCCCACTTAACCTTGTGTTCTAAGATTCTCTCAGTGATGTCTTATTTTTTTAACAATTGCTCCTTACGCTTCTTGTGAAGGAAAGCAAAGTCTGGAGCAGTCTGTGTTGCCATCTTGGTAATGTCACTCCTCAGTATTTTCACTAGTACCAGATTGCTTTAATTATAAGGTTTTAAAAGATGTGTTGGAGTATGGCAGGCAAGATACCCTCTTACTTGGTTTTTCAAAACCTTTAGGCCGTCCTTGTCCATTCTTTCAGATAAAATTTCACTTTGGTTTTCCAAGTACCTTACCTTCCTCCACACAGCTCTCATTGGAATTTTGATTGCATCCCATTACCTGTCTGTATTAAATTGAAGATGAGTGTTCTTTCTAGAAGACTGACATCTCATCCAGGAACAAGGTATAAACCTCTTCAGTTATTTATCCTACAGTGTTCATCACTGATGTCATCATTTACATCTTAGGCTTGTCTTGATAAATTAATTTCTAGGGATTTTTTTTCTTCCAAGGATATTTCAGTTTAAAAACTGAGCACTTTTTTTAAAGTCCCAATACCATGTGTTGGAAAGTCATGTTGAGAGGATTACTTAATCTTTCAGGCCAGACAAGAAGTGACGTAGTGCATCAATAAGAACATAAGTGCTTGTTTCCAAGTTGCCTGGGTTCATATCTCTGTTTTGCCATTCAAAAAGTTTTTTAAACTTTTAAAAAGACTTTACTGCAGTATAATTTACATACAATAAAATGCATTCATTTAAGTACCAAATGTACACTGTCACATAACCATCACCCAAACTAAGGTATAGAATATTTCCATACCCTAAAAAGATTTTTCATACCCTTGGCCTCAGGCAATCAGTGACCCTCTTTCTTAATTTTCCTTCCTCTGTTACTTTATATAAATGGAATATACAATATGTATTCTTCCATGCCTGGTTTTTTTTTTTTTTTGGTGAGGGGTTTGTTGTTCAATATTTAATGAATTATTGATATAATTGGATTTGAATCTCCCATTTTCACTTTTATTTTCTACTTGTCCCATCTGCTTTTTGTAACCTTTCTCCTCTTTTTCTGCCTCATTTTGGATGAATTGAGTACTCCATTTTATCTTTTATTTTGGATTATCAGCTAAGCCTCTTTTTAAAGTGGTTGTTTTAGTAATTACAATGTGCGTTTTAATCACAGTCTACTATTTAAAAGTATTATGTTACTTCATATATAATGTAATAACAGTGTAAAAGAATTCTTCTATTTCTCATTGCATCCTTCATGCTGCTGCTGTTCTAGAATTCACTGTTATGTATGTTATGTAGCCCATAGTACATTGCTACACTTCTTGTTTTAAAAATTCAACTGTCTCTTCAAAGTGAAAGTGTTAGTTGCTCAGTTGTGTCTGGTGTTTTGCAACCCCATGGACTGTAGCCCACCAGGCTCCTCTGTCCATGGAATTCTCCAGGTAAGAATATCGGAGTGGGTTGCCATTTCCTTTTCAAGGGCATCTTCCCAACCCAGGGATCAAACCTGGATCTCCAGCATTGCAGGCAGATTCTTTACCATCTGAGCCATCATGAGAAAACAAAATTATTTTACGTTTACTCACGTACTTAACCGTTTCTAACCTTCTCTCTCTCTCTCTTTTTGTTTTGGCCTATGTTTCTTTCTGATATAATTTTTTTCTGTATAAAGACCTTTCTTTAGCATTTCTTATAGTTTGGGTCTGTTAGTGACAAATTCTCCCAGCTTCTGTTTGTCTGAATATGTATTTATTTTGTTTTCATTTTTTATGATTTTTTCTGAATATAAAATTCTGATTCAACAGTTTTTTATTTTGTTTTATTTTATTTTCAACACTTTAAAGATGTCATTCTGTTTGTTTTTTTTTTTTTTAATGACTTGCTCTGTTTCTGATAAGTTAGCAGTCATTCTTATCTTTGTTTTACTGTATATAATGGTTTTTCAAATATGTATGCTTTTTCATGTCTATTAATTTTTGAAAGGATGCTGAACATTGTGACCATTACATTATGGACCATGTAGATTTTGTTTTCTTTCTTTTAAGAGTGCTGGACTTTTTTCTGTTAGGTAATTAAGTCACTTGCAGTACAGGTTGACCCTTTTGACACTTAATTTTAAGCTTCATTAAGGACTAGTTTATCTTTTACTAAGATAAAATATATAAGATTACTAAGTTGGGATCCTTCTGGATTTTGTAGTGAATGTTCTCAGTGTTCAACTAGGTCTTTCTACTCTGGTTAGTCAGAACTCAGATGTCCCCAACCCTATATGAGCTCTGAGGATTATTCAGCATACAGATTCCCTGATCTTTGTTCTTTATCCAGTCTTGTGAAGTATATCAGTCACCACAGGTATACCCTTTAGTTTAGCCTTCAGCCAGAGAATTGATGGGACCTCCATAAGTTTTCTTGACTGCATTGTCAGTACTCTCTTGTACTAAGCCTTTTACTTTTTAACCACCTCATTCTCTCCAAACTCTAATCTGTTCCATCATTTCAGTGAGACCAGCACATTCTACTTTGGTCTTAACATCCCATGATGCAAAAGGTCTTCCCTTATTTCTTTTCTTTTAAAAAAAAAAAAGTTTTTAATTTTATTTTATTTTTAATTGGAGGATAATTGCTTTACAATATTGTGATGGTTTCATTCCCTTGTTTCTTTTATCTCTAGAATCACAGTCCCATGCTGCATGATATTCCATTTAAAGGAAGCAATTTCATGTACTTTTCTAGTTGTTTACAGTGCGAGGGCAAGTTCAGTGACAGTTTTTGAGAAATAGACTGCCAGTTATTCCTACAGCCAAAATGAGTTTATTCAGAATCAGCGAAGAATTTCAGTTTGGGGTCTACAGCCATGGCAAACCACATGCACACCCTTCCACAGCAAGGAGAGCACTCTTTTAAAGAAGGGAAGAGGAAATTGGAGAGCTATAGTAAAGAGTCCACTGGAGAAATTGAGAGTTGGAAGTATAGTTGCTTTTTTGTTGCCTGACTTGTGACAGTCTTCTCTCATTGCATGAACTCTTGCCAGGTAAGAAGAAGTTTTTCTTTTTTCTGTTGGGCTCTGCTACTGTCATAAGTGGTAGAGTTCCCTTTTCTGATCTCCCAACTCTATTTTAATTGAGGTTTCTGTTTATTAATTTTTTTACACTTGCCCCTTTTGATCAAGACCTTTCTCTGAAAGCATTGCTGGTAAAGGAGTCCAGTTTTCTGGTTTCAGCAGCATTTTATCTCTCAGTGCCAGGAAGGACCTTTGGTGTAGTTTCCCACATCAGAGGGAAAGCCTGCAGATTGAAAACCTATTGAAGTCACATTCTAGTAACAAGGAAGGGTAGGAGGGAGAACTCTCAGGCAGTTTTTATGTAAAACCTTTGTGTTATCAAGATCATAGACATTGGAGATCTTCTGAAGTATCATGCCATCATTAAAGGTCTGGCAGGCAAGTTTCCAACAGACCTGGTCCAGATTATCTTGGAAAGGTTGTCTCATCAGATATTGTCTGCTTCAGTTCTAGGGAATCTTTACTTTCAGGTCCCCAGTGATGTGCAGGTCCAGCCAGAGTTTGGTGCTTTCTTTCACTGTATCATGTAAGTCCAAAGTCTGTTCCCTGGAGTTCAGTGAGACATGGGTTGGTTAGCAGAACTAGATAGAGGGATCTTTCCAGCAAGGTTGAAGAAAGTCTTTCTGGAAATTTTTTCCAGTAGATAAAATCTCCACAGAGTGTAAGGTGTGATGCTCAATGTCATTGTCTCCCAAGAGCACACGTAAAAAGATTGCTGTACCAAAACATGATTGCTTTTAATAGAAGCAATTTGGCCTTTGCAATATTGCAGGATCTTTCTTACCAGTGAGTCAAGAGGCGGGAGCCAAGTGCACTGGGCATTCAATGACTGTTTCAAAGTGTGAGAGTTAATGAGTTCCGAAAGATATCGATCTAAGGTCCAGAAGGACCTCTATGGTGATGCTTTTGGCCAAGGTGTTTTTAGGGACTCTACAAATTTCCTGTTTGAATCTTAACATTATCATTAGTGCATTTGACTAAACTAGAGGGTTGACAGTGGTAAGTATGGTCAAAGTGTTGTGAAACTGGCCAAACAGTACACAGTTGTCTTATCTGACTAGTAAGGTGAGTTCCTTGATCATAATGAAGTTCAAGAGTTGTCCAGGTAGGGATAATCTTTTTCAAAGGGACTTTAGTCACAGCAGAGGCAGTAGCCTGTCTGCAGGAGGTGGCTTCAGCCCACGTAAAAACATACAGACCAGATCTAAAACCTATTTATATTCATGAGATGGAGGAAGTTGTATGAAATCCTTTTCCAGACCTCAGATAGTCATTAGGCAATTTGAAATGTCCAGTAACAGTGCAGACAGGCTTATTTGGGGTATATATTTCAGACAAGTGGGTTAAGTGATAATTTCTTGGAGCCGTCTTTAATATTGCCTCACCAGTGTTGATTCATGAATGCTATCATTTTGTCAGTAGGCCAATGGTTTAATGTATGTACAGTGGTTAGGAGTGAGAATTTTAGAATCTCCACTAGGACTGAGTTGTTATTTGGTCCAAACCAGAGCTTCCTCTTTTGTCAAACCAAGAATTATTGAATTTCTAGTCTTGTTTTCTCTTCTCTGAGGCCAACTGTATTTGGCTTCTATAGTTTTTCTAAGTCACCATTTGGGGAAATATCTCTTTGGATCATGTCAGAGGTTTGATTCTTGTTGGTTTCTTTAAGGGCAGCATTCTTTCTGGAAATGTGAACAAGGTGATTTCTTTTAGCTTCCAGAAAGTCAAGTTTAGAATATCGTGGAATCTTAATAATAGCTAAAGCAGCAGGTAAAATGTATTGCATCCACTAATTCCTGAGTATAAGGGCCATTTAAAATTTTGGCTTCCATAGTAGCTCAACTGGTGAAGAATCTGCCTGCAATGCCGGAGACCCCAGTTCGATTCCTGGGTTGGAAA
Source organism: Dama dama (assembly GCF_033118175.1). NCBI lineage: Eukaryota > Metazoa > Chordata > Mammalia > Artiodactyla > Cervidae > Dama > Dama dama. Next base: position 50,050,656 of record NC_083692.1, on the reverse strand, counting down.
GACCCCCTGGAGAGGGGATAGGCTATCCACTCTAGTATTCTTGGGCTTCCCTGGTGACTCAGACAGTAAAGAATCTGCCTGCAATGTGGGAGACCCAGGTTTGATCCCTAAGTTGGGAAGATCCCCTGGAGGAGGGCATGGCAACCCACTCTAGTATTCTTACCTGGAGAATCCCCATGGTCAGAGGAGCTTGGCGGGCTACAGTCCATGGGGTTGCAAAGAGTCAGACATGACTGAGTGACTAAGCACACAAGTAAGGAAGCCATGTTGCTTCTACAACATTCCAAAATGATGAGCTACTCTGAAACCATGTCTACTATCAGTGGCACTTTGAACAACAAGCCGTTTAAGAGAATATAATTTAGCCTGTTTAGCCAAAGTAGCCGTAAGTAAAGATGCTGCTTCAACTGTATTAAAAAGAGTTGTAATATCATGCCCAGCTCAGTATTTGTCATTGTCACTTTAAAAAAGAAACCATCAGAGAACCATGAGAAGTCAGTGTTTCCTAAAGCACTTTCCTGCATATTATCTCAAGGAGTCAAGAGGAGACCTGTCAGTGTTAAGCAGTCATGAGGGACTTTATCAGTGACAGAGGGGAGCAGAGCAGCAGGGTTACCTTTACCCTGTGAAAGAGTTCTATGAAGAGTAGTTATCATTAAAACTTCATAGGAGGTGAGGCAGGTGTCTGAGAAATGTTGACCATGATGAGACTTCAAGTGAGCTTTTCCTACATGAGGTACAAAAGTGGTTGAAGGGGATCCCATAACAGTTTTTTGGTGGCCTTCACCAAAAGGGCAGTGGCAGTTTTTGAACTAAAGAAGGGAAAAGTATTTAATTTTCCCTTTTTTCTTAGAGGAATTCTGGAATTATACTTCCCTAAGAAGTCTCAGGAAGCTGAAACTCCAATACTTTGGCCACCTCATGCGAAGAGTTGACTCATTGGAAAAGACCCTGATGCTGGGAGGGATTGAGGGCAGGAGGAGAAGGGGATGACAGAGGATGAGATGGCTGGATGGCATCACCGACTCGATGGGCATGAGTTTGAGTAAACTCCGGGAGTTGGTGATGGACAGGGAGGCCTGGCATGCTGCGATTCATGGGGTCTCAAAGAGTCGGACACGACTGAATGACTGAACTGAAGAAGTCTCAGGTGAAAATGGATATGGATGGAGGAACTAAGGAGAAAAGAGTGTGTATCTCTCAAAGGGTCTAAACCAAAGGGAATAGATTCAGAGAAAGAAACTCCTGAAGTTCACTAGAGAGCCTCACTGTTTGAACTGTCTCAGTACTCTGAAACAACGGCTGCTTTATAGTAGTGGAGTTGAGAACTGAGATGTGGCTCTAATGTTAGGAATGGAAGAGATTCAGCCCCAGTCTGGAGAAACATTTCTCTAAGGTGATTAAGAGGGAGGGTTGGGAGGAGCCCCCTATAGTTCCTCAGAGCCACTTCCTTGAGGATTAGGAGGACAATGGAAAAACTAGTTAGGAGACCTGAAGGTGCCAGAAGTTTGAATTTGTAACAGTCTCTTTTCCAATGTCCTGGCTGTTTTGCAAAGGTAACAGCAACTAGGAGGGGTTTTTTGGCTTTGTTTTTGTTTTTTTTTTGGGGGGGTCTTCATTTGCTCGAGTTGAAGATTAAGAATTTTGTTGATCTTCCTTTTAGATGACTCCTCTAAAATGTGAGAGAGCTGGTATACCAGATTAACTGCATCTGAACTGGACATAGTTACCCATCCCATCCTGGTCCTTTTTACTAGAAGGGAAAGGTCCCAGTTTAGCCCACTGATAAACACAAAATCAAAAGCTCCCCAGGTGGGACCAACATCTGAAGGAAGACCAAAATTTTCCTTAACAATCTGAAGTTGATTATAATTGTCATGAACAGGTTTGGCAGATTTTTGTGCACGAGCTTGAATTTTGTCCCAGTCAACAGGCTTTGGAAAAGTCCAGAAATTGCTTGATCAAGTTGTGTAGCAGTTGCCTGAGTCAGACCATGTAATAACCTAGTGGGCTCATCTCCAGCTTTAATTCTAGGCACCTTTCAGGATTTTCCCTGTTAACAGTTTTCATCCAATGCTGGGCCTGGCTTTCACCAGGAAGCATATGAACTAGCAGATGTAAATCAGAGAAACCAGGTTGATAAGTTTTGTTTTATGTACCCCTTAATTACTTATTGTGGATGTAGATAAGTTAACTACTTTTGTCTTTTAACTTTCCTACTAGCTTTATAGGTGGTTGATTTACTATCTTTATCATGTATTTGCCTTTCCCAATGAGATTCCTCCTTTCATAATTTTCATATTTCTAATTGTGGTCTTTTCTGCTTAGAGAAGTCCCTTTAACATTTCTTGTAAAAACTATTTTGTGCTGCTGAACTCTTTTACTTATCTGTGAAACTCTTGATTTCCCCTTCAACTATAAATAATAGTCTTGCTGGGTATTTTTGATTGTAGGGTTTTTTCCTTTCATCATTTTAAATATATCATGCTACTCCCTTATGGCCTGCAGAGTTTGTGCTAAAAAGTCAGCTCATAATCTTATGAGAGTTCCTTTGTATATAACTAGTTGCTTTTCCTTTGCTATTTTTATTTTTTTTCCCTCAATAATCTTCACCTTTATTTTTTTTATTTCTTTTTTTTCCATTTATTTTTATTAGTTGGAGACTAATTACTTTATAATATTGTAGTGGTTTTTCCATACATTGACATGAATCAGCCATGGATTTACATGTGCTTCCTTTGCTATTTTTAATATTCTCTCTTTAACTTCAATTTTTGTCATTTTAATTACAATATGCTTTGGTATATTCCTCTTTGTGTCAACCCTATATGGGACATTGCATTTCCTTTCCCTAATTAGGCAAGTTCTCAGCCCTTGTGTCTTCAAATGTGTTCTCTGCCCCTTACCCCCTTTCTTCTTCTGGGACCCCTATAATGTGAATATTAGCACATCTGATATTGTCACAGAGGTCTGTTAAACTGCCCTCATTTTAAAAAAATTATTTTTTTTGTTCAGCTTGGATGATTTCCCCTAGTCTGTCTACTAGTTCACTTATCTGTTCCTCTGGATCATACAATCTACTGTTGATGCCTTCCAGGGTATTTTTTGTTTCAGTTATTGTATTCTTCAACTCTGGTTCTTATATTTTCTAACTCTTTGTTAAAATTCTCGTTGTGTTCATTTGTTCTTCTCTCAAGTTCTTTGAGCACATTTATGATTATTACCTTGAACTCTTTATTGAGTAGATTGCTTATCTCCAGTTCACTTAGTTCTTCTGGTACTTTATGTTGTTCTTGCATTTGGAGCATATTCCTTTGCCACTTCATTTTGAGTGAGCCCCAGTGGCCCCCTTTCTCTTTGATAGACTCTCTAAGATCAGCTGGTGGGTATGACCTAGGCTTCTTTCAAATTACTACTCCTGCCTTGGGTCTCAGAACATGTTCTGTGTGTGCCTTTTAAGAATGGAGCCTCTATTTCCCACAGCTCTTTGGGTCTTCTCAAAGTAAGCCCCACTGGCCTTCAAAGCTAAATGTTATGGGGGCTTTTCTTCCTGGTACAGAGTCCCCAGGCTGGGAAGCATGGTGTGGAGCTCAGACCCCAGCTCCTTGGGGAGCATCTCCACAATTGTCCTTATTCTCCTGCTTGCAGGTCACCTGTCTAGGAGTATGGGTCTTGATTATATTGCATCTCAGCCTCTCTAATCCATCTCATTATGGTTCCTTCTTTATATATGTAGTTGCAGAAGATATTTTCTGCTAGTCTTCCAGTCATTCTTACCAATAATTACTCTTTAAGTAGTTGTAATTTTGGTGTGCCTGAGAGAGGAGGGTGAGTTCACTATCTTCCCACTCCACCATCTTAGCCACGCCTCCTATTTTATCTTTCTTTGCATCTTAACTTTAAAATCTTACTTTGCAGAAAGGCAGTTTTAGGTTCCTGACAATGGAAATCTCAAACTACCAATTGAAATATGTGTTTCATTCAGTTTGGAAAAATTTTAGAGTTATTTAAGTTCGAGGATTTCAAAGGTTTCCCTAATCGCCATGGATATTCTAAATTGCCTTTGGTTAGGTAGGTTTCAGGCAAATTTTCATAGTTTATCATTGTCTCAAATCTGATATATTATACTCAATGAGGTTACAAATTTATATACTTCTGTTTATACAGCCAAAGTCATAAGAATACAACCTTAATGATGTTTGGATTTAGAAGTCCTTGGTTTCTTTGGTGTAGGATATTCTTAAAGGATTATAATCCTATAAATGACTAATGTCTAATCTTTTGGGGTAAGATAATCTGATTATTAGTTTAGTATTGATTTTTTTAAGCTTTAATTTTTGAAGATTACAGTTTCTGGTGATATACATAGATTTTGGGGGGGATGCTGCATTATTTTTCACTGAAGTCTGTCCTTTAGTCATTATTCTCACTACCCCAAGTAGCATCTGATGTCTAGTCAGCAACCATTATAAGTATTTGTTAGGTACACGAAAGAGGAAAGATTAAATTTGAGAAATAAAAGCTTAATCCCAGAGCTAGAAGGTGATGAACATTTTCTCTCTTCAAAACGCCACTAATAGCTTAGGGTTTAATATCTTTTACTTTGTAGCTATGTTATTATGAACCACTCAATTCTGTATAAAATTTATTTAGAATCTCTTAAAAAAAATAAAGTACTCTTCATGGCTTTGCTGAAATGAAAACTGGAAAGAATGCTGCATCATTCCACCTCTTAAAAAACTAGAGGAAGGTATTTTTTTCAGTAAGATATGCCAAACACAGTCTTCAAATCATGCTAAAAGCAATCAAGATTAAATATCAGGTCTATATTAGAAAACTAGACATAATTTAAGCCTCTCTAATAGTGGTGTGCATTTGTTCACAGTACCTGTTAATATTTAATCTTTCCCATGCTCAGATGCATGTCTGTAGATAAAGGATGATTGTACCTAATTCATCAATTTTAAGGCTGAAGTAAGCTAGTATATCTAAAGGTTTTAACACAGGGCCTGGCTCTTAGTAAAGTGTCAATAAATATTAGCTGTTATTGTTTTATATTTATTTTTAAATGAAATTTATGTAATAATATAGTCTTGGGAAAATGTGTAATAGAGAAGGGGGCTAGATTCAGCCTACCTTGGATCAAATCCCGGCTCTCTTTAGCATATTATTTGATCTTTCCCATCTCTCATTTCTTCATCTGTTGAGACGGGTTAGGAAGAACTCCTTACATGTTTATTTGTGGATTAATGGAGCTAGAGTATTTGAAAGTTCCAGTCCGGTTGTTGGCACATTGTGAGAATTCAGTGAATACTAGTTGAATCTGATTGATTCTAGTTGAATCTATTTGCAGAGAATGTCTGTCAAAAACTAATCTCTGCTTTCCTCTAGAAATTTTACTTTCCTTTTGTTTGTTTTATGACTTTTATAAATATTTTACAAATATTTTTTTCTTCTAATGTTTATTTTGTTTGTTTTGCTGTTCTAGTTCACTTTTTTGGAAGAGCGCCTGGGTGCTTGCTTAAATAAACTGATTATGAATTCTTCTTTTATTTTTTTAAAAGGAATAGTGTACTCCATTTAGAGAGTAGTGTTGTCAGAGGACACTTGGTACCTATTAAGGAACTCACGATTTTACTTTGGCCTAGATCAGGGGCCAGTCCTACAACCAAAGTTTGCCAGAATTAGGTTCTGGTGTAGGGAGACATTTCTTTGTAGCAAACTATAATGTAATTACCATTGTTGTTCGCTGTCATGTAGTTACGACTGTTTTTCAGTAGTATCACCACCTTCCCTATAGTAATGGGGAGGTGAGCTCTGGGGGAGAGAGGAGTGATTTGTTTAAATTCAGATTCTTGAGCACCACCCAAGATCTTCTAAATTAGAAACTTTCAAGTGGGTCCAGGAATTCTTATTTTAATAAGCTTTCCTAGTAATTCTTATGTTTATTAACATTCAAGAATCACTAGTTTACACATATTTTGAAGCAACCTACGAAGAGGTGCCCATAATGATCCTGGGGTGAAATGATCCTGTATGATGGCATTGGAGCTGTGCTAACCATATGAAATCCTCTGGGGAAACATGCCTAGAGCACAGGAGAACTAGAGATGGGGAGGATTAAGTTCAGGGAGAATTCAGGTGATTTTACCAAGAGTCAGTTCAGTGCTCTGTACGCCAGGTGAACCCAAGAATTCCTTCATTTGTAAGATAAGGAGTGAATTAAGGGAATTTTTACCAGGGCCTGGAACATGCAATCGCTTATTGGATGAAAGAGGAATTTTGTGTTGCTCACGGGAGCCCAGAGGAATCAACTGATGGGTTCATAGAAAACTTTACCCTATAGGCTTAGCGGGTCAGATTTTCTTCTTGAGAAATTTTTGTTGATTTAGCCCTTATCTGCAGAAAATCAATATTCCTAACAGAAGGTCCAAGGTTTATTTCAGTCATAATTTTTGGTTTCTGAACATGGAAATTCACCACCATTTCCCACTCCAACTCTCTTCCTTCCCTGTAAGATCATCAGTATAAAAGATTTTCTACCATAGCAACCTAATTGGTTCATTAAGTTTTTTATTTACCAATGTGAAAGTAACCAAGTCAGTCAGTCGGTGCCGTATTTCATGTGGAATATTTCCCTGAAATAAGTCAGTTATAGTTATGAACCTCTCTTTTGAGCTCCAGACTTCTGTTTGTAGCTCTGGAGTGGACATGTCTACCTGGATATTTAATCTGCTTCAGGTAACAGGTTGATTCATGACCTGAACCCTGCACCTTCCCATGTTCTCTAGGCTCACCAGACTGCTTGCAAATCTTCAAATGGGGTTTGCCTTTCACAGTTCAACTGTGACAGTGCACATGCCTTTTTTTCTGGCAGAAATGACCGCCCTTCCGTCATCCACTCAGTGAGCTCCCAGCTCAGTGATTCTGTCCCATCATCCGTGCAGTTGAATGAGAATGATGCTTTATTCTTATTTAGATTCATAAGCTCAAAAATAGTTACCCTTTTACTTCTAGTAATTTCTTTTATTAGCCTTTAATCTGTTCTTTATTTTCACCACCTTTTGCTTTTCTTTAAGTTTATATATTTTTTTCCTCTTCACTTGTTCTTTTTCCCTTTCAGGCTTTAATTATTTTAAAATTTAATTCATTCTAATGCATTTGACTTTAATTAACACCATTAAATCACATTTGAAATAGTCATATGTGTTCAATATCATTTCCCTACCAACAGTTCACAGAGGACAATGAAAAGATGTATGGCATAATTACTCTAATAAAATAACATTTTTACTGCTTAATATATCTTTATTATCAGCTTTATTGAGGTATAATTGACATACAATGAATTTCACGTATGTAAAATGTACAGTTTGGTAGTTTTGACGTATGTATCCACCTGTGAACCCATCACCACAGCTCACATGGTGCACACATCCATCACCCTCAGACATTTTCTACTGCCCCTTTGTAACCTCTCGCCCTTCTTTCCCCTCCCCTCCATTCCCATTCCCAGGCACTGATCTGCTTTTTGCCACTATAGGTCATTTGCATTTTCTAGAATTTTATATGAGTAAAAACATACAGTATATGTTGTCCATTTGTAATCAACACAATTATTTTGAGATCCATGCACATTTTTGCATATATATATATATTAAAAATCCTTTTTATTACTGAGTAATATTCAATTTTATGGATACATCACAATTTGCCTGTTGGACATTTAGGACATTTAGGTTGTTTTCATTTGGAAGCTATTACAGATTAAAGCTCCTATGAACATTTTCTGTGCCAACTCGTGTGTGTGTGTGTGTGTGTGTGTGTGTGTGTATGTAGATTGGTTGATTCTTTTTTTTTCTCTTGAGCAGATGTCTAGCAATGGAATGGCTGAATCATATTAGATTCAGAAACTGCTAAATTTTTTTTCAAGGTGGGTGCATCATCTTACCAGCAATGTATAAGTCTTCACATCCTCACTAGCACTTGGTACAATCAGTCTTTATAATTTTAGCCTTTCTAATAGGGGTACAGTGCTATCTCACTGTTGCTTTGTATAACACAAGAAACATTATCTTCACAGGAAGAACATTAAAAACTATGTTATCTTCATCAGTGCAAATATCCAAAGGGGGAGCTGAGAGGGAATAGAGAGTTTGGAGAAGAGAATAAGATGCAAGGTGGCCCCATGAACCATTTTGCTCTTAGGAACATTCATGTAGTGAGATAGCTTATAGCAGTGTGCATTAACTAGTTTCCCCCAAAGTTTTCTGGTGGTGTCTACTGATACTTCTCTGGAGGGGTTTGTATTCACTAGGAGGGAAACCAACCCTGTGCATCTGGAGTATCTCCCAGTTTCTTCTCTGGGATGATATAATTGATAGGTAATAGAAGACCAAGTTGTTTACTCGCTAAGTCATGCCCCACTCTTTTGTGACCCCATGGACTGTAGCCCACCAGGCTCCTCTGTCCATGGGCTTTCCCAGGCAAGAATACTGGACTAGGGGATCTTCCCAACCCAGGGATCAAACCCACATCTCTTGCATTGGTAGGTGGGTTCTCTACCCGTGAGCCACCAACAGAAGCCCAATAGAAGACCAGAGTATTTGACTAGAATATGAAAGCCAGCTTATAATTATATTAAGGTGGTAAGTGGAGAAATTTCACAGACAAGTCTAACAATTATATAATCCCAAACCCCTTTACAGCTTGTAGTTTTTTACTTCTTTATTTACCTATCCTCTCTTAATTTTGTAGGCTGCTTGAGAAATTGTATAGATTCTTTCAGAGGGTACATGTCACTTAAATATGGATTTGAATGTGGCTCCACTAATGATTTTCCTAGTATCAAAAAACGTCTGGAACAGTCAGCAATAAGAAGCTTATTTGAGGTGGCTGCTTTCCGTTTTACTTTAGAAAAAGGCCTTTAAAAAGAAAACAAGTTACTCAAAGATAGGATTAATTTCTCCTTATGCAGCTAAATACTTAAGCAACGAATGTAAATATTTAATATGTGACTATGAAAGGGCTCTTATAAACACAGAGGCAATAAACAACCTCAGTAAAGTATAGGAAAACAGTTTGCGTTTTGCTTAGTATGATGTTTTCTTCATTCAATTAGGTTAACAAACTATGATTTCATCATTAGTCAACAAGATAACAGAGACCATCAAAGCAGACTACAGGAGAGTCCAGATTGATTCGTGCCAAACAAATGTTTGTAGTTAACAGCTGTATTATCACTGATTCTAATTTACGCAGCCGGGGTTCTCCTTTCATTTCCTAAGTGAGATGAATGTCATCGTACATGGTACAGACACCCTCTCTGCTGCTTGAGTAATGAATAGGGTCAGCTCTCCCCCTCTGGGTAACGTCACTCCTCTTTGTAGGTGGAAGGAAGTGGCCTGCCAGAGTTTTAGTTATTTTTTAAAAACAGCTTTTAAGCATCTTTCTAAGGTTGTATGAGTCCATTAGTAAACTCTCCAGCGTTTGAATCAAAAATACCAGTTTGTTTTGTCAAAACTTTTGGATGTACAGATTTTAAATTATTACCTGTCTTGTTTAACACTTAAAGAAAAATTTGATTACTGAAGAATAAGAAAGAGTGTGCTGTAGCCTCTGCCTGCCACCCTGAGATGCCGTGATTCATTCCACAGTAGGTCTCTCACCTCAAGAGCTCAGGCTGAGTATGAACCGATCCTAAGAAGCCCATCCCTTTAGATCTCCTGGTTCGTGGGACATGTGGTACCTTTGACTTGAGGATTCTAGGCTTCTTCCTATCAAAGGAGACCTCCCCAAAATCAAAGTCTTAATTTTTAAAATTTATTTGAAATAAAAAAGGAGAGTCTTAGTAACAGAAGGAGGCTGAATGTTCAAGGCAGTCACTCTAGAATGCCTGTTAGTTGTGGAGAGTTGTTTCTGGGCTCTTCTCAGAGCAGAAGGTATCTAATCCCAGGAGAATGTGTGGAGAAGAGCAGCCATACTGGCCCTGCCGCTCAGTGGGTGCCTGTCAGCAACTCAGGATTGCTTGACCTGAGGCATGTTATTTTTCTTTCAAACCTAAAATGGGGTAATAATTCTTGCCTCACAGGATCAGCATGAGGATTAAATGATGTTTATAAGAACAAGAAGTTCAGAGTAAGTGCTCAATAAATGAGAATGTTCAACAACTGAAAAATAGAACCAACAGGGGAAGATTAGAGACAGTATGAGAGAGGTGCCCTTAAAGATTCTTTAATCCCATGGTTTTTAACCTTAGCAGCACATTAAAAATACCCATGCCTGTAGGCTCCACTGCAGACACCATGATCAGAATCTCTGGAGTAGAGCCCAGACAAAGAAAAAGTTTTTAAGAGCTCCAGTAAAATAGATGTGCATTCAGTGTTAGAACCACAAAGCCATTCCCGTCATTAAAGATGTGGAAATTTCAGCCAAAGATAAGGACAGTGGTGGCTGTGGTGGCAAAGCAGAGCCTTGGACACAGGCATCCTGTCTGCCAATCTCGCACTTCCATTTCCTTAAAGACTTCATGTTCTTCAATTTCCAGAGACTTGAAGACCAACTGTGATGTCTGGCCCATTGACTCATCAGATGTTGTTGAAAATGTCTGTGTGTGCTTACACATGCGTGCATGTGCACACGCACAGGGGTCTCTCTGCTTACTGTCAGTCTGGTAGGAAAGACAACAGTTAAACAAGAAGAGTATGAGAGTTACGTGGGGTCAGAAAAGTGGGAAAACCACTTTTCTGTGGTGAGGGCAGATCCAGAAAGCTAGCTTCTCAGAGGAGGCAGCAAAGGTCGGGCCAGAAAACTGAGTAAGCGAGGAGAGGAGAGGCATTTCAGGCAGAGGAGAGGCTGACAGAGGCGCAGTCACAGCCCAGGAGGGGCGAGGGGGTAATGTGCCAGAGTGAGCAGCGTGTGGTGAGCGCGGTGGTGGGGAGAGGGGCTTGTGCCAGTGGCTGCACTGGTCTTTACAGTCTGAATTTCACAAAGTTTTGAAATTGCTTTTATTGCTTTAACTAAAGGAGCTTCTTTAATGCCTTGGTCCTGTTACTTTCTGCTGCAGATCCAAACTGATTGATTTGGTCTGTTATTTCTGGATATTTCCAAGAGACAAGAAATGTCCAGTTACACATATTGGTGGTGCTAGTGGTAAAGAACCCACCTGCTAGTGCAGGAGGCATAAGAGACATGGGTTCAATCCCTGGGTTGGGAAGATCCCCTAGAGGAGGGCATGGCAACCCACTCCAGTATTCCTGCCTGGAGAATCCCATGGACAGAGGAGCCTCATGGGTTACAGTCCATGGGGTCGCAAAAGAGTCAGACACAACTTAGCAACCAACACCACAGTACACACATATTTGGGGCATTTCTCTTTGTATCCTGACAGAACCTAGAGCACAATGAACATCAAGAAAGGAGAGGTGGGAAGAACCAGAGAGTCAGTTTGTTTGGGGTTTAATAAATGAAATATATTATAAAAATCATTCATCTTCAACTTGTTTACTGAGGTCTCTACTAGAGATATTTCCATTTCTTAAAAAAGGTGGCATATCTCTAGAAGGAATTCACGGCAACATGTGTACTTAGCTATTCAAGAGAAAGAAGTATCTCTGAAAAGAAACCCATCCTAGAAATATGGGTGATTAACTAATGAATAAAAAGAAAAATGTTACCAGACTTTAGATCTGTTCAGGAAGCAACAACCTTAAATAAAGAGGGCACGGGAAGCCTTTCATAGTCTTTTTTGTCTTGTATAACAAATTATTTTCCATGCAAAGCTCCAAATTGCATTTCCTACCCTACTGCATTGCCATGAGCATGGTTCTGGTATACTGTGACTCTTCCAGGGATACTCCTGATATCAATCTTGAAGACTGTTCGAAATGAGGATGGGAGTCAGTGTTGACTTGTGCCAACATTCCAGCTGAGAGTTAGCCCAGTTCCATTATGTGTGGGCGAGCCCCAGGTCCCCGCCCTTGCCTGTTCAGGGGACACAGATACAGCTGAGAGACTCTGCAGGGAGCACCAAGTTAAGACGCCGCATGATAGAACAAGATCACTTACTCTTTCATAATGAACTTTTTGTGGGAAACTGAGAAAGATCAGGCTTATTTCCCATTCAGTGCATCTGTGACGCCTCTATGAAAGTTGAGTTCTGCTCAAAGACAAGAAGAATCCAGAAAGAATTGTAGAGAGACCCTCAGAATGAACAGGGCCCCTGAGTCTTTTTTAACTCTTACAACTTACTGGGTCTGTGTATGTGTATATGTGTTCAGTTGCTCAATGGTGTCCAACTCTTTGGGACCCCATGGACTGTAACCCACCAGGCTCCTCTGTCCATGGGATTTTCCCAGCAAGAATACTGGAGTGGGTTGCCATGCCCTCCTGCAAGGTGATCTTCCCACTGCAGGGATTGAACCTGGGTCTCTTGCATTGCAGGCAGATTCTTTACTGCTGAACCACTGGGGAAGCCCGCTACTGGGGCACTAAGGGCCAGGTTAACTGCCTGGCGGGTGTCTTCATTCGTCAGATGAAGAAGCTGAGGCCCAAGGAGGTGAAGTGACTTTCCCAAATCAAAGGTTAGTTAGAAACCAAGCCAGAGCTTGTAGTAAATAGGTCTTCTCACTCCTGTGGGCCAAATTGTAGTGTATTAACCTGGTCAAGGTTATAATTAGCTAGGTTGTCAGAAAATAGGACAGAATGTATAGTAAGTATATTGGAAAATCTTATTTGAAAAAAAAAAAGATAATGATAAATTTGGTCAAAATCTGGTCTCTGTGCCTTTATTCTATTTAATCCATATTCACATACAGGATTTAGTTTCTCAAACTGTTTATTTCTCTGTTTTACCTCACAGATTGGCTATTTATCAGAATAGGGTTTAGTTTTACAAAGTCCACCGCATTGCCTTGACTTCAACCACTCAGAAGGCCTGTCCATCCTGGCAGCCTCATTTAGCTCATCATGTGTTCCTCCCTTCTGTTCGTGTATAAACATGACTGGCGTGGCACATAAATATCCCCACAGAACTTTTCTAACATGAGCTACTTAATCCCAGGTCTGTACTTCATTTGATGTCTGTACTTCACTTCTTCCTGGACTTTCCTACCCCAGAGATTTTAACTTCAGAAACCTTTGCATGGGATTCAGACAAGTAATATTTTAGGTTGGTTTGCACAGGATGTATCATATTTTGTAAGAGTCAGTTCTCACGTGAACTCTTTATTTTTAAACATTACTCTTTCCTGATAGAATTCCCTGCTTTGGAGTCACATATTCTTCCTGTTGTCTCTTTCCCGCTGAGTGTAGTGAGGAGTGCCTCCCTTCAGGGTCACTTAATTTCATTCCATTTGTGGGGAGAGTTCCTGAGTAGTAATGTATTCTCCAAAGACAGTCTGACCTGGAAACAGAGTAAAATGGGAACGTTTATGATACCTAATCCTGTAATTAATGAAGGTTTCATCCTAGCCCACTTCTCTGGATGAGGTTCAAAGGAGCCTGACCCTGGATTATAACAAAATGCTGCACAATCATAATTCCACTGTTCAGATCTAATATTAAATCAGGCCCATATTTTTCTGTACTTATTGAACAACTGTTAGGTTTACATGGGAATCCTCTTAGCTGTGAGTTCCTTGTGGATAGGAGCAGTACCTAGCATTGTGCTTGACACATAGTTGGAGAACCAGGAGTACATGTTGAATGAAGGGGATTGATGAGAAACTGGGATTTTTCAGAGTATTCTGTCATGAGCCACTCTAGATGGCCGTGGTTCTCCTGTAGCGTAGGTAACACATCCAGTTCTTTCTTGAGGCTGGGCTGCAACTTGACCTTCTTCCAAAGATGAAAAGGAAAAGCATTATTCATCTGAGATTTGCCTTGCTTTGTTTAGTACAAATTTGGTTTCTAAGGAAAGGTTGGCAAAGCATTGACACAGGAAAAATTATTCTTAGGTATTCTTCTTTGATGACCATTGACTGTGCAAGATTTTTGTATAGTTACTGTAGCCATGAAAATACTAATCATTGGACAGCATTCTTAGTGCAACAGATACCAAGCCATAGAGCACTTTGATGAATGTAAGGGAACAGAGCTAACAGAAATGTCATGCCAGCAGGCCGGCACTCTCTTCACCAATGCCAAACATTTATTCAGCGTCTTCCTGTGTGTAAAAGCCATGGTTTCTGCTTCCTTTTGCTTGGTTTTCAAAAGTCAGTCTGAAGGTAGAATATAAGTTTTGTAGCTGATGAACTGTGATCATTATTTATGTCTGTAAAAAGTGATATTCCTCCTGCCTTCTAAGTTCAAGGACAAGGTTTTGGTGGTATGTGGCATGTGTTAGGTGCTCAGCAAATATGTAAAGGAAGGCAGAGTGCTGGAAGGAGGTTAAGGGAAGGAAAGGAAGTGGTCCACACTTGGACCCTGAAGTCAGCCTGCACAGAGCCCAGCAGGCTCTGCAGCAACCATCTAGGTAACCTAGTAACAGCCATTGATTTCTAACTTGAGCTTATTGTTCTTTAAAATGAGATAATACCTACCTTGTAGGGGTTTTGAGAGGCCTAAATGAATGAATACATGTAAATGTCTCATATAAACCCAACTCAGTAAATGCTAGTTTTTGAATATAATTAATAATAATGTTTATGACTTCTAGTGATAGTAATTATCTTGAGAAAGCTCTTCTCTCTTTATCTTCCTGGACTTTGAAATGAATCCCCATCAGTTAATATGGATTCCTCAGGGGAGAGAGAGCCAAGCCCTATCGCCCTCGTGTGGGTTCGCTTCTACTGGACTCTCAGGCTTCAGTCCTAATCTCACCCACCCTCTGTTCTCTGACCAGCATAGAGGCCCAAATCCTCCTTTCTATTGTGTACCCATACTTCCCTCATGCAAGAGAAGTAGCACATTTGCTTGAGAATGAGGGTTTTGTTAGCCGATATTCCTGGGAAGTAGAAGAGAGACGCGCAGGCAAGTGGGTAAGGGCAGCCTGGCCATGGACTAGTCTGCGCATTAATCCTTAGGATCAGATGTTAGTGTTTCTTACACCTTCGATGAGCAATAGTGTTCTGCATCTGAGGGACTCTTAATTTTACCTGTTTTACGAAGGTTAGATTTCCTCAGAATGGGAGTATATTTTCTAAATTTTTCTTGCCAGGAGGTAGAGTAACAATAAAAATATAAAAAGCATTTAATCCAGCTAATGAGCAGTATTGGAGATTGGTGGCATGTAAGAGAGTTTCCTTGGTGTTTTCCCAAGGTAATTGATATGCATACATAGTTGGGAGCCCTGGGAGGAGACCGGCTTTGGAAGGCCCCAACCCTTACAGACCATTCCTGTTTCTCTTCTGGGGTGAGGTGGGGGCTGACCTCTCACACCTGGATGTGGGTAACTCATATGGGCACTTATTGTGTGCCAGCCTGGATTCTGAGGGCCATCAATCTTAGATCACTGCATCCTCAGGACAAGTAAGTTCGGATGTTGTTGTTATTCAGTTGCTAAGTAATGTCCAACTCTTCATGCCCACACCCAGGCTTCCCTGTCCTTCACTATCTCGCATAGTTTGCTCAGACTCATTCATGTCCATTGAGTCGGTGATGCCATCCAATCATCTCATCCTCTGTCGTCCCCTTCTCCTGCCTTCAGTCTTTCCCAGCATCAAGGTTTTTTCCAGTGAGTCAGCTTTTCACATCAGGTGGCCAAAGTATTGAATCTTCAGCTTCAGCATCAGCCCTTCCAATGATATTCAGGGCTGATTTTCTTTAGGATTGACTGGTTTGATTTCCTTGCCGTCCAAGGGACTGTCAAGAGTCTTTTCCAGCACCACAATTTGAGAGCATCAATTCTTCGGTGTTCAGCCTTCTTCATGGTCCAGCTCTCACATTCATACATGACTACTAGAAAAACCATAGCTTGACTATATGGACCTTTGTTGGCAAAGTGATGATGTCTCTGCTCTATTTAATATGCTTTCTAGGTTTGTCATAGCTTTTCTTCCAAGGAGCAAGTATGTTTTAAATTCATGGCTGCAATCACCATCTGCAGTGATTTTGGAGCCCAACAAAATAAAATCTGTCACTGTTTCCATTTTTTTCCCCTTCTATTTGCCCTGAAGTTCTGATGCAAGTAATGTTTACGGAGGAGGGAATGGCTCCATTTATGGGGGAGGGAATGGAGGCTCAGAAAAGATTTTTTTAAATCCCAAGCTCAAACAGTTGTTAAGTGTTATAATCAGTTTTAAAAAATCCAGGCTCCAGGGCCTTTTAACTGCTCTACAGTGCTTGAGGAGTTATCAGTCAGGGTCTCAATCAGAGACTAGAGGAGTCCAACATATATTTAGTATTTCTCTTCCCCTAGACTTTTAAAACAGGTTATTTTCAGTAGGATTGCAGGCATGAGTAACTGTTTTCATCTCAACAAGGGCACACTGACTATAAGAACTATGTGGTGGCTCAGTGCTTTCCACGGAGTGACCTCTGTCCTCTAGTAGAGCAGCACCTGCCGCAGACCAGGTGCCCTGGGAGGAGTTGCCGAGGTAGAGTTTGCCATGCAGGTTATATGCTATTGGGCATCCCAGCTGAAGGGCAGTGGAAACGGGAGGTGGAGCTGCAGTGTAGGCCTGACGGCCTCAGCCAAGCACGTAGGTGTGGTAAAGCAGAGCTGTCTAATGGTGGTACCACTGCCACCGACAGGCAGTGGGCGTGGGACCCCAGGGGAGGGTGTCCCCTCCGGTGAGGAAGCTCTTTTCAGAATGAGCTGACAGCATTCCTAGTCACTGAGGCAATGCATTCTTTCTTGAATGGGGGCCCTAGGTGCTGCGTCCATGCTTCTATCTTGGTACTTTCAATGTTGTTAACAGTGTGAGTCTACACAATGGGAAATGCTTTCTTCAAACTCACCTCTTGCTTGCTTGGATTCTAGATTAATGGGCAGATTAATGGGCATTACACAAATAAAGACAGGTTCTCAGCTTTCTGGAATCCTTTCACTATAGCCCTAGGCATAAGCAGAGGTATGACATCAATATATATATGTATATATACATACATACATACATACATACATATATATATATATTTGGACCATGTGATTAAAGTCATACCTGGCATTTTTGGAGATACATGAAGAATTTGTTTTATACTCATAAAAGTCTTTCAAGTGGAGCCAGTTGGCTTTTTTCTAGAGGCCAGAGTCCAAAGCTAAAAGCCACAGTGCAGTGGTGGAAAATCTCTAGTTACATATTGCTTGCCAGTTGTCTTTAGAGAAATCGTTCAGTGATTAAAAATCAGGTTTAACCCTCTTTTCCTTGCTCCTTCCATCATGAAACTAAAGCTGTCTTCCAACTCCCTTCAGCACAGACATGAAACAATCCCAAATTACATATCTTGTCCACACAAGGTGACCACAGGAGCCGATCCTGTGTATCCAGCGGGTGCTTTGCCCTGCAGGGTCCACTACTACCCTGTCCCACTGTTGCATATAGCTGCCTCTGGCCACTTTAAGGTCTCAACTGCAAGATGTGCAAAACCTCTCTCCATTGCCTTTCTTTCAGGTTGGAAAGCTTATCCAAGAAGCAGCTGGAAGAAGCAATTTGAAGCGAGTAACCCTGGAACTTGGAGGGAAAAGTCCCAACATTATTTTTGCAGATGCTGACTGTAAGTCCACCACACATGTGCTACCTTGTCCTGGCACACTGCCCTGTGGTGCTCACTTTTGTTATCTCCACTTTAGACAGAACATGCAGAGAAAGGTCTTTGAAGCTAAGTGGCATTCAAGGAGAAAAGTCTAGACCCTTCATTCTAAGGAGAAAAACCTCTCTCCATTTTTGGGAAAGACCACTTACAATCAGATAGAGTTTGTTTTCTAGACATCATAAAGCCATTTTGATTCTGCGATGTTGTAGAATATAATAGAAGAGGTGAAGGCTTGGCCACTGTTGCACAGTGGAAAGAACAGTGTGGTTTAAGCCTCTCAACACTGGAAATGTAGCCTCCGCCTAGATTCAAGAAATCTGAAACGTCTCATGTATGCCTGGTAGCTTTGTAGATCATTAAAATTTTTTAGTTCACCAGCCCTGCCAACGTTGTCCCAAACCCACACCCTCTTCTCTGTTTAGCTGCCCACTCCCCTTTCTGTTTCTCCCTTGGCTTTCAGTGAGGTTGATGACACACTGTGGTCACTTCTGTATGTGTGTTGTGTGTTGTGTTAATCCCTTAGTCATGTCTGACTCTTTGGGACCCCATGGACTATAGCCCGCCAGCCTCCTCTGTCCATGGGATTCTCCAGGCAACAATACTGGAGTGGGTTACCACTCCCTTCTCCACAGTTCTGTATGAATAGACCTAAATTGGAGATGATCACACCTTGGCAGTAAGACTATACAGAGGCTTGGAGCTACAATCTAGGAAACCCCATGTCTCCTGATAGGCTGCTCTCTAGTCCACTCTGCATAGGAGTGGTCCTTCTTTTTGGGAAAACTTCCCAGGGAATAAAATTACAAAACTTCTTTCAAGCATCCTTTTTCTTCTTCACATCCTGCCAGGCAGCCCTGCTCCCTCAATTTCACTATTAGAGATGTCAGAAAACAGAAAGAAGATTGCCTGAATTTCAGCCCTAGCTTGGAATTTGCAAAGAATTCAGCTTTATACTAGTTGTCAAAGGGATCAGAATTCTATAACTAAATTCCTATTAAAATGTAGGCACTCCACTGACAGTACGTTGATTGATTCATTGAGTCAGTCATTTAGCAACTAGCAAACACTGCTTCCCTCGTGACCCAGTGGTAAAGAGTCTGCCTGCAGTGGAGGAGCCGTAGGAGATGCAGGTTCGATCCCTGGGTTGGGAAGATCCCTTGAGGAGGGCATGGCAACCCACTCCAGTATTCTTGCCTGGGAAATCCCAAGGACAGAGAAGCCTGGCAGGCTACAATCCATAGAGTCAGAGAGTCAGATATGACTAAGCACACAGACACCAGGTTTATTAATACTATTTTCAAGTATAAGATACAAGAGATGAAAATGAGTTACCACATGCTATTATAGAGTTCCATGTAAATATAGAGGAACTTTAGTGTCTTCAAAGACTATCGTTGCTGTTACAGTTTAATTCGCCAAAACACTAACTAAAAGCATAACTGCAAGGTCTTACAGATTAGGGATTGCACGTTGGCAGTCTGTAGGCCACATGCAGGGTATGGCTATGTTTGTGCTGTGTGTGCTAAGTCGCTTCAGTCGTGTCCGACTCTTTGCAACCCTGTGGACTAGCCCACAAGGCTCCTCTGTCCATGGGATTCTCCAGGCAAGAATACTGGAGTGGGTTGCTGTGACCTCCTCCAGGGGATCTTCCTGACCCAGGGAGTGAACCCATGCCAACCCACCACTGGCAGGTGGGTTTTCTAATACTAGCACCACCTAAGAAGCCCCATGGCTATGTTTATATCTGAACATTACACAAAATATTGATTTCTGTTTTTTCTTAAAACTTAGAATCTGGCAACCCTGGGCTATGTCTTTGCATAAGGGTTCTGAGTCTCTGTCACACTGCTTTACTACCATTGCATTATCTGCCCAGCCTCTTGGATTATTGGGGTTTGAGACTCCTTTTATAGATAATGTGGTCTGATTCCTCTTTTCTACAGAAGAAGAAAGGGATTCCAAGAGTAGATTGCCAAGCTTAACATAGCCAATAGTGTCAGGGTCTGGTTAGAACTAGAAAAAAGCTGTGTTCTCAGTCCAGTGCTTTCCACTGGGCTGCTCATGGTTCTGCTCTGCAGTGAGCATGACATTATGCCTGGTTCTTTGGGGAGGGGAGGGAGGCAGTCCCATAGATTGGTGTTGAGAACATGGCTGTTTCCTCTTGTAGTGGACTATGCCGTGGAGCAGGCTCACCAGGGTGTGTTCTTCAACCAAGGCCAGTGCTGCACTGCAGGATCTCGAATCTTTGTGGAGGAGTCCATCTATGAAGAATTTGTGAGAAGAAGTGTGGAGCGGGCCAAGAGGCGCATAGTGGGGAGTCCCTTTGACCCCACCACCGAGCAGGGACCCCAGGTAGAGAAATCATAGACATGTCTGTCCTTAATCCCTGGTGAGCACAGAAATAGGACACTGTAATGGAACCCAACGAAGCACCATCCTCCTTACTCTTCCTCCTCAGTTGTCTTCATGGCTGAAAATATAGCCATCAAGGCATTACTTGCTTGTGTCTTATACTTCTCTTTTCATTTCTAAATTTTATCTCTGAAAAACTAAGGGATTAGGACTGCCTTAAGGGTATCATCAACTTTGGGGGTAAGTTGGAGTCTCTTGGCTCTAGAGAAGGATCCAGGCATGGCAAGATGGATCTTAACTAGAAGCCACTTCTTAACTTTTGGATTCAAGACATCCCCACAGGTGCCACAGTCAAGGAGGGCAGGTATCTCTCCTTCCCAGAAACCATTTATCCTTTTACCGGCTGCCAAGGTTTCTTTTCCACCAACCTGACCCACTCTGGGGAAACCACTTGCAGCTTGTGAATGTGTAGGGACCAAGATCTGTCTGCCCTTTCCTCTGCCATGTGGTTCTCTCTTACTCTGAATGCCTCATGCACTGTGGTGAAGGAGGAGGCCCACAGACCCCATGCAGACTGCAATCCTGGGCTCTGCAGGTCCTCCCCACTCATCTAGGTGTATTTCCAGATGAATTCTAGTTTTGAACTGAGAATATTTAAAGGAATATGTAGACCAGATCTCATCTGGATCATGAGAGCATGGGTTTTCCTGATAAGAGACATCATCTCCTTAGCTTGGGGGCCATTTGAGAGAATACTAAAGTTCTAACAGCAGTTCAAACCTAAGTGAGTGTAGGTTTTAATTTTATTTACAATAGCAATTGAGCAATAACTCTGTAACTTGGGGGCCTCATGGGGGAAGGCAAGAATGACCTTATTTTACGGACTAGGATACTAGCTCTCACTCTTTAAACTTAATCCTTTCCTCTGATGGTGTAACTGTAGTTCCATAAAAACACTACCCCAATAGGATTTGATGTGTAGCACCATGTACAGGGGCTGTGTGTTAGCTCCTCTGTTGTTTTCATCTGTTTAGTATCAGTACAAGTTGCTACACTATTCATTTGTCTATAAGGCTAATTTTTACTTCTGTAAAAAGTCAGTAGTCAATCGACCAATATCTCTGTCATTGAGAAACATTGCTTAAATCTTGAACTGGTACTTATGATTTGTCAGTAACAGCAGAGCAGTGCATTTATTGGATTTCTTGATGTATTAAGTTGAACCATATAAAATTTCCCTTTTTGTAGGTCAAAAATGGTTAATTAACAGCAGTTCCATGTGATATGACTAGGTGTTATGAAACTTTGAAAAAAAAAATCACAAATGAGAGCTTCTTGAGTGTATTTTACTCCATTTTCAGAGATTTCACTTGGAGTCATCAGGTGCTTTCTTCCACAGATTGACAAGAAACAGTACAACAAGATCCTGGAGCTCATCCAGAGCGGTGTGGCTGAGGGTGCCAAGCTTGAGTGCGGAGGCAAGGGGCTGGGCCGAAAGGGATTCTTCATTGAGCCCACAGTGTTTTCCAATGTCACTGACGACATGCGGATTGCCAAGGAGGAGGTAGCTCATAGACCTCAAGAGCAGCCACGTCTTCCCCAGGGTTGTTTCCAGGGCATTTCTAGTAGACAGTATTAGAGGTTTAGTTCTTTGTACTTTGTATACATCATACAGTAGCAATAAACATGGCTATGGACATCCCACTTGCTAGACAAAAAGGCAAGCAAGCTAGATGGAGGCCAGGTGATGGCACTTTATGATTGTAGTTGTTATTGGCCAATAGAATAAATAATAAATAAATAAGTAAAAGTCAATCACTAGTCTCAGTAATACATTGATAACAGTTAAGTTCCCCCCAATGTAGGTCATTAGGCTGTTAACCAGGAAAGAGAAAGCACCCAAGCATCATCACACTTTTGCAGGAGAGGACCAGTTGCAGATCAACCAGCAACCCAGAGGAGTAGCTCTCAGTTCTGGAGCAGTGCCTAGAGGCTTGTGGAGAACACAGCTTTAGAACGTACAATGAAATCAAGGGATGCCAGGCAGGGCCAGGGAGTGGAGGTGTTAAACTCTAAGGACAGACTTATGTAATCTTACTCTGGGAAAGTTTGGGATATTTTACAGTTATGTTCTGCTAAACTTAAACATCATTTAAATGATGAAGGCAGAATACACTTGCCTGAAATTTGGAGAACAGGTGAGAGGATGGCAAAGCATCCACGTTGGATCAATTTGTTTTGTCGCAGATCTTTGGCCCTGTTCAGGAAATTTTGAGGTTTAAGACTATGGATGAAGTTATTGAAAGAGCCAACAACTCAGACTTCGGACTTGTAGCAGCTGTCTTTACTAACGACATCAACAAGGCCCTCACAGTGTCTTCTGCAATGCAAGCCGGGACTGTTTGGTAAGATCAGGGTCAGTCTCATTCTGGCCATAACATGCTATGGGGCGGGGGTGGGGGGGGCCGCGGGGCCTTGTAATTCTTCAGAGCCTGTGTGAAATAAGCACATAAACTCTGGAAAGATGGGGGAGACTGACTAAAGACTTCACCCTGAGAAGGGACACTTCCTATTGGCTAAATCAGAAAATCTAAAGTGTGGGAGGGAGACTCAAGAAAGAGGAATATATGTATACATATAGCTGATTCATTTTGTTGTACAGCAGAAACGAATACAACAGTGTAAAGCAATTATCCTCCAATAACAATTTAAAAAAAAAACACAAATTATAAAATTTTCATGTGGGAAAAGGAATTTAAAAATAGAAACTTGCAAAAGAAATGTCATGCCAGTGGGATTATTTCTGTGTAAACAGAACTCATGCTAACAGTACATGTTTTGTTCTTTTAGGATCAATTGTTACAATGCCTTAAATGCCCAGAGCCCCTTTGGGGGATTCAAGATGTCTGGAAATGGGAGAGAAATGTAAGTGTCCCAAGTTGCTGGTGCCCAAAGAGAAATAGAGTTGCAAATAGCAGCACTGAATGTACTCACATCAGTGAATTCTCTTACTCTCATCCATTCATTAAACAAACACTATGTTGAAAACACATGTCTATAAACAAAGCACACATTACAAGGAAAACTAAAACACAAGAATGCCCTTACCTTAAGGGGGAATGGAGAAAAATTCAGGCACCAATAATCTCATGTAATAGGTGCTGTTACAGAAGTAGGTTAAATATCTTGTTAAGTACAGAGAAAAAAATCCAGTTAATTTTGCCTATGAAGTTTCAGAAGGAATAACATTTCAATTTTTTTAGAAGATATTCCAGGCAGAGGGAATAGCAAGAACACTTCCTGTGCATGAAGTCACAGCAAGTACAGAACAGTCCAGACACAAGACAGAATTTGGTGTATTTAAAACAGGTCACCAACTGCCTACTCAGGGACAAATCTGGCCTAGAGAAATGTTTTGGTTTTTTTTCCTCATAACATTTAAAAATCTTTACCTGACATCCAAAAAGAGGAGGCTTTCCATAAAATCTAAATTTCTTGCTTATTTCATTCTCCCATAGTGGAATTGTTGCAACTGTGAGTTCTGCAGTTCACAGAACTTAATATTGGTTGTTGTTATTTTTACACATACCCAGTTCACTCATTGTCACCTGCTCAGTGCCTATTGGATCTTTTTAGTCTGGGGCTATAGAGCTTGGACATGGGGTGGATGGAAGGGACTTGGTGAAGATGCAAGTGGAGAGGTTGCTTTAAACCCAGTCTGAAAGGTCTTTAGAGGGCAGATGTGGGAGCTGAGAAGATACCAGAGATTTTAAGGGCAGCATTCTTGGTGTAGAGAGGATGTTTTGGTAGAGATTACAGGAAGATGACCCATTACGAGAATTTTGCAGTAACTAATAGGTATTAATCAGATGCCTGCTCTGCATGTAGCTTTATTCTCCCTTCTTATCTAACATTGTCTGATTTTGCCTCATTTGCTTTTCACAGTAATTCTATGGAATAGATACATTTATGTTTATCTCATAGATGGTTCAGATAAGAAACTAAGGATTGGAGTGGTTAAGTAGCTTGCCCAAGTTACACAGCCAGTAAATAGCAGATCTGAGCTTAGAACCAAAATTTTGGTGGTTTAGTTTCTGTGATGTCTGGCCAAGGAAGTGTGGGTATCAGGTTTAATAAGGACTCTTCTGAGGCAGGATCAGAGCTGGACTGCCTTCTTGTGATGCTAAGGATGTGAAAAATGGGACTGTGGCAGAGGAAAACTAGAAGGGTTGTATTTGCAGTTTCACATATAGATGGATTTTTAGAATGGCTTTGAAGAAGGAATGGTAGCTAGGGTCTTCCTGAGCTGATACATCCCCTCATCCCCAAAACTTGAATTTTGAAAAGAGCTGGATCCATGTTTTCTAAATCCTGTGACTCTTAAAAGGAAATATCTTCTATGCCCACTCTTCCCAGCATTACTGAATATATCATTTTTTTAAACAAATGTTCAGTTCACAATTAATCTTCTAAGAAGTATTCAGCATATACTTTGTGCAAATCATGATCCTTGGTCTGTGGGGAAAGGTCCAGCTCATTGAATTACTTCAAATTTTGTTGGATAAATTAAATACACAATACTTAAAGAATCAAAAGAATTCCAGAACAGCCTGTGAAGTGATAAGAGGAATTCAGGGGTGATAGAGATGGTGTGAGCCAGAGAAGTCCAGGACAACTTTAGATGTGATCTCTTACAGGGATTTGAATTGGCCTTGAAAGAAGAGGAACATTTAAGTAGATGAAGAGAGAGGAATAATTTTTTAGGGTTGGTGGGCAAAACAGGGTGGCAGTGAGGGAAGGGTGAGCAAAGGCACTATGGGAGAAATGTGTGGTGTTTAGGGAGAAGAGGAATGAACCCAGGACCAGCACAGAAGATTCACATCTTTACATACTGTAACTAAGAATTTCTACTCCTGGGCCATTAAACCATGAAAATGAAGTTTAGCTTTGAGATTTAGCTTTGAGGCTAAGAGCAGAGTTTCTAGAATCACAGCTCAGATATGTACCCTGGCTCTACTACTTAATTCCTGTGCCACCTTGGACAAATTACTCAATCTCATTAACCTTCAGTCTCATCTATAAAATGGGAATTGTTATTGTACTTCCTCCACAGGGTTGCTGTGAGGATTAAATGTTAGAATCAAGTATGCCAAATATCCATCAGGGTGTCTGACAAACCTTCAGAAACTGTGAGCTTCTATCATCATTATTGATCAACTAAATGACTGCCAAGTAGACAATCCATTTTTCTCTTAATAAATGTATTACTTTAGAAATGTGGCACAAGTTTTCCTAAATTTCAGCTAGTATCATCAACCTGCTTTCTGTCTGTGGTGACACCAGTGAGAAGCTGCTCTCATTTGAACCTTTGCTCCTGGCCTTCAGGACCTCCCAGTTGCTCTACAGCCAGAACCCATTTGTTGTTATTAGTATTTCTTGTTATTAATATTCCTTCAGCTTTTATAAAGTCTCCATGTACTCATCTCTTCTTAACTTGCCTTAATTTTCTGCTCCTGCTTTTCAAGATACATGCAACCTGTTTCATTTCCTGCCCCTCTGTTTGTGCTCTCCCAGCCTCTGAAATGTCAGGGCCGTCACTAGCTCTGGAAATGCTGCTCACATAGACTGTTACAGGTCATTAACAGGGTGTGTCATGGGCATAAAATAGACTTGTCGTATGTAACCACTGGTTGGCAGTTTCTCATCCCAGGCTAGCCCTGGACACTCATAATGGGGCAAGCCTTCTACCAGGATTCAAGCTTGGTACATTGTCCAGTGCAGAACTTTCTATCGGAAACATTGCCCTTGCCTAGAAAGAAGGTCCAGGGAACAGTTTGGCTGTGTCAGAACCACACAGACTAGTGGCCTCTCTCTCTACTCATCTCATGGGCACGAACAGTGATTTGGCCTTCTCTTAAAAAATAATTATGAAACAGTGCTCTTTAATGAGACTCACTTCATCTTGTCTAAATTATATGAGTCTTTGTCCCTGTTTGCCCCCAAAACATGTTTTCTCTTCCTTAAATGACCCTGAGTGGTAGGAAATGCTTCAAATAGAAGAACCTGCCCTACCCTGCTCCTTTACTCTTCCTTCTTATTTAATACAGTCCCAGAAACTCTGCTTCACCTTCCAGCTGGACAGAATTGTTTCTCTCAAGGCCTGCAGGCTCCATGCAACTTTGGTTCCTAGCATCACCTTGCCCGCTACTAAGAGGCACGGAGAAGGGAGGTAGCACTTTCTGAGGGCTGTCTGAGCCTCTGATCGCTCTCCTACAGAGCTGTGGAGAGGGCTGCCCTCTGCAGGTAACCTGGAGATTGTTGTTGTTCAGTCGTTAAGTTGTCTCCAACTCTTTGCAACCCCATGGACTGCAGCATGCCAGGTTTCCCTGTCCTTCACTATCTCCCAGAGCTTGCTCAAACTCATGTCCATTGAATTGGTGATGCCATCCAACCACCTCATCCTCTGTCACCCCCTTTTCCTCCTGACCTCAGTTTTTTCCAGCATCAGGCTCTTTTCCAGTGAGTCAGCTCTTCACATCAGGTAGCCAAAGTATTGGAGCTTCAGCTTCAGCACCAGTTCTTCCAATGAATATTCGGAGTTGGTTTTTCACCTAGTGCGTTGGCCTTTAATTCCTAGGGTCAGAGACTTGACTGAGTTTCTCTCAGTTCTGCCTATTCAGCTACTTCTATCTATTTCAGTCTTCATGTCTTTTCCTATCTCATTAAGCTCTCCTGAGACAAGAGGTCATAAAGCCCAAGCTATAAAATATGTGTCACAAACCTGGGGGATGGAAAGAAAGCTGTGAACCTCAGCATTTTAAAAACTAAGGACACAGGCTTTGAAGACAAGAAGCGCTATTTGGATGCCCTGAGTCTGTGTGTGTGTGTGTGTGTGTGTGTGTGTGTGTGTGTGTGTGTGTGTGTGTGTGTGTACAGTATGCGGGTGCATGGGAAAGTCACCTGCAGGCTGGGAGAGGGGCTTGCCAAGCATGCCTATCTGGTGATGCCCCTCTCAGAGGTTCTGATTTAGTAGATCTGGGCTAGGGCCCAGGATTGCATTTTTTACAAATTTCTGGAATAATTCTGGTGCAGGTGATCCAGGGACTCTGCTCTGAGAAATGCTGCTGTAAGCCAAAGGAAAGGGCAGGGAAACAGACACCCTAAGCAGAAATCCTTGTTTGTTTTATGCATGAGTCTGAGTGATTTCCTAAAATGGCTGATTGAGAGACACCAAAATTTAACATCTTACTTTACCTCATATGTACACCGAGTTTGGTTCATCTTTGGGAATATAACCTAGTCTGGTCAAGAAGCAGGAATATAGGCTTCTCAATGTCCTGTGCCCTGAGCCATGACCTTGCTGGGCAGATGACCATGTAGAGATACTGGGGCATGTCAGTAAGAGTGCATCTGCCTTTTGTGCAGCAGTGAACTGCTTCCTTACTGTGAACTGTCTGTGCCACAAAATTTAACTGGATTAAGAAAAATTTCAGTAGATTTGAGAGAAAGACCCCGGAAGGAGATGGCAAAATAACTGAAGAACTGAAATGTCAAGGCTTTCTGAGACCTTACAGCAGTATTGCTCAAAGTCTGGGTTCAATAACCACCTATCTCACAGTCTCTTGGGCTTTCCCCCAGACCTACTGGAACAGAATCTTAGGAGGGTATTGTTCAGGAACCTACACTTTAAGCAAGCTTCGTGAGTGATATGTATACTAACATTCAGGAACTGATGTCAGAAAGACAGCTGGGTACCAGGAGATGGGGATGAGTGACTGGAGTCATACAGCCAATTAACAGAGAGCCAAGGTGGCACTGCTGTCTGCTGCCCCCTGCCCCAATGTTCTGCTTCACTCACTGTCCTAAGACCTCTCACTGGCTTTCCTTGCAGCCCGGGCCCATGGGCATTATTTCCTTCTGTGGAAGATATGAACCCAGTCCTCCATCTCAGAGCAGTCTGAATGCTTACAGCAGCTGGCTGCCTGGGATCCAAGAGAGGAGCACCCCGAGTCCAGCAGGGTTTTCCATTGCTTTGAGAACCCAGAAGTTTGGGATCTGACAGTCACACTGGAATGCAAGTTCCTGCCTTTGAAGGCTTTCTTACGTTTCTCACAGCCTAGCTAGAGATCTGAGGGCAGTGGTTCAGGGTCTGCCCCAAGTGCGTGCACAAGCATGGGAACACAAAGGGAGTAACCATGCTTCAAACAGGAGGCAGATGATGTCCGTGATGAAGAGACACATGCACAATTGCCCAAGGGCAGGAAAAAGTCCAGTGAGAGCCAGAGCTGAGCTGGTAATAAAGAGACAGCCTGGTTGGAGCCAGCGAGGGAACCATATACGAGTGGGGCAATCCCAAGTTTATTCTTCTCATCCCTGGAGCAAGATGGCCAATGCAGATGAGAGGACAGCACGCTTGCCCCAATCTCTGATGTCCTGGGGGCTGGGGGGAGGGGGCATGACCCCTCAGGTGCCCTGGTGCTCAGAGGAGCTGCTGGAAATACATGAGGAGCCTTGTGTGGTGCCAGGAAAGTTATTAGATAATTCCCACAGTTATCAGGTGCCTTCTTTGAGCCTGGTGCTGTGGACCACACACTAGGTGTGGGGGAGGACAGAAAGCTATATCAGTAAGATACAGACTGGTGGGGGAGACAGAGCGGCCACCATGCTCCCCCACCCTGCCCCCTGGCGCAGACAGCGCAGTAGAGGCAGGTACACGGTGCTCTGAGCACAGAGGAATAGGGCGCTCTCCTGAGAGCATGAGGAGACGCTGCACAGAGGAGTGACTTTAAAAAGAAGAGAAGAATAAAGTTCAAGTATTTTATAGAAAAAAATTAAGAGAACATACTTTATACAACAATGAAATAGAGAAAAGAAAAAGAGGCATTTAAAGAGAGGTAAAATGAGAAGGAACTTGAGAAAAGAGGTGAAGAAAAGGAGCATGGTGTCAAGGAGGCTTGTCCTTGCCCCAGCATCCTTAGAGCGGTGGTCGCGGGGCTTTGTCTCCTGTGGCCACCTAGGCAGGTGACCTGGCACCCACCCCTCCCTCTCAGGCTCCTCAGAGGCTGGGACCAC
Source organism: Dama dama (assembly GCF_033118175.1). NCBI lineage: Eukaryota > Metazoa > Chordata > Mammalia > Artiodactyla > Cervidae > Dama > Dama dama. Next base: position 50,021,538 of record NC_083692.1, on the reverse strand, counting down.
TTATGTAGTTTCTCTCTCACCCCGCCCAGCACAGTGCTGCCCCATGGTAGTAGCCATCAGTGTGTGTTTACCAATGATACAGACGCTTTGGTCCATGACCAAGACCCCAGAGAGTGCCGTGAGCCAGGAGGGGAAGTGACCAAAGGCAAGCCTTGGGGAACAGCTTACTACCACATCCCAGTTCCTCTTCAGTCAGTTATTTTGATTTCTTGACTCTTTCCCCTGACTCGGTGGAGAACTGTGGACAGTATTTATTTAGGATTCTATTTTTAAGGCATTATAGGTGATTTGTACTCCTCCATAGGAGGCCTTTAGGTATTTGTTTCCACTTTCCTAGGTGGCTCAATGGTAAAGAATGCAGGAGATGCAAGAGACCTTGGTTTGTTCCCTGGGTCAGGTAGAGCCTCTGGAGAAGGGAATGGCAACCTACTCCAGTATTCTTGCCTGGGAAATCCCACTGACAGAGGATCCTGGCTGGCTGCAGTCCAGGGAGTTGCAAAGAGACACGACTCAGCGACTGAGCATACACATTAAACCCAAGGGCTAACGAGAAGGAATGTAGAATCCCAAGCCGAAAGGACCGTTACCTGGGATCCTTGTGGTTTTCTTTCAGTTGAAGTGGACTAGATCTCCAGGAGACCCAAGAGAGCACAGACACATCCCGCGTGTCCAGTGATAGGAATGGGGTTTAGCCCACGTTGGACTGTTTTGGCCTCAGGTGCCTGATTCTGCCCTTTTCTGTTTTTCAGGGGAGAATTTGGTTTGCGAGAGTACTCTGAAGTTAAGACTGTAACAGTAAAGATCCCCCAGAAGAACTCTTAAGATGGCCAAGAAGGAAGGTGAAGACCAGCCTACACGACTCCCCTCTCTGCTTTCCCTGTGGGGCCCAGCTCTCAGGAATCCCCAATACTCAGTTCTTATTTAACAATTCAAATGACAGCATGTAGACCATTCACTGGGTGTAATGAATACAAGCCAGTGGGCGTGGTTTCTTGGCACTCTGTGAGGGATCACCTTTATGATACCAAATATTGGAAATGGGATAAAGGCCGGGGAGCACCTGTGGGCACATCCAGTGTGTCTTTCTGGGGTGAGGGGGTGAGTAAGGGAGCCGTACTGTTTGATGCCTCTGTCACAGAGGACCTCACTCATGAGCAAAGGTAGCCTTTCCATTGTCTTCGTTTCCCTCTTCCAGGCTCTCTCTGCTCATGCTCCCCTCCTGCTCCTCCAAGGAGATCTCAGCTGAGCTCATTTGGGGCAGATGTTTGGGCCGGGAACAATTTTCCAAGGTTTTGCAGCCAAATTACCGTTTCATGTTATCCATTTCTTCAAAGCAAAACATGAAATGGTTTTAGTTAGAGCCAGACAAGATTGAAAATGCCAGGAGCTGGTACACTGCAGATGTACTAAGGAGAAAGAACTTAGGAAGTTTCTGATCCAGTCTGGCTTTCTTACATCCATAAATAATTTGAGTGAAAGATCAGGAGATGGAGCTCCAGAGACCATTCTGTGTAGTTCACAGCCTCGGAGCTCACTGCATGATTTGGGGGTGTGTGTGAGAGATGTGTGTATGTGTGTGTGTGTGTGTGCGTACATGTGCATGTATGCATTTAATTCCTTCTTGATTATTCTGGAATAAGTCAGGGGCTGGGCTATTTTTCATAGATTGATAAGATCTTTTCCAAAGCTTGTCTTTCAAATCAACCAAAAAGTGATCTGAGTGGACTTGAGAATTTGGAAAGAAGGTAATGCTGGGTTCCTTGTAGAAATAATTCCATGTCCAATTCTGCAGACAATTCACATGAAGTGAATTCTCCCTGCAGTTGGAATCCACAGCCTCTTCTGCCCCCCCAGTCCCCTGTGCCCACCACCTGCTAGTCCTGGTGCAGCAAGTGTTACTTTTGGCTCCCATGCCCTAGATCTACCGGCGGTAACCTTGGAAGATCTGGCTAGGCCTGGAGGTTTCCTTCTCCATTTGTAGTGTTCCAGTGTGCCATGATTGCCACGCCCCACCAGAGCTCCACTTGTCATGCCCGTGGCCTGTCCACACACCTTTCTTGCCTCTTGGCCTCCTGGCAGGGTGGGGGGCATGGTATGAAACAGGCCGGCCCCCTCTCCCCCTCTGCTAGCTGAGCACCCCACTGCTGCTTTCCAGTGAAGGCTCCATGACGGGGGCAGTGTCAATTTCCTTTCCAGCTGCCGAATCCAATTCATCTCTAACCTAGATGAAGATCACTTATTTAAAAGTACCAAACCTAACTTAGAGTATATGAAATAAGGGCAACACATATATAGCCTTCTGTATTTAATGGTTTACTGCTTTCTAACATTGCTGGTTGTCTATTTATAACCCTTGTGTCTACTCATGATGTTTTAAAGAAATCTCTACTTGCTGTTATTGACAAAGGACAGTGGCTGGATGCCTTGAGAGATGCCACACTTCTGAGTTCTTTCGTGTGAATGTCATGCTCTCCTCCTATAGCCTGTGTCCCCTGTGAACATATCCACTAACCAGCTAGTTACCTTGAACTGCAATATAGAATGTGAAAATGAAGATTTATTTCTTTTAATTTACTTAAAAAGAAACCTCTGTGCTAGCAATAAAGCATTTATATTGTGTACTTCTTGGGATCTTCTGGCTATGTTTATCAGTGTCTTCGTGTCATACTGAGTCCATCTAGGCCTTTGGCTCAGCAGCTGGACTTTTCAGATACTTTGCCTGCTCTGGTTACTGAGCAGTCTGGGAGGGTATTCTTGCCATAAGGTAAATGAAGCCCTTATTTCCGACTCTATTTAAATAAAGCTAGGTATACATACAGTTCTGTGTGGCAACCCAGTCCAACCCTGCATGAAACATAGAAAATGACAGTTTTCATTCAGAGTAGCTTCCAGGAGAGAACATGTAGAGGAACCTTCAGGCCTTGTTCTCACAAACGTGGACCATGGGACGAGAGCTCACATTTCCTAATGGCATTTATCAGTAGCTTTATTTTTATTTACTGAACTAAAACAAAGTCAGAAACTGACAACCTGATGCAATATTTTTGCAGCTGTAGAAAGGAAGCTGTAAATGGTGACTGCAGGACCAGCCAGAGTATGTTTGCTTTCCATGTGTTCTCAGGGTGGTGCTTTAGGAGAGTGGTTTCCACCCTTTAGACCAGCACATCCCCTCCTCCAACCCCACTTCCCCATCCAAGTCCTGGACAAGTGCAACAAAAACAAAAACCGATGACTTTGACACAAAGGAAGTGGGTCCCAGGGAGAGACATGTTGCTTTGGATTGGGATTACTTGCTCGGACTGCTGGTGTCTTGTTCCTCAGAGGAACAAATTGAGCATGGGAGAATGCCATCCCCGGGTGTGGGGTGAACTCTCAAATGTAGGCTGTAGGCTCTCTGTGAGACTACCTCGTGTTCAGTACTTTGAGATGTCAAGAAGAAAATGAGAACAAGATGGACACAGAATAGTCATGTAAAAGTGCTTTGTTAGATGCCAAGTAGAGGTTACAGATAACAGGAATCCAGAATAAGGTAAGACATAATTTAATAGTTCTTCAAAGAATAAAGTCCTTCAGACCTCATCTGTTAATGATCCTGATGTAAAGGAAAACAAAGACAGATGGCATTTACAGGGATCATTAATGAAACCAACACAGACACCCATTGGTCCTTTGTCATCAGCACCACATAATTACAGCCTTCTTGTTCACCCCAGAGATTTCCATTGTACCTTTTCCTCCAAATCATCCCCAGTGCATTTATAGGAATAATATTCTTTTTCATGACATTTTAGATAATAAAGGACAAAATATAATGTAGAGAGTAAAAAACAAACAATGAATCTACTGGCATGTGTAGTTAATATAGGAAGGCACTCAAGAAGACAGAGACAAGTTGTTGAAAGAGATGGATTTTAAACAAGGCTTGAGGTAGGAAAGTAATTTCAATAAACCTTCAGAGTCAGCAGAGGTGAGGGAGGCCAAGGCATGCCCTTGTGGTAGGAGATGGACTGGCAAGAGCAGTTACCACATGCTGGAATTCAGTCAGATTGCAAGGGGTGGGGGGGTTGGCCAGTGAGTTTCATGGCACTGCCCTGACCCAGGCTCCCGCCAACCTCAGAGCTCAAAAGTAGCACATGCCACTTTCAGTTAGACGATTCTAGAGCTGGACAAGCTGGCTGAGGTCAGGGAGGAAACTATTGGTGAAATAGGTTTTAAAGAGTGAGTAGAATTTGGAAAGATATGAAAAGGAAGGATAGCAAGACGGCTGGAGAAAAAAATCTTGGAATTTGTTAATATTGAATGGGTTGCATTCTTGGTTGGGGGGCACAAATAGAAATGTTCACTGCCATTTATGTGTGTGTATAGCTATTCATTTGCTTTTCTAGGTTTTTTTTTATTTTTTTGGTGGATTAATGTCCCAGAAATACTTAGTCCGCCACAAGAATGCTTAAAGTATAGCAGAAAAAAATGAAAACAACAAAATCACATGAATTAAAAGCAGTAGTAAGAAAAAACAAAGGTGAGAAACTAACGCAGCCAGAATGAGACCAGAAAAAAACATGTTATGCAAAGTCCTATCCTAGGACTCATCTTGCGTGCCTGTGATAATCTAATGAGAGAAGAGCTGACACAGCAGGCCAGTGATCCTAAGAAATTAACCTCCCTTCATCCCTCCCATTCTCTCCCCTTCCCTCCCTCTTCTGGTGTTTACTATGCCAGGTCCTGGGATACAGAGCAAACCAGGCCTGGTTACTGCCCTCGTGAAGCTCGTGGTCTTACGGCAACTCAGAGCCAAGAGTCGGTAGTTTTCTCTGCTGTCTCACTGTAACTCCTTGCCAGGCACGTAACTTCAATTTATAGAAGGGTAACGTAGACCTTTCCCAGGTCCTTTAGGTAACCCAGAATGACAAATCTGCACAGAGAAATAGCCTATTAGCAACACGGCAGAGTGAAAAGCACCTGGCATCAGAGGGTCAGAGAAGTGATCAGAAGTCCTCAGCTGGAGTCCCATCCTGGCCAGTCTGCAATCATGTGTCTTGGGGGTAAGTCATATAAACCTCCATGGGCCTCTACTTCCTCCTGTGTAGGATCCAGATGATCAATCCTGCCCTGCACACCACACAATACTGTGTGAGAATTAAACAACATCACAGATGATGGATCTCTTCCAGTGGTCTGAGACACCAGGCTGCACACACACAACTCTAAAACTCCAAAAAAAAAAAGACTTCATTGCTTTGCAGATCAATCCATAGGACATCAGAAGCCATCATTTCTCATGCAGCGTTGAGCCATCATGTAGACCCTGGGTATTTAGGACAGGTTTCTGTGGTTTTTAGGCCTCCTATGGTTTCCAGGAGGCCTCCTTTCCCAGAGGTGGACCTCATCTGAATTCCTAAAGCCAGCTGGGAGTAAAGGGGATGATTGCAGCTCCAACTGTTCCCCAGGTTTCAGTTCCATTTATTCAGTGTGTTGTTCAGACATTCTATAGAGATTGTGCTGCCCTGTTCACACAACAACTGCTCCTTAGTGGGGACAGGCTGGAAACGAGAGCACAGGAAAGTCCACTCTGGAACAGCATGAAGTCTTCTTCCTAAGCATGTACAATGTCTAATCCTCACTTGCTTATTGGACAGATTAAAAGGAAAATCAGTCTGCCATTTAGCCTTTGATGTGAAACTGTTGGATAATGTTTCCTTTGGCCATTTATGTAGCAAGGAGGAACTTGAAACCAGCATGGCCTGGGCCCCATTCCTGCTGGAGCGTGAACGCCTCTGAATGGCTTCAAGGTCTTTTGACCCAGGTTTTCTAGTGTGTTTCTCAAGAGCAGCTCCCGGTCCTCCTCCTCAGGAAATAAAGTCTATGTTACTGACCAAGTCTGCTTGAGCTGACTAATTTCTTTTATGACACAGTTTTGTTGCCAACCCTCCCAAGTCAGTCCCCAACAAAGATCCTCCTGGCTTGTGTCATTGGAGCCAACAGGAGTCTGAGTTTGGTTTAGAAGCAAAGAAAAACTATTCTTTGATCAAAAAACCAAAAGAAGTGAGCTCTGGATCTAGAGTCCACGGTCTCTCAGACAGGCGGGGCTGCTTTATGGAGAGCCTGCCCGCTGGAGGGGGCGGGGCCGGGGCGAGTTCCCGGCTCTGGACCTCAACGCCTCGGGCAGCGTCTCTGCGCGGGCTGCCGCCATCTTGAGAAGCCGTGTTGTGCTCGTGCCGAGAGGCTGGGGAAGCCCTCTCGTACTCGGGGCTCTGGTCTGAAGGTCTAGGGGCAAGGCCTCTGTCCTTGGCCCCGGTAAGCGAGTGAAACCAGACGAAGCACCAAGGAAGAGAAAAACGGTTAGACTTTGTTTTATTAACCAAACTGCGTTTTTCTTCCCTGGAAGGGTTAATGGGCTTTGCTGGTGACAGCTCCCTCCGCTGTCTTTTATCCTGATCCTCCTTTTCAAGGGCGCAGGTCCTAGCCTGTAACCATTTCCTGCTAATTTGGGGCATCGTCATAACGCCGGGTGGAGGAGCAAGACTTCTCCCCATCCCCTTCAGATACGCTTGATTGTCCCAGACCTCGGCCCTGACCATTCGCATCCCTGAGTGACCAGTAGGTTTCTAACCTTTAGGAGAGTGAGGATACCAGACAATTTAAGGTAGCAAGAGACCGATGGTAGCCTTTATCTTATCACCCATACTCCATCTTATTTATCCAAGGGACCCCAGTGAGCTTTGACGGTGACCATTTCCCCAGCCTGTTTTTCGGAAATGTACACCTGGTTTCATATTTTATATTCTGAGTAGGATAAAAAGCACACCAACCCAGGTACCCCTGAGCAGCAAAGAATAGGGACCCCTCCTATCCCTACCCTTTCTGGAGCCAAACATGGGGATTCTAGGACCCTGGGAAGACTGCTCTCTTTCTGACTCCAGGCAGATGCATCCAGTTTATGGAAGGGTAATGTAGGACCTTTGCCCAAGTCCTCTTGGTTGATAACCTAGAGTAAGAACTCTCAGGACTCCTATGGGGTAGCCAATGGATAACAGTAAACGTGAACCCAAGAGCTTCGTTAGTTTGCCAGAGCTTGGCAAACCCAAGGGAGGGTCTGTTTATTAAACAGCTGGGATCCTAGTCTCCATTCCCCAAGTGAGGTTCATTCATAAACAACACAGTGTTTGTGTAAAATTGAATAAATTCCAGATGCTACTTGTTAATACAATTAGCTCATGTTCCCTAGTGGCCCTGAGGAAGGTGTAATGCCCAAAACACTCTCCGAGCCTGCAGTCATGTCCTCTCCCATCCCCTAATTGTGTGTGCTAAATGAAATGCCAAGGGCAGGGGGGAACAGGAGCTTGGCAGGCGAAGACTGGGGACTAAGGGTGTGTTTGTGTGTGTGTGTAGAAAATTGCCCATCCACCATGTGTTCAGTCTTTTAAATTCAGATCTGACATGCTAATTTAGGAAAGGGAATCCTGTTAGTAATATAAAGAACTTCTCTACTGGGCAAAGGCAGAGAATCCTCAAGTGTTTCACCGATCACCAGCTATGGGCCCTTGGAAAATCAGTTAGCCATCCTAACCAGTAACTTTCCTCAGGTAGAAAACAGGTGATATTCCCCAGGTGATAACAATCATCTACCTCTCATCGTTGTCAGAAGTGTGGAACTAGAAAGTGCATGTACATAATAGTTTGCATTGTAAGAGCTTGGGAAAAAGGTAGCAACTGATGGAAATGAACAAATATGTAAGTATTCACACAAGCTATAGTCCCAGAGAAGCTGTAAATCTCACATTGCCTTCCTCGGTCTAGCACATCAAAGCCTTAGTCTCCTATGCAGAGGACAGGCAGGAGGACACCTGTGTGAAGGTGGCCTTCAAGGGTGGTATGGGAACCAGGAATCTTGGTGAATGTGAGGAGGTCAGAAGGATAATAATCATTTAAAACCACACCTGTGCCCAGTCAGTTTTGCTGAAACATCAAGATCCAGGAATTTCTTACCCAGAAGATGTCCTGGAGCCCATTTGTTTAAAAGCACAGGTAGCAAGAAGGGGCACATGGGTTAGGGAAGCCAATGTTAATTTAGAAGAAGGGGTTTTTTGGTTTGTTTGTTTTTAATAATTGGCTATACTGGGTCTTAGTTGCTGCCCATGGGATCTTCAGCCTTCATTGCGGCATACGGGAGCAGCATGTGGGAGCTAGTTCCCTGACCCGGGATTGAACCCAGGCCCCCTGCATTGGGAATGTGGAGTCTAAGCCACTGAATCACCAGACAAGTCACTAGAAGAGAGTTTTGCCACCTTGTGCTGAAGAAATGTGAGTTGTGTTGATGTTATTTTTCTATTATATGTATAAGAGAAAATAATAGAATGTTATTGTTGTTATCATTGTTCTCTAATTCAAGGAACATGGCAGCTTTTTTTTTCTGCCTGGAAGGGGAATCACTGGTTTACTTTGAATATTTAAATAGGAGCCCAGCAGGGATTCTCAGGAATCCACCTGTGGAGGAATCCACCTGTGGAGGAAAAGCATTCTCAAAGGTCTCTTGAAAAGCTACAGAGTATGACTCTGCCAGCTCTTGGCCCTTTTCACAGAGCTCAGGCCCAGATGCTGGAAAACAGGAACCCTCTGCCAAGGGTTTAGCTACATCAAATCAGCTCAACCCAAAGAACTGCAGAGGGCAAACCTGAAAAAGACCCAGAACACATTCTTCTGCTGCCTGTTTGTTCTGTTTCATTCCCACAAGAAACGGTTATTCTTATGAACTGGATACAAGTCTCACCCACAAGAAGAATCGATAAAAAACCTGGGGAAAATAAAACCACCCTGGCTTGGGGCATCGTGACCCAGGATTCTGATTTGGCTTTTTTTTCCCCTTTTCCTTCTCAAAGATAACAAATTAATGCGCAAAGCCACATCCATATTGGAAAGGCTTGTCTCTTTTTCCACTTACCCTCAGCGATATCGAGGGCTTTGTGATAAATAAGCTTGTCAGGAGTTCTTTTCAGGAAACTCAACCACAATTTTAGTCTTGTCTGTTCAACACATTGTTCAGAAATGTTTTGGTAACCTTTAAAGTCCTGCTCTAGGAGAGAGGTTCCCATACCCTTCATTGAGTTTTTTTCCTATTTTGAAGGTCATTAAGACTTTGGAAGATATTCTTATACGTGACTTTGAGTTACGAGTCCGTGTCCTCAACTAAAGAGGCAGGAAGGTCCATGCTTGTGAGGAAAACGTTCCTCCAAACTGTGCTGTGCCAGGGCCTCGCTGGTCAGGAAGGGTAGCCTGGGGGTGTTGGACACAGCCTCCTACCAGCAAGGGCTCACTGATGAGGGGGCTCCATCTGTTGTGGTCGATGCTGGGATGTGACCAGACCTAAAGTAATGAGGGTGGGGGACCCGCTCCATGGGAAGGTTAGCAGAAACCCTGAAGGGGAGGGGGTTGATCCTCCCACTCCACTGAAACCTCATTGTAACAGGGACTCAGGTATTTGTATACCTGCATTCACAGTAGTGTTATTTACAGTAAAAACAGAAGCAATCCAAGTGACCTTGAATGGATAAACAAAATGTGCTGTAAAACCCTAAATATTCATTAGAAGGATGGATGCTGAGGCTCCAGTACTTTGGCCACCTGATACAAAGAGGCAACTCACTGGAAAGGGCCCCAAGGCTGGGAAAGATTGAAGGCAGGAGGAGAAGGGGGTGACAGAACATGAGATGGTTGAATAGCATCACAAACTCAATGGACGTGAGTTTGAGTAAACTCTGGGAGATAATGAAGGACAGGCAAGCCTGGCATGCTGCAGTCCATAGGGTCGCAAAGAGTTGGATAGGACTTAGTGACTGAACAACAGCAATACATACAATGCAATTTTACCCAGCCTTAAAAAGGAAGGATGCTCCGACATATGCTGCAACGCAGATGCACCTTAAAGACATTGTATTAAGTGAATCCGCCAGTCACGAAAGGAAAATATTACATGATTCCACTTATAAGAGGTACCAGAATTGTTAAATCCACAGAGATGGAAAGTAGAAGAGTGGTTTCTGGCAATGAGGGAGGAGGAAGTGGGGAGTTACTATTTCATCGGTGTGGAGTTTCAGCTGAAAAGGATGAAAACGTTCTGGAGATGGATGGTGGTGTTGGTTGCACAGTGATGAATGTATTGCCACAAAACTATACACTTTAAAACGGTTAAAATGGTACATTTTGTGTATATATATTTTGTGTGTGTGTATATTTTATCACAATTTAAAAGACCCTATTTTTAAAAAGATTTGATAAATTCCTATATATGGGACTTCCCTGGTGGTCTGGTGGTTAAGAATCTGCCTGGCAATGCAGGGCACAGGATTTGATCTCTGGTCAGGGAACTAAGGGCTTCCCAAGTGGCTCAGTGGTAAAGAATCTGTCTGCCAGTGCAGGAGACAACAGGAGATGAGGGTTTGGTCCCTGGGTCAGGGAAGATCCCCTGGAGGAGGAAATGGCAACCCATGGAATTGCCTGGGAAATTCCATGGACAGAAAGAGCCTCGTGGGCTACAGCCCATGAGATCACAGAGTCAGACACGACTCCGTGAGCACGCATGCACGCACAGGGAGCTAAGATCCCTGTGGCCACAGAGCAACTAAGCCCATGTGTTACAGCTACTGAGCCTGCACACTCTGGAGCCCATGTGCCACAATGAAATATCCCATGTGCTGCAACCTGATGCAGCCTAATAAAAAATTCGTATATACTTGGTGGGGGGTAGTATTGTCTCAAGACACTTGCATTTTAGCAGGAGAGAAACCTTAGATCAAGGCTGTTTATCCCAGCTGGTACAGGGGGAAATTAAGCCATTGCCAACTACAGCATCTCTTCTTGAACATTCTTTCTCAGATACATACCTGGCTTTCCTCCCTCAGCAGAAGCAGAAATCACTAGAGGTCAAGCATATCTGTGCTGGGTCTTCTCCAATTCTAATAGGCTATTTTCCATCTTTAACTTTTATTTGCTTTCAGTTTTTTTTTAATGAATCCCAAGCTATTCCTCTTTTTTGTGATCAAGACTGAATTTGCACTGAAAGGTCCCTTTTGCATGTGTGAATGCTCAGTTGCTCAGTCATGTCTGACTCCTTGCGACCCCACAGACTGTAGCTTGCCAGGCTCCTCTGTCCATGAGATTTCCCAGGCAAGAATACTGAGGTGGGTTGCCATTTGCTCCTCCAGGGGATCTTCCCAACCGAGGGATCCAACATGCGTCCACTGTGTCTCCTGCATTGGCAGACAGATTCTTCACTGCTGTGCCACCTGGGAAGCCCCAAGGTCCCCCTTGCCACCCACTTAATCCTGAAATGGCTAAAACCATGCTACTCAAGCTCAGACTTACAAAATATTCAGTTACTGAGAACTCTTTTCCAAAAGCATAATTATATCTTCTAGAGCCTATGGTTTAGCATGCATATTTAAACAGAAAGGACAGATTTAGGCAGGGATTATATAATAGAATATTAATCATTAAAGAGGACCTTTGAGATTATTCAGTCTAATGCCCTCATTTTACACATGTGGAAAATGAGCCCAAAAGAGAGATGACTTCCACACGGTAAACCTTTCAACCCAGGTCTTGGGACTTGAGTCTGCTGCTTTTTCTCCCCTGCCTCCTGGGATAGAATTTTAGAAAAATCATTATACTGAATCCCCCATATTACTTTACAGAAGTGAAATGCAGTCATTGATTGCAAATGTTTCCAGAAGGGTTCATGAGTGTATTTTAATAGAGCTCATTGGCCCATTAGTACCCACTAAACACATCATCACTCCGTTCACCAGATTAGCTTGAAGAAAGCAGGGTTTGAAGGGCATGGGATCTGAGACAAGAAAAGTCTTTCTTGTGCAGAGAAGTAGAATTGAGAGCAGAAGATGCTGGGGCCGCGGTGGGGTGAGCATAAAAAACAGCAGGTTGAAGACCTGGCACTGAAAACCCAGATTTTACTTACTGTTTGATAAGTAGCGGTGTGACTTGGCCCAATCCCCACCCTTCTCAGAACTCAATTTTATCTGTAAAACAGGATCTTCTGTCAGAAGGGAGGAGTCATCCTGGAGGATAGGAGTCTTTGCATCTGGTTTCAGACCCATTTTGGAGACTGGGTTAAAAGCACTGCCCCATTTTTTCTGGACTCAGGTAGGACCTGGAAATCTATATTTATGGTTCATCTTATTTTAAATGTGAGTTATTTTGTTGTTTTTGAATTATTACATGCAGTGGATTCAAAAGTTAAAAAAAAAAAAAAGTATTTGTATACTGGAAAGTTCCTTTCCAATGCTCTGCCCTCATGTACCATCCCTCTTGAAATAGACTTGATGTCAGTTTCTTGGTATCTTTCCAAAGATGTCATTGATGGTTTTAACATGTAGCCCAGATGATTGTGCTACAGCTGGTTTGAAGACAGGCATTTGGGATGTCTGCTCTAGAATTTCCCTACTGCAGTTGAGGGAAATAAAGCTTGGAGACATTAAAATATCACTCCTCGTGGAGTGTTTGGGAGCTGACAGCAGTACTGCTGTCCGGTGGTCTTGAATCTGTGCTTGGTGTGTCTTAAGGCCTCTGCTTGCTGTTGTCATTATCTTGCTGAGGGCCACTGCTGTGTGGGACTGAAGGGCTATGGGGTGTCCGCCTCCGAGCATGGAACCTTGCCAGGAAGGGTCTCCCACACTTAGAGCCAAACACCAGGCTGGGCTTCAGAATTGCTGGATGAATGGCTGTGGGACCCCTAGGCGCTGCCTCAGAAGGAAGCCTGGCAAGGTGAAAAAATGCATCTCTTTCCATGCCCCTGGGAAGATGAGCACTCCACTGTGGGCACCGCCTCTTTCCCTCCTCTTTCTGTCTTTGGTGGCATCAAAAAGTTAAATGCAGCAAATGTTTCCCCAAATTGACTGATTGCGTAACTGGAAAATCTTCCCAGAAAAGGAGCTGGAAATTCTAGAAAGTAAAGAGCCTTCACCCCTGATATTTAACTTAGTAATGGCCTTAAGGATCTTCCAGCAATGGTCCCAGCAACCCTTCGTTACCACATACCCCTGCCCTTAGCTAATAAATAACACAGTGAAGCTTCACCAGGGGTCTGGTTTTGGACAAATTATCTTTTCAACACTTGGATCGGTTTACTTCATAGCTTGGTTGTTTCCTGTTTCTCAGCATCCAATTGGCTCGCCTTGGAGCTGGCCGTGAGTACAGGCTTTGTGTGCAGCAGACGAAGAATTCCTTTGCATTACTTAAAATCCAGCGTTCCCCTCTCTAGAGCTCCCGGGGGACAGCCCTATGCAGTGGGAGGGGCCCTGACTAGCCGTCCAGGCACCTGGGTTCTGGTCCCAGCTGTGTGCTGACTCCACACCCTTGGGGCCAGCTTCCTGCTCTGCACAGGCTAACGCCTCTCGTCCATGCAGCTTCCCCATGTTGCATTGTTCCACTTTAGTCTCATCACTGCCCTGAGAAGAGGGCACATGAGTCCTGTTTTATTGATGGCAATGAGATTTGAGAGGAACTTGGGAGCAGCAGTATATGGACTAGTGTTCCAGGCATTGTTCCATCCATCAGGAGGAGTGATGGGACCCTAACCCCCAGCCTTTGCCCTGCCACACGTCGCCATCACCACATCCTCCCCCTCTTCTCCTCCTCCAACCCCAGCTCACCCTTTCATTACTGTTCCCACTCTGCTCACTGACACTCACTCCCCACCCACCCAGAACTTGACCCCACATCCCTTGACTTCCCCTCTCTTTCTGTCATTTACTTACATGTTTCAGCAGAATGACTGCCCTGTGCTCCATGTCAGGTGTATACTAGGTGCTGGGAATACCTAGCCAGTGAGATGTGTTGGTTATCTGGAGCTCACAGTCTAATGTGAGAGACAGAGAAGTAAATAAATCATTATAATATCATAAATTCTGTACTAGGAAGAAGAAAAGTTGCAATGGGAAGGCAGAGGAAGAAAGGGATACATTTTTATTTGAGCAGGGGCTAGAGTGAGTTTTGGGGGGATATTTTATAGAGAAGGTGACATTTGAGTTTTTTTAAATACCTCCCTACTACCAAAAGTATTTTAGAAGGATGAATACTGGGTAGAGATCAGGGAATGATAACATGATGAATTATCATGTAGCCTACTACATATCAGGAACTTCTTACTTGCCCAGTAGCACATCATGAGTAGTTTCAGAGGCATATCCAAAGCTCAGAATCTTACTTAACTTCATACTGACTCTGGGACATTAACTTCTAGGGGAGAAAGAGTACAGATAGAAGCAAACAAAAGAAAATCCAAAGTACATATAATCAATCTCAAGGGTATTCTGAAGAACACAAATCCTCCCGTGGGCAGCAACACCGGGCAAGTAGAACTCTACCTGCTAGAGACAGGACCTTTCACCTCATGGGTTCCCAGCACTTCCACCTGCCAGGCACTGCAGTGGGCTCTGGTGTACCAACACCAACTTGGCTCCTGCTTCCAGGGGTTTGGTTTGATTTATGCTTTTTGGATCTGCTTGCACATTTTCACACCAAATGACATTAATGGAAATGGATGAGAACTTACTAATTGAATTAAAAAGTTTATATTCATTGTCTATTACAAGAACCCTTGCACTTAGCCAAGTGGGACTGTTAGAATAGACAGAGTCAAAAGTGACAGTAAGACTGAGTCTGGAAGCAGGTGGGCTTCAGATTCTGGCTCTGCTGTCTGCTGTGACTTGAGGCAAGATGCATATATCCTCTGTATCTCCTGTTCCTTTCCTATAAACCTGAGGAGAGAGAATAATAAATAGTTTGCAGTGCTGTGAGGATTTAAAGTATGCACCCAACAAACTAGGAGAAAATGTTGGCAACATATGTAACAGTCAAATTATCAGTATTCAGAATATATAAAGAGCTTCTGGAAATCAGTAAGAAAAAGACAAGCCAGTGCTGCTGCTAAAGTATCACCAGATACTTTCAGTCTTCACAGTGGAGCACTCTTGGCCAAAGATTTTTTGGGGGAAGGGAGAGACAGTCAGCTGTCTAGTTAAAGTTAATACCATATGGTGCCCCTCATCAGTGTCCTTTTTAAAACATATATATATATATATATATAGTGCAGTAAGACAGCAGCAGTACAAAATGGCTAAAATAGATTTTTGGATCATACAGTATGTATCTTGGTTCATGTTCAAAATCAGACTGATCTTTGAAACTAGTGGTTTTTAATCAAAGGTGACTTTTTATGAGGAGTATAATGTATGCACTGCTGTTTTAAAA
The DNA here is from genome assembly GCF_033118175.1 of Dama dama. Classification (NCBI taxonomy): domain Eukaryota; kingdom Metazoa; phylum Chordata; class Mammalia; order Artiodactyla; family Cervidae; genus Dama; species Dama dama. The sequence continues at coordinate 50,006,277 of NC_083692.1, read as the reverse complement.
CAATGTGAGCGCTTGGGTGTGTTTTTGTATGATTGAGCCCTTTCATCATAAGTGTGAACACGCTAGAAACAATATACTCATGTAGACTCGCAAAATAGTAAGTAGATGTGATCTCAGTTGTAAATAGAAAAATCTAATTCAATAAACTCAATATCACTCCTTCCAAAAAAATATGTTTTCTTCAATAGAAGAATAAACATAAAGGTCAGTTCAGTTAGCATATGAAAATATCCTCATTCTTAGCAGCAGTCTCTGCAGATTCACAATGATGAGATGCCATTAATATTGGTTAAATATACTTTCGTGTAGCTTTCCCATAAAATAAATTACACTTACTGACTCCTTTCCACTGCTGGGCAGAGGGAAAATAATGTGTTTTTAAACAAATGTTAAGTGAGGAAAATTCTATTGCAGAATAATGCATAAAGCATGATACAATGCAGATTGAAACATACACAATCATACTCTGTATGCCCATAGTGCACTTGCATTCTTGTAAATGTCTAGAAAAGGACTGAAAAACATTCCCACCAAATGTTTATCAGTGGCTACCTCAATGGAGGGGCCTGCCATGGTTGGTTAGTGGGAACTGTCAAAGGGCACTTTAGCTCTATCAGGAAAGTTTCAATTTCTTATAAGAATGTGTTCATAGATTAGTTTAAATGAGTACTTGTTGTTGTTAAGTCACTAAGTCATGTTTAACTCTTGTGACCCCGTGGGCTGCAGCATGCAAGACTCCTCTGTCTTCCACTATCTCCTGGAATTTGCTCAAAGTCATGTCCATTGAGTCAGTGATGCCATCCAACCATCTCATCCTCTGTCACCTTCTTCTCCTCCTGCCCTCCCAGCCTCAGGGTCTTTTCAGTGAGTCAGCTGGTCACATCAGGTTGCCGAAGTATTGGAATTTCAGCTTCAGCATCAGTCCTTCTAGTGAATATTCAGGATTGATTTCCTTTAGAGTTGACTGGTTTGATCTCCTTGCAGTCCAAAGGACTCTCAAGAGTCTTCTCTAGCACCACAATTCAAAAACATCAATTCTTCTGTGCTCAGCCTTCTTTACGGTCCGACTCTCAGAATGGGTACATTAAATGGGTACATTAAGTGAGTAAAAATTTAGCATCTACATAAGAATTTATCTCAGCATGAGGAATGGTTAACATTTCCAGCTCAGAACCTGGACTGTCCTGGGCATACCTTGGCTCCACCATTTACTCTGAGCTTAGCCAAATCATCTAACTTCTTCTGCCTTAGTTTCCTCATTCTTGATATAAGCATAATGGTAGAATTTGCCAAGGACAGTTGTTATGCAGATAGATGAATCAATACATATGAAGAACTTAGTGCCTGGCATGTAGAAAGGCTTAATAATATAGCTTTTACTATCATTGCTCTCCTTCCTATAATGGGGCAGCAAAAATCATCCCATATGGGAGACAGGAAGGCCCACATTTAGCCCAGTGACCTTCTGTAGACATGGGAACTAAGACCAGAGAGATTCAATGACTTGTCCAAGTGATACAGTAAGCTTTACACTCCCACTTCAGATTCTGGTTCCCAAGTCTTAGTGCTCTAATAATACAAAATTAAATTCTCCAAGGCATAAAAACACTTGTACTCAGCTTCATTTCTGTGCCTATAAAATGTTAATGTCTTTTTCTTTACACACATCTTACCAGACTTCCTTAGGAAAAGTGCAACTCCAGTAAAAGCCTAACTCGTGGCCTGAGTATTTTGCTTGAGGGCAGAGGTGAAACACTCCTGGTTGTGGTGATTCTCCTGTTCCAGATCAATGCTCCAGGGAAATAAGTCACTAATTAGTCTTTGAATTTCAAAGCACGTTCATGTATTATCTTATTTAGTCTCCAAGACTCAGTGAGGCAGGTATTGTTATTATTCACAAACTAAAGAGGGGGAAATCAAGATGCAGAGCATTTAAGTAGTGTGTCCAAGAGTTTTAAAGAAGATTTAACTTTCTGCTAAATTAAATGGCATGTTTTAAATTAATTTTTTTTAATTTAAGCAATGAAAAAAGTTTGGAATATGGTTTTTGTCATTTTTGCAGAGCTGGGATAAACATATTAAAACACAGTCCATGAGAACATATATTTGTATAGATGTTCTCTAACAGAACTCAAGTATCTTGCCATATTGACAGAATTTGTACACTGATGTCCATCTGAGAAAAAGTAGTTACCAATCCAGTGAAACAATATTTTCACTCTAGATTCACTAAAGGTCAAAAGTATCATTATGAAAGAGTGATCATAATTTCTAATGTTACACTTTTATTTTTAGTTTTGGGTGGCAAATAAGCATGAGTAGATAAATAGAGCCAAGTAACCTTTTAAGAAAAGTTTCAAAAACTCATGATAACATGCCAAGAATCATGTGAGGTCCCCTCTCTTCATGAGGTGCCAACTGTCAACAGATCCAGAGTAGCTGAAGATGACATAGAAATATTAAAGACAAATACTCTCCATGGGAGTCAGCGCTCATCACTTCCAGAAGATGCTTTTGGAAACAAAGATACTCAGTTCTTAAACACAGGGCATGTGTCTGGATAAATATATTGGTTGATCCCACTCAATCCAGTCAGACCCACTGTCCATCCGAAAGTTTATGTGAATAGAGTCAAGCACCTAACTCTCTCCAGCCTGCAAATTTAATCAAGAGAGGCTTATCAGAGTGGGAGAGATGTGTCTATGGAGGCAAGCACTATAGATATAAATGAGAAGAGGAAGGGGTTTGCACCAAGTTCTTTTGTCTTGAAGAAAAAGGGCCTCCTTGGATTTGCCTGATGTAACACCTTTTCTTGTGGGGAAGGGAAACCCTATCTCCTGAGAAGGATTGTGCTGTCTGGAGGGTGTTTTAATGAACTTCTACCTTTGGGTACTGACAAGTGGTGAAGTGCAAAATGCAAACAGTGCAAGAGAGAAATGCAAATGGAGCACTTGTTTGCTCAGCAGAGCCTACCCTACTAAGTGCTTAGTAGGCTGTGGCTTTGAAGGTGATGGATGGAGCGTGGGTACTTCGCCTAGCCAGCTTTCAGACTCCAGCTGCCCCCTGGACCACTTTGGTGATGAGATTCTCACAGTAGCATCTGAGAATGTTTGTTTTTATGGTACAGACCTGCCATCTTTTATATGCAGCCTGAAGGGTGTTAGTGGCTCATCTTCCTTTTCCAGTGTCTGTAGCAATTGAGCACACTCCTCAGTACACAGAGTTTACTTTCAGTTTCTCTCCCCTAAGGGTTGGGAGCCTGGGGGGAGCTGCTGTCCCCGTCGTGGTCATCCAGCCCTTTTGTCCCCAGGTTGTCCTTTCTGGTATGTGGCAAGGGGCTCACAAGGAGCTGGTACGCTGGCTTGCTCTTCTCACTGTCACTGTAGGAGATACACCTACTGATCAGCAGAAGTTTCTCCTATGAGTAAGGTCTTGACTTTGAGTGCTTGTTGATGACATCAGGAGATGTCAGTGAATATCTCTCTGCTTGCCAAAATATTTTTTAAGAAGTCTCCACCCTAAGGAATAACCTGGACAAATTTGTAACTCAGTTCAGTTCAGTCCCTCAGTCATGTCCAACTCTTTGTGACCCCATGGACTGCAGCACACCAGGCCTCCCTGTCCATCTCCAACACCCAAAGTTTACTCAAAGTCATGACCATTGAGTTGGTGATGCCATCTAACCATCTCTTCCTCTGTTGTCCCCTTCACCTCCTGCCTTCAACCTTTCCCAGCATCAGGGTCTTTTCCAAGGAGTCAGTTCTTCACATCAGGTGGCCAAATTATTGGAGTTGCAGCTTCAGCGTCAGTCCTTGCAGTGAATATTCAGGACTGATTTCCTTTAGGATGGACTGGTTGGATCTCCTTGCAGACCAAGGGACTTTCAAGAGTCTTCTTCAACACCACAGTTCAAAAGCATCAATTCTTCGGCACTCAGCTTTCTTTATAGTCCAAATCTCACATCCATACATGACTATTGGAAAAACCATAGCTTTGACTAGACGGACCTTTGTTGGCAAAGTAATGTCTCTGCTTTTTAATATGCTGTCTAGGTTAGTCATAACTTTTCTTCCAAGGAGTAAGCGTCTTTTAACTTCATGCCTGCAGTCACCATCTGCAGTGATTTTGGAGCCCCCCAAATAAAGTCAGCCACTGTTTCCACTGTTTCCCCATCTATTTGCCATGAAGTGATGGGAACAGATGCCATGATCTTAGTTTCCTGAATGTTGAGTTTTAAGCCAACTTTTTCTTTCTCCTCTTTCACTTTCATCAAGAGGCTCTTTAGTTCTTCTTCACTTTCTGCCATAAGGGTGATGTCCTCTGCATATCTGAGGTTATTGGTATTTCTCCCAGCAATCTTGATTCCAGCTTGTGCTTCATCCAGCCTAGCATTTCTCACGATGTACTCTGCATATAAGTTAAATAAGCAGGGTGACAATACAGAGCCTTGATGTACTCCTTTCCTGATTTGGAACCAGTCTGTTGTTCCATGTCCGGTTCTAACTCTTGCTTCCTAACCTGCATACCGGTTTCTCAAGAGGCAGGTCAGGTGGTCCGCTATTCCCATCTTTTTCAGAATTTTTCACAATTTGTTGTGATCCACACAGTCAAAGGCTTTGCTGTAGTAAGTAGAACAGAAATAGATGTTCTCCTGGAACTCTCTTTCTTTTTTGATGATCCAGCGGATGTTGGCAATTTGATCTCTGGTTCCTCTGCCTTTTCTAAATCCAACTTGAACATATGGAAGTTCACGGTTCACGTACTATTGAAGCCTGGCTTGGAGAATTTTGAGCATTACTTTGCTAGCATGTGAGATGAATGCGATTGTGCAGTAGTTTGAGAATTCTTTGGCATTGCCTTTCTTTGGGATTGGAATGAAAACTGACCTTTTCCAGTCCTGTGGCCGCTGCTGAGTTTTCCAAATTTGCTAGTATATTGAGTGCAGCACTTTCACAGCATCATCTTTCAGGATTTGAAATAGCTCAACTGGAATTCCGTCACCTCAACTAGCTTTGTTTGTAGTGATTCTTCCTAAGGCCCACTTGACTTCACATTCCAGGATGTCTGGCTCTAGATGAGTGATCATCGTGATTATCTGGGTTGTGAAGATCTTTTTTGTATGGTTCTTCTGTGTATTCTTGCCACTTCTTAATATCTTCTGCTTCTGTTAGGCCCATAGCATTTCTGTCCTTTATTGAGCCCATCTTTGCATGAAATGTTCCCTTGGTATCTCTGATTTTCTTGAAGAGGTCTCTAGTCATTCCCATTCTATTGTTTTCCTCTATTTCTTTGCACTAATCACTGAGAAAGGTTTTCTTATCTCTCCTTGCTATTCTTTGGAACTCTGCATTTAAATGGGTATATCTTTCCTTTTCTTTTTTGCTTTTCACTTCTTTTCACAGCTATTTTTAAGGCCTCTTCAGACAGCCATTTTGCTTTTTTGCATTTCTTTTTCTTGGGGATAGTCTTGATCTCTGTCTCCTGTACAATGTCATGAACCTCCATCCGTAGTTCTTCAGGCACTCTATCAGATCTAATCCTTAAATCTATTTCTCACTTCCACTGTAATTTGTAATAGTCACCAGTGAGTGCCACCAACAGGAATTAATATTTTAAAAGTTTGTTGATGAAGTGAATTCTCTTTGGGATTGGTGGAGAACCTACACATTGTTTTGTTTTCAGCTCTTGTTTAATACTGTAGCATAGCCAGCTAACAGTGTTGTAGTTTCAGGTGGACAGCAGAGCAACTTAGTCATACATATACATGTATCCATTCTCTCCCAAACTCCCCTCCCACTCAGACTGCCACATAACACTGAGCAGAGAGAACCTACACATTGTTGTCAAATCTGTGATCCTAATACCAAGATAATGTCTGTCCTTCAGAGCAGCCCTCACAGATAGATGGCTAAGAAAGAAAAGGAAAGGTTGTAGTACCAATCACTTTGAGGGGAAATTGTGCTTATCAATCTCAAACCTTACAGAAATAGGAAATACACTGTTAGTAGAATGTTTATCAAATTAGCAGTGAAAGTTACTGAAACAGAAAAGAAACTCAGATGGCAAAGTCTGCTGTTGGTGGTTGCGTAGACTCCACTACACATGTACCCCGTATGGGGGAATGTGAGGGAAGTCTTCAACTGCTAACATGTGGTGTGGAACTCATTCAGTACACCCTAGGTTTCTAATGTCTGGGACCAAGTTAAATTACAAAAAAAGAAAAAAGGAAGGCGGGAGGAGGAAATGAGAGACTTTGCTTGCATGCACTTGGTAGCAG